>NC_071586.1:0-1200000 GCF_024509145.1 Vidua macroura
AGCCCCTTGGAAAGGGGAGATCCCATAGCTAGAATTAGTACCCCCGACCAGCTCTTGGAAAATGTGCACAAAGCTGCTTGCCTGCAAATGACTCACAAAAAGAAATGAATTCCTGGCTTTGAATCCCTGATGCAATTACCTGTGAAGCCCAAGATAATGACCCCTTGAATTTGTGGGCTTCCAGAATCACTCAAACCTACAGCAATTCTCCTTCCAAAAACGATAGCAGCTGTATCTCCTGTAGAAAGACCAGACAGATTTCCTAGTCACTGGAACGACCCATTTGTTCCCCTTTATGACTTGTTGAGGAAAGGGGTGAAATGGGATTGGAGTCTTTCTCAGGAGTCAGCATTGCAATTGCTGATTTTTGAAGCAACAGCTCATCAAGCACTGGGCCCTATCCATCCTACAGATCCTTTCCAGGTGGAATGGGCATTTGCCTCCTCAGGGCTGTCAGTACACATATGGCAGCGGGGTCCTGAGGCTCCGACAAGACCTGTTGGTTTTGATTCCCGTGGTTCCAAAGATGCTGAGAAAAGATACACTACCTGGGAAAAAGGATTGTTGATGGTTATCTTAGCTTTCCTAGAAGTAGAAAAAATTGCACAAAAACAACCAATTGTATTGAGAGGCCCCTTCAAGGTTATTAAGACAGTCACTAGTGGGAGTCCCCCTCCTGACGGGGTGGCCCAGAGGGCCTCAGTGAGAAAGTGGTATGCTCAGGTTGAACATTACTGTAACTTCTTCTCAATGACAGAAGGAGCTGTAAAAACTTTAGCAATCCAAGAAACTGAGAGCTTGGACAAACCTGCCTCTGTAATCAAAGTAACCCCTCCTTTCTGCCCCGAACAATCAGCAAACTCTTGGTTTACTGATGCTTTTGCTAAAGGGGAAGGAAAAGGATGGAAATCTAGGGCAGAAGCCCTCCACTTTTCCTCTGGTGAGCAAATGATTACAGAGGGAGAAGGTAGTACACACAGTGGGGAGCTGATAGCTGTCTGGAGTATTTTTCAACGAGAAGCACAGAATTCCTCTTTGGTCTGCATCTACACTGACTCCTATGCTCTGTACCAAATGATCCTAATAATCCAGCTCATGACTCTGGCCAACCTGTTCTGGTGGACCTCTCTTACTATAGGACTAGTAGCACTTGTGCTAAAACCCCCTCTGAAGAAATATGCATGGGAATCCTCTGGTGCTCTAGGGAAAGAGCATTGGACAAATACATGCTGGATAATTCCATCATTCTAACTTTTCTGCCTCTCGGCGGCAGAATTCTGTTGTGTTTACTTTTTCAGAAGAACTCCGAGGGACATGAAGACCACCTAATCCATGATAAAACTGGTAATACTTTTCTGCATCCTACCGCAACCCCATGGCCAGAAAGCAGCTGAGTGACCGTGGTCTGAACTAATTGTGGTAGCATGCAGAAAAAAGTGAAAGGATCTCTTGAAGCACAAAAAGGTTTGTACGCAGCCAAGCATACAGGATTGTTGGCACAATTTCACATGAACACAAACTGTAGAAGTAGTTTGGTTTTGGTCCAAAAATACTGAAGCACTTTTTGTTTTGTTTTGTTTTGTTTTTGTTTTTGTTTTTGTTTTTGTTTTTGTTTTTGTTTTTGTTTTTTAAGTTGAAAGTATTGATTCAAATACTGGAGTAGGACTTGATGTTAATGTTGTGACACCTACCACCCAACCACTGGTTACACTTAGCCCGAAAATTTTTGAAATTGGACCATGTATAATCAGGAAAACTGGCCAACAACAGATATTGTTTAATCTGTTATGGTCTCTTAAACAAGTCAAATTGCTGATTCAAAACAATATCTGAGAAATACAACCAGCTTGTTCACCCTTTTTGCAGACCTCTTTTCAGGCTTGGACAACCTGGCTGCGACAGTGGAAGCCTCCTAAAAACCGGCTGCCAAGAGACATAACTGGTCTTGTGGGAACAGGATTGGGAATCCTAAATAGTATTGATTCAGAAGTATGAATGAATAAATTGGCTTCCACAACTAAAGATTTAACCAAAATACAACAACCACTGCAATCGTCCTTATCAGCCTTGGGAACACATCAGTGGTTGCTATCAAACATTCTAGCAAATTGGGAAAAGATAAATGTAAATAATAGCAAATTGATCATTGATGCACTTAATGCCACACAAAGCAACGTTTCCTTAGCTCTTAGCCGTATCCAGGCTCAATGATGGATGCAGTCAGTTGCTGCCTCAATTATAAGAGAAGGTGAAGAAGGCACTTTTCCCACTGAAATTAGGAAAATAGTCTGGGACAGTGCCACTGACTTTGAAAGAGATTTCCAATCCTGGTGGAATTTAGTGAATTTTACCTATGACCCTAACACAAACACAGCCACAGCATTTGCGTTGACCATAAGAAATGCCTGGGTGCATTTGATATTCCCTATCATTGCACTAGGATTAAATCATGATGGACCCACTTTCTATCCTTCTGAACATAGAGAATGGGCCCGTCAAATTGATGACAAATGGCAAACTGTCAATTTAGAGTCCTGTACCATCTGAGAACAACTAGGGTTTATCTGTGAAGGTAATGCAATTGTAGCTCAAGATATTTGTCTGGAGACAGAACAAAATAGCTGTCATTTTGATATTCATCCTAACGAGACTTCTGAAACAGTCCTTGTATCTACAGACAATGGGTGTGCCTGCTTCAGAACCGCTTGGGATACTGTGTTTATAGAAAGTACAGTAGTAGCTACTAAAAATCATTCCAATTTTTGTGCTTGCAACTTTACTAAAATTGCAGGATGTGATTTTTCTTTTGTAGCTCCAGTTACTTCACATGAACTTTTAGAATCCAATCTCACGTTGATTCACAAGCTACTGCCTACTCCCATTGGGATGAACCTTTCTCTGGTAAAGCAATTATTACTTCATCAAGATCTAATAGAGATCCTAGGAAAAATCAAGGGGAATGGACAGAAAACTCTGGTAACTGTTCATCATCATGTGCAAGAAATACATCGTGTTGTAGAAAGGGTGAAAAGTGATGCCGAGCACAAGTGGTGGGATACCCTTTTCGGGTGGTCACCCACCGCCACCGGTATCCTGAAGAAATTGTGTCATCCCATTGTTGTTCTTCTGATTTTAGTTATGATTGGTTTTGTTTTATCAGTAATCTTGCTTATTGTAAATTGGAGAATGATGAAACGATGAACAAAATTAACATCTATAATTAATGCACACCACTTGGCCGACATCCTTTACACTAGAGATGTTCCCAGGACAGTAGACACAAGAAGATGATAAGGTTAGAAGATATGTTTTACATCATTTTCTTTTATGATTTGTTCTAATCGCTGTTTTAATTATTTTTGTTTATTGTTTATAAAATTGTACTGAGTAATATCGATTATACTAGGTTTATTACTTTACTGTTTAATATTGATGATACTGGTTTATTATTTGATCAATTTATTGTTTAATTGATTCATATTGATTATTATTTAAATAACTATTATTGATTTACTAATTGTATTTTGCTTATTGTTTAATTCTAATTTGTTGTGATTACTAATATGTTGTGATTGTTTTAGTTTTCCCGTTTTCTCTTTCTTTCCCTTTTCCTCTTCTCTTTTCCCTGGGACCTGCTGCCAACACTTGACGAGTCCTGAAGACTCCACGACGACACCATGGAATCCTGCTGATGAAGATCTTTCGAGGGCAATCGTCAGTCACGGGGTGGTGTAAGAGCCCGTCAGAAGCCCCTCATTTTTCATTCTGCCTTCCGATTGCCACAAGAAAGATTCCCTTCCCCCACTGTAGTTCCGGCTTAGAACAGGACACAGCACAGGTGGAACCACTGAACCGTCATGCTGGCTGTTCCCAACAAGGCCTGGTAAGAACTTGGCAAGGAGTTGGCAAGGACTTGGCAAAGACCTGACATGGAGCCAGCACGGGACAGCCTGATGCGCGGCCTGCTTCTAATCTCCGTTCTTAAGCCCAATGAACTTTTGGGGTGACTCTCGCGGTCCTTCACTGAAGACCCCTCATCTGCCTCGTTACCACTGTGACAAAGAAAGAATGAGAACCCTCCTCCCAAGGACTGAGACTGAGACCCCTGCTATAGGGAGGAGGGGAAATTGGTGGTCTGACCACTAATGACATGACCTGTTTCCCTTCAGTGATTCAAATGGACTTATTCTTCATTGGATTCGTCTTGCTTTGGTGGTTTCTGTGGACTCACCCGTTCCCTCGGGGCAATTACAATGGACTTTCATTATTACACTTGTTCCCCCCCTCTCTCCTCTGTGGACTATAATTGGAGCCCCGAGTCGACCAGAACTTCGAAGACTCCCCCGACACGACAGACGGATCCCCATCGTCCGGAGCACTGAGGATCTCGCCTGTGTTGGTAGCTATTCCCATAGCCCTGTTCTCTCTCTAACCTTTTATCTCCTTTCAGATCCCCACTATCGCGTTTACTGTTTTGGCCCCTACTAAAGGTGCATTTGTTGTGATTAACTGATAGTCCCTTGTTGTTTGCCTTTGTTGCACTTTTGGGATGGGTGAAAAGAACCATCACGACACCCCGCAAGAAACGGATCGTGACATTAAAATTGGCGTCACGGACAGGATTTCTGTCTAGACAGAAGGGTTGCAGCTGAAAAGGCACCCATACTGTCTTTGGCAATTCATAAAGGATCCCTTAGTGCAAAGGGCGGGACACTGTTGTTTTGTTGTTGTTGTGTGTATGTGGTCTGGGAAGGAAGGGACAACTTGAAGCAACTAAGCAGAGCCTCCCAGGCAGATGATTGTCCTTTCACCCAGCCAGGGAAGCGAAGGGCGACACAGCGAGGGCTGTGTAGTTTTGTGGAACTTAAGTTTGTAGCTCCCTGTCGTGGTTTTGGTCCCTTCACAAAATGAGTGACAATCTTAGCCTTGAAATTAAAGCTGAATTTTATGCACTACTAGCCAAACACAATGCCAAACCTTCTACAGAAGGAGAAAAATGGGCACAGAGTAATTGGTTGAACTTAGAAAATGTTATTGATAGAGTGTGTTCATTACAACATGAAACAAAATTCAAACTGGGCAAAAATAAAACTATCTTCTGCTCAGTTTTGGGAGCTTGTCTTATGGCAGCTATAGAAAATGGCTTCCAGCGAAGAAGCGAGGAACATGCTATAATAGACTCCCTTCAAAATCTAGTTGAAATTTTGCAAAAACAGTTCTATGAAGCAAAAAAATGTGATCTATGCATTGCGAGCTGCCTTAACAGAGGAACATATTAACAAATCACATCATGCTGATTCCTCTACAGAGCTTGAGGAGAAGGAAACTCCTCACATTAAACAAATCTATCCTCATCAAGAACTTGAAGCAGCAAGTAATTGTGGGGAACATTGCTGCCATCACTTGAGACCCTTGATTAAAACAGAGTAGAACTATCTCAGTGATGATGATCTGGAACCTCACATCACAACCAAACGCATACCATCACAACTAAACACGGCCACCGAGCTAGCTAAGCTTAAAAGGGAATACGGACAGCCTCCACATGAATCAGAAACAGAATATGTTTTCCGGGTGTCCCTCACTGGTGGTGATCAAATTCAATTCACTGAACAGGAAGCCAGTGGGTATTGGGGACATGGTGTCTTCTTAACAACAGGAGAGAAAGGTGACACATGGTCCCTGACACAGCGTGCAGCTTTTTGGGCCGGGGGAACAAGCCCCTTGGAAAGGGGAGATCCCATAGCTAGAATTAGTACCCCCGACCAGCTCTTGGAAAATGTGCACAAAGCTGCTTGCCTGCAAATGACTCACAAAAAGAAATGAATTCCTGGCTTTGAATCCCTGATGCAATTACCTGTGAAGCCCAAGATAATGACCCCTTGAATTTGTGGGCTTCCAGAATCACTCAAACCTACAGCAATTCTCCTTCCAAAAACGATAGCAGCTGTATCTCCTGTAGAAAGACCAGACAGATTTCCTAGTCACTGGAACGACCCATTTGTTCCCCTTTATGACTTGTTGAGGAAAGGGGTGAAATGGGATTGGAGTCTTTCTCAGGAGTCAGCATTGCAATTGCTGATTTTTGAAGCAACAGCTCATCAAGCACTGGGCCCTATCCATCCTACAGATCCTTTCCAGGTGGAATGGGCATTTGCCTCCTCAGGGCTGTCAGTACACATATGGCAGCGGGGTCCTGAGGCTCCGACAAGACCTGTTGGTTTTGATTCCCGTGGTTCCAAAGATGCTGAGAAAAGATACACTACCTGGGAAAAAGGATTGTTGATGGTTATCTTAGCTTTCCTAGAAGTAGAAAAAATTGCACAAAAACAACCAATTGTATTGAGAGGCCCCTTCAAGGTTATTAAGACAGTCA
The DNA here is from genome assembly GCF_024509145.1 of Vidua macroura. Classification (NCBI taxonomy): domain Eukaryota; kingdom Metazoa; phylum Chordata; class Aves; order Passeriformes; family Viduidae; genus Vidua; species Vidua macroura. The sequence continues at coordinate 6,377 of NC_071586.1, forward strand.
CTAGTGGGAGTCCCCCTCCTGACGGGGTGGCCCAGAGGGCCTCAGTGAGAAAGTGGTATGCTCAGGTTGAACATTACTGTAACTTCTTCTCAATGACAGAAGGAGCTGTAAAAACTTTAGCAATCCAAGAAACTGAGAGCTTGGACAAACCTGCCTCTGTAATCAAAGTAACCCCTCCTTTCTGCCCCGAACAATCAGCAAACTCTTGGTTTACTGATGCTTTTGCTAAAGGGGAAGGAAAAGGATGGAAATCTAGGGCAGAAGCCCTCCACTTTTCCTCTGGTGAGCAAATGATTACAGAGGGAGAAGGTAGTACACACAGTGGGGAGCTGATAGCTGTCTGGAGTGTTTTTCAACGAGAAGCACAGAATTCCTCTTTGGTCTGCATCTACACTGACTCCTATGCTCTGTACCAAATGATCCTAATAATCCAGCTCATGACCCTGGCCAACCTGTTCTGGTGGACCTCTCTTACTATAGGACTAGTAGCACTTGTGCTAAAACCCCCTCTGAAGAAATATGCATGGGAATCCTCTGGTGCTCTAGGGAAAGAGCATTGGACAAATACATGCTGGATAATTCCATCATTCTAACTTTTCTGCCTCTCGGCGGCAGAATTCTGTTGTGTTTACTTTTTCAGAAGAACTCCGAGGGACATGAAGACCACCTAATCCATGATAAAACTGGTAATACTTTTCTGCATCCTACCGCAACCCCATGGCCAGAAAGCAGCTGAGTGACCGTGGTCTGAACTAATTGTGGTAGCATGCAGAAAAAGTGAAAGGATCTCTTGAAGCACAAAAAGGTTTGTACGCAGCCAAGCATACAGGATTGTTGGCACAATTTCACATGAACACAAACTGTAGAAGTAGTTTGGTTTTGGTCCAAAAATACTGAAGCACTTTTTTTTTTGTTTTGTTTTGGTTTTGTTTTTGTTTTTGTTTTTGTTTTTGTTTTTGTTTTTGTTTTTTAAGTTGAAAGTATTGATTCAAATACTGGAGTAGGACTTGATGTTAATGTTGTGACACCTACCACCCAACCACTGGTTACACTTAGCCCGAAAATTTTTGAAATTGGACCATGTATAATCAGGAAAACTGGCCAACAACAGATATTGTTTAATCTGTTATGGTCTCTTAAACAAGTCAAATTGCTGATTCAAAACAATATCTGAGAAATACAACCAGCTTGTTCACCCTTTTTGCAGACCTCTTTTCAGGCTTGGACAACCTGGCTGCGACAGTGGAAGCCTCCTAAAAACCGGCTGCCAAGAGACATAACTGGTCTTGTGGGAACAGGATTGGGAATCCTAAATAGTATTGATTCAGAAGTATGAATGAATAAATTGGCTTCCACAACTAAAGATTTAACCAAAATACAACAACCACTGCAATCGTCCTTATCAGCCTTGGGAACACATCAGTGGTTGCTATCAAACATTCTAGCAAATTGGGAAAAGATAAATGTAAATAATAGCAAATTGATCATTGATGCACTTAATGCCACACAAAGCAACGTTTCCTTAGCTCTTAGCCGTATCCAGGCTCAATGATGGATGCAGTCAGTTGCTGCCTCAATTATAAGAGAAGGTGAAGAAGGCACTTTTCCCACTGAAATGAGGAAAATAGTCTGGGACAGTGCCACTGACTTTGAAAGAGATTTCCAATCCTGGTGGAATTTAGTGAATTTTACCTATGACCCTAACACAAACACAGCCACAGCATTTGCGTTGACCATAAGAAATGCCTCGGTGCATTTGATATTCCCTATCATTGCACTAGGATTAAATCATGATGGACCCACTTTCTATCCTTCTGAACATAGAGAATGGGCCCGTCAAATTGATGACAAATGGCAAACTGTCAATTTAGAGTCCTGTACCATCTGAGAACAACTAGGGTTTATCTGTGAAGGTAATGCAATTGTAGCTCAAGATATTTGTCTGGAGACAGAACAAAATAGCTGTCATTTTGATATTCATCCTAACGAGACTTCTGAAACAGTCCTTGTATCTACAGACAATGGGTGTGCCTGCTTCAGAACCGCTTGGGATACTGTGTTTATAGAAAGTACAGTAGTAGCTACTAAAAATCATTCCAATTTTTGTGCTTGCAACTTTACTAAAATTGCAGGATGTGATTTTTCTTTTGTAGCTCCAGTTACTTCACATGAACTTTTAGAATCCAATCTCACGTTGATTCACAAGCTACTGCCTACTCCCATTGGGATGAACCTTTCTCTGGTCAAGCAATTATTACTTCATCAAGATCTAATAGAGATCCTAGGAAAAATCAAGGGGAATGGACAGAAAACTCTGGTAACTGTTCATCATCATGTGCAAGAAATACATCGTGTTGTAGAAAGGGTGAAAAGTGATGCCGAGCACAAGTGGTGGGATACCCTTTTCGGGTGGTCACCCACCGCCACCGGTATCCTGAAGAAATTGTGTCATCCCATTGTTGTTCTTCTGATTTTAGTTATGATTGGTTTTGTTTTATCAGTAATCTTGCTTATTGTAAATTGGAGAATGATGAAACGATGAACAAAATTAACATCTATAATTAATGCACACCACTTGGCCGACATCCTTTACACTAGAGATGTTCCCAGGACAGTAGACACAAGAAGATGATAAGGTTAGAAGATATGTTTTACATCATTTTCTTTTATGATTTGTTCTAATCGCTGTTTTAATTATTTTTGTTTATTGTTTATAAAATTGTACTGAGTAATATCGATTATACTAGGTTTATTACTTTACTGTTTAATATTGATGATACTGGTTTATTATTTGATCAATTTATTGTTTAATTGATTCATATTGATTATTATTTAAATAACTATTATTGATTTACTAATTGTATTTTGCTTATTGTTTAATTCTAATTTGTTGTGATTACTAATATGTTGTGATTGTTTTAGTTTTCCCGTTTTCTCTTTCTTTCCCTTTTCCTCTTCTCTTTTCCCTGGGACCTGCTGCCAACACTTGACGAGTCCTGAAGACTCCACGACGACACCATGGAATCCTGCTGATGAAGATCTTTCGAGGGCAATCGTCAGTCACGGGGTGGTGTAAGAGCCCGTCAGAAGCCCCTCATTTTTCATTCTGCCTTCCGATTGCCACAAGAAAGATTCCCTTCCCCCACTGTAGTTCCGGCTTAGAACAGGACACAGCACAGGTGGAACCACTGAACCGTCATGCTGGCTGTTCCCAACAAGGCCTGGTAAGAACTTGGCAAGGAGTTGGCAAGGACTTGGCAAAGACCTGACATGGAGCCAGCACGGGACAGCCTGATGCGCGGCCTGCTTCTAATCTCCGTTCTTAAGCCCAATGAACTTTTGGGGTGACTCTCGCGGTCCTTCACTGAAGACCCCTCATCTGCCTCGTTACCACTGTGACAAAGAAAGAATGAGAACCCTCCTCCCAAGGACTGAGACTGAGACCCCTGCTATAGGGAGGAGGGGAAATTGGTGGTCTGACCACTAATGACATGACCTGTTTCCCTTCAGTGATTCAAATGGACTTATTCTTCATTGGATTCGTCTTGCTTTGGTGGTTTCTGTGGACTCACCCGTTCCCTCGGGGCAATTACAATGGACTTTCATTATTACACTTGTTCCCCCCCTCTCTCCTCTGTGGACTATAATTGGAGCCCCGAGTCGACCAGAACTTCGAAGACTCCCCCGACACGACAGACGGATCCCCATCGTCCGGAGCACTGAGGATCTCGCCTGTGTTGGTAGCTATTCCCATAGCCCTGTTCTCTCTCTAACCTTTTATCTCCTTTCAGATCCCCACTATCGCGTTTACTGTTTTGGCCCCTACTAAAGGTGCATTTGTTGTGATTAACTGATAGTCCCTTGTTGTTTGCCTTTGTTGCACTTTTGGGATGGGTGAAAAGAACCATCACGACACCCCGCAAGAAACGGATCGTGACATTAAAATTGGCGTCACGGACAGGATTTCTGTCTAGACAGAAGGGTTGCAGCTGAAAAGGCACCCATACTGTCTTTGGCAATTCATAAAGGATCCCTTAGTGCAAAGGGCGGGACACTGTTGTTTTGTTGTTGTTGTGTGTATGTGGTCTGGGAAGGAAGGGACAACTTGAAGCAACTAAGCAGAGCCTCCCAGGCAGATGATTGTCCTTTCACCCAGCCAGGGAAGCGAAGGGCGACACAGCGAGGGCTGTGTAGTTTTGTGGAACTTAAGTTTGTAGCTCCCTGTCGTGGTTTTGGTCCCTTCACAAAATGAGTGACAATCTTAGCCTTGAAATTAAAGCTGAATTTTATGCACTACTAGCCAAACACAATGCCAAACCTTCTACAGAAGGAGAAAAATGGGCACAGAGTAATTGGTTGAACTTAGAAAATGTTATTGATAGAGTGTGTTCATTACAACATGAAACAAAATTCAAACTGGGCAAAAATAAAACTATCTTCTGCTCAGTTTTGGGAGCTTGTCTTATGGCAGCTATAGAAAATGGCTTCCAGCGAAGAAGCGAGGAACATGCTATAATAGACTCCCTTCAAAATCTAGTTGAAATTTTGCAAAAACAGTTCTATGAAGCAAAAAAATGTGATCTATGCATTGCGAGCTGCCTTAACAGAGGAACATATTAACAAATCACATCATGCTGATTCCTCTACAGAGCTTGAGGAGAAGGAAACTCCTCACATTAAACAAATCTATCCTCATCAAGAACTTGAAGCAGCAAGTAATTGTGGGGAACATTGCTGCCATCACTTGAGACCCTTGATTAAAACAGAGTAGAACTATCTCAGTGATGATGATCTGGAACCTCACATCACAACCAAACGCATACCATCACAACTAAACACGGCCACCGAGCTAGCTAAGCTTAAAAGGGAATACGGACAGCCTCCACATGAATCAGAAACAGAATATGTTTTCCGGGTGTCCCTCACTGGTGGTGATCAAATTCAATTCACTGAACAGGAAGCCAGTGGGTATTGGGGACATGGTGTCTTCTTAACAACAGGAGAGAAAGGTGACACATGGTCCCTGACACAGCGTGCAGCTTTTTGGGCCGGGGGAACAAGCCCCTTGGAAAGGGGAGATCCCATAGCTAGAATTAGTACCCCCGACCAGCTCTTGGAAAATGTGCACAAAGCTGCTTGCCTGCAAATGACTCACAAAAAGAAATGAATTCCTGGCTTTGAATCCCTGATGCAATTACCTGTGAAGCCCAAGATAATGACCCCTTGAATTTGTGGGCTTCCAGAATCACTCAAACCTACAGCAATTCTCCTTCCAAAAACGATAGCAGCTGTATCTCCTGTAGAAAGACCAGACAGATTTCCTAGTCACTGGAACGACCCATTTGTTCCCCTTTATGACTTGTTGAGGAAAGGGGTGAAATGGGATTGGAGTCTTTCTCAGGAGTCAGCATTGCAATTGCTGATTTTTGAAGCAACAGCTCATCAAGCACTGGGCCCTATCCATCCTACAGATCCTTTCCAGGTGGAATGGGCATTTGCCTCCTCAGGGCTGTCAGTACACATATGGCAGCGGGGTCCTGAGGCTCCGACAAGACCTGTTGGTTTTGATTCCCGTGGTTCCAAAGATGCTGAGAAAAGATACACTACCTGGGAAAAAGGATTGTTGATGGTTATCTTAGCTTTCCTAGAAGTAGAAAAAATTGCACAAAAACAACCAATTGTATTGAGAGGCCCCTTCAAGGTTATTAAGACAGTCACTAGTGGGAGTCCCCCTCCTGACGGGGTGGCCCAGAGGGCCTCAGTGAGAAAGTGGTATGCTCAGGTTGAACATTACTGTAACTTCTTCTCAATGACAGAAGGAGCTGTAAAAACTTTAGCAATCCAAGAAACTGAGAGCTTGGACAAACCTGCCTCTGTAATCAAAGTAACCCCTCCTTTCTGCCCCGAACAATCAGCAAACTCTTGGTTTACTGATGCTTTTGCTAAAGGGGAAGGAAAAGGATGGAAATCTAGGGCAGAAGCCCTCCACTTTTCCTCTGGTGAGCAAATGATTACAGAGGGAGAAGGTAGTACACACAGTGGGGAGCTGATAGCTGTCTGGAGTGTTTTTCAACGAGAAGCACAGAATTCCTCTTTGGTCTGCATCTACACTGACTCCTATGCTCTGTACCAAATGATCCCAATAATCCAGCTCATGACCCTGGCCAACCTGTTCTGGTGGACCTCTCTTACTATAGGACTAAGTAGCACTTGTGCTAAAACCCCCTCTGAAGAAATATGCATGGGAATCCTCTGGTGCTCTAGGGAAAGAGCATTGGACAAATACATGCTGGATAATTCCATCATTCTAACTTTTCTGCCTCTCGGCGGCAGAATTCTGTTGTGTTTACTTTTTCAGAAGAACTCCGAGGGACATGAAGACCACCTAATCCATGATAAAACTGGTAATACTTTTCTGCATCCTACCGCAACCCCATGGCCAGAAAGCAGCTGAGTGACCGTGGTCTGAACTAATTGTGGTAGCATGCAGAAAAAGTGAAAGGATCTCTTGAAGCACAAAAAGGTTTGTACGCAGCCAAGCATACAGGATTGTTGGCACAATTTCACATGAACACAAACTGTAGAAGTAGTTTGGTTTTGGTCCAAAAATACTGAAGCACTTTTTTTTTTGTTTTGTTTTGTTTTTGTTTTTGTTTTTGTTTTTGTTTTTGTTTTTGTTTTTGTTTTTTAAGTTGAAAGTATTGATTCAAATACTGGAGTAGGACTTGATGTTAATGTTGTGACACCTACCACCCAACCACTGGTTACACTTAGCCCGAAAATTTTTGAAATTGGACCATGTATAATCAGGAAAACTGGCCAACAACAGATATTGTTTAATCTGTTATGGTCTCTTAAACAAGTCAAATTGCTGATTCAAAACAATATCTGAGAAATACAACCAGCTTGTTCACCCTTTTTGCAGACCTCTTTTCAGGCTTGGACAACCTGGCTGCGACAGTGGAAGCCTCCTAAAAACCGGCTGCCAAGAGACATAACTGGTCTTGTGGGAACAGGATTGGGAATCCTAAATAGTATTGATTCAGAAGTATGAATGAATAAATTGGCTTCCACAACTAAAGATTTAACCAAAATACAACAACCACTGCAATCGTCCTTATCAGCCTTGGGAACACATCAGTGGTTGCTATCAAACATTCTAGCAAATTGGGAAAAGATAAATGTAAATAATAGCAAATTGATCATTGATGCACTTAATGCCACACAAAGCAACGTTTCCTTAGCTCTTAGCCGTATCCAGGCTCAATGATGGATGCAGTCAGTTGCTGCCTCAATTATAAGAGAAGGTGAAGAAGGCACTTTTCCCACTGAAATTAGGAAAATAGTCTGGGACAGTGCCACTGACTTTGAAAGAGATTTCCAATCCTGGTGGAATTTAGTGAATTTTACCTATGACCCTAACACAAACACAGCCACAGCATTTGCGTTGACCATAAGAAATGCCTCGGTGCATTTGATATTCCCTATCATTGCACTAGGATTAAATCATGATGGACCCACTTTCTATCCTTCTGAACATAGAGAATGGGCCCGTCAAATTGATGACAAATGGCAAACTGTCAATTTAGAGTCCTGTACCATCTGAGAACAACTAGGGTTTATCTGTGAAGGTAATGCAATTGTAGCTCAAGATATTTGTCTGGAGACAGAACAAAATAGCTGTCATTTTGATATTCATCCTAACGAGACTTCTGAAACAGTCCTTGTATCTACAGACAATGGGTGTGCCTGCTTCAGAACCGCTTGGGATACTGTGTTTATAGAAAGTACAGTAGTAGCTACTAAAAATCATTCCAATTTTTGTGCTTGCAACTTTACTAAAATTGCAGGATGTGATTTTTCTTTTGTAGCTCCAGTTACTTCACATGAACTTTTAGAATCCAATCTCACGTTGATTCACAAGCTACTGCCTACTCCCATTGGGATGAACCTTTCTCTGGTAAAGCAATTATTACTTCATCAAGATCTAATAGAGATCCTAGGAAAACTCAAGGGGAATGGACAGAAAACTCTGGTAACTGTTCATCATCATGTGCAAGAAATACATCGTGTTGTAGAAAGGGTGAAAAGTGATGCCGAGCACAAGTGGTGGGATACCCTTTTCGGGTGGTCACCCACCGCCACCGGTATCCTGAAGAAATTGTGTCATCCCATTGTTGTTCTTCTGATTTTAGTTATGATTGGTTTTGTTTTATCAGTAATCTTGCTTATTGTAAATTGGAGAATGATGAAACGATGAACAAAATTAACATCTATAATTAATGCACACCACTTGGCCGACATCCTTTACACTAGAGATGTTCCCAGGACAGTAGACACAAGAAGATGATAAGGTTAGAAGATATGTTTTACATCATTTTCTTTTATGATTTGTTCTAATCGCTGTTTTAATTATTTTTGTTTATTGTTTATAAAATTGTACTGAGTAATATCGATTATACTAGGTTTATTACTTTACTGTTTAATATTGATGATACTGGTTTATTATTTGATCAATTTATTGTTTAATTGATTCATATTGATTATTATTTAAATAACTATTATTGATTTACTAATTGTATTTTGCTTATTGTTTAATTCTAATTTGTTGTGATTACTAATATGTTGTGATTGTTTTAGTTTTCCCGTTTTCTCTTTCTTTCCCTTTTCCTCTTCTCTTTTCCCTGGGACCTGCTGCCAACACTTGACGAGTCCTGAAGACTCCACGACGACACCATGGAATCCTGCTGATGAAGATCTTTCGAGGGCAATCGTCAGTCACGGGGTGGTGTAAGAGCCCGTCAGAAGCCCCTCATTTTTCATTCTGCCTTCCGATTGCCACAAGAAAGATTCCCTTCCCCCACTGTAGTTCCGGCTTAGAACAGGACACAGCACAGGTGGAACCACTGAACCGTCATGCTGGCTGTTCCCAACAAGGCCTGGTAAGAACTTGGCAAGGAGTTGGCAAGGACTTGGCAAAGACCTGACATGGAGCCAGCACGGGACAGCCTGATGCGCGGCCTGCTTCTAATCTCCGTTCTTAAGCCCAATGAACTTTTGGGGTGACTCTCGCGGTCCTTCACTGAAGACCCCTCATCTGCCTCGTTACCACTGTGACAAAGAAAGAATGAGAACCCTCCTCCCAAGGACTGAGACTGAGACCCCTGCTATAGGGAGGAGGGGAAATTGGTGGTCTGACCACTAATGACATGACCTGTTTCCCTTCAGTGATTCAAATGGACTTATTCTTCATTGGATTCGTCTTGCTTTGGTGGTTTCTGTGGACTCACCCGTTCCCTCGGGGCAATTACAATGGACTTTCATTATTACACTTGTTCCCCCCCTCTCTCCTCTGTGGACTATAATTGGAGCCCCGAGTCGACCAGAACTTCGAAGACTCCCCCGACACGACAGACGGATCCCCATCGTCCGGAGCACTGAGGATCTCGCCTGTGTTGGTAGCTATTCCCATAGCCCTCTTCTCTCTCTAACCTTTTATCTCCTTTCAGATCCCCACTATCGCGTTTACTGTTTTGGCCCCTACTAAAGGTGCATTTGTTGTGATTAACTGATAGTCCCTTGTTGTTTGCCTTTGTTGCACTTTTGGGATGGGTGAAAAGAACCATCACGACACCCCGCAAGAAACGGATCGTGACATTAAAATTGGCGTCACGGACAGGATTTCTGTCTAGACAGAAGGGTTGCAGCTGAAAAGGCACCCATACTGTCTTTGGCAATTCATAAAGGATCCCTTAGTGCAAAGGGCGGGACACTGTTGTTTTGTTGTTGTTGTGTGTATGTGGTCTGGGAAGGAAGGGACAACTTGAAGCAACTAAGCAGAGCCTCCCAGGCAGATGATTGTCCTTTCACCCAGCCAGGGAAGCGAAGGGCGACACAGCGAGGGCTGTGTAGTTTTGTGGAACTTAAGTTTGTAGCTCCCTGTCGTGGTTTTGGTCCCTTCACAAAATGAGTGACAATCTTAGCCTTGAAATTAAAGCTGAATTTTATGCACTACTAGCCAAACACAATGCCAAACCTTCTACAGAAGGAGAAAAATGGGCACAGAGTAATTGGTTGAACTTAGAAAATGTTATTGATAGAGTGTGTTCATTACAACATGAAACAAAATTCAAACTGGGCAAAAATAAAACTATCTTCTGCTCAGTTTTGGGAGCTTGTCTTATGGCAGCTATAGAAAATGGCTTCGAGCGAAGAAGTGAGGAACATGCTATAATAGACTCCCTTCAAAATCTAGTTGAAATTTTGCAAAAACAGTTCTATGAAGCAAAAAAATGTGATCTATGCATTGCGAGCTGCCTTAACAGAGGAACATATTAACAAATCACATCATGCTGATTCCTCTACAGAGCTTGAGGAGAAGGAAACTCCTCACATTAAACAAATCTATCCTCATCAAGAACTTGAAGCAGCAAGTAATTGTGGGGAACATTGCTGCCATCACTTGAGACCCTTGATTAAAACAGAGTAGAACTATCTCAGTGATGATGATCTGGAACCTCACATCACAACCAAACGCATACCATCACAACTAAACACGGCCACCGAGCTAGCTAAGCTTAAAAGGGAATACGGACAGCCTCCACATGAATCAGAAACAGAATATGTTTTCCGGGTGTCCCTCACTGGTGGTGATCCAATTCAATTCACTGAACAGGAAGCCAGTGGGTACTGGGGACATGGTGTCTTCTTAACAACAGGAGAGAAAGGTGACACATGGTCCCTGACACAGCGTGCAGCTTTTTGGGCCGGGGGAACAAGCCCCTTGGAAAGGGGAGATCCCATAGCTAGAATTAGTACCCCCGACCAGCTCTTGGAAAATGTGCACAAAGCCTGCAAATGACTCACAAAAAGAAATGAATTCCTGGCTTTGAATCCCTGATGCAATTACCTGTGAAGCCCAAGATAATGACCCCTTGAATTTGTGGGCTTCCAGAATCACTCAAACCTACAGCAATTCTCCTTCCAAAAACGATAGCAGCTGTATCTCCTGTAGAAAGACCAGACAGATTTCCTAGTCACTGGAACGACCCATTTGTTCCCCTTTATGACTTGTTGAGGAAAGGGGTGAAATGGGATTGGAGTCTTTCTCAGGAGTCAGCATTGCAATTGCTGATTTTTGAAGCAACAGCTCATCAAGCACTGGGCCCTATCCATCCTACAGATCCTTTCCAGGTGGAATGGGCATTTGCCTCCTCAGGGCTGTCAGTACACATATGGCAGCGGGGTCCTGAGGCTCCGACAAGACCTGTTGGTTTTGATTCCCGTGGTTCCAAAGATGCTGAGAAAAGATACACTACCTGGGAAAAAGGATTGTTGATGGTTATCTTAGCTTTCCTAGAAGTAGAAAAAATTGCACAAAAACAACCAGTTGTATTGAGAGGCCCCTTCAAGGTTATTAAGACAGTCACTAGTGGGAGTCCCCCTCCTGACGGGGTGGCCCAGAGGGCCTCAGTGAGAAAGTGGTATGCTCAGGTTGAACATTACTGTAACTTCTTCTCAATGACAGAAGGAGCTGTAAAAACTTTAGCAATCCAAGAAACTGAGAGCTTGGACAAACCTGCCTCTGTAATCAAAGTAACCCCTCCTTTCTGCCCCGAACAATCAGCAAACTCTTGGTTTACTGATGCTTTTGCTAAAGGGGAAGGAAAAGGATGGAAATCTAGGGCAGAAGCCCTCCACTTTTCCTCTGGTGAGCAAATGATTACAGAGGGAGAAGGTAGTACACACAGTGGGGAGCTGATAGCTGTCTGGAGTATTTTTCAACGAGAAGCACAGAATTCCTCTTTGGTCTGCATCTACACTGACTCCTATGCTCTCTACCAAATGATCCTAATAATCCAGCTCATGACCCTGGCCAACCTGTTCTGGTGGACCTCTCTTACTATAGGACTAGTAGCACTTGTGCTAAAACCCCCTCTGAAGAAATATGCATGGGAATCCTCTGGTGCTCTAGGGAAAGAGCATTGGACAAATACATGCTGGATAATTCCATCATTCTAACTTTTCTGCCTCTCGGCGGCAGAATTCTGTTGTGTTTACTTTTTCAGAAGAACTCCGAGGGACATGAAGACCACCTAATCCATGATAAAACTGGTAATACTTTTCTGCATCCTACCGCAACCCCATGGCCAGAAAGCAGCTGAGTGACCGTGGTCTGAACTAATTGTGGTAGCATGCAGAAAAAGTGAAAGGATCTCTTGAAGCACAAAAAGGTTTGTACGCAGCCAAGCATACAGGATTGTTGGCACAATTTCACATGAACACAAACTGTAGAAGTAGTTTGGTTTTGGTCCAAAAATACTGAAGCACTTTTTGTTTTGTTTTGTTTTTGTTTTTGTTTTTGTTTTTGTTTTTGTTTTTGTTTTTGTTTTTGTTTTTTAAGTTGAAAGTATTGATTCAAATACTGGAGTAGGACTTGATGTTAATGTTGTGACACCTACCACCCAACCACTGGTTACACTTAGCCCGAAAATTTTTGAAATTGGACCATGTATAATCAGGAAAACTGGCCAACAACAGATATTGTTTAATCTGTTATGGTCTCTTAAACAAGTCAAATTGCTGATTCAAAACAATATCTGAGAAATACAACCAGCTTGTTCACCCTTTTTGCAGACCTCTTTTCAGGCTTGGACAACCTGGCTGCGACAGTGGAAGCCTCCTAAAAACCGGCTGCCAAGAGACATAACTGGTCTTGTGGGAACAGGATTGGGAATCCTAAATAGTATTGATTCAGAAGTATGAATGAATAAATTGGCTTCCACAACTAAAGATTTAACCAAAATACAACAACCACTGCAATCGTCCTTATCAGCCTTGGGAACACATCAGTGGTTGCTATCAAACATTCTAGCAAATTGGGAAAAGATAAATGTAAATAATAGCAAATTGATCATTGATGCACTTAATGCCACACAAAGCAACGTTTCCTTAGCTCTTAGCCGTATCCAGGCTCAATGATGGATGCAGTCAGTTGCTGCCTCAATTATAAGAGAAGGTGAAGAAGGCACTTTTCCCACTGAAATGAGGAAAATAGTCTGGGACAGTGCCACTGACTTTGAAAGAGATTTCCAATCCTGGTGGAATTTAGTGAATTTTACCTATGACCCTAACACAAACACAGCCACAGCATTTGCGTTGACCATAAGAAATGCCTCGGTGCATTTGATATTCCCTATCATTGCACTAGGATTAAATCATGATGGACCCACTTTCTATCCTTCTGAACATAGAGAATGGGCCCGTCAAATTGATGACAAATGGCAAACTGTCAATTTAGAGTCCTGTACCATCTGAGAACAACTAGGGTTTATCTGTGAAGGTAATGCAATTGTAGCTCAAGATATTTGTCTGGAGACAGAACAAAATAGCTGTCATTTTGATATTCATCCTAACGAGACTTCTGAAACAGTCCTTGTATCTACAGACAATGGGTGTGCCTGCTTCAGAACCGCTTGGGATACTGTGTTTATAGAAAGTACAGTAGTAGCTACTAAAAATCATTCCAATTTTTGTGCTTGCAACTTTACTAAAATTGCAGGATGTGATTTTTCTTTTGTAGCTCCAGTTACTTCACATGAACTTTTAGAATCCAATCTCACGTTGATTCACAAGCTACTGCCTACTCCCATTGGGATGAACCTTTCTCTGGTAAAGCAATTATTACTTCATCAAGATCTAATAGAGATCCTAGGAAAAATCAAGGGGAATGGACAGAAAACTCTGGTAACTGTTCATCATCATGTGCAAGAAATACATCGTGTTGTAGAAAGGGTGAAAAGTGATGCCGAGCACAAGTGGTGGGATACCCTTTTCGGGTGGTCACCCACCGCCACCGGTATCCTGAAGAAATTGTGTCATCCCATTGTTGTTCTTCTGATTTTAGTTATGATTGGTTTTGTTTTATCAGTAATCTTGCTTATTGTAAATTGGAGAATGATGAAACGATGAACAAAATTAACATCTATAATTAATGCACACCACTTGGCCGACATCCTTTACACTAGAGATGTTCCCAGGACAGTAGACACAAGAAGATGATAAGGTTAGAAGATATGTTTTACATCATTTTCTTTTATGATTTGTTCTAATCGCTGTTTTAATTATTTTTGTTTATTGTTTATAAAATTGTACTGAGTAATATCGATTATACTAGGTTTATTACTTTACTGTTTAATATTGATGATACTGGTTTATTATTTGATCAATTTATTGTTTAATTGATTCATATTGATTATTATTTAAATAACTATTATTGATTTACTAATTGTATTTTGCTTATTGTTTAATTCTAATTTGTTGTGATTACTAATATGTTGTGATTGTTTTAGTTTTCCCGTTTTCTCTTTCTTTCCCTTTTCCTCTTCTCTTTTCCCTGGGACCTGCTGCCAACACTTGACGAGTCCTGAAGACTCCACGACGACACCATGGAATCCTGCTGATGAAGATCTTTCGAGGGCAATCGTCAGTCACGGGGTGGTGTAAGAGCCCGTCAGAAGCCCCTCATTTTTCATTCTGCCTTCCGATTGCCACAAGAAAGATTCCCTTCCCCCACTGTAGTTCCGGCTTAGAACAGGACACAGCACAGGTGGAACCACTGAACCGTCATGCTGGCTGTTCCCAACAAGGCCTGGTAAGAACTTGGCAAGGAGTTGGCAAGGACTTGGCAAAGACCTGACATGGAGCCAGCACGGGACAGCCTGATGCGCGGCCTGCTTCTAATCTCCGTTCTTAAGCCCAATGAACTTTTGGGGTGACTCTCGCGGTCCTTCACTGAAGACCCCTCATCTGCCTCGTTACCACTGTGACAAAGAAAGAATGAGAACCCTCCTCCCAAGGACTGAGACTGAGACCCCTGCTATAGGGAGGAGGGGAAATTGGTGGTCTGACCACTAATGACATGACCTGTTTCCCTTCAGTGATTCAAATGGACTTATTCTTCATTGGATTCGTCTTGCTTTGGTGGTTTCTGTGGACTCACCCGTTCCCTCGGGGCAATTACAATGGACTTTCATTATTACACTTGTTCCCCCCCTCTCTCCTCTGTGGACTATAATTGGAGCCCCGAGTCGACCAGAACTTCGAAGACTCCCCCGACACGACAGACGGATCCCCATCGTCCGGAGCACTGAGGATCTCGCCTGTGTTGGTAGCTATTCCCATAGCCCTCTTCTCTCTCTAACCTTTTATCTCCTTTCAGATCCCCACTATCGCGTTTACTGTTTTGGCCCCTACTAAAGGTGCATTTGTTGTGATTAACTGATAGTCCCTTGTTGTTTGCCTTTGTTGCACTTTTGGGATGGGTGAAAAGAACCATCACGACACCCCGCAAGAAACGGATCGTGACATTAAAATTGGCGTCACGGACAGGATTTCTGTCTAGACAGAAGGGTTGCAGCTGAAAAGGCACCCATACTGTCTTTGGCAATTCATAAAGGATCCCTTAGTGCAAAGGGCGGGACACTGTTGTTTTGTTGTTGTTGTGTGTATGTGGTCTGGGAAGGAAGGGACAACTTGAAGCAACTAAGCAGAGCCTCCCAGGCAGATGATTGTCCTTTCACCCAGCCAGGGAAGCGAAGGGCGACACAGCGAGGGCTGTGTAGTTTTGTGGAACTTAAGTTTGTAGCTCCCTGTCGTGGTTTTGGTCCCTTCACAAAATGAGTGACAATCTTAGCCTTGAAATTAAAGCTGAATTTTATGCACTACTAGCCAAACACAATGCCAAACCTTCTACAGAAGGAGAAAAATGGGCACAGAGTAATTGGTTGAACTTAGAAAATGTTATTGATAGAGTGTGTTCATTACAACATGAAACAAAATTCAAACTGGGCAAAAATAAAACTATCTTCTGCTCAGTTTTGGGAGCTTGTCTTATGGCAGCTATAGAAAATGGCTTCCAGCGAAGAAGCGAGGAACATGCTATAATAGACTCCCTTCAAAATCTAGTTGAAATTTTGCAAAAACAGTTCTATGAAGCAAAAAAATGTGATCTATGCATTGCGAGCTGCCTTAACAGAGGAACATATTAACAAATCACATCATGCTGATTCCTCTACAGAGCTTGAGGAGAAGGAAACTCCTCACATTAAACAAATCTATCCTCATCAAGAACTTGAAGCAGCAAGTAATTGTGGGGAACATTGCTGCCATCACTTGAGACCCTTGATTAAAACAGAGTAGAACTATCTCAGTGATGATGATCTGGAACCTCACATCACAACCAAACGCATACCATCACAACTAAACACGGCCACCGAGCTAGCTAAGCTTAAAAGGGAATACGGACAGCCTCCACATGAATCAGAAACAGAATATGTTTTCCGGGTGTCCCTCACTGGTGGTGATCAAATTCAATTCACTGAACAGGAAGCCAGTGGGTATTGGGGACATGGTGTCTTCTTAACAACAGGAGAGAAAGGTGACACATGGTCCCTGACACAGCGTGCAGCTTTTTGGGCCGGGGGAACAAGCCCCTTGGAAAGGGGAGATCCCATAGCTAGAATTAGTACCCCCGACCAGCTCTTGGAAAATGTGCACAAAGCTGCTTGCCTGCAAATGACTCACAAAAAGAAATGAATTCCTGGCTTTGAATCCCTGATGCAATTACCTGTGAAGCCCAAGATAATGACCCCTTGAATTTGTGGGCTTCCAGAATCACTCAAACCTACAGCAATTCTCCTTCCAAAAACGATAGCAGCTGTATCTCCTGTAGAAAGACCAGACAGATTTCCTAGTCACTGGAACGACCCATTTGTTCCCCTTTATGACTTGTTGAGGAAAGGGGTGAAATGGGATTGGAGTCTTTCTCAGGAGTCAGCATTGCAATTGCTGATTTTTGAAGCAACAGCTCATCAAGCACTGGGCCCTATCCATCCTACAGATCCTTTCCAGGTGGAATGGGCATTTGCCTCCTCAGGGCTGTCAGTACACATATGGCAGCGGGGTCCTGAGGCTCCGACAAGACCTGTTGGTTTTGATTCCCGTGGTTCCAAAGATGCTGAGAAAAGATACACTACCTGGGAAAAAGGATTGTTGATGGTTATCTTAGCTTTCCTAGAAGTAGAAAAAATTGCACAAAAACAACCAATTGTATTGAGAGGCCCCTTCAAGGTTATTAAGACAGTCACTAGTGGGAGTCCCCCTCCTGACGGGGTGGCCCAGAGGGCCTCAGTGAGAAAGTGGTATGCTCAGGTTGAACATTACTGTAACTTCTTCTCAATGACAGAAGGAGCTGTAAAAACTTTAGCAATCCAAGAAACTGAGAGCTTGGACAAACCTGCCTCTGTAATCAAAGTAACCCCTCCTTTCTGCCCCGAACAATCAGCAAACTCTTGGTTTACTGATGCTTTTGCTAAAGGGGAAGGAAAAGGATGGAAATCTAGGGCAGAAGCCCTCCACTTTTCCTCTGGTGAGCAAATGATTACAGAGGGAGAAGGTAGTACACACAGTGGGGAGCTGATAGCTGTCTGGAGTGTTTTTCAACGAGAAGCACAGAATTCCTCTTTGGTCTGCATCTACACTGACTCCTATGCTCTGTACCAAATGATCCCAATAATCCAGCTCATGACCCTGGCCAACCTGTTCTGGTGGACCTCTCTTACTATAGGACTAAGTAGCACTTGTGCTAAAACCCCCTCTGAAGAAATATGCATGGGAATCCTCTGGTGCTCTAGGGAAAGAGCATTGGACAAATACATGCTGGATAATTCCATCATTCTAACTTTTCTGCCTCTCGGCGGCAGAATTCTGTTGTGTTTACTTTTTCAGAAGAACTCCGAGGGACATGAAGACCACCTAATCCATGATAAAACTGGTAATACTTTTCTGCATCCTACCGCAACCCCATGGCCAGAAAGCAGCTGAGTGACCGTGGTCTGAACTAATTGTGGTAGCATGCAGAAAAAGTGAAAGGATCTCTTGAAGCACAAAAAGGTTTGTACGCAGCCAAGCATACAGGATTGTTGGCACAATTTCACATGAACACAAACTGTAGAAGTAGTTTGGTTTTGGTCCAAAAATACTGAAGCACTTTTTTTTTTGTTTTGTTTTGTTTTTGTTTTTGTTTTTGTTTTTGTTTTTGTTTTTGTTTTTGTTTTTTAAGTTGAAAGTATTGATTCAAATACTGGAGTAGGACTTGATGTTAATGTTGTGACACCTACCACCCAACCACTGGTTACACTTAGCCCGAAAATTTTTGAAATTGGACCATGTAGAATCAGGAAAACTGGCCAACAACAGATATTGTTTAATCTGTTATGGTCTCTTAAACAAGTCAAATTGCTGATTCAAAACAATATCTGAGAAATACAACCAGCTTGTTCACCCTTTTTGCAGACCTCTTTTCAGGCTTGGACAACCTGGCTGCGACAGTGGAAGCCTCCTAAAAACCGGCTGCCAAGAGACATAACTGGTCTTGTGGGAACAGGATTGGGAATCCTAAATAGTATTGATTCAGAAGTATGAATGAATAAATTGGCTTCCACAACTAAAGATTTAACCAAAATACAACAACCACTGCAATCGTCCTTATCAGCCTTGGGAACACATCAGTGGTTGCTATCAAACATTCTAGCAAATTGGGAAAAGATAAATGTAAATAATAGCAAATTGATCATTGATGCACTTAATGCCACACAAAGCAACGTTTCCTTAGCTCTTAGCCGTATCCAGGCTCAATGATGGATGCAGTCAGTTGCTGCCTCAATTATAAGAGAAGGTGAAGAAGGCACTTTTCCCACTGAAATTAGGAAAATAGTCTGGGACAGTGCCACTGACTTTGAAAGAGATTTCCAATCCTGGTGGAATTTAGTGAATTTTACCTATGACCCTAACACAAACACAGCCACAGCATTTGCGTTGACCATAAGAAATGCCTCGGTGCATTTGATATTCCCTATCATTGCACTAGGATTAAATCATGATGGACCCACTTTCTATCCTTCTGAACATAGAGAATGGGCCCGTCAAATTGATGACAAATGGCAAACTGTCAATTTAGAGTCCTGTACCATCTGAGAACAACTAGGGTTTATCTGTGAAGGTAATGCAATTGTAGCTCAAGATATTTGTCTGGAGACAGAACAAAATAGCTGTCATTTTGATATTCATCCTAACGAGACTTCTGAAACAGTCCTTGTATCTACAGACAATGGGTGTGCCTGCTTCAGAACCGCTTGGGATACTGTGTTTATAGAAAGTACAGTAGTAGCTACTAAAAATCATTCCAATTTTTGTGCTTGCAACTTTACTAAAATTGCAGGATGTGATTTTTCTTTTGTAGCTCCAGTTACTTCACATGAACTTTTAGAATCCAATCTCACGTTGATTCACAAGCTACTGCCTACTCCCATTGGGATGAACCTTTCTCTGGTAAAGCAATTATTACTTCATCAAGATCTAATAGAGATCCTAGGAAAAATCAAGGGGAATGGACAGAAAACTCTGGTAACTGTTCATCATCATGTGCAAGAAATACATCGTGTTGTAGAAAGGGTGAAAAGTGATGCCGAGCACAAGTGGTGGGATACCCTTTTCGGGTGGTCACCCACCGCCACCGGTATCCTGAAGAAATTGTGTCATCCCATTGTTGTTCTTCTGATTTTAGTTATGATTGGTTTTGTTTTATCAGTAATCTTGCTTATTGTAAATTGGAGAATGATGAAACGATGAACAAAATTAACATCTATAATTAATGCACACCACTTGGCCGACATCCTTTACACTAGAGATGTTCCCAGGACAGTAGACACAAGAAGATGATAAGGTTAGAAGATATGTTTTACATCATTTTCTTTTATGATTTGTTCTAATCGCTGTTTTAATTATTTTTGTTTATTGTTTATAAAATTGTACTGAGTAATATCGATTATACTAGGTTTATTACTTTACTGTTTAATATTGATGATACTGGTTTATTATTTGATCAATTTATTGTTTAATTGATTCATATTGATTATTATTTAAATAACTATTATTGATTTACTAATTGTATTTTGCTTATTGTTTAATTCTAATTTGTTGTGATTACTAATATGTTGTGATTGTTTTAGTTTTCCCGTTTTCTCTTTCTTTCCCTTTTCCTCTTCTCTTTTCCCTGGGACCTGCTGCCAACACTTGACGAGTCCTGAAGACTCCACGACGACACCATGGAATCCTGCTGATGAAGATCTTTCGAGGGCAATCGTCAGTCACGGGGTGGTGTAAGAGCCCGTCAGAAGCCCCTCATTTTTCATTCTGCCTTCCGATTGCCACAAGAAAGATTCCCTTCCCCCACTGTAGTTCCGGCTTAGAACAGGACACAGCACAGGTGGAACCACTGAACCGTCATGCTGGCTGTTCCCAACAAGGCCTGGTAAGAACTTGGCAAGGAGTTGGCAAGGACTTGGCAAAGACCTGACATGGAGCCAGCACGGGACAGCCTGATGCGCGGCCTGCTTCTAATCTCCGTTCTTAAGCCCAATGAACTTTTGGGGTGACTCTCGCGGTCCTTCACTGAAGACCCCTCATCTGCCTCGTTACCACTGTGACAAAGAAAGAATGAGAACCCTCCTCCCAAGGACTGAGACTGAGACCCCTGCTATAGGGAGGAGGGGAAATTGGTGGTCTGACCACTAATGACATGACCTGTTTCCCTTCAGTGATTCAAATGGACTTATTCTTCATTGGATTCGTCTTGCTTTGGTGGTTTCTGTGGACTCACCCGTTCCCTCGGGGCAATTACAATGGACTTTCATTATTACACTTGTTCCCCCCCTCTCTCCTCTGTGGACTATAATTGGAGCCCCGAGTCGACCAGAACTTCGAAGACTCCCCCGACACGACAGACGGATCCCCATCGTCCGGAGCACTGAGGATCTCGCCTGTGTTGGTAGCTATTCCCATAGCCCTCTTCTCTCTCTAACCTTTTATCTCCTTTCAGATCCCCACTATCGCGTTTACTGTTTTGGCCCCTACTAAAGGTGCATTTGTTGTGATTAACTGATAGTCCCTTGTTGTTTGCCTTTGTTGCACTTTTGGGATGGGTGAAAAGAACCATCACGACACCCCGCAAGAAACGGATCGTGACATTAAAATTGGCGTCACGGACAGGATTTCTGTCTAGACAGAAGGGTTGCAGCTGAAAAGGCACCCATACTGTCTTTGGCAATTCATAAAGGATCCCTTAGTGCAAAGGGCGGGACACTGTTGTTTTGTTGTTGTTGTGTGTATGTGGTCTGGGAAGGAAGGGACAACTTGAAGCAACTAAGCAGAGCCTCCCAGGCAGATGATTGTCCTTTCACCCAGCCAGGGAAGCGAAGGGCGACACAGCGAGGGCTGTGTAGTTTTGTGGAACTTAAGTTTGTAGCTCCCTGTCGTGGTTTTGGTCCCTTCACAAAATGAGTGACAATCTTAGCCTTGAAATTAAAGCTGAATTTTATGCACTACTAGCCAAACACAATGCCAAACCTTCTACAGAAGGAGAAAAATGGGCACAGAGTAATTGGTTGAACTTAGAAAATGTTATTGATAGAGTGTGTTCATTACAACATGAAACAAAATTCAAACTGGGCAAAAATAAAACTATCTTCTGCTCAGTTTTGGGAGCTTGTCTTATGGCAGCTATAGAAAATGGCTTCCAGCGAAGAAGCGAGGAACATGCTATAATAGACTCCCTTCAAAATCTAGTTGAAATTTTGCAAAAACAGTTCTATGAAGCAAAAAAATGTGATCTATGCATTGCGAGCTGCCTTAACAGAGGAACATATTAACAAATCACATCATGCTGATTCCTCTACAGAGCTTGAGGAGAAGGAAACTCCTCACATTAAACAAATCTATCCTCATCAAGAACTTGAAGCAGCAAGTGGGGAACATTGCTGCCATCACTTGAGACCCTTGATTAAAACAGAGTAGAACTATCTCAGTGATGATGATCTGGAACCTCACATCACAACCAAACGCATACCATCACAACTAAACACGGCCACCGAGCTAGCTAAGCTTAAAAGGGAATACGGACAGCCTCCACATGAATCAGAAACAGAATATGTTTTCCGGGTGTCCCTCACTGGTGGTGATCCAATTCAATTCACTGAACAGGAAGCCAGTGGGTACTGGGGACATGGTGTCTTCTTAACAACAGGAGAGAAAGGTGACAC
Organism: Vidua macroura; assembly: GCF_024509145.1. Lineage (NCBI taxonomy): Eukaryota > Metazoa > Chordata > Aves > Passeriformes > Viduidae > Vidua > Vidua macroura. The sequence goes on from NC_071586.1 coordinate 28,534, forward strand.
ATGGTCCCTGACACAGCGTGCAGCTTTTTGGGCCGGGGGAACAAGCCCCTTGGAAAGGGGAGATCCCATAGCTAGAATTAGTACCCCCGACCAGCTCTTGGAAAATGTGCACAAAGCTGCTTGCCTGCAAATGACTCACAAAAAGAAATGAATTCCTGGCTTTGAATCCCTGATGCAATTACCTGTGAAGCCCAAGATAATGACCCCTTGAATTTGTGGGCTTCCAGAATCACTCAAACCTACAGCAATTCTCCTTCCAAAAACGATAGCAGCTGTATCTCCTGTAGAAAGACCAGACAGATTTCCTAGTCACTGGAACGACCCATTTGTTCCCCTTTATGACTTGTTGAGGAAAGGGGTGAAATGGGATTGGAGTCTTTCTCAGGAGTCAGCATTGCAATTGCTGATTTTTGAAGCAACAGCTCATCAAGCACTGGGCCCTATCCATCCTACAGATCCTTTCCAGGTGGAATGGGCATTTGCCTCCTCAGGGCTGTCAGTACACATATGGCAGCGGGGTCCTGAGGCTCCGACAAGACCTGTTGGTTTTGATTCCCGTGGTTCCAAAGATGCTGAGAAAAGATACACTACCTGGGAAAAAGGATTGTTGATGGTTATCTTAGCTTTCCTAGAAGTAGAAAAAATTGCACAAAAACAACCAATTGTATTGAGAGGCCCCTTCAAGGTTATTAAGACAGTCACTAGTGGGAGTCCCCCTCCTGACGGGGTGGCCCAGAGGGCCTCAGTGAGAAAGTGGTATGCTCAGGTTGAACATTACTGTAACTTCTTCTCAATGACAGAAGGAGCTGTAAAAACTTTAGCAATCCAAGAAACTGAGAGCTTGGACAAACCTGCCTCTGTAATCAAAGTAACCCCTCCTTTCTGCCCCGAACAATCAGCAAACTCTTGGTTTACTGATGCTTTTGCTAAAGGGGAAGGAAAAGGATGGAAATCTAGGGCAGAAGCCCTCCACTTTTCCTCTGGTGAGCAAATGATTACAGAGGGAGAAGGTAGTACACACAGTGGGGAGCTGATAGCTGTCTGGAGTGTTTTTCAACGAGAAGCACAGAATTCCTCTTTGGTCTGCATCTACACTGACTCCTATGCTCTCTACCAAATGATCCTAATAATCCAGCTCATGACCCTGGCCAACCTGTTCTGGTGGACCTCTCTTACTATAGGACTAGTAGCACTTGTGCTAAAACCCCCTCTGAAGAAATATGCATGGGAATCCTCTGGTGCTCTAGGGAAAGAGCATTGGACAAATACATGCTGGATAATTCCATCATTCTAACTTTTCTGCCTCTCGGCGGCAGAATTCTGTTGTGTTTACTTTTTCAGAAGAACTCCGAGGGACATGAAGACCACCTAATCCATGATAAAACTGGTAATACTTTTCTGCATCCTACCGCAACCCCATGGCCAGAAAGCAGCTGAGTGACCGTGGTCTGAACTAATTGTGGTAGCATGCAGAAAAAGTGAAAGGATCTCTTGAAGCACAAAAAGGTTTGTACGCAGCCAAGCATACAGGATTGTTGGCACAATTTCACATGAACACAAACTGTAGAAGTAGTTTGGTTTTGGTCCAAAAATACTGAAGCACTTTTTTTTTGTTTTGTTTTGTTTTTGTTTTTGTTTTTGTTTTTTAAGTTGAAAGTATTGATTCAAATACTGGAGTAGGACTTGATGTTAATGTTGTGACACCTACCACCCAACCACTGGTTACACTTAGCCCGAAAATTTTTGAAATTGGACCATATAGAATCAGGAAAACTGGCCAACAACAGATATTGTTTAATCTGTTATGGTCTCTTAAACAAGTCAAATTGCTGATGCAAAACAATATCTGAGAAATACAACCAGCTTGTTCACCCTTTTTGCAGACCTCTTTTCAGGCTTGGACAACCTGGCTGCGACAGTGGAAGCCTCCTAAAAACCGCGTGCCAAGAGACATAACTGGTCTTGTGGGAACAGGATTGGGAATCCTAAATAGTATTGATTCAGAAGTATGAATGAATAAATTGGCTTCCACAACTAAAGATTTAACCAAAATACAACAACCACTGCAATCGTCCTTATCAGCCTTGGGAACACATCAGTGGTTGCTATCAAACATTCTAGCAAATTGGGAAAAGATAAATGTAAATAATAGCAAATTGATCATTGATGCACTTAATGCCACACAAAGCAACGTTTCCTTAGCTCTTAGCCGTATCCAGGCTCAATGATGGATGCAGTCAGTTGCTGCCTCAATTATAAGAGAAGGTGAAGAAGGCACTTTTCCCACTGAAATGAGGAAAATAGTCTGGGACAGTGCCACTGACTTTGAAAGAGATTTCCAATCCTGGTGGAATTTAGTGAATTTTACCTATGACCCTAACACAAACACAGCCACAGCATTTGCGTTGACCATAAGAAATGCCTGGGTGCATTTGATATTCCCTATCATTGCACTAGGATTAAATCATGATGGACCCACTTTCTATCCTTCTGAACATAGAGAATGGGCCCGTCAAATTGATGACAAATGGCAAACTGTCAATTTAGAGTCCTGTACCATCTGAGAACAACTAGGGTTTATCTGTGAAGGTAATGCAATTGTAGCTCAAGATATTTGTCTGGAGACAGAACAAAATAGCTGTCATTTTGATATTCATCCTAACGAGACTTCTGAAACAGTCCTTGTATCTACAGACAATGGGTGTGCCTGCTTCAGAACCGCTTGGGATACTGTGTTTATAGAAAGTACAGTAGTAGCTACTAAAAATCATTCCAATTTTTGTGCTTGCAACTTTACTAAAATTGCAGGATGTGATTTTTCTTTTGTAGCTCCAGTTACTTCACATGAACTTTTAGAATCCAATCTCACGTTGATTCACAAGCTACTGCCTACTCCCATTGGGATGAACCTTTCTCTGGTAAAGCAATTATTACTTCATCAAGATCTAATAGAGATCCTAGGAAAAATCAAGGGGAATGGACAGAAAACTCTGGTAACTGTTCATCATCATGTGCAAGAAATACATCGTGTTGTAGAAAGGGTGAAAAGTGATGCCGAGCACAAGTGGTGGGATACCCTTTTCGGGTGGTCACCCACCGCCACCGGTATCCTGAAGAAATTGTGTCATCCCATTGTTGTTCTTCTGATTTTAGTTATGATTGGTTTTGTTTTATCAGTAATCTTGCTTATTGTAAATTGGAGAATGATGAAACGATGAACAAAATTAACATCTATAATTAATGCACACCACTTGGCCGACATCCTTTACACTAGAGATGTTCCCAGGACAGTAGACACAAGAAGATGATAAGGTTAGAAGATATGTTTTACATCATTTTCTTTTATGATTTGTTCTAATCGCTGTTTTAATTATTTTTGTTTATTGTTTATAAAATTGTACTGAGTAATATCGATTATACTAGGTTTATTACTTTACTGTTTAATATTGATGATACTGGTTTATTATTTGATCAATTTATTGTTTAATTGATTCCTATTGATTATTATTTAAATAACTATTATTGATTTACTAATTGTATTTTGCTTATTGTTTAATTCTAATTTGTTGTGATTACTAATATGTTGTGATTGTTTTAGTTTTCCCGTTTTCTCTTTCTTTCCCTTTTCCTCTTCTCTTTTCCCTGGGACCTGCTGCCAACACTTGACGAGTCCTGAAGACTCCACGACGACACCATGGAATCCTGCTGATGAAGATCTTTCGAGGGCAATCGTCAGTCACGGGGTGGTGTAAGAGCCCGTCAGAAGCCCCTCATTTTCCATTCTGCCTTCCGATTGCCACAAGAAAGAATCCCTTCCCCCACTGTAGTTCTGGCTTAGAACAGGACACAGCACAGGTGGGACCACTGAACCGTCATGCTGGCTGTTCCCAACAAGGCCTGGTAAGAACTTGGCAAGGAGTTGGCAAGGACTTGGCAAAGACCTGACATGGAGCCAGCACGGGACAGCCTGATGCGCGGCCTGCTTCTAATCTCCGTTCTTAAGCCCAATGAACTTTTGGGGTGACTCTCGCGGTCCTTCACTGAAGACCCCTCATCTGCCTCGTTACCACTGTGACAAAGAAAGAATGAGAACCCTCCTCCCAAGGACTGAGACTGAGACCCCTGCTATAGGGAGGAGGGGAAATTGGTGGTCTGACCACTAATGACATGACCTGTTTCCCTTCAGTGATTCAAATGGACTTATTCTTCATTGGATTCGTCTTGCTTTGGTGGTTTCTGTGGACTCACCCGTTCCCTCGGGGCGATTACAATGGACTTTCATTATTACACTTGTTCCCCCCCTCTCTCCTCTGTGGACTATAATTGGAGCCCCGAGTCGACCAGAACTTCGAAGACTCCCCCGACACGACAGACGGATCCCCATCGTCCGGAGCACTGAGGATCTCGCCTGTGTTGGTAGCTATTCCCATAGCCCTCTTCTCTCTCTAACCTTTTATCTCCTTTCAGATCCCCACTATCGCGTTTACTGTTTTGGCCCCTACTAAAGGTGCATTTGTTGTGATTAACTGATAGTCCCTTGTTGTTTGCCTTTGTTGCACTTTTGGGATGGGTGAAAAGAACCATCACGACACCCCGCAAGAAACGGATCGTGACATTAAAATTGGCGTCACGGACAGGATTTCTGTCTAGACAGAAGGGTTGCAGCTGAAAAGGCACCCATACTGTCTTTGGCAATTCATAAAGGATCCCTTAGTGCAAAGGGCGGGACACTGTTGTTTTGTTGTTGCTGTGTGTATGTGGTCTGGGAAGGAAGGGACAACTTGAAGCAACTAAGCAGAGCCTCCCAGGCAGATGATTGTCCTTTCACCCAGCCAGGGAAGCGAAGGGCGACACAGCGAGGGCTGTGTAGTTTTGTGGAACTTAAGTTTGTAGCTCCCTGTCGTGGTTTTGGTCCCTTCACAAAATGAGTGACAATCTTAGCCTTGAAATTAAAGCTGAATTTTATGCACTACTAGCCAAACACAATGCCAAACCTTCTACAGAAGGAGAAAAATGGGCACAGAGTAATTGGTTGAACTTAGAAAATGTTATTGATAGAGTGTGTTCATTACAACATGAAACAAAATTCAAACTGGGCAAAAATAAAACTATCTTCTGCTCAGTTTTGGGAGCTTGTCTTATGGCAGCTATAGAAAATGGCTTCGAGCGAAGAAGTGAGGAACATGCTATAATAGACTCCCTTCAAAATCTAGTTGAAATTTTGCAAAAACAGTTCTATGAAGCAAAAAAATGTGATCTATGCATTGCGAGCTGCCTTAACAGAGGAACATATTAACAAATCCCATCATGCTGATTCCTCTACAGAGCTTGAGGAGAAGGAAACTCCTCACATTAAACAAATCTATCCTCATCAAGAACTTGAAGCAGCAAGTAATTGTGGGGAACATTGCTGCCATCACTTGAGACCCTTGATTAAAACAGAGTAGAACTATCTCAGTGATGATGATCTGGAACCTCACATCACAACCAAACGCATACCATCACAACTAAACACGGCCACCGAGCTAGCTAAGCTTAAAAGGGAATACGGACAGCCTCCACATGAATCAGAAACAGAATATGTTTTCCGGGTGTCCCTCACTGGTGGTGATCCAATTCAATTCACTGAACAGGAAGCCAGTGGGTATTGGGGACATGGTGTCTTCTTAACAACGGGAGAGAAAGGTGACACATGGTCCCTGACACAGCGTGCAGCTTTTTGGGCCGGGGGAACAAGCCCCTTGGAAAGGGGAGATCCCATAGCTAGAATTAGTACCCCCGACCAGCTCTTGGAAAATGTGCACAAAGCTGCTTGCCTGCAAATGACTCACAAAAAGAAATGAATTCCTGGCTTTGAATCCCTGATGCAATTACCTGTGAAGCCCAAGATAATGACCCCTTGAATTTGTGGGCTTCCAGAATCACTCAAACCTACAGCAATTCTCCTTCCAAAAACGATAGCAGCTGTATCTCCTGTAGAAAGACCAGACAGATTTCCTAGTCACTGGAACGACCCATTTGTTCCCCTTTATGACTTGTTGAGGAAAGGGGTGAAATGGGATTGGAGTCTTTCTCAGGAGTCAGCATTGCAATTGCTGATTTTTGAAGCAACAGCTCATCAAGCACTGGGCCCTATCCATCCTACAGATCCTTTCCAGGTGGAATGGGCATTTGCCTCCTCAGGGCTGTCAGTACACATATGGCAGCGGGGTCCTGAGGCTCCGACAAGACCTGTTGGTTTTGATTCCCGTGGTTCCAAAGATGCTGAGAAAAGATACACTACCTGGGAAAAAGGATTGTTGATGGTTATCTTAGCTTTCCTAGAAGTAGAAAAAATTGCACAAAAACAACCAGTTGTATTGAGAGGCCCCTTCAAGGTTATTAAGACAGTCACTAGTGGGAGTCCCCCTCCTGACGGGGTGGCCCAGAGGGCCTCAGTGAGAAAGTGGTATGCTCAGGTTGAACATTACTGTAACTTCTTCTCAATGACAGAAGGAGCTGTAAAAACTTTAGCAATCCAAGAAACTGAGAGCTTGGACAAACCTGCCTCTGTAATCAAAGTAACCCCTCCTTTCTGCCCCGAACAATCAGCAAACTCTTGGTTTACTGATGCTTTTGCTAAAGGGGAAGGAAAAGGATGGAAATCTAGGGCAGAAGCCCTCCACTTTTCCTCTGGTGAGCAAATGATTACAGAGGGAGAAGGTAGTACACACAGTGGGGAGCTGATAGCTGTCTGGAGTATTTTTCAACGAGAAGCACAGAATTCCTCTTTGGTCTGCATCTACACTGACTCCTATGCTCTCTACCAAATGATCCTAATAATCCAGCTCATGACCCTGGCCAACCTGTTCTGGTGGACCTCTCTTACTATAGGACTAGTAGCACTTGTGCTAAAACCCCCTCTGAAGAAATATGCATGGGAATCCTCTGGTGCTCTAGGGAAAGAGCATTGGACAAATACATGCTGGATAATTCCATCATTCTAACTTTTCTGCCTCTCGGCGGCAGAATTCTGTTGTGTTTACTTTTTCAGAAGAACTCCGAGGGACATGAAGACCACCTAATCCATGATAAAACTGGTAATACTTTTCTGCATCCTACCGCAACCCCATGGCCAGAAAGCAGCTGAGTGACCGTGGTCTGAACTAATTGTGGTAGCATGCAGAAAAAGTGAAAGGATCTCTTGAAGCACAAAAAGGTTTGTACGCAGCCAAGCATACAGGATTGTTGGCACAATTTCACATGAACACAAACTGTAGAAGTAGTTTGGTTTTGGTCCAAAAATACTGAAGCACTTTTTGTTTTGTTTTGTTTTTGTTTTTGTTTTTGTTTTTGTTTTTGTTTTTGTTTTTGTTTTTGTTTTTGTTTTTTAAGTTGAAAGTATTGATTCAAATACTGGAGTAGGACTTGATGTTAATGTTGTGACACCTACCACCCAACCACTGGTTACACTTAGCCCGAAAATTTTTGAAATTGGACCATGTATAATCAGGAAAACTGGCCAACAACAGATATTGTTTAATCTGTTATGGTCTCTTAAACAAGTCAAATTGCTGATTCAAAACAATATCTGAGAAATACAACCAGCTTGTTCACCCTTTTTGCAGACCTCTTTTCAGGCTTGGACAACCTGGCTGCGACAGTGGAAGCCTCCTAAAAACCGGCTGCCAAGAGACATAACTGGTCTTGTGGGAACAGGATTGGGAATCCTAAATAGTATTGATTCAGAAGTATGAATGAATAAATTGGCTTCCACAACTAAAGATTTAACCAAAATACAACAACCACTGCAATCGTCCTTATCAGCCTTGGGAACACATCAGTGGTTGCTATCAAACATTCTAGCAAATTGGGAAAAGATAAATGTAAATAATAGCAAATTGATCATTGATGCACTTAATGCCACACAAAGCAACGTTTCCTTAGCTCTTAGCCGTATCCAGGCTCAATGATGGATGCAGTCAGTTGCTGCCTCAATTATAAGAGAAGGTGAAGAAGGCACTTTTCCCACTGAAATGAGGAAAATAGTCTGGGACAGTGCCACTGACTTTGAAAGAGATTTCCAATCCTGGTGGAATTTAGTGAATTTTACCTATGACCCTAACACAAACACAGCCACAGCATTTGCGTTGACCATAAGAAATGCCTCGGTGCATTTGATATTCCCTATCATTGCACTAGGATTAAATCATGATGGACCCACTTTCTATCCTTCTGAACATAGAGAATGGGCCCGTCAAATTGATGACAAATGGCAAACTGTCAATTTAGAGTCCTGTACCATCTGAGAACAACTAGGGTTTATCTGTGAAGGTAATGCAATTGTAGCTCAAGATATTTGTCTGGAGACAGAACAAAATAGCTGTCATTTTGATATTCATCCTAACGAGACTTCTGAAACAGTCCTTGTATCTACAGACAATGGGTGTGCCTGCTTCAGAACCGCTTGGGATACTGTGTTTATAGAAAGTACAGTAGTAGCTACTAAAAATCATTCCAATTTTTGTGCTTGCAACTTTACTAAAATTGCAGGATGTGATTTTTCTTTTGTAGCTCCAGTTACTTCACATGAACTTTTAGAATCCAATCTCACGTTGATTCACAAGCTACTGCCTACTCCCATTGGGATGAACCTTTCTCTGGTAAAGCAATTATTACTTCATCAAGATCTAATAGAGATCCTAGGAAAAATCAAGGGGAATGGACAGAAAACTCTGGTAACTGTTCATCATCATGTGCAAGAAATACATCGTGTTGTAGAAAGGGTGAAAAGTGATGCCGAGCACAAGTGGTGGGATACCCTTTTCGGGTGGTCACCCACCGCCACCGGTATCCTGAAGAAATTGTGTCATCCCATTGTTGTTCTTCTGATTTTAGTTATGATTGGTTTTGTTTTATCAGTAATCTTGCTTATTGTAAATTGGAGAATGATGAAACGATGAACAAAATTAACATCTATAATTAATGCACACCACTTGGCCGACATCCTTTACACTAGAGATGTTCCCAGGACAGTAGACACAAGAAGATGATAAGGTTAGAAGATATGTTTTACATCATTTTCTTTTATGATTTGTTCTAATCGCTGTTTTAATTATTTTTGTTTATTGTTTATAAAATTGTACTGAGTAATATCGATTATACTAGGTTTATTACTTTACTGTTTAATATTGATGATACTGGTTTATTATTTGATCAATTTATTGTTTAATTGATTCATATTGATTATTATTTAAATAACTATTATTGATTTACTAATTGTATTTTGCTTATTGTTTAATTCTAATTTGTTGTGATTACTAATATGTTGTGATTGTTTTAGTTTTCCCGTTTTCTCTTTCTTTCCCTTTTCCTCTTCTCTTTTCCCTGGGACCTGCTGCCAACACTTGACGAGTCCTGAAGACTCCACGACGACACCATGGAATCCTGCTGATGAAGATCTTTCGAGGGCAATCGTCAGTCACGGGGTGGTGTAAGAGCCCGTCAGAAGCCCCTCATTTTTCATTCTGCCTTCCGATTGCCACAAGAAAGATTCCCTTCCCCCACTGTAGTTCCGGCTTAGAACAGGACACAGCACAGGTGGAACCACTGAACCGTCATGCTGGCTGTTCCCAACAAGGCCTGGTAAGAACTTGGCAAGGAGTTGGCAAGGACTTGGCAAAGACCTGACATGGAGCCAGCACGGGACAGCCTGATGCGCGGCCTGCTTCTAATCTCCGTTCTTAAGCCCAATGAACTTTTGGGGTGACTCTCGCGGTCCTTCACTGAAGACCCCTCATCTGCCTCGTTACCACTGTGACAAAGAAAGAATGAGAACCCTCCTCCCAAGGACTGAGACTGAGACCCCTGCTATAGGGAGGAGGGGAAATTGGTGGTCTGACCACTAATGACATGACCTGTTTCCCTTCAGTGATTCAAATGGACTTATTCTTCATTGGATTCGTCTTGCTTTGGTGGTTTCTGTGGACTCACCCGTTCCCTCGGGGCAATTACAATGGACTTTCATTATTACACTTGTTCCCCCCCTCTCTCCTCTGTGGACTATAATTGGAGCCCCGAGTCGACCAGAACTTCGAAGACTCCCCCGACACGACAGACGGATCCCCATCGTCCGGAGCACTGAGGATCTCGCCTGTGTTGGTAGCTATTCCCATAGCCCTCTTCTCTCTCTAACCTTTTATCTCCTTTCAGATCCCCACTATCGCGTTTACTGTTTTGGCCCCTACTAAAGGTGCATTTGTTGTGATTAACTGATAGTCCCTTGTTGTTTGCCTTTGTTGCACTTTTGGGATGGGTGAAAAGAACCATCACGACACCCCGCAAGAAACGGATCGTGACATTAAAATTGGCGTCACGGACAGGATTTCTGTCTAGACAGAAGGGTTGCAGCTGAAAAGGCACCCATACTGTCTTTGGCAATTCATAAAGGATCCCTTAGTGCAAAGGGCGGGACACTGTTGTTTTGTTGTTGTTGTGTGTATGTGGTCTGGGAAGGAAGGGACAACTTGAAGCAACTAAGCAGAGCCTCCCAGGCAGATGATTGTCCTTTCACCCAGCCAGGGAAGCGAAGGGCGACACAGCGAGGGCTGTGTAGTTTTGTGGAACTTAAGTTTGTAGCTCCCTGTCGTGGTTTTGGTCCCTTCACAAAATGAGTGACAATCTTAGCCTTGAAATTAAAGCTGAATTTTATGCACTACTAGCCAAACACAATGCCAAACCTTCTACAGAAGGAGAAAAATGGGCACAGAGTAATTGGTTGAACTTAGAAAATGTTATTGATAGAGTGTGTTCATTACAACATGAAACAAAATTCAAACTGGGCAAAAATAAAACTATCTTCTGCTCAGTTTTGGGAGCTTGTCTTATGGCAGCTATAGAAAATGGCTTCCAGCGAAGAAGCGAGGAACATGCTATAATAGACTCCCTTCAAAATCTAGTTGAAATTTTGCAAAAACAGTTCTATGAAGCAAAAAAATGTGATCTATGCATTGCGAGCTGCCTTAACAGAGGAACATATTAACAAATCACATCATGCTGATTCCTCTACAGAGCTTGAGGAGAAGGAAACTCCTCACATTAAACAAATCTATCCTCATCAAGAACTTGAAGCAGCAAGTGGGGAACATTGCTGCCATCACTTGAGACCCTTGATTAAAACAGAGTAGAACTATCTCAGTGATGATGATCTGGAACCTCACATCACAACCAAACGCATACCATCACAACTAAACACGGCCACCGAGCTAGCTAAGCTTAAAAGGGAATACGGACAGCCTCCACATGAATCAGAAACAGAATATGTTTTCCGGGTGTCCCTCACTGGTGGTGATCCAATTCAATTCACTGAACAGGAAGCCAGTGGGTACTGGGGACATGGTGTCTTCTTAACAACAGGAGAGAAAGGTGACACATGGTCCCTGACACAGCGTGCAGCTTTTTGGGCCGGGGGAACAAGCCCCTTGGAAAGGGGAGATCCCATAGCTAGAATTAGTACCCCCGACCAGCTCTTGGAAAATGTGCACAAAGCTGCTTGCCTGCAAATGACTCACAAAAAGAAATGAATTCCTGGCTTTGAATCCCTGATGCAATTACCTGTGAAGCCCAAGATAATGACCCCTTGAATTTGTGGGCTTCCAGAATCACTCAAACCTACAGCAATTCTCCTTCCAAAAACGATAGCAGCTGTATCTCCTGTAGAAAGACCAGACAGATTTCCTAGTCACTGGAACGACCCATTTGTTCCCCTTTATGACTTGTTGAGGAAAGGGGTGAAATGGGATTGGAGTCTTTCTCAGGAGTCAGCATTGCAATTGCTGATTTTTGAAGCAACAGCTCATCAAGCACTGGGCCCTATCCATCCTACAGATCCTTTCCAGGTGGAATGGGCATTTGCCTCCTCAGGGCTGTCAGTACACATATGGCAGCGGGGTCCTGAGGCTCCGACAAGACCTGTTGGTTTTGATTCCCGTGGTTCCAAAGATGCTGAGAAAAGATACACTACCTGGGAAAAAGGATTGTTGATGGTTATCTTAGCTTTCCTAGAAGTAGAAAAAATTGCACAAAAACAACCAATTGTATTGAGAGGCCCCTTCAAGGTTATTAAGACAGTCACTAGTGGGAGTCCCCCTCCTGACGGGGTGGCCCAGAGGGCCTCAGTGAGAAAGTGGTATGCTCAGGTTGAACATTACTGTAACAACTTCTCAATGACAGAAGGAGCTGTAAAAACTTTAGCAATCCAAGAAACGGAGAGCTTGGACAAACCTGCCTCTGTAATCAAAGTAACCCCTCCTTTCTGCCCCGAACAATCAGCAAACTCTTGGTTTACTGATGCTTTTGCTAAAGGGGAAGGAAAAGGATGGAAATCTAGGGCAGAAGCCCTCCACTTTTCCTCTGGTGAGCAAATGATTACAGAGGGAGAAGGTAGTACACACAGTGGGGAGCTGATAGCTGTCTGGAGTATTTTTCAACGAGAAGCACAGAATTCCTCTTTGGTCTGCATCTACACTGACTCCTATGCTCTGTACCAAATGATCCTAATAATCCAGCTCATGACCCTGGCCAACCTGTTCTGGTGGACCTCTCTTACTATAGGACTAGTAGCACTTGTGCTAAAACCCCCTCTGAAGAAATATGCATGGGAATCCTCTGGTGCTCTAGGGAAAGAGCATTGGACAAATACATGCTGGATAATTCCATCATTCTAACTTTTCTGCCTCTCGGCGGCAGAATTCTGTTGTGTTTACTTTTTCAGAAGAACTCCGAGGGACATGAAGACCACCTAATCCATGATAAAACTGGTAATACTTTTCTGCATCCTACCGCAACCCCATGGCCAGAAAGCAGCTGAGTGACCGTGGTCTGAACTAATTGTGGTAGCATGCAGAAAAAGTGAAAGGATCTCTTGAAGCACAAAAAGGTTTGTACGCAGCCAAGCATACAGGATTGTTGGCACAATTTCACATGAACACAAACTGTAGAAGTAGTTTGGTTTTGGTCCAAAAATACTGAAGCACTTTTTTTTTTGTTTTGTTTTGGTTTTGTTTTTGTTTTTGTTTTTGTTTTTGTTTTTGTTTTTGTTTTTTAAGTTGAAAGTATTGATTCAAATACTGGAGTAGGACTTGATGTTAATGTTGTGACACCTACCACCCAACCACTGGTTACACTTAGCCCGAAAATTTTTGAAATTGGACCATGTATAATCAGGAAAACTGGCCAACAACAGATATTGTTTAATCTGTTATGGTCTCTTAAACAAGTCAAATTGCTGATTCAAAACAATATCTGAGAAATACAACCAGCTTGTTCACCCTTTTTGCAGACCTCTTTTCAGGCTTGGACAACCTGGCTGCGACAGTGGAAGCCTCCTAAAAACCGGCTGCCAAGAGACATAACTGGTCTTGTGGGAACAGGATTGGGAATCCTAAATAGTATTGATTCAGAAGTATGAATGAATAAATTGGCTTCCACAACTAAAGATTTAACCAAAATACAACAACCACTGCAATCGTCCTTATCAGCCTTGGGAACACATCAGTGGTTGCTATCAAACATTCTAGCAAATTGGGAAAAGATAAATGTAAATAATAGCAAATTGATCATTGATGCACTTAATGCCACACAAAGCAACGTTTCCTTAGCTCTTAGCCGTATCCAGGCTCAATGATGGATGCAGTCAGTTGCTGCCTCAATTATAAGAGAAGGTGAAGAAGGCACTTTTCCCACTGAAATGAGGAAAATAGTCTGGGACAGTGCCACTGACTTTGAAAGAGATTTCCAATCCTGGTGGAATTTAGTGAATTTTACCTATGACCCTAACACAAACACAGCCACAGCATTTGCGTTGACCATAAGAAATGCCTCGGTGCATTTGATATTCCCTATCATTGCACTAGGATTAAATCATGATGGACCCACTTTCTATCCTTCTGAACATAGAGAATGGGCCCGTCAAATTGATGACAAATGGCAAACTGTCAATTTAGAGTCCTGTACCATCTGAGAACAACTAGGGTTTATCTGTGAAGGTAATGCAATTGTAGCTCAAGATATTTGTCTGGAGACAGAACAAAATAGCTGTCATTTTGATATTCATCCTAACGAGACTTCTGAAACAGTCCTTGTATCTACAGACAATGGGTGTGCCTGCTTCAGAACCGCTTGGGATACTGTGTTTATAGAAAGTACAGTAGTAGCTACTAAAAATCATTCCAATTTTTGTGCTTGCAACTTTACTAAAATTGCAGGATGTGATTTTTCTTTTGTAGCTCCAGTTACTTCACATGAACTTTTAGAATCCAATCTCACGTTGATTCACAAGCTACTGCCTACTCCCATTGGGATGAACCTTTCTCTGGTAAAGCAATTATTACTTCATCAAGATCTAATAGAGATCCTAGGAAAAATCAAGGGGAATGGACAGAAAACTCTGGTAACTGTTCATCATCATGTGCAAGAAATACATCGTGTTGTAGAAAGGGTGAAAAGTGATGCCGAGCACAAGTGGTGGGATACCCTTTTCGGGTGGTCACCCACCGCCACCGGTATCCTGAAGAAATTGTGTCATCCCATTGTTGTTCTTCTGATTTTAGTTATGATTGGTTTTGTTTTATCAGTAATCTTGCTTATTGTAAATTGGAGAATGATGAAACGATGAACAAAATTAACATCTATAATTAATGCACACCACTTGGCCGACATCCTTTACACTAGAGATGTTCCCAGGACAGTAGACACAAGAAGATGATAAGGTTAGAAGATATGTTTTACATCATTTTCTTTTATGATTTGTTCTAATCGCTGTTTTAATTATTTTTGTTTATTGTTTATAAAATTGTACTGAGTAATATCGATTATACTAGGTTTATTACTTTACTGTTTAATATTGATGATACTGGTTTATTATTTGATCAATTTATTGTTTAATTGATTCATATTGATTATTATTTAAATAACTATTATTGATTTACTAATTGTATTTTGCTTATTGTTTAATTCTAATTTGTTGTGATTACTAATATGTTGTGATTGTTTTAGTTTTCCCGTTTTCTCTTTCTTTCCCTTTTCCTCTTCTCTTTTCCCTGGGACCTGCTGCCAACACTTGACGAGTCCTGAAGACTCCACGACGACACCATGGAATCCTGCTGATGAAGATCTTTCGAGGGCAATCGTCAGTCACGGGGTGGTGTAAGAGCCCGTCAGAAGCCCCTCATTTTCCATTCTGCCTTCCGATTGCCACAAGAAAGAATCCCTTCCCCCACTGTAGTTCCGGCTTAGAACAGGACACAGCACAGGTGGGACCACTGAACCGTCATGCTGGCTGTTCCCAACAAGGCCTGGTAAGAACTTGGCAAGGAGTTGGCAAGGACCTGACATGGAGCCAGCACGGGACAGCCTGATGCGCGGCCTGCTTCTAATCTCCGTTCTTAAGCCCAATGAACTTTTGGGGTGACTCTCGCGGTCCTTCACTGAAGACCCCTCATCTGCCTCGTTACCACTGTGACAAAGAAAGAATGAGAACCCTCCTCCCAAGGACTGAGACTGAGACCCCTGCTATAGGGAGGAGGGGAAATTGGTGGTCTGACCACTAATGACATGACCTGTTTCCCTTCAGTGATTCAAATGGACTTATTCTTCATTGGATTCGTCTTGCTTTGGTGGTTTCTGTGGACTCACCCGTTCCCTCGGGGCGATTACAATGGACTTTCATTATTACACTTGTTCCCCCCCTCTCTCCTCTGTGGACTATAATTGGAGCCCCGAGTCGACCAGAACTTCGAAGACTCCCCCGACAAGAGAGACGGATCCCCATCGTCCGGAGCACTGAGGATCTCCCCTGTGTTGGTAGCTATTCCCATATCCCTCTTCTCTCTCTAACCTTTTATCTCCTTTCAGATCCCCACTATCGCGTTTACTGTTTTGGCCCCTACTAAAGGTGCATTTGTTGTGATTAACTGATAGTCCCTTGTTGTTTGCCTTTGTTGCACTTTTGGGATGGGTGAAAAGAACCATCACGACACCCCGGAAGAAGCGGATCGTGACAGAGGCGGGCTGGTTACCCCAGACCTGCTAAGCGAGAGCGGCAGTCTCCCATGCTGCGTTTCCGTCTTTTTCGCGAGAAAAGCGGCCAGTAAAGAGACGAAGCGAGTAATAAAAAGAGTGAGAGAACCCCCCCTGGGACTGGGTCTCAGAGAAAGAGTGGGACCCCTTAGTGGGGGGGGGGGGGGGGGAGTAAAAGGTAATTAATTAGAAAAAAAAATTAATGAAAAGGTAAAAAGAGGGTTTTCTTGGCATAATCTATTGGGGAAAAATAAAAGGTAAAATGTGTAGGAGGGGCCCCTAAAAATTCTGCTGGATTGAGGGATAAGAATGCCCGAGAACATCCAAGATCAAACCTGCTGGATTGAGGGATTAATATTCCAAGAGCATCCAGGGTTGATTCAAACCTGCTGGATTGAGGGATTAATGTTCCAAGAGCATCCAGGGTTGATTCAAACCTGCTGGACTGAGGGATTAATGTTCCAAGAGCATCCAGGGTTAAGTCAAACCTGCTGGGTTGAGGGATTAACATTCCAAGAGCACCCAGAATTAAGTTTGCTGGGTTGTTGAGAGCAGCCAAGATTGAGTAAAAATTTTGCCAGTTTGAAGAGAAGTCTGACAGGATCTAGAGTTGGGAACCACACAGCTAGATTGAGGGGTATCCAAGAACACTGGGACTAGCCAGGGACACCTACAAGTGTAATAGGTGTGTTGAAAAAGAAAAGGTACCTTGTTGTTGTGGTTGTTTTGTTATGTGTAAGAGTAAGTAAAATAAAGTTAAGTGAATGTAGACGAAGGAAAGTATATGTATGCATCCTGCCCTGTTAAGCAGCCTCACTGTGCTTCCCTGCTGTCACCGACAAACACAAGTTACGAACCCTCAGAACTGAAAAAGTTCCATCAAATATTGCTTCCATTGATGACCATGATATTGTCTATAATACCTTGTTCCAACTTATGTTATGTAAGTGTTAATACCCCTATCCTACCAGTTGGTAAACCTGATGGGTCATACCGGTTAGTACAGGATCTGCGGGCCATAAACAAGGTCACTGAGGATCTGTATCCTGTGGTGGCCAATCCCTACACGTTATTAACTTGCTTAACCCCCGAGCTAACTTGGTTTACCGTTTTAGATTGAAAAGATGCCTTCTTTTGCCTTCCTATCCACGAAGCCAGAAAATTTTTGCATTTGAATGGGAAAATCCTAAGAGCGGGCCAAGAACTCAACTGACATGGACCAGACTCCCACAAGGATTCAAAAACTCACCCACTTTGTTTGGAGAACAACTTGCAAAAGAATTAGAGACCTGAGAAGCCCCTCCAGAGGAAGGGAAGTTGCTAGAGTACGTAGATGACATCCTGATAGCCACACGGACAAGGGAAGCATGCACGGCCTGGACGATAAGCCTCTTGAACTTTTTGGGGCTCCAAGGGTACCGAGTATCAAAGAAAAAAGCCCAAGTAGTAAAACAGAAAGTAACTTATCTGGGTTAGGAAGTCAGTGCTAGACAACGTACCTTGGGCCAAAGCCGGAAGGAGGCAATATGCCAGACCCCAAAACCTCAGACGGTAAAGGAACTACGAACTTTCCTGAGGATGACAGGGTGGTGCAGGTTATGGATCTGTAACTATGGACTGTTTGTTAAGCCCTTCTATGAACTGATTGCAACTGAAAGCAGGAACATCCAAGAGACAAAGGAAGCTACGCAAGCTTTCAACCAGCTGAAAAAAGCCCTCATGTCAGCTCCAGCCCTGAGATTGCTGGACGTGAGTAAGCCTTTCCTTTTATTCTCCCATGAGAAGCAAGGAATCGCCTTAGGAATACTAGCACAGGACCTGGGCCCATATCGGAGAGCAGTGGCTTACTTCTCTAAGCAATTGGATACAGCAGCTAAAGGGTGGCCTGGGTGCCTCAGAGCTGTTGCAGCAGTCGTCCTGAACATCCAAGAGGCACACAAATTCACCCTAGGCCAGAAAAGAACTGTGCTAGTGTCTCACACAGTGTCTGCAGTGCTAGAGGTAAAAGGTGGGCATTGGCTTTCCCCACAACGGCTCCTGAGATACCAAGCTATCATAGCGGAGCAAGATGATGTAGAGATAGTAGTGGCTAACATTGTCAATCCAGCCTCCTTCCTCAGTAGAAACCAAGGGGAACCAGTGGAACATGACTGCCTGGAGACCATTGAAGCCACCTACTCCAGCTGCCCTGACTCGAAGGACACCCCTCTCGAGAATGCAGAAGTCTCGTTTACTGATGGAAGCAGTTATATCATCAGTGGAAAACGGCACGCCGGCTAGGCAGTTCCAACGTGCAAGGAAGTAATATCATCTGGGCCCCTGCCAACAAATACCTCTGCACAGAAGGCCGAGATAATTGCTCTAACTCGGGCCCTAGAATTGGCAAGAGGGAAAGAAATAAACATATACACGGACTCGAAGTATGCATTTGGAGTAGTGCATGCTCACAGAGCCATTTAGAAAGAGAGAGGACTGCTGAAGTCTCAAGGGAAAAATATTAAAGATGCATCAGAAGTACTGCGACTTCTAGCAGCAGTCCAGTTGCCAGAGAAAGTAGCGATCATGCACATTAAGGCACATCAGAAGATCAACTCCGAATTGGAAGAAGGAAACGAGCTGGCAGATAGGGAAGCAAAAGAAGCAGCAAGACGGGCAAATTTCCCCTAAAGGTAAGCCAAGATACAACAAACCAGAAAAAAAATTAATCTATGAGCAAAAAGGAGACTATAACCAAGAGGGATGGGCCACCATAGAAGGAAAATTAGTTCTACCCTCCTATTTATGATGGTCCCTAATAAAGGAAGAACACCAGAAAACCATTGGGGTATTGATGCTCTAGCATAACTAGACATTTACAACTCGACAATGTGACCTTTGCCTCCAGACCAACCCCAAAAATACTCCCAAACCAAAGCTTAGCCAGATTAGGAAGGGTCATGGGCCGGAGCAGCAATGGCAGATTGATTGTACAGAATTGCCAAGAAAAGGGGGGTATAAGTTTTTCCTGGTGCTAACAGATACCTTTTCAGGATGGCCAGAAGCATTCCCCACCAGGACTTCTAAAGCTCAAGAAGTAACTAAGGTATTGGTACAAGAAAACATACCACGCTTTAGAGTCCTGGCCACAATCTCCTCAAATAGAGGACCACATTTTATTGTAAAATTCGTGCAACAAGTTAGCCAATACTTGAACATAGACTGAGAACTTCGCACCCCATATAACCCACAATCAAGTGGTCAGGTAAAAAAAATGAATCATTTGATCAAACAACAAATTATACAATTGGGACAAGAAGCTAATTTGTCATGGACTCAATCCCTCCCATTAGCACTACTGCAGATCCGAACCAAACCCAAGAGTAAAGAAAAGCTAAACCACTTTGAATTGCTTTATGAAAAACCATATGGGGTGCGAAAGAGAATGTCTACCCAAGACATGTCACTAACCTCCTGTATGTTAAGTCTCTTAACTTGGTGTATCCAGCACCAATCACTAGCTAATAAACACAAGTCATAACTAGTGAAATACACTGTTTAGAAGACTTTATGTCACCCAATTATAATCCTATTAATTTTAGTTACTGTAAGTTTAATGATGTCTACTTTAACACTCATGTAGAATTCGAGGATGTTAAAACACATGGCCAGTCTGACATCACTCTCTACAACTCATAGAATCTTACTGAAAGAGGACGGTCATGATAGTAGATCAGAATTTAAATCAAGACCCCTGTAGTAAAAGAATTTAATCTATTTTAAGAAAAGGGGGGACTGAAGCGGAGATTTTTAGAGTTAGGTTAACAAAATGAATGAAGCATTTCTAATTTAGCTTGTAGAGTTATCTGTTGAATTTTCAACCTTTTACTTAAGAAACCTCTGCCTAGTACAAAGGGCATAGGAAAATGCAAATTTCTGAAGCTTCTTGCATAAAGAACAATACCAGAAGAAGGAAAGAACCCTTTCCTTCTGAATTAAAATAAAGAAGCTCCTCTGTCTCCAAGCCTATCAAGACTGACAGACGTACTCAGATAAGCACCAAAGGACCAAAAGCGCACGCGCAGAGAGGAAAAGTTCAAAAGTTCAATCATGAGGAAGACCACAATCTTCAGCCTCAGGACCACCAAGAGACCCCCGTACGACCACCACAGCAAACCACGCATGCCCAGAAGGGCGTGGACTTACTTCGCATGAGAAGCGAGGACAGGCGGGGCCAGGGGTGGAATATGCATGAAAATGTTGTGCAATGTATTGCATATGGAACGTCTTAAAGAATAAAAGTGTGGGTCAGACTGAGGCTCGGGGCACAAGTTTTGGAGAGCTATCTCACTTGTGCCGGGCGCTGACATACGTACCCACTTCATAATTACCCCAGGTTATGGAGTCTATTTATTTCTTCCGCGTATCGTTTCAGAGGTTTCTTCCCTTCGCCAGGCTGCAACGTGCCCGCTAGTACCAAGAACTGGGCAGGAGTGGGCAGAGAGCACGGCCATCTGCCAGCAGGTTGCAGCTTGCCCAGGAAAATGCAGTGTCCTTGGAATGTGCAGCAAATCCTATTTCCTGGCAAGGTCGGGCTAAGTGAGCAGTGCTGGGACACTTTCTCCTTGAGAACTGGAGCGGAAAAGCTTTGCGCTAAGATGTAGGCGACTAGAGAGGCAGAATACGGAGCTCCGCAGCTGGCCGAAAGCAAGTGCCGCTTCCCGGCGTCTTTCGGCAAAAGCGGCGCTTCGGAGCGCACCGCTGCCGCTCCAGTCATCTGTGCGCGAAGTTGCCGCTTCTTCGCCTCCGGCAGCCGGAGATCGCGGTAGCTTGCATAGGCGAAGAACGAAGCCGCGAAGAAGCCGGCTTGTGTGCGAAGCTCTCAGACAGCTGCAGGACGGTGGCTGCCGCTCTCCTGCCTCTTGAATTCACTCTTGGCATGCCAATGGGAGGTGTTCCAGGACAACCTTCCTGAGTTTTTATTTTAGTTTTCATGCATCCCACCTTGGAAATTCTTGTTGCTCCCCAGAGGCTCCGAGATGCAGAGAACAGGGTGGCAGCTGCTGAGAAGAAGGGCAACTGTGAGTTGGTCAAGAAGCAAGAACACAGGCAGTTGACTGTGCTTGGCTAGGAGCAGCTGCTGGATTCTTGCAATTGCCTTCAGTGCGCACAGAAGCCCGCTGCTCTGCTGCTTGGTTTTTCGCCTTCAGTCAATTACACACTGCTGAAGTTGAGGCAGGCAGTTCAGCTTTGCTGCTTTTCAGCATCTCAGCTGCCCTTCTGCTCTGTGACAGCTCTCCAGGTTTCTTGCCTTCGCCAGGCTGCAACGTGCCCGCTAGTACCAAGAACTGGGCAGGAGTGGGCAGAGAGCACGGCCATCTGCCAGCAGGTTGCAGCTTGCCCAGGAAAATGCAGTGTCCTTGGAATGTGCAGCAAATCCTATTTCCTGGCAAGGTCGGGCTAAGTGAGCAGTGCTGGTACACTTTCTCCTTGAGAACTGGAGCGGAAAAGCTTTTCGCTAAGATGTAGGCGACTCGAGAGGCAGAATACGGAGCTCCGCAGCTGGCCGAAAGCAAGTGCCGCTTCCCGGCGTCTTTCGGCAAAAGCGGCGCTTCGGAGCGCACCGCTGCCGCTCCAGTCATCTGTGCGCGAAGTTGCCGCTTCTTCGCCTCCGGCAGCCGGAGATCGCGGTAGCTTGCATAGGCGAAGAACGAAGCCGCGAAGAAGCCGGCTTGTGTGCGAAGCTCGCAGACAGCTGCAGGACGGTGGCTGCCGCTCTCCAAGCCTGTTGAATTCAATCTTGGCATGCGAGTGGAAGGTGTTCCAGGACAATTTTCCTGGGTTTTGACGTAGTCCTACTACATCCCACCTTGGAAATTCTTGCTGCTCCCCAGAGGCTCCGAGATGCAGAGAACACGGTGGCAGCTGCTGAGAAGAAGGGCAACTGTGAGTTGGTCAAGAAGCAAGAACACAGGCAGTTGACTGTGCTTGGCGAGGAGCAGCTGCTGGATTCTAGCAATTGCCTTCAGTGCGCACAGAAGCCCGCTGCTCTGCTGCTTGGTTTTTCGCCTTCAGTCAATTACACACTGCTGAAGTTGAGGCAGGCAGTTCAGCTTTGCTGCTTTTCAGCATCTCAGCTGCCCTTCTGCTCTGTGACAGCTCTCCAGGTTTCTTGCCTTCGCCAGGCTGCAACGTGCCCGCTACTACCCAGAGCTGGGCAGGAGTGGGCAGAGAGCACGGCCATCTGCCATCAGGTTGCAGCTTGCCCAGGAAAATGCAGTGTCCTTGGAATGTGCAGCAAATCTTATTTCCTGGCAAGGTCGGGCTAAGTGAGCAGTGCTGGGACACTTTCTCCTTGAGAACTGGAGCGGAAAAGCTTTTCGCTAAGATGTAGGCGACTAGAGAGGCAGAATACGGAGCTCCGCAGCTGGCCGAAAGCAAGTGCCGCTTCCCGGCGTCTTTCGGCAAAAGCGGCGCTTCGGAGCGCACCGCTGCCGCTCCAGTCATCTGTGCGCGAAGTTGCCGCTTCTTCGCCTCCGGCAGCCGGAGATCGCGGTAGCTTGCATAGGCGAAGAACGAAGCCGCGAAGAAGCCGGCTTGTGTGCGAAGCTCGCAGACAGCTGCAGGACGGTGGCTGCCGCTCTCCTGCCTGTTGAATTCACTCTTGGCATGCCAATAGAAGGTGTTCCAGGACAAACTTCCTGAGTTTTTATTTTAGTTTTCATGCATCCCACCTTGGAAATTCTTGTTGCTCCCCTGAGATGCAGAGAACACGATGGCAGCTGCTGAAAAGAAGGGCAACTGTGAGTTGGTCAAGAAGCAAGAACACAGGCAGCTGCCTGTGCTTGGCAAGGAGCAGCTGCTGGATTCTTGCAATTGCCTTCAGTGCGCACAGAAGCCCGCTGCTCTGCTGCTTCGTGTTTCGCCTTCAGTCAATTGCACATTGCTGAAGCTGAGGCAGGCAGTTCAGCTTTGCTGCTTTTCAGCATCTCAGCTGCTTTCTGCTCTGTGACAGCTCTCGAGGTGAAATAGAGATTTTTAGAGTTAGGTTAACAAAATGAATTAAGCATTTCTAATTTAGCTTGTAGAGTTATGTGTTGAATTTTCAACCTTTTGCTTAAGAAACCTCTGCCTAATACAAAGGGCAAAGGAAAATGCAAATTTCTGAAGCTTCTTGCATGAAGAACAATACCAGAAGAAGGAAAGAACCCTTTCCTTCTGAATTAAAATAAAGAAGCTCCTCTGTCTCCAAGCCTATCAAGACTGACAGACGTACTCAGATAAGCACCAAAGGACCAAAAGCGCACGCGCAGAGAGGAAAAGTTCAAAAGTTCAATCATGAGGAAGACCACAATCTTCAGCCTCAGGACCACCAAGAGACCCCCGTACGACCACCACAGGAAACCACTATTGCCCAGAAGGGCGTGGACTTACTTCGCATGAGAAGCGAGGACAGGCGGGGCCAGGGGTGGAATATGCATGAAAAAGTTGTGCAATGTATTGCATATGGAACGTCTTTAAGAATAAAAGTGTGGGTCAGACTGAGGCTCGGGGCACAAGTTTTGGAGAGCTATCTCACTTGTGCCGGGCGCTG
The DNA here is from genome assembly GCF_024509145.1 of Vidua macroura. NCBI lineage: Eukaryota > Metazoa > Chordata > Aves > Passeriformes > Viduidae > Vidua > Vidua macroura. The sequence continues at coordinate 52,160 of NC_071586.1, forward strand.
ACATACGTACCCACTTCATAACTACCCCAGGTTATGGAGTCTATTGATTTCTTCCGCGTATCGTTTCAGTCGGGGCTTGCAAAGGTGCTTTAGGCGCGGCCCAGCTGATAGCGCAGCGGGCGCGCGGGCACAAGCCGCGGTTTGAGGAGCTGCTTTGAACGCCGCTAGCTGATAGCGCAGCTAGTGGGAGCGTGGTACAAGCTAGGAGTTACAAGCACCGCTTACAAGCATCGCTAGTTGGTAAAAAGCTTGCAAAAGTAGCCAGCGAGCCCGGCTGGGCTAAGAATTAAGTGTTTGTTATACAATAGCACTGCCCTTCAGTGTTAAAAGCTGTCACTGGTGCAGGGGGAGGGGTTGGGGAAGGCAGTCTAGGGTTGCCATGGGAAACAGCAGTTGTATGAGTTCTCCACCCCCTTTCGGAAGAGAATTGTACCCTCCCCCTGTCCTGTCAGTTGTTGTTCAAGTCTGCCCCTTAGCCTAGAATCTTCTCTGTTCCACGGTTCTTCCACCAAGAACACTCCTTTCCCTTTTCCCCACTGGTTAATGTTATATTTCCCCTCCCTTTAGCCTTCTCCCGATTGTACCCTCGAATGCTAAACCCTCCTACCCCTACGCAGTAAAAGAATCCTCAGCCCGCCCTTCGGGGCTCTCGGAATCTGCCTCTCTACTGCTTCGTTGTCTCCCTGTTTGCCCCTTCTGCGACCCTTCAATCAACGAGCAGGATTTCAGCAGCCCGAGTGTCCCTCCCGTTCTTCTGGTGGACCCTCAGATGTACCAGCTACCCGAGCTTCGTGCCGAGCGGCTAAAAGCCCCCACGGCTCGGCAACTGGGAGATCCTTTGCATTACAGGGCGAATAAAGGGGGGATGAATGTGTGTGAATGCGAGGCTGTAAGAGCCCGTCAGAAGCCCCTCATTTTCCATTCTGCCTTCCGATTGCCACAAGAAAGAATCCCTTCCCCCACTGTAGTTCCGGCTTAGAACAGGACACAGCACAGGTGGGACCACTGAACCGTCATGCTGGCTGTTCCCAACAAGGCCTGGTAAGAACTTGGCAAGGAGTTGGCAAGGACTTGGCAAAGACCTGACATGGAGCCAGCACGGGACAGCCTGATGCGCGGCCTGCTTCTAATCTCCGTTCTTAAGCCCAATGAACTTTTGGGGTGACTCTCGCGGTCCTTCACTGAAGACCCCTCATCTGCCTCGTTACCACTGTGACAAAGAAAGAATGAGAACCCTCCTCCCAAGGACTGAGACTGAGACCCCTGCTATAGGGAGGAGGGGAAATTGGTGGTCTGACCACTAATGACATGACCTGTTTCCCTTCAGTGATTCAAATGGACTTATTCTTCATTGGATTCGTCTTGCTTTGGTGGTTTCTGTGGACTCACCCGTTCCCTCGGGGCGATTACAATGGACTTTCATTATTACACTTGTTCCCCCCCTCTCTCCTCTGTGGACTATAATTGGAGCCCCGAGTCGACCAGAACTTCGAAGACTCCCCCGACACGACAGACGGATCCCCATCGTCCGGAGCACTGAGGATCTCGCCTGTGTTGGTAGCTATTCCCATAGCCCTCTTCTCTCTCTAACCTTTTATCTCCTTTCAGATCCCCACTATCGCGTTTACTGTTTTGGCCCCTACTAAAGGTGCATTTGTTGTGATTAACTGATAGTCCCTTGTTGTTTGCCTTTGTTGCACTTTTGGGATGAAAAGAACCATCACGACACCCCGCAAGAAACGGATCGTGACATTAAAATTGGCGTCACGGACAGGATTTCTGTCTAGACAGAAGGGTTGCAGCTGAAAAGGCACCCATACTGTCTTTGGCAATTCATAAAGGATCCCTTAGTGCAAAGGGCGGGACACTGTTGTTTTGTTGTTGCTGTGTGTATGTGGTCTGGGAAGGAAGGGACAACTTGAAGCAACTAAGCAGAGCCTCCCAGGCAGATGATTGTCCTTTCACCCAGCCAGGGAAGCGAAGGGCGACACAGCGAGGGCTGTGTAGTTTTGTGGAACTTAAGTTTGTAGCTCCCTGTCGTGGTTTTGGTCCCTTCACAAAATGAGTGACAATCTTAGCCTTGAAATTAAAGCTGAATTTTATGCACTACTAGCCAAACACAATGCCAAACCTTCTACAGAAGGAGAAAAATGGGCACAGAGTAATTGGTTGAACTTAGAAAATGTTATTGATAGAGTGTGTTCATTACAACATGAAACAAAATTCAAACTGGGCAAAAATAAAACTATCTTCTGCTCAGTTTTGGGAGCTTGTCTTATGGCAGCTATAGAAAATGGCTTCGAGCGAAGAAGTGAGGAACATGCTATAATAGACTCCCTTCAAAATCTAGTTGAAATTTTGCAAAAACAGTTCTATGAAGCAAAAAAATGTGATCTATGCATTGCGAGCTGCCTTAACAGAGGAACATATTAACAAATCCCATCATGCTGATTCCTCTACAGAGCTTGAGGAGAAGGAAACTCCTCACATTAAACAAATCTATCCTCATCAAGAACTTGAAGCAGCAAGTAATTGTGGGGAACATTGCTGCCATCACTTGAGACCCTTGATTAAAACAGAGTAGAACTATCTCAGTGATGATGATCTGGAACCTCACATCACAACCAAACGCATACCATCACAACTAAACACGGCCACCGAGCTAGCTAAGCTTAAAAGGGAATACGGACAGCCTCCACATGAATCAGAAACAGAATATGTTTTCCGGGTGTCCCTCACTGGTGGTGATCCAATTCAATTCACTGAACAGGAAGCCAGTGGGTATTGGGGACATGGTGTCTTCTTAACAACGGGAGAGAAAGGTGACACATGGTCCCTGACACAGCGTGCAGCTTTTTGGGCCGGGGGAACAAGCCCCTTGGAAAGGGGAGATCCCATAGCTAGAATTAGTACCCCCGACCAGCTCTTGGAAAATGTGCACAAAGCCTGCAAATGACTCACAAAAAGAAATGAATTCCTGGCTTTGAATCCCTGATGCAATTACCTGTGAAGCCCAAGATAATGACCCCTTGAATTTGTGGGCTTCCAGAATCACTCAAACCTACAGCAATTCTCCTTCCAAAAACGATAGCAGCTGTATCTCCTGTAGAAAGACCAGACAGATTTCCTAGTCACTGGAACGACCCATTTGTTCCCCTTTATGACTTGTTGAGGAAAGGGGTGAAATGGGATTGGAGTCTTTCTCAGGAGTCAGCATTGCAATTGCTGATTTTTGAAGCAACAGCTCATCAAGCACTGGGCCCTATCCATCCTACAGATCCTTTCCAGGTGGAATGGGCATTTGCCTCCTCAGGGCTGTCAGTACACATATGGCAGCGGGGTCCTGAGGCTCCGACAAGACCTGTTGGTTTTGATTCCCGTGGTTCCAAAGATGCTGAGAAAAGATACACTACCTGGGAAAAAGGATTGTTGATGGTTATCTTAGCTTTCCTAGAAGTAGAAAAAATTGCACAAAAACAACCAATTGTATTGAGAGGCCCCTTCAAGGTTATTAAGACAGTCACTAGTGGGAGTCCCCCTCCTGACGGGGTGGCCCAGAGGGCCTCAGTGAGAAAGTGGTATGCTCAGGTTGAACATTACTGTAACTTCTTCTCAATGACAGAAGGAGCTGTAAAAACTTTAGCAATCCAAGAAACTGAGAGCTTGGACAAACCTGCCTCTGTAATCAAAGTAACCCCTCCTTTCTGCCCCGAACAATCAGCAAACTCTTGGTTTACTGATGCTTTTGCTAAAGGGGAAGGAAAAGGATGGAAATCTAGGGCAGAAGCCCTCCACTTTTCCTCTGGTGAGCAAATGATTACAGAGGGAGAAGGTAGTACACACAGTGGGGAGCTGATAGCTGTCTGGAGTGTTTTTCAACGAGAAGCACAGAATTCCTCTTTGGTCTGCATCTACACTGACTCCTATGCTCTCTACCAAATGATCCTAATAATCCAGCTCATGACCCTGGCCAACCTGTTCTGGTGGACCTCTCTTACTATAGGACTAGTAGCACTTGTGCTAAAACCCCCTCTGAAGAAATATGCATGGGAATCCTCTGGTGCTCTAGGGAAAGAGCATTGGACAAATACATGCTGGATAATTCCATCATTCTAACTTTTCTGCCTCTCGGCGGCAGAATTCTGTTGTGTTTACTTTTTCAGAAGAACTCCGAGGGACATGAAGACCACCTAATCCATGATAAAACTGGTAATACTTTTCTGCATCCTACCGCAACCCCATGGCCAGAAAGCAGCTGAGTGACCGTGGTCTGAACTAATTGTGGTAGCATGCAGAAAAAGTGAAAGGATCTCTTGAAGCACAAAAAGGTTTGTACGCAGCCAAGCATACAGGATTGTTGGCACAATTTCACATGAACACAAACTGTAGAAGTAGTTTGGTTTTGGTCCAAAAATACTGAAGCACTTTTTTTTTGTTTTGTTTTGTTTTTGTTTTTGTTTTTGTTTTTTAAGTTGAAAGTATTGATTCAAATACTGGAGTAGGACTTGATGTTAATGTTGTGACACCTACCACCCAACCACTGGTTACACTTAGCCCGAAAATTTTTGAAATTGGACCATATAGAATCAGGAAAACTGGCCAACAACAGATATTGTTTAATCTGTTATGGTCTCTTAAACAAGTCAAATTGCTGATGCAAAACAATATCTGAGAAATACAACCAGCTTGTTCACCCTTTTTGCAGACCTCTTTTCAGGCTTGGACAACCTGGCTGCGACAGTGGAAGCCTCCTAAAAACCGGCTGCCAAGAGACATAACTGGTCTTGTGGGAACAGGATTGGGAATCCTAAATAGTATTGATTCAGAAGTATGAATGAATAAATTGGCTTCCACAACTAAAGATTTAACCAAAATACAACAACCACTGCAATCGTCCTTATCAGCCTTGGGAACACATCAGTGGTTGCTATCAAACATTCTAGCAAATTGGGAAAAGATAAATGTAAATAATAGCAAATTGATCATTGATGCACTTAATGCCACACAAAGCAACGTTTCCTTAGCTCTTAGCCGTATCCAGGCTCAATGATGGATGCAGTCAGTTGCTGCCTCAATTATAAGAGAAGGTGAAGAAGGCACTTTTCCCACTGAAATGAGGAAAATAGTCTGGGACAGTGCCACTGACTTTGAAAGAGATTTCCAATCCTGGTGGAATTTAGTGAATTTTACCTATGACCCTAACACAAACACAGCCACAGCATTTGCGTTGACCATAAGAAATGCCTCGGTGCATTTGATATTCCCTATCATTGCACTAGGATTAAATCATGATGGACCCACTTTCTATCCTTCTGAACATAGAGAATGGGCCCGTCAAATTGATGACAAATGGCAAACTGTCAATTTAGAGTCCTGTACCATCTGAGAACAACTAGGGTTTATCTGTGAAGGTAATGCAATTGTAGCTCAAGATATTTGTCTGGAGACAGAACAAAATAGCTGTCATTTTGATATTCATCCTAACGAGACTTCTGAAACAGTCCTTGTATCTACAGACAATGGGTGTGCCTGCTTCAGAACCGCTTGGGATACTGTGTTTATAGAAAGTACAGTAGTAGCTACTAAAAATCATTCCAATTTTTGTGCTTGCAACTTTACTAAAATTGCAGGATGTGATTTTTCTTTTGTAGCTCCAGTTACTTCACATGAACTTTTAGAATCCAATCTCACGTTGATTCACAAGCTACTGCCTACTCCCATTGGGATGAACCTTTCTCTGGTCAAGCAATTATTACTTCATCAAGATCTAATAGAGATCCTAGGAAAAATCAAGGGGAATGGACAGAAAACTCTGGTAACTGTTCATCATCATGTGCAAGAAATACATCGTGTTGTAGAAAGGGTGAAAAGTGATGCCGAGCACAAGTGGTGGGATACCCTTTTCGGGTGGTCACCCACCGCCACCGGTATCCTGAAGAAATTGTGTCATCCCATTGTTGTTCTTCTGATTTTAGTTATGATTGGTTTTGTTTTATCAGTAATCTTGCTTATTGTAAATTGGAGAATGATGAAACGATGAACAAAATTAACATCTATAATTAATGCACACCACTTGGCCGACATCCTTTACACTAGAGATGTTCCCAGGACAGTAGACACAAGAAGATGATAAGGTTAGAAGATATGTTTTACATCATTTTCTTTTATGATTTGTTCTAATCGCTGTTTTAATTATTTTTGTTTATTGTTTATAAAATTGTACTGAGTAATATCGATTATACTAGGTTTATTACTTTACTGTTTAATATTGATGATACTGGTTTATTATTTGATCAATTTATTGTTTAATTGATTCCTATTGATTATTATTTAAATAACTATTATTGATTTACTAATTGTATTTTGCTTATTGTTTAATTCTAATTTGTTGTGATTACTAATATGTTGTGATTGTTTTAGTTTTCCCGTTTTCTCTTTCTTTCCCTTTTCCTCTTCTCTTTTCCCTGGGACCTGCTGCCAACACTTGACGAGTCCTGAAGACTCCACGACGACACCATGGAATCCTGCTGATGAAGATCTTTCGAGGGCAATCGTCAGTCACGGGGTGGTGTAAGAGCCCGTCAGAAGCCCCTCATTTTCCATTCTGCCTTCCGATTGCCACAAGAAAGAATCCCTTCCCCCACTGTAGTTCTGGCTTAGAACAGGACACAGCACAGGTGGGACCACTGAACCGTCATGCTGGCTGTTCCCAACAAGGCCTGGTAAGAACTTGGCAAGGAGTTGGCAAGGACTTGGCAAAGACCTGACATGGAGCCAGCACGGGACAGCCTGATGCGCGGCCTGCTTCTAATCTCCGTTCTTAAGCCCAATGAACTTTTGGGGTGACTCTCGCGGTCCTTCACTGAAGACCCCTCATCTGCCTCGTTACCACTGTGACAAAGAAAGAATGAGAACCCTCCTCCCAAGGACTGAGACTGAGACCCCTGCTATAGGGAGGAGGGGAAATTGGTGGTCTGACCACTAATGACATGACCTGTTTCCCTTCAGTGATTCAAATGGACTTATTCTTCATTGGATTCGTCTTGCTTTGGTGGTTTCTGTGGACTCACCTGTTCCCTCGGGGCGATTACAATGGACTTTCATTATTACACTTGTTCCCCCCCTCTCTCCTCTGTGGACTATAATTGGAGCCCCGAGTCGACCAGAACTTCGAAGACTCCCCCGACACGACAGACGGATCCCCATCGTCCGGAGCACTGAGGATCTCGCCTGTGTTGGTAGCTATTCCCATAGCCCTCTTCTCTCTCTAACCTTTTATCTCCTTTCAGATCCCCACTATCGCGTTTACTGTTTTGGCCCCTACTAAAGGTGCATTTGTTGTGATTAACTGATAGTCCCTTGTTGTTTGCCTTTGTTGCACTTTTGGGATGGGTGAAAAGAACCATCACGACACCCCGCAAGAAACGGATCGTGACATTAAAATTGGCGTCACGGACAGGATTTCTGTCTAGACAGAAGGGTTGCAGCTGAAAAGGCACCCATACTGTCTTTGGCAATTCATAAAGGATCCCTTAGTGCAAAGGGCGGGACACTGTTGTTTTGTTGTTGCTGTGTGTATGTGGTCTGGGAAGGAAGGGACAACTTGAAGCAACTAAGCAGAGCCTCCCAGGCAGATGATTGTCCTTTCACCCAGCCAGGGAAGCGAAGGGCGACACAGCGAGGGCTGTGTAGTTTTGTGGAACTTAAGTTTGTAGCTCCCTGTCGTGGTTTTGGTCCCTTCACAAAATGAGTGACAATCTTAGCCTTGAAATTAAAGCTGAATTTTATGCACTACTAGCCAAACACAATGCCAAACCTTCTACAGAAGGAGAAAAATGGGCACAGAGTAATTGGTTGAACTTAGAAAATGTTATTGATAGAGTGTGTTCATTACAACATGAAACAAAATTCAAACTGGGCAAAAATAAAACTATCTTCTGCTCAGTTTTGGGAGCTTGTCTTATGGCAGCTATAGAAAATGGCTTCGAGCGAAGAAGTGAGGAACATGCTATAATAGACTCCCTTCAAAATCTAGTTGAAATTTTGCAAAAACAGTTCTATGAAGCAAAAAAATGTGATCTATGCATTGCGAGCTGCCTTAACAGAGGAACATATTAACAAATCCCATCATGCTGATTCCTCTACAGAGCTTGAGGAGAAGGAAACTCCTCACATTAAACAAATCTATCCTCATCAAGAACTTGAAGCAGCAAGTAATTGTGGGGAACATTGCTGCCATCACTTGAGACCCTTGATTAAAACAGAGTAGAACTATCTCAGTGATGATGATCTGGAACCTCACATCACAACCAAACGCATACCATCACAACTAAACACGGCCACCGAGCTAGCTAAGCTTAAAAGGGAATACGGACAGCCTCCACATGAATCAGAAACAGAATATGTTTTCCGGGTGTCCCTCACTGGTGGTGATCCAATTCAATTCACTGAACAGGAAGCCAGTGGGTATTGGGGACATGGTGTCTTCTTAACAACGGGAGAGAAAGGTGACACATGGTCCCTGACACAGCGTGCAGCTTTTTGGGCCGGGGGAACAAGCCCCTTGGAAAGGGGAGATCCCATAGCTAGAATTAGTACCCCCGACCAGCTCTTGGAAAATGTGCACAAAGCTGCTTGCCTGCAAATGACTCACAAAAAGAAATGAATTCCTGGCTTTGAATCCCTGATGCAATTACCTGTGAAGCCCAAGATAATGACCCCTTGAATTTGTGGGCTTCCAGAATCACTCAAACCTACAGCAATTCTCCTTCCAAAAACGATAGCAGCTGTATCTCCTGTAGAAAGACCAGACAGATTTCCTAGTCACTGGAACGACCCATTTGTTCCCCTTTATGACTTGTTGAGGAAAGGGGTGAAATGGGATTGGAGTCTTTCTCAGGAGTCAGCATTGCAATTGCTGATTTTTGAAGCAACAGCTCATCAAGCACTGGGCCCTATCCATCCTACAGATCCTTTCCAGGTGGAATGGGCATTTGCCTCCTCAGGGCTGTCAGTACACATATGGCAGCGGGGTCCTGAGGCTCCGACAAGACCTGTTGGTTTTGATTCCCGTGGTTCCAAAGATGCTGAGAAAAGATACACTACCTGGGAAAAAGGATTGTTGATGGTTATCTTAGCTTTCCTAGAAGTAGAAAAAATTGCACAAAAACAACCAGTTGTATTGAGAGGCCCCTTCAAGGTTATTAAGACAGTCACTAGTGGGAGTCCCCCTCCTGACGGGGTGGCCCAGAGGGCCTCAGTGAGAAAGTGGTATGCTCAGGTTGAACATTACTGTAACTTCTTCTCAATGACAGAAGGAGCTGTAAAAACTTTAGCAATCCAAGAAACGGAGAGCTTGGACAAACCTGCCTCTGTAATCAAAGTAACCCCTCCTTTCTGCCCCGAACAATCAGCAAACTCTTGGTTTACTGATGCTTTTGCTAAAGGGGAAGGAAAAGTATGGAAATCTAGGGCAGAAGCCCTCCACTTTTCCTCTGGTGAGCAAATGATTACAGAGGGAGAAGGTAGTACACACAGTGGGGAGCTGATAGCTGTCTGGAGTATTTTTCAACGAGAAGCACAGAATTCCTCTTTGGTCTGCATCTACACTGACTCCTATGCTCTCTACCAAATGATCCTAATAATCCAGCTCATGACCCTGGCCAACCTGTTCTGGTGGACCTCTCTTACTATAGGACTAGTAGCACTTGTGCTAAAACCCCCTCTGAAGAAATATGCATGGGAATCCTCTGGTGCTCTAGGGAAAGAGCATTGGACAAATACATGCTGGATAATTCCATCATTCTAACTTTTCTGCCTCTCGGCGGCAGAATTCTGTTGTGTTTACTTTTTCAGAAGAACTCCGAGGGACATGAAGACCACCTAATCCATGATAAAACTGGTAATACTTTTCTGCATCCTACCGCAACCCCATGGCCAGAAAGCAGCTGAGTGACCGTGGTCTGAACTAATTGTGGTAGCATGCAGAAAAAGTGAAAGGATCTCTTGAAGCACAAAAAGGTTTGTACGCAGCCAAGCATACAGGATTGTTGGCACAATTTCACATGAACACAAACTGTAGAAGTAGTTTGGTTTTGGTCCAAAAATACTGAAGCACTTTTTGTTTTGTTTTGTTTTTGTTTTTGTTTTTGTTTTTGTTTTTGTTTTTGTTTTTGTTTTTTAAGTTGAAAGTATTGATTCAAATACTGGAGTAGGACTTGATGTTAATGTTGTGACACCTACCACCCAACCACTGGTTACACTTAGCCCGAAAATTTTTGAAATTGGACCATGTATAATCAGGAAAACTGGCCAACAACAGATATTGTTTAATCTGTTATGGTCTCTTAAACAAGTCAAATTGCTGATTCAAAACAATATCTGAGAAATACAACCAGCTTGTTCACCCTTTTTGCAGACCTCTTTTCAGGCTTGGACAACCTGGCTGCGACAGTGGAAGCCTCCTAAAAACCGGCTGCCAAGAGACATAACTGGTCTTGTGGGAACAGGATTGGGAATCCTAAATAGTATTGATTCAGAAGTATGAATGAATAAATTGGCTTCCACAACTAAAGATTTAACCAAAATACAACAACCACTGCAATCGTCCTTATCAGCCTTGGGAACACATCAGTGGTTGCTATCAAACATTCTAGCAAATTGGGAAAAGATAAATGTAAATAATAGCAAATTGATCATTGATGCACTTAATGCCACACAAAGCAACGTTTCCTTAGCTCTTAGCCGTATCCAGGCTCAATGATGGATGCAGTCAGTTGCTGCCTCAATTATAAGAGAAGGTGAAGAAGGCACTTTTCCCACTGAAATGAGGAAAATAGTCTGGGACAGTGCCACTGACTTTGAAAGAGATTTCCAATCCTGGTGGAATTTAGTGAATTTTACCTATGACCCTAACACAAACACAGCCACAGCATTTGCGTTGACCATAAGAAATGCCTCGGTGCATTTGATATTCCCTATCATTGCACTAGGATTAAATCATGATGGACCCACTTTCTATCCTTCTGAACATAGAGAATGGGCCCGTCAAATTGATGACAAATGGCAAACTGTCAATTTAGAGTCCTGTACCATCTGAGAACAACTAGGGTTTATCTGTGAAGGTAATGCAATTGTAGCTCAAGATATTTGTCTGGAGACAGAACAAAATAGCTGTCATTTTGATATTCATCCTAACGAGACTTCTGAAACAGTCCTTGTATCTACAGACAATGGGTGTGCCTGCTTCAGAACCGCTTGGGATACTGTGTTTATAGAAAGTACAGTAGTAGCTACTAAAAATCATTCCAATTTTTGTGCTTGCAACTTTACTAAAATTGCAGGATGTGATTTTTCTTTTGTAGCTCCAGTTACTTCACATGAACTTTTAGAATCCAATCTCACGTTGATTCACAAGCTACTGCCTACTCCCATTGGGATGAACCTTTCTCTGGTAAAGCAATTATTACTTCATCAAGATCTAATAGAGATCCTAGGAAAAATCAAGGGGAATGGACAGAAAACTCTGGTAACTGTTCATCATCATGTGCAAGAAATACATCGTGTTGTAGAAAGGGTGAAAAGTGATGCCGAGCACAAGTGGTGGGATACCCTTTTCGGGTGGTCACCCACCGCCACCGGTATCCTGAAGAAATTGTGTCATCCCATTGTTGTTCTTCTGATTTTAGTTATGATTGGTTTTGTTTTATCAGTAATCTTGCTTATTGTAAATTGGAGAATGATGAAACGATGAACAAAATTAACATCTATAATTAATGCACACCACTTGGCCGACATCCTTTACACTAGAGATGTTCCCAGGACAGTAGACACAAGAAGATGATAAGGTTAGAAGATATGTTTTACATCATTTTCTTTTATGATTTGTTCTAATCGCTGTTTTAATTATTTTTGTTTATTGTTTATAAAATTGTACTGAGTAATATCGATTATACTAGGTTTATTACTTTACTGTTTAATATTGATGATACTGGTTTATTATTTGATCAATTTATTGTTTAATTGATTCATATTGATTATTATTTAAATAACTATTATTGATTTACTAATTGTATTTTGCTTATTGTTTAATTCTAATTTGTTGTGATTACTAATATGTTGTGATTGTTTTAGTTTTCCCGTTTTCTCTTTCTTTCCCTTTTCCTCTTCTCTTTTCCCTGGGACCTGCTGCCAACACTTGACGAGTCCTGAAGACTCCACGACGACACCATGGAATCCTGCTGATGAAGATCTTTCGAGGGCAATCGTCAGTCACGGGGTGGTGTAAGAGCCCGTCAGAAGCCCCTCATTTTTCATTCTGCCTTCCGATTGCCACAAGAAAGATTCCCTTCCCCCACTGTAGTTCCGGCTTAGAACAGGACACAGCACAGGTGGAACCACTGAACCGTCATGCTGGCTGTTCCCAACAAGGCCTGGTAAGAACTTGGCAAGGAGTTGGCAAGGACTTGGCAAAGACCTGACATGGAGCCAGCACGGGACAGCCTGATGCGCGGCCTGCTTCTAATCTCCGTTCTTAAGCCCAATGAACTTTTGGGGTGACTCTCGCGGTCCTTCACTGAAGACCCCTCATCTGCCTCGTTACCACTGTGACAAAGAAAGAATGAGAACCCTCCTCCCAAGGACTGAGACTGAGACCCCTGCTATAGGGAGGAGGGGAAATTGGTGGTCTGACCACTAATGACATGACCTGTTTCCCTTCAGTGATTCAAATGGACTTATTCTTCATTGGATTCGTCTTGCTTTGGTGGTTTCTGTGGACTCACCCGTTCCCTCGGGGCAATTACAATGGACTTTCATTATTACACTTGTTCCCCCCCTCTCTCCTCTGTGGACTATAATTGGAGCCCCGAGTCGACCAGAACTTCGAAGACTCCCCCGACACGACAGACGGATCCCCATCGTCCGGAGCACTGAGGATCTCGCCTGTGTTGGTAGCTATTCCCATAGCCCTCTTCTCTCTCTAACCTTTTATCTCCTTTCAGATCCCCACTATCGCGTTTACTGTTTTGGCCCCTACTAAAGGTGCATTTGTTGTGATTAACTGATAGTCCCTTGTTGTTTGCCTTTGTTGCACTTTTGGGATGGGTGAAAAGAACCATCACGACACCCCGCAAGAAACGGATCGTGACATTAAAATTGGCGTCACGGACAGGATTTCTGTCTAGACAGAAGGGTTGCAGCTGAAAAGGCACCCATACTGTCTTTGGCAATTCATAAAGGATCCCTTAGTGCAAAGGGCGGGACACTGTTGTTTTGTTGTTGTTGTGTGTATGTGGTCTGGGAAGGAAGGGACAACTTGAAGCAACTAAGCAGAGCCTCCCAGGCAGATGATTGTCCTTTCACCCAGCCAGGGAAGCGAAGGGCGACACAGCGAGGGCTGTGTAGTTTTGTGGAACTTAAGTTTGTAGCTCCCTGTCGTGGTTTTGGTCCCTTCACAAAATGAGTGACAATCTTAGCCTTGAAATTAAAGCTGAATTTTATGCACTACTAGCCAAACACAATGCCAAACCTTCTACAGAAGGAGAAAAATGGGCACAGAGTAATTGGTTGAACTTAGAAAATGTTATTGATAGAGTGTGTTCATTACAACATGAAACAAAATTCAAACTGGGCAAAAATAAAACTATCTTCTGCTCAGTTTTGGGAGCTTGTCTTATGGCAGCTATAGAAAATGGCTTCCAGCGAAGAAGCGAGGAACATGCTATAATAGACTCCCTTCAAAATCTAGTTGAAATTTTGCAAAAACAGTTCTATGAAGCAAAAAAATGTGATCTATGCATTGCGAGCTGCCTTAACAGAGGAACATATTAACAAATCACATCATGCTGATTCCTCTACAGAGCTTGAGGAGAAGGAAACTCCTCACATTAAACAAATCTATCCTCATCAAGAACTTGAAGCAGCAAGTGGGGAACATTGCTGCCATCACTTGAGACCCTTGATTAAAACAGAGTAGAACTATCTCAGTGATGATGATCTGGAACCTCACATCACAACCAAACGCATACCATCACAACTAAACACGGCCACCGAGCTAGCTAAGCTTAAAAGGGAATACGGACAGCCTCCACATGAATCAGAAACAGAATATGTTTTCCGGGTGTCCCTCACTGGTGGTGATCAAATTCAATTCACTGAACAGGAAGCCAGTGGGTACTGGGGACATGGTGTCTTCTTAACAACAGGAGAGAAAGGTGACACATGGTCCCTGACACAGCGTGCAGCTTTTTGGGCCGGGGGAACAAGCCCCTTGGAAAGGGGAGATCCCATAGCTAGAATTAGTACCCCCGACCAGCTCTTGGAAAATGTGCACAAAGCTGCTTGCCTGCAAATGACTCACAAAAAGAAATGAATTCCTGGCTTTGAATCCCTGATGCAATTACCTGTGAAGCCCAAGATAATGACCCCTTGAATTTGTGGGCTTCCAGAATCACTCAAACCTACAGCAATTCTCCTTCCAAAAACGATAGCAGCTGTATCTCCTGTAGAAAGACCAGACAGATTTCCTAGTCACTGGAACGACCCATTTGTTCCCCTTTATGACTTGTTGAGGAAAGGGGTGAAATGGGATTGGAGTCTTTCTCAGGAGTCAGCATTGCAATTGCTGATTTTTGAAGCAACAGCTCATCAAGCACTGGGCCCTATCCATCCTACAGATCCTTTCCAGGTGGAATGGGCATTTGCCTCCTCAGGGCTGTCAGTACACATATGGCAGCGGGGTCCTGAGGCTCCGACAAGACCTGTTGGTTTTGATTCCCGTGGTTCCAAAGATGCTGAGAAAAGATACACTACCTGGGAAAAAGGATTGTTGATGGTTATCTTAGCTTTCCTAGAAGTAGAAAAAATTGCACAAAAACAACCAATTGTATTGAGAGGCCCCTTCAAGGTTATTAAGACAGTCACTAGTGGGAGTCCCCCTCCTGACGGGGTGGCCCAGAGGGCCTCAGTGAGAAAGTGGTATGCTCAGGTTGAACATTACTGTAACTTCTTCTCAATGACAGAAGGAGCTGTAAAAACTTTAGCAATCCAAGAAACGGAGAGCTTGGACAAACCTGCCTCTGTAATCAAAGTAACCCCTCCTTTCTGCCCCGAACAATCAGCAAACTCTTGGTTTACTGATGCTTTTGCTAAAGGGGAAGGAAAAGGATGGAAATCTAGGGCAGAAGCCCTCCACTTTTCCTCTGGTGAGCAAATGATTACAGAGGGAGAAGGTAGTACACACAGTGGGGAGCTGATAGCTGTCTGGAGTATTTTTCAACGAGAAGCACAGAATTCCTCTTTGGTCTGCATCTACACTGACTCCTATGCTCTGTACCAAATGATCCTAATAATCCAGCTCATGACCCTGGCCAACCTGTTCTGGTGGACCTCTCTTACTATAGGACTAGTAGCACTTGTGCTAAAACCCCCTCTGAAGAAATATGCATGGGAATCCTCTGGTGCTCTAGGGAAAGAGCATTGGACAAATACATGCTGGATAATTCCATCATTCTAACTTTTCTGCCTCTCGGCGGCAGAATTCTGTTGTGTTTACTTTTTCAGAAGAACTCCGAGGGACATGAAGACCACCTAATCCATGATAAAACTGGTAATACTTTTCTGCATCCTACCGCAACCCCATGGCCAGAAAGCAGCTGAGTGACCGTGGTCTGAACTAATTGTGGTAGCATGCAGAAAAAGTGAAAGGATCTCTTGAAGCACAAAAAGGTTTGTACGCAGCCAAGCATACAGGATTGTTGGCACAATTTCACATGAACACAAACTGTAGAAGTAGTTTGGTTTTGGTCCAAAAATACTGAAGCACTTTTTTTTTTGTTTTGTTTTGTTTTTGTTTTTGTTTTTGTTTTTGTTTTTGTTTTTGTTTTTGTTTTTGTTTTTTAAGTTGAAAGTATTGATTCAAATACTGGAGTAGGACTTGATGTTAATGTTGTGACACCTACCACCCAACCACTGGTTACACTTAGCCCGAAAATTTTTGAAATTGGACCATGTATAATCAGGAAAACTGGCCAACAACAGATATTGTTTAATCTGTTATGGTCTCTTAAACAAGTCAAATTGCTGATTCAAAACAATATCTGAGAAATACAACCAGCTTGTTCACCCTTTTTGCAGACCTCTTTTCAGGCTTGGACAACCTGGCTGCGACAGTGGAAGCCTCCTAAAAACCGGCTGCCAAGAGACATAACTGGTCTTGTGGGAACAGGATTGGGAATCCTAAATAGTATTGATTCAGAAGTATGAATGAATAAATTGGCTTCCACAACTAAAGATTTAACCAAAATACAACAACCACTGCAATCGTCCTTATCAGCCTTGGGAACACATCAGTGGTTGCTATCAAACATTCTAGCAAATTGGGAAAAGATAAATGTAAATAATAGCAAATTGATCATTGATGCACTTAATGCCACACAAAGCAACGTTTCCTTAGCTCTTAGCCGTATCCAGGCTCAATGATGGATGCAGTCAGTTGCTGCCTCAATTATAAGAGAAGGTGAAGAAGGCACTTTTCCCACTGAAATGAGGAAAATAGTCTGGGACAGTGCCACTGACTTTGAAAGAGATTTCCAATCCTGGTGGAATTTAGTGAATTTTACCTATGACCCTAACACAAACACAGCCACAGCATTTGCGTTGACCATAAGAAATGCCTCGGTGCATTTGATATTCCCTATCATTGCACTAGGATTAAATCATGATGGACCCACTTTCTATCCTTCTGAACATAGAGAATGGGCCCGTCAAATTGATGACAAATGGCAAACTGTCAATTTAGAGTCCTGTACCATCTGAGAACAACTAGGGTTTATCTGTGAAGGTAATGCAATTGTAGCTCAAGATATTTGTCTGGAGACAGAACAAAATAGCTGTCATTTTGATATTCATCCTAACGAGACTTCTGAAACAGTCCTTGTATCTACAGACAATGGGTGTGCCTGCTTCAGAACCGCTTGGGATACTGTGTTTATAGAAAGTACAGTAGTAGCTACTAAAAATCATTCCAATTTTTGTGCTTGCAACTTTACTAAAATTGCAGGATGTGATTTTTCTTTTGTAGCTCCAGTTACTTCACATGAACTTTTAGAATCCAATCTCACGTTGATTCACAAGCTACTGCCTACTGCCATTGGGATGAACCTTTCTCTGGTAAAGCAATTATTACTTCATCAAGATCTAATAGAGATCCTAGGAAAAATCAAGGGGAATGGACAGAAAACTCTGGTAACTGTTCATCATCATGTGCAAGAAATACATCGTGTTGTAGAAAGGGTGAAAAGTGATGCCGAGCACAAGTGGTGGGATACCCTTTTCGGGTGGTCACCCACCGCCACCGGTATCCTGAAGAAATTGTGTCATCCCATTGTTGTTCTTCTGATTTTAGTTATGATTGGTTTTGTTTTATCAGTAATCTTGCTTATTGTAAATTGGAGAATGATGAAACGATGAACAAAATTAACATCTATAATTAATGCACACCACTTGGCCGACATCCTTTACACTAGAGATGTTCCCAGGACAGTAGACACAAGAAGATGATAAGGTTAGAAGATATGTTTTACATCATTTTCTTTTATGATTTGTTCTAATCGCTGTTTTAATTATTTTTGTTTATTGTTTATAAAATTGTACTGAGTAATATCGATTATACTAGGTTTATTACTTTACTGTTTAATATTGATGATACTGGTTTATTATTTGATCAATTTATTGTTTAATTGATTCCTATTGATTATTATTTAAATAACTATTATTGATTTACTAATTGTATTTTGCTTATTGTTTAATTATAATTTGTTGTGATTACTAATATGTTGTGATTGTTTTAGTTTTCCCGTTTTCTCTTTCTTTCCCTTTTCCTCTTCTCTTTTCCCTGGGACCTGCTGCCAACACTTGACGAGTCCTGAAGACTCCACGACGACACCATGGAATCCTGCTGATGAAGATCTTTCGAGGGCAATCGTCAGTCACGGGGTGGTGTAAGAGCCCGTCAGAAGCCCCTCATTTTCCATTCTGCCTTCCGATTGCCACAAGAAAGAATCCCTTCCCCCACTGTAGTTCTGGCTTAGAACAGGACACAGCACAGGTGGGACCACTGAACCGTCATGCTGGCTGTTCCCAACAAGGCCTGGTAAGAACTTGGCAAGGAGTTGGCAAGGACTTGGCAAAGACCTGACATGGAGCCAGCACGGGACAGCCTGATGCGCGGCCTGCTTCTAATCTCCGTTCTTAAGCCCAATGAACTTTTGGGGTGACTCTCGCGGTCCTTCACTGAAGACCCCTCATCTGCCTCGTTACCACTGTGACAAAGAAAGAATGAGAACCCTCCTCCCAAGGACTGAGACTGAGACCCCTGCTATAGGGAGGAGGGGAAATTGGTGGTCTGACCACTAATGACATGACCTGTTTCCCTTCAGTGATTCAAATGGACTTATTCTTCATTGGATTCGTCTTGCTTTGGTGGTTTCTGTGGACTCACCTGTTCCCTCGGGGCGATTACAATGGACTTTCATTATTACACTTGTTCCCCCCCTCTCTCCTCTGTGGACTATAATTGGAGCCCCGAGTCGACCAGAACTTCGAAGACTCCCCCGACACGACAGACGGATCCCCATCGTCCGGAGCACTGAGGATCTCGCCTGTGTTGGTAGCTATTCCCATAGCCCTCTTCTCTCTCTAACCTTTTATCTCCTTTCAGATCCCCACTATCGCGTTTACTGTTTTGGCCCCTACTAAAGGTGCATTTGTTGTGATTAACTGATAGTCCCTTGTTGTTTGCCTTTGTTGCACTTTTGGGATGGGTGAAAAGAACCATCACGACACCCCGGAAGAAGCGGATCGTGACAGAGGCGGGCTGGTTACCCCAGACCTGCTAAGCGAGAGCGGCAGTCTCCCATGCTGCGTTTCCGTCTTTTTCGCGAGAAAAGCGGCCAGTAAAGAGACGAAGCGAGTAATAAAAAGAGTGAGAGAACCCCCCCTGGGACTGGGTCTCAGAGAAAGAGTGGGACGCCTTAGGGGGGGGGGGGGGGGGGGGGAGTAAAAGGTAATTAATTAGAAAAAAAAATTAATGAAAAGGTAAAAAGAGGGTTTTCTTGGCATAATCTATTGGGGAAAAATAAAAGGTAAAATGTGTAGGAGGGGCCCCTAAAAATTCTGCTGGATTGAGGGATAAGAATGCCCGAGAACATCCAAGATCAAACCTGCTGGATTGAGGGATTAATATTCCAAGAGCATCCAGGGTTGATTCAAACCTGCTGGATTGAGGGATTAATGTTCCAAGAGCATCCAGGGTTGATTCAAACCTGCTGGACTGAGGGATTAATGTTCCAAGAGCATCCAGGGTTAAGTCAAACCTGCTGGGTTGAGGGATTAACATTCCAAGAGCACCCAGAATTAAGTTTGCTGGGTTGTTGAGAGCAGCCAAGATTGAGTAAAAATTTTGCCAGTTTGAAGAGAAGTCTGACAGGATCTAGAGTTGGGAACCACACAGCTAGATTGAGGGGTATCCAAGAACACTGGGACTAGCCAGGGACACCTACAAGTGTAATAGGTGTGTTGAAAAAGAAAAGGTACCTTGTTGTTGTGGTTGTTTTGTTATGTGTAAGAGTAAGTAAAATAAAGTTAAGTGAATGTAGACGAAGGAAAGTATATGTATGCATCCTGCCCTGTTAAGCAGCCTCACTGTGCTTCCCTGCTGTCACCGACAAACACAAGTTACGAACCCTCAGAACTGAAAAAGTTCCATCAAATATTGCTTCCATTGATGACCATGATATTGTCTATAATACCTTGTTCCAACTTATGTTATGTAAGTGTTAATACCCCTATCCTACCAGTTGGTAAACCTGATGGGTCATACCGGTTAGTACAGGATCTGCGGGCCATAAACAAGGTCACTGAGGATCTGTATCCTGTGGTGGCCAATCCCTACACGTTATTAACTTGCTTAACCCCCGAGCTAACTTGGTTTACCGTTTTAGATTTAAAAGATGCCTTCTTTTGCCTTCCTATCCACGAAGCCAGAAAATTTTTGCATTTGAATGGGAAAATCCTAAGAGCGGGCCAAGAACTCAACTGACATGGACCAGACTCCCACAAGGATTCAAAAACTCACCCACTTTGTTTGGAGAACAACTTGCAAAAGAATTAGAGACCTGAGAAGCCCCTCCAGAGGAAGGGAAGTTGCTAGAGTACGTAGATGACATCCTGATAGCCACACGGACAAGGGAAGCATGCACGGCCTGGACGATAAGCCTCTTGAACTTTTTGGGGCTCCAAGGGTACCGAGTATCAAAGAAAAAAGCCCAAGTAGTAAAACAGAAAGTAACTTATCTGGGTTAGGAAGTCAGTGCTAGACAACGTACCTTGGGCCAAAGCCGGAAGGAGGCAATATGCCAGACCCCAAAACCTCAGACGGTAAAGGAACTACGAACTTTCCTGAGGATGACAGGGTGGTGCAGGTTATGGATCTGTAACTATGGACTGTTTGTTAAGCCCTTCTATGAACTGATTGCAACTGAAAGCAGGAACATCCAAGAGACAAAGGAAGCTACGCAAGCTTTCAACCAGCTGAAAAAAGCCCTCATGTCAGCTCCAGCCCTGAGATTGCTGGACGTGAGTAAGCCTTTCCTTTTATTCTCCCATGAGAAGCAAGGAATCGCCTTAGGAATACTAGCACAGGACCTGGGCCCATATCGGAGAGCAGTGGCTTACTTCTCTAAGCAATTGGATACAGCAGCTAAAGGGTGGCCTGGGTGCCTCAGAGCTGTTGCAGCAGTCGTCCTGAACATCCAAGAGGCACACAAATTCACCCTAGGCCAGAAAAGAACTGTGCTAGTGTCTCACACAGTGTCTGCAGTGCTAGAGGTAAAAGGTGGGCATTGGCTTTCCCCACAACGGCTCCTGAGATACCAAGCTATCATAGCGGAGCAAGATGATGTAGAGATAGTAGTGGCTAACATTGTCAATCCAGCCTCCTTCCTCAGTAGAAACCAAGGGGAACCAGTGGAACATGACTGCCTGGAGACCATTGAAGCCACCTACTCCAGCTGCCCTGACTCGAAGGACACCCCTCTCGAGAATGCAGAAGTCTCGTTTACTGATGGAAGCAGTTATATCATCAGTGGAAAACGGCACGCCGGCTAGGCAGTTCCAACGTGCAAGGAAGTAATATCATCTGGGCCCCTGCCAACAAATACCTCTGCACAGAAGGCCGAGATAATTGCTCTAACTCGGGCCCTAGAATTGGCAAGAGGGAAAGAAATAAACATATACACGGACTCGAAGTATGCATTTGGAGTAGTGCATGCTCACAGAGCCATTTAGAAAGAGAGAGGACTGCTGAAGTCTCAAGGGAAAAATATTAAAGATGCATCAGAAGTACTGCGACTTCTAGCAGCAGTCCAGTTGCCAGAGAAAGTAGCGATCATGCACATTAAGGCACATCAGAAGATCAACTCCGAATTGGAAGAAGGAAACGAGCTGGCAGATAGGGAAGCAAAAGAAGCAGCAAGACGGGCAAATTTCCCCTAAAGGTAAGCCAAGATACAACAAACCAGAAAAAAAATTAATCTATGAGCAAAAAGGAGACTATAACCAAGAGGGATGGGCCACCATAGAAGGAAAATTAGTTCTACCCTCCTATTTATGATGGTCCCTAATAAAGGAAGAACACCAGAAAACCATTGGGGTATTGATGCTCTAGCATAACTAGACATTTACAACTCGACAATGTGACCTTTGCCTCCAGACCAACCCCAAAAATACTCCCAAACCAAAGCTTAGCCAGATTAGGAAGGGTCATGGGCCGGAGCAGCAATGGCAGATTGATTGTACAGAATTGCCAAGAAAAGGGGGGTATAAGTTTTTCCTGGTGCTAACAGATACCTTTTCAGGATGGCCAGAAGCATTCCCCACCAGGACTTCTAAAGCTCAAGAAGTAACTAAGGTATTGGTACAAGAAAACATACCACGCTTTAGAGTCCTGGCCACAATCTCCTCAAATAGAGGACCACATTTTATTGTAAAATTCGTGCAACAAGTTAGCCAATACTTGAACATAGACTGAGAACTTCGCACCCCATATAACCCACAATCAAGTGGTCAGGTAAAAAAAATGAATCATTTGATCAAACAACAAATTGTACAATTGGGACAAGAAGCTAATTTGTCATGGACTCAATCCCTCCCATTAGCACTACTGCAGATCCGAACCAAACCCAAGAGTAAAGAAAAGCTAAACCACTTTGAATTGCTTTATGAAAAACCATATGGGGTGCGAAAGAGAATGTCTACCCAAGACATGTCACTAACCTCCTGTATGTTAAGTCTCTTAACTTGGTGTATCCAGCACCAATCACTAGCTAATAAACACAAGTCATAACTAGTGAAATACACTGTTTAGAAGACTTTATGTCACCCAATTATAATCCTATTAATTTTAGTTACTGTAAGTTTAATGATGTCTACTTTAACACTCATGTAGAATTCGAGGATGTTAAAACACATGGCCAGTCTGACATCACTCTCTACAACTCATAGAATCTTACTGAAAGAGGACGGTCATGATAGTAGATCAGAATTTAAATCAAGACCCCTGTAGTAAAAGAATTTAATCTATTTTAAGAAAAGGAGGGACTGAAGCGGAGATTTTTAGAGTTAGGTTAACAAAATGAATGAAGCATTTCTAATTTAGCTTGTAGAGTTATCTGTTGAATTTTCAACCTTTTACTTAAGAAACCTCTGCCTAGTACAAAGGGCATAGGAAAATGCAAATTTCTGAAGCTTCTTGCATAAAGAACAATACCAGAAGAAGGAAAGAACCCAGATAAAGAAGCTCCTCTGTCTCCAAGCCTATCAAGACTGACAGACGTACTCAGATAAGCACCAAAGGACCAAAAGCGCACGCGCAGAGAGGAAAAGTTCAAAAGTTCAATCATGAGGAAGACCACAATCTTCAGCCTCAGGACCACCAAGAGACCCCCGTACGACCACCACAGCAAACCACGCATGCCCAGAAGGGCGTGGACTTACTTCGCATGAGAAGCGAGGACAGGCGGGGCCAGGGGTGGAATATGCATGAAAATGTTGTGCAATGTATTGCATATGGAACGTCTTAAAGAATAAAAGTGTGGGTCAGACTGAGGCTCGGGGCACAAGTTTTGGAGAGCTATCTCACTTGTGCCGGGCGCTGACATACGTACCCACTTCATAATTACCCCAGGTTATGGAGTCTATTTATTTCTTCCGCGTATCGTTTCAGAGGTTTCTTCCCTTCGCCAGGCTGCAACGTGCCCGCTAGTACCAAGAACTGGGCAGGAGTGGGCAGAGAGCACGGCCATCTGCCAGCAGGTTGCAGCTTGCCCAGGAAAATGCAGTGTCCTTGGAATGTGCAGCAAATCCTATTTCCTGGCAAGGTCGGGCTAAGTGAGCAGTGCTGGGACACTTTCTCCTTGAGAACTGGAGCGGAAAAGCTTTTGGCTAAGATGTAGGCGACTAGAGAGGCAGAATACGGAGCTCCGCAGCTGGCCGAAAGCAAGTGCCGCTTCCCGGCGTCTTTCGGCAAAAGCGGCGCTTCGGAGCGCACCGCTGCCGCTCCAGTCATCTGTGCGCGAAGTTGCCGCTTCTTCGCCTCCGGCAGCCGGAGATCGCGGTAGCTTGCATAGGCGAAGAACGAAGCCGCGAAGAAGCCGGCTTGTGTGCGAAGCTCTCAGACAGCTGCAGGACGGTGGCTGCCGCTCTCCTGCCTCTTGAATTCACTCTTGGCATGCCAATGGGAGGTGTTCCAGGACAACCTTCCTGAGTTTTTATTTTAGTTTTCATGCATCCCACCTTGGAAATTCTTGTTGCTCCCCAGAGGCTCCGAGATGCAGAGAACAGGGTGGCAGCTGCTGAGAAGAAGGGCAACTGTGAGTTGGTCAAGAAGCAAGAACACAGGCAGTTGACTGTGCTTGGCTAGGAGCAGCTGCTGGATTCTTGCAATTGCCTTCAGTGCGCACAGAAGCCCGCTGCTCTGCTGCTTGGTTTTTCGCCTTCAGTCAATTACACACTGCTGAAGTTGAGGCAGGCAGTTCAGCTTTGCTGCTTTTCAGCATCTCAGCTGCCCTTCTGCTCTGTGACAGCTCTCCAGGTTTCTTGCCTTCGCCAGGCTGCAACGTGCCCGCTAGTACCAAGAACTGGGCAGGAGTGGGCAGAGAGCACGGCCATCTGCCAGCAGGTTGCAGCTTGCCCAGGAAAATGCAGTGTCCTTGGAATGTGCAGCAAATCCTATTTCCTGGCAAGGTCGGGCTAAGTGAGCAGTGCTGGTACACTTTCTCCTTGAGAACTGGAGCGGAAAAGCTTTTCGCTAAGATGTAGGCGACTCGAGAGGCAGAATACGGAGCTCCGCAGCTGGCCGAAAGCAAGTGCCGCTTCCCGGCGTCTTTCGGCAAAAGCGGCGCTTCGGAGCGCACCGCTGCCGCTCCAGTCATCTGTGCGCGAAGTTGCCGCTTCTTCGCCTCCGGCAGCCGGAGATCGCGGTAGCTTGCATAGGCGAAGAACGAAGCCGCGAAGAAGCCGGCTTGTGTGCGAAGCTCGCAGACAGCTGCAGGACGGTGGCTGCCGCTCTCCAAGCCTGTTGAATTCAATCTTGGCATGCGAGTGGAAGGTGTTCCAGGACAATTTTCCTGGGTTTTGACGTAGTCCTACTACATCCCACCTTGGAAATTCTTGCTGCTCCCCAGAGGCTCCGAGATGCAGAGAACACGGTGGCAGCTGCTGAGAAGAAGGGCAACTGTGAGTTGGTCAAGAAGCAAGAACACAGGCAGTTGACTGTGCTTGGCGAGGAGCAGCTGCTGGATTCTGTTATGAATAGTTTCCAGGTATTCCCCAGAAACGTGGTCAGGGCTTTCCTAGTTCCCATGGCAACACTAAAAGACCGATATTGAAATGCTAATTAGCTAATTGCTCTGTTTGTTTTCTTTAAACTACCTGGGAACAACCGGCCCCCCACCCCTCCACGCTGCCACTCTGAGACTAACATGCAAATAGAAACCCCTTAGGATCATGGGAGTATTTTTAGGAGATAAAAATGAATATAAATCAAAAACTGAACACAATAGAGGAGTCTAGATAAATGCCCTAGCTGAGGAAGAGGGAAACACATCCCCTGACTGGCTTTTAACCATCGCCATCACCTAAGAGAGAACAGACTATATTAGGCTCTGAGAAGCAGGGAGATAGAGACAGAGAGCCCTGGTGCTGCCACCATGGAAGGAGCGGGGACAGCTGTTGTTCTGGACTTCAGCAACAGACTCTGCACACCACGCCTCCTCATCCTCGGGCCACCGGTGTGCCACAAGGAAAGGAGAAAGGACAGCTGCTGCTCGGGACTCCAGTGACCGACTCTGCACGCCGCCTTCCTTTCGGCTGCCTGGGAAAGCTACGACCGCGGGGGCGAGCTCTGCGTCGAGCCCCCTGCCCAGCTGATCTTTTTAATAAAGAGCTGAACATTAATAAAGGCATTAGCCCTGTTCATTTCAATTTGGGGGCTCGTCCGGGATAGCCACGCCCGAAGAGGACCCCCGGACAGCTGGACAGCTCAACCATCTGCTT
Source organism: Vidua macroura (assembly GCF_024509145.1). Classification (NCBI taxonomy): domain Eukaryota; kingdom Metazoa; phylum Chordata; class Aves; order Passeriformes; family Viduidae; genus Vidua; species Vidua macroura. The sequence goes on from NC_071586.1 coordinate 77,771, forward strand.
CGAGGGACCCTCGGGAGTTGCTGGCTACCTTCGGACCCTAGGATCCGCGTGAGACGAGCAACGCAGAGGAGCATCGGATGGGTAAGAAAAACCGGGAGACGAGCGAATGAGTGAGTGAGTGAGACGGGGGCCGGCAGCTCGGACCCCCGAAGTGAGAGGGACCCGCTAGTACCCGCGTTTCCGGACTCCTGCAAAGGGGCCGGCCGGGAACGGGGGGAAGCGAGTGGAATAGAGGAGCGACTGAGGCGTCTCCTTAGAAGTAAAGCAGGCCCTCCTCCGAGCGTGTGGAGGTGCCCTATGGGCAAAGTAAGTCCCTGGCAATCAGGGCAAGGGGAATATCCCCAGCAGGGCAGGTGGGATGTGGAGGTCCTAGAGGACATGTCCCCGGCGCCGGCAGGATGGGATAGGACGGCAGGTGGGATGTCCCTGGCAGGTAGGGCAGGGTGTCCTAGCAGGCAGGAGTGACATGTACCTGGCAGGTAGAGGGCATGTACCTGGCAGACAGAAAGCATGTCCGCGACAGGCAAAAGGCATGTCCCTGCCAGGCAGGACAGGACAACAGGGCAGGTGGGATGTCCAAGCAGGCAGGAGCGTCATGTCCCCACCGGGCAGAGGGCATGTCCCCGCCAGGCAGGAGAGGATAACAGGGCATGTAGGGCGGGATGTCCTAGCAAGCAGGAGCAGCAAGTCCCGCCAGGCAGAGGGCATGTCCCCAGCAGGCAGGACAGGATAACAGGGCAGGTAAGATGTCCATGGCAGGCATGGATGGAGGTCCCCGTCAGAGCAGATAGGGGAATGGCCCTGGAAGGCAGGGCAGGATGTCCCCGTCAGAGCAGGCAATAACCCAAGTAAGCAGAGAGGCAGGAAGGCAAGGAAGCTAAGTCTAGTAGGAGAGTCAGGCAAGGGGGCTTGGCCGGAGTTCGAGTGTAAGGCTCGGCAGGACGTTCGACCTTACCTCGGCAGGGAGACCAAGCTTCCCAAGCCTAGTAGGGTCAGGCAAGGGGGCTTGGCCGGAGTTCGAGTGTAAGGCTCGGCAGGACGTTCGACCTTACCTCGGCAGGGAGACCAAGCTTCCCAAGCCTAGTAGGGTCAGGCAAGGGGGCTTGGCCGGAGTTCGAGTGTAAGGCTCGGCAGGACGTTCGACCTTACCTCGGCAGGGAGACCAAGCTTCCCAAGCCTAGTAGGGTCAGGCAAGGGAGCTTGGCCGGAGTTCGAGTGTAAGGCTCGGCAGGACGTTCGACCTTACCTCGGCAGGGAGACCAAGCTTCCCAAGCCTAGTAGGGTCAGGCAAGGGAGCTTGGCCGGAGTTCGAGTGTAAGGCTCGGCAGGACGTTCGACCTTACCTCGGCAGGGAGACCAAGCTTCCCAAGCCTAGTAGGGTCAGGCAAGGGGGCTTGGCCGGAGTTCGAGTGTAAGGCTCGGCAGGACGTTCGACCTTACCTCGGCAGGGAGACCAAGCTTCCCAAGCCTAGTAGGGTCAGGCAAGGGGGCTTGGCCGGACTTCGAGTGTAAGGCTCGGCAGGACGTTCGACCTTACCTCGGCAGGGAGACCAAGCTTCCTAAGCCTAGTAGGGTCAGGCAAGGGGGCTTGGCCGGAGTTCGAGTGTAAGGCTCGGCAGGACGTTCGACCTTACCTCGGCAGGGAGACCAAGCTTCCCAAGCCTAGTAGGGTCAGGCAAGGGGGCTTGGCCGGAGTTCGAGTGTAAGGCTCGGCAGGACGTTCGACCTTACCTCGGCAGGGAGACCAAGCTTCCCAAGCCTAGTAGGGTCAGGCAAGGGGGCTTGGCCGGAGTTCGAGTGTAAGGCTCGGCAGGACGTTCGACCTTACCTCGGCAGGGAGACCAAGCTTCCCAAGCCTAGTAGGAGAGTCAGGCAAGGGGGCTTGGCCGGAGTTCGAGTGTAAGGCTCGGCAGGACGTTCGACCTTACCTCGGCAGGGAGACCAAGCTTCCCAAGCCTAGTAGGAGAGTCAGGCAAGGGGGCTTGGCCGGAGTTCGAGTGTAAGGCTCGGCAGGACGTTCGACCTTACCTCGGCAGGGAGACCAAGCTTCCTAAGCCTAGTAGGGTCAGGCAAGGGGGCTTGGCCGGAGTTCGAGTGTAAGGCTCGGCAGGACGTTCGACCTTACCTCGGCAGGGAGACCAAGCTTCCCAAGCCTAGTAGGGTCAGGCAAGGGGGCTTGGCCGGAGTTCGAGTGTAAGGCTCGGCAGGACGTTCGACCTTACCTCGGCAGGGAGACCAAGCTTCCCAAGCCTAGTAGGGTCAGGCAAGGGGGCTTGGCCGGAGTTCGAGTGTAAGGCTCGGCAGGACGTTCGACCTTACCTCGGCAGGGAGACCAAGCTTCCCAAGCCTAGTAGGAGAGTCAGGCAAGGGGGTTTGGCCGGAGTTCGAGTGTAAGGCTCAGCAGGACGTTCGACCTTACCTCGGCAGGGAGACCAAGCTTCCCAAGCCTAGTAAGAAGGTTAGGCAAAAGGCCAAGTAAGAGTTTGGTCAGGACTTAGCAGGGGTACAAGGCTAGAAAGTCCATCAAGGAGTTCAAAACTTAGGCCAAAGAGAAAAAGAACAGAAGACAATAGATAAGAGTATGACTAGTGATTGTCCTGGCCAAGAGACAATGTAAAGTGCCAAGAGGGGAATTTAGTTAAAAGAGATTAAGTTTAGTCAAGTGATTCAAAATACGAAGTTGGGAGGGGTCAGATGCGCTTTAGCTGCCTGTCAGTATATTCCATTTTAGATAGAAGCACCATTTAAGGTATATATTTTTTTTGTTTTTGAGGCCTGAAAATGGGAAGAGGTTATAGTAAAAGAGCAAATCCTTCCAAAGCAAAGAGAATTCCCCCTAACAGCCCCTTGGGGCAACTGTTAGACTAATGGGATTCTCGGGAGATCATGAAGGATCTAGACAAGAGCAAGATGATACTTTACAGTATAGGAAGTATGGCCGAAGTTAGAATTACGGGGAGAGTGGCCGTGGTATGGAACCCAAGATCAGTGGATGTGTAATCAGAAGAGAGGGCCTTGATATAGAACAACTATCTCATGCAGCTTGCTGGCTGGAGAATTCTATAAATAATGAGACTGTGAGAATATGCAAGTTACAAAGAAATAGAGAGGAAGACAAAGGGAATAGAGAGGGGGAGACTAGAAAAATAAAGGAATGGGACCCCCTCGATTGCCTGTCCCCTTCTGCTCCTGTTACTTCCCCAACAGTTTCCCCAGTTGGTCCTTCAGCCCCTCCTATTAAGTCCCTGATTTCTTTCCCCCATTTTCCCACCTCTGTTTCATCATCCCTTCCCTTAGTTTCCTCAACCATCTCCCCAACTCCCTCTTCCCCTTCTCCAGCTGGAGTTTCCTTGCCTCCTCCCACTTGGGAGCTGAAGCCACCTTTGCCCAGGGTTGGTTCATCACCTGGCATGCCCCCTGGCCTCCAGTGTCTCTCTCCACTACTATTTCCCTGCTTGGTGCCTTAGAAAAAGGGCCCTATTGTGGCACCCAATCCAAAGCACCAAGGGTGGAGGGGCTCTTTCCCCTTAGAGGGGTTCCTGTGGGTAGAGCAGCTGGGGGAGTTAGGTTTGGATGCACCTTTGGCAGTTTCCAAAGTCCGGGGATTTGGGAAAGAGCTAAGAAATTTAGTGGAAGACCCCGTTGGAATATCTAGCCAGTTGGACCAATTTCTAGGGCTGAGTATTTGTACCTGGGGAGACCTGAGCTATTCTAAGCATTCTGTTCTTTCTGAGAAAGGTCCAGATGATCTGAGCGGCAGGGGTGAAGATATGGGAAAGAGAGGGTGGATTGGGGCCCCCAGGGAACCAGGGGATGCCCTTGGTGGACCCCAACTGGAGTCCCAGCCAACAAGAAGGTAGGCAAAACATAAGAGACTATAGGTCCCTCATGATAAGAGGGATCAAAGAGTATCCCTAGAGGAAGCAACACGAAATTGGCCTTTGATGGTACTGAGGAGAAGGATGAGACCCCGGCAATTTGGCTTAACCAACTAAAACGAAAATTCCAGTTATATTCAAATATAGACCCAGATAGCCCAGAGGGCCAAGTCCTCTTAAAGGTCTAGTTTGTCACCAAATCCTGACCCGATATTAGACAAAAACTAGAAAAGATAGAGGACTGGCAAGAAAAGAACATGAATGAGTTGCTCAAAGAAGCCCTAAGAATGTATTTAAGTGGGAAAGATAAAAAAAAAAGCCAATAGCCTACCTCTCAAAACTACTAGACCCAGTAGCCAGAGGATGGCCAAATTGCCTGCAAGTAATCGCAGCAGCAGCAGCTATCCTGATAAAAGAAGCCCAAAAGTTGATCCTGCATGGGAAAATTAAAGTACAAACATTTACTAGTGATCGTGGATCACCTCACTCACTGGGTGGAGGCTTTCCCAACCAAAAAGGAAACTGCGCAGGAAGTTGCATGAATAATCTTAGAAAACATCATACCATGATATGGGCTAGTCAATAACATTGACTTAGCCCAAGGTACACATTTTGTCACTCAAACTTTACATCAAGTAACAAAAGTCCTGGGGGTAAGGTGGAGATTGCACACCCCATGGCATCCTTAAAGCTCTAGAAGAGTGGAAAGGATGAATAGAACTCTTAAAAATGTGTTAACTAAATTAATTGAAGAAACAAAGATGAATTGGCTCAGGTGTTTACTTCTCGCTCTCTTGTGCAGCAGAACCAGACCTCGGTCTGACATAGGGGTCTCTCCCTATGAAATAATGTTTGGACTCCCTTTTTTTAATCACCCCTTTCAGTACAGCAGATTATCTGGAAGGGGAGGCAGCAACTCAGAAATATTTAGAGGTCATAGGAAAATCCCTAGAAGGCCTCCGAAAGAAGGGGTATCTCTCCCAAACTTCCCCTCTGGACGCCAATGCCCACATCAGTCCTGGGAATTGGGTGATGATAAAGTCCTGGTACACTACCACTCCATTAACCCCCAAATTCGAAGGACCTTTCCAGGTACTACTCACCACACACACTGCGGTACGGACCCAAGAAAAAGGCTGGACCCACGTCACCAGAGTTAAAGGACCAGTGCCACCCCCAGACGCCAGACCAGACCCAACAGTGTCACCCGCCTCCTCTTGTGCATGGACAATAATTAAGAAACCAGAGGACCTAAAATTAACTTTAAGGAAGACTTGCTAGAGACTGATATACAGTGAGGTGTTAAGAACTGTTTCTGAGTTAAAGTACCATAGAAAAGGTTTAAGTACTTGGTAATTGTTTAATAAGACTAAGTGTCCTTTAGCCAAAGGAGTTACAACTTGGTTCCTAAAGAACAATAGAATTACCCTCAGTCCTGAGTGAAAGTATACAAATGCCAAAAGAAGGTAGCCCTCAAAAGCCAAGGACTGTAAGTTGATGCGGGCTTAAGCCCGATCAAAGAAATAGAGGAGGGATTTGTTATGAATAGTTTCCAGGTATTCCCCAGAAACGTGGTCAGGGCTTTCCTAGTTCCCATGGCAACACTAAAAGACCGATATTGAAATGCTAATTAGCTAATTGCTCTGTTTGTTTTCTTTAAACTACCTGGGAACAACCGGCCCCCCACCCCTCCACGCTGCCACTCTGAGACTAACATGCAAATAGAAACCCCTTAGGATCATGGGAGTATTTTTAGGAGATAAAAATGAATATAAATCAAAAACTGAACACAATAGAGGAGTCTAGATAAATGCCCTAGCTGAGGAAGAGGGAAACACATCCCCTGACTGGCTTTTAACCATCGCCATCACCTAAGAGAGAACAGACTATATTAGGCTCTGAGAAGCAGGGAGATAGAGACAGAGAGCCCTGGTGCTGCCACCATGGAAGGAGCGGGGACAGCTGTTGTTCTGGACTTCAGCAACAGACTCTGCACACCACGCCTCCTCATCCTCGGGCCACCGGTGTGCCACAAGGAAAGGAGAAAGGACAGCTGCTGCTCGGGACTCCAGTGACCGACTCTGCACGCCGCCTTCCTTTCGGCTGCCTGGGAAAGCTACGACCGCGGGGGCGAGCTCTGCGTCGAGCCCCCTGCCCAGCTGATCTTTTTAATAAAGAGCTGAACATTAATAAAGGCATTAGCCCTGTTCATTTCAGATTCTAGCAATTGCCTTCAGTGCGCACAGAAGCCCGCTGCTCTGCTGCTTGGTTTTTCGCCTTCAGTCAATTACACACTGCTGAAGTTGAGGCAGGCAGTTCAGCTTTGCTGCTTTTCAGCATCTCAGCTGCCCTTCTGCTCTGTGACAGCTCTCCAGGTTTCTTGCCTTCGCCAGGCTGCAACGTGCCCGCTACTACCCAGAGCTGGGCAGGAGTGGGCAGAGAGCACGGCCATCTGCCATCAGGTTGCAGCTTGCCCAGGAAAATGCAGTGTCCTTGGAATGTGCAGCAAATCTTATTTCCTGGCAAGGTCGGGCTAAGTGAGCAGTGCTGGGACACTTTCTCCTTGAGAACTGGAGCGGAAAAGCTTTTCGCTAAGATGTAGGCGACTAGAGAGGCAGAATACGGAGCTCCGCAGCTGGCCGAAAGCAAGTGCCGCTTCCCGGCGTCTTTCGGCAAAAGCGGCGCTTCGGAGCGCACCGCTGCCGCTCCAGTCATCTGTGCGCGAAGTTGCCGCTTCTTCGCCTCCGGCAGCCGGAGATCGCGGTAGCTTGCATAGGCGAAGAACGAAGCCGCGAAGAAGCCGGCTTGTGTGCGAAGCTCGCAGACAGCTGCAGGACGGTGGCTGCCGCTCTCCTGCCTGTTGAATTCACTCTTGGCATGCCAATAGAAGGTGTTCCAGGACAAACTTCCTGAGTTTTTATTTTAGTTTTCATGCATCCCACCTTGGAAATTCTTGTTGCTCCCCTGAGATGCAGAGAACACGATGGCAGCTGCTGAAAAGAAGGGCAACTGTGAGTTGGTCAAGAAGCAAGAACACAGGCAGCTGCCTGTGCTTGGCAAGGAGCAGCTGCTGGATTCTTGCAATTGCCTTCAGTGCGCACAGAAGCCCGCTGCTCTGCTGCTTCGTGTTTCGCCTTCAGTCAATTGCACATTGCTGAAGCTGAGGCAGGCAGTTCAGCTTTGCTGCTTTTCAGCATCTCAGCTGCTTTCTGCTCTGTGACAGCTCTCGAGGTGAAATAGAGATTTTTAGAGTTAGGTTAACAAAATGAATTAAGCATTTCTAATTTAGCTTGTAGAGTTATGTGTTGAATTTTCAACCTTTTGCTTAAGAAACCTCTGCCTAATACAAAGGGCAAAGGAAAATGCAAATTTCTGAAGCTTCTTGCATGAAGAACAATACCAGAAGAAGGAAAGAACCCTTTCCTTCTGAATTAAAATAAAGAAGCTCCTCTGTCTCCAAGCCTATCAAGACTGACAGACGTACTCAGATAAGCACCAAAGGACCAAAAGCGCACGCGCAGAGAGGAAAAGTTCAAAAGTTCAATCATGAGGAAGACCACAATCTTCAGCCTCAGGACCACCAAGAGACCCCCGTACGACCACCACAGCAAACCACTATTGCCCAGAAGGGCGTGGACTTACTTCGCATGAGAAGCGAGGACAGGCGGGGCCAGGGGTGGAATATGCATGAAAAAGTTGTGCAATGTATTGCATATGGAACGTCTTTAAGAATAAAAGTGTGGGTCAGACTGAGGCTCGGGGCACAAGTTTTGGAGAGCTATCTCACTTGTGCCGGGCGCTGACATACGTACCCACTTCATAACTACCCCAGGTTATGGAGTCTATTGATTTCTTCCGCGTATCGTTTCAGTCGGGGCTTGCAAAGGTGCTTTAGGCGCGGCCCAGCTGATAGCGCAGCGGGCGCGCGGGCACAAGCCGCGGTTTGAGGAGCTGCTTTGAACGCCGCTAGCTGATAGCGCAGCTAGTGGGAGCGTGGTACAAGCTAGGAGTTACAAGCACCGCTTACAAGCATCGCTAGTTGGTAAAAAGCTTGCAAAAGTAGCCAGCGAGCCCGGCTGGGCTAAGAATTAAGTGTTTGTTATACAATAGCACTGCCCTTCAGTGTTAAAAGCTGTCACTGGTGCAGGGGGAGGGGTTGGGGAAGGCAGTCTAGGGTTGCCATGGGAAACAGCAGTTGTATGAGTTCTCCACCCCCTTTCGGAAGAGAATTGTACCCTCCCCCTGTCCTGTCAGTTGTTGTTCAAGTCTGCCCCTTAGCCTAGAATCTTCTCTGTTCCACGGTTCTTCCACCAAGAACACTCCTTTCCCTTTTCCCCACTGGTTAATGTTATATTTCCCCTCCCTTTAGCCTTCTCCCGATTGTACCCTCGAATGCTAAACCCTCCTACCCCTACGCAGTAAAAGAATCCTCACCCCGCCCTTCGGGGCTCTCGGAATCTGCCTCTCTACTGCTTCGTTGTCTCCCTGTTTGCCCCTTCTGCGACCCTTCAATCAACGAGCAGGATTTCAGCAGCCCGAGTGTCCCTCCCGTTCTTCTGGTGGACCCTCAGATGTACCAGCTACCCGAGCTTCGTGCCGAGCGGCTAAAAGCCCCCACGGCTCGGCAACTGGGAGATCCTTTGCATTACAGGGCGAATAAAGGGGGGATGAATGTGTGTGAATGCGAGGCTGTAAGAGCCCGTCAGAAGCCCCTCATTTTCCATTCTGCCTTCCGATTGCCACAAGAAAGAATCCCTTCCCCCACTGTAGTTCCGGCTTAGAACAGGACACAGCACAGGTGGGACCACTGAACCGTCATGCTGGCTGTTCCCAACAAGGCCTGGTAAGAACTTGGCAAGGAGTTGGCAAGGACTTGGCAAAGACCTGACATGGAGCCAGCACGGGACAGCCTGATGCGCGGCCTGCTTCTAATCTCCGTTCTTAAGCCCAATGAACTTTTGGGGTGACTCTCGCGGTCCTTCACTGAAGACCCCTCATCTGCCTCGTTACCACTGTGACAAAGAAAGAATGAGAACCCTCCTCCCAAGGACTGAGACTGAGACCCCTGCTATAGGGAGGAGGGGAAATTGGTGGTCTGACCACTAATGACATGACCTGTTTCCCTTCAGTGATTCAAATGGACTTATTCTTCATTGGATTCGTCTTGCTTTGGTGGTTTCTGTGGACTCACCCGTTCCCTCGGGGCGATTACAATGGACTTTCATTATTACACTTGTTCCCCCCCTCTCTCCTCTGTGGACTATAATTGGAGCCCCGAGTCGACCAGAACTTCGAAGACTCCCCCGACACGACAGACGGATCCCCATCGTCCGGAGCACTGAGGATCTCGCCTGTGTTGGTAGCTATTCCCATAGCCCTCTTCTCTCTCTAACCTTTTATCTCCTTTCAGATCCCCACTATCGCGTTTACTGTTTTGGCCCCTACTAAAGGTGCATTTGTTGTGATTAACTGATAGTCCCTTGTTGTTTGCCTTTGTTGCACTTTTGGGATGAAAAGAACCATCACGACACCCCGCAAGAAACGGATCGTGACATTAAAATTGGCGTCACGGACAGGATTTCTGTCTAGACAGAAGGGTTGCAGCTGAAAAGGCACCCATACTGTCTTTGGCAATTCATAAAGGATCCCTTAGTGCAAAGGGCGGGACACTGTTGTTTTGTTGTTGCTGTGTGTATGTGGTCTGGGAAGGAAGGGACAACTTGAAGCAACTAAGCAGAGCCTCCCAGGCAGATGATTGTCCTTTCACCCAGCCAGGGAAGCGAAGGGCGACACAGCGAGGGCTGTGTAGTTTTGTGGAACTTAAGTTTGTAGCTCCCTGTCGTGGTTTTGGTCCCTTCACAAAATGAGTGACAATCTTAGCCTTGAAATTAAAGCTGAATTTTATGCACTACTAGCCAAACACAATGCCAAACCTTCTACAGAAGGAGAAAAATGGGCACAGAGTAATTGGTTGAACTTAGAAAATGTTATTGATAGAGTGTGTTCATTACAACATGAAACAAAATTCAAACTGGGCAAAAATAAAACTATCTTCTGCTCAGTTTTGGGAGCTTGTCTTATGGCAGCTATAGAAAATGGCTTCCAGCGAAGAAGCGAGGAACATGCTATAATAGACTCCCTTCAAAATCTAGTTGAAATTTTGCAAAAACAGTTCTATGAAGCAAAAAAATGTGATCTATGCATTGCGAGCTGCCTTAACAGAGGAACATATTAACAAATCCCATCATGCTGATTCCTCTACAGAGCTTGAGGAGAAGGAAACTCCTCACATTAAACAAATCTATCCTCATCAAGAACTTGAAGCAGCAAGTAATTGTGGGGAACATTGCTGCCATCACTTGAGACCCTTGATTAAAACAGAGTAGAACTATCTCAGTGATGATGATCTGGAACCTCACATCACAACCAAACGCATACCATCACAACTAAACACGGCCACCGAGCTAGCTAAGCTTAAAAGGGAATACGGACAGCCTCCACATGAATCAGAAACAGAATATGTTTTCCGGGTGTCCCTCACTGGTGGTGATCCAATTCAATTCACTGAACAGGAAGCCAGTGGGTATTGGGGACATGGTGTCTTCTTAACAACGGGAGAGAAAGGTGACACATGGTCCCTGACACAGCGTGCAGCTTTTTGGGCCGGGGGAACAAGCCCCTTGGAAAGGGGAGATCCCATAGCTAGAATTAGTACCCCCGACCAGCTCTTGGAAAATGTGCACAAAGCTGCTTGCCTGCAAATGACTCACAAAAAGAAATGAATTCCTGGCTTTGAATCCCTGATGCAATTACCTGTGAAGCCCAAGATAATGACCCCTTGAATTTGTGGGCTTCCAGAATCACTCAAACCTACAGCAATTCTCCTTCCAAAAACGATAGCAGCTGTATCTCCTGTAGAAAGACCAGACAGATTTCCTAGTCACTGGAACGACCCATTTGTTCCCCTTTATGACTTGTTGAGGAAAGGGGTGAAATGGGATTGGAGTCTTTCTCAGGAGTCAGCATTGCAATTGCTGATTTTTGAAGCAACAGCTCATCAAGCACTGGGCCCTATCCATCCTACAGATCCTTTCCAGGTGGAATGGGCATTTGCCTCCTCAGGGCTGTCAGTACACATATGGCAGCGGGGTCCTGAGGCTCCGACAAGACCTGTTGGTTTTGATTCCCGTGGTTCCAAAGATGCTGAGAAAAGATACACTACCTGGGAAAAAGGATTGTTGATGGTTATCTTAGCTTTCCTAGAAGTAGAAAAAATTGCACAAAAACAACCAATTGTATTGAGAGGCCCCTTCAAGGTTATTAAGACAGTCACTAGTGGGAGTCCCCCTCCTGACGGGGTGGCCCAGAGGGCCTCAGTGAGAAAGTGGTATGCTCAGGTTGAACATTACTGTAACTTCTTCTCAATGACAGAAGGAGCTGTAAAAACTTTAGCAATCCAAGAAACGGAGAGCTTGGACAAACCTGCCTCTGTAATCAAAGTAACCCCTCCTTTCTGCCCCGAACAATCAGCAAACTCTTGGTTTACTGATGCTTTTGCTAAAGGGGAAGGAAAAGGATGGAAATCTAGGGCAGAAGCCCTCCACTTTTCCTCTGGTGAGCAAATGATTACAGAGGGAGAAGGTAGTACACACAGTGGGGAGCTGATAGCTGTCTGGAGTGTTTTTCAACGAGAAGCACAGAATTCCTCTTTGGTCTGCATCTACACTGACTCCTATGCTCTGTACCAAATGATCCTAATAATCCAGCTCATGACCCTGGCCAACCTGTTCTGGTGGACCTCTCTTACTATAGGACTAGTAGCACTTGTGCTAAAACCCCCTCTGAAGAAATATGCATGGGAATCCTCTGGTGCTCTAGGGAAAGAGCATTGGACAAATACATGCTGGATAATTCCATCATTCTAACTTTTCTGCCTCTCGGCGGCAGAATTCTGTTGTGTTTACTTTTTCAGAAGAACTCCGAGGGACATGAAGACCACCTAATCCATGATAAAACTGGTAATACTTTTCTGCATCCTACCGCAACCCCATGGCCAGAAAGCAGCTGAGTGACCGTGGTCTGAACTAATTGTGGTAGCATGCAGAAAAAGTGAAAGGATCTCTTGAAGCACAAAAAGGTTTGTACGCAGCCAAGCATACAGGATTGTTGGCACAATTTCACATGAACACAAACTGTAGAAGTAGTTTGGTTTTGGTCCAAAAATACTGAAGCACTTTTTTTTTTGTTTTGTTTTGGTTTTGTTTTTGTTTTTGTTTTTGTTTTTGTTTTTGTTTTTGTTTTTTAAGTTGAAAGTATTGATTCAAATACTGGAGTAGGACTTGATGTTAATGTTGTGACACCTACCACCCAACCACTGGTTACACTTAGCCCGAAAATTTTTGAAATTGGACCATGTATAATCAGGAAAACTGGCCAACAACAGATATTGTTTAATCTGTTATGGTCTCTTAAACAAGTCAAATTGCTGATTCAAAACAATATCTGAGAAATACAACCAGCTTGTTCACCCTTTTTGCAGACCTCTTTTCAGGCTTGGACAACCTGGCTGCGACAGTGGAAGCCTCCTAAAAACCGGCTGCCAAGAGACATAACTGGTCTTGTGGGAACAGGATTGGGAATCCTAAATAGTATTGATTCAGAAGTATGAATGAATAAATTGGCTTCCACAACTAAAGATTTAACCAAAATACAACAACCACTGCAATCGTCCTTATCAGCCTTGGGAACACATCAGTGGTTGCTATCAAACATTCTAGCAAATTGGGAAAAGATAAATGTAAATAATAGCAAATTGATCATTGATGCACTTAATGCCACACAAAGCAACGTTTCCTTAGCTCTTAGCCGTATCCAGGCTCAATGATGGATGCAGTCAGTTGCTGCCTCAATTATAAGAGAAGGTGAAGAAGGCACTTTTCCCACTGAAATGAGGAAAATAGTCTGGGACAGTGCCACTGACTTTGAAAGAGATTTCCAATCCTGGTGGAATTTAGTGAATTTTACCTATGACCCTAACACAAACACAGCCACAGCATTTGCGTTGACCATAAGAAATGCCTCGGTGCATTTGATATTCCCTATCATTGCACTAGGATTAAATCATGATGGACCCACTTTCTATCCTTCTGAACATAGAGAATGGGCCCGTCAAATTGATGACAAATGGCAAACTGTCAATTTAGAGTCCTGTACCATCTGAGAACAACTAGGGTTTATCTGTGAAGGTAATGCAATTGTAGCTCAAGATATTTGTCTGGAGACAGAACAAAATAGCTGTCATTTTGATATTCATCCTAACGAGACTTCTGAAACAGTCCTTGTATCTACAGACAATGGGTGTGCCTGCTTCAGAACCGCTTGGGATACTGTGTTTATAGAAAGTACAGTAGTAGCTACTAAAAATCATTCCAATTTTTGTGCTTGCAACTTTACTAAAATTGCAGGATGTGATTTTTCTTTTGTAGCTCCAGTTACTTCACATGAACTTTTAGAATCCAATCTCACGTTGATTCACAAGCTACTGCCTACTCCCATTGGGATGAACCTTTCTCTGGTCAAGCAATTATTACTTCATCAAGATCTAATAGAGATCCTAGGAAAAATCAAGGGGAATGGACAGAAAACTCTGGTAACTGTTCATCATCATGTGCAAGAAATACATCGTGTTGTAGAAAGGGTGAAAAGTGATGCCGAGCACAAGTGGTGGGATACCCTTTTCGGGTGGTCACCCACCGCCACCGGTATCCTGAAGAAATTGTGTCATCCCATTGTTGTTCTTCTGATTTTAGTTATGATTGGTTTTGTTTTATCAGTAATCTTGCTTATTGTAAATTGGAGAATGATGAAACGATGAACAAAATTAACATCTATAATTAATGCACACCACTTGGCCGACATCCTTTACACTAGAGATGTTCCCAGGACAGTAGACACAAGAAGATGATAAGGTTAGAAGATATGTTTTACATCATTTTCTTTTATGATTTGTTCTAATCGCTGTTTTAATTATTTTTGTTTATTGTTTATAAAATTGTACTGAGTAATATCGATTATACTAGGTTTATTACTTTACTGTTTAATATTGATGATACTGGTTTATTATTTGATCAATTTATTGTTTAATTGATTCATATTGATTATTATTTAAATAACTATTATTGATTTACTAATTGTATTTTGCTTATTGTTTAATTCTAATTTGTTGTGATTACTAATATGTTGTGATTGTTTTAGTTTTCCCGTTTTCTCTTTCTTTCCCTTTTCCTCTTCTCTTTTCCCTGGGACCTGCTGCCAACACTTGACGAGTCCTGAAGACTCCACGACGACACCATGGAATCCTGCTGATGAAGATCTTTCGAGGGCAATCGTCAGTCACGGGGTGGTGTAAGAGCCCGTCAGAAGCCCCTCATTTTTCATTCTGCCTTCCGATTGCCACAAGAAAGATTCCCTTCCCCCACTGTAGTTCCGGCTTAGAACAGGACACAGCACAGGTGGAACCACTGAACCGTCATGCTGGCTGTTCCCAACAAGGCCTGGTAAGAACTTGGCAAGGAGTTGGCAAGGACTTGGCAAAGACCTGACATGGAGCCAGCACGGGACAGCCTGATGCGCGGCCTGCTTCTAATCTCCGTTCTTAAGCCCAATGAACTTTTGGGGTGACTCTCGCGGTCCTTCACTGAAGACCCCTCATCTGCCTCGTTACCACTGTGACAAAGAAAGAATGAGAACCCTCCTCCCAAGGACTGAGACTGAGACCCCTGCTATAGGGAGGAGGGGAAATTGGTGGTCTGACCACTAATGACATGACCTGTTTCCCTTCAGTGATTCAAATGGACTTATTCTTCATTGGATTCGTCTTGCTTTGGTGGTTTCTGTGGACTCACCCGTTCCCTCGGGGCAATTACAATGGACTTTCATTATTACACTTGTTCCCCCCCTCTCTCCTCTGTGGACTATAATTGGAGCCCCGAGTCGACCAGAACTTCGAAGACTCCCCCGACACGACAGACGGATCCCCATCGTCCGGAGCACTGAGGATCTCGCCTGTGTTGGTAGCTATTCCCATATCCCTGTTCTCTCTCTAACCTTTTATCTCCTTTCAGATCCCCACTATCGCGTTTACTGTTTTGGCCCCTACTAAAGGTGCATTTGTTGTGATTAACTGATAGTCCCTTGTTGTTTGCCTTTGTTGCACTTTTGGGATGGGTGAAAAGAACCATCACGACACCCCGCAAGAAACGGATCGTGACATTAAAATTGGCGTCACGGACAGGATTTCTGTCTAGACAGAAGGGTTGCAGCTGAAAAGGCACCCATACTGTCTTTGGCAATTCATAAAGGATCCCTTAGTGCAAAGGGCGGGACACTGTTGTTTTGTTGTTGTTGTGTGTATGTGGTCTGGGAAGGAAGGGACAACTTGAAGCAACTAAGCAGAGCCTCCCAGGCAGATGATTGTCCTTTCACCCAGCCAGGGAAGCGAAGGGCGACACAGCGAGGGCTGTGTAGTTTTGTGGAACTTAAGTTTGTAGCTCCCTGTCGTGGTTTTGGTCCCTTCACAAAATGAGTGACAATCTTAGCCTTGAAATTAAAGCTGAATTTTATGCACTACTAGCCAAACACAATGCCAAACCTTCTACAGAAGGAGAAAAATGGGCACAGAGTAATTGGTTGAACTTAGAAAATGTTCTTGATAGAGTGTGTTCATTACAACATGAAACAAAATTCAAACTGGGCAAAAATAAAACTATCTTCTGCTCAGTTTTGGGAGCTTGTCTTATGGCAGCTATAGAAAATGGCTTCCAGCGAAGAAGCGAGGAACATGCTATAATAGACTCCCTTCAAAATCTAGTTGAAATTTTGCAAAAACAGTTCTATGAAGCAAAAAAATGTGATCTATGCATTGCGAGCTGCCTTAACAGAGGAACATATTAACAAATCCCATCATGCTGATTCCTCTACAGAGCTTGAGGAGAAGGAAACTCCTCACATTAAACAAATCTATCCTCATCAAGAACTTGAAGCAGCAAGTAATTGTGGGGAACATTGCTGCCATCACTTGAGACCCTTGATTAAAACAGAGTAGAACTATCTCAGTGATGATGATCTGGAACCTCACATCACAACCAAACGCATACCATCACAACTAAACACGGCCACCGAGCTAGCTAAGCTTAAAAGGGAATACGGACAGCCTCCACATGAATCAGAAACAGAATATGTTTTCCGGGTGTCCCTCACTGGTGGTGATCCAATTCAATTCACTGAACAGGAAGCCAGTGGGTATTGGGGACATGGTGTCTTCTTAACAACAGGAGAGAAAGGTGACACATGGTCCCTGACACAGCGTGCAGCTTTTTGGGCCGGGGGAACAAGCCCCTTGGAAAGGGGAGATCCCATAGCTAGAATTAGTACCCCCGACCAGCTCTTGGAAAATGTGCACAAAGCTGCTTGCCTGCAAATGACTCACAAAAAGAAATGAATTCCTGGCTTTGAATCCCTGATGCAATTACCTGTGAAGCCCAAGATAATGACCCCTTGAATTTGTGGGCTTCCAGAATCACTCAAACCTACAGCAATTCTCCTTCCAAAAACGATAGCAGCTGTATCTCCTGTAGAAAGACCAGACAGATTTCCTAGTCACTGGAACGACCCATTTGTTCCCCTTTATGACTTGTTGAGGAAAGGGGTGAAATGGGATTGGAGTCTTTCTCAGGAGTCAGCATTGCAATTGCTGATTTTTGAAGCAACAGCTCATCAAGCACTGGGCCCTATCCATCCTACAGATCCTTTCCAGGTGGAATGGGCATTTGCCTCCTCAGGGCTGTCAGTACACATATGGCAGCGGGGTCCTGAGGCTCCGACAAGACCTGTTGGTTTTGATTCCCGTGGTTCCAAAGATGCTGAGAAAAGATACACTACCTGGGAAAAAGGATTGTTGATGGTTATCTTAGCTTTCCTAGAAGTAGAAAAAATTGCACAAAAACAACCAATTGTATTGAGAGGCCCCTTCAAGGTTATTAAGACAGTCACTAGTGGGAGTCCCCCTCCTGACGGGGTGGCCCAGAGGGCCTCAGTGAGAAAGTGGTATGCTCAGGTTGAACATTACTGTAACTTCTTCTCAATGACAGAAGGAGCTGTAAAAACTTTAGCAATCCAAGAAACGGAGAGCTTGGACAAACCTGCCTCTGTAATCAAAGTAACCCCTCCTTTCTGCCCCGAACAATCAGCAAACTCTTGGTTTACTGATGCTTTTGCTAAAGGGGAAGGAAAAGGATGGAAATCTAGGGCAGAAGCCCTCCACTTTTCCTCTGGTGAGCAAATGATTACAGAGGGAGAAGGTAGTACACACAGTGGGGAGCTGATAGCTGTCTGGAGTGTTTTTCAACGAGAAGCACAGAATTCCTCTTTGGTCTGCATCTACACTGACTCCTATGCTCTGTACCAAATGATCCTAATAATCCAGCTCATGACCCTGGCCAACCTGTTCTGGTGGACCTCTCTTACTATAGGACTAGTAGCACTTGTGCTAAAACCCCCTCTGAAGAAATATGCATGGGAATCCTCTGGTGCTCTAGGGAAAGAGCATTGGACAAATACATGCTGGATAATTCCATCATTCTAACTTTTCTGCCTCTCGGCGGCAGAATTCTGTTGTGTTTACTTTTTCAGAAGAACTCCGAGGGACATGAAGACCACCTAATCCATGATAAAACTGGTAATACTTTTCTGCATCCTACCGCAACCCCATGGCCAGAAAGCAGCTGAGTGACCGTGGTCTGAACTAATTGTGGTAGCATGCAGAAAAAGTGAAAGGATCTCTTGAAGCACAAAAAGGTTTGTACGCAGCCAAGCATACAGGATTGTTGGCACAATTTCACATGAACACAAACTGTAGAAGTAGTTTGGTTTTGGTCCAAAAATACTGAAGCACTTTTTTTTTTGTTTTGTTTTGGTTTTGTTTTTGTTTTTGTTTTTGTTTTTGTTTTTGTTTTTGTTTTTTAAGTTGAAAGTATTGATTCAAATACTGGAGTAGGACTTGATGTTAATGTTGTGACACCTACCACCCAACCACTGGTTACACTTAGCCCGAAAATTTTTGAAATTGGACCATGTATAATCAGGAAAACTGGCCAACAACAGATATTGTTTAATCTGTTATGGTCTCTTAAACAAGTCAAATTGCTGATTCAAAACAATATCTGAGAAATACAACCAGCTTGTTCACCCTTTTTGCAGACCTCTTTTCAGGCTTGGACAACCTGGCTGCGACAGTGGAAGCCTCCTAAAAACCGGCTGCCAAGAGACATAACTGGTCTTGTGGGAACAGGATTGGGAATCCTAAATAGTATTGATTCAGAAGTATGAATGAATAAATTGGCTTCCACAACTAAAGATTTAACCAAAATACAACAACCACTGCAATCGTCCTTATCAGCCTTGGGAACACATCAGTGGTTGCTATCAAACATTCTAGCAAATTGGGAAAAGATAAATGTAAATAATAGCAAATTGATCATTGATGCACTTAATGCCACACAAAGCAACGTTTCCTTAGCTCTTAGCCGTATCCAGGCTCAATGATGGATGCAGTCAGTTGCTGCCTCAATTATAAGAGAAGGTGAAGAAGGCACTTTTCCCACTGAAATGAGGAAAATAGTCTGGGACAGTGCCACTGACTTTGAAAGAGATTTCCAATCCTGGTGGAATTTAGTGAATTTTACCTATGACCCTAACACAAACACAGCCACAGCATTTGCGTTGACCATAAGAAATGCCTCGGTGCATTTGATATTCCCTATCATTGCACTAGGATTAAATCATGATGGACCCACTTTCTATCCTTCTGAACATAGAGAATGGGCCCGTCAAATTGATGACAAATGGCAAACTGTCAATTTAGAGTCCTGTACCATCTGAGAACAACTAGGGTTTATCTGTGAAGGTAATGCAATTGTAGCTCAAGATATTTGTCTGGAGACAGAACAAAATAGCTGTCATTTTGATATTCATCCTAACGAGACTTCTGAAACAGTCCTTGTATCTACAGACAATGGGTGTGCCTGCTTCAGAACCGCTTGGGATACTGTGTTTATAGAAAGTACAGTAGTAGCACTAAAAATCATTCCAATTTTTGTGCTTGCAACTTTACTAAAATTGCAGGATGTGATTTTTCTTTTGTAGCTCCAGTTACTTCACATGAACTTTTAGAATCCAATCTCACGTTGATTCACAAGCTACTGCCTACTGCCATTGGGATGAACCTTTCTCTGGTAAAGCAATTATTACTTCATCAAGATCTAATAGAGATCCTAGGAAAAATCAAGGGGAATGGACAGAAAACTCTGGTAACTGTTCATCATCATGTGCAAGAAATACATCGTGTTGTAGAAAGGGTGAAAAGTGATGCCGAGCACAAGTGGTGGGATACCCTTTTCGGGTGGTCACCCACCGCCACCGGTATCCTGAAGAAATTGTGTCATCCCATTGTTGTTCTTCTGATTTTAGTTATGATTGGTTTTGTTTTATCAGTAATCTTGCTTATTGTAAATTGGAGAATGATGAAACGATGAACAAAATTAACATCTATAATTAATGCACACCACTTGGCCGACATCCTTTACACTAGAGATGTTCCCAGGACAGTAGACACAAGAAGATGATAAGGTTAGAAGATATGTTTTACATCATTTTCTTTTATGATTTGTTCTAATCGCTGTTTTAATTATTTTTGTTTATTGTTTATAAAATTGTACTGAGTAATATCGATTATACTAGGTTTATTACTTTACTGTTTAATATTGATGATACTGGTTTATTATTTGATCAATTTATTGTTTAATTGATTCATATTGATTATTATTTAAATAACTATTATTGATTTACTAATTGTATTTTGCTTATTGTTTAATTATAATTTGTTGTGATTACTAATATGTTGTGATTGTTTTAGTTTTCCCGTTTTCTCTTTCTTTCCCTTTTCCTCTTCTCTTTTCCCTGGGACCTGCTGCCAACACTTGACGAGTCCTGAAGACTCCACGACGACACCATGGAATCCTGCTGATGAAGATCTTTCGAGGGCAATCGTCAGTCACGGGGTGGTGTAAGAGCCCGTCAGAAGCCCCTCATTTTCCATTCTGCCTTCCGATTGCCACAAGAAAGAATCCCTTCCCCCACTGTAGTTCCGGCTTAGAACAGGACACAGCACAGGTGGGACCACTGAACCGTCATGCTGGCTGTTCCCAACAAGGCCTGGTAAGAACTTGGCAAGGAGTTGGCAAGGACCTGACATGGAGCCAGCACGGGACAGCCTGATGCGCGGCCTGCTTCTAATCTCCGTTCTTAAGCCCAATGAACTTTTGGGGTGACTCTCGCGGTCCTTCACTGAAGACCCCTCATCTGCCTCGTTACCACTGTGACAAAGAAAGAATGAGAACCCTCCTCCCAAGGACTGAGACTGAGACCCCTGCTATAGGGAGGAGGGGAAATTGGTGGTCTGACCACTAATGACATGACCTGTTTCCCTTCAGTGATTCAAATGGACTTATTCTTCATTGGATTCGTCTTGCTTTGGTGGTTTCTGTGGACTCACCCGTTCCCTCGGGGCGATTACAATGGACTTTCATTATTACACTTGTTCCCCCCCTCTCTCCTCTGTGGACTATAATTGGAGCCCCGAGTCGACCAGAACTTCGAAGACTCCCCCGACAAGAGAGACGGATCCCCATCGTCCGGAGCACTGAGGATCTCCCCTGTGTTGGTAGCTATTCCCATATCCCTCTTCTCTCTCTAACCTTTTATCTCCTTTCAGATCCCCACTATCGCGTTTACTGTTTTGGCCCCTACTAAAGGTGCATTTGTTGTGATTAACTGATAGTCCCTTGTTGTTTGCCTTTGTTGCACTTTTGGGATGGGTGAAAAGAACCATCACGACACCCCGGAAGAAGCGGATCGTGACAGAGGCGGGCTGGTTACCCCAGACCTGCTAAGCGAGAGCGGCAGTCTCCCATGCTGCGTTTCCGTCTTTTTCGCGAGAAAAGCGGCCAGTAAAGAGACGAAGCGAGTAATAAAAAGAGTGAGAGAACCCCCCCTGGGACTGGGTCTCAGAGAAAGAGTGGGACGCCTTAGGGGGGGGGGGGGGGGGGGGGAGTAAAAGGTAATTAATTAGAAAAAAAAATTAATGAAAAGGTAAAAAGAGGGTTTTCTTGGCATAATCTATTGGGGAAAAATAAAAGGTAAAATGTGTAGGAGGGGCCCCTAAAAATTCTGCTGGATTGAGGGATAAGAATGCCCGAGAACATCCAAGATCAAACCTGCTGGATTGAGGGATTAATATTCCAAGAGCATCCAGGGTTGATTCAAACCTGCTGGATTGAGGGATTAATGTTCCAAGAGCATCCAGGGTTGATTCAAACCTGCTGGACTGAGGGATTAATGTTCCAAGAGCATCCAGGGTTAAGTCAAACCTGCTGGGTTGAGGGATTAACATTCCAAGAGCACCCAGAATTAAGTTTGCTGGGTTGTTGAGAGCAGCCAAGATTGAGTAAAAATTTTGCCAGTTTGAAGAGAAGTCTGACAGGATCTAGAGTTGGGAACCACACAGCTAGATTGAGGGGTATCCAAGAACACTGGGACTAGCCAGGGACACCTACAAGTGTAATAGGTGTGTTGAAAAAGAAAAGGTACCTTGTTGTTGTGGTTGTTTTGTTATGTGTAAGAGTAAGTAAAATAAAGTTAAGTGAATGTAGACGAAGGAAAGTATATGTATGCATCCTGCCCTGTTAAGCAGCCTCACTGTGCTTCCCTGCTGTCACCGACAAACACAAGTTACGAACCCTCAGAACTGAAAAAGTTCCATCAAATATTGCTTCCATTGATGACCATGATATTGTCTATAATACCTTGTTCCAACTTATGTTATGTAAGTGTTAATACCCCTATCCTACCAGTTGGTAAACCTGATGGGTCATACCGGTTAGTACAGGATCTGCGGGCCATAAACAAGGTCACTGAGGATCTGTATCCTGTGGTGGCCAATCCCTACACGTTATTAACTTGCTTAACCCCCGAGCTAACTTGGTTTACCGTTTTAGATTGAAAAGATGCCTTCTTTTGCCTTCCTATCCACGAAGCCAGAAAATTTTTGCATTTGAATGGGAAAATCCTAAGAGCGGGCCAAGAACTCAACTGACATGGACCAGACTCCCACAAGGATTCAAAAACTCACCCACTTTGTTTGGAGAACAACTTGCAAAAGAATTAGAGACCTGAGAAGCCCCTCCAGAGGAAGGGAAGTTGCTAGAGTACGTAGATGACATCCTGATAGCCACACGGACAAGGGAAGCATGCACGGCCTGGACGATAAGCCTCTTGAACTTTTTGGGGCTCCAAGGGTACCGAGTATCAAAGAAAAAAGCCCAAGTAGTAAAACAGAAAGTAACTTATCTGGGTTAGGAAGTCAGTGCTAGACAACGTACCTTGGGCCAAAGCCGGAAGGAGGCAATATGCCAGAGCCCAAAACCTCAGACGGTAAAGGAACTACGAACTTTCCTGAGGATGACAGGGTGGTGCAGGTTATGGATCTGTAACTATGGACTGTTTGTTAAGCCCTTCTATGAACTGATTGCAACTGAAAGCAGGAACATCCAAGAGACAAAGGAAGCTACGCAAGCTTTCAACCAGCTGAAAAAAGCCCTCATGTCAGCTCCAGCCCTGAGATTGCCGGACGTGAGTAAGCCTTTCCTTTTATTCTCCCATGAGAAGCAAGGAATCGCCTTAGGAATACTAGCACAGGACCTGGGCCCATATCGGAGAGCAGTGGCTTACTTCTCTAAGCAATTGGATACAGCAGCTAAAGGGTGGCCTGGGTGCCTCAGAGCTGTTGCAGCAGTCGTCCTGAACATCCAAGAGGCACACAAATTCACCCTAGGCCAGAAAAGAACTGTGCTAGTGTCTCACACAGTGTCTGCAGTGCTAGAGGTAAAAGGTGGGCATTGGCTTTCCCCACAACGGCTCCTGAGATACCAAGCTATCATAGCGGAGCAAGATGATGTAGAGATAGTAGTGGCTAACATTGTCAATCCAGCCTCCTTCCTCAGTAGAAACCAAGGGGAACCAGTGGAACATGACTGCCTGGAGACCATTGAAGCCACCTACTCCAGCTGCCCTGACTCGAAGGACACCCCTCTCGAGAATGCAGAAGTCTCGTTTACTGATGGAAGCAGTTATATCATCAGTGGAAAACGGCACGCCGGCTAGGCAGTTCCAACGTGCAAGGAAGTAATATCATCTGGGCCCCTGCCAACAAATACCTCTGCACAGAAGGCCGAGATAATTGCTCTAACTCGGGCCCTAGAATTGGCAAGAGGGAAAGAAATAAACATATACACGGACTCGAAGTATGCATTTGGAGTAGTGCATGCTCACAGAGCCATTTAGAAAGAGAGAGGACTGCTGAAGTCTCAAGGGAAAAATATTAAAGATGCATCAGAAGTACTGCGACTTCTAGCAGCAGTCCAGTTGCCAGAGAAAGTAGCGATCATGCACATTAAGGCACATCAGAAGATCAACTCCGAATTGGAAGAAGGAAACGAGCTGGCAGATAGGGAAGCAAAAGAAGCAGCAAGACGGGCAAATTTCCCCTAAAGGTAAGCCAAGATACAACAAACCAGAAAAAAAATTAATCTATGAGCAAAAAGGAGACTATAACCAAGAGGGATGGGCCACCATAGAAGGAAAATTAGTTCTACCCTCCTATTTATGATGGTCCCTAATAAAGGAAGAACACCAGAAAACCATTGGGGTATTGATGCTCTAGCATAACTAGACATTTACAACTCGACAATGTGACCTTTGCCTCCAGACCAACCCCAAAAATACTCCCAAACCAAAGCTTAGCCAGATTAGGAAGGGTCATGGGCCGGAGCAGCAATGGCAGATTGATTGTACAGAATTGCCAAGAAAAGGGGGGTATAAGTTTTTCCTGGTGCTAACAGATACCTTTTCAGGATGGCCAGAAGCATTCCCCACCAGGACTTCTAAAGCTCAAGAAGTAACTAAGGTATTGGTACAAGAAAACATACCACGCTTTAGAGTCCTGGCCACAATCTCCTCAAATAGAGGACCACATTTTATTGTAAAATTCGTGCAACAAGTTAGCCAATACTTGAACATAGACTGAGAACTTCGCACCCCATATAACCCACAATCAAGTGGTCAGGTAAAAAAAATGAATCATTTGATCAAACAACAAATTGTACAATTGGGACAAGAAGCTAATTTGTCATGGACTCAATCCCTCCCATTAGCACTACTGCAGATCCGAACCAAACCCAAGACTAAAGAAAAGCTAAACCACTTTGAATTGCTTTATGAAAAACCATATGGGGTGCGAAAGAGAATGTCTACCCAAGACATGTCACTAACCTCCTGTATGTTAAGTCTCTTAACTTGGTGTATCCAGCACCAATCACTAGCTAATAAACACAAGTCATAACTAGTGAAATACACTGTTTAGAAGACTTTATGTCACCCAATTATAATCCTATTAATTTTAGTTACTGTAAGTTTAATGATGTCTACTTTAACACTCATGTAGAATTCGAGGATGTTAAAACACATGGCCAGCCTGACATCACTCTCTACAACTCATAGAATCTTACTGAAAGAGGACGGTCATGATAGTAGATCAGAATTTAAATCAAGACCCCTGTAGTAAAAGAATTTAATCTATTTTAAGAAAAGGGGGGACTGAAGCAGAGATTTTTAGAGTTAGGTTAACAAAATGAATGAAGCATTTCTAATTTAGCTTGTAGAGTTATCTGTTGAATTTTCAACCTTTTACTTAAGAAACCTCTGCCTAGTACAAAGGGCATAGGAAAATGCAAATTTCTGAAGCTTCTTGCATAGAGAACAATACCAGAAGAAGGAAAGAACCCAGATAAAGAAGCTCCTCTGTCTCCAAGCCTATCAAGACTGACAGACGTACTCAGATAAGCACCAAAGGACCAAAAGCGCACGCGCAGAGAGGAAAAGTTCAAAAGTTCAATCATGAGGAAGACCACAATCTTCAGCCTCAGGACCACCAAGAGACCCCCGTACGACCACCACAGCAAACCACGCATGCCCAGAAGGGCGTGGACTTACTTCGCATGAGAAGCGAGGACAGGCGGGGCCAGGGGTGGAATATGCATGAAAATGTTGTGCAATGTATTGCATATGGAACGTCTTAAAGAATAAAAGTGTGGGTCAGACTGAGGCTCGGGGCACAAGTTTTGGAGAGCTATCTCACTTGTGCCGGGCGCTGACATACGTACCCACTTCATAATTACCCCAGGTTATGGAGTCTATTTATTTCTTCCGCGTATCGTTTCAGAGGTTTCTTCCCTTCGCCAGGCTGCAACGTGCCCGCTAGTACCAAGAACTGGGCAGGAGTGGGCAGAGAGCACGGCCATCTGCCAGCAGGTTGCAGCTTGCCCAGGAAAATGCAGTGTCCTTGGAATGTGCAGCAAATCCTATTTCCTGGCAAGGTCGGGCTAAGTGAGCAGTGCTGGGACACTTTCTCCTTGAGAACTGGAGCGGAAAAGCTTTTCGCTAAGATGTAGGCGACTCGAGAGGCAGAATACGGAGCTCCGCAGCTGGCCGAAAGCAAGTGCCGCTTCCCGGCGTCTTTCGGCAAAAGCGGCGCTTCGGAGCGCACCGCTGCCGCTCCAGTGATCTGTGCGCGAAGTTGCCGCTTCTTCGCCTCCGGCAGCCGGAGATCGCGGTAGCTTGCAAGAGGCGAAGAACGAAGCCGCGAAGAAGCCGGCTTGTGTGCGAAGCTCGCAGACTGCTGCAGGACGGTGGCTGCCGCTCTCCTGCCTCTTGAATTCACTCTTGGCATGCCAATGGGAGGTGTTCCAGGACAACCTTCCTGAGTTTTTATTTTAGTTTTCATGCATCCCTCCTTGGAAATTCTTGTTGCTCCCCTGAGGCTCCGAAATGCAGAGAACACGGTGGCAGCTGCTGAGAAGAAGGGCAACTGTGAGTTGGTCAAGAAGCAAGAACACAGGCAGTTGACTGTGCTTGGCTAGAAGCAGCTTCTGGATTCTTGCAATTGCCTTCAGTGCGCACAGAAGCCCGCTGCTCTGCTGCTTGGTTTTTCGCCTTCAGTCAATTACACACTGCTGAAGTTGAGGCAGGCAATTCAGCTTTGCTGCTTTTCAGCATCTCAGCTGCCCTTCTGCTCTGTGACAGCTCTCCAGGTTTCTTGCCTTCGCCAGGCTGCAACGTGCCCGCTACTACCAAGAACTGGGCAGGAGTGGGCAGAGAGCACGGCCATCTGCCAGCAGGTTGCAGCTTGCCCAGGAAAATGCAGTGTCCTTGGAATGTGCAGCAAATCCTATTTCCTGGCAAGGTCGGGCTAAGTGAGCAGTGCTGGTACACTTTCTCCTTGAGAACTGGAGCGGAAAAGCTTTTCGCTAAGATGTAGGCGACTCGAGAGGCAGAATACGGAGCTCCGCAGCTGGCCGAAAGCAAGTGCCGCTTCCCGGCGTCTTTCGGCAAAAGCGGCGCTTCGGAGCGCACCGCTGCCGCTCCAGTCATCTGTGCGCGAAGTTGCCGCTTCTTCGCCTCCGGCAGCCGGAGATCGCGGTAGCTTGCAAGAGGCGAAGAACGAAGCCGCGAAGAAGCCGGCTTGTGTGCGAAGCTCGCAGACAGCTGCAGGACGGTGGCTGCTGCTCTCCAGCCTGTTGAATTCAATCTTGGCATGCGAGTGGAAGGTGTTCCAGGACAATTTTCCTGGGTTTTGACGTAGTCCTACTACATCCCTCCTTGGAAATTCTTGTTGCTCCCCAGAGGCTCCGAGATGCAGAGAACACGGTGGCAGCTGCTGAGAAGAAGGGCAACTGTGAGTTGGTCAAGAAGCAAGAACACAGGCAGTTGACTGTGCTTGGCTAGGAGCAGCTGCTGGATTCTTGCAATTGCCTTCAGTGCGCACAGAAGCCCGCTGCTCTGCTGCTTGGTTTTTCGCCTTCAGTCAATTACACACTGCTGAAGTTGAGGCAGGCAGTTCAGCTTTGCTGCTTTTCAGCATCTCAGCTGCCCTTCTGCTCTGTGACAGCTCTCCAGGTTTCTTGCCTTCGCCAGGCTGCAACGTGCCCGCTAGTACCAAGAACTGGGCAGGAGTGGGCAGAGAGCACGGCCATCTGCCAGCAGGTTGCAGCTTGCCCAGGAAAATGCAGTGTCCTTGGAATGTGCAGCAAATCCTATTTCCTGGCAAGGTCGGGCTAAGTGAGCAGTGCTGGTCCACTTTCTCCTTGAGAACTGGAGCGGAAAAGCTTTGCGCTAAGATGTAGGCGACTCGAGAGGCAGAATACGCAGGTCCGCAGCTGGCCGAAAGCAAGTGCCGCTTCCCGGCGTCTTTCGGCAAAAGCGGCGCTTCGGAGCGCACCGCTGCCGCTCCAGTCATCTGTGCGCGAAGTTGCCGCTTCTTAGCCTCCGGCAGCCGGAGATCGCGGTAGCTTGCAAGAGGCGAAGAACGAAGCCGCGAAGAAGCCGGCTTGTGTGCGAAGCTCGCAGACTGCTGCAGGACGGTGGCTGCTGCTCTCCAGCCTGTTGAATTCAATCTTGGCATGCGAGTGTAAGGTGTTCCAGGACAATTTTCCTGGGTTTTGACGTAGTCCTACTACATCCCACCTTGGAAATTCTTGTTGCTCCCCAGAGGCTCCGAGATGCAGAGAACACGGTGGCAGCTGCTGAGAAGAAGGGCAACTGTGAATTGGTCAAGAAGCAAGAACCTAGGCAGTTGACAGTGTTTGGCGAGGAGCAGCTGCTGGATTCTTGCAATTGCCTTCAGTGGGCACAGAAGACCGCTGCTCTGCTGCTTGGTTTTTCGCCTTCAGTCAATTACACACTGCTGAAGTTGAGGCAGGCAGTTCAGCTTTGCTGCTTTTCAGCATCTCAGCTGCCCTTCTGCTCTGTGACAGCTCTCGAGGTTTCTTGCCTTCGCCAGGCTGCAACGTGCCCGCTACTACCCAGAGCTGGGCAGGAGTGGGCAGAGAGCACGGCCATTTGCCAGCAGGTTGCAGCTTGCCCAGGAAAATGCAGTGTCCTTGGAATGTGCAGCAAATCTCATTTCTTGGTAAGGTCGGGCTAAGTGAGCAGTGCTGGTACACTTTCTCTGTGAGAACTGGACCGGAAAACCTTTTCGCTAAGATGTAGGCGACTCGAGAGGCAGAATACGCAGGTCCGCAGCTGGCCGAAAGCAAGTGCCGCTTCCCGGCGTCTTTCGGCAAAAGCGGCGCTTCGGAGCGCACCGCTGCCGCTCCAGTCATCTGTGCGCGAAGTTGCCGCTTCTTCGCCTCCGGCAGCCGGAGATCGCGGTAGCTTGCAAGAGGCGAAGAACGAAGCCGCGAAGAAGCCGGCTTGTGTGCGAAGCTCTCAGACTGCTGCAGGACGGTGGCTGCCGCTCTCCTGCCTCTTGAATTCACTCTTGGCATGCCAATGGGAGGTGTTCCAGGACAACTTTCCTGAGTTTTTATTTTAGTTTTCATGCATCCCACCTTGGAAATTCTTGTTGCTCCCCAGAGGCTCCGAGATGCAGAGAACACGGTGGCAGCTGCTGAGAAGAAGGGCAACTGTGAGTTGGTCAAGAAGCAAGAACACAGGCAGTTGACTGTGCTTGGCGAGGAGCAGCTGCTGGATTCTTGCAATTGCCTTCAGTGCGCACAGAAGCCCGCTGCTCTGCTGCTTGGTTTTTCGCCTTCAGTCAATTACACACTGCTGAAGTTGAGGCAGGCAGTTCAGCTTTGCTGCTTTTCAGCATCTCAGCTGCCCTTCTGCTCTGTGACAGCTCTCCAGGTTTCTTGCCTTCGCCAGGCTGCAACGTGCCCGCTACTACCCTGAGCTGGGCAGGAGTGGGCAGAGAGCACGGCCATTTGCCAGCAGGTTGCAGCTTGCCCAGGAAAATGCAGTGTCCTTGGAATGTGCAGCAAATCCTATTTCGTGGCAAGGTCGGGCTAAGTTAGCAGTGCTGGTACACTTTCTCTTTGAGAACTGGAGCGGAAAAGCTTTTCGCTAAGATGTAGGCGACTAGAGAGGCAGAATACGGAGCTCCGGAGCTGGCCGAAAGCAAGTGCCGCTTCCCGGCGTCTTTCGGCAAAAGCGGCGCTTCGGAGCGCACCGCTGCCGCTCCAGTGATCTGTGCGCGAAGTTGCCGCTTCTTCGCCTCCGGCAGCCGGAGATCGCGGTAGCTTGCATAGGCGAAGAACGAAGCCGCGAAGAAGCCGGCTTGTGTGCGAAGCTCGCAGACAGCTGCAGGACGGTGGCTGCCGCTCTCCTGCCTGTTGAATTCACTCTTGGCATGCCAATGGGAGGTGTTCCAGGACAACCTTCCTGAGTTTTTATTTTAGTTTTCAAGCATCCCACCTTGGAAATTCTTGTTGCTCCCCAGAGGCTCCGAGATGCAGAGAACACGGTGGCAGCTGCTGAGAAGAAGGGCAACTGTGAATTGGTCAAGAAGCAAGAACACAGGCAGTTGACAGTGCTTGGCGAGGAGCAGCTGCTGGATTCTTGCAATTGCCTTCAGTGCGCACAGAAGCCCGCTGCTCTGCTGCTTGGTTTTTCGCCTTCAGTCAATTACACACTGCTGAAGTTGAGGCAGGCAGTTCAGCTTTGCTGCTTTTCAGCATCTCAGCTGCCCTTCTGCTCTGTGACAGCTCTCCAGGTTTCTTGCCTTCGCCAGGCTGCAACGTGCCCGCTACTACCCAGAGCTGGGCAGGAGTGGGCAGAGAGCACGGCCATTTGCCAGCAGGTTGCAGCTTGCCCAGGAAAATGCAGTGTCCTTGGAATGTGCAGCAAATCCTATTTCCTGGCAAGGTCGGGCTAAGTGAGCAGTGCTGGTACACTTTCTCCTTGAGAACTGGAGCGGAAAAGCTTTTCGCTAAGATGTAGGCGACTAGAGAGGCAGAATACGGAGCTCCGCAGCTGGCCGAAAGCAAGTGCCGCTTCCCGGCGTCTTTCGGCAAAAGCGGCGCTTCGGAGCGCACCGCTGCCGCTCCAGTGATCTGTGCGCGAAGTTGCCGCTTCTTCGCCTCCGGCAGCCGGAGATCGCGGTAGCTTGCAAGAGGCGAAGAACGAAGCCGCGAAGAAGCCGGCTTGTGTGCGAAGCTCGCAGACAGCTGCAGGACGGTTGCTGCTGCTCTCCAGCCTGTTGAATTCAATCTTGGCATGCGAGTGGAAGGTGTTCCAGGACAATTTTCCTGGGTTTTGACGTAGTCCTACTACATCCCACCTTGGAAATTCTTGTTGCTCCCCAGAGGCTCCGAGATGCAGAGAACACGGTGGCAGCTGCTGAGAAGAAGGGCAACTGTGAATTGGTCAAGAAGCAAGAACCTAGGCAGTTGACAGTGCTTGGCGAGGAGCAGCTGCTGGATTCTTGCAATTGCCTTCAGTGCGCACAGAAGCCCGCTGCTCTGCTGCTTGGTTTTTCGCCTTCAGTCAATTACACACTGCTGAAGTTGAGGCAGGCAGTTCAGCTTTGCTGCTTTTCAGCATCTCAGCTGCCCTTCTGCTCTGTGACAGCTCTCCAGGTTTCTTGCCTTCGCCAGGCTGCAACGTGCCCGCTACTACCCAGAGCTGGGCAGGAGTGGGCAGAGAGCACGGCCATTTGCCAGCAGGTTGCAGCTTGCCCAGGAAAATGCAGTGTCCTTGGAATGTGCAGCAAATCTCATTTCCTGGCAAGGTCGGGCTAAGTGAGCAGTGCTGGTACACTTTCTCTTTGAGAACTGGAGCGGAAAAGCTTTTGGCTAAGATGTAGGCGACTAGAGAGGCAGAATACGCAGCTCCGCAGCTGGCCGAAAGCAAGTGCCGCTTCCCGGCGTCTTTCGGCAAAAGCGGCGCTTCGGAGCGCACCGCTGCCGCTCCAGTGATCTGTGCGCGAAGTTGCCGCTTCTTCGCCTCCGGCAGCCGGAGATCGCGGTAGCTTGCATAGGCGAAGAACGAAGCCGCGAAGAAGCCGGCTTGTGTGCGAAGCTCGCAGACAGCTGCAGGACGGTGGCTGCTGCTCTCCAAGCCTGTTGAATTCACTCTTGGCATGCGAGTGGAAGGTGTTCCAGGACAATTTTCCTGGGTTTTGACGTAGTCCTACTACATCCCACCTTGGAAATTCTTGCTGCTCCCCAGAGGCTCCGAGATGCAGAGAACACGGTGGCAGCTGCTGAGAAGAAGGGCAACTGTGAGTTGGTCAAGAAGCAAGAACACAGGCAGTTGACTGTGCTTGGCTAGGAGCAGCTGCTGGATTCTAGCAATTGCCTTCAGTGCGCACAGAAGCCCGCTGCTCTGCTGCTTGGTTTTTCGCCTTCAGTCAATTACACACTGCTGAAGTTGAGGCAGGCAGTTCAGCTTTGCTGCTTTTCAGCATCTCAGCTGCCCTTCTGCTCTGTGACAGCTCTCCAGGTTTCTTGCCTTCGCCAGGCTGCAACGTGCCCGCTACTACCCAGAGCTGGGCAGGAGTGGGCAGAGAGCACGGCCATGTGCCATCAGGTTGCAGCTTGCCCAGGAAAATGCAGTGTCCTTGGAATGTGCAGCAAATCCTATTTCCTGGCAAGGTCGGGCTAAGTGAGCAGTGCTGGTACACTTTCTCCTTGAGAACTGGAGCGGAAAAGCTTTGCGCTAAGATGTAGGCGACTAGAGAGGCAGAATACGGAGCTCCGGAGCTGGCCGAAAGCAAGTGCCGCTTCCCGGCGTCTTTCGGCAAAAGCGGCGCTTCGGAGCGCACCGCTGCCGCTCCAGTCATCTGTGCGCGAAGTTGCCGATTCTTCGCCTCCGGCAGCCGGAGATCGCGGTAGCTTGCAAGAGGCGAAGAACGAAGCCGCGAAGAAGCCGGCTTGTGTGCGAAGCTCGCAGACAGCTGCAGGACGGTGGCTGCCGCTCTCCTGCCTGTTGAATTCACTCTTGGCATGCCAATGGGAGGTGTTCCAGGACAACCTTCCTGAGTTTTTATTTTAGTTTTCATGCATCCCACCTTGGAAATTCTTGTTGCTCCCCAGAGGCTCCGAGATGCAGAGAACACGGTGGCAGCTGCTGAGAAGAAGGGCAACTGTGAGTTGGTCAAGAAGCAAGAACACAGGCAGTTGACTGTGCTTGGCTAGGAGCAGCTGCTGGATTCTTGCAATTGCCTTCAGTGCGCACAGAAGCCCGCTGCTCTGCTGCTTGGTTTTTCGCCTTCAGTCAATTACACACTGCTGAAGTTGAGGCAGGCAGTTCAGCTTTGCTGCTTTTCAGCATCTCAGCTGCCCTTCTGCTCTGTGACAGCTCTCCAGGTTTCTTGCCTTCGCCAGGCTGCAACGTGCCCGCTACTACCAAGAACTGGGCAGAAGTGGGCAGACAGCACGGCCATCTGCCAGCAGGTTGCAGCTTGCCCAGGAAAATGCAGTGTCCTTGGAATGTGCAGCAAATCCTATTTCCTGGCAAGGTCGGGCTAAGTGAGCAGTGCTGGTACACTTTCTCCTTGAGAACTGGAGCGGAAAAGCTTTGCGCTAAGATGTAGGCGACTAGAGAGGCAGAATACGCAGCTCCGCAGCTGGCCGAAAGCAAGTGCCGCTTCCCGGCGTCTTTCGGCAAAAGCGGCGCTTCGGAGCGCACCGCTGCCGCTCCAGTGATCTGTGCGCGAAGTTGCCGCTTCTTCGCCTCCGGCAGCCGGAGATCGCGGTAGCTTGCAAGAGGCGAAGAACGAAGCCGCGAAGAAGCCGGCTTGTGTGCGAAGCTCGCAGACAGCTGCAGGACGGTGGCTGCTGCTCTCCAGCCTGTTGAATTCAATCTTGGCATGCGAGTGGAAGGTGTTCCAGGACAATTTTCCTGGGTTTTGACGTAGTCCTACTACATCCCACCTTGGAAATTCTTGTTGCTCCTCAGAGGCTCCGAGATGCAGAGAACACGGTGGCAGCTGCTGAGAAGAAGGGCAACTGTGAATTGGTCAAGAAGCAAGAACCTAGGCAGTTGACAGTGCTTGGCGAGGAGCAGCTGCTGGATTCTTGCAATTGCCTTCAGTGCGCACAGAAGCCCGCTGCTCTGCTGCTTGGTTTTTCGCCTTCAGTCAATTACACACTGCTGAAGTTGAGGCAGGCAGTTCAGCTTTGCTGCTTTTCAGCATCTCAGCTGCCCTTCTGCTCTGTGACAGCTCTCCAGGTTTCTTGCCTTCGCCAGGCTGCAACGTGCCCGCTACTACCCAGAGCTGGGCAGGAGTGGGCAGAGAGCACGGCCATTTGCCAGCAGGTTGCAGCTTGCCCAGGAAAATGCAGTGTCCTTGGAATGTGCAGCAAATCTCATTTCCTGGCAAGGTCGGGCTAAGTGAGCAGTGCTGGTACACTTTCTCTTTGAGAACTGGAGCGGAAAAGCTTTTCGCTAAGATGTAGGCGACTAGAGAGGCAGAATACGGAGCTCCGCAGCTGGCCGAAAGCAAGTGCCGCTTCCCGGCGTCTTTCGGCAAAAGCGGCGCTTCGGAGCGCACCGCTGCCGCTCCAGTGATCTGTGCGCGAAGTTGCCGCTTCTTCGCCTCCGGCAGCCGGAGATCGCGGTAGCTTGCATAGGCGAAGAACGAAGCCGCGAAGAAGCCGGCTTGTGTGCGAAGCTCGCAGACAGCTGCAGGACGGTGGCTGCTGCTCTCCAAGCCTGTTGAATTCACTCTTGGCATGCGAGTGGAAGGTGTTCCAGGACAATTTTCCTGGGTTTTGACGTAGTCCTACTACATCCCACCTTGGAAATTCTTGCTGCTCCCCAGAGGCTCCGAGATGCAGAGAACACGGTGGCAGCTGCTGAGAAGAAGGGCAACTGTGAGTTGGTCAAAAAGCAAGAACACAGGCAGTTGACTGTGCTTGGCTAGGAGCAGCTGCTGGATTCTTGCAATTGCCTTCAGTGCGCACAGAAGCCCGCTGCTCTGCTGCTTGGTTTTTCGCCTTCAGTCAATTACACACTGCTGAAGTTGAGGCAGGCAGTTCAGCTTTGCTGCTTTTCAGCATCTCAGCTGCCCTTCTGCTCTGTGACAGCTCTCCAGGTTTCTTGCCTTCGCCAGGCTGCAACGTGCCCGCTACTACCCAGAGCTGGGCAGGAGTGGGCAGAGAGCACGGCCATGTGCCAGCAGGTTGCAGCTTGCCCAGGAAAATGCAGTGTCCTTGGAATGTGCAGCAAATCCTATTTCCTGGCAAGGTCGGGCTAAGTGAGCAGTGCTGGTAGACTTTCTCCTTGAGAACTGGAGCGGAAAAGCTTTTCGCTAAGATGTAGGCGACTAGAGAGGCAGAATACGGAGCTCCGCAGCTGGCCGAAAGCAAGTGCCGCTTCCCGGCGTCTTTCGGCAAAAGCGGCGCTTCGGAGCGCACCGCTGCCGCTCCAGTCATCTGTGCGCGAAGTTGCCGCTTCTTCGCCTCCGGCAGCCGGAGATCGCGGTAGCTTGCAAGAGGCGAAGAACGAAGCCGCGAAGAAGCCGGCTTGTGTGCGAAGCTCGCAGACTGCTGCAGGACGGTGGCTGCCGCTCTCCTGCCTCTTGAATTCACTCTTGGCATGCCAATGGGAGGTGTTCCAGGACAACCTTCCTGAGTTTTTATTTTAGTTTTCAAGCATCCCACCTTGGAAATTCTTGTTGCTCCCCAGAGGCTCCGAGATGCAGAGAACACGGTGGCAGCTGCTGAGAAGAAGGGCAACTGTGAATTGGTCAAGAAGCAAGAACACAGGCAGTTGACAGTGCTTGGCGAGGAGCAGCTGCTGGATTCTTGCAATTGCCTTCAGTGCGCACAGAAGCCCGCTGCTCTGCTGCTTGGTTTTTCGCCTTCAGTCAATTACACACTGCTGAAGTTGAGGCAGGCAGTTCAGCTTTGCTGCTTTTCAGCATCTCAGCTGCCCTTCTGCTCTGTGACAGCTCTCCAGGTTTCTTGCCTTCGCCAGGCTGCAACGTGCCCGCTACTACCCAGAGCTGGGCAGGAGTGGGCAGAGAGCACGGCCATTTGCCAGCAGGTTGCAGCTTGCCCAGGAAAATGCAGTGTCCTTGGAATGTGCAGCAAATCCTATTTCCTGGCAAGGTCGGGCTAAGTGAGCAGTGCTGGTACACTTTCTCCTTGAGAACTGGAGCGGAAAAGCTTTTCGCTAAGATGTAGGCGACTAGAGAGGCAGAATACGGAGCTCCGCAGCTGGCCGAAAGCAAGTGCCGCTTCCCGGCGTCTTTCGGCAAAAGCGGCGCTTCGGAGCGCACCGCTGCCGCTCCAGTGATCTGTGCGCGAAGTTGCCGCTTCTTCGCCTCCGGCAGCCGGAGATCGCGGTAGCTTGCAAGAGGCGAAGAACGAAGCCGCGAAGAAGCCGGCTTGTGTGCGAAGCTCGCAGACAGCTGCAGGACGGTTGCTGCTGCTCTCCAGCCTGTTGAATTCAATCTTGGCATGCGAGTGGAAGGTGTTCCAGGACAATTTTCCTGGGTTTTGACGTAGTCCTACTACATCCCACCTTGGAAATTCTTGTTGCTCCCCAGAGGCTCCGAGATGCAGAGAACACGGTGGCAGCTGCTGAGAAGAAGGGCAACTGTGAATTGGTCAAGAAGCAAGAACCTAGGCAGTTGACAGTGCTTGGCGAGGAGCAGCTGCTGGATTCTTGCAATTGCCTTCAGTGCGCACAGAAGCCCGCTGCTCTGCTGCTTGGTTTTTCGCCTTCAGTCAATTACACACTGCTGAAGTTGAGGCAGGCAGTTCAGCTTTGCTGCTTTTCAGCATCTCAGCTGCCCTTCTGCTCTGTGACAGCTCTCCAGGTTTCTTGCCTTCGCCAGGCTGCAACGTGCCCGCTACTACCCAGAGCTGGGCAGGAGTGGGCAGAGAGCACGGCCATTTGCCAGCAGGTTGCAGCTTGCCCAGGAAAATGCAGTGTCCTTGGAATGTGCAGCAAATCTCATTTCCTGGCAAGGTCGGGCTAAGTGAGCAGTGCTGGTACACTTTCTCTTTGAGAACTGGAGCGGAAAAGCTTTTGGCTAAGATGTAGGCGACTAGAGAGGCAGAATACGCAGCTCCGCAGCTGGCCGAAAGCAAGTGCCGCTTCCCGGCGTCTTTCGGCAAAAGCGGCGCTTCGGAGCGCACCGCTGCCGCTCCAGTGATCTGTGCGCGAAGTTGCCGCTTCTTCGCCTCCGGCAGCCGGAGATCGCGGTAGCTTGCATAGGCGAAGAACGAAGCCGCGAAGAAGCCGGCTTGTGTGCGAAGCTCGCAGACAGCTGCAGGACGGTGGCTGCTGCTCTCCAAGCCTGTTGAATTCACTCTTGGCATGCGAGTGGAAGGTGTTCCAGGACAATTTTCCTGGGTTTTGACGTAGTCCTACTACATCCCACCTTGGAAATTCTTGCTGCTCCCCAGAGGCTCCGAGATGCAGAGAACACGGTGGCAGCTGCTGAGAAGAAGGGCAACTGTGAGTTGGTCAAGAAGCAAGAACACAGGCAGTTGACTGTGCTTGGCTAGGAGCAGCTGCTGGATTCTAGCAATTGCCTTCAGTGCGCACAGAAGCCCGCTGCTCTGCTGCTTGGTTTTTCGCCTTCAGTCAATTACACACTGCTGAAGTTGAGGCAGGCAGTTCAGCTTTGCTGCTTTTCAGCATCTCAGCTGCCCTTCTGCTCTGTGACAGCTCTCCAGGTTTCTTGCCTTCGCCAGGCTGCAACGTGCCCGCTACTACCCAGAGCTGGGCAGGAGTGGGCAGAGAGCACGGCCATGTGCCATCAGGTTGCAGCTTGCCCAGGAAAATGCAGTGTCCTTGGAATGTGCAGCAAATCCTATTTCCTGGCAAGGTCGGGCTAAGTGAGCAGTGCTGGTACACTTTCTCCTTGAGAACTGGAGCGGAAAAGCTTTGCGCTAAGATGTAGGCGACTAGAGAGGCAGAATACGGAGCTCCGGAGCTGGCCGAAAGCAAGTGCCGCTTCCCGGCGTCTTTCGGCAAAAGCGGCGCTTCGGAGCGCACCGCTGCCGCTCCAGTCATCTGTGCGCGAAGTTGCCGATTCTTCGCCTCCGGCAGCCGGAGATCGCGGTAGCTTGCAAGAGGCGAAGAACGAAGCCGCGAAGAAGCCGGCTTGTGTGCGAAGCTCGCAGACAGCTGCAGGACGGTGGCTGCCGCTCTCCTGCCTGTTGAATTCACTCTTGGCATGCCAATGGGAGGTGTTCCAGGACAACCTTCCTGAGTTTTTATTTTAGTTTTCATGCATCCCACCTTGGAAATTCTTGTTGCTCCCCAGAGGCTCCGAGATGCAGAGAACACGGTGGCAGCTGCTGAGAAGAAGGGCAACTGTGAGTTGGTCAAGAAGCAAGAACACAGGCAGTTGACTGTGCTTGGCTAGGAGCAGCTGCTGGATTCTTGCAATTGCCTTCAGTGCGCACAGAAGCCCGCTGCTCTGCTGCTTGGTTTTTCGCCTTCAGTCAATTACACACTGCTGAAGTTGAGGCAGGCAGTTCAGCTTTGCTGCTTTTCAGCATCTCAGCTGCCCTTCTGCTCTGTGACAGCTCTCCAGGTTTCTTGCCTTCGCCAGGCTGCAACGTGCCCGCTACTACCAAGAACTGGGCAGAAGTGGGCAGACAGCACGGCCATCTGCCAGCAGGTTGCAGCTTGCCCAGGAAAATGCAGTGTCCTTGGAATGTGCAGCAAATCCTATTTCCTGGCAAGGTCGGGCTAAGTGAGCAGTGCTGGTACACTTTCTCCTTGAGAACTGGAGCGGAAAAGCTTTGCGCTAAGATGTAGGCGACTAGAGAGGCAGAATACGCAGCTCCGCAGCTGGCCGAAAGCAAGTGCCGCTTCCCGGCGTCTTTCGGCAAAAGCGGCGCTTCGGAGCGCACCGCTGCCGCTCCAGTGATCTGTGCGCGAAGTTGCCGCTTCTTCGCCTCCGGCAGCCGGAGATCGCGGTAGCTTGCAAGAGGCGAAGAACGAAGCCGCGAAGAAGCCGGCTTGTGTGCGAAGCTCGCAGACAGCTGCAGGACGGTGGCTGCTGCTCTCCAGCCTGTTGAATTCAATCTTGGCATGCGAGTGGAAGGTGTTCCAGGACAATTTTCCTGGGTTTTGACGTAGTCCTACTACATCCCACCTTGGAAATTCTTGTTGCTCCTCAGAGGCTCCGAGATGCAGAGAACACGGTGGCAGCTGCTGAGAAGAAGGGCAACTGTGAATTGGTCAAGAAGCAAGAACCTAGGCAGTTGACAGTGCTTGGCGAGGAGCAGCTGCTGGATTCTTGCAATTGCCTTCAGTGCGCACAGAAGCCCGCTGCTCTGCTGCTTGGTTTTTCGCCTTCAGTCAATTACACACTGCTGAAGTTGAGGCAGGCAGTTCAGCTTTGCTGCTTTTCAGCATCTCAGCTGCCCTTCTGCTCTGTGACAGCTCTCCAGGTTTCTTGCCTTCGCCAGGCTGCAACGTGCCCGCTACTACCCAGAGCTGGGCAGGAGTGGGCAGAGAGCACGGCCATTTGCCAGCAGGTTGCAGCTTGCCCAGGAAAATGCAGTGTCCTTGGAATGTGCAGCAAATCTCA
The DNA here is from genome assembly GCF_024509145.1 of Vidua macroura. NCBI lineage: Eukaryota > Metazoa > Chordata > Aves > Passeriformes > Viduidae > Vidua > Vidua macroura. The sequence goes on from NC_071586.1 coordinate 116,162, forward strand.
TTTCCTGGCAAGGTCGGGCTAAGTGAGCAGTGCTGGTACACTTTCTCTTTGAGAACTGGAGCGGAAAAGCTTTTCGCTAAGATGTAGGCGACTAGAGAGGCAGAATACGGAGCTCCGCAGCTGGCCGAAAGCAAGTGCCGCTTCCCGGCGTCTTTCGGCAAAAGCGGCGCTTCGGAGCGCACCGCTGCCGCTCCAGTGATCTGTGCGCGAAGTTGCCGCTTCTTCGCCTCCGGCAGCCGGAGATCGCGGTAGCTTGCATAGGCGAAGAACGAAGCCGCGAAGAAGCCGGCTTGTGTGCGAAGCTCGCAGACAGCTGCAGGACGGTGGCTGCTGCTCTCCAAGCCTGTTGAATTCACTCTTGGCATGCGAGTGGAAGGTGTTCCAGGACAATTTTCCTGGGTTTTGACGTAGTCCTACTACATCCCACCTTGGAAATTCTTGCTGCTCCCCAGAGGCTCCGAGATGCAGAGAACACGGTGGCAGCTGCTGAGAAGAAGGGCAACTGTGAGTTGGTCAAAAAGCAAGAACACAGGCAGTTGACTGTGCTTGGCTAGGAGCAGCTGCTGGATTCTTGCAATTGCCTTCAGTGCGCACAGAAGCCCGCTGCTCTGCTGCTTGGTTTTTCGCCTTCAGTCAATTACACACTGCTGAAGTTGAGGCAGGCAGTTCAGCTTTGCTGCTTTTCAGCATCTCAGCTGCCCTTCTGCTCTGTGACAGCTCTCCAGGTTTCTTGCCTTCGCCAGGCTGCAACGTGCCCGCTACTACCCAGAGCTGGGCAGGAGTGGGCAGAGAGCACGGCCATGTGCCAGCAGGTTGCAGCTTGCCCAGGAAAATGCAGTGTCCTTGGAATGTGCAGCAAATCCTATTTCCTGGCAAGGTCGGGCTAAGTGAGCAGTGCTGGTAGACTTTCTCCTTGAGAACTGGAGCGGAAAAGCTTTTCGCTAAGATGTAGGCGACTAGAGAGGCAGAATACGGAGCTCCGCAGCTGGCCGAAAGCAAGTGCCGCTTCCCGGCGTCTTTCGGCAAAAGCGGCGCTTCGGAGCGCACCGCTGCCGCTCCAGTCATCTGTGCGCGAAGTTGCCGCTTCTTCGCCTCCGGCAGCCGGAGATCGCGGTAGCTTGCAAGAGGCGAAGAACGAAGCCGCGAAGAAGCCGGCTTGTGTGCGAAGCTCGCAGACTGCTGCAGGACGGTGGCTGCCGCTCTCCTGCCTCTTGAATTCACTCTTGGCATGCCAATGGGAGGTGTTCCAGGACAACCTTCCTGAGTTTTTATTTTAGTTTTCATGCATCCCACCTTGGAAATTCTTGTTGCTCCCCAGAGGCTCCGAGATGCAGAGAACACGGTGGCAGCTGCTGAGAAGAAGGGCAACTGTGAATTGGTCAAGAAGCAAGAACCTAGGCAGTTGACAGTGCTTGGCGAGGAGCAGCTGCTGGATTCTTGCAATTGCCTTCAGTGCGCACAGAAGCCCGCTGCTCTGCTGCTTGGTTTTTCGCCTTCAGTCAATTACACACTGCTGAAGTTGAGGCAGGCAGTTCAGCTTTGCTGCTTTTCAGCATCTCAGCTGCCCTTCTGCTCTGTGACAGCTCTCCAGGTTTCTTGCCTTCGCCAGGCTGCAACGTGCCCGCTACTACCCAGAGCTGGGCAGGAGTGGGCAGAGAGCACGGCCATTTGCCAGCAGGTTGCAGCTTGCCCAGGAAAATGCAGTGTCCTTGGAATGTGCAGCAAATCCTATTTCCTGGCAAGGTCGGGCTAAGTGAGCAGTGCTGGGACACTTTCTCCTTGAGAACTGGAGCGGAAAAGCTTTTCGCTAAGATGTAGGCGACTAGAGAGGCAGAATACGGAGCTCCGCAGCTGGCCGAAAGCAAGTGCCGCTTCCCGGCGTCTTTCGGCAAAAGCGGCGCTTCGGAGCGCACCGCTGCCGCTCCAGTGATCTGTGCGCGAAGTTGCCGCTTCTTCGCCTCCGGCAGCCGGACATCGCGGTAGCTTGCAAGAGGCGAAGAACGAAGCCGCGAAGAAGCCGGCTTGTGTGCGAAGCTCGCAGACAGCTGCAGGACGGTTGCTGCTGCTCTCCAGCCTGTTGAATTCAATCTTGGCATGCGAGTGGAAGGTGTTCCAGGACAATTTTCCTGGGTTTTGACGTAGTCCTACTACATCCCACCTTGGAAATTCTTGTTGCTCCCCAGAGGCTCCGAGATGCAGAGAACACGGTGGCAGCTGCTGAGAAGAAGGGCAACTGTGAATTGGTCAAGAAGCAAGAACACAGGCAGTTGACAGTGCTTGGCGAGGAGCAGCTGCTGGATTCTTGCAATTGCCTTCAGTGCGCACAGAAGCCCGCTGCTCTGCTGCTTGGTTTTTCGCCTTCAGTCAATTACACACTGCTGAAGTTGAGGCAGGCAGTTCAGCTTTGCTGCTTTTCAGCATCTCAGCTGCCCTTCTGCTCTGTGACAGCTCTCCAGGTTTCTTGCCTTCGCCAGGCTGCAACGTGCCCGCTACTACCCAGAGCTGGGCAGGAGTGGGCAGAGAGCACGGCCATTTGCCAGCAGGTTGCAGCTTGCCCAGGAAAATGCAGTGTCCTTGGAATGTGCAGCAAATCCTATTTCCTGGCAAGGTCGGGCTAAGTGAGCAGTGCTGGTAGACTTTCTCCTCGAGAACTGGAGCGGAAAAGCTTTTCGCTAAGATGTAGGCGACTAGAGAGGCAGAATACGGAGCTCCGCAGCTGGCCGAAAGCAAGTGCCGCTTCCCGGCGTCTTTCGGCAAAAGCGGCGCTTCGGAGCGCACCGCTGCCGCTCCAGTGATCTGTGCGCGAAGTTGCCGCTTCTTCGCCTCCGGCAGCCGGAGATCGCGGTAGCTTGCAAGAGGCGAAGAACGAAGCCGCGAAGAAGCCGGCTTGTGTGCGAAGCTCGCAGACAGCTGCAGGACGGTTGCTGCTGCTCTCCAGCCTGTTGAATTCAATCTTGGCATGCGAGTGGAAGGTGTTCCAGGACAATTTTCCTGGGTTTTGACGTAGTCCTACTACATCCCACCTTGGAAATTCTTGTTGCTCCCCAGAGGCTCCGAGATGCAGAGAACACGGTGGCAGCTGCTGAGAAGAAGGGCAACTGTGAATTGGTCAAGAAGCAAGAACACAGGCAGTTGACAGTGCTTGGCGAGGAGCAGCTGCTGGATTCTTGCAATTGCCTTCAGTGCGCACAGAAGCCCGCTGCTCTGCTGCTTGGTTTTTCGCCTTCAGTCAATTACACACTGCTGAAGTTGAGGCAGGGAGTTCAGCTTTGCTGCTTTTCAGCATCTCAGCTGCCCTTCTGCTCTGTGACAGCTCTCCAGGTTTCTTGCCTTCGCCAGGCTGCAACCTGCCCGCTACTACCCAGAGCTGGGCAGGAGTGGGCAGAGAGCACGGCCATTTGCCAGCAGGTTGCAGCTTGCCCAGGAAAATGCAGTGTCCTTGGAATGTGCAGCAAATCCTATTTCCTGGCAAGGTCGGGCTAAGTGAGCAGTGCTGGGACACTTTCTCCTTGAGAACTGGAGCGGAAAAGCTTTGCGCTAAGATGTAGGCGACTAGAGAGGCAGAATACGCAGCTCCGCAGCTGGCCGAAAGCAAGTGCCGCTTCCCGGCGTCTTTCGGCAAAAGCGGCGCTTCGGAGCGCACCGCTGCCGCTCCAGTGATCTGTGCGCGAAGTTGCCGCTTCTTCGCCTCCGGCAGCCGGAGATCGCGGTAGCTTGCAAGAGGCGAAGAACGAAGCCGCGAAGAAGCCGGCTTGTGTGCGAAGCTCGCAGACAGCTGCAGGACGGTGGCTGCTGCTCTCCAGCCTGTTGAATTCAATCTTGGCATGCGAGTGGAAGGTGTTCCAGGACAATTTTCCTGGGTTTTGACGTAGTCCTACTACATCCCACCTTGGAAATTCTTGTTGCTCCCCAGAGGCTCCGAGATGCAGAGAACACGGTGGCAGCTGCTGAGAAGAAGGGCAACTGTGAATTGGTCAAGAAGCAAGAACCTAGGCAGTTGACAGTGCTTGGCGAGGAGCAGCTGCTGGATTCTTGCAATTGCCTTCAGTGCGCACAGAAGCCCGCTGCTCTGCTGCTTGGTTTTTCGCCTTCAGTCAATTACACACTGCTGAAGTTGAGGCAGGCAGTTCAGCTTTGCTGCTTTTCAGCATCTCAGCTGCCCTTCTGCTCTGTGACAGCTCTCCAGGTTTCTTGCCTTCGCCAGGCTGCAACCTGCCCGCTACTACCCAGAGCTGGGCAGGAGTGGGCAGAGAGCACGGCCATTTGCCAGCAGGTTGCAGCTTGCCCAGGAAAATGCAGTGTCCTTGGAATGTGCAGCAAATCTCATTTCTTGGCAAGGTCGGGCTAAGTGAGCAGTGCTGGTACACTTTCTCTTTGAGAACTGGAGCGGAAAAGCTTTTGGCTAAGATGTAGGCGACTAGAGAGGCAGAATACGCAGCTCCGCAGCTCGCCGAAAGCAAGTGCCGCTTCCCGGCGTCTTTCGGCAAAAGCGGCGCTTCGGAGCGCACCGCTGCCGCTCCAGTGATCTGTGCGCGAAGTTGCCGCTTCTTCGCCTCCGGCAGCCGGAGATCGCGGTAGCTTGCAAGAGGCGAAGAACGAAGCCGCGAAGAAGCCGGCTTGTGTGCGAAGCTCGCAGACAGCTGCAGGACGGTGGCTGCCGCTCTCCTGCCTGTTGAATTCACTCTTGGCATGCCAATGGGAGGTGTTCCAGGACAACCTTCCTGAGTTTTTATTTTAGTTTTCATGCATCCCACCTTGGAAATTCTTGTTGCTCCCCAGAGGCTCCGAGATGCAGAGAACACGGTGGCAGCTGCTGAGAAGAAGGGCAACTGTGAGTTGGTCAAGAAGCAAGAACACAGGCAGTTGACTGTGCTTGGCGAGGAGCAGCTGCTGGATTCTTGCAATTGCCTTCAGTGCGCACAGAAGCCCGCTGCTCTGCTGCTTGGTTTTTCGCCTTCAGTCAATTACACACTGCTGAAGCTGAGGCAGGCAGTTCAGCTTTGCTGCTTTTCAGCATCTCAGCTGCCCTTCTGCTCTGTGACAGCTCTCCAGGTTTCTTGCCTTCGCCAGGCTGCAACGTGCCCGCTACTACCAAGAACTGGGCAGGAGTGGGCAGAGAGCACGGCCATCTGCCAGCAGGTTGCAGCTTGCCCAGGAAAATGCAGTGTCCTTGGAATGTGCAGCAAATCTTATTTCCTGGCAAGGTCGGGCTAAGTGAGCAGTGCTGGTACACTTTCTCCTTGAGAACTGGAGCGGAAAAGCTTTGCGCTAAGATGTAGGCGACTAGAGAGGCAGAATACGGAGCTCCGGAGCTGGCCGAAAGCAAGTGCCGCTTCCCGGCGTCTTTCGGCAAAAGCGGCGCTTCGGAGCGCACCGCTGCCGCTCCAATCATCTGTGCGCGAAGTTGCCGCTTCTTCGCCTCCGGCAGCCGGAGATCGCGGTAGCTTGCATAGGCGAAGAACGAAGCCGCGAAGAAGCCGGCTTGTGTGCGAAGCTCGCAGACTGCTGCAGGACGGTGGCTGCCGCTCTCCAAGCCTGTTGAATTCACTCTTGGCATGCGAGTGGAAGGTGTTCCAGGACAATTTTCCTGGGTTTTGACGTAGTCCTACTACATCCCACCTTGGAAATTCTTGCTGCTCCCCAGAGGCTCCGAGATGCAGAGAACACGGTGGCAGCTGCTGAGAAGAAGGGCAACTGTGAGTTGGTCAAGAAGCAAGAACACAGGCAGTTGACTGTGCTTGGCGAGGAGCAGCTGCTGGATTCTAGCAATTGCCTTCAGTGCGCACAGCAGAAGCCCGCTGCTCTGCTGCTTGGTTTTTCGCCTTCAGTCAATTACACACTGCTGAAGTTGAGGCAGGCAGTTCAGCTTTGCTGCTTTTCAGCATCTCAGCTGCCCTTCTGCTCTGTGACAGCTCTCCAGGTTTCTTGCCTTCGCCAGGCTGCAACGTGCCCGCTAGTACCAAGAACTGGGCAGGAGTGGGCAGAGAGCACGGCCATCTGCCAGCAGGTTGCAGCTTGCCCAGGAAAATGCAGTGTCCTTGGAATGTGCAGCAAATCCTATTTCCTGGCAAGGTCGGGCTAAGTGAGCAGTGCTGGGACACTTTCTCCTTGAGAACTGGAGCGGAAAAGCTTTTCGCTAAGATGTAGGCGACTAGAGAGGCAGAATACGGAGCTCCGCAGCTGGCCGAAAGCAAGTGCCGCTTCCCGGCGTCTTTCGGCAAAAGCGGCGCTTCGGAGCGCACCGCTGCCGCTCCAGTGATCTGTGCGCGAAGTTGCCGCTTCTTCGCCTCCGGCAGCCGGACATCGCGGTAGCTTGCAAGAGGCGAAGAACGAAGCCGCGAAGAAGCCGGCTTGTGTGCGAAGCTCGCAGACAGCTGCAGGACGGTTGCTGCTGCTCTCCAGCCTGTTGAATTCAATCTTGGCATGCGAGTGGAAGGTGTTCCAGGACAATTTTCCTGGGTTTTGACGTAGTCCTACTACATCCCACCTTGGAAATTCTTGTTGCTCCCCAGAGGCTCCGAGATGCAGAGAACACGGTGGCAGCTGCTGAGAAGAAGGGCAACTGTGAATTGGTCAAGAAGCAAGAACACAGGCAGTTGACAGTGCTTGGCGAGGAGCAGCTGCTGGATTCTTGCAATTGCCTTCAGTGCGCACAGAAGCCCGCTGCTCTGCTGCTTGGTTTTTCGCCTTCAGTCAATTACACACTGCTGAAGTTGAGGCAGGCAGTTCAGCTTTGCTGCTTTTCAGCATCTCAGCTGCCCTTCTGCTCTGTGACAGCTCTCCAGGTTTCTTGCCTTCGCCAGGCTGCAACGTGCCCGCTACTACCCAGAGCTGGGCAGGAGTGGGCAGAGAGCACGGCCATTTGCCAGCAGGTTGCAGCTTGCCCAGGAAAATGCAGTGTCCTTGGAATGTGCAGCAAATCCTATTTCCTGGCAAGGTCGGGCTAAGTGAGCAGTGCTGGTACACTTTCTCCTTGAGAACTGGAGCGGAAAAGCTTTTCGCTAAGATGTAGGCGACTAGAGAGGCAGAATACGGAGCTCCGCAGCTGGCCGAAAGCAAGTGCCGCTTCCCGGCGTCTTTCGGCAAAAGCGGCGCTTCGGAGCGCACCGCTGCCGCTCCAGTGATCTGTGCGCGAAGTTGCCGCTTCTTCGCCTCCGGCAGCCGGAGATCGCGGTAGCTTGCAAGAGGCGAAGAACGAAGCCGCGAAGAAGCCGGCTTGTGTGCGAAGCTCGCAGACAGCTGCAGGACGGTTGCTGCTGCTCTCCAGCCTGTTGAATTCAATCTTGGCATGCGAGTGGAAGGTGTTCCAGGACAATTTTCCTGGGTTTTGACGTAGTCCTACTACATCCCACCTTGGAAATTCTTGTTGCTCCCCAGAGGCTCCGAGATGCAGAGAACACGGTGGCAGCTGCTGAGAAGAAGGGCAACTGTGAATTGGTCAAGAAGCAAGAACACAGGCAGTTGACAGTGCTTGGCGAGGAGCAGCTGCTGGATTCTTGCAATTGCCTTCAGTGCGCACAGAAGCCCGCTGCTCTGCTGCTTGGTTTTTCGCCTTCAGTCAATTACACACTGCTGAAGTTGAGGCAGGGAGTTCAGCTTTGCTGCTTTTTCAGCATCTCAGCTGCCCTTCTGCTCTGTGACAGCTCTCCAGGTTTCTTGCCTTCGCCAGGCTGCAACGTGCCCGCTACTACCCAGAGCTGGGCAGGAGTGGGCAGAGAGCACGGCCATTTGCCAGCAGGTTGCAGCTTGCCCAGGAAAATGCAGTGTCCTTGGAATGTGCAGCAAATCCTATTTCCTGGCAAGGTCGGGCTAAGTGAGCAGTGCTGGGACACTTTCTCCTTGAGAACTGGAGCGGAAAAGCTTTGCGCTAAGATGTAGGCGACTAGAGAGGCAGAATACGCAGCTCCGCAGCTGGCCGAAAGCAAGTGCCGCTTCCCGGCGTCTTTCGGCAAAAGCGGCGCTTCGGAGCGCACCGCTGCCGCTCCAGTGATCTGTGCGCGAAGTTGCCGCTTCTTCGCCTCCGGCAGCCGGAGATCGCGGTAGCTTGCAAGAGGCGAAGAACGAAGCCGCGAAGAAGCCGGCTTGTGTGCGAAGCTCGCAGACAGCTGCAGGACGGTGGCTGCTGCTCTCCAGCCTGTTGAATTCAATCTTGGCATGCGAGTGGAAGGTGTTCCAGGACAATTTTCCTGGGTTTTGACGTAGTCCTACTACATCCCACCTTGGAAATTCTTGTTGCTCCCCAGAGGCTCCGAGATGCAGAGAACACGGTGGCAGCTGCTGAGAAGAAGGGCAACTGTGAATTGGTCAAGAAGCAAGAACCTAGGCAGTTGACAGTGCTTGGCGAGGAGCAGCAGCTGGATTCTTGCAATTGCCTTCAGTGCGCACAGAAGCCCGCTGCTCTGCTGCTTGGTTTTTCGCCTTCAGTCAATTACACACTGCTGAAGTTGAGGCAGGCAGTTCAGCTTTGCTGCTTTTCAGCATCTCAGCTGCCCTTCTGCTCTGTGACAGCTCTCCAGGTTTCTTGCCTTCGCCAGGCTGCAACCTGCCCGCTACTACCCAGAGCTGGGCAGGAGTGGGCAGAGAGCACGGCCATTTGCCAGCAGGTTGCAGCTTGCCCAGGAAAATGCAGTGTCCTTGGAATGTGCAGCAAATCTCATTTCTTGGCAAGGTCGGGCTAAGTGAGCAGTGCTGGTACACTTTCTCTTTGAGAACTGGAGCGGAAAAGCTTTTGGCTAAGATGTAGGCGACTAGAGAGGCAGAATACGCAGCTCCGCAGCTCGCCGAAAGCAAGTGCCGCTTCCCGGCGTCTTTCGGCAAAAGCGGCGCTTCGGAGCGCACCGCTGCCGCTCCAGTGATCTGTGCGCGAAGTTGCCGCTTCTTCGCCTCCGGCAGCCGGAGATCGCGGTAGCTTGCAAGAGGCGAAGAACGAAGCCGCGAAGAAGCCGGCTTGTGTGCGAAGCTCGCAGACAGCTGCAGGACGGTGGCTGCCGCTCTCCTGCCTGTTGAATTCACTCTTGGCATGCCAATGGGAGGTGTTCCAGGACAACCTTCCTGAGTTTTTATTTTAGTTTTCATGCATCCCACCTTGGAAATTCTTGTTGCTCCCCAGAGGCTCCGAGATGCAGAGAACACGGTGGCAGCTGCTGAGAAGAAGGGCAACTGTGAGTTGGTCAAGAAGCAAGAACACAGGCAGTTGACTGTGCTTGGCGAGGAGCAGCTGCTGGATTCTTGCAATTGCCTTCAGTGCGCACAGAAGCCCGCTGCTCTGCTGCTTGGTTTTTCGCCTTCAGTCAATTACACACTGCTGAAGCTGAGGCAGGCAGTTCAGCTTTGCTGCTTTTCAGCATCTCAGCTGCCCTTCTGCTCTGTGACAGCTCTCCAGGTTTCTTGCCTTCGCCAGGCTGCAACGTGCCCGCTACTACCAAGAACTGGGCAGGAGTGGGCAGAGAGCACGGCCATCTGCCAGCAGGTTGCAGCTTGCCCAGGAAAATGCAGTGTCCTTGGAATGTGCAGCAAATCTTATTTCCTGGCAAGGTCGGGCTAAGTGAGCAGTGCTGGTACACTTTCTCCTTGAGAACTGGAGCGGAAAAGCTTTGCGCTAAGATGTAGGCGACTAGAGAGGCAGAATACGGAGCTCCGGAGCTGGCCGAAAGCAAGTGCCGCTTCCCGGCGTCTTTCGGCAAAAGCGGCGCTTCGGAGCGCACCGCTGCCGCTCCAGTCATCTGTGCGCGAAGTTGCCGCTTCTTCGCCTCCGGCAGCCGGAGATCGCGGTAGCTTGCAAGAGGCGAAGAACGAAGCCGCGAAGAAGCCGGCTTGTGTGCGAAGCTCGCAGACTGCTGCAGGACGGTGGCTGCCGCTCTCCTGCCTCTTGAATTCACTCTTGGCATGCCAATGGGAGGTGTTCCAGGACAACCTTCCTGAGTTTTTATTTTAGTTTTCATGCATCCCACCTTGGAAATTCTTGTTGCTCCCCAGAGGCTCCGAGATGCAGAGAACACGGTGGCAGCTGCTGAGAAGAAGGGCAACTGTGAATTGGTCAAGAAGCAAGAACCTAGGCAGTTGACAGTGCTTGGCGAGGAGCAGCTGCTGGATTCTTGCAATTGCCTTCAGTGCGCACAGAAGCCCGCTGCTCTGCTGCTTGGTTTTTCGCCTTCAGTCAATTACACACTGCTGAAGTTGAGGCAGGCAGTTCAGCTTTGCTGCTTTTCAGCATCTCAGCTGCCCTTCTGCTCTGTGACAGCTCTCCAGGTTTCTTGCCTTCGCCAGGCTGCAACCTGCCCGCTACTACCCAGAGCTGGGCAGGAGTGGGCAGAGAGCACGGCCATTTGCCAGCAGGTTGCAGCTTGCCCAGGAAAATGCAGTGTCCTTGGAATGTGCAGCAAATCTCATTTCCTGGCAAGGTCGGGCTAAGTGAGCAGTGCTGGTACACTTTCTCTTTGAGAACTGGAGCGGAAAAGCTTTTGGCTAAGATGTAGGCGACTAGAGAGGCAGAATACGCAGCTCCGCAGCTGGCCGAAAGCAAGTGCCGCTTCCCGGCGTCTTTCGGCAAAAGCGGCGCTTCGGAGCGCACCGCTGCCGCTCCAGTCATCTGTGCGCGAAGTTGCCGCTTCTTCGCCTCCGGCAGCCGGAGATCGCGGTAGCTTGCATAGGCGAAGAACGAAGCCGCGAAGAAGCCGGCTTGTGTGCGAAGCTCGCAGACAGCTGCAGGACGGTGGCTGCTGCTCTCCAAGCCTGTTGAATTCACTCTTGGCATGCGAGTGGAAGGTGTTCCAGGACAATTTTCCTGGGTTTTGACGTAGTCCTACTACATCCCACCTTGGAAATTCTTGCTGCTCCCCAGAGGCTCCGAGATGCAGAGAACACGGTGGCAGCTGCTGAGAAGAAGGGCAACTGTGAGTTGGTCAAGAAGCAAGAACACAGGCAGTTGACTGTGCTTGGCGAGGAGCAGCTGCTGGATTCTTGCAATTGCCTTCAGTGCGCACAGAAGCCCGCTGCTCTGCTGCTTGGTTTTTCGCCTTCAGTCAATTACACACTGCTGAAGTTGAGGCAGGCAGTTCAGCTTTGCTGCTTTTCAGCATCTCAGCTGCCCTTCTGCTCTGTGACAGCTCTCCAGGTTTCTTGCCTTCGCCAGGCTGCAACGTGCCCGCTACTACCCAGAGCTGGGCAGGAGTGGGCAGAGAGCACGGCCATGTGCCAGCAGGTTGCAGCTTGCCCAGGAAAATGCAGTGTCCTTGGAATGTGCAGCAAATCCTATTTCCTGGCAAGGTCGGGCTAAGTGAGCAGTGCTGGTAGACTTTCTCCTTGAGAACTGGAGCGGAAAAGCTTTTCGCTAAGATGTAGGCGACTAGAGAGGCAGAATACGGAGCTCCGGAGCTGGCCGAAAGCAAGTGCCGCTTCCCGGCGTCTTTCGGCAAAAGCGGCGCTTCGGAGCGCACCGCTGCCGCTCCAGTCATCTGTGCGCGAAGTTGCCGCTTCTTCGCCTCCGGCAGCCGGAGATCGCGGTAGCTTGCAAGAGGCGAAGAACGAAGCCGCGAAGAAGCCGGCTTGTGTGCGAAGCTCGCAGACTGCTGCAGGACGGTGGCTGCCGCTCTCCTGCCTCTTGAATTCACTCTTGGCATGCCAATAGAAGGTGTTCCAGGACAAACTTCCTGAGTTTTTATTTTAGTTTTCATGCATCCCACCTTGGAAATTCTTGTTGCTCCCCTGAGGCTCCGAGATGCAGAGAACACGGTGGCAGCTGCTGAGAAGAAGGGCAACTGTGAGTTGGTCAAGAAGCAAGAACACAGGCAGTTGACTGTGCTTGGCGAGGAGCAGCTGCTGGATTCCTGCAATTGCCTTCAGTGCGCACAGAAGCCCGCTGCTCTGCTGCTTGGTTTTTCGCCTTCAGTCAATTACACACTGCTGAAGTTGAGGCAGGCAGTTCAGCTTTGCTGCTTTTCAGCATCTCAGCTGCCCTTCTGCTCTGTGACAGCTCTCCAGGTTTCTTGCCTTCGCCAGGCTGCAACCTGCCCGCTAGTACCAAGAACTGGGCAGGAGTGGGCAGAGAGCACGGACATCTGCCAGCAGGTTGCAGCTTGCCCAGGAAAATGCAGTGTCCTTGGAATGTGCAGCAAATCTTATTTCCTGGCATGGTCGGGCTAAGTGAGCAGTGCTGGGACACTTTCTCCTTGAGAACTGGAGCGGAAAAGCTTTTCGCTAAGATGTAGGCGACTAGAGAGGCAGAATACGGAGCTCCGCAGCTCGCCGAAAGCAAGTGCCGCTTCCCGGCGTCTTTCGGCAAAAGCGGCGCTTCGGAGCGCACCGCTGCCGCTCCAGTGATCTGTGCGCGAAGTTGCCGCTTCTTCGCCTCCGGCAGCCGGAGATCGCGGTAGCTTGCAAGAGGCGAAGAACGAAGCCGCGAAGAAGCCGGCTTGTGTGCGAAGCTCGCAGACTGCTGCAGGACGGTGGCTGCCGCTCTCCTGCCTGTTGAATTCACTCTTGGCATGCCAATAGAAGGTGTTCCGGGACAAACTTCCTGAGTTTTTATTTTAGTTTTCATGCATCCCACCTTGGAAATTCTTGTTGCTCCCCTGAGGCTCCGAGATGCAGAGAACACGATGGCAGCTGCTGAAAAGAAGGGCAACTGTGAGTTGGTCAAGAAGCAAGAACACAGGCAGCTGCCTGTGCTTGGCAAGGAGCAGCTGTTGGATTCTTGCAATTGCCTTCAGTGCGCACAGAAGCCCGCTGCTCTGCTGCTTCGTGTTTCGCCTTCAGTCAATTGCACATTGCTGAAGCTGAGGCAGGCAGTTCAGCTTTGCTGCTTTTCAGCATCTCAGCTGCTTTCTGCTCTGTGACAGCTCTCGAGGTGAAATAGAGATTTTTAGAGTTAGGTTAACAAAATGAATTAAGCATTTCTAATTTAGCTTGTAGAGTTATGTGTTGAATTTTCAACCTTTTGCTTAAGAAACCTCTGCCTAATACAAAGGGCAAAGGAAAATGCAAATTTCTGAAGCTTCTTGCATGAAGAACAATACCAGAAGAAGGAAAGAACCCTTTCCTTCTGAATTAAAATAAAGAAGCTCCTCTGTCTCCAAGCCTATCAAGACTGACAGACGTACTCAGATAAGCACCAAAGGACCAAAAGCGCACGCGCAGAGAGGAAAAGTTCAAAAGTTCAATCATGAGGAAGACCACAATCTTCAGCCTCAGGACCCCCGTACGACCACCACAGCAAACCACGCATGCCCAGAAGGGCGTGGACTTACTTCGCATGAGAAGCGAGGACAGGCGGGGCCAGGGGTGGAATATGCATGAAAAAGTTGTGCAATGTATTGCATATGGAACGTCTTAAAGAATAAAAGTGTGGGTCAGACTGAGGCTCGGGGCACAAGTTTTGGAGAGCTATCTCACTTGTGCCGGGCGCTGACATACGTACCCACTTCATAACTACCCCAGGTTATGGAGTCTATTGATTTCTTCCGCGTATCGTTTCAGTCGGGGCTTGCAAAGGTGCTTTAGGCGCGGCCCAGCTGATAGCGCAGCGGGCGCGCGGGCACAAGCCGCGGTTTGAGGAGCTGCTTTGAACGCCGCTAGCTGATAGCGCAGCTAGTGGGAGCGTGGTACAAGCTAGGAGTTACAAGCACCGCTTACAAGCATCGCTAGTTGGTAAAAAGCTTGCAAAAGTAGCCAGCGAGCCCGGCTGGGCTAAGAGTTAAGTGTTTGTTATACAATAGCACTGCCCTTCAGTGTTAAAAGCTGTCACTGGTGCAGGGGGAGGGGTTGGGGAAGGCAGTCTAGGGTTGCCATGGGAAACAGCAGTTGTATGAGTTCTCCACCCCCTTTCGGAAGAGAATTGTACCCTCCCCCTGTCCTGTCAGTTGTTGTTCAAGTCTGCCCCTTAGCCTAGAATCTTCTCTGTTCCACGGTTCTTCCACCAAGAACACTCCTTTCCCTTTTCCCCACTGGTTAATGTTATATTTCCCCTCCCTTTAGCCTTCTCCCGATTGTACCCTCGAATGCTAAACCCTCCTACCCCTACGCAGTAAAAGAATCCTCACCCCGCCCTTCGGGGCTCTCGGAATCTGCCTCTCTACTGCTTCGTTGTCTCCCTGTTTGCCCCTTCTGCGACCCTTCAATCAACGAGCAGGATTTCAGCAGCCCGAGTGTCCCTCCCGTTCTTCTGGTGGACCCTCAGATGTACCAGCTACCCGAGCTTCGTGCCGAGCGGCTAAAAGCCCCCACGGCTCGGCAACTGGGAGATCCTTTGCATTACAGGGCGAATAAAGGGGGGATGAATGTGTGTGAATGCGAGGCTGTAAGAGCCCGTCAGAAGCCCCTCATTTTCCATTCTGCCTTCCGATTGCCACAAGAAAGAATCCCTTCCCCCACTGTAGTTCCGGCTTAGAACAGGACACAGCACAGGTGGGACCACTGAACCGTCATGCTGGCTGTTCCCAACAAGGCCTGGTAAGAACTTGGCAAGGAGTTGGCAAGGACTTGGCAAAGACCTGACATGGAGCCAGCACGGGACAGCCTGATGCGCGGCCTGCTTCTAATCTCCGTTCTTAAGCCCAATGAACTTTTGGGGTGACTCTCGCGGTCCTTCACTGAAGACCCCTCATCTGCCTCGTTACCACTGTGACAAAGAAAGAATGAGAACCCTCCTCCCAAGGACTGAGACTGAGACCCCTGCTATAGGGAGGAGGGGAAATTGGTGGTCTGACCACTAATGACATGACCTGTTTCCCTTCAGTGATTCAAATGGACTTATTCTTCATTGGATTCGTCTTGCTTTGGTGGTTTCTGTGGACTCACCCGTTCCCTCGGGGCGATTACAATGGACTTTCATTATTACACTTGTTCCCCCCCTCTCTCCTCTGTGGACTATAATTGGAGCCCCGAGTCGACCAGAACTTCGAAGACTCCCCCGACACGACAGACGGATCCCCATCGTCCGGAGCACTGAGGATCTCGCCTGTGTTGGTAGCTATTCCCATAGCCCTCTTCTCTCTCTAACCTTTTATCTCCTTTCAGATCCCCACTATCGCGTTTACTGTTTTGGCCCCTACTAAAGGTGCATTTGTTGTGATTAACTGATAGTCCCTTGTTGTTTGCCTTTGTTGCACTTTTGGGATGGGTGAAAAGAACCATCACGACACCCCGCAAGAAACGGATCGTGACATTAAAATTGGCGTCACGGACAGGATTTCTGTCTAGACAGAAGGGTTGCAGCTGAAAAGGCACCCATACTGTCTTTGGCAATTCATAAAGGATCCCTTAGTGCAAAGGGCGGGACACTGTTGTTTTGTTGTTGTTGTGTGTATGTGGTCTGGGAAGGAAGGGACAACTTGAAGCAACTAAGCAGAGCCTCCCAGGCAGATGATTGTCCTTTCACCCAGCCAGGGAAGCGAAGGGCGACACAGCGAGGGCTGTGTAGTTTTGTGGAACTTAAGTTTGTAGCTCCCTGTCGTGGTTTTGGTCCCTTCACAAAATGAGTGACAATCTTAGCCTTGAAATTAAAGCTGAATTTTATGCACTACTAGCCAAACACAATGCCAAACCTTCTACAGAAGGAGAAAAATGGGCACAGAGTAATTGGTTGAACTTAGAAAATGTTATTGATAGAGTGTGTTCATTACAACATGAAACAAAATTCAAACTGGGCAAAAATAAAACTTTCTTCTGCTCAGTTTTGGGAGCTTGTCTTATGGCAGCTATAGAAAATGGCTTCGAGCGAAGAAGTGAGGAACATGCTATAATAGACTCCCTTCAAAATCTAGTTGAAATTTTGCAAAAACAGTTCTATGAAGCAAAAAAATGTGATCTATGCATTGCGAGCTGCCTTAACAGAGGAACATATTAACAAATCCCATCATGCTGATTCCTCTACAGAGCTTGAGGAGAAGGAAACTCCTCACATTAAACAAATCTATCCTCATCAAGAACTTGAAGCAGCAAGTAATTGTGGGGAACATTGCTGCCATCACTTGAGACCCTTGATTAAAACAGAGTAGAACTATCTCAGTGATGATGATCTGGAACCTCACATCACAACCAAACGCATACCATCACAACTAAACACGGCCACCGAGCTAGCTAAGCTTAAAAGGGAATACGGACAGCCTCCACATGAATCAGAAACAGAATATGTTTTCCGGGTGTCCCTCACTGGTGGTGATCCAATTCAATTCACTGAACAGGAAGCCAGTGGGTATTGGGGACATGGTGTCTTCTTAACAACAGGAGAGAAAGGTGACACATGGTCCCTGACACAGCGTGCAGCTTTTTGGGCCGGGGGAACAAGCCCCTTGGAAAGGGGAGATCCCATAGCTAGAATTAGTACCCCCGACCAGCTCTTGGAAAATGTGCACAAAGCTGCTTGCCTGCAAATGACTCACAAAAAGAAATGAATTCCTGGCTTTGAATCCCTGATGCAATTACCTGTGAAGCCCAAGATAATGACCCCTTGAATTTGTGGGCTTCCAGAATCACTCAAACCTACAGCAATTCTCCTTCCAAAAACGATAGCAGCTGTATCTCCTGTAGAAAGACCAGACAGATTTCCTAGTCACTGGAACGACCCATTTGTTCCCCTTTATGACTTGTTGAGGAAAGGGGTGAAATGGGATTGGAGTCTTTCTCAGGAGTCAGCATTGCAATTGCTGATTTTTGAAGCAACAGCTCATCAAGCACTGGGCCCTATCCATCCTACAGATCCTTTCCAGGTGGAATGGGCATTTGCCTCCTCAGGGCTGTCAGTACACATATGGCAGCGGGGTCCTGAGGCTCCGACAAGACCTGTTGGTTTTGATTCCCGTGGTTCCAAAGATGCTGAGAAAAGATACACTACCTGGGAAAAAGGATTGTTGATGGTTATCTTAGCTTTCCTAGAAGTAGAAAAAATTGCACAAAAACAACCAATTGTATTGAGAGGCCCCTTCAAGGTTATTAAGACAGTCACTAGTGGGAGTCCCCCTCCTGACGGGGTGGCCCAGAGGGCCTCAGTGAGAAAGTGGTATGCTCAGGTTGAACATTACTGTAACTTCTTCTCAATGACAGAAGGAGCTGTAAAAACTTTAGCAATCCAAGAAACGGAGAGCTTGGACAAACCTGCCTCTGTAATCAAAGTAACCCCTCCTTTCTGCCCCGAACAATCAGCAAACTCTTGGTTTACTGATGCTTTTGCTAAAGGGGAAGGAAAAGGATGGAAATCTAGGGCAGAAGCCCTCCACTTTTCCTCTGGTGAGCAAATGATTACAGAGGGAGAAGGTAGTACACACAGTGGGGAGCTGATAGCTGTCTGGAGTATTTTTCAACGAGAAGCACAGAATTCCTCTTTGGTCTGCATCTACACTGACTCCTATGCTCTGTACCAAATGATCCTAATAATCCAGCTCATGACCCTGGCCAACCTGTTCTGGTGGACCTCTCTTACTATAGGACTAGTAGCACTTGTGCTAAAACCCCCTCTGAAGAAATATGCATGGGAATCCTCTGGTGCTCTAGGGAAAGAGCATTGGACAAATACATGCTGGATAATTCCATCATTCTAACTTTTCTGCCTCTCGGCGGCAGAATTCTGTTGTGTTTACTTTCTCAGAAGAACTCCGAGGGACATGAAGACCACCTAATCCATGATAAAACTGGTAATACTTTTCTGCATCCTACCGCAACCCCATGGCCAGAAAGCAGCTGAGTGACCGTGGTCTGAACTAATTGTGGTAGCATGCAGAAAAAGTGAAAGGATCTCTTGAAGCACAAAAAGGTTTGTACGCAGCCAAGCATACAGGATTGTTGGCACAATTTCACATGAACACAAACTGTAGAAGTAGTTTGGTTTTGGTCCAAAAATACTGAAGCACTTTTTTTTTGTTTTGTTTTGTTTTTGTTTTTGTTTTTGTTTTTTAAGTTGAAAGTATTGATTCAAATACTGGAGTAGGACTTGATGTTAATGTTGTGACACCTACCACCCAACCACTGGTTACACTTAGCCCGAAAATTTTTGAAATTGGACCATGTAGAATCAGGAAAACTGGCCAACAACAGATATTGTTTAATCTGTTATGGTCTCTTAAACAAGTCAAATTGCTGATGCAAAACAATATCTGAGAAATACAACCAGCTTGTTCACCCTTTTTGCAGACCTCTTTTCAGGCTTGGACAACCTGGCTGCGACAGTGGAAGCCTCCTAAAAACCGCGTGCCAAGAGACATAACTGGTCTTGTGGGAACAGGATTGGGAATCCTAAATAGTATTGATTCAGAAGTATGAATGAATAAATTGGCTTCCACAACTAAAGATTTAACCAAAATACAACAACCACTGCAATCGTCCTTATCAGCCTTGGGAACACATCAGTGGTTGCTATCAAACATTCTAGCAAATTGGGAAAAGATAAATGTAAATAATAGCAAATTGATCATTGATGCACTTAATGCCACACAAAGCAACGTTTCCTTAGCTCTTAGCCGTATCCAGGCTCAATGATGGATGCAGTCAGTTGCTGCCTCAATTATAAGAGAAGGTGAAGAAGGCACTTTTCCCACTGAAATTAGGAAAATAGTCTGGGACAGTGCCACTGACTTTGAAAGAGATTTCCAATCCTGGTGGAATTTAGTGAATTTTACCTATGACCCTAACACAAACACAGCCACAGCATTTGCGTTGACCATAAGAAATGCCTCGGTGCATTTGATATTCCCTATCATTGCACTAGGATTAAATCATGATGGACCCACTTTCTATCCTTCTGAACATAGAGAATGGGCCCGTCAAATTGATGACAAATGGCAAACTGTCAATTTAGAGTCCTGTACCATCTGAGAACAACTAGGGTTTATCTGTGAAGGTAATGCAATTGTAGCTCAAGATATTTGTCTGGAGACAGAACAAAATAGCTGTCATTTTGATATTCATCCTAACGAGACTTCTGAAACAGTCCTTGTATCTACAGACAATGGGTGTGCCTGCTTCAGAACCGCTTGGGATACTGTGTTTATAGAAAGTACAGTAGTAGCTACTAAAAATCATTCCAATTTTTGTGCTTGCAACTTTACTAAAATTGCAGGATGTGATTTTTCTTTTGTAGCTCCAGTTACTTCACATGAACTTTTAGAATCCAATCTCACGTTGATTCACAAGCTACTGCCTACTCCCATTGGGATGAACCTTTCTCTGGTAAAGCAATTATTACTTCATCAAGATCTAATAGAGATCCTAGGAAAAATCAAGGGGAATGGACAGAAAACTCTGGTAACTGTTCATCATCATGTGCAAGAAATACATCGTGTTGTAGAAAGGGTGAAAAGTGATGCCGAGCACAAGTGGTGGGATACCCTTTTCGGATGGTCACCCACCGCCACCGGTATCCTGAAGAAATTGTGTCATCCCATTGTTGTTCTTCTGATTTTAGTTATGATTGGTTTTGTTTTATCAGTAATCTTGCTTATTGTAAATTGGAGAATGATGAAACGATGAACAAAATTAACATCTATAATTAATGCACACCACTTGGCCGACATCCTTTACACTAGAGATGTTCCCAGGACAGTAGACACAAGAAGATGATAAGGTTAGAAGATATGTTTTACATCATTTTCTTTTATGATTTGTTCTAATCGCTGTTTTAATTATTTTTGTTTATTGTTTATAAAATTGTACTGAGTAATATCGATTATACTAGGTTTATTACTTTACTGTTTAATATTGATGATACTGGTTTATTATTTGATCAATTTATTGTTTAATTGATTCATATTGATTATTATTTAAATAACTATTATTGATTTACTAATTGTATTTTGCTTATTGTTTAATTCTAATTTGTTGTGATTACTAATATGTTGTGATTGTTTTAGTTTTCCCGTTTTCTCTTTCTTTCCCTTTTCCTCTTCTCTTTTCCCTGGGACCTGCTGCCAACACTTGACGAGTCCTGAAGACTCCACGACGACACCATGGAATCCTGCTGATGAAGATCTTTCGAGGGCAATCGTCAGTCACGGGGTGGTGTAAGAGCCCGTCAGAAGCCCCTCATTTTCCATTCTGCCTTCCGATTGCCACAAGAAAGAATCCCTTCCCCCACTGTAGTTCCGGCTTAGAACAGGACACAGCACAGGTGGAACCACTGAACCGTCATGCTGGCTGTTCCCAACAAGGCCTGGTAAGAACTTGGCAAGGAGTTGGCAAGGACTTGGCAAAGACCTGACATGGAGCCAGCACGGGACAGCCTGATGCGCGGCCTGCTTCTAATCTCCGTTCTTAAGCCCAATGAACTTTTGGCGTGACTCTCGCGGTCCTTCACTGAAGACCCCTCATCTGCCTCGTTACCACTGTGACAAAGAAAGAATGAGAACCCTCCTCCCAAGGACTGAGACTGAGACCCCTGCTATAGGGAGGAGGGGAAATTGGTGGTCTGACCACTAATGACATGACCTGTTTCCCTTCAGTGATTCAAATGGACTTATTCTTCATTGGATTCGTCTTGCTTTGGTGGTTTCTGTGGACTCACCCGTTCCCTCGGGGCGATTACAATGGACTTTCATTATTACACTTGTTCCCCCCCTCTCTCCTCTGTGGACTATAATTGGAGCCCCGAGTCGGCCAGAACTTCGAAGACTCCCCCGACACGACAGACGGATCCCCATCGTCCGGAGCACTGAGGATCTCGCCTGTGTTGGTAGCTATTCCCATATCCCTGTTCTCTCTCTAACCTTTTATCTCCTTTCAGATCCCCACTATCGCGTTTACTGTTTTGGCCCCTACTAAAGGTGCATTTGTTGTGATTAACTGATAGTCCCTTGTTGTTTGCCTTTGTTGCACTTTTGGGATGGGTGAAAAGAACCATCACGACACCCCGCAAGAAGCGGATCGTGACAGAGGCGGGCTGGTTACCCCAGACCTGCTAAGCGAGAGCGGCAGTCTCCCATGCTGCGTTTCCGTCTTTTTCGCCAGAAAAGCGGCCAGTAAAGAGACGAAGCGAGTAATAAAAAGAGTGAGAGAACCCCCTGGGACTGGGTCTCAGAGAAAGAGTGGGACCCCTTAGGGGGGGGGGGGGGGGGGGGAGTAAAATGTAATTTATTAGAAAAAAAAATGAATTAAAAGGTAAAAAGAGGGTTTTCTTGGCATAATCTATTGGGGAAAAATAAAAGGTAAAATGTGTAGGAGGGGCCCCTAAAAATTCTGCTGGATTGAGGGATAAGAATGCCCGAGAACATCCAAGATCAAACCTGCTGGATTGAGGGATTAATATTGCAAGAGCATCCAGGGTTGATTCAAACCTGCTGGATTGAGGGATTAATGTTCCAAGAGCATCCAGGGTTGATTCAAACCTGCTGGACTGAGGGATTAATGTTCCAAGAGCATCCAGGGTTAAGTCAAACCTGCTGGGTTGAGGGATTAACATTCCAAGAGCACCCAGAATTAAGTTTGCTGGGTTGTTGAGAGCAGCCAAGATTGAGTAAAAATTTTGCCAGTTTGAAGAGAAGTCTGACAGGATCTAGAGTTGGGAACCACACAGCTAGATTGAGGGGTATCCAAGAACACTGGGACTAGCCAGGGACACCTACAAGTGTAATAGGTGTGTTGAAAAAGAAAAGGTACCTTGTTGTTGTGGTTGTTTTGTTATGTGTAAGAGTAAGTAAAATAAAGTTAAGTGAATGTAGACGAAGGAAAGTATATGTATGCATCCTGCCCTGTTAAGCAGCCTCACTGTGCTTCCCTGCTGTCACCGACAAACACAAGTTACGAACCCTCAGAACTGAAAAAGTTCCATCAAATATTGCTTCCATTGATGACCATGATATTGTCTATAATACCTTGTTCCAACTTATGTTATGTAAGTGTTAATACCCCTATCCTACCAGTTGGTAAACCTGATGGGTCATACCGGTTAGTACAGGATCTGCGGGCCATAAACAAGGTCACTGAGGATCTGTATCCTGTGGTGGCCAATCCCTACACGTTATTAACTTGCTTAACCCCCGAGCTAACTTGGTTTACCGTTTTAGATTTAAAAGATGCCTTCTTTTGCCTTCCTATCCACGAAGCCAGAAAATTTTTGCATTTGAATGGGAAAATCCTAAGAGCAGGCGAAGAACTCAACTGACATGGACCAGACTCCCACAAGGATTCAAAAACTCACCCACTTTGTTTGGAGAACAACTTGCAAAAGAATTAGAGACCTGAGAAGCCCCTCCAGAGGAAGGGAAGTTGCTAGAGTACGTAGATGACATCCTGATAGCCACACGGACAAGGGAAGCATGCACGGCCTGGACGATAAGCCTCTTGAACTTTTTGGGGCTCCAAGGGTACCGAGTATCAAAGAAAAAAGCCCAAGTAGTAAAACAGAAAGTAACTTATCTGGGTTACGAAGTCAGTGCTAGACAACGTACCTTGGGCCAAAGCCGGAAGGAGGCAATATGCCAGAGCCCAAAACCTCAGCCGGTAAAGGAACTACGAACTTTCCTGAGGATGACAGGGTGGTGCAGGTTATGGATCTATAACTATGGACTGTTTGTTAAGCCCTTCTATGAACTGATTGCAACTGAAAGCAGGAACATCCAAGAGAGAAAGGAAGCTACGCAAGCTTTCAACCAGCTGAAAAAAGCCCTCATGTCAGCTCCAGCCCTGAGATTGCCGGACGTGAGTAAGCCTTTCCTTTTATTCTCCCATGAGAAGCAAGGAATCGCCTTAGGAATACTAGCACAGGACCTGGGCCCATATCGGAGAGCAGTGGCTTACTTCTCTAAGCAATTGGATACAGCAGCTAAAGGGTGGCCTGGGTGCCTCAGAGCTGTTGCAGCAGTCATCCTGAACATCCAAGAGGCACACAAATTCACCCTAGGCCAGAAAAGAACTGTGCTAGTGTCTCACACAGTGTCTGCAGTGCTAGAGGTAAAAGGTGGGCATTGGCTTTCCCCACAACGGCTCCTGAGATACCAAGCTATCATAGCGGAGCAAGATGATGTAGAGATAGTAGTGGCTAACATTGTCAATCCAGCCTCCTTCCTCAGTAGAAACCAAGGGGAACCAGTGGAACATGACTGCCTGGAGACCATTGAAGCCACCTACTCCAGCTGCCCTGACTCGAAGGACACCCCTCTCGAGAATGCAGAAGTCTCGTTTACTGATGGAAGCAGTTATATCATCAGTGGAAAACGGCACGCCGGCTAGGCAGTTCCAACGTGCAAGGAAGTAATATCATCTGGGCCCCTGCCAACAAATACCTCTGCACAGAAGGCCGAGATAATTGCTCTAACTCGGGCCCTAGAATTGGCAAGAGGGAAAGAAATAAACATATACACGGACTCGAAGTATGCATTTGGAGTAGTGCATGCTCACAGAGCCATTTAGAAAGAGAGAGGACTGCTGAAGTCTCAAGGGAAAAATATTAAAGATGCATCAGAAGTACTGCGACTTCTAGCAGCAGTCCAGTTGCCAGAGAAAGTAGCGATCATGCACATTAAGGCACATCAGAAGATCAACTCCGAATTGGAAGAAGGAAACGAGCTGGCAGATAGGGAAGCAAAAGAAGCAGCAAGACGGGCAAATTTCCCCTAAAGGTAAGCCAAGATACAACAAACCAGAAAAAAAATTAATCTATGAGCAAAAAGGAGACTATAACCAAGAGGGATGGGCCACCATAGAAGGAAAATTAGTTCTACCCTCCTATTTATGATGGTCCCTAATAAAGGAAGAACACCAGAAAACCATTGGGGTATTGATGCTCTAGCATAACTAGACATTTACAACTCGACAATGTGACCTTTGCCTCCAGACCAACCCCAAAAATACTCCCAAACCAAAGCTTAGCCAGATTAGGAAGGGTCATGGGCCGGAGCAGCAATGGCAGATTGATTGTACAGAATTGCCAAGAAAAGGGGGGGTATAAGTTTTTCCTGGTGCTAACAGATACCTTTTCAGGATGGCCAGAAGCATTCCCCACCAGGACTTCTAAAGCTCAAGAAGTAACTAAGGTATTGGTACAAGAAAACATACCACGCTTTAGAGTCCTGGCCACAGTCTCCTCAAATAGAGGACCACATTTTATTGTAAAATTCGTGCAACAAGTTAGCCAATACTTGAACATAGACTGAGAACTTCGCACCCCATATAACCCACAATCAAGTGGTCAGGTAAAAAAAATGAATCATTTGATCAAACAACAAATTGTACAATTGGGACAAGAAGCTAATTTGTCATGGACTCAATCCCTCCCATTAGCACTACTGCAGATCCGAACCAAACCCAAGACTAAAGAAAAGCTAAACCACTTTGAATTGCTTTATGAAAAACCATATGGGGTGCGAAAGAGAATGTCTACCCAAGACATGTCACTAACCTCCTGTATGTTAAGTCTCTTAACTTGGTGTATCCAGCACCAATCACTAGCTAATAAACACAAGTCATAACTAGTGAAATACACTGTTTAGAAGACTTTATGTCACCCAATTATAATCCTATTAATTTTAGTTACTGTAAGTTTAATGATGTCTACTTTAACACTCATGTAGAATTCGAGGATGTTAAAACACATGGCCAGTCTGACATCACTCTCTAGAACTCATAGAATCTTACTGAAAGAGGACGGTCATGATAGTAGATCAGAATTTAAATCAAGACCCCTGTAGTAAAAGAATTTAATCTATTTTAAGAAAAGGGGGGACTGAAGCGGAGATTTTTAGAGTTAGGTTAACAAAATGAATGAAGCATTTCTAATTTAGCTTGTAGAGTTATCTGTTGAATTTTCAACCTTTTACTTAAGAAACCTCTGCCTAGTACAAAGGGCATAGGAAAATGCAAATTTCTGAAGCTTCTTGCATAAAGAACAATACCAGAAGAAGGAAAGAACCCAGATAAAGAAGCTCCTCTGTCTCCAAGCCTATCAAGACTGACAGACGTACTCAGATAAGCACCAAAGGACCAAAAGCGCACGCGCAGAGAGGAAAAGTTCAAAAGTTCAATCATGAGGAAGACCACAATCTTCAGCCTCAGGACCACCAAGAGACCCCCGTACGACCACCACAGGAAACCACTATTGCCCAGAAGGGCGTGGACTTACTTCGCATGAGAAGCGAGGACAGGCGGGGCCAGGGGTGGAATATGCATGAAAAAGTTGTGCAATGTATTGCATATGGAACGTCTTTAAGAATAAAAGTGTGGGTCAGACTGAGGCTCGGGGCACAAGTTTTGGAGAGCTATCTCACTTGTGCCGGGCGCTGACATACGTACCCACTTCATAACTACCCCAGGTTATGGAGTCTATTTATTTCTTCCGCGTATCGTTTCAGAGGTTTCTTGCCTTCGCCAGGCTGCAACGTGCCCGCTAGTACCAAGAACTGGGCAGGAGTGGGCAGAGAGCACGGCCATCTGCCAGCAGGTTGCAGCTTGCCCAGGAAAATGCAGTGTCCTTGGAATGTGCAGCAAATCCTATTTCCTGGCAAGGTCGGGCTAAGTGAGCAGTGCTGGGACACTTTCTCTTTGAGAACTGGAGCGGAAAAGCTTTTCGCTAAGATGTAGGCGACTAGAGAGGCAGAATACGGAGCTCCGCAGCTGGCCGAAAGCAAGTGCCGCTTCCCGGCGTCTTTCGGCAAAAGCGGCGCTTCGGAGCGCACCGCTGCCGCTCCAGTCATCTGTGCGCGAAGTAGCCGCTTCTTCGCCTCCGGCAGCCGGAGATCGCGGTAGCTTGCAAGAGGCGAAGAACGAAGCCGCGAAGAAGCCGGCTTGTGTGCGAAGCTCGCAGACTGCTGCAGGACGGTGGCTGCCGCTCTCCTGCCTGTTGAATTCACTCTTGGCATGCCAATGGGAGGTGTTCCAGGACAACCTTCCTGAGTTTTTATTTTAGTTTTCATGCATCCCACCTTGGAAATTCTTGTTGCTCCCCAGAGGCTCCGAGATGCAGAGAACACGGTGGCAGCTGCTGAGAAGAAGGGCAACTGTGAGTTGGTCAAGAAGCAAGAACACAGGCAGTTGACTGTGCTTGGCGAGGAGCAGCTGCTGGATTCTTGCAATTGCCTTCAGTGCGCACAGAAGCCCGCTGCTCTGCTGCTTGGTTTTTCGCCTTCAGTCAATTACACACTGCTGAAGTTGAGGCAGGCAGTTCAGCTTTGCTGCTTTTCAGCATCTCAGCTGCTTTCTGCTCTGTGACAGCTCTCGAGGTGAAATAGAGATTTTTAGAGTTAGGTTAACAAAATGAATTAAGCATTTCTAATTTAGCTTGTAGAGTTATGTGTTGAATTTTCAACCTTTTGCTTAAGAAACCTCTGCCTAATACAAAGGGCAAAGGAAAATGCAAATTTCTGAAGCTTCTTGCATGAAGAACAATACCAGAAGAAGGAAAGAACCCTTTCCTTCTGAATTAAAATAAAGAAGCTCCTCTGTCTCCAAGCCTATCAAGACTGACAGACGTACTCAGATAAGCACCAAAGGACCAAAAGCGCACGCGCAGAGAGGAAAAGTTCAAAAGTTCAATCATGAGGAAGACCACAATCTTCAGCCTCAGGACCACCAAGAGACCCCCGTACGACCACCACAGGAAACCACTATTGCCCAGAAGGGCGTGGACTTACTTCGCATGAGAAGCGAGGACAGGCGGGGCCAGGGGTGGAATATGCATGAAAAAGTTGTGCAATGTATTGCATATGGAACGTCTTTAAGAATAAAAGTGTGGGTCAGACTGAGGCTCGGGGCACAAGTTTTGGAGAGCTATCTCACTTGTGCCGGGCGCTGACATACGTACCCACTTCATAACTACCCCAGGTTATGGAGTCTATTGATTTCTTCCGCGTATCGTTTCAGTCGGGGCTTGCAAAGGTGCTTTAGGCGCGGCCCAGCTGATAGCGCAGCGGGCGCGCGGGCACAAGCCGCGGTTTGAGGAGCTGCTTTGAACGCCGCTAGCTGATAGCGCAGCTAGTGGGAGCGTGGTACAAGCTAGGAGTTACAAGCACCGCTTACAAGCATCGCTAGTTGGTAAAAAGCTTGCAAAAGTAGCCAGCGAGCCCGGCTGGGCTAAGAGTTAAGTGTTTGTTATACAATAGCACTGCCCTTCAGTGTTAAAAGCTGTCACTGGTGCAGGGGGAGGGGTTGGGGAAGGCAGTCTAGGGTTGCCATGGGAAACAGCAGTTGTATGAGTTCTCCACCCCCTTTTGGAAGAGAATTGTACCCTCCCCCTGTCCTGTCAGTTGTTGTTCAAGTCTGCCCCTTAGCCTAGAATCTTCTCTGTTCCACGGTTCTTCCACCAAGAACACTCCTTTCCCTTTTCCCCACTGGTTAATGTTATATTTCCCCTCCCTTTAGCCTTCTCCCGATTGTACCCTCGAATGCTAAACCCTCCTACCCCTACGCAGTAAAAGAATCCTCACCCCGCCCTTCGGGGCTCTCGGAATCTGCCTCCCTACTGCTTCGTTGTCTCCCTGTTTGCCCCTTCTGCGACCCTTCAATCAACGAGCAGGATTTCAGCAGCCCGAGTGTCCCTCCCGTTCTTCTGGTGGACCCTCAGATGTACCAGCTACCCGAGCTTCGTGCCGAGCGGCTAAAAGCCCCCACGGCTCGGCAACTGGGAGATCCTTTGCATTACAGGGCGAATAAAGGGGGGATGAATGTGTGTGAATGCGAGGCTGTAAGAGCCCGTCAGAAGCCCCTCATTTTCCATTCTGCCTTCCGATTGCCACAAGAAAGAATCCCTTCCCCCACTGTAGTTCCGGCTTAGAACAGGACACAGCACAGGTGGGACCACTGAACCGTCATGCTGGCTGTTCCCAACAAGGCCTGGTAAGAACTTGGCAAGGAGTTGGCAAGGACTTGGCAAAGACCTGACATGGAGCCAGCACGGGACAGCCTGATGCGCGGCCTGCTTCTAATCTCCGTTCTTAAGCCCAATGAACTTTTGGGGTGACTCTCGCGGTCCTTCATTGAAGACCCCTCATCTGCCTCGTTACCACTGTGACAAAGAAAGAATGAGAACCCTCCTCCCAAGGACTGAGACTGAGACCCCTGCTATAGGGAGGAGGGGAAATTGGTGGTCTGACCACTAATGACATGACCTGTTTCCCTTCAGTGATTCAAATGGACTTATTCTTCATTGGATTCGTCTTGCTTTGGTGGTTTCTGTGGACTCACCCGTTCCCTCGGGGCGATTACAATGGACTTTCATTATTACACTTGTTCCCCCCCTCTCTCCTCTGTGGACTATAATTGGAGCCCCGAGTCGACCAGAACTTCGAAGACTCCCCCGACACGACAGACGGATCCCCATCGTCCGGAGCACTGAGGATCTCGCCTGTGTTGGTAGCTATTCCCATAGCCCTCTTCTCTCTCTAACCTTTTATCTCCTTTCAGATCCCCACTATCGCGTTTACTGTTTTGGCCCCTACTAAAGGTGCATTTGTTGTGATTAACTGATAGTCCCTTGTTGTTTGCCTTTGTTGCACTTTTGGGATGGGTGAAAAGAACCATCACGACACCCCGCAAGAAACGGATCGTGACATTAAAATTGGCGTCACGGACAGGATTTCTGTCTAGACAGAAGGGTTGCAGCTGAAAAGGCACCCATACTGTCTTTGGCAATTCATAAAGGATCCCTTAGTGCAAAGGGCGGGACACTGTTGTTTTGTTGTTGTTGTGTGTATGTGGTCTGGGAAGGAAGGGACAACTTGAAGCAACTAAGCAGAGCCTCCCAGGCAGATGATTGTCCTTTCACCCAGCCAGGGAAGCGAAGGGCGACACAGCGAGGGCTGTGTAGTTTTGTGGAACTTAAGTTTGTAGCTCCCTGTCGTGGTTTTGGTCCCTTCACAAAATGAGTGACAATCTTAGCCTTGAAATTAAAGCTGAATTTTATGCACTACTAGCCAAACACAATGCCAAACCTTCTACAGAAGGAGAAAAATGGGCACAGAGTAATTGGTTGAACTTAGAAAATGTTATTGATAGAGTGTGTTCATTACAACATGAAACAAAATTCAAACTGGGCAAAAATAAAACTTTCTTCTGCTCAGTTTTGGGAGCTTGTCTTATGGCAGCTATAGAAAATGGCTTCGAGCGAAGAAGTGAGGAACATGCTATAATAGACTCCCTTCAAAATCTAGTTGAAATTTTGCAAAAACAGTTCTATGAAGCAAAAAAATGTGATCTATGCATTGCGAGCTGCCTTAACAGAGGAACATATTAACAAATCCCATCATGCTGATTCCTCTACAGAGCTTGAGGAGAAGGAAACTCCTCACATTAAACAAATCTATCCTCATCAAGAACTTGAAGCAGCAAGTAATTGTGGGGAACATTGCTGCCATCACTTGAGACCCTTGATTAAAACAGAGTAGAACTATCTCAGTGATGATGATCTGGAACCTCACATCACAACCAAACGCATACCATCACAACTAAACACGGCCACCGAGCTAGCTAAGCTTAAAAGGGAATACGGACAGCCTCCACATGAATCAGAAACAGAATATGTTTTCCGGGTGTCCCTCACTGGTGGTGATCCAATTCAATTCACTGAACAGGAAGCCAGTGGGTATTGGGGACATGGTGTCTTCTTAACAACAGGAGAGAAAGGTGACACATGGTCCCTGACACAGCGTGCAGCTTTTTGGGCCGGGGGAACAAGCCCCTTGGAAAGGGGAGATCCCATAGCTAGAATTAGTACCCCCGACCAGCTCTTGGAAAATGTGCACAAAGCTGCTTGCCTGCAAATGACTCACAAAAAGAAATGAATTCCTGGCTTTGAATCCCTGATGCAATTACCTGTGAAGCCCAAGATAATGACCCCTTGAATTTGTGGGCTTCCAGAATCACTCAAACCTACAGCAATTCTCCTTCCAAAAACGATAGCAGCTGTATCTCCTGTAGAAAGACCAGACAGATTTCCTAGTCACTGGAACGACCCATTTGTTCCCCTTTATGACTTGTTGAGGAAAGGGGTGAAATGGGATTGGAGTCTTTCTCAGGAGTCAGCATTGCAATTGCTGATTTTTGAAGCAACAGCTCATCAAGCACTGGGCCCTATCCATCCTACAGATCCTTTCCAGGTGGAATGGGCATTTGCCTCCTCAGGGCTGTCAGTACACATATGGCAGCGGGGTCCTGAGGCTCCGACAAGACCTGTTGGTTTTGATTCCCGTGGTTCCAAAGATGCTGAGAAAAGATACACTACCTGGGAAAAAGGATTGTTGATGGTTATCTTAGCTTTCCTAGAAGTAGAAAAAATTGCACAAAAACAACCAATTGTATTGAGAGGCCCCTTCAAGGTTATTAAGACAGTCACTAGTGGGAGTCCCCCTCCTGACGGGGTGGCCCAGAGGGCCTCAGTGAGAAAGTGGTATGCTCAGGTTGAACATTACTGTAACTTCTTCTCAATGACAGAAGGAGCTGTAAAAACTTTAGCAATCCAAGAAACGGAGAGCTTGGACAAACCTGCCTCTGTAATCAAAGTAACCCCTCCTTTCTGCCCCGAACAATCAGCAAACTCTTGGTTTACTGATGCTTTTGCTAAAGGGGAAGGAAAAGGATGGAAATCTAGGGCAGAAGCCCTCCACTTTTCCTCTGGTGAGCAAATGATTACAGAGGGAGAAGGTAGTACACACAGTGGGGAGCTGATAGCTGTCTGGAGTATTTTTCAACGAGAAGCACAGAATTCCTCTTTGGTCTGCATCTACACTGACTCCTATGCTCTCTACCAAATGATCCTAATAATCCAGCTCATGACCCTGGCCAACCTGTTCTGGTGGACCTCTCTTACTATAGGACTAGTAGCACTTGTGCTAAAACCCCCTCTGAAGAAATATGCATGGGAATCCTCTGGTGCTCTAGGGAAAGAGCATTGGACAAATACATGCTGGATAATTCCATCATTCTAACTTTTCTGCCTCTCGGCGGCAGAATTCTGTTGTGTTTACTTTCTCAGAAGAACTCCGAGGGACATGAAGACCACCTAATCCATGATAAAACTGGTAATACTTTTCTGCATCCTACCGCAACCCCATGGCCAGAAAGCAGCTGAGTGACCGTGGTCTGAACTAATTGTGGTAGCATGCAGAAAAAGTGAAAGGATCTCTTGAAGCACAAAAAGGTTTGTACGCAGCCAAGCATACAGGATTGTTGGCACAATTTCACATGAACACAAACTGTAGAAGTAGTTTGGTTTTGGTCCAAAAATACTGAAGCACTTTTTTTTTGTTTTGTTTTGTTTTTGTTTTTGTTTTTGTTTTTTAAGTTGAAAGTATTGATTCAAATACTGGAGTAGGACTTGATGTTAATGTTGTGACACCTACCACCCAACCACTGGTTACACTTAGCCCGAAAATTTTTGAAATTGGACCATGTAGAATCAGGAAAACTGGCCAACAACAGATATTGTTTAATCTGTTATGGTCTCTTAAACAAGTCAAATTGCTGATTCAAAACAATATCTGAGAAATACAACCAGCTTGTTCACCCTTTTTGCAGACCTCTTTTCAGGCTTGGACAACCTGGCTGCGACAGTGGAAGCCTCCTAAAAACCGCGTGCCAAGAGACATAACTGGTCTTGTGGGAACAGGATTGGGAATCCTAAATAGTATTGATTCAGAAGTATGAATGAATAAATTGGCTTCCACAACTAAAGATTTAACCAAAATACAACAACCACTGCAATCGTCCTTATCAGCCTTGGGAACACATCAGTGGTTGCTATCAAACATTCTAGCAAATTGGGAAAAGATAAATGTAAATAATAGCAAATTGATCATTGATGCACTTAATGCCACACAAAGCAACGTTTCCTTAGCTCTTAGCCGTATCCAGGCTCAATGATGGATGCAGTCAGTTGCTGCCTCAATTATAAGAGAAGGTGAAGAAGGCACTTTTCCCACTGAAATTAGGAAAATAGTCTGGGACAGTGCCACTGACTTTGAAAGAGATTTCCAATCCTGGTGGAATTTAGTGAATTTTACCTATGACCCTAACACAAACACAGCCACAGCATTTGCGTTGACCATAAGAAATGCCTCGGTGCATTTGATATTCCCTATCATTGCACTAGGATTAAATCATGATGGACCCACTTTCTATCCTTCTGAACATAGAGAATGGGCCCGTCAAATTGATGACAAATGGCAAACTGTCAATTTAGAGTCCTGTACCATCTGAGAACAACTAGGGTTTATCTGTGAAGGTAATGCAATTGTAGCTCAAGATATTTGTCTGGAGACAGAACAAAATAGCTGTCATTTTGATATTCATCCTAACGAGACTTCTGAAACAGTCCTTGTATCTACAGACAATGGGTGTGCCTGCTTCAGAACCGCTTGGGATACTGTGTTTATAGAAAGTACAGTAGTAGCTACTAAAAATCATTCCAATTTTTGTGCTTGCAACTTTACTAAAATTGCAGGATGTGATTTTTCTTTTGTAGCTCCAGTTACTTCACATGAACTTTTAGAATCCAATCTCACGTTGATTCACAAGCTACTGCCTACTCCCATTGGGATGAACCTTTCTCTGGTAAAGCAATTATTACTTCATCAAGATCTAATAGAGATCCTAGGAAAAATCAAGGGGAATGGACAGAAAACTCTGGTAACTGTTCATCATCATGTGCAAGAAATACATCGTGTTGTAGAAAGGGTGAAAAGTGATGCCGAGCACAAGTGGTGGGATACCCTTTTCGGATGGTCACCCACCGCCACCGGTATCCTGAAGAAATTGTGTCATCCCATTGTTGTTCTTCTGATTTTAGTTATGATTGGTTTTGTTTTATCAGTAATCTTGCTTATTGTAAATTGGAGAATGATGAAACGATGAACAAAATTAACATCTATAATTAATGCACACCACTTGGCCGACATCCTTTACACTAGAGATGTTCCCAGGACAGTAGACACAAGAAGATGATAAGGTTAGAAGATATGTTTTACATCATTTTCTTTTATGATTTGTTCTAATCGCTGTTTTAATTATTTTTGTTTATTGTTTATAAAATTGTACTGAGTAATATCGATTATACTAGGTTTATTACTTTACTGTTTAATATTGATGATACTGGTTTATTATTTGATCAATTTATTGTTTAATTGATTCATATTGATTATTATTTAAATAACTATTATTGATTTACTAATTGTATTTTGCTTATTGTTTAATTCTAATTTGTTGTGATTACTAATATGTTGTGATTGTTTTAGTTTTCCCGTTTTCTCTTTCTTTCCCTTTTCCTCTTCTCTTTTCCCTGGGACCTGCTGCCAACACTTGACGAGTCCTGAAGACTCCACGACGACACCATGGAATCCTGCTGATGAAGATCTTTCGAGGGCAATCGTCAGTCACGGGGTGGTGTAAGAGCCCGTCAGAAGCCCCTCATTTTCCATTCTGCCTTCCGATTGCCACAAGAAAGAATCCCTTCCCCCACTGTAGTTCCGGCTTAGAACAGGACACAGCACAGGTGGAACCACTGAACCGTCATGCTGGCTGTTCCCAACAAGGCCTGGTAAGAACTTGGCAAGGAGTTGGCAAGGACTTGGCAAAGACCTGACATGGAGCCAGCACGGGACAGCCTGATGCGCGGCCTGCTTCTAATCTCCGTTCTTAAGCCCAATGAACTTTTGGCGTGACTCTCGCGGTCCTTCACTGAAGACCCCTCATCTGCCTCGTTACCACTGTGACAAAGAAAGAATGAGAACCCTCCTCCCAAGGACTGAGACTGAGACCCCTGCTATAGGGAGGAGGGGAAATTGGTGGTCTGACCACTAATGACATGACCTGTTTCCCTTCAGTGATTCAAATGGACTTATTCTTCATTGGATTCGTCTTGCTTTGGTGGTTTCTGTGGACTCACCCGTTCCCTCGGGGCGATTACAATGGACTTTCATTATTACACTTGTTCCCCCCCTCTCTCCTCTGTGGACTATAATTGGAGCCCCGAGTCGGCCAGAACTTCGAAGACTCCCCCGACACGACAGACGGATCCCCATCGTCCGGAGCACTGAGGATCTCGCCTGTGTTGGTAGCTATTCCCATATCCCTGTTCTCTCTCTAACCTTTTATCTCCTTTCAGATCCCCACTATCGCGTTTACTGTTTTGGCCCCTACTAAAGGTGCATTTGTTGTGATTAACTGATAGTCCCTTGTTGTTTGCCTTTGTTGCACTTTTGGGATGGGTGAAAAGAACCATCACGACACCCCGCAAGAAGCGGATCGTGACAGAGGCGGGCTGGTTACCCCAGACCTGCTAAGCGAGAGCGGCAGTCTCCCATGCTGCGTTTCCGTCTTTTTCGCCAGAAAAGCGGCCAGTAAAGAGACGAAGCGAGTAATAAAAAGAGTGAGAGAACCCCCTGGGACTGGGTCTCAGAGAAAGAGTGGGACCCCTTAGGGGGGGGGGGGGGGGGGGAGTAAAATGTAATTTATTAGAAAAAAAAATGAATTAAAAGGTAAAAAGAGGGTTTTCTTGGCATAATCTATTGGGGAAAAATAAAAGGTAAAATGTGTAGGAGGGGCCCCTAAAAATTCTGCTGGATTGAGGGATAAGAATGCCCGAGAACATCCAAGATCAAACCTGCTGGATTGAGGGATTAATATTGCAAGAGCATCCAGGGTTGATTCAAACCTGCTGGATTGAGGGATTAATGTTCCAAGAGCATCCAGGGTTGATTCAAACCTGCTGGACTGAGGGATTAATGTTCCAAGAGCATCCAGGGTTAAGTCAAACCTGCTGGGTTGAGGGATTAACATTCCAAGAGCACCCAGAATTAAGTTTGCTGGGTTGTTGAGAGCAGCCAAGATTGAGTAAAAATTTTGCCAGTTTGAAGAGAAGTCTGACAGGATCTAGAGTTGGGAACCACACAGCTAGATTGAGGGGTATCCAAGAACACTGGGACTAGCCAGGGACACCTACAAGTGTAATAGGTGTGTTGAAAAAGAAAAGGTACCTTGTTGTTGTGGTTGTTTTGTTATGTGTAAGAGTAAGTAAAATAAAGTTAAGTGAATGTAGACGAAGGAAAGTATATGTATGCATCCTGCCCTGTTAAGCAGCCTCACTGTGCTTCCCTGCTGTCACCGACAAACACAAGTTACGAACCCTCAGAACTGAAAAAGTTCCATCAAATATTGCTTCCATTGATGACCATGATATTGTCTATAATACCTTGTTCCAACTTATGTTATGTAAGTGTTAATACCCCTATCCTACCAGTTGGTAAACCTGATGGGTCATACCGGTTAGTACAGGATCTGCGGGCCATAAACAAGGTCACTGAGGATCTGTATCCTGTGGTGGCCAATCCCTACACGTTATTAACTTGCTTAACCCCCGAGCTAACTTGGTTTACCGTTTTAGATTTAAAAGATGCCTTCTTTTGCCTTCCTATCCACGAAGCCAGAAAATTTTTGCATTTGAATGGGAAAATCCTAAGAGCAGGCGAAGAACTCAACTGACATGGACCAGACTCCCACAAGGATTCAAAAACTCACCCACTTTGTTTGGAGAACAACTTGCAAAAGAATTAGAGACCTGAGAAGCCCCTCCAGAGGAAGGGAAGTTGCTAGAGTACGTAGATGACATCCTGATAGCCACACGGACAAGGGAAGCATGCACGGCCTGGACGATAAGCCTCTTGAACTTTTTGGGGCTCCAAGGGTACCGAGTATCAAAGAAAAAAGCCCAAGTAGTAAAACAGAAAGTAACTTATCTGGGTTACGAAGTCAGTGCTAGACAACGTACCTTGGGCCAAAGCCGGAAGGAGGCAATATGCCAGAGCCCAAAACCTCAGCCGGTAAAGGAACTACGAACTTTCCTGAGGATGACAGGGTGGTGCAGGTTATGGATCTATAACTATGGACTGTTTGTTAAGCCCTTCTATGAACTGATTGCAACTGAAAGCAGGAACATCCAAGAGAGAAAGGAAGCTACGCAAGCTTTCAACCAGCTGAAAAAAGCCCTCATGTCAGCTCCAGCCCTGAGATTGCCGGACGTGAGTAAGCCTTTCCTTTTATTCTCCCATGAGAAGCAAGGAATCGCCTTAGGAATACTAGCACAGGACCTGGGCCCATATCGGAGAGCAGTGGCTTACTTCTCTAAGCAATTGGATACAGCAGCTAAAGGGTGGCCTGGGTGCCTCAGAGCTGTTGCAGCAGTCATCCTGAACATCCAAGAGGCACACAAATTCACCCTAGGCCAGAAAAGAACTGTGCTAGTGTCTCACACAGTGTCTGCAGTGCTAGAGGTAAAAGGTGGGCATTGGCTTTCCCCACAACGGCTCCTGAGATACCAAGCTATCATAGCGGAGCAAGATGATGTAGAGATAGTAGTGGCTAACATTGTCAATCCAGCCTCCTTCCTCAGTAGAAACCAAGGGGAACCAGTGGAACATGACTGCCTGGAGACCATTGAAGCCACCTACTCCAGCTGCCCTGACTCGAAGGACACCCCTCTCGAGAATGCAGAAGTCTCGTTTACTGATGGAAGCAGTTATATCATCAGTGGAAAACGGCACGCCGGGTAGGCAGTTCCAACGTGCAAGGAAGTAATATCATCTGGGCCCCTGCCAACAAATACCTCTGCACAGAAGGCCGAGATAATTGCTCTAACTCGGGCCCTAGAATTGGCAAGAGGGAAAGAAATAAACATATACACGGACTCGAAGTATGCATTTGGAGTAGTGCATGCTCACAGAGCCATTTAGAAAGAGAGAGGACTGCTGAAGTCTCAAGGGAAAAATATTAAAGATGCATCAGAAGTACTGCGACTTCTAGCAGCAGTCCAGTTGCCAGAGAAAGTAGCGATCATGCACATTAAGGCACATGAGAAGATCAACTCCGAATTGGAAGAAGGAAACGAGCTGGCAGATAGGGAAGCAAAAGAAGCAGCAAGACGGGCAAATTTCCCCTAAAGGTAAGCCAAGATACAACAAACCAGAAAAAAAATTAATCTATGAGCAAAAAGGAGACTATAACCAAGAGGGATGGGCCACCATAGAAGGAAAATTAGTTCTACCCTCCTATTTATGATGGTCCCTAATAAAGGAAGAACACCAGAAAACCATTGGGGTATTGATGCTCTAGCATAACTAGACATTTACAACTCGACAATGTGACCTTTGCCTCCAGACCAACCCCAAAAATACTCCCAAACCAAAGCTTAGCCAGATTAGGAAGGGTCATGGGCCGGAGCAGCAATGGCAGATTGATTGTACAGAATTGCCAAGAAAAGGGGGGTATAAGTTTTTCCTGGTGCTAACAGATACCTTTTCAGGATGGCCAGAAGCATTCCCCACCAGGACTTCTAAAGCTCAAGAAGTAACTAAGGTATTGGTACAAGAAAACATACCACGCTTTAGAGTCCTGGCCACAATCTCCTCAAATAGAGGACCACATTTTATTGTAAAATTCGTGCAACAAGTTAGCCAATACTTGAACATAGACTGAGAACTTCGCACCCCATATAACCCACAATCAAGTGGTCAGGTAAAAAAAATGAATCATTTGATCAAACAACAAATTGTACAATTGGGACAAGAAGCTAATTTGTCATGGACTCAATCCCTCCCATTAGCACTACTGCAGATCCGAACCAAACCCAAGAGTAAAGAAAAGCTAAACCACTTTGAATTGCTTTATGAAAAACCATATGGGGTGCGAAAGAGAATGTCTACCCAAGACATGTCACTAACCTCCTGTATGTTAAGTCTCTTAACTTGGTGTATCCAGCACCAATCACTAGCTAATAAACACAAGTCATAACTAGTGAAATACACTGTTTAGAAGACTTTATGTCACCCAATTATAATCCTATTAATTTTAGTTACTGTAAGTTTAATGATGTCTACTTTAACACTCATGTAGAATTCGAGGATGTTAAAACACATGGCCAGTCTGACATCACTCTCTAGAACTCATAGAATCTTACTGAAAGAGGACGGTCATGATAGTAGATCAGAATTTAAATCAAGACCCCTGTAGTAAAAGAATTTAATCTATTTTAAGAAAAGGGGGGACTGAAGCGGAGATTTTTAGAGTTAGGTTAACAAAATGAATGAAGCATTTCTAATTTAGCTTGTAGAGTTATCTGTTGAATTTTCAACCTTTTACTTAAGAAACCTCTGCCTAGTACAAAGGGCATAGGAAAATGCAAATTTCTGAAGCTTCTTGCATAAAGAACAATACCAGAAGAAGGAAAGAACCCAGATAAAGAAGCTCCTCTGTCTCCAAGCCTATCAAGACTGACAGACGTACTCAGATAAGCACCAAAGGACCAAAAGCGCACGCGCAGAGAGGAAAAGTTCAAAAGTTCAATCATGAGGAAGACCACAATCTTCAGCCTCAGGACCACCAAGAGACCCCCGTACGACCACCACAGGAAACCACTATTGCCCAGAAGGGCGTGGACTTACTTCGCATGAGAAGCGAGGACAGGCGGGGCCAGGGGTGGAATATGCATGAAAAAGTTGTGCAATGTATTGCATATGGAACGTCTTTAAGAATAAAAGTGTGGGTCAGACTGAGGCTCGGGGCACAAGTTTTGGAGAGCTATCTCACTTGTGCCGGGCGCTGACATACGTACCCACTTCATAACTACCCCAGGTTATGGAGTCTATTTATTTCTTCCGCGTATCGTTTCAGAGGTTTCTTGCCTTCGCCAGGCTGCAACGTGCCCGCTAGTACCAAGAACTGGGCAGGAGTGGGCAGAGAGCACGGCCATCTGCCAGCAGGTTGCAGCTTGCCCAGGAAAATGCAGTGTCCTTGGAATGTGCAGCAAATCCTATTTCCTGGCAAGGTCGGGCTAAGTGAGCAGTGCTGGGACACTTTCTCTTTGAGAACTGGAGCGGAAAAGCTTTTCGCTAAGATGTAGGCGACTAGAGAGGCAGAATACGGAGCTCCGCAGCTGGCCGAAAGCAAGTGCCGCTTCCCGGCGTCTTTCGGCAAAAGCGGCGCTTCGGAGCGCACCGCTGCCGCTCCAGTCATCTGTGCGCGAAGTAGCCGCTTCTTCGCCTCCGGCAGCCGGAGATCGCGGTAGCTTGCAAGAGGCGAAGAACGAAGCCGCGAAGAAGCCGGCTTGTGTGCGAAGCTCGCAGACTGCTGCAGGACGGTGGCTGCCGCTCTCCTGCCTGTTGAATTCACTCTTGGCATGCCAATGGGAGGTGTTCCAGGACAACCTTCCTGAGTTTTTATTTTAGTTTTCATGCATCCCACCTTGGAAATTCTTGTTGCTCCCCAGAGGCTCCGAGATGCAGAGAACACGGTGGCAGCTGCTGAGAAGAAGGGCAACTGTGAGTTGGTCAAGAAGCAAGAACACAGGCAGTTGACTGTGCTTGGCGAGGAGCAGCTGCTGGATTCTTGCAATTGCCTTCAGTGCGCACAGAAGCCCGCTGCTCTGCTGCTTGGTTTTTCGCCTTCAGTCAATTACACACTGCTGAAGTTGAGGCAGGCAGTTCAGCTTTGCTGCTTTTCAGCATCTCAGCTGCTTTCTGCTCTGTGACAGCTCTCGAGGTGAAATAGAGATTTTTAGAGTTAGGTTAACAAAATGAATTAAGCATTTCTAATTTAGCTTGTAGAGTTATGTGTTGAATTTTCAACCTTTTGCTTAAGAAACCTCTGCCTAATACAAAGGGCAAAGGAAAATGCAAATTTCTGAAGCTTCTTGCATGAAGAACAATACCAGAAGAAGGAAAGAACCCTTTCCTTCTGAATTAAAATAAAGAAGCTCCTCTGTCTCCAAGCCTATCAAGACTGACAGACGTACTCAGATAAGCACCAAAGGACCAAAAGCGCACGCGCAGAGAGGAAAAGTTCAAAAGTTCAATCATGAGGAAGACCACAATCTTCAGCCTCAGGACCACCAAGAGACCCCCGTACGACCACCACAGGAAACCACTATTGCCCAGAAGGGCGTGGACTTACTTCGCATGAGAAGCGAGGACAGGCGGGGCCAGGGGTGGAATATGCATGAAAAAGTTGTGCAATGTATTGCATATGGAACGTCTTTAAGAATAAAAGTGTGGGTCAGACTGAGGCTCGGGGCACAAGTTTTGGAGAGCTATCTCACTTGTGCCGGGCGCTGACATACGTACCCACTTCATAACTACCCCAGGTTATGGAGTCTATTGATTTCTTCCGCGTATCGTTTCAGTCGGGGCTTGCAAAGGTGCTTTAGGCGCGGCCCAGCTGATAGCGCAGCGGGCGCGCGGGCACAAGCCGCGGTTTGAGGAGCTGCTTTGAACGCCGCTAGCTGATAGCGCAGCTAGTGGGAGCGTGGTACAAGCTAGGAGTTACAAGCACCGCTTACAAGCATCGCTAGTTGGTAAAAAGCTTGCAAAAGTAGCCAGCGAGCCCGGCTGGGCTAAGAGTTAAGTGTTTGTTATACAATAGCACTGCCCTTCAGTGTTAAAAGCTGTCACTGGTGCAGGGGGAGGGGTTGGGGAAGGCAGTCTAGGGTTGCCATGGGAAACAGCAGTTGTATGAGTTCTCCACCCCCTTTTGGAAGAGAATTGTACCCTCCCCCTGTCCTGTCAGTTGTTGTTCAAGTCTGCCCCTTAGCCTAGAATCTTCTCTGTTCCACGGTTCTTCCACCAAGAACACTCCTTTCCCTTTTCCCCACTGGTTAATGTTATATTTCCCCTCCCTTTAGCCTTCTCCCGATTGTACCCTCGAATGCTAAACCCTCCTACCCCTACGCAGTAAAAGAATCCTCACCCCGCCCTTCGGGGCTCTCGGAATCTGCCTCCCTACTGCTTCGTTGTCTCCCTGTTTGCCCCTTCTGCGACCCTTCAATCAACGAGCAGGATTTCAGCAGCCCGAGTGTCCCTCCCGTTCTTCTGGTGGACCCTCAGATGTACCAGCTACCCGAGCTTCGTGCCGAGCGGCTAAAAGCCCCCACGGCTCGGCAACTGGGAGATCCTTTGCATTACAGGGCGAATAAAGGGGGGATGAATGTGTGTGAATGCGAGGCTGTAAGAGCCCGTCAGAAGCCCCTCATTTTCCATTCTGCCTTCCGATTGCCACAAGAAAGAATCCCTTCCCCCACTGTAGTTCCGGCTTAGAACAGGACACAGCACAGGTGGGACCACTGAACCGTCATGCTGGCTGTTCCCAACAAGGCCTGGTAAGAACTTGGCAAGGAGTTGGCAAGGACTTGGCAAAGACCTGACATGGAGCCAGCACGGGACAGCCTGATGCGCGGCCTGCTTCTAATCTCCGTTCTTAAGCCCAATGAACTTTTGGGGTGACTCTCGCGGTCCTTCATTGAAGACCCCTCATCTGCCTCGTTACCACTGTGACAAAGAAAGAATGAGAACCCTCCTCCCAAGGACTGAGACTGAGACCCCTGCTATAGGGAGGAGGGGAAATTGGTGGTCTGACCACTAATGACATGACCTGTTTCCCTTCAGTGATTCAAATGGACTTATTCTTCATTGGATTCGTCTTGCTTTGGTGGTTTCTGTGGACTCACCCGTTCCCTCGGGGCGATTACAATGGACTTTCATTATTACACTTGTTCCCCCCCTCTCTCCTCTGTGGACTATAATTGGAGCCCCGAGTCGACCAGAACTTCGAAGACTCCCCCGACACGACAGACGGATCCCCATCGTCCGGAGCACTGAGGATCTCGCCTGTGTTGGTAGCTATTCCCATAGCCCTCTTCTCTCTCTAACCTTTTATCTCCTTTCAGATCCCCACTATCGCGTTTACTGTTTTGGCCCCTACTAAAGGTGCATTTGTTGTGATTAACTGATAGTCCCTTGTTGTTTGCCTTTGTTGCACTTTTGGGATGGGTGAAAAGAACCATCACGACACCCCGCAAGAAACGGATCGTGACATTAAAATTGGCGTCACGGACAGGATTTCTGTCTAGACAGAAGGGTTGCAGCTGAAAAGGCACCCATACTGTCTTTGGCAATTCATAAAGGATCCCTTAGTGCAAAGGGCGGGACACTGTTGTTTTGTTGTTGTTGTGTGTATGTGGTCTGGGAAGGAAGGGACAACTTGAAGCAACTAAGCAGAGCCTCCCAGGCAGATGATTGTCCTTTCACCCAGCCAGGGAAGCGAAGGGCGACACAGCGAGGGCTGTGTAGTTTTGTGGAACTTAAGTTTGTAGCTCCCTGTCGTGGTTTTGGTCCCTTCACAAAATGAGTGACAATCTTAGCCTTGAAATTAAAGCTGAATTTTATGCACTACTAGCCAAACACAATGCCAAACCTTCTACAGAAGGAGAAAAATGGGCACAGAGTAATTGGTTGAACTTAGAAAATGTTATTGATAGAGTGTGTTCATTACAACATGAAACAAAATTCAAACTGGGCAAAAATAAAACTTTCTTCTGCTCAGTTTTGGGAGCTTGTCTTATGGCAGCTATAGAAAATGGCTTCGAGCGAAGAAGTGAGGAACATGCTATAATAGACTCCCTTCAAAATCTAGTTGAAATTTTGCAAAAACAGTTCTATGAAGCAAAAAAATGTGATCTATGCATTGCGAGCTGCCTTAACAGAGGAACATATTAACAAATCCCATCATGCTGATTCCTCTACAGAGCTTGAGGAGAAGGAAACTCCTCACATTAAACAAATCTATCCTCATCAAGAACTTGAAGCAGCAAGTAATTGTGGGGAACATTGCTGCCATCACTTGAGACCCTTGATTAAAACAGAGTAGAACTATCTCAGTGATGATGATCTGGAACCTCACATCACAACCAAACGCATACCATCACAACTAAACACGGCCACCGAGCTAGCTAAGCTTAAAAGGGAATACGGACAGCCTCCACATGAATCAGAAACAGAATATGTTTTCCGGGTGTCCCTCACTGGTGGTGATCCAATTCAATTCACTGAACAGGAAGCCAGTGGGTATTGGGGACATGGTGTCTTCTTAACAACAGGAGAGAAAGGTGACACATGGTCCCTGACACAGCGTGCAGCTTTTTGGGCCGGGGGAACAAG
Organism: Vidua macroura; assembly: GCF_024509145.1. NCBI lineage: Eukaryota > Metazoa > Chordata > Aves > Passeriformes > Viduidae > Vidua > Vidua macroura. The sequence continues at coordinate 159,040 of NC_071586.1, forward strand.
CCCCTTGGAAAGGGGAGATCCCATAGCTAGAATTAGTACCCCCGACCAGCTCTTGGAAAATGTGCACAAAGCTGCTTGCCTGCAAATGACTCACAAAAAGAAATGAATTCCTGGCTTTGAATCCCTGATGCAATTACCTGTGAAGCCCAAGATAATGACCCCTTGAATTTGTGGGCTTCCAGAATCACTCAAACCTACAGCAATTCTCCTTCCAAAAACGATAGCAGCTGTATCTCCTGTAGAAAGACCAGACAGATTTCCTAGTCACTGGAACGACCCATTTGTTCCCCTTTATGACTTGTTGAGGAAAGGGGTGAAATGGGATTGGAGTCTTTCTCAGGAGTCAGCATTGCAATTGCTGATTTTTGAAGCAACAGCTCATCAAGCACTGGGCCCTATCCATCCTACAGATCCTTTCCAGGTGGAATGGGCATTTGCCTCCTCAGGGCTGTCAGTACACATATGGCAGCGGGTCCTGAGGCTCCGACAAGACCTGTTGGTTTTGATTCCCATGGTTCCAAAGATGCTGAGAAAAGATACACTACCTGGGAAAAAGGATTGTTGATGGTTATCTTAGCTTTCCTAGAAGTAGAAAAAATTGCACAAAAACAACCAATTGTATTGAGAGGCCCCTTCAAGGTTATTAAGACAGTCACTAGTGGGAGTCCCCCTCCTGACGGGGTGGCCCAGAGGGCCTCAGTGAGAAAGTGGTATGCTCAGGTTGAACATTACTGTAACTTCTTCTCAATGACAGAAGGAGCTGTAAAAACTTTAGCAATCCAAGAAACTGAGAGCTTGGACAAACCTGCCTCTGTAATCAAAGTAACCCCTCCTTTCTGCCCCGAACAATCAGCAAACTCTTGGTTTACTGATGCTTTTGCTAAAGGGGAAGGAAAAGGATGGAAATCTAGGGCAGAAGCCCTCCACTTTTCCTCTGGTGAGCAAATGATTACAGAGGGAGAAGGTAGTACACACAGTGGGGAGCTGATAGCTGTCTGGAGTGTTTTTCAACGAGAAGCACAGAATTCCTCTTTGGTCTGCATCTACACTGACTCCTATGCTCTGTACCAAATGATCCTAATAATCCAGCTCATGACCCTGGCCAACCTGTTCTGGTGGACCTCTCTTACTATAGGACTAGTAGCACTTGTGCTAAAACCCCCTCTGAAGAAATATGCATGGGAATCCTCTGGTGCTCTAGGGAAAGAGCATTGGACAAATACATGCTGGATAATTCCATCATTCTAACTTTTCTGCCTCTCGGCGGCAGAATTCTGTTGTGTTTACTTTCTCAGAAGAACTCCGAGGGACATGAAGACCACCTAATCCATGATAAAACTGGTAATACTTTTCTGCATCCTACCGCAACCCCATGGCCAGAAAGCAGCTGAGTGACCGTGGTCTGAACTAATTGTGGTAGCATGCAGAAAAAGTGAAAGGATCTCTTGAAGCACAAAAAGGTTTGTACGCAGCCAAGCATACAGGATTGTTGGCACAATTTCACATGAACACAAACTGTAGAAGTAGTTTGGTTTTGGTCCAAAAATACTGAAGCACTTTTTTTTTGTTTTGTTTTGTTTTTGTTTTTGTTTTTGTTTTTTAAGTTGAAAGTATTGATTCAAATACTGGAGTAGGACTTGATGTTAATGTTGTGACACCTACCACCCAACCACTGGTTACACTTAGCCCGAAAATTTTTGAAATTGGACCATGTAGAATCAGGAAAACTGGCCAACAACAGATATTGTTTAATCTGTTATGGTCTCTTAAACAAGTCAAATTGCTGATGCAAAACAATATCTGAGAAATACAACCAGCTTGTTCACCCTTTTTGCAGACCTCTTTTCAGGCTTGGACAACCTGGCTGCGACAGTGGAAGCCTCCTAAAAACCGCGTGCCAAGAGACATAACTGGTCTTGTGGGAACAGGATTGGGAATCCTAAATAGTATTGATTCAGAAGTATGAATGAATAAATTGGCTTCCACAACTAAAGATTTAACCAAAATACAACAACCACTGCAATCGTCCTTATCAGCCTTGGGAACACATCAGTGGTTGCTATCAAACATTCTAGCAAATTGGGAAAAGATAAATGTAAATAATAGCAAATTGATCATTGATGCACTTAATGCCACACAAAGCAACGTTTCCTTAGCTCTTAGCCGTATCCAGGCTCAATGATGGATGCAGTCAGTTGCTGCCTCAATTATAAGAGAAGGTGAAGAAGGCACTTTTCCCACTGAAATTAGGAAAATAGTCTGGGACAGTGCCACTGACTTTGAAAGAGATTTCCAATCCTGGTGGAATTTAGTGAATTTTACCTATGACCCTAACACAAACACAGCCACAGCATTTGCGTTGACCATAAGAAATGCCTCGGTGCATTTGATATTCCCTATCATTGCACTAGGATTAAATCATGATGGACCCACTTTCTATCCTTCTGAACATAGAGAATGGGCCCGTCAAATTGATGACAAATGGCAAACTGTCAATTTAGAGTCCTGTACCATCTGAGAACAACTAGGGTTTATCTGTGAAGGTAATGCAATTGTAGCTCAAGATATTTGTCTGGAGACAGAACAAAATAGCTGTCATTTTGATATTCATCCTAACGAGACTTCTGAAACAGTCCTTGTATCTACAGACAATGGGTGTGCCTGCTTCAGAACCGCTTGGGATACTGTGTTTATAGAAAGTACAGTAGTAGCTACTAAAAATCATTCCAATTTTTGTGCTTGCAACTTTACTAAAATTGCAGGATGTGATTTTTCTTTTGTAGCTCCAGTTACTTCACATGAACTTTTAGAATCCAATCTCACGTTGATTCACAAGCTACTGCCTACTGCCATTGGGATGAACCTTTCTCTGGTAAAGCAATTATTACTTCATCAAGATCTAATAGAGATCCTAGGAAAAATCAAGGGGAATGGACAGAAAACTCTGGTAACTGTTCATCATCATGTGCAAGAAATACATCGTGTTGTAGAAAGGGTGAAAAGTGATGCCGAGCACAAGTGGTGGGATACCCTTTTCGGGTGGTCACCCACCGCCACCGGTATCCTGAAGAAATTGTGTCATCCCATTGTTGTTCTTCTGATTTTAGTTATGATTGGTTTTGTTTTATCAGTAATCTTGCTTATTGTAAATTGGAGAATGATGAAACGATGAACAAAATTAACATCTATAATTAATGCACACCACTTGGCCGACATCCTTTACACTAGAGATGTTCCCAGGACAGTAGACACAAGAAGATGATAAGGTTAGAAGATATGTTTTACATCATTTTCTTTTATGATTTGTTCTAATCGCTGTTTTAATTATTTTTGTTTATTGTTTATAAAATTGTACTGAGTAATATCGATTATACTAGGTTTATTACTTTACTGTTTAATATTGATGATACTGGTTTATTATTTGATCAATTTATTGTTTAATTGATTCATATTGATTATTATTTAAATAACTATTATTGATTTACTAATTGTATTTTGCTTATTGTTTAATTCTAATTTGTTGTGATTACTAATATGTTGTGATTGTTTTAGTTTTCCCGTTTTCTCTTTCTTTCCCTTTTCCTCTTCTCTTTTCCCTGGGACCTGCTGCCAACACTTGACGAGTCCTGAAGACTCCACGACGACACCATGGAATCCTGCTGATGAAGATCTTTCGAGGGCAATCGTCAGTCACGGGGTGGTGTAAGAGCCCGTCAGAAGCCCCTCATTTTCCATTCTGCCTTCCGATTGCCACAAGAAAGAATCCCTTCCCCCACTGTAGTTCCGGCTTAGAACAGGACACAGCACAGGTGGGACCACTGAACCGTCATGCTGGCTGTTCCCAACAAGGCCTGGTAAGAACTTGGCAAGGAGTTGGCAAGGACTTGGCAAAGACCTGACATGGAGCCAGCACGGGACAGCCTGATGCGCGGCCTGCTTCTAATCTCCGTTCTTAAGCCCAATGAACTTTTGGGGTGACTCTCGCGGTCCTTCATTGAAGACCCCTCATCTGCCTCGTTACCACTGTGACAAAGAAAGAATGAGAACCCTCCTCCCAAGGACTGAGACTGAGACCCCTGCTATAGGGAGGAGGGGAAATTGGTGGTCTGACCACTAATGACATGACCTGTTTCCCTTCAGTGATTCAAATGGACTTATTCTTCATTGGATTCGTCTTGCTTTGGTGGTTTCTGTGGACTCACCCGTTCCCTCGGGGCGATTACAATGGACTTTCATTATTACACTTGTTCCCCCCCTCTCTCCTCTGTGGACTATAATTGGAGCCCCGAGTCGACCAGAACTTCGAAGACTCCCCCGACAAGAGAGACGGATCCCCATCGTCCGGAGCACTGAGGATCTCGCCTGTGTTGGTAGCTATTCCCATATCCCTCTTCTCTCTCTAACCTTTTATCTCCTTTCAGATCCCCACTATCGCGTTTACTGTTTTGGCCCCTACTAAAGGTGCATTTGTTGTGATTAACTGATAGTCCCTTGTTGTTTGCCTTTGTTGCACTTTTGGGATGGGTGAAAAGAACCATCACGACACCCCGCAAGAAACGGATCGTGACATTAAAATTGGCGTCACGGACAGGATTTCTGTCTAGACAGAAGGGTTGCAGCTGAAAAGGCACCCATACTGTCTTTGGCAATTCATAAAGGATCCCTTAGTGCAAAGGGCGGGACACTGTTGTTTTGTTGTTGTTGTGTGTATGTGGTCTGGGAAGGAAGGGACAACTTGAAGCAACTAAGCAGAGCCTCCCAGGCAGATGATTGTCCTTTCACCCAGCCAGGGAAGCGAAGGGCGACACAGCGAGGGCTGTGTAGTTTTGTGGAACTTAAGTTTGTAGCTCCCTGTCGTGGTTTTGGTCCCTTCACAAAATGAGTGACAATCTTAGCCTTGAAATTAAAGCTGAATTTTATGCACTACTAGCCAAACACAATGCCAAACCTTCTACAGAAGGAGAAAAATGGGCACAGAGTAATTGGTTGAACTTAGAAAATGTTATTGATAGAGTGTGTTCATTACAACATGAAACAAAATTCAAACTGGGCAAAAATAAAACTATCTTCTGCTCAGTTTTGGGAGCTTGTCTTATGGCAGCTATAGAAAATGGCTTCGAGCGAAGAAGTGAGGAACATGCTATAATAGACTCCCTTCAAAATCTAGTTGAAATTTTGCAAAAACAGTTCTATGAAGCAAAAAAATGTGATCTATGCATTGCGAGCTGCCTTAACAGAGGAACATATTAACAAATCACATCATGCTGATTCCTCTACAGAGCTTGAGGAGAAGGAAACTCCTCACATTAAACAAATCTATCCTCATCAAGAACTTGAAGCAGCAAGTAATTGTGGGGAACATTGCTGCCATCACTTGAGACCCTTGATTAAAACAGAGTAGAACTATCTCAGTGATGATGATCTGGAACCTCACATCACAACCAAACGCATACCATCACAACTAAACACGGCCACCGAGCTAGCTAAGCTTAAAAGGGAATACGGACAGCCTCCACATGAATCAGAAACAGAATATGTTTTCCGGGTGTCCCTCACTGGTGGTGATCCAATTCAATTCACTGAACAGGAAGCCAGTGGGTATTGGGGACATGGTGTCTTCTTAACAACAGGAGAGAAAGGTGACACATGGTCCCTGACACAGCGTGCAGCTTTTTGGGCCGGGGGAACAAGCCCCTTGGAAAGGGGAGATCCCATAGCTAGAATTAGTACCCCCGACCAGCTCTTGGAAAATGTGCACAAAGCTGCTTGCCTGCAAATGACTCACAAAAAGAAATGAATTCCTGGCTTTGAATCCCTGATGCAATTACCTGTGAAGCCCAAGATAATGACCCCTTGAATTTGTGGGCTTCCAGAATCACTCAAACCTACAGCAATTCTCCTTCCAAAAACGATAGCAGCTGTATCTCCTGTAGAAAGACCAGACAGATTTCCTAGTCACTGGAACGACCCATTTGTTCCCCTTTATGACTTGTTGAGGAAAGGGGTGAAATGGGATTGGAGTCTTTCTCAGGAGTCAGCATTGCAATTGCTGATTTTTGAAGCAACAGCTCATCAAGCACTGGGCCCTATCCATCCTACAGATCCTTTCCAGGTGGAATGGGCATTTGCCTCCTCAGGGCTGTCAGTACACATATGGCAGCGGGGTCCTGAGGCTCCGACAAGACCTGTTGGTTTTGATTCCCGTGGTTCCAAAGATGCTGAGAAAAGATACACTACCTGGGAAAAAGGATTGTTGATGGTTATCTTAGCTTTCCTAGAAGTAGAAAAAATTGCACAAAAACAACCAATTGTATTGAGAGGCCCCTTCAAGGTTATTAAGACAGTCACTAGTGGGAGTCCCCCTCCTGACGGGGTGGCCCAGAGGGCCTCAGTGAGAAAGTGGTATGCTCAGGTTGAACATTACTGTAACTTCTTCTCAATGACAGAAGGAGCTGTAAAAACTTTAGCAATCCAAGAAACTGAGAGCTTGGACAAACCTGCCTCTGTAATCAAAGTAACCCCTCCTTTCTGCCCCGAACAATCAGCAAACTCTTGGTTTACTGATGCTTTTGCTAAAGGGGAAGGAAAAGGATGGAAATCTAGGGCAGAAGCCCTCCACTTTTCCTCTGGTGAGCAAATGATTACAGAGGGAGAAGGTAGTACACACAGTGGGGAGCTGATAGCTGTCTGGAGTGTTTTTCAACGAGAAGCACAGAATTCCTCTTTGGTCTGCATCTACACTGACTCCTATGCTCTGTACCAAATGATCCTAATAATCCAGCTCATGACCCTGGCCAACCTGTTCTGGTGGACCTCTCTTACTATAGGACTAGTAGCACTTGTGCTAAAACCCCCTCTGAAGAAATATGCATGGGAATCCTCTGGTGCTCTAGGGAAAGAGCATTGGACAAATACATGCTGGATAATTCCATCATTCTAACTTTTCTGCCTCTCGGCGGCAGAATTCTGTTGTGTTTACTTTCTCAGAAGAACTCCGAGGGACATGAAGACCACCTAATCCATGATAAAACTGGTAATACTTTTCTGCATCCTACCGCAACCCCATGGCCAGAAAGCAGCTGAGTGACCGTGGTCTGAACTAATTGTGGTAGCATGCAGAAAAAGTGAAAGGATCTCTTGAAGCACAAAAAGGTTTGTACGCAGCCAAGCATACAGGATTGTTGGCACAATTTCACATGAACACAAACTGTAGAAGTAGTTTGGTTTTGGTCCAAAAATACTGAAGCACTTTTTTTTTGTTTTGTTTTGTTTTTGTTTTTGTTTTTGTTTTTTAAGTTGAAAGTATTGATTCAAATACTGGAGTAGGACTTGATGTTAATGTTGTGACACCTACCACCCAACCACTGGTTACACTTAGCCCGAAAATTTTTGAAATTGGACCATGTAGAATCAGGAAAACTGGCCAACAACAGATATTGTTTAATCTGTTATGGTCTCTTAAACAAGTCAAATTGCTGATGCAAAACAATATCTGAGAAATACAACCAGCTTGTTCACCCTTTTTGCAGACCTCTTTTCAGGCTTGGACAACCTGGCTGCGACAGTGGAAGCCTCCTAAAAACCGCGTGCCAAGAGACATAACTGGTCTTGTGGGAACAGGATTGGGAATCCTAAATAGTATTGATTCAGAAGTATGAATGAATAAATTGGCTTCCACAACTAAAGATTTAACCAAAATACAACAACCACTGCAATCGTCCTTATCAGCCTTGGGAACACATCAGTGGTTGCTATCAAACATTCTAGCAAATTGGGAAAAGATAAATGTAAATAATAGCAAATTGATCATTGATGCACTTAATGCCACACAAAGCAACGTTTCCTTAGCTCTTAGCCGTATCCAGGCTCAATGATGGATGCAGTCAGTTGCTGCCTCAATTATAAGAGAAGGTGAAGAAGGCACTTTTCCCACTGAAATGAGGAAAATAGTCTGGGACAGTGCCACTGACTTTGAAAGAGATTTCCAATCCTGGTGGAATTTAGTGAATTTTACCTATGACCCTAACACAAACACAGCCACAGCATTTGCGTTGACCATAAGAAATGCCTGGGTGCATTTGATATTCCCTATCATTGCACTAGGATTAAATCATGATGGACCCACTTTCTATCCTTCTGAACATAGAGAATGGGCCCGTCAAATTGATGACAAATGGCAAACTGTCAATTTAGAGTCCTGTACCATCTGAGAACAACTAGGGTTTATCTGTGAAGGTAATGCAATTGTAGCTCAAGATATTTGTCTGGAGACAGAACAAAATAGCTGTCATTTTGATAGTCATCCTAACGAGACTTCTGAAACAGTCCTTGTATCTACAGACAATGGGTGTGCCTGCTTCAGAACCGCTTGGGATACTGTGTTTATAGAAAGTACAGTAGTAGCTACTAAAAATCATTCCAATTTTTGTGCTTGCAACTTTACTAAAATTGCAGGATGTGATTTTTCTTTTGTAGCTCCAGTTACTTCACATGAACTTTTAGAATCCAATCTCACGTTGATTCACAAGCTACTGCCTACTCCCATTGGGATGAACCTTTCTCTGGTAAAGCAATTATTACTTCATCAAGATCTAATAGAGATCCTAGGAAAAATCAAGGGGAATGGACAGAAAACTCTGGTAACTGTTCATCATCATGTGCAAGAAATACATCGTGTTGTAGAAAGGGTGAAAAGTGATGCCGAGCACAAGTGGTGGGATACCCTTTTCGGGTGGTCACCCACCGCCACCGGTATCCTGAAGAAATTGTGTCATCCCATTGTTGTTCTTCTGATTTTAGTTATGATTGGTTTTGTTTTATCAGTAATCTTGCTTATTGTAAATTGGAGAATGATGAAACGATGAACAAAATTAACATCTATAATTAATGCACACCACTTGGCCGACATCCTTTACACTAGAGATGTTCCCAGGACAGTAGGTAGACACAAGAAGATGATAAGGTTAGAAGATATGTTTTACATCATTTTCTTTTATGATTTGTTCTAATCGCTGTTTTAATTATTTTTGTTTATTGTTTATAAAATTGTACTGAGTAATATCGATTATACTAGGTTTATTACTTTACTGTTTAATATTGATGATACTGGTTTATTATTTGATCAATTTATTGTTTAATTGATTCATATTGATTATTATTTAAATAACTATTATTGATTTACTAATTGTATTTTGCTTATTGTTTAATTATAATTTGTTGTGATTACTAATATGTTGTGATTGTTTTAGTTTTCCCGTTTTCTCTTTCTTTCCCTTTTCCTCTTCTCTTTTCCCTGGGACCTGCTGCCAACACTTGACGAGTCCTGAAGACTCCACGACGACACCATGGAATCCTGCTGATGAAGATCTTTCGAGGGCAATCGTCAGTCACGGGGTGGTGTAAGAGCCCGTCAGAAGCCCCTCATTTTCCATTCTGCCTTCCGATTGCCACAAGAAAGAATCCCTTCCCCCACTGTAGTTCCGGCTTAGAACAGGACACAGCACAGGTGGAACCACTGAACCGTCATGCTGGCTGTTCCCAACAAGGCCTGGTAAGAACTTGGCAAGGAGTTGGCAAGGACTTGGCAAAGACCTGACATGGAGCCAGCACGGGACAGCCTGATGCGCGGCCTGCTTCTAATCTCCGTTCTTAAGCCCAATGAACTTTTGGGGTGACTCTCGCGGTCCTTCACTGAAGACCCCTCATCTGCCTCGTTACCACTGTGACAAAGAAAGAATGAGAACCCTCCTCCCAAGGACTGAGACTGAGACCCCTGCTATAGGGAGGAGGGGAAATTGGTGGTCTGACCACTAATGACATGACCTGTTTCCCTTCAGTGATTCAAATGGACTTATTCTTCATTGGATTCGTCTTGCTTTGGTGGTTTCTGTGGACTCACCCGTTCCCTCGGGGCGATTACAATGGACTTTCATTATTACACTTGTTCCCCCCCTCTCTCCTCTGTGGACTATAATTGGAGCCCCGAGTCGGCCAGAACTTCGAAGACTCCCCCGACACGACAGACGGATCCCCATCGTCCGGAGCACTGAGGATCTCGCCTGTGTTGGTAGCTATTCCCATATCCCTCTTCTCTCTCTAACCTTTTATCTCCTTTCAGATCCCCACTATCGCGTTTACTGTTTTGGCCCCTACTAAAGGTGCATTTGTTGTGATTAACTGATAGTCCCTTGTTGTTTGCCTTTGTTGCACTTTTGGGATGGGTGAAAAGAACCATCACGACACCCCGCAAGAAGCGGATCGTGACAGAGGCGGGCTGGTTACCCCAGACCTGCTAAGCGAGAGCGGCAGTCTCCCATGCTGCGTTTCCGTCTTTTTCGCCAGAAAAGCGGCCAGTAAAGAGACGAAGCGAGTAATAAAAAGAGTGAGAGAACCCCCTGGGACTGGGTCTCAGAGAAAGAGTGGGACCCCTTGGGGGGGGGGGGGGGGGGAGTAAAATGTAATTTATTAGAAAAAAAAATGAATTAAAAGGTAAAAAGAGGGTTTTCTTGGCATAATCTATTGGGGAAAAATAAAAGGTAAAATGTGTAGGAGGGGCCCCTAAAAATTCTGCTGGATTGAGGGATAAGAATGCCCGAGAACATCCAAGATCAAACCTGCTGGATTGAGGGATTAATATTGCAAGAGCATCCAGGGTTGATTCAAACCTGCTGGATTGAGGGATTAATGTTCCAAGAGCATCCAGGGTTGATTCAAACCTGCTGGATTGAGGGATTAATGTTCCAAGAGCATCCAGGGTTAAGTCAAACCTGCTGGGTTGAGGGATTAACATTCCAAGAGCACCCAGAATTAAGTTTGCTGGGTTGTTGAGAGCAGCCAAGATTGAGTAAAAATTTTGCCAGTTTGAAGAGAAGTCTGACAGGATCTAGAGTTGGGAACCACACAGCTAGATTGAGGGGTATCCAAGAACACTGGGACTAGCCAGGGACACCTACAAGTGTAATAGGTGTGTTGAAAAAGAAAAGGTACCTTGTTGTTGTGGTTGTTTTGTTATGTGTAAGAGTAAGTAAAATAAAGTTAAGTGAATGTAGACGAAGGAAAGTATATGTATGCATCCTGCCCTGTTAAGCAGCCTCACTGTGCTTCCCTGCTGTCACCGACAAACACAAGTTACGAACCCTCAGAACTGAAAAAGTTCCATCAAATATTGCTTCCATTGATGACCATGATATTGTCTATAATACCTTGTTCCAACTTATGTTATGTAAGTGTTAATACCCCTATCCTACCAGTTGGTAAACCTGATGGGTCATACCGGTTAGTACAGGATCTGCGGGCCATAAACAAGGTCACTGAGGATCTGTATCCTGTGGTGGCCAATCCCTACACGTTATTAACTTGCTTAACCCCCGAGCTAACTTGGTTTACCGTTTTAGATTTAAAAGATGCCTTCTTTTGCCTTCCTATCCACGAAGCCAGAAAATTTTTGCATTTGAATGGGAAAATCCTAAGAGCAGGCGAAGAACTCAACTGACATGGACCAGACTCCCACAAGGATTCAAAAACTCACCCACTTTGTTTGGAGAACAACTTGCAAAAGAATTAGAGACCTGAGAAGCCCCTCCAGAGGAAGGGAAGTTGCTAGAGTACGTAGATGACATCCTGATAGCCACACGGACAAGGGAAGCATGCACGGCCTGGACGATAAGCCTCTTGAACTTTTTGGGGCTCCAAGGGTACCGAGTATCAAAGAAAAAAGCCCAAGTAGTAAAACAGAAAGTAACTTATCTGGGTTACGAAGTCAGTGCTAGACAACGTACCTTGGGCCAAAGCCGGAAGGAGGCAATATGCCAGAGCCCAAAACCTCAGCCGGTAAAGGAACTACGAACTTTCCTGAGGATGACAGGGTGGTGCAGGTTATGGATCTATAACTATGGACTGTTTGTTAAGCCCTTCTATGAACTGATTGCAACTGAAAGCAGGAACATCCAAGAGAGAAAGGAAGCTACGCAAGCTTTCAACCAGCTGAAAAAAGCCCTCATGTCAGCTCCAGCCCTGAGATTGCCGGACGTGAGTAAGCCTTTCCTTTTATTCTCCCATGAGAAGCAAGGAATCGCCTTAGGAATACTAGCACAGGACCTGGGCCCATATCGGAGAGCAGTGGCTTACTTCTCTAAGCAATTGGATACAGCAGCTAAAGGGTGGCCTGGGTGCCTCAGAGCTGTTGCAGCAGTCATCCTGAACATCCAAGAGGCACACAAATTCACCCTAGGCCAGAAAAGAACTGTGCTAGTGTCTCACACAGTGTCTGCAGTGCTAGAGGTAAAAGGTGGGCATTGGCTTTCCCCACAACGGCTCCTGAGATACCAAGCTATCATAGCGGAGCAAGATGATGTAGAGATAGTAGTGGCTAACATTGTCAATCCAGCCTCCTTCCTCAGTAGAAACCAAGGGGAACCAGTGGAACATGACTGCCTGGAGACCATTGAAGCCACCTACTCCAGCTGCCCTGACTCGAAGGACACCCCTCTCGAGAATGCAGAAGTCTCGTTTACTGATGGAAGCAGTTATATCATCAGTGGAAAACGGCACGCCGGGTAGGCAGTTCCAACGTGCAAGGAAGTAATATCATCTGGGCCCCTGCCAACAAATACCTCTGCACAGAAGGCCGAGATAATTGCTCTAACTCGGGCCCTAGAATTGGCAAGAGGGAAAGAAATAAACATATACACGGACTCGAAGTATGCATTTGGAGTAGTGCATGCTCACAGAGCCATTTAGAAAGAGAGAGGACTGCTGAAGTCTCAAGGGAAAAATATTAAAGATGCATCAGAAGTACTGCGACTTCTAGCAGCAGTCCAGTTGCCAGAGAAAGTAGCGATCATGCACATTAAGGCACATCAGAAGATCAACTCCGAATTGGAAGAAGGAAACGAGCTGGCAGATAGGGAAGCAAAAGAAGCAGCAAGACGGGCAAATTTCCCCTAAAGGTAAGCCAAGATACAACAAACCAGAAAAAAAATTAATCTATGAGCAAAAAGGAGACTATAACCAAGAGGGATGGGCCACCATAGAAGGAAAATTAGTTCTACCCTCCTATTTATGATGGTCCCTAATAAAGGAAGAACACCAGAAAACCATTGGGGTATTGATGCTCTAGCATAACTAGACATTTACAACTCGACAATGTGACCTTTGCCTCCAGACCAACCCCAAAAATACTCCCAAACCAAAGCTTAGCCAGATTAGGAAGGGTCATGGGCCGGAGCAGCAATGGCAGATTGATTGTACAGAATTGCCAAGAAAAGGGGGGGTATAAGTTTTTCCTGGTGCTAACAGATACCTTTTCAGGATGGCCAGAAGCATTCCCCACCAGGACTTCTAAAGCTCAAGAAGTAACTAAGGTATTGGTACAAGAAAACATACCACGCTTTAGAGTCCTGGCCACAGTCTCCTCAAATAGAGGACCACATTTTATTGTAAAATTCGTGCAACAAGTTAGCCAATACTTGAACATAGACTGAGAACTTCGCACCCCATATAACCCACAATCAAGTGGTCAGGTAAAAAAAATGAATCATTTGATCAAACAACAAATTGTACAATTGGGACAAGAAGCTAATTTGTCATGGACTCAATCCCTCCCATTAGCACTACTGCAGATCCGAACCAAACCCAAGACTAAAGAAAAGCTAAACCACTTTGAATTGCTTTATGAAAAACCATATGGGGTGCGAAAGAGAATGTCTACCCAAGACATGTCACTAACCTCCTGTATGTTAAGTCTCTTAACTTGGTGTATCCAGCACCAATCACTAGCTAATAAACACAAGTCATAACTAGTGAAATACACTGTTTAGAAGACTTTATGTCACCCAATTATAATCCTATTAATTTTAGTTACTGTAAGTTTAATGATGTCTACTTTAACACTCATGTAGAATTCGAGGATGTTAAAACACATGGCCAGTCTGACATCACTCTCTAGAACTCATAGAATCTTACTGAAAGAGGACGGTCATGATAGTAGATCAGAATTTAAATCAAGACCCCTGTAGTAAAAGAATTTAATCTATTTTAAGAAAAGGGGGGACTGAAGCGGAGATTTTTAGAGTTAGGTTAACAAAATGAATGAAGCATTTCTAATTTAGCTTGTAGAGTTATCTGTTGAATTTTCAACCTTTTACTTAAGAAACCTCTGCCTAGTACAAAGGGCATAGGAAAATGCAAATTTCTGAAGCTTCTTGCATAAAGAACAATACCAGAAGAAGGAAAGAACCCAGATAAAGAAGCTCCTCTGTCTCCAAGCCTATCAAGACTGACAGACGTACTCAGATAAGCACCAAAGGACCAAAAGCGCACGCGCAGAGAGGAAAAGTTCAAAAGTTCAATCATGAGGAAGACCACAATCTTCAGCCTCAGGACCACCAAGAGACCCCCGTACGACCACCACAGGAAACCACTATTGCCCAGAAGGGCGTGGACTTACTTCGCATGAGAAGCGAGGACAGGCGGGGCCAGGGGTGGAATATGCATGAAAAAGTTGTGCAATGTATTGCATATGGAACGTCTTTAAGAATAAAAGTGTGGGTCAGACTGAGGCTCGGGGCACAAGTTTTGGAGAGCTATCTCACTTGTGCCGGGCGCTGACATACGTACCCACTTCATAACTACCCCAGGTTATGGAGTCTATTTATTTCTTCCGCGTATCGTTTCAGAGGTTTCTTGCCTTCGCCAGGCTGCAACGTGCCCGCTAGTACCAAGAACTGGGCAGGAGTGGGCAGAGAGCACGGCCATCTGCCAGCAGGTTGCAGCTTGCCCAGGAAAATGCAGTGTCCTTGGAATGTGCAGCAAATCCTATTTCCTGGCAAGGTCGGGCTAAGTGAGCAGTGCTGGGACACTTTCTCTTTGAGAACTGGAGCGGAAAAGCTTTTCGCTAAGATGTAGGCGACTAGAGAGGCAGAATACGGAGCTCCGCAGCTGGCCGAAAGCAAGTGCCGCTTCCCGGCGTCTTTCGGCAAAAGCGGCGCTTCGGAGCGCACCGCTGCCGCTCCAGTCATCTGTGCGCGAAGTAGCCGCTTCTTCGCCTCCGGCAGCCGGAGATCGCGGTAGCTTGCAAGAGGCGAAGAACGAAGCCGCGAAGAAGCCGGCTTGTGTGCGAAGCTCGCAGACTGCTGCAGGACGGTGGCTGCCGCTCTCCTGCCTGTTGAATTCACTCTTGGCATGCCAATGGGAGGTGTTCCAGGACAACCTTCCTGAGTTTTTATTTTAGTTTTCATGCATCCCACCTTGGAAATTCTTGTTGCTCCCCAGAGGCTCCGAGATGCAGAGAACACGGTGGCAGCTGCTGAGAAGAAGGGCAACTGTGAGTTGGTCAAGAAGCAAGAACACAGGCAGTTGACTGTGCTTGGCGAGGAGCAGCTGCTGGATTCTTGCAATTGCCTTCAGTGCGCACAGAAGCCCGCTGCTCTGCTGCTTGGTTTTTCGCCTTCAGTCAATTACACACTGCTGAAGTTGAGGCAGGCAGTTCAGCTTTGCTGCTTTTCAGCATCTCAGCTGCTTTCTGCTCTGTGACAGCTCTCGAGGTGAAATAGAGATTTTTAGAGTTAGGTTAACAAAATGAATTAAGCATTTCTAATTTAGCTTGTAGAGTTATGTGTTGAATTTTCAACCTTTTGCTTAAGAAACCTCTGCCTAATACAAAGGGCAAAGGAAAATGCAAATTTCTGAAGCTTCTTGCATGAAGAACAATACCAGAAGAAGGAAAGAACCCTTTCCTTCTGAATTAAAATAAAGAAGCTCCTCTGTCTCCAAGCCTATCAAGACTGACAGACGTACTCAGATAAGCACCAAAGGACCAAAAGCGCACGCGCAGAGAGGAAAAGTTCAAAAGTTCAATCATGAGGAAGACCACAATCTTCAGCCTCAGGACCACCAAGAGACCCCCGTACGACCACCACAGGAAACCACTATTGCCCAGAAGGGCGTGGACTTACTTCGCATGAGAAGCGAGGACAGGCGGGGCCAGGGGTGGAATATGCATGAAAAAGTTGTGCAATGTATTGCATATGGAACGTCTTTAAGAATAAAAGTGTGGGTCAGACTGAGGCTCGGGGCACAAGTTTTGGAGAGCTATCTCACTTGTGCCGGGCGCTGACATACGTACCCACTTCATAACTACCCCAGGTTATGGAGTCTATTGATTTCTTCCGCGTATCGTTTCAGTCGGGGCTTGCAAAGGTGCTTTAGGCGCGGCCCAGCTGATAGCGCAGCGGGCGCGCGGGCACAAGCCGCGGTTTGAGGAGCTGCTTTGAACGCCGCTAGCTGATAGCGCAGCTAGTGGGAGCGTGGTACAAGCTAGGAGTTACAAGCACCGCTTACAAGCATCGCTAGTTGGTAAAAAGCTTGCAAAAGTAGCCAGCGAGCCCGGCTGGGCTAAGAGTTAAGTGTTTGTTATACAATAGCACTGCCCTTCAGTGTTAAAAGCTGTCACTGGTGCAGGGGGAGGGGTTGGGGAAGGCAGTCTAGGGTTGCCATGGGAAACAGCAGTTGTATGAGTTCTCCACCCCCTTTTGGAAGAGAATTGTACCCTCCCCCTGTCCTGTCAGTTGTTGTTCAAGTCTGCCCCTTAGCCTAGAATCTTCTCTGTTCCACGGTTCTTCCACCAAGAACACTCCTTTCCCTTTTCCCCACTGGTTAATGTTATATTTCCCCTCCCTTTAGCCTTCTCCCGATTGTACCCTCGAATGCTAAACCCTCCTACCCCTACGCAGTAAAAGAATCCTCACCCCGCCCTTCGGGGCTCTCGGAATCTGCCTCCCTACTGCTTCGTTGTCTCCCTGTTTGCCCCTTCTGCGACCCTTCAATCAACGAGCAGGATTTCAGCAGCCCGAGTGTCCCTCCCGTTCTTCTGGTGGACCCTCAGATGTACCAGCTACCCGAGCTTCGTGCCGAGCGGCTAAAAGCCCCCACGGCTCGGCAACTGGGAGATCCTTTGCATTACAGGGCGAATAAAGGGGGGATGAATGTGTGTGAATGCGAGGCTGTAAGAGCCCGTCAGAAGCCCCTCATTTTCCATTCTGCCTTCCGATTGCCACAAGAAAGAATCCCTTCCCCCACTGTAGTTCCGGCTTAGAACAGGACACAGCACAGGTGGGACCACTGAACCGTCATGCTGGCTGTTCCCAACAAGGCCTGGTAAGAACTTGGCAAGGAGTTGGCAAGGACTTGGCAAAGACCTGACATGGAGCCAGCACGGGACAGCCTGATGCGCGGCCTGCTTCTAATCTCCGTTCTTAAGCCCAATGAACTTTTGGGGTGACTCTCGCGGTCCTTCATTGAAGACCCCTCATCTGCCTCGTTACCACTGTGACAAAGAAAGAATGAGAACCCTCCTCCCAAGGACTGAGACTGAGACCCCTGCTATAGGGAGGAGGGGAAATTGGTGGTCTGACCACTAATGACATGACCTGTTTCCCTTCAGTGATTCAAATGGACTTATTCTTCATTGGATTCGTCTTGCTTTGGTGGTTTCTGTGGACTCACCCGTTCCCTCGGGGCGATTACAATGGACTTTCATTATTACACTTGTTCCCCCCCTCTCTCCTCTGTGGACTATAATTGGAGCCCCGAGTCGACCAGAACTTCGAAGACTCCCCCGACACGACAGACGGATCCCCATCGTCCGGAGCACTGAGGATCTCGCCTGTGTTGGTAGCTATTCCCATAGCCCTCTTCTCTCTCTAACCTTTTATCTCCTTTCAGATCCCCACTATCGCGTTTACTGTTTTGGCCCCTACTAAAGGTGCATTTGTTGTGATTAACTGATAGTCCCTTGTTGTTTGCCTTTGTTGCACTTTTGGGATGGGTGAAAAGAACCATCACGACACCCCGCAAGAAACGGATCGTGACATTAAAATTGGCGTCACGGACAGGATTTCTGTCTAGACAGAAGGGTTGCAGCTGAAAAGGCACCCATACTGTCTTTGGCAATTCATAAAGGATCCCTTAGTGCAAAGGGCGGGACACTGTTGTTTTGTTGTTGTTGTGTGTATGTGGTCTGGGAAGGAAGGGACAACTTGAAGCAACTAAGCAGAGCCTCCCAGGCAGATGATTGTCCTTTCACCCAGCCAGGGAAGCGAAGGGCGACACAGCGAGGGCTGTGTAGTTTTGTGGAACTTAAGTTTGTAGCTCCCTGTCGTGGTTTTGGTCCCTTCACAAAATGAGTGACAATCTTAGCCTTGAAATTAAAGCTGAATTTTATGCACTACTAGCCAAACACAATGCCAAACCTTCTACAGAAGGAGAAAAATGGGCACAGAGTAATTGGTTGAACTTAGAAAATGTTATTGATAGAGTGTGTTCATTACAACATGAAACAAAATTCAAACTGGGCAAAAATAAAACTTTCTTCTGCTCAGTTTTGGGAGCTTGTCTTATGGCAGCTATAGAAAATGGCTTCGAGCGAAGAAGTGAGGAACATGCTATAATAGACTCCCTTCAAAATCTAGTTGAAATTTTGCAAAAACAGTTCTATGAAGCAAAAAATGTGATCTATGCATTGCGAGCTGCCTTAACAGAGGAACATATTAACAAATCCCATCATGCTGATTCCTCTACAGAGCTTGAGGAGAAGGAAACTCCTCACATTAAACAAATCTATCCTCATCAAGAACTTGAAGCAGCAAGTAATTGTGGGGAACATTGCTGCCATCACTTGAGACCCTTGATTAAAACAGAGTAGAACTATCTCAGTGATGATGATCTGGAACCTCACATCACAACCAAACGCATACCATCACAACTAAACACGGCCACCGAGCTAGCTAAGCTTAAAAGGGAATACGGACAGCCTCCACATGAATCAGAAACAGAATATGTTTTCCGGGTGTCCCTCACTGGTGGTGATCCAATTCAATTCACTGAACAGGAAGCCAGTGGGTATTGGGGACATGGTGTCTTCTTAACAACAGGAGAGAAAGGTGACACATGGTCCCTGACACAGCGTGCAGCTTTTTGGGCCGGGGGAACAAGCCCCTTGGAAAGGGGAGATCCCATAGCTAGAATTAGTACCCCCGACCAGCTCTTGGAAAATGTGCACAAAGCCTGCAAATGACTCACAAAAAGAAATGAATTCCTGGCTTTGAATCCCTGATGCAATTACCTGTGAAGCCCAAGATAATGACCCCTTGAATTTGTGGGCTTCCAGAATCACTCAAACCTACAGCAATTCTCCTTCCAAAAACGATAGCAGCTGTATCTCCTGTAGAAAGACCAGACAGATTTCCTAGTCACTGGAACGACCCATTTGTTCCCCTTTATGACTTGTTGAGGAAAGGGGTGAAATGGGATTGGAGTCTTTCTCAGGAGTCAGCATTGCAATTGCTGATTTTTGAAGCAACAGCTCATCAAGCACTGGGCCCTATCCATCCTACAGATCCTTTCCAGGTGGAATGGGCATTTGCCTCCTCAGGGCTGTCAGTACACATATGGCAGCGGGTCCTGAGGCTCCGACAAGACCTGTTGGTTTTGATTCCCATGGTTCCAAAGATGCTGAGAAAAGATACACTACCTGGGAAAAAGGATTGTTGATGGTTATCTTAGCTTTCCTAGAAGTAGAAAAAATTGCACAAAAACAACCAATTGTATTGAGAGGCCCCTTCAAGGTTATTAAGACAGTCACTAGTGGGAGTCCCCCTCCTGACGGGGTGGCCCAGAGGGCCTCAGTGAGAAAGTGGTATGCTCAGGTTGAACATTACTGTAACTTCTTCTCAATGACAGAAGGAGCTGTAAAAACTTTAGCAATCCAAGAAACTGAGAGCTTGGACAAACCTGCCTCTGTAATCAAAGTAACCCCTCCTTTCTGCCCCGAACAATCAGCAAACTCTTGGTTTACTGATGCTTTTGCTAAAGGGGAAGGAAAAGGATGGAAATCTAGGGCAGAAGCCCTCCACTTTTCCTCTGGTGAGCAAATGATTACAGAGGGAGAAGGTAGTACACACAGTGGGGAGCTGATAGCTGTCTGGAGTGTTTTTCAACGAGAAGCACAGAATTCCTCTTTGGTCTGCATCTACACTGACTCCTATGCTCTGTACCAAATGATCCTAATAATCCAGCTCATGACCCTGGCCAACCTGTTCTGGTGGACCTCTCTTACTATAGGACTAGTAGCACTTGTGCTAAAACCCCCTCTGAAGAAATATGCATGGGAATCCTCTGGTGCTCTAGGGAAAGAGCATTGGACAAATACATGCTGGATAATTCCATCATTCTAACTTTTCTGCCTCTCGGCGGCAGAATTCTGTTGTGTTTACTTTCTCAGAAGAACTCCGAGGGACATGAAGACCACCTAATCCATGATAAAACTGGTAATACTTTTCTGCATCCTACCGCAACCCCATGGCCAGAAAGCAGCTGAGTGACCGTGGTCTGAACTAATTGTGGTAGCATGCAGAAAAAGTGAAAGGATCTCTTGAAGCACAAAAAGGTTTGTACGCAGCCAAGCATACAGGATTGTTGGCACAATTTCACATGAACACAAACTGTAGAAGTAGTTTGGTTTTGGTCCAAAAATACTGAAGCACTTTTTTTTTGTTTTGTTTTGTTTTTGTTTTTGTTTTTGTTTTTTAAGTTGAAAGTATTGATTCAAATACTGGAGTAGGACTTGATGTTAATGTTGTGACACCTACCACCCAACCACTGGTTACACTTAGCCCGAAAATTTTTGAAATTGGACCATGTAGAATCAGGAAAACTGGCCAACAACAGATATTGTTTAATCTGTTATGGTCTCTTAAACAAGTCAAATTGCTGATGCAAAACAATATCTGAGAAATACAACCAGCTTGTTCACCCTTTTTGCAGACCTCTTTTCAGGCTTGGACAACCTGGCTGCGACAGTGGAAGCCTCCTAAAAACCGCGTGCCAAGAGACATAACTGGTCTTGTGGGAACAGGATTGGGAATCCTAAATAGTATTGATTCAGAAGTATGAATGAATAAATTGGCTTCCACAACTAAAGATTTAACCAAAATACAACAACCACTGCAATCGTCCTTATCAGCCTTGGGAACACATCAGTGGTTGCTATCAAACATTCTAGCAAATTGGGAAAAGATAAATGTAAATAATAGCAAATTGATCATTGATGCACTTAATGCCACACAAAGCAACGTTTCCTTAGCTCTTAGCCGTATCCAGGCTCAATGATGGATGCAGTCAGTTGCTGCCTCAATTATAAGAGAAGGTGAAGAAGGCACTTTTCCCACTGAAATGAGGAAAATAGTCTGGGACAGTGCCACTGACTTTGAAAGAGATTTCCAATCCTGGTGGAATTTAGTGAATTTTACCTATGACCCTAACACAAACACAGCCACAGCATTTGCGTTGACCATAAGAAATGCCTCGGTGCATTTGATATTCCCTATCATTGCACTAGGATTAAATCATGATGGACCCACTTTCTATCCTTCTGAACATAGAGAATGGGCCCGTCAAATTGATGACAAATGGCAAACTGTCAATTTAGAGTCCTGTACCATCTGAGAACAACTAGGGTTTATCTGTGAAGGTAATGCAATTGTAGCTCAAGATATTTGTCTGGAGACAGAACAAAATAGCTGTCATTTTGATATTCATCCTAACGAGACTTCTGAAACAGTCCTTGTATCTACAGACAATGGGTGTGCCTGCTTCAGAACCGCTTGGGATACTGTGTTTATAGAAAGTACAGTAGTAGCTACTAAAAATCATTCCAATTTTTGTGCTTGCAACTTTACTAAAATTGCAGGATGTGATTTTTCTTTTGTAGCTCCAGTTACTTCACATGAACTTTTAGAATCCAATCTCACGTTGATTCACAAGCTACTGCCTACTGCCATTGGGATGAACCTTTCTCTGGTAAAGCAATTATTACTTCATCAAGATCTAATAGAGATCCTAGGAAAAATCAAGGGGAATGGACAGAAAACTCTGGTAACTGTTCATCATCATGTGCAAGAAATACATCGTGTTGTAGAAAGGGTGAAAAGTGATGCCGAGCACAAGTGGTGGGATACCCTTTTCGGGTGGTCACCCACCGCCACCGGTATCCTGAAGAAATTGTGTCATCCCATTGTTGTTCTTCTGATTTTAGTTATGATTGGTTTTGTTTTATCAGTAATCTTGCTTATTGTAAATTGGAGAATGATGAAACGATGAACAAAATTAACATCTATAATTAATGCACACCACTTGGCCGACATCCTTTACACTAGAGATGTTCCCAGGACAGTAGACACAAGAAGATGATAAGGTTAGAAGATATGTTTTACATCATTTTCTTTTATGATTTGTTCTAATCGCTGTTTTAATTATTTTTGTTTATTGTTTATAAAATTGTACTGAGTAATATCGATTATACTAGGTTTATTACTTTACTGTTTAATATTGATGATACTGGTTTATTATTTGATCAATTTATTGTTTAATTGATTCATATTGATTATTATTTAAATAACTATTATTGATTTACTAATTGTATTTTGCTTATTGTTTAATTATAATTTGTTGTGATTACTAATATGTTGTGATTGTTTTAGTTTTCCCGTTTTCTCTTTCTTTCCCTTTTCCTCTTCTCTTTTCCCTGGGACCTGCTGCCAACACTTGACGAGTCCTGAAGACTCCACGACGACACCATGGAATCCTGCTGATGAAGATCTTTCGAGGGCAATCGTCAGTCACGGGGTGGTGTAAGAGCCCGTCAGAAGCCCCTCATTTTCCATTCTGCCTTCCGATTGCCACAAGAAAGAATCCCTTCCCCCACTGTAGTTCCGGCTTAGAACAGGACACAGCACAGGTGGGACCACTGAACCGTCATGCTGGCTGTTCCCAACAAGGCCTGGTAAGAACTTGGCAAGGAGTTGGCAAGGACTTGGCAAAGACCTGACATGGAGCCAGCACGGGACAGCCTGATGCGCGGCCTGCTTCTAATCTCCGTTCTTAAGCCCAATGAACTTTTGGGGTGACTCTCGCGGTCCTTCATTGAAGACCCCTCATCTGCCTCGTTACCACTGTGACAAAGAAAGAATGAGAACCCTCCTCCCAAGGACTGAGACTGAGACCCCTGCTATAGGGAGGAGGGGAAATTGGTGGTCTGACCACTAATGACATGACCTGTTTCCCTTCAGTGATTCAAATGGACTTATTCTTCATTGGATTCGTCTTGCTTTGGTGGTTTCTGTGGACTCACCCGTTCCCTCGGGGCGATTACAATGGACTTTCATTATTACACTTGTTCCCCCCCTCTCTCCTCTGTGGACTATAATTGGAGCCCCGAGTCGACCAGAACTTCGAAGACTCCCCCGACAAGAGAGACGGATCCCCATCGTCCGGAGCACTGAGGATCTCGCCTGTGTTGGTAGCTATTCCCATAGCCCTCTTCTCTCTCTAACCTTTTATCTCCTTTCAGATCCCCACTATCGCGTTTACTGTTTTGGCCCCTACTAAAGGTGCATTTGTTGTGATTAACTGATAGTCCCTTGTTGTTTGCCTTTGTTGCACTTTTGGGATGGGTGAAAAGAACCATCACGACACCCCGCAAGAAACGGATCGTGACATTAAAATTGGCGTCACGGACAGGATTTCTGTCTAGACAGAAGGGTTGCAGCTGAAAAGGCACCCATACTGTCTTTGGCAATTCATAAAGGATCCCTTAGTGCAAAGGGCGGGACACTGTTGTTTTGTTGTTGTTGTGTGTATGTGGTCTGGGAAGGAAGGGACAACTTGAAGCAACTAAGCAGAGCCTCCCAGGCAGATGATTGTCCTTTCACCCAGCCAGGGAAGCGAAGGGCGACACAGCGAGGGCTGTGTAGTTTTGTGGAACTTAAGTTTGTAGCTCCCTGTCGTGGTTTTGGTCCCTTCACAAAATGAGTGACAATCTTAGCCTTGAAATTAAAGCTGAATTTTATGCACTACTAGCCAAACACAATGCCAAACCTTCTACAGAAGGAGAAAAATGGGCACAGAGTAATTGGTTGAACTTAGAAAATGTTATTGATAGAGTGTGTTCATTACAACATGAAACAAAATTCAAACTGGGCAAAAATAAAACTATCTTCTGCTCAGTTTTGGGAGCTTGTCTTATGGCAGCTATAGAAAATGGCTTCGAGCGAAGAAGTGAGGAACATGCTATAATAGACTCCCTTCAAAATCTAGTTGAAATTTTGCAAAAACAGTTCTATGAAGCAAAAAAATGTGATCTATGCATTGCGAGCTGCCTTAACAGAGGAACATATTAACAAATCCCATCATGCTGATTCCTCTACAGAGCTTGAGGAGAAGGAAACTCCTCACATTAAACAAATCTATCCTCATCAAGAACTTGAAGCAGCAAGTAATTGTGGGGAACATTGCTGCCATCACTTGAGACCCTTGATTAAAACAGAGTAGAACTATCTCAGTGATGATGATCTGGAACCTCACATCACAACCAAACGCATACCATCACAACTAAACACGGCCACCGAGCTAGCTAAGCTTAAAAGGGAATACGGACAGCCTCCACATGAATCAGAAACAGAATATGTTTTCCGGGTGTCCCTCACTGGTGGTGATCCAATTCAATTCACTGAACAGGAAGCCAGTGGGTATTGGGGACATGGTGTCTTCTTAACAACAGGAGAGAAAGGTGACACATGGTCCCTGACACAGCGTGCAGCTTTTTGGGCCGGGGGAACAAGCCCCTTGGAAAGGGGAGATCCCATAGCTAGAATTAGTACCCCCGACCAGCTCTTGGAAAATGTGCACAAAGCTGCTTGCCTGCAAATGACTCACAAAAAGAAATGAATTCCTGGCTTTGAATCCCTGATGCAATTACCTGTGAAGCCCAAGATAATGACCCCTTGAATTTGTGGGCTTCCAGAATCACTCAAACCTACAGCAATTCTCCTTCCAAAAACGATAGCAGCTGTATCTCCTGTAGAAAGACCAGACAGATTTCCTAGTCACTGGAACGACCCATTTGTTCCCCTTTATGACTTGTTGAGGAAAGGGGTGAAATGGGATTGGAGTCTTTCTCAGGAGTCAGCATTGCAATTGCTGATTTTTGAAGCAACAGCTCATCAAGCACTGGGCCCTATCCATCCTACAGATCCTTTCCAGGTGGAATGGGCATTTGCCTCCTCAGGGCTGTCAGTACACATATGGCAGCGGGGTCCTGAGGCTCCGACAAGACCTGTTGGTTTTGATTCCCGTGGTTCCAAAGATGCTGAGAAAAGATACACTACCTGGGAAAAAGGATTGTTGATGGTTATCTTAGCTTTCCTAGAAGTAGAAAAAATTGCACAAAAACAACCAATTGTATTGAGAGGCCCCTTCAAGGTTATTAAGACAGTCACTAGTGGGAGTCCCCCTCCTGACGGGGTGGCCCAGAGGGCCTCAGTGAGAAAGTGGTATGCTCAGGTTGAACATTACTGTAACTTCTTCTCAATGACAGAAGGAGCTGTAAAAACTTTAGCAATCCAAGAAACTGAGAGCTTGGACAAACCTGCCTCTGTAATCAAAGTAACCCCTCCTTTCTGCCCCGAACAATCAGCAAACTCTTGGTTTACTGATGCTTTTGCTAAAGGGGAAGGAAAAGGATGGAAATCTAGGGCAGAAGCCCTCCACTTTTCCTCTGGTGAGCAAATGATTACAGAGGGAGAAGGTAGTACACACAGTGGGGAGCTGATAGCTGTCTGGAGTGTTTTTCAACGAGAAGCACAGAATTCCTCTTTGGTCTGCATCTACACTGACTCCTATGCTCTGTACCAAATGATCCTAATAATCCAGCTCATGACCCTGGCCAACCTGTTCTGGTGGACCTCTCTTACTATAGGACTAGTAGCACTTGTGCTAAAACCCCCTCTGAAGAAATATGCATGGGAATCCTCTGGTGCTCTAGGGAAAGAGCATTGGACAAATACATGCTGGATAATTCCATCATTCTAACTTTTCTGCCTCTCGGCGGCAGAATTCTGTTGTGTTTACTTTCTCAGAAGAACTCCGAGGGACATGAAGACCACCTAATCCATGATAAAACTGGTAATACTTTTCTGCATCCTACCGCAACCCCATGGCCAGAAAGCAGCTGAGTGACCGTGGTCTGAACTAATTGTGGTAGCATGCAGAAAAAGTGAAAGGATCTCTTGAAGCACAAAAAGGTTTGTACGCAGCCAAGCATACAGGATTGTTGGCACAATTTCACATGAACACAAACTGTAGAAGTAGTTTGGTTTTGGTCCAAAAATACTGAAGCACTTTTTTTTTGTTTTGTTTTGTTTTTGTTTTTGTTTTTGTTTTTTAAGTTGAAAGTATTGATTCAAATACTGGAGTAGGACTTGATGTTAATGTTGTGACACCTACCACCCAACCACTGGTTACACTTAGCCCGAAAATTTTTGAAATTGGACCATGTAGAATCAGGAAAACTGGCCAACAACAGATATTGTTTAATCTGTTATGGTCTCTTAAACAAGTCAAATTGCTGATGCAAAACAATATCTGAGAAATACAACCAGCTTGTTCACCCTTTTTGCAGACCTCTTTTCAGGCTTGGACAACCTGGCTGCGACAGTGGAAGCCTCCTAAAAACCGCGTGCCAAGAGACATAACTGGTCTTGTGGGAACAGGATTGGGAATCCTAAATAGTATTGATTCAGAAGTATGAATGAATAAATTGGCTTCCACAACTAAAGATTTAACCAAAATACAACAACCACTGCAATCGTCCTTATCAGCCTTGGGAACACATCAGTGGTTGCTATCAAACATTCTAGCAAATTGGGAAAAGATAAATGTAAATAATAGCAAATTGATCATTGATGCACTTAATGCCACACAAAGCAACGTTTCCTTAGCTCTTAGCCGTATCCAGGCTCAATGATGGATGCAGTCAGTTGCTGCCTCAATTATAAGAGAAGGTGAAGAAGGCACTTTTCCCACTGAAATGAGGAAAATAGTCTGGGACAGTGCCACTGACTTTGAAAGAGATTTCCAATCCTGGTGGAATTTAGTGAATTTTACCTATGACCCTAACACAAACACAGCCACAGCATTTGCGTTGACCATAAGAAATGCCTGGGTGCATTTGATATTCCCTATCATTGCACTAGGATTAAATCATGATGGACCCACTTTCTATCCTTCTGAACATAGAGAATGGGCCCGTCAAATTGATGACAAATGGCAAACTGTCAATTTAGAGTCCTGTACCATCTGAGAACAACTAGGGTTTATCTGTGAAGGTAATGCAATTGTAGCTCAAGATATTTGTCTGGAGACAGAACAAAATAGCTGTCATTTTGATAGTCATCCTAACGAGACTTCTGAAACAGTCCTTGTATCTACAGACAATGGGTGTGCCTGCTTCAGAACCGCTTGGGATACTGTGTTTATAGAAAGTACAGTAGTAGCTACTAAAAATCATTCCAATTTTTGTGCTTGCAACTTTACTAAAATTGCAGGATGTGATTTTTCTTTTGTAGCTCCAGTTACTTCACATGAACTTTTAGAATCCAATCTCACGTTGATTCACAAGCTACTGCCTACTCCCATTGGGATGAACCTTTCTCTGGTAAAGCAATTATTACTTCATCAAGATCTAATAGAGATCCTAGGAAAAATCAAGGGGAATGGACAGAAAACTCTGGTAACTGTTCATCATCATGTGCAAGAAATACATCGTGTTGTAGAAAGGGTGAAAAGTGATGCCGAGCACAAGTGGTGGGATACCCTTTTCGGGTGGTCACCCACCGCCACCGGTATCCTGAAGAAATTGTGTCATCCCATTGTTGTTCTTCTGATTTTAGTTATGATTGGTTTTGTTTTATCAGTAATCTTGCTTATTGTAAATTGGAGAATGATGAAACGATGAACAAAATTAACATCTATAATTAATGCACACCACTTGGCCGACATCCTTTACACTAGAGATGTTCCCAGGACAGTAGGTAGACACAAGAAGATGATAAGGTTAGAAGATATGTTTTACATCATTTTCTTTTATGATTTGTTCTAATCGCTGTTTTAATTATTTTTGTTTATTGTTTATAAAATTGTACTGAGTAATATCGATTATACTAGGTTTATTACTTTACTGTTTAATATTGATGATACTGGTTTATTATTTGATCAATTTATTGTTTAATTGATTCATATTGATTATTATTTAAATAACTATTATTGATTTACTAATTGTATTTTGCTTATTGTTTAATTATAATTTGTTGTGATTACTAATATGTTGTGATTGTTTTAGTTTTCCCGTTTTCTCTTTCTTTCCCTTTTCCTCTTCTCTTTTCCCTGGGACCTGCTGCCAACACTTGACGAGTCCTGAACACTCCACGACGACACCATGGAATCCTGCTGATGAAGATCTTTCGAGGGCAATCGTCAGTCACGGGGTGGTGTAAGAGCCCGTCAGAAGCCCCTCATTTTCCATTCTGCCTTCCGATTGCCACAAGAAAGAATCCCTTCCCCCACTGTAGTTCCGGCTTAGAACAGGACACAGCACAGGTGGAACCACTGAACCGTCATGCTGGCTGTTCCCAACAAGGCCTGGTAAGAACTTGGCAAGGAGTTGGCAAGGACTTGGCAAAGACCTGACATGGAGCCAGCACGGGACAGCCTGATGCGCGGCCTGCTTCTAATCTCCGTTCTTAAGCCCAATGAACTTTTGGGGTGACTCTCGCGGTCCTTCACTGAAGACCCCTCATCTGCCTCGTTACCACTGTGACAAAGAAAGAATGAGAACCCTCCTCCCAAGGACTGAGACTGAGACCCCTGCTATAGGGAGGAGGGGAAATTGGTGGTCTGACCACTAATGACATGACCTGTTTCCCTTCAGTGATTCAAATGGACTTATTCTTCATTGGATTCGTCTTGCTTTGGTGGTTTCTGTGGACTCACCCGTTCCCTCGGGGCGATTACAATGGACTTTCATTATTACACTTGTTCCCCCCCTCTCTCCTCTGTGGACTATAATTGGAGCCCCGAGTCGGCCAGAACTTCGAAGACTCCCCCGACACGACAGACGGATCCCCATCGTCCGGAGCACTGAGGATCTCGCCTGTGTTGGTAGCTATTCCCATATCCCTCTTCTCTCTCTAACCTTTTATCTCCTTTCAGATCCCCACTATCGCGTTTACTGTTTTGGCCCCTACTAAAGGTGCATTTGTTGTGATTAACTGATAGTCCCTTGTTGTTTGCCTTTGTTGCACTTTTGGGATGGGTGAAAAGAACCATCACGACACCCCGCAAGAAGCGGATCGTGACAGAGGCGGGCTGGTTACCCCAGACCTGCTAAGCGAGAGCGGCAGTCTCCCATGCTGCGTTTCCGTCTTTTTCGCCAGAAAAGCGGCCAGTAAAGAGACGAAGCGAGTAATAAAAAGAGTGAGAGAACCCCCTGGGACTGGGTCTCAGAGAAAGAGTGGGACCCCTTGGGGGGGGGGGGGGGGGGAGTAAAATGTAATTTATTAGAAAAAAAAATGAATTAAAAGGTAAAAAGAGGGTTTTCTTGGCATAATCTATTGGGGAAAAATAAAAGGTAAAATGTGTAGGAGGGGCCCCTAAAAATTCTGCTGGATTGAGGGATAAGAATGCCCGAGAACATCCAAGATCAAACCTGCTGGATTGAGGGATTAATATTGCAAGAGCATCCAGGGTTGATTCAAACCTGCTGGATTGAGGGATTAATGTTCCAAGAGCATCCAGGGTTGATTCAAACCTGCTGGATTGAGGGATTAATGTTCCAAGAGCATCCAGGGTTAAGTCAAACCTGCTGGGTTGAGGGATTAACATTCCAAGAGCACCCAGAATTAAGTTTGCTGGGTTGTTGAGAGCAGCCAAGATTGAGTAAAAATTTTGCCAGTTTGAAGAGAAGTCTGACAGGATCTAGAGTTGGGAACCACACAGCTAGATTGAGGGGTATCCAAGAACACTGGGACTAGCCAGGGACACCTACAAGTGTAATAGGTGTGTTGAAAAAGAAAAGGTACCTTGTTGTTGTGGTTGTTTTGTTATGTGTAAGAGTAAGTAAAATAAAGTTAAGTGAATGTAGACGAAGGAAAGTATATGTATGCATCCTGCCCTGTTAAGCAGCCTCACTGTGCTTCCCTGCTGTCACCGACAAACACAAGTTACGAACCCTCAGAACTGAAAAAGTTCCATCAAATATTGCTTCCATTGATGACCATGATATTGTCTATAATACCTTGTTCCAACTTATGTTATGTAAGTGTTAATACCCCTATCCTACCAGTTGGTAAACCTGATGGGTCATACCGGTTAGTACAGGATCTGCGGGCCATAAACAAGGTCACTGAGGATCTGTATCCTGTGGTGGCCAATCCCTACACGTTATTAACTTGCTTAACCCCCGAGCTAACTTGGTTTACCGTTTTAGATTTAAAAGATGCCTTCTTTTGCCTTCCTATCCACGAAGCCAGAAAATTTTTGCATTTGAATGGGAAAATCCTAAGAGCAGGCGAAGAACTCAACTGACATGGACCAGACTCCCACAAGGATTCAAAAACTCACCCACTTTGTTTGGAGAACAACTTGCAAAAGAATTAGAGACCTGAGAAGCCCCTCCAGAGGAAGGGAAGTTGCTAGAGTACGTAGATGACATCCTGATAGCCACACGGACAAGGGAAGCATGCACGGCCTGGACGATAAGCCTCTTGAACTTTTTGGGGCTCCAAGGGTACCGAGTATCAAAGAAAAAAGCCCAAGTAGTAAAACAGAAAGTAACTTATCTGGGTTACGAAGTCAGTGCTAGACAACGTACCTTGGGCCAAAGCCGGAAGGAGGCAATATGCCAGAGCCCAAAACCTCAGCCGGTAAAGGAACTACGAACTTTCCTGAGGATGACAGGGTGGTGCAGGTTATGGATCTATAACTATGGACTGTTTGTTAAGCCCTTCTATGAACTGATTGCAACTGAAAGCAGGAACATCCAAGAGAGAAAGGAAGCTACGCAAGCTTTCAACCAGCTGAAAAAAGCCCTCATGTCAGCTCCAGCCCTGAGATTGCCGGACGTGAGTAAGCCTTTCCTTTTATTCTCCCATGAGAAGCAAGGAATCGCCTTAGGAATACTAGCACAGGACCTGGGCCCATATCGGAGAGCAGTGGCTTACTTCTCTAAGCAATTGGATACAGCAGCTAAAGGGTGGCCTGGGTGCCTCAGAGCTGTTGCAGCAGTCATCCTGAACATCCAAGAGGCACACAAATTCACCCTAGGCCAGAAAAGAACTGTGCTAGTGTCTCACACAGTGTCTGCAGTGCTAGAGGTAAAAGGTGGGCATTGGCTTTCCCCACAACGGCTCCTGAGATACCAAGCTATCATAGCGGAGCAAGATGATGTAGAGATAGTAGTGGCTAACATTGTCAATCCAGCCTCCTTCCTCAGTAGAAACCAAGGGGAACCAGTGGAACATGACTGCCTGGAGACCATTGAAGCCACCTACTCCAGCTGCCCTGACTCGAAGGACACCCCTCTCGAGAATGCAGAAGTCTCGTTTACTGATGGAAGCAGTTATATCATCAGTGGAAAACGGCACGCCGGCTAGGCAGTTCCAACGTGCAAGGAAGTAATATCATCTGGGCCCCTGCCAACAAATACCTCTGCACAGAAGGCCGAGATAATTGCTCTAACTCGGGCCCTAGAATTGGCAAGAGGGAAAGAAATAAACATATACACGGACTCGAAGTATGCATTTGGAGTAGTGCATGCTCACAGAGCCATTTAGAAAGAGAGAGGACTGCTGAAGTCTCAAGGGAAAAATATTAAAGATGCATCAGAAGTACTGCGACTTCTAGCAGCAGTCCAGTTGCCAGAGAAAGTAGCGATCATGCACATTAAGGCACATCAGAAGATCAACTCCGAATTGGAAGAAGGAAACGAGCTGGCAGATAGGGAAGCAAAAGAAGCAGCAAGACGGGCAAATTTCCCCTAAAGGTAAGCCAAGATACAACAAACCAGAAAAAAAATTAATCTATGAGCAAAAAGGAGACTATAACCAAGAGGGATGGGCCACCATAGAAGGAAAATTAGTTCTACCCTCCTATTTATGATGGTCCCTAATAAAGGAAGAACACCAGAAAACCATTGGGGTATTGATGCTCTAGCATAACTAGACATTTACAACTCGACAATGTGACCTTTGCCTCCAGACCAACCCCAAAAATACTCCCAAACCAAAGCTTAGCCAGATTAGGAAGGGTCATGGGCCGGAGCAGCAATGGCAGATTGATTGTACAGAATTGCCAAGAAAAGGGGGGTATAAGTTTTTCCTGGTGCTAACAGATACCTTTTCAGGATGGCCAGAAGCATTCCCCACCAGGACTTCTAAAGCTCAAGAAGTAACTAAGGTATTGGTACAAGAAAACATACCACGCTTTAGAGTCCTGGCCACAGTCTCCTCAAATAGAGGACCACATTTTATTGTAAAATTCGTGCAACAAGTTAGCCAATACTTGAACATAGACTGAGAACTTCGCACCCCATATAACCCACAATCAAGTGGTCAGGTAAAAAAAATGAATCATTTGATCAAACAACAAATTGTACAATTGGGACAAGAAGCTAATTTGTCATGGACTCAATCCCTCCCATTAGCACTACTGCAGATCCGAACCAAACCCAAGACTAAAGAAAAGCTAAACCACTTTGAATTGCTTTATGAAAAACCATATGGGGTGCGAAAGAGAATGTCTACCCAAGACATGTCACTAACCTCCTGTATGTTAAGTCTCTTAACTTGGTGTATCCAGCACCAATCACTAGCTAATAAACACAAGTCATAACTAGTGAAATACACTGTTTAGAAGACTTTATGTCACCCAATTATAATCCTATTAATTTTAGTTACTGTAAGTTTAATGATGTCTACTTTAACACTCATGTAGAATTCGAGGATGTTAAAACACATGGCCAGTCTGACATCACTCTCTAGAACTCATAGAATCTTACTGAAAGAGGACGGTCATGATAGTAGATCAGAATTTAAATCAAGACCCCTGTAGTAAAAGAATTTAATCTATTTTAAGAAAAGGGGGGACTGAAGCAGAGATTTTTAGAGTTAGGTTAACAAAATGAATGAAGCATTTCTAATTTAGCTTGTAGAGTTATCTGTTGAATTTTCAACCTTTTACTTAAGAAACCTCTGCCTAGTACAAAGGGCATAGGAAAATGCAAATTTCTGAAGCTTCTTGCATAAAGAACAATACCAGAAGAAGGAAAGAACCCAGATAAAGAAGCTCCTCTGTCTCCAAGCCTATCAAGACTGACAGACGTACTCAGATAAGCACCAAAGGACCAAAAGCGCACGCGCAGAGAGGAAAAGTTCAAAAGTTCAATCATGAGGAAGACCACAATCTTCAGCCTCAGGACCACCAAGAGACCCCCGTACGACCACCACAGGAAACCACTATTGCCCAGAAGGGCGTGGACTTACTTCGCATGAGAAGCGAGGACAGGCGGGGCCAGGGGTGGAATATGCATGAAAAAGTTGTGCAATGTATTGCATATGGAACGTCTTTAAGAATAAAAGTGTGGGTCAGACTGAGGCTCGGGGCACAAGTTTTGGAGAGCTATCTCACTTGTGCCGGGCGCTGACATATGTACCCACTTCATAACTACCCCAGGTTATGGAGTCTATTGATTTCTTCCGCGTATCGTTTCAGAGGTTTCTTGCCTTCGCCAGGCTGCAACGTGCCCGCTAGTACCAAGAACTGGGCAGGAGTGGGCAGAGAGCACGGCCATCTGCCAGCAGGTTGCAGCTTGCCCAGGAAAATGCAGTGTCCTTGGAATGTGCAGCAAATCCTATTTCCTGGCAAGGTCGGGCTAAGTGAGCAGTGCTGGGACACTTTCTCTTTGAGAACTGGAGCGGAAAAGCTTTTGGCTAAGATGTAGGCGACTAGAGAGGCAGAATACGGAGCTCCGCAGCTGGCCGAAAGCAAGTGCCGCTTCCCGGCGTCTTTCGGCAAAAGCGGCGCTTCGGAGCGCACCGCTGCCGCTCCAGTCATCTGTGCGCGAAGTAGCCGCTTCTTCGCCTCCGGCAGCCGGAGATCGCGGTAGCTTGCAAGAGGCGAAGAACGAAGCCGCGAAGAAGCCGGCTTGTGTGCGAAGCTCGCAGACTGCTGCAGGACGGTGGCTGCCGCTCTCCTGCCTGTTGAATTCACTCTTGGCATGCCAATGGGAGGTGTTCCAGGACAACCTTCCTGAGTTTTTATTTTAGTTTTCATGCATCCCACCTTGGAAATTCTTGTTGCTCCCCAGAGGCTCCGAGATGCAGAGAACACGGTGGCAGCTGCTGAGAAGAAGGGCAACTGTGAGTTGGTCAAGAAGCAAGAACACAGGCAGTTGACTGTGCTTGGCGAGGAGCAGCTGCTGGATTCTTGCAATTGCCTTCAGTGCGCACAGAAGCCCGCTGCTCTGCTGCTTGGTTTTTCGCCTTCAGTCAATTACACACTGCTGAAGTTGAGGCAGGCAGTTCAGCTTTGCTGCTTTTCAGCATCTCAGCTGCTTTCTGCTCTGTGACAGCTCTCGAGGTGAAATAGAGATTTTTAGAGTTAGGTTAACAAAATGAATTAAGCATTTCTAATTTAGCTTGTAGAGTTATGTGTTGAATTTTCAACCTTTTGCTTAAGAAACCTCTGCCTAATACAAAGGGCAAAGGAAAATGCAAATTTCTGAAGCTTCTTGCATGAAGAACAATACCAGAAGAAGGAAAGAACCCTTTCCTTCTGAATTAAAATAAAGAAGCTCCTCTGTCTCCAAGCCTATCAAGACTGACAGACGTACTCAGATAAGCACCAAAGGACCAAAAGCGCACGCGCAGAGAGGAAAAGTTCAAAAGTTCAATCATGAGGAAGACCACAATCTTCAGCCTCAGGACCACCAAGAGACCCCCGTACGACCACCACAGGAAACCACTATTGCCCAGAAGGGCGTGGACTTACTTCGCATGAGAAGCGAGGACAGGCGGGGCCAGGGGTGGAATATGCATGAAAAAGTTGTGCAATGTATTGCATATGGAACGTCTTTAAGAATAAAAGTGTGGGTCAGACTGAGGCTCGGGGCACAAGTTTTGGAGAGCTATCTCACTTGTGCCGGGCGCTGACATACGTACCCACTTCATAACTACCCCAGGTTATGGAGTCTATTGATTTCTTCCGCGTATCGTTTCAGTCGGGGCTTGCAAAGGTGCTTTAGGCGCGGCCCAGCTGATAGCGCAGCGGGCGCGCGGGCACAAGCCGCGGTTTGAGGAGCTGCTTTGAACGCCGCTAGCTGATAGCGCAGCTAGTGGGAGCGTGGTACAAGCTAGGAGTTACAAGCACCGCTTACAAGCATCGCTAGTTGGTAAAAAGCTTGCAAAAGTAGCCAGCGAGCCCGGCTGGGCTAAGAGTTAAGTGTTTGTTATACAATAGCACTGCCCTTCAGTGTTAAAAGCTGTCACTGGTGCAGGGGGAGGGGTTGGGGAAGGCAGTCTAGGGTTGCCATGGGAAACAGCAGTTGTATGAGTTCTCCACCCCCTTTTGGAAGAGAATTGTACCCTCCCCCTGTCCTGTCAGTTGTTGTTCAAGTCTGCCCCTTAGCCTAGAATCTTCTCTGTTCCACGGTTCTTCCACCAAGAACACTCCTTTCCCTTTTCCCCACTGGTTAATGTTATATTTCCCCTCCCTTTAGCCTTCTCCCGATTGTACCCTCGAATGCTAAACCCTCCTACCCCTACGCAGTAAAAGAATCCTCACCCCGCCCTTCGGGGCTCTCGGAATCTGCCTCCCTACTGCTTCGTTGTCTCCCTGTTTGCCCCTTCTGCGACCCTTCAATCAACGAGCAGGATTTCAGCAGCCCGAGTGTCCCTCCCGTTCTTCTGGTGGACCCTCAGATGTACCAGCTGTTACAAATAAACTCGTTTTAATAGGTGGGAGTGGTGATGGGTTGTAGGTAATTGTTAAATAATGTAACCAATTGTTAATGTAATGAATTGTTAAATTGTTAATGTAGTAAGTGGTTGTGAGTTACTGTTAGTTACGAAGTTTAATATGTACCATTAGTTAAGTGTTTGTGCACAGTTGCCAATCAAGGGGGGGGAGGCCAGGTGCATCGGAGAACGACATCATCAGTCCAACCTGCTATTGGAGAAACAGAACAACCAATGGTGCCTCGAAGTTCAGGAATGATTGGCCAGAAATGCACCATCTTATAAACCAATCAAGGACCAGAAAATGAGCCAATCAACGAGAAGATCAAGAACGCACCAATCAACAGCCTCCAGAGACTTTAACAACCCCGGGCGCTGGCCACCCGGGGTCTTTCCGCGGACTTTGTTGCCAAGGAAACACCCTGTGCCTGTGCACAGTTACTGTTACACGTTGTTACTTTCTGGCTTGCCGCTGAGGTCTTGGGCTTATCCTGGGACCTCGTCCCCAGCTGTCTGTGATTTTAATAAACAGGCCCAAATTTTTTTAACATATTCTGGCTTTGAATTTGCCTGTTCGTAACAGATTGGGGGCTCGCCCGGGATAGCCACGCCCCAGAGGCGGTCCCGGAGAAGGACAGGTCCGGGAAGACCGGTCCAGCGTTTTTTTTTATCGCTGCCCGAACTTGGATTTCTCTGAGACCGAAGACGGTTGCTGGCTACACCCGAGAGACGACTGAGGACCCGGCAACCCAGACTGAAAAGGCCCTTCGAGAGGGAGCGGGGCTTGCAGCGCACAGGTAGGCGTTGCGAGTGGGGCAGGCATAAGGGGGTACGCTCATGCATGGTGAGTGAGTGAGACGGGGGCTGGCACCTCAGACTCCCGAAGTGACAGTGGACCTCCTAGTACCGTGTTTTCGGACTCCCGCGAGGGGGCCGGCCGGGAACGGAGGGAAGCGATTGGAATAAATCATTGGAGTGAGTGTGGAACCCCGAGGGACCCTCCTTAGCGTGGGTGAAGGGGGAGTACCTCCTTTTCTCCTGCCCTTACCCGCGTAGGCTCCCGTTCCCCCAGGGTGGTGGGGGCTCCTAGGGGTTGCTTGAGCCAAAAAGGCGAAGGAACCGAAGGTGGTGGTTGGTTGGGATAACTTTCTGGCTTGCCAGAAAGACCTTCGGAACCGGGCCTCCCAGTACAGTGACAGGCATTGGGGCGGCTGGCTGGGAGGGGGGTGGACGGTCCCTGGACCCTTGATCCAAAAACGAAGGAACCGAAGGTGGTGGTTGGTAGGGATAACTTTCTGGCTTGCCAGAAACGTTCTGGCTTGCCAGAAAGACCTTTGGAACCGGGCCTCCTAGTACAGTGACAGGCATTGGGGCGGCTGGCTGGGAGGGGAGTGGACAAGGGGGGCGCAGGGGAGTTCCACCGGCTCAAGCAATCTGAAGGGCAGTTCCTCAAGGTGAGCGCGGGAAGTGTCCCGGGCATCTTGAGGAACTAGGACCTCTGGGGTGGGCTAAAGACTCTCAACCGGAGACCTACTGGTAGTGAGGCCACCGGTTGGGGGATTGTCCCTCCTTTGGCAGGGGGAGGGAGTAGGAGCCTGACCAGAGGGGAATAGGACCCTAGGCCAGGGGGTCTGGCCAAGGGGAAATTCCTCCTAGCACGGCGACGGGCCGGGGAGGGCAAAAGGCCGCCGGCTAGGAGAAGTCCCTCTATCCATTAGGGGTAGGAGGGAGGGTTTAGAACCTGTCAGTTAGGGATATTGTTTTGTTCTAGTATATATAAGTTGTCTCGTCTATGTGTGATTTGCTCTTAATTGGAATTTTGTGGTCGATATTATCAAGTTCGTCTATTTTGTCTGTTGTTACCGATAGTGTTATTTATTGGGTTATTATATTGTGTTGTTTTATTTGTTTTAACACAAAAATACCAATTTGGTAATTTGGTATTTTGCAGTATTGTTTGTGGTATTCTGTGTAATTTTTTGCTTCAAGTGATTGAGGTGTATATTGCTTTGAGTAGAGAGTTTTTAGCGTTTTGTCAGCTTATATCTTTGGGTTAGGATTTCTGTTTGTGTCAGAGGGTATCGTGTATCTTGTGAGGTTGTGTTAAAGAGCCGACATTTTGTTGTTTTAGTACACAGATTTTAAGTCATTGATAGTGTGTGTGTGAGTGTGGGTGGCTCAGAGGAGCCATTTTAGTTGCTTTTGAGGTATTCCCCTCGAGAAGGGGAGTGGTTGTTTTACAGGGTGTGTGTGTGTGAGTGTGGGTGGCTCAGAGGAGCCATTTTAGTTGCTTTTGAGGTATTCCCCTCGAGAAGGGGAGTGGTTGTTTTACAGGGTGCGTGTGTGTGAGTGTGGGTGGCTCAGAGAAGTCATTTTAGTTGCTTTTGGGGTACTCCCCTCGAGAAGGGGAGTGGTTTGGGAGTGGGTGATAGACATTTGAAAAGACTTCCGGCTGATCAGCCATTTTGGTTTGTTTTGAGTCTTGGTTCCCACGGCATCTAATTTTCCCACGGGTCATTATTTTCGTTCCCACGGTATTCAATTTTCCCACGGGGTCTCCTATTGATTTATGTTTAAATTCTAGTTGTTCTTTTTATTGTAAATCCTTTTGGATTGTCATTCTTCTTTAAAGTTTACACAGTGACTTATTGCGAAGTTGTCTATTTAGTTAAATTGATACAAGTTGTTTATAGTTATGGGTCAGTGTGCAAGTAAGCGTATCCATAAGGGAAAAGCTAAGAAAATGAAATTGAAAGACATACCACAAGACAGTCCATTGGGGGAAATGTTAGAGAATTGGGACCATGATAAAAATTTAAAGGAATTGGATAAGATAAAAATGATACATTATTGTATTGAAATATGGCCACAAAAGAACATTCAAGAAGGACCTGTTAATTGGCCTTGGTATGGGTCAAAAGAAAAATGGTTATGTCTAGCTTTAAATAAATATGTTAATTAAAGAGAAGTATTAGACGAGGAAGAAATCAAATATGCAACCTGTTGGCTGGAAAATGAAATTTGGGATAAAAAGGTCCGAATGTATAGGGTGGGTAAAGAAATAAAAGAGGGAAAAGAAGAATTTAAGCAAAAATGGGATCCATTGGATTATCTTCCTCCTCCAGTACCCCCTCCTATCCAACCCGAACCCATTCTGGCTCCTCCAGCATCTCTCCCTGTTCAGCCTATTTCCCCTCCTATCTCTTCAGGGCCCCTCCCTACTCAACCTGTCCCCCACTCTACTCCATCAGCATCCCTTCCTGCCCAACCCGCACCTTGTCATACTCTTCTGACTTCACCGACAGTCCCCACTCCAGCAGTTTCTCCCATGCCTCTCTCCATCCCTGTCACCCTCCCTCTGCCTCCCACACAAAATCTTACACAAACTCAACAGAGTAGCTTGGAGGGGGTGGCGACTCACAACTGTGAGTGCGAAAGAGTTGTAAGACCAAAAGAGAGGATTGCAATCTCAGGTAGTCATCATTATAATACTAGATCACAAGCTGAGAGGAGCTTCCAAAAGGGGGAAGCAGGAGAAAGGTTATTACCTTTGAGAGAGGTTCCGATGGGAGGTGTCCAGGGGGGAATCGGTTTTGTAAATGCACCTTTGACGGGCTCAGAGGTGAGAAGTTTTAAGAAAGAACTTAAACCCCTATTGGAAGATCCTATAGGAGTTGCTGATCAAGTTGATCAGTTTTTAGGTTCAAGTACATATACTTGGGAGGAAATGAATTCTATTTTAGGTATTCTTTTTTCTTCAGAGGAAATGCATTTTATTCGGGTTGCAGGCATAAAAGCATGGGAGAAAGAGAATAGGGCCGGGCCGCGGGGTGAGGAGAAGATGCCTCTCACTCCACCTGATTGGAATCCAAATACGGAAGAGGGCCGTAGAAATATGAATTGTTATAGGTCTTTGGTTATTAAAGGCATCCGGGGAGCGGTCCCCCGGACTAGTAATGCAAAGTTGGCCTTTGATAGCCAGCAGGAGAAAGATGAAACCCCAAATGCCTGGTTAGATAGGCTAAGGCGAAATTTCCAATTATATTCCAGTGTGGATCCAGAGAGCACAGAAGGGAAAGTGTTGGTAAAGGTGCAATTTGTAACTAGAGCATGGCCAGATATTAGAAGGAAGTTAGAGAAGATAGAAGAATGGCAGGAAAAAGGCATGAATGAATTGTTAAGGGAGGCACAGAGAGTTTATTTGAGGAGGGAGGAAGAAAAGATGAAATCGAAGGCTAGAATTATGGTTGCAATAGCTAGGGAGAGTCAGGACAGAGAAAGGGAAGAGCCGAAGGGAAGGGAAAAATCAAGGAAGGAGGAGATTCGAGGGCAGGACGCAGACTCCTGGGAGGGGAAATGTTTTTATTGTGGTGAAAAAGGTCACTTTAGGAAGGAGTGTAAGAAATGGAGAAAAGACAGGAGGCTGTACAAAGAAACGGAGATTGGAGAAAATGATGATTAGGGGTGTCAGGGGCTCTATCCCCTGGGGAAGATGGGTGAGCATAAGTTGGAGCCCTTGATAAATTTGGAAATAGGTCCCCAGGGGGAAGAATTTGAATTTTTAGTTGACACTGGGGCTGATAGGTCATGTGTTTCACGGTTCCCAAAAGGTTGTAAATTGAGTCAAAGAGTGTGTAAAGTGAGAGGTGCTAGTAATGAGCCTTTTGAAGTATCGGTAATAGAGCAAGTTGTGGTTAAAGGAAATTCAAGAGAAGGATATGTAGATTTGTTATATATGCCTAAATTGGAATGTAATTTATTAGGTAGAGACCTACAGGTACAATTAGGGGTAGGGGTAATCCCTAAAGAGGGAAAGATGGTAGCAGAGATGCTGGTTCTCAAGTCGGAGGATGAAAGTGAAATCAATAGCGAAGTCTGGGCAGAAGGGGGAGGCCGCAGCCTACTCGATATACCCCCCATAGAAGTAAAAATGAAACCAGGAACTTCACCAATTCGAGTAAAGCAATATCCTATTTCGGCCGAAGGGAAACAAGGACTAGCTCCAGTTATAAAAGAATTGATTAAAGATGGAATACTAGAACCATGCATGTCTCCCCATAACACGCCGATATTACCGGTAAAGAAATCAGATGGTACTTACCGATTAGTCCAAGATCTAAGGGAGGTGAACAAACAGACAATTTCACGGTACCCTGTAGTAACCAATCCGTATACACTTCTAAGTAAGGTACCACCGAAACATGCATGGTTCAGTGTGATAGATTTGAAAGATGCCTTCTGGGCTTGTCCTCTAGCTGAAGAAAGTAGAAGTTGGTTTGCCTTTGAGTGGCAGGATGAGGAGACAGGAAGGAAACAACAACTCCAATGGACCAGACTACCCCAAGGTTTTACAGAATCTCCAAATTTGTTTGGCCAGGCTTTGGAAGAATTGTTAAGGCAGTTTCAACCAGTGGGAGATACCCAAATTCTGCAATATGTTGATGATTTGTTGGTGTCAGGGGAACAGAGGGAACAGGTTCAAGCAACAACAGTGAAATTATTAAACTTTTTTGGGGAAAAGGGTTTAAAAGTGTCAAAAAAGAAACTCCAATTTGTAGAACAGGAAGTGAAATATTTAGGTCATCTGATTGGGAAAGGATACAAGAAATTAGAAGCTGAGCGAATTCAAGGGATCCTCTCCCTACCTGCACCGAAAACAAAAAGGGATGTAAGGAAATTGTTGGGGTTAATCGGATATTGTAAATTGTGGATTGATGGGCATACTAAACTAGTTAAGTTCCTATATGATAAATTAGTTGAAGAAGAACCTATAGATTGGAATGAGGAAGATGAACAGAAGTTACAAGAGTTGAAAGAAAAGTTAGTGACAGCACCAGTTTTAAGTTTACCCGATTTAGACAGACCCTTTGAGTTGTTTATAAATGTAGAAGAAGGTATTGCATATGGAGTATTGGTCCAAAAGTGGTGCGGAGATAGAAAACCAGTAGCTTATGTGTCCAAGCTATTAGACCCGGTAGTGAGAGGATGGCCTACATGTTTACAATCAGTGGCTGCTACTGTAGCTTTGGTAGAGGAGGGATACAAACTAACATTTGGGAGCAAAATCAAAGTGTATACACCTCATGATTTGAAAACTATATTGAGTAAGAGAGCGAGTCAGTGGATTACAGACAGCAGGCTGTTAAAATATGAATTGATGCTCACCAATATTGAGAATTTAGAATTAGCCACAACGAATGTTCAAAATCCAGCCCAATTTTTGTATGGAGAGCCACAAGAAAATTTAGAACATTGTTGTATAGAAGTCATAGATTTGCAGACCAAAGTAAGGGAAGATTTGCAAGAGCAGCCATTACCAGAAGGAGAAGTGTTGTTTGTGGATGGTTCTTCCAGGGTAAAGGAGGGGAAGAGAATGTCAGGATATGCAGTAATAGATGGTAAGAGTATGGAAATTATAGAAAAAGGGAGGCTTCCAGCAAAATGGTCTGCACAGTGTTGTGAGGTTTATGCTTTACTAAAAGGGCTGCAGTGGTTAAAGTACAAGAAAGGAACTGTTTACACTGACTCCAAATATGCCTATGGTGTAGTACATACGTTTGGTAAGATCTGGGGAGAAAGGGGGTTTATAAACTCTAAAGGCAAGACCTTAGTCCATGAAAAGCTAATCAAGGAAACATTGGAAGCTCTCAAAGACCCTTTGGAAATTGCAGTGGTACATATAAAAGGTCACCAGAAAGGAACTTCTAAAGAGGTGCAGGGCAACAATTTAGCAGACAGAGCAGCTAAAGAGGCTGCCTTAGAAAAAGAAGAGAAAATCCTGCAGTTAGTCAATCTGGGGGACAGAGATAATAAAGAAAACCCAATTTTTAGTGAGCAAGAACAAAAAGAGTTGCTAAAACATGGGGGAATAAAAGATGAAAAAGGGAAGTGGATAATGCCAGATGGGAGACAGGTATTAAACAAAGCGCTAGCCAGGAAAATTTTGGAGAATTTGCATGCTTCAACGCACTGGGGAACACAGGCCTTGTGCGATCATTTTCTGCGAACTTATGTATGCATTGGTATATTTGAAGTAGCTAAGATAATCACAAGAGATTGTATGATTTGTCAGAGAGTAAATAGAAAAGTAATGAGAAAAGCCCCACTGGGTGGAAGAGAATTGGCCCAGAGACCTTTCCAAAGTGTCCAAATCGATTTTACTGAACTTCCCCCAGTTCAAAGGTTTAAGTATTTATTAGTGATAATAGATCATCTGACTCATTGGGTTGAAGCATTTCCAACTACAAGAGCTACAGCAGGAGTGGTTA
Organism: Vidua macroura; assembly: GCF_024509145.1. Taxonomy (NCBI): domain Eukaryota; kingdom Metazoa; phylum Chordata; class Aves; order Passeriformes; family Viduidae; genus Vidua; species Vidua macroura. Next base: position 202,208 of record NC_071586.1, read on the forward strand.
GTAAGATCTTACTGGAACAAGTCATACCGAGATATGGTATTGTAAACATTATTGATTCGGACAGAGGGCCACATTTCACAGCCAAGGTCCTACATCAGATAACAGAGGCTTTAGGAATAGTATGGAGACTTCACACCCCATGGAGACCTCAAAGCTCAGGAAGAGTGGAGAGAATGAACCAAACCCTAAAAATAACACTCACCAAATTGGTGGAGGAAACAAAAATGAACTGGTTAAAATGTCTTCCATTAGCACTAATGAGAATAAGAACAAAACCAAGAGCCGATATTGGCATTTCTCCTTATGAAATGATGTTTGGGTTGCCATTTCTAACTGTCTCAGACCACACGGGGACTTACGAAGAGGGAGAACAGAGTACCAAGAAGTATGTACAAGTGATTGCGAATACCTTAGAGGAATTAAGGAAAAATGGATATCTTCCCCAAAGTACCCCAATTGACTTTAAAATTCATTCGTTTCAGCCGGGAGACTGGGTTTTAATAAAGGTGTGGAAAGAACAGCCATTATCTCCCATGTGGGAGGGTCCCTTCCAGGTTCTCTTAACTACTGAAACTGCAGTAAGGACCCAAGAAAGAGGATGGACACATGTCACAAGAGTCAAAGGTCCGGTACAAGCTCCCACCGAGTGGACAGTGGTTAATACATCTGATACAAAACTGACTTTAAAGAGAAAACCTCAAGAGAAGTGAAATAAGAAGAAGAGCAGGGTTTTAATCTATTATGAACTGTTCAGATGTTATTAATTGTTACCTATTATTTAAATAATTATTCTAACTTGTTATTAGTATAAAAAGTTAAAATTGTTTGTATTGAAGTATTTATTATAACTCACGTCAAATTTCTGGTATTTTTTTATTGCAGATCCCAAAGAATAGAGCATCCTCCCACTCATTTAGTAATCAGGCCCTAAAAAGAAATACTCAAGTCAATACAAGGAGGGAAGTAAGTCACTGCAGGAGGAGGTAACGGTAAGATCATATTACAAGGGGCAAGACCGGGTCAGGATACACTCTTGCCACAAAGCAGATACACCATAGGCCTTCCCAAAGAGGGGGTAAAAATATGGAGGTTGGGAGAGTGCCCTGTACCGGACCCTTGTTGCTGTTAGCACTGCTAACAGTAATAAACATCCAGGGAAGTCCGATGGACCCCTGTGATAAATGTTACTATCCACTTTATGCAGGAGACTCTCGGAGTGCCGTCCTAAGAATTCATACAAATCCGAGTCCCAACTGTATTGACTTTTTACAATTAACAACATGTGTAGAGGACGGTACAACCTATTGGCTCTCCGAAAATATAGGAAATCATAAACAAAAACTGTTGGGAGAATGCCCTACCAGGGAAAAATGGATATGTTTGGAGAAGAAGCCAGAGAAAAAGGAGAAAGCAAAAGAGGTTCATGAACCTGACTTTATAAAGGAAAAGGAAGTAAAAGGGGTAATAAGGAAAGAAGCAGGACTCAAGATTCTAGGTGGGAAAAATCTGTTTTTAGACCTAGTTGAAAAAATAAGTCATGAATTTAATATAACTAATTGTTGGATTTGTGGAGACACTAGAACAGCAGAAATCTGGCCGTGGGAAGGAATTGCACTGAGTCCAAAAGAGATCTTAAGGTTAATGAGGAATAAGATGAGAATCCAAAGGTCATCACCTGTGCAAGATAAAAGGAATGACGAAGAAGTATGGAATTTAAAATCTGAGGTAATCGGGGAAGAATGTCTGTGGAGGAAGGGATCTTCTAAGTTCATTTCATATGTGGGTGAGTTATCCTGTAAACGATATCTAGTTACCAACGACACCCACCAATGGTGGATTCCTGGGGCTCCTCACCTCTATTGGTCTAGAAAACAAAAACGGGGATGTTCTTATATTCAAAAGGAAAAACTATATGAATGTATTACCACAGATCCCAACCCTTTCCATGATGATCCCCAAATGTACAAGTTTTGGAGTAAAAATGGGATCACTTCTGTAGAACATCATAAATTCTGGAGAGCTCCAAATGAGTTATTTTGGCTTTGTGGTAGAATGGCATATGTAATGTTGCCTAAAGATTGGACAGGAAGTTGTACACTAGGTATTATAAAACCTTCTTTCTTTTTACTGCCCAGAGACGAAAGTCAACATCTAGGAATTCCCTTATATGATGAATTAAAACGTAAAAGAAGAGACTTAATTGGTGGTTCTCAAAAGTGGGGGGAAGAAGAGTGGCCTCCAGAAAGAATAATCGAGACATATGGCCCTGCCACTTGGGCCCAAGACGGGTCGTGGGGATACCGAACTCCCATTTATATGTTAAATAGAATTATTAGATTACAGGCAGTGTTGGAAATCATAACCAATGAAACAGCCATGGTTTTAGATCTAATCTCTACCCAAAACCGCCAAATGAGAACGGCTATCTACCAAAATCGATTAGCATTGGATTACTTATTGGCAGAAGAAGGGGGGGTCTGTGGTAAATTTAATTCATCAGAGTGTTGTATTGAAATTGATGATTATGGAGATCTTATCAAAAACATTACAACCAGGATTAGGAAATTGGCACATGTCCCAGTCCAGAGATGGAGCCCTCTAATAAAATTAAATTGGTGGGATAACCTCTTGGGGGGAGAATGGTGGAAGAAGGTTTTATTGATTGCAGGAAGTGCCTTAATAAGTCTTATTCTACTTCCTTGTTTAATACCTTGTCTAATTCGGTTGATAACTAACATTGTGCAGAATTCCTTAGAAAGCTTAAGCAAAGAGAAGTTCGAGAAGATCATGATCATACAAGAAAATAAACTGGGAGAGAACTCTGAAACTGCTAAGAAGACCTATGAAAAGTACCAGAAATTAAGAAGAATTTACCAAGTTTATGATACTCCTGTTTAAATTAAAGGCTTGATGCGGGCTAAAGCCCGATCAAAGATTTAGAGGGGGGAGTTGTTACAAATAAACTCGTTTTAATAGGTGGGAGTGGTGATGGGTTGTAGGTAATTGTTAAATAATGTAACCAATTGTTAATGTAATGAATTGTTAAATTGTTAATGTAGTAAGTGGTTGTGAGTTACTGTTAGTTACGAAGTTTAATATGTACCATTAGTTAAGTGTTTGTGCACAGTTGCCAATCAAGGGGGGGGAGGCCAGGTGCATCGGAGAACGACATCATCAGTCCAACCTGCTATTGGAGAAACAGAACAACCAATGGTGCCTCGAAGTTCAGGAATGATTGGCCAGAAATGCACCATCTTATAAACCAATCAAGGACCAGAAAATGAGCCAATCAACGAGAAGATCAAGAACGCACCAATCAACAGCCTCCAGAGACTTTAACAACCCCGGGCGCTGGCCACCCGGGGTCTTTCCGCGGACTTTGTTGCCAAGGAAACACCCTGTGCCTGTGCACAGTTACTGTTACACGTTGTTACTTTCTGGCTTGCCGCTGAGGTCTTGGGCTTATCCTGGGACCTCGTCCCCAGCTGTCTGTGATTTTAATAAACAGGCACAAATTTTTTTAACATATTCTGGCTTTGAATTTGCCTGTTCGTAACACCAGCTACCCGAGCTTCGTGCCGAGCGGCTAAAAGCCCCCACGGCTCGGCAACTGGGAGATCCTTTGCATTACAGGGCGAATAAAGGGGGGATGAATGTGTGTGAATGCGAGGCTGTAAGAGCCCGTCAGAAGCCCCTCATTTTCCATTCTGCCTTCCGATTGCCACAAGAAAGAATCCCTTCCCCCACTGTAGTTCCGGCTTAGAACAGGACACAGCACAGGTGGGACCACTGAACCGTCATGCTGGCTGTTCCCAACAAGGCCTGGTAAGAACTTGGCAAGGAGTTGGCAAGGACTTGGCAAAGACCTGACATGGAGCCAGCACGGGACAGCCTGATGCGCGGCCTGCTTCTAATCTCCCTTCTTAAGCCCAATGAACTTTTGGGGTGACTCTCGCGGTCCTTCATTGAAGACCCCTCATCTGCCTCGTTACCACTGTGACAAAGAAAGAATGAGAACCCTCCTCCCAAGGACTGAGACTGAGACCCCTGCTATAGGGAGGAGGGGAAATTGGTGGTCTGACCACTAATGACATGACCTGTTTCCCTTCAGTGATTCAAATGGACTTATTCTTCATTGGATTCGTCTTGCTTTGGTGGTTTCTGTGGACTCACCCATTCCCTCGGGGCGATTACAATGGACTTTCATTATTACACTTGTTCCCCCCCTCTCTCCTCTGTGGACTATAATTGGAGCCCCGAGTCGACCAGAACTTCGAAGACTCCCCCGACAAGAGAGACGGATCCCCATCGTCCGGAGCACTGAGGATCTCGCCTGTGTTGGTAGCTATTCCCATATCCCTCTTCTCTCTCTAACCTTTTATCTCCTTTCAGATCCCCACTATCGCGTTTACTGTTTTGGCCCCTACTAAAGGTGCATTTGTTGTGATTAACTGATAGTCCCTTGTTGTTTGCCTTTGTTGCACTTTTGGGATGGGTGAAAAGAACCATCACGACACCCCGCAAGAAACGGATCGTGACATTAAAATTGGCGTCACGGACAGGATTTCTGTCTAGACAGAAGGGTTGCAGCTGAAAAGGCACCCATACTGTCTTTGGCAATTCATAAAGGATCCCTTAGTGCAAAGGGCGGGACACTGTTGTTTTGTTGTTGTTGTGTGTATGTGGTCTGGGAAGGAAGGGACAACTTGAAGCAACTAAGCAGAGCCTCCCAGGCAGATGATTGTCCTTTCACCCAGCCAGGGAAGCGAAGGGCGACACAGCGAGGGCTGTGTAGTTTTGTGGAACTTAAGTTTGTAGCTCCCTGTCGTGGTTTTGGTCCCTTCACAAAATGAGTGACAATCTTAGCCTTGAAATTAAAGCTGAATTTTATGCACTACTAGCCAAACACAATGCCAAACCTTCTACAGAAGGAGAAAAATGGGCACAGAGTAATTGGTTGAACTTAGAAAATGTTATTGATAGAGTGTGTTCATTACAACATGAAACAAAATTCAAACTGGGCAAAAATAAAACTATCTTCTGCTCAGTTTTGGGAGCTTGTCTTATGGCAGCTATAGAAAATGGCTTCGAGCGAAGAAGTGAGGAACATGCTATAATAGACTCCCTTCAAAATCTAGTTGAAATTTTGCAAAAACAGTTCTATGAAGCAAAAAAATGTGATCTATGCATTGCGAGCTGCCTTAACAGAGGAACATATTAACAAATCACATCATGCTGATTCCTCTACAGAGCTTGAGGAGAAGGAAACTCCTCACATTAAACAAATCTATCCTCATCAAGAACTTGAAGCAGCAAGTAATTGTGGGGAACATTGCTGCCATCACTTGAGACCCTTGATTAAAACAGAGTAGAACTATCTCAGTGATGATGATCTGGAACCTCACATCACAACCAAACGCATACCATCACAACTAAACACGGCCACCGAGCTAGCTAAGCTTAAAAGGGAATACGGACAGCCTCCACATGAATCAGAAACAGAATATGTTTTCCGGGTGTCCCTCACTGGTGGTGATCCAATTCAATTCACTGAACAGGAAGCCAGTGGGTATTGGGGACATGGTGTCTTCTTAACAACAGGAGAGAAAGGTGACACATGGTCCCTGACACAGCGTGCAGCTTTTTGGGCCGGGGGAACAAGCCCCTTGGAAAGGGGAGATCCCATAGCTAGAATTAGTACCCCCGACCAGCTCTTGGAAAATGTGCACAAAGCCTGCAAATGACTCACAAAAAGAAATGAATTCCTGGCTTTGAATCCCTGATGCAATTACCTGTGAAGCCCAAGATAATGACCCCTTGAATTTGTGGGCTTCCAGAATCACTCAAACCTACAGCAATTCTCCTTCCAAAAACGATAGCAGCTGTATCTCCTGTAGAAAGACCAGACAGATTTCCTAGTCACTGGAACGACCCATTTGTTCCCCTTTATGACTTGTTGAGGAAAGGGGTGAAATGGGATTGGAGTCTTTCTCAGGAGTCAGCATTGCAATTGCTGATTTTTGAAGCAACAGCTCATCAAGCACTGGGCCCTATCCATCCTACAGATCCTTTCCAGGTGGAATGGGCATTTGCCTCCTCAGGGCTGTCAGTACACATATGGCAGCGGGGTCCTGAGGCTCCGACAAGACCTGTTGGTTTTGATTCCCGTGGTTCCAAAGATGCTGAGAAAAGATACACTACCTGGGAAAAAGGATTGTTGATGGTTATCTTAGCTTTCCTAGAAGTAGAAAAAATTGCACAAAAACAACCAATTGTATTGAGAGGCCCCTTCAAGGTTATTAAGACAGTCACTAGTGGGAGTCCCCCTCCTGACGGGGTGGCCCAGAGGGCCTCAGTGAGAAAGTGGTATGCTCAGGTTGAACATTACTGTAACTTCTTCTCAATGACAGAAGGAGCTGTAAAAACTTTAGCAATCCAAGAAACGGAGAGCTTGGACAAACCTGCCTCTGTAATCAAAGTAACCCCTCCTTTCTGCCCCGAACAATCAGCAAACTCTTGGTTTACTGATGCTTTTGCTAAAGGGGAAGGAAAAGGATGGAAATCTAGGGCAGAAGCCCTCCACTTTTCCTCTGGTGAGCAAATGATTACAGAGGGAGAAGGTAGTACACACAGTGGGGAGCTGATAGCTGTCTGGAGTGTTTTTCAACGAGAAGCACAGAATTCCTCTTTGGTCTGCATCTACACTGACTCCTATGCTCTCTACCAAATGATCCTAATAATCCAGCTCATGACCCTGGCCAACCTGTTCTGGTGGACCTCTCTTACTATAGGACTAGTAGCACTTGTGCTAAAACCCCCTCTGAAGAAATATGCATGGGAATCCTCTGGTGCTCTAGGGAAAGAGCATTGGACAAATACATGCTGGATAATTCCATCATTCTAACTTTTCTGCCTCTCGGCGGCAGAATTCTGTTGTGTTTACTTTCTCAGAAGAACTCCGAGGGACATGAAGACCACCTAATCCATGATAAAACTGGTAATACTTTTCTGCATCCTACCGCAACCCCATGGCCAGAAAGCAGCTGAGTGACCGTGGTCTGAACTAATTGTGGTAGCATGCAGAAAAAGTGAAAGGATCTCTTGAAGCACAAAAAGGTTTGTACGCAGCCAAGCATACAGGATTGTTGGCACAATTTCACATGAACACAAACTGTAGAAGTAGTTTGGTTTTGGTCCAAAAATACTGAAGCACTTTTTTTTTGTTTTGTTTTGTTTTTGTTTTTGTTTTTGTTTTTTAAGTTGAAAGTATTGATTCAAATACTGGAGTAGGACTTGATGTTAATGTTGTGACACCTACCACCCAACCACTGGTTACACTTAGCCCGAAAATTTTTGAAATTGGACCATGTAGAATCAGGAAAACTGGCCAACAACAGATATTGTTTAATCTGTTATGGTCTCTTAAACAAGTCAAATTGCTGATGCAAAACAATATCTGAGAAATACAACCAGCTTGTTCACCCTTTTTGCAGACCTCTTTTCAGGCTTGGACAACCTGGCTGCGACAGTGGAAGCCTCCTAAAAACCGCGTGCCAAGAGACATAACTGGTCTTGTGGGAACAGGATTGGGAATCCTAAATAGTATTGATTCAGAAGTATGAATGAATAAATTGGCTTCCACAACTAAAGATTTAACCAAAATACAACAACCACTGCAATCGTCCTTATCAGCCTTGGGAACACATCAGTGGTTGCTATCAAACATTCTAGCAAATTGGGAAAAGATAAATGTAAATAATAGCAAATTGATCATTGATGCACTTAATGCCACACAAAGCAACGTTTCCTTAGCTCTTAGCCGTATCCAGGCTCAATGATGGATGCAGTCAGTTGCTGCCTCAATTATAAGAGAAGGTGAAGAAGGCACTTTTCCCACTGAAATTAGGAAAATAGTCTGGGACAGTGCCACTGACTTTGAAAGAGATTTCCAATCCTGGTGGAATTTAGTGAATTTTACCTATGACCCTAACACAAACACAGCCACAGCATTTGCGTTGACCATAAGAAATGCCTCGGTGCATTTGATATTCCCTATCATTGCACTAGGATTAAATCATGATGGACCCACTTTCTATCCTTCTGAACATAGAGAATGGGCCCGTCAAATTGATGACAAATGGCAAACTGTCAATTTAGAGTCCTGTACCATCTGAGAACAACTAGGGTTTATCTGTGAAGGTAATGCAATTGTAGCTCAAGATATTTGTCTGGACACAGAACAAAATAGCTGTCATTTTGATAGTCATCCTAACGAGACTTCTGAAACAGTCCTTGTATCTACAGACAATGGGTGTGCCTGCTTCAGAACCGCTTGGGATACTGTGTTTATAGAAAGTACAGTAGTAGCTACTAAAAATCATTCCAATTTTTGTGCTTGCAACTTTACTAAAATTGCAGGATGTGATTTTTCTTTTGTAGCTCCAGTTACTTCACATGAACTTTTAGAATCCAATCTCACGTTGATTCACAAGCTACTGCCTACTCCCATTGGGATGAACCTTTCTCTGGTAAAGCAATTATTACTTCATCAAGATCTAATAGAGATCCTAGGAAAAATCAAGGGGAATGGACAGAAAACTCTGGTAACTGTTCATCATCATGTGCAAGAAATACATCGTGTTGTAGAAAGGGTGAAAAGTGATGCCGAGCACAAGTGGTGGGATACCCTTTTCGGATGGTCACCCACCGCCACCGGTATCCTGAAGAAATTGTGTCATCCCATTGTTGTTCTTCTGATTTTAGTTATGATTGGTTTTGTTTTATCAGTAATCTTGCTTATTGTAAATTGGAGAATGATGAAACGATGAACAAAATTAACATCTATAATTAATGCACACCACTTGGCCGACATCCTTTACACTAGAGATGTTCCCAGGACAGTAGACACAAGAAGATGATAAGGTTAGAAGATATGTTTTACATCATTTTCTTTTATGATTTGTTCTAATCGCTGTTTTAATTATTTTTGTTTATTGTTTATAAAATTGTACTGAGTAATATCGATTATACTAGGTTTATTACTTTACTGTTTAATATTGATGATACTGGTTTATTATTTGATCAATTTATTGTTTAATTGATTCATATTGATTATTATTTAAATAACTATTATTGATTTACTAATTGTATTTTGCTTATTGTTTAATTATAATTTGTTGTGATTACTAATATGTTGTGATTGTTTTAGTTTTCCCGTTTTCTCTTTCTTTCCCTTTTCCTCTTCTCTTTTCCCTGGGACCTGCTGCCAACACTTGACGAGTCCTGAAGACTCCACGACGACACCATGGAATCCTGCTGATGAAGATCTTTCGAGGGCAATCGTCAGTCACGGGGTGGTGTAAGAGCCCGTCAGAAGCCCCTCATTTTCCATTCTGCCTTCCGATTGCCACAAGAAAGAATCCCTTCCCCCACTGTAGTTCCGGCTTAGAACAGGACACAGCACAGGTGGAACCACTGAACCGTCATGCTGGCTGTTCCCAACAAGGCCTGGTAAGAACTTGGCAAGGAGTTGGCAAGGACTTGGCAAAGACCTGACATGGAGCCAGCACGGGACAGCCTGATGCGCGGCCTGCTTCTAATCTCCGTTCTTAAGCCCAATGAACTTTTGGGGTGACTCTCGCGGTCCTTCACTGAAGACCCCTCATCTGCCTCGTTACCACTGTGACAAAGAAAGAATGAGAACCCTCCTCCCAAGGACTGAGACTGAGACCCCTGCTATAGGGAGGAGGGGAAATTGGTGGTCTGACCACTAATGACATGACCTGTTTCCCTTCAGTGATTCAAATGGACTTATTCTTCATTGGATTCGTCTTGCTTTGGTGGTTTCTGTGGACTCACCCGTTCCCTCGGGGCGATTACAATGGACTTTCATTATTACACTTGTTCCCCCCCTCTCTCCTCTGTGGACTATAATTGGAGCCCCGAGTCGGCCAGAACTTCGAAGACTCCCCCGACACGACAGACGGATCCCCATCGTCCGGAGCACTGAGGATCTCGCCTGTGTTGGTAGCTATTCCCATATCCCTGTTCTCTCTCTAACCTTTTATCTCCTTTCAGATCCCCACTATCGCGTTTACTGTTTTGGCCCCTACTAAAGGTGCATTTGTTGTGATTAACTGATAGTCCCTTGTTGTTTGCCTTTGTTGCACTTTTGGGATGGGTGAAAAGAACCATCACGACACCCCGCAAGAAGCGGATCGTGACAGAGGCGGGCTGGTTACCCCAGACCTGCTAAGCGAGAGCGGCAGTCTCCCATGCTGCGTTTCCGTCTTTTTCGCCAGAAAAGCGGCCAGTAAAGAGACGAAGCGAGTAATAAAAAGAGTGAGAGAACCCCCTGGGACTGGGTCTCAGAGAAAGAGTGGGACCCCTTAGGGGGGGGGGGGGGGGGGGAGTAAAATGTAATTTATTAGAAAAAAAAATGAATTAAAAGGTAAAAAGAGGGTTTTCTTGGCATAATCTATTGGGGAAAAATAAAAGGTAAAATGTGTAGGAGGGGCCCCTAAAAATTCTGCTGGATTGAGGGATAAGAATGCCCGAGAACATCCAAGATCAAACCTGCTGGATTGAGGGATTAATATTGCAAGAGCATCCAGGGTTGATTCAAACCTGCTGGATTGAGGGATTAATGTTCCAAGAGCATCCAGGGTTGATTCAAACCTGCTGGACTGAGGGATTAATGTTCCAAGAGCATCCAGGGTTAAGTCAAACCTGCTGGGTTGAGGGATTAACATTCCAAGAGCACCCAGAATTAAGTTTGCTGGGTTGTTGAGAGCAGCCAAGATTGAGTAAAAATTTTGCCAGTTTGAAGAGAAGTCTGACAGGATCTAGAGTTGGGAACCACACAGCTAGATTGAGGGGTATCCAAGAACACTGGGACTAGCCAGGGACACCTACAAGTGTAATAGGTGTGTTGAAAAAGAAAAGGTACCTTGTTGTTGTGGTTGTTTTGTTATGTGTAAGAGTAAGTAAAATAAAGTTAAGTGAATGTAGACGAAGGAAAGTATATGTATGCATCCTGCCCTGTTAAGCAGCCTCACTGTGCTTCCCTGCTGTCACCGACAAACACAAGTTACGAACCCTCAGAACTGAAAAAGTTCCATCAAATATTGCTTCCATTGATGACCATGATATTGTCTATAATACCTTGTTCCAACTTATGTTATGTAAGTGTTAATACCCCTATCCTACCAGTTGGTAAACCTGATGGGTCATACCGGTTAGTACAGGATCTGCGGGCCATAAACAAGGTCACTGAGGATCTGTATCCTGTGGTGGCCAATCCCTACACGTTATTAACTTGCTTAACCCCCGAGCTAACTTGGTTTACCGTTTTAGATTTAAAAGATGCCTTCTTTTGCCTTCCTATCCACGAAGCCAGAAAATTTTTGCATTTGAATGGGAAAATCCTAAGAGCAGGCGAAGAACTCAACTGACATGGACCAGACTCCCACAAGGATTCAAAAACTCACCCACTTTGTTTGGAGAACAACTTGCAAAAGAATTAGAGACCTGAGAAGCCCCTCCAGAGGAAGGGAAGTTGCTAGAGTACGTAGATGACATCCTGATAGCCACACGGACAAGGGAAGCATGCACGGCCTGGACGATAAGCCTCTTGAACTTTTTGGGGCTCCAAGGGTACCGAGTATCAAAGAAAAAAGCCCAAGTAGTAAAACAGAAAGTAACTTATCTGGGTTACGAAGTCAGTGCTAGACAACGTACCTTGGGCCAAAGCCGGAAGGAGGCAATATGCCAGAGCCCAAAACCTCAGCCGGTAAAGGAACTACGAACTTTCCTGAGGATGACAGGGTGGTGCAGGTTATGGATCTATAACTATGGACTGTTTGTTAAGCCCTTCTATGAACTGATTGCAACTGAAAGCAGGAACATCCAAGAGAGAAAGGAAGCTACGCAAGCTTTCAACCAGCTGAAAAAAGCCCTCATGTCAGCTCCAGCCCTGAGATTGCCGGACGTGAGTAAGCCTTTCCTTTTATTCTCCCATGAGAAGCAAGGAATCGCCTTAGGAATACTAGCACAGGACCTGGGCCCATATCGGAGAGCAGTGGCTTACTTCTCTAAGCAATTGGATACAGCAGCTAAAGGGTGGCCTGGGTGCCTCAGAGCTGTTGCAGCAGTCATCCTGAACATCCAAGAGGCACACAAATTCACCCTAGGCCAGAAAAGAACTGTGCTAGTGTCTCACACAGTGTCTGCAGTGCTAGAGGTAAAAGGTGGGCATTGGCTTTCCCCACAACGGCTCCTGAGATACCAAGCTATCATAGCGGAGCAAGATGATGTAGAGATAGTAGTGGCTAACATTGTCAATCCAGCCTCCTTCCTCAGTAGAAACCAAGGGGAACCAGTGGAACATGACTGCCTGGAGACCATTGAAGCCACCTACTCCAGCTGCCCTGACTCGAAGGACACCCCTCTCGAGAATGCAGAAGTCTCGTTTACTGATGGAAGCAGTTATATCATCAGTGGAAAACGGCACGCCGGGTAGGCAGTTCCAACGTGCAAGGAAGTAATATCATCTGGGCCCCTGCCAACAAATACCTCTGCACAGAAGGCCGAGATAATTGCTCTAACTCGGGCCCTAGAATTGGCAAGAGGGAAAGAAATAAACATATACACGGACTCGAAGTATGCATTTGGAGTAGTGCATGCTCACAGAGCCATTTAGAAAGAGAGAGGACTGCTGAAGTCTCAAGGGAAAAATATTAAAGATGCATCAGAAGTACTGCGACTTCTAGCAGCAGTCCAGTTGCCAGAGAAAGTAGCGATCATGCACATTAAGGCACATCAGAAGATCAACTCCGAATTGGAAGAAGGAAACGAGCTGGCAGATAGGGAAGCAAAAGAAGCAGCAAGACGGGCAAATTTCCCCTAAAGGTAAGCCAAGATACAACAAACCAGAAAAAAAATTAATCTATGAGCAAAAAGGAGACTATAACCAAGAGGGATGGGCCACCATAGAAGGAAAATTAGTTCTACCCTCCTATTTATGATGGTCCCTAATAAAGGAAGAACACCAGAAAACCATTGGGGTATTGATGCTCTAGCATAACTAGACATTTACAACTCGACAATGTGACCTTTGCCTCCAGACCAACCCCAAAAATACTCCCAAACCAAAGCTTAGCCAGATTAGGAAGGGTCATGGGCCGGAGCAGCAATGGCAGATTGATTGTACAGAATTGCCAAGAAAAGGGGGGGTATAAGTTTTTCCTGGTGCTAACAGATACCTTTTCAGGATGGCCAGAAGCATTCCCCACCAGGACTTCTAAAGCTCAAGAAGTAACTAAGGTATTGGTACAAGAAAACATACCACGCTTTAGAGTCCTGGCCACAGTCTCCTCAAATAGAGGACCACATTTTATTGTAAAATTCGTGCAACAAGTTAGCCAATACTTGAACATAGACTGAGAACTTCGCACCCCATATAACCCACAATCAAGTGGTCAGGTAAAAAAAATGAATCATTTGATCAAACAACAAATTGTACAATTGGGACAAGAAGCTAATTTGTCATGGACTCAATCCCTCCCATTAGCACTACTGCAGATCCGAACCAAACCCAAGACTAAAGAAAAGCTAAACCACTTTGAATTGCTTTATGAAAAACCATATGGGGTGCGAAAGAGAATGTCTACCCAAGACATGTCACTAACCTCCTGTATGTTAAGTCTCTTAACTTGGTGTATCCAGCACCAATCACTAGCTAATAAACACAAGTCATAACTAGTGAAATACACTGTTTAGAAGACTTTATGTCACCCAATTATAATCCTATTAATTTTAGTTACTGTAAGTTTAATGATGTCTACTTTAACACTCATGTAGAATTCGAGGATGTTAAAACACATGGCCAGTCTGACATCACTCTCTAGAACTCATAGAATCTTACTGAAAGAGGACGGTCATGATAGTAGATCAGAATTTAAATCAAGACCCCTGTAGTAAAAGAATTTAATCTATTTTAAGAAAAGGGGGGACTGAAGCTGTAAAAGTCCGTCTGAAGCCCCTCATTTTCCATTCTGCCTTCCGATTGCCACGAGAAAGAATCCCTTCCCCCACTGCAGTTCCGGCTTAGAACAGGACACAGTGCAGGTGCAACCACTGAACCGTCACGCTGGCTGTTCCGAACAAGGCCTGGCAAGAACTTGGCAAGGAGTTGGCAAGGACTTGGCAAAGACCTGACATGGACCCAGCACGGGACAGCCTGATGCGCGGCCTGCTTCTAATCTCCGTTCTTAAGCCAAATGAACTTTTGGGGTGACTCCTGTGGTCCTTTATTGAAGACCCCTCATCTGCCTCGTTACCACTGTGACAAACAAAGAATGAGAACCCTCCTCCCAAGGACTGAGACCCCTGCTATAGGGAGGAGGGGAAATTGGTGGCCTGACCACAAATGACATGACCTGTTTCCCTTCAGTGATTCAAATGGACTTATTCTTCATTGTATTCGTCTTGCTTTGGTGGTTTCTGTGGACTCACCTGTTCCCTCAGGGCGATTACAATGGACTTTCATTGTTACACTTGTTCCCCCCTCTTTCCTCTGTGGACTATAATTGGACCCCCGAGTCGACCAGAACTTCGAAGACTTCCCCGACACGACAGACGGATCCCCATCGTCCGGACCACTGAGGATCTCGCCTGTGTTGGTAGCTATTCCCATATCCTTCCTCTTCTCTCTCTCTATCCTTCTATCTCCTTTCTGATCCCCACTATCGCATTTACTCTTTTGGCCCCTAATAAAGGTGCATTTGTTGTGATTAACTGATAGTCCCTTGTTGTTTGCCTTTGTTGCACTTTTGGGATCGGTGAAAAGAACCATCACGACACCCCGCAATAAGCGGATCGTGACATTAAAATTGGCGTCACGGACAGGATTTCTGTCTAGACAGAAGGGTTGCAGCTGAAAAGGCGCCCATACTGTCTTTGGAAATTCATAAAGGATCCCTTAGTGCAAAAGGCGGGACACTGTTGTTTTGTTGTTGTTGTGTGTATCTGGTCTGGGAAGGAAGGGACAACTTGAAGAAACTAAGCAGAGCCTCCCAGGCAGATTATTGTCCTTTCACCCACCCAGGGAAGCGAAGGGCGACACAGCGAGGGCTGTGTAATTTTGTGGAACTTAAGTTGTACCTCCCTGTCGTGGTTTTGGTCCCTTCACAAAATGAGTGACAATCTTAGCGTTGAAATTAAAGCTGAATTTTATGCACTACTAGCCAAACACAATGCCAAACCTTCTACGGAAGGAGAAAAATGGGCACAGAGTAATTGGTTTAACTTAGAAAATGTTATTGATAGAGTGTGTTCATTACAACATGAAACAAAATTCAAACTGGGCAAAAATAAAACTATCTTATGCTCAGTTTTAGGAGCTTGTCTTATGGCAGCTATAGAAAATCGCTTCGAGCGAAGAAGTGAGGAACATGCTATAATAGACTCCCTTCAAAATCTAGTTGAAATTTTGCAAAAACAGTTATATGAAGCAAAAAATGTGATCTATGCATTGCGAGCTGCCTTAACAGAGGAACATGTTAACAAATCACATAATGCTGATTCCTCTACAGAGCCTGAGGAGAAGGAAACTCCTCACATTAAACAAATCTATCCTCATAAAGAACTTGAAGCAGCAAGTAATTGTGGGGAACATTGCTGCCATCACTTGAGACCCTTGATTAAAACAGAGTATAACTATCTCAGTGATGATGATCTCGAACCTCACATCACAACCAAACGCATACCATCACAACTAAACACTGCCACCGAGCTGGCTAAGCTTAAAAGGGAATACGGACACCCTCCACATGAATCAGAAACAGAATATGTTTTCTGGGTGTCCCTCACTGGTGGTGATCAAATTCAATTAACTGAACAGGAAGCCAGTGGGTATTGGGGACATGGTGTCTTCTTAACAACAGGAGAGAAAGGTGACACATGGTCCCTGACACAGCGTGCAGCTTTTTGGGCCGGGGGAACAAGCCCCTTGGAAAGGGGAGATCCCATAGCTATAATCAGTACCCCCGATCAACTCTTGGAAAATGTGCACAAAGCTGCTTGCCTGCAAATGACTCACAAAAAGAAATTAATTCCTGACTTTGAATCCCTGATGCAATTATCTGTGAAGCCCAAGATAATGACCCCTTTAATTTGTGGGCTTCCAGAATCACTCAAACCTACAGCAATTCTCCTTCAAAAAACTATAGCAGCTGTATCTCCTGTAGAAAGACCAGATAGATTTCCTAGTAACCAGAACGACCCATTTGTTCCCCTTTATGACTTGTTGAGGAAAGGGGTGAAATGGGATTGGAGTCTTTCTCAGGAGTCAGCATTGCAATTGCTGATTTTTGAAGCAACAGCTCATCAAGCAGTGACCCCTATCCATCCTACAGATCCTTTCCAGGTGGAATGGGGATTTGCCTCCTCAGGGCTGTCAGTACACATATGGCAGCGGGGTCCTGAGGGTCTGACAAGACCTGTTGGTTTTTACTCCCGGGGTTCCAAAGATGCTGAGAAAAGATACACTACCTGGGAAAAAGGATTGTTTATGGTTATCTTAGCTTTCATAGAAGTAGAAAAAATTGCACAGAAACAACCAATTGTATTGAGAGGCCCCTTCAAGGTTATTAAGACAGTCACTAGTGGGACTCCCCCTCCTGACGGGGTGGCCCAGAGGGCCTCAGTGAGAAAGTGGTATGCTCAGGTTGAACATTACTGTAACTTCTTCTCAATGACAGAAGGACCTGTAAAAACTTTAGCAGTCCAAGAAACTGAGAGCTTGGACAAACTTGCCTCTGTAATCAAAGTAACCCCTCCTTTCTGCCCCGAACAATCAGCAAACTCTTGGTTTACTGATGCTTCTGCTAAAGGGGAAGGAAAAGGATGGAAATATAGGGCAGAAGCCCTCCACTTTTCCTCTGGTGAGCAAATTATTACAGAGGGAGAAGGTAGTACACACAGTGGGGAGCTGATAGCTGTCTGGAGTATTTTTCAACAAGAAGCACAGAATTCCTCTTTGGTCTGCATCTACACTGACTCCTATGCTCTGTACCAAATGATCCTAATAATCCAGCTCATTACCCTGGCCAACCTGTTCTGGTGGACCTCTCTCACTATAGGACTAGTACCACTTGTGCTAAAACCCCCTCTGAATAAATATGCATGGGAAGCCTCTGGTGCTCTAGGGAAAGAGCATTGGACAAATACATGCTGGATAATTCCATCATTCTAACTTTTCTGCCTCTCGGCGGCAGAATTCTGTTGTGTTTACTTTTCCAGAAGAACTCCGAGGGACATGAAGACCACCTAATCCATGATAAAACTGGTAATATTTTTCTGCATCCTACCACAACCCCATGGCCAGAAACCAGCTGAGTGGCCGTGGTCTGAAATAATTGTGGTAGCATGCAGAAAAAGTGAAAGGATCTCTTTAAGCACAAAAAGGTCTGCACGCACCCAAGCGTACAGGATTGTTGGCACAATTTTACACTAACACAGACTGCAGAAGTAGTTTGCTTATGGGGAAAAAAACACTAAAGGGCTTTCTTTTAAGTTTATAATAAATGCTGTAGCCCAATCTACTACGGTTTATACCACCACCACTACCACCACTCGAGCCCAGCCACCAGTTATGCTTACCCCGAAAATTTTTAAAGTTGGACCATATATAATCAGGAAAACTGGCCAACAACAGATATTGTTTAATCTGTTATGGTCTCTTAAACAAGTCAAATTGCTGATGCAAAACAATGTCTCAGAAATACAACCAGCTTGTTCACCCTTTTTGCAAACCTCTTTTCAGGGCTGGACAACCTGGCTGCGACAGTGGAACCCTCCTAAAAAACGGGTGCCAAGAGACATAACTGGTGTTGTGGGAACAGGATTGGGAATCAATTCAGACATATTAATGAATAAATTGGCTTCTATGACTAAAGATTTAACCAAAATACAACAACCACTGCAATCGTCCTTATCGGCCTTGAGAACACATCAGTGGTTGCTACCAAATTGGGAAAAGATACCTTAGCTCTTAGCTGTATCCAGGCTCAATTATGGATGCAGTCAGTTGCTGCCTCAATTATAAGAGAAGGTGAAGAAGGCACTTTTCCTACTGAAATTAGGAAAATAGTCTGGGACAGTGCCACTGACTTTGAAAGAGATTTCCAATCCTGGTGGAATTTAGTGAATTTTACCTATGACCCCAGCACAAACACAGCCACAGCATTTGCGTTGACCATAAGAAATGCCTTGGTGCATTTGATATTCCCTATCATTGCACTAGGATTAAATCATGACGGAGCCATTTTCTATCCCTCTGAACATAGAGAATGGGCCCATCAAATTAATGACAAATGGCAAACTGTCAATTTAGAGTCCTGTACCATCTGAGAACAACTAGGGTTTATCTGTGAAGGTAATGCAATTATAGCTCAAGATATCTGTTTAGACACAGAACAAAATATCTGTCATTTTGACATCCATCCTAACATGACTTCTGAAACAGTCCTTGTATATACAGGCAATGGGTGTGCCTGCTTCAGAACCACTTGAGATACTGTATTTATAGAAAGTACAGTAGTAGATACTAAAAATCATTCAAATTATTGTGCTTGCAACTTTACTAAAATTGCAGGATGTGATTTTTCTTTTGTAGCTCCAGTTACTTCACATGAACTTTTAGAATCCAATCTCACGTTGATTCACAAGCTATTGCCTACTCCCATTGGGATGAACCTTACTCTGGTAAAGCAATTATTACTTCATCAAGATCTAATAGAGATCCTAGGAAAAATCAAGGGGAATGGACAGAAAACTCTGGTAACTGTTCATCATGATGTGCAAGAAAAACATCGTGTTGTAGAAAGGGTGAAAAGCGATGCCGAGCACAGGTGGTGGGATACCCTTTTCGGGTGGTCACCCACCGCCACCGGTATCCTAAACAAATTGTGCCATCCCATTGTTGTCCTTCTGATTTTAGTTATGATTGGTTTTGTTTTATCAGTAATCTTGCTTATTGTAAATTGGAGAATGATGAAACGATTAACAAAATTAACATCTATAATTAATGCACACCACTTGGCCGACATCCTTTACACTATAGATGTTCCCAAAACTGTAGACACAAGAAGGTTATAAGCTTAGAAGATATGTTTTAATCAGTGTTTTAATTATTTTTTGTTTATTGATTATAAAATTGTACTCAGTAATATTGATTATACTAGGTTTATTACTTTATTGTTTAATATTGATTATACTGGTTTATTATTTGATCAATCTATTGTTTAATTGATGAATATTGATTATTATCTGAACAATTTATTGTTCAACTATTATTGATTTAATTAATACTTATTGTATTTCTGCTTATTATTTAATTACTAATATGTTGTGATTGTTTTAGTTTTCCTGTTTTCTCTTTCCTTTCCTTTTTCTCTTCCCTTTTCCCCTGGGATGTGCTGCCAACACTTGACGAGTCCTGAAGACTCCACAACGACACCATGGAAGATCTTTCGAGGGCAATCGTCAGTCACGGGGTGGTGTAAAAGTCCGTCTGAAGCCCCTCATTTTCCATTCTGCCTTCCGATTGCCACGAGAAAGAATCCCTTCCCCCACTGCAGTTCCGGCTTAGAACAGGACACAGTGCAGGTGCAACCACTGAACCGTCACGCTGGCTGTTCCGAACAAGGCCTGGCAAGAACTTGGCAAGGAGTTGGCAAGGACTTGGCAAAGACCTGACATGGACCCAGCACGGGACAGCCTGATGCGCGGCCTGCTTCTAATCTCCGTTCTTAAGCCAAATGAACTTTTGGGGTGACTCCTGTGGTCCTTTATTGAAGACCCCTCATCTGCCTCGTTACCACTGTGACAAACAAAGAATGAGAACCCTCCTCCCAAGGACTGAGACCCCTGCTATAGGGAGGAGGGGAAATTGGTGGCCTGACCACAAATGACATGACCTGTTTCCCTTCAGTGATTCAAATGGACTTATTCTTCATTGTATTCGTCTTGCTTTGGTGGTTTCTGTGGACTCACCTGTTCCCTCAGGGCGATTACAATGGACTTTCATTGTTACACTTGTTCCCCCCTCTTTCCTCTGTGGACTATAATTGGAGCCCCGAGTCGACCAGAACTTCGAAGACTTCCCCGACACGACAGACGGATCCCCATCGTCCGGACCACTGAGGATCTCGCCTGTGTTGGTAGCTATTCCCATATCCTTCCTCTTCTCTCTCTCTATCCTTCTATCTCCTTTCTGATCCCCACTATCGCATTTACTCTTTTGGCCCCTAATAAAGGTGCATTTGTTGTGATTAACTGATAGTCCCTTGTTGTTTGCCTTTGTTGCACTTTTGGGATCGGTGAAAAGAACCATCACGACACCCCGCAATAAGCGGATCGTGACAGAAGCGGAGATTTTTAGAGTTAGGTTAACAAAATGAATGAAGCATTTCTAATTTAGCTTGTAGAGTTATCTGTTGAATTTTCAACCTTTTACTTAAGAAACCTCTGCCTAGTACAAAGGGCATAGGAAAATGCAAATTTCTGAAGCTTCTTGCATAAAGAACAATACCAGAAGAAGGAAAGAACCCAGATAAAGAAGCTCCTCTGTCTCCAAGCCTATCAAGACTGACAGACGTACTCAGATAAGCACCAAAGGACCAAAAGCGCACGCGCAGAGAGGAAAAGTTCAAAAGTTCAATCATGAGGAAGACCACAATCTTCAGCCTCAGGACCACCAAGAGACCCCCGTACGACCACCACAGGAAACCACTATTGCCCAGAAGGGCGTGGACTTACTTCGCATGAGAAGCGAGGACAGGCGGGGCCAGGGGTGGAATATGCATGAAAAAGTTGTGCAATGTATTGCATATGGAACGTCTTTAAGAATAAAAGTGTGGGTCAGACTGAGGCTCGGGGCACAAGTTTTGGAGAGCTATCTCACTTGTGCCGGGCGCTGACATACGTACCCACTTCATAACTACCCCAGGTTATGGAGTCTATTTATTTCTTCCGCGTATCGTTTCAGAGGTTTCTTGCCTTCGCCAGGCTGCAACGTGCCCGCTAGTACCAAGAACTGGGCAGGAGTGGGCAGAGAGCACGGCCATCTGCCAGCAGGTTGCAGCTTGCCCAGGAAAATGCAGTGTCCTTGGAATGTGCAGCAAATCCTATTTCCTGGCAAGGTCGGGCTAAGTGAGCAGTGCTGGGACACTTTCTCTTTGAGAACTGGAGCGGAAAAGCTTTTCGCTAAGATGTAGGCGACTAGAGAGGCAGAATACGGAGCTCCGCAGCTGGCCGAAAGCAAGTGCCGCTTCCCGGCGTCTTTCGGCAAAAGCGGCGCTTCGGAGCGCACCGCTGCCGCTCCAGTCATCTGTGCGCGAAGTAGCCGCTTCTTCGCCTCCGGCAGCCGGAGATCGCGGTAGCTTGCAAGAGGCGAAGAACGAAGCCGCGAAGAAGCCGGCTTGTGTGCGAAGCTCGCAGACTGCTGCAGGACGGTGGCTGCCGCTCTCCTGCCTGTTGAATTCACTCTTGGCATGCCAATGGGAGGTGTTCCAGGACAACCTTCCTGAGTTTTTATTTTAGTTTTCATGCATCCCACCTTGGAAATTCTTGTTGCTCCCCAGAGGCTCCGAGATGCAGAGAACACGGTGGCAGCTGCTGAGAAGAAGGGCAACTGTGAGTTGGTCAAGAAGCAAGAACACAGGCAGTTGACTGTGCTTGGCGAGGAGCAGCTGCTGGATTCTTGCAATTGCCTTCAGTGCGCACAGAAGCCCGCTGCTCTGCTGCTTGGTTTTTCGCCTTCAGTCAATTACACACTGCTGAAGTTGAGGCAGGCAGTTCAGCTTTGCTGCTTTTCAGCATCTCAGCTGCTTTCTGCTCTGTGACAGCTCTCGAGGTGAAATAGAGATTTTTAGAGTTAGGTTAACAAAATGAATTAAGCATTTCTAATTTAGCTTGTAGAGTTATGTGTTGAATTTTCAACCTTTTGCTTAAGAAACCTCTGCCTAATACAAAGGGCAAAGGAAAATGCAAATTTCTGAAGCTTCTTGCATGAAGAACAATACCAGAAGAAGGAAAGAACCCTTTCCTTCTGAATTAAAATAAAGAAGCTCCTCTGTCTCCAAGCCTATCAAGACTGACAGACGTACTCAGATAAGCACCAAAGGACCAAAAGCGCACGCGCAGAGAGGAAAAGTTCAAAAGTTCAATCATGAGGAAGACCACAATCTTCAGCCTCAGGACCACCAAGAGACCCCCGTACGACCACCACAGGAAACCACTATTGCCCAGAAGGGCGTGGACTTACTTCGCATGAGAAGCGAGGACAGGCGGGGCCAGGGGTGGAATATGCATGAAAAAGTTGTGCAATGTATTGCATATGGAACGTCTTTAAGAATAAAAGTGTGGGTCAGACTGAGGCTCGGGGCACAAGTTTTGGAGAGCTATCTCACTTGTGCCGGGCGCTGACATACGTACCCACTTCATAACTACCCCAGGTTATGGAGTCTATTGATTTCTTCCGCGTATCGTTTCAGTCGGGGCTTGCAAAGGTGCTTTAGGCGCGGCCCAGCTGATAGCGCAGCGGGCGCGCGGGCACAAGCCGCGGTTTGAGGAGCTGCTTTGAACGCCGCTAGCTGATAGCGCAGCTAGTGGGAGCGTGGTACAAGCTAGGAGTTACAAGCACCGCTTACAAGCATCGCTAGTTGGTAAAAAGCTTGCAAAAGTAGCCAGCGAGCCCGGCTGGGCTAAGAGTTAAGTGTTTGTTATACAATAGCACTGCCCTTCAGTGTTAAAAGCTGTCACTGGTGCAGGGGGAGGGGTTGGGGAAGGCAGTCTAGGGTTGCCATGGGAAACAGCAGTTGTATGAGTTCTCCACCCCCTTTTGGAAGAGAATTGTACCCTCCCCCTGTCCTGTCAGTTGTTGTTCAAGTCTGCCCCTTAGCCTAGAATCTTCTCTGTTCCACGGTTCTTCCACCAAGAACACTCCTTTCCCTTTTCCCCACTGGTTAATGTTATATTTCCCCTCCCTTTAGCCTTCTCCCGATTGTACCCTCGAATGCTAAACCCTCCTACCCCTACGCAGTAAAAGAATCCTCACCCCGCCCTTCGGGGCTCTCGGAATCTGCCTCTCTACTGCTTCGTTGTCTCCCTGTTTGCCCCTTCTGCGACCCTTCAATCAACGAGCAGGATTTCAGCAGCCCGAGTGTCCCTCCCGTTCTTCTGGTGGACCCTCAGATGTACCAGCTACCCGAGCTTCGTGCCGAGCGGCTAAAAGCCCCCACGGCTCGGCAACTGGGAGATCCTTTGCATTACAGGGCGAATAAAGGGGGGATGAATGTGTGTGAATGCGAGGCTGTAAGAGCCCGTCAGAAGCCCCTCATTTTCCATTCTGCCTTCCGATTGCCACAAGAAAGAATCCCTTCCCCCACTGTAGTTCCGGCTTAGAACAGGACACAGCACAGGTGGGACCACTGAACCGTCATGCTGGCTGTTCCCAACAAGGCCTGGTAAGAACTTGGCAAGGAGTTGGCAAGGACTTGGCAAAGACCTGACATGGAGCCAGCACGGGACAGCCTGATGCGCGGCCTGCTTCTAATCTCCGTTCTTAAGCCCAATGAACTTTTGGGGTGACTCTCGCGGTCCTTCATTGAAGACCCCTCATCTGCCTCGTTACCACTGTGACAAAGAAAGAACCCTCCTCCCAAGGACTGAGACTGAGACCCCTGCTATAGGGAGGAGGGGAAATTGGTGGTCTGACCACTAATGACATGACCTGTTTCCCTTCAGTGATTCAAATGGACTTATTCTTCATTTGATTCGTCTTGCTTTGGTGGTTTCTGTGGACTCACCCGTTCCCTCGGGGTGATTACAATGGACTTTCATTATTACACTTGTTCCCCCCCTCTCTCCTCTGTGGACTATAATTGGAGCCCCGAGTCGACCAGAACTTCGAAGACTCCCCCGACACGACAGACGGATCCCCATCGTCCGGAGCACTGAGGATCTCGCCTGTGTTGGTAGCTATTCCCATATCCCTCTTCTCTCTCTAACCTTTTATCTCCTTTCAGATCCCCACTATCGCGTTTACTGTTTTGGCCCCTACTAAAGGTGCATTTGTTGTGATTAACTGATAGTCCCTTGTTGTTTGCCTTTGTTGCGCTTTTGGGATGGGTGAAAAGAACCATCACGACACCCCGCAAGAAACGGATCGTGACATTAAAATTGGCGTCACGGACAGGATTTCTGTCTAGACAGAAGGGTTGCAGCTGAAAAGGCACCCATACTGTCTTTGGCAATTCATAAAGGATCCCTTAGTGCAAAGGGCGGGACACTGTTGTTTTGTTGTTGTTGTGTGTATGTGGTCTGGGAAGGAAGGGACAACTTGAAGCAACTAAGCAGAGCCTCCCAGGCAGATGATTGTCCTTTCACCCAGCCAGGGAAGCGAAGGGCGACACAGCGAGGGCTGTGTAGTTTTGTGGAACTTAAGTTTGTAGCTCCCTGTCGTGGTTTTGGTCCCTTCACAAAATGAGTGACAATCTTAGCCTTGAAATTAAAGCTGAATTTTATGCACTACTAGCCAAACACAATGCCAAACCTTCTACAGAAGGAGAAAAATGGGCACAGAGTAATTGGTTGAACTTAGAAAATGTTATTGATAGAGTGTGTTCATTACAACATGAAACAAAATTCAAACTGGGCAAAAATAAAACTATCTTCTGCTCAGTTTTGGGAGCTTGTCTTATGGCAGCTATAGAAAATGGCTTCGAGCGAAGAAGTGAGGAACATGCTATAATAGACTCCCTTCAAAATCTAGTTGAAATTTTGCAAAAACAGTTCTATGAAGCAAAAAATGTGATCTATGCATTGCGAGCTGCCTTAACAGAGGAACATATTAACAAATCCCATCATGCTGATTCCTCTACAGAGCTTGAGGAGAAGGAAACTCCTCACATTAAACAAATCTATCCTCATCAAGAACTTGAAGCAGCAAGTAATTGTGGGGAACATTGCTGCCATCACTTGAGACCCTTGATTAAAACAGAGTAGAACTATCTCAGTGATGATGATCTGGAACCTCACATCACAACCAAACGCATACCATCACAACTAAACACGGCCACCGAGCTAGCTAAGCTTAAAAGGGAATACGGACAGCCTCCACATGAATCAGAAACAGAATATGTTTTCCGGGTGTCCCTCACTGGTGGTGATCCAATTCAATTCACTGAACAGGAAGCCAGTGGGTATTGGGGACATGGTGTCTTCTTAACAACAGGAGAGAAAGGTGACACATGGTCCCTGACACAGCGTGCAGCTTTTTGGGCCGGGGGAACAAGCCCCTTGGAAAGGGGAGATCCCATAGCTAGAATTAGTACCCCCGACCAGCTCTTGGAAAATGTGCACAAAGCCTGCAAATGACTCACAAAAAGAAATGAATTCCTGGCTTTGAATCCCTGATGCAATTACCTGTGAAGCCCAAGATAATGACCCCTTGAATTTGTGGGCTTCCAGAATCACTCAAACCTACAGCAATTCTCCTTCCAAAAACGATAGCAGCTGTATCTCCTGTAGAAAGACCAGACAGATTTCCTAGTCACTGGAACGACCCCTTTGTTCCCCTTTATGACTTGTTGAGGAAAGGGGTGAAATGGGATTGGAGTCTTTCTCAGGAGTCAGCATTGCAATTGCTGATTTTTGAAGCAACAGCTCATCAAGCACTGGGCCCTATCCATCCTACAGATCCTTTCCAGGTGGAATGGGCATTTGCCTCCTCAGGGCTGTCAGTACACATATGGCAGCGGGTCCTGAGGCTCCGACAAGACCTGTTGGTTTTGATTCCCATGGTTCCAAAGATGCTGAGAAAAGATACACTACCTGGGAAAAAGGATTGTTGATGGTTATCTTAGCTTTCCTAGAAGTAGAAAAAATTGCACAAAAACAACCAATTGTATTGAGAGGCCCCTTCAAGGTTATTAAGACAGTCACTAGTGGGAGTCCCCCTCCTGACGGGGTGGCCCAGAGGGCCTCAGTGAGAAAGTGGTATGCTCAGGTTGAACATTACTGTAACTTCTTCTCAATGACAGAAGGAGCTGTAAAAACTTTAGCAATCCAAGAAACTGAGAGCTTGGACAAACCTGCCTCTGTAATCAAAGTAACCCCTCCTTTCTGCCCCGAACAATCAGCAAACTCTTGGTTTACTGATGCTTTTGCTAAAGGGGAAGGAAAAGGATGGAAATCTAGGGCAGAAGCCCTCCACTTTTCCTCTGGTGAGCAAATGATTACAGAGGGAGAAGGTAGTACACACAGTGGGGAGCTGATAGCTGTCTGGAGTGTTTTTCAACGAGAAGCACAGAATTCCTCTTTGGTCTGCATCTACACTGACTCCTATGCTCTGTACCAAATGATCCTAATAATCCAGCTCATGACCCTGGCCAACCTGTTCTGGTGGACCTCTCTTACTATAGGACTAGTAGCACTTGTGCTAAAACCCCCTCTGAAGAAATATGCATGGGAATCCTCTGGTGCTCTAGGGAAAGAGCATTGGACAAATACATGCTGGATAATTCCATCATTCTAACTTTTCTGCCTCTCGGCGGCAGAATTCTGTTGTGTTTACTTTCTCAGAAGAACTCCGAGGGACATGAAGACCACCTAATCCATGATAAAACTGGTAATACTTTTCTGCATCCTACCGCAACCCCATGGCCAGAAAGCAGCTGAGTGACCGTGGTCTGAACTAATTGTGGTAGCATGCAGAAAAAGTGAAAGGATCTCTTGAAGCACAAAAAGGTTTGTACGCAGCCAAGCATACAGGATTGTTGGCACAATTTCACATGAACACAAACTGTAGAAGTAGTTTGGTTTTGGTCCAAAAATACTGAAGCACTTTTTTTTTGTTTTGTTTTGTTTTTGTTTTTGTTTTTGTTTTTTAAGTTGAAAGTATTGATTCAAATACTGGAGTAGGACTTGATGT
This sequence comes from Vidua macroura, assembly GCF_024509145.1. Classification (NCBI taxonomy): domain Eukaryota; kingdom Metazoa; phylum Chordata; class Aves; order Passeriformes; family Viduidae; genus Vidua; species Vidua macroura. Next base: position 229,203 of record NC_071586.1, read on the forward strand.
TAATGTTGTGACACCTACCACCCAACCACTGGTTACACTTAGCCCGAAAATTTTTGAAATTGGACCATGTAGAATCAGGAAAACTGGCCAACAACAGATATTGTTTAATCTGTTATGGTCTCTTAAACAAGTCAAATTGCTGATGCAAAACAATATCTGAGAAATACAACCAGCTTGTTCACCCTTTTTGCAGACCTCTTTTCAGGCTTGGACAACCTGGCTGCGACAGTGGAAGCCTCCTAAAAACCGCGTGCCAAGAGACATAACTGGTCTTGTGGGAACAGGATTGGGAATCCTAAATAGTATTGATTCAGAAGTATGAATGAATAAATTGGCTTCCACAACTAAAGATTTAACCAAAATACAACAACCACTGCAATCGTCCTTATCAGCCTTGGGAACACATCAGTGGTTGCTATCAAACATTCTAGCAAATTGGGAAAAGATAAATGTAAATAATAGCAAATTGATCATTGATGCACTTAATGCCACACAAAGCAACGTTTCCTTAGCTCTTAGCCGTATCCAGGCTCAATGATGGATGCAGTCAGTTGCTGCCTCAATTATAAGAGAAGGTGAAGAAGGCACTTTTCCCACTGAAATGAGGAAAATAGTCTGGGACAGTGCCACTGACTTTGAAAGAGATTTCCAATCCTGGTGGAATTTAGTGAATTTTACCTATGACCCTAACACAAACACAGCCACAGCATTTGCGTTGACCATAAGAAATGCCTCGGTGCATTTGATATTCCCTATCATTGCACTAGGATTAAATCATGATGGACCCACTTTCTATCCTTCTGAACATAGAGAATGGGCCCGTCAAATTGATGACAAATGGCAAACTGTCAATTTAGAGTCCTGTACCATCTGAGAACAACTAGGGTTTATCTGTGAAGGTAATGCAATTGTAGCTCAAGATATTTGTCTGGAGACAGAACAAAATAGCTGTCATTTTGATAGTCATCCTAACGAGACTTCTGAAACAGTCCTTGTATCTACAGACAATGGGTGTGCCTGCTTCAGAACCGCTTGGGATACTGTGTTTATAGAAAGTACAGTAGTAGCTACTAAAAATCATTCCAATTTTTGTGCTTGCAACTTTACTAAAATTGCAGGATGTGATTTTTCTTTTGTAGCTCCAGTTACTTCACATGAACTTTTAGAATCCAATCTCACGTTGATTCACAAGCTACTGCCTACTCCCATTGGGATGAACCTTTCTCTGGTAAAGCAATTATTACTTCATCAAGATCTAATAGAGATCCTAGGAAAAATCAAGGGGAATGGACAGAAAACTCTGGTAACTGTTCATCATCATGTGCAAGAAATACATCGTGTTGTAGAAAGGGTGAAAAGTGATGCCGAGCACAAGTGGTGGGATACCCTTTTCGGGTGGTCACCCACCGCCACCGGTATCCTGAAGAAATTGTGTCATCCCATTGTTGTTCTTCTGATTTTAGTTATGATTGGTTTTGTTTTATCAGTAATCTTGCTTATTGTAAATTGGAGAATGATGAAACGATGAACAAAATTAACATCTATAATTAATGCACACCACTTGGCCGACATCCTTTACACTAGAGATGTTCCCAGGACAGTAGGTAGACACAAGAAGATGATAAGGTTAGAAGATATGTTTTACATCATTTTCTTTTATGATTTGTTCTAATCGCTGTTTTAATTATTTTTGTTTATTGTTTATAAAATTGTACTGAGTAATATCGATTATACTAGGTTTATTACTTTACTGTTTAATATTGATGATACTGGTTTATTATTTGATCAATTTATTGTTTAATTGATTCATATTGATTATTATTTAAATAACTATTATTGATTTACTAATTGTATTTTGCTTATTGTTTAATTCTAATTTGTTGTGATTACTAATATGTTGTGATTGTTTTAGTTTTCCTGTTTTCTCTTTCTTTCCCTTTTCCTCTTCTCTTTTCCCTGGGACCTGCTGCCAACACTTGACGAGTCCTGAAGACTCCACGACGACACCATGGAATCCTGCTGATGAAGATCTTTCGAGGGCAATCGTCAGTCACGGGGTGGTGTAAGAGCCCGTCAGAAGCCCCTCATTTTCCATTCTGCCTTCCGATTGCCACAAGAAAGAATCCCTTCCCCCACTGTAGTTCCGGCTTAGAACAGGACACAGCACAGGTGGGACCACTGAACCGTCATGCTGGCTGTTCCCAACAAGGCCTGGTAAGAACTTGGCAAGGAGTTGGCAAGGACTTGGCAAAGACCTGACATGGAGCCAGCACGGGACAGCCTGATGCGCGGCCTGCTTCTAATCTCCCTTCTTAAGCCCAATGAACTTTTGGGGTGACTCTCGCGGTCCTTCACTGAAGACCCCTCATCTGCCTCGTTACCACTGTGACAAAGAAAGAATGAGAACCCTCCTCCCAAGGACTGAGACTGAGACCCCTGCTATAGGGAGGAGGGGAAATTGGTGGTCTGACCACTAATGACATGACCTGTTTCCCTTCAGTGATTCAAATGGACTTATTCTTCATTGGATTCGTCTTGCTTTGGTGGTTTCTGTGGACTCACCCATTCCCTCGGGGCGATTACAATGGACTTTCATTATTACACTTGTTCCCCCCCTCTCTCCTCTGTGGACTATAATTGGAGCCCCGAGTCGACCAGAACTTCGAAGACTCCCCCGACAAGAGAGACGGATCCCCATCGTCCGGAGCACTGAGGATCTCGCCTGTGTTGGTAGCTATTCCCATATCCCTCTTCTCTCTCTAACCTTTTATCTCCTTTCAGATCCCCACTATCGCGTTTACTGTTTTGGCCCCTACTAAAGGTGCATTTGTTGTGATTAACTGATAGTCCCTTGTTGTTTGCCTTTGTTGCACTTTTGGGATGGGTGAAAAGAACCATCACGACACCCCGCAAGAAACGGATCGTGACATTAAAATTGGCGTCACGGACAGGATTTCTGTCTAGACAGAAGGGTTGCAGCTGAAAAGGTACCCACACTGTCTTTGGCAATTCATAAAGGATCCCTTAGTGCAAAGGGCGGGACACTGTTGTTTTGTTGTTGTTGTGTGTATGTGGTCTGGGAAGGAAGGGACAACTTGAAGCAACTAAGCAGAGCCTCCCAGGCAGATGATTGTCCTTTCACCCAGCCAGGGAAGCGAAGGGCGACACAGCGAGGGCTGTGTAGTTTTGTGGAACTTAAGTTTGTAGCTCCCTGTCGTGGTTTTGGTCCCTTCACAAAATGAGTGATAATCTTAGCCTTGAAATTAAAGCTGAATTTTATGCACTACTAGCCAAACACAATGCCAAACCTTCTACAGAAGGAGAAAAATGGGCACAGAGTAATTGGTTGAACTTAGAAAATGTTATTGATAGAGTGTGTTCATTACAACATGAAACAAAATTCAAACTGGGCAAAAATAAAACTATCTTCTGCTCAGTTTTGGGAGCTTGTCTTATGGCAGCTATAGAAAATCGCTTCGAGCGAAGAAGTGAGGAACATGCTATAATAGACTCCCTTCAAAATCTAGTTGAAATTTTGCAAAAACAGTTCTATGAAGCAAAAAATGTGATCTATGCATTGCGAGCTGCCTTAACAGAGGAACATATTAACAAATCACATCATGCTGATTCCTCTACAGAGCTTGAGGAGAAGGAAACTCCTCACATTAAACAAATCTATCCTCATCAAGAACTTGAAGCAGCAAGTAATTGTGGGGAACATTGCTGCCATCACTTGAGACCCTTGATTAAAACAGAGTAGAACTATCTCAGTGATGATGATCTGGAACCTCACATCACAACCAAACGCATACCATCACAACTAAACACGGCCACCGAGCTAGCTAAGCTTAAAAGGGAATACGGACAGCCTCCACATGAATCAGAAACAGAATATGTTTTCCGGGTGTCCCTCACTGGTGGTGATCCAATTCAATTCACTGAACAGGAAGCCAGTGGGTATTGGGGACATGGTGTCTTCTTAACAACAGGAGAGAAAGGTGACACATGGTCCCTGACACAGCGTGCAGCTTTTTGGGCCGGGGGAACAAGCCCCTTGGAAAGGGGAGATCCCATAGCTAGAATTAGTACCCCCGACCAGCTCTTGGAAAATGTGCACAAAGCTGCTTGCCTGCAAATGACTCACAAAAAGAAATGAATTCCTGGCTTTGAATCCCTGATGCAATTACCTGTGAAGCCCAAGATAATGACCCCTTGAATTTGTGGGCTTCCAGAATCACTCAAACCTACAGCAATTCTCCTTCCAAAAACGATAGCAGCTGTATCTCCTGTAGAAAGACCAGACAGATTTCCTAGTCACTGGAACGACCCATTTGTTCCCCTTTATGACTTGTTGAGGAAAGGGGTGAAATGGGATTGGAGTCTTTCTCAGGAGTCAGCATTGCAATTGCTGATTTTTGAAGCAACAGCTCATCAAGCACTGGGCCCTATCCATCCTACAGATCCTTTCCAGGTGGAATGGGCATTTGCCTCCTCAGGGCTGTCAGTACACATATGGCAGCGGGGTCCTGAGGCTCCGACAAGACCTGTTGGTTTTGATTCCCGTGGTTCCAAAGATGCTGAGAAAAGATACACTACCTGGGAAAAAGGATTGTTGATGGTTATCTTAGCTTTCCTAGAAGTAGAAAAAATTGCACAAAAACAACCAATTGTATTGAGAGGCCCCTTCAAGGTTATTAAGACAGTCACTAGTGGGAGTCCCCCTCCTGACGGGGTGGCCCAGAGGGCCTCAGTGAGAAAGTGGTATGCTCAGGTTGAACATTACTGTAACAACTTCTCAATGACAGAAGGAGCTGTAAAAACTTTAGCAATCCAAGAAACGGAGAGCTTGGACAAACCTGCCTCTGTAATCAAAGTAACCCCTCCTTTCTGCCCCGAACAATCAGCAAACTCTTGGTTTACTGATGCTTTTGCTAAAGGGGAAGGAAAAGGATGGAAATCTAGGGCAGAAGCCCTCCACTTTTCCTCTGGTGAGCAAATGATTACAGAGGGAGAAGGTAGTACACACAGTGGGGAGCTGATAGCTGTCTGGAGTGTTTTTCAACGAGAAGCACAGAATTCCTCTTTGGTCTGCATCTACACTGACTCCTATGCTCTGTACCAAATGATCCTAATAATCCAGCTCATGACCCTGGCCAACCTGTTCTGGTGGACCTCTCTTACTATAGGACTAGTAGCACTTGTGCTAAAACCCCCTCTGAAGAAATATGCATGGGAATCCTCTGGTGCTCTAGGGAAAGAGCATTGGACAAATACATGCTGGATAATTCCATCATTCTAACTTTTCTGCCTCTCGGCGGCAGAATTCTGTTGTGTTTACTTTCTCAGAAGAACTCCGAGGGACATGAAGACCACCTAATCCATGATAAAACTGGTAATACTTTTCTGCATCCTACCGCAACCCCATGGCCAGAAAGCAGCTGAGTGACCGTGGTCTGAACTAATTGTGGTAGCATGCAGAAAAAGTGAAAGGATCTCTTGAAGCACAAAAAGGTTTGTACGCAGCCAAGCATACAGGATTGTTGGCACAATTTCACATGAACACAAACTGTAGAAGTAGTTTGGTTTTGGTCCAAAAATACTGAAGCACTTTTTTTTTGTTTTGTTTTGTTTTTGTTTTTGTTTTTGTTTTTTAAGTTGAAAGTATTGATTCAAATACTGGAGTAGGACTTGATGTTAATGTTGTGACACCTACCACCCAACCACTGGTTACACTTAGCCCGAAAATTTTTGAAATTGGACCATGTAGAATCAGGAAAACTGGCCAACAACAGATATTGTTTAATCTGTTATGGTCTCTTAAACAAGTCAAATTGCTGATGCAAAACAATATCTGAGAAATACAACCAGCTTGTTCACCCTTTTTGCAGACCTCTTTTCAGGCTTGGACAACCTGGCTGCGACAGTGGAAGCCTCCTAAAAACCGCGTGCCAAGAGACATAACTGGTCTTGTGGGAACAGGATTGGGAATCCTAAATAGTATTGATTCAGAAGTATGAATGAATAAATTGGCTTCCACAACTAAAGATTTAACCAAAATACAACAACCACTGCAATCGTCCTTATCAGCCTTGGGAACACATCAGTGGTTGCTATCAAACATTCTAGCAAATTGGGAAAAGATAAATGTAAATAATAGCAAATTGATCATTGATGCACTTAATGCCACACAAAGCAACGTTTCCTTAGCTCTTAGCCGTATCCAGGCTCAATGATGGATGCAGTCAGTTGCTGCCTCAATTATAAGAGAAGGTGAAGAAGGCACTTTTCCCACTGAAATTAGGAAAATAGTCTGGGACAGTGCCACTGACTTTGAAAGAGATTTCCAATCCTGGTGGAATTTAGTGAATTTTACCTATGACCCTAACACAAACACAGCCACAGCATTTGCGTTGACCATAAGAAATGCCTCGGTGCATTTGATATTCCCTATCATTGCACTAGGATTAAATCATGATGGACCCACTTTCTATCCTTCTGAACATAGAGAATGGGCCCGTCAAATTGATGACAAATGGCAAACTGTCAATTTAGAGTCCTGTACCATCTGAGAACAACTAGGGTTTATCTGTGAAGGTAATGCAATTGTAGCTCAAGATATTTGTCTGGAGACAGAACAAAATAGCTGTCATTTTGATAGTCATCCTAACGAGACTTCTGAAACAGTCCTTGTATCTACAGACAATGGGTGTGCCTGCTTCAGAACCGCTTGGGATACTGTGTTTATAGAAAGTACAGTAGTAGCTACTAAAAATCATTCCAATTTTTGTGCTTGCAACTTTACTAAAATTGCAGGATGTGATTTTTCTTTTGTAGCTCCAGTTACTTCACATGAACTTTTAGAATCCAATCTCACGTTGATTCACAAGCTACTGCCTACTCCCATTGGGATGAACCTTTCTCTGGTAAAGCAATTATTACTTCATCAAGATCTAATAGAGATCCTAGGAAAAATCAAGGGGAATGGACAGAAAACTCTGGTAACTGTTCATCATCATGTGCAAGAAATACATCGTGTTGTAGAAAGGGTGAAAAGTGATGCCGAGCACAAGTGGTGGGATACCCTTTTCGGGTGGTCACCCACCGCCACCGGTATCCTGAAGAAATTGTGTCATCCCATTGTTGTTCTTCTGATTTTAGTTATGATTGGTTTTGTTTTATCAGTAATCTTGCTTATTGTAAATTGGAGAATGATGAAACGATGAACAAAATTAACATCTATAATTAATGCACACCACTTGGCCGACATCCTTTACACTAGAGATGTTCCCAGGACAGTAGGTAGACACAAGAAGATGATAAGGTTAGAAGATATGTTTTACATCATTTTCTTTTATGATTTGTTCTAATCGCTGTTTTAATTATTTTTGTTTATTGTTTATAAAATTGTACTGAGTAATATCGATTATACTAGGTTTATTACTTTACTGTTTAATATTGATGATACTGGTTTATTATTTGATCAATTTATTGTTTAATTGATTCATATTGATTATTATTTAAATAACTATTATTGATTTACTAATTGTATTTTGCTTATTGTTTAATTCTAATTTGTTGTGATTACTAATATGTTGTGATTGTTTTAGTTTTCCTGTTTTCTCTTTCTTTCCCTTTTCCTCTTCTCTTTTCCCTGGGACCTGCTGCCAACACTTGACGAGTCCTGAAGACTCCACGACGACACCATGGAATCCTGCTGATGAAGATCTTTCGAGGGCAATCGTCAGTCACGGGGTGGTGTAAGAGCCCGTCAGAAGCCCCTCATTTTCCATTCTGCCTTCCGATTGCCACAAGAAAGAATCCCTTCCCCCACTGTAGTTCCGGCTTAGAACAGGACACAGCACAGGTGGGACCACTGAACCGTCATGCTGGCTGTTCCCAACAAGGCCTGGTAAGAACTTGGCAAGGAGTTGGCAAGGACTTGGCAAAGACCTGACATGGAGCCAGCACGGGACAGCCTGATGCGCGGCCTGCTTCTAATCTCCCTTCTTAAGCCCAATGAACTTTTGGGGTGACTCTCGCGGTCCTTCACTGAAGACCCCTCATCTGCCTCGTTACCACTGTGACAAAGAAAGAATGAGAACCCTCCTCCCAAGGACTGAGACTGAGACCCCTGCTATAGGGAGGAGGGGAAATTGGTGGTCTGACCACTAATGACATGACCTGTTTCCCTTCAGTGATTCAAATGGACTTATTCTTCATTGGATTCGTCTTGCTTTGGTGGTTTCTGTGGACTCACCCGTTCCCTCGGGGCGATTACAATGGACTTTCATTATTACACTTGTTCCCCCCCTCTCTCCTCTGTGGACTATAATTGGAGCCCCGAGTCGACCAGAACTTCGAAGACTCCCCCGACAAGAGAGACGGATCCCCATCGTCCGGAGCACTGAGGATCTCGCCTGTGTTGGTAGCTATTCCCATATCCCTCTTCTCTCTCTAACCTTTTATCTCCTTTCAGATCCCCACTATCGCGTTTACTGTTTTGGCCCCTACTAAAGGTGCATTTGTTGTGATTAACTGATAGTCCCTTGTTGTTTGCCTTTGTTGCACTTTTGGGATGGGTGAAAAGAACCATCACGACACCCCGCAAGAAACGGATCGTGACATTAAAATTGGCGTCACGGACAGGATTTCTGTCTAGACAGAAGGGTTGCAGCTGAAAAGGTACCCACACTGTCTTTGGCAATTCATAAAGGATCCCTTAGTGCAAAGGGCGGGACACTGTTGTTTTGTTGTTGTTGTGTGTATGTGGTCTGGGAAGGAAGGGACAACTTGAAGCAACTAAGCAGAGCCTCCCAGGCAGATGATTGTCCTTTCACCCAGCCAGGGAAGCGAAGGGCGACACAGCGAGGGCTGTGTAGTTTTGTGGAACTTAAGTTTGTAGCTCCCTGTCGTGGTTTTGGTCCCTTCACAAAATGAGTGATAATCTTAGCCTTGAAATTAAAGCTGAATTTTATGCACTACTAGCCAAACACAATGCCAAACCTTCTACAGAAGGAGAAAAATGGGCACAGAGTAATTGGTTGAACTTAGAAAATGTTATTGATAGAGTGTGTTCATTACAACATGAAACAAAATTCAAACTGGGCAAAAATAAAACTATCTTCTGCTCAGTTTTGGGAGCTTGTCTTATGGCAGCTATAGAAAATCGCTTCGAGCGAAGAAGTGAGGAACATGCTATAATAGACTCCCTTCAAAATCTAGTTGAAATTTTGCAAAAACAGTTCTATGAAGCAAAAAATGTGATCTATGCATTGCGAGCTGCCTTAACAGAGGAACATATTAACAAATCACATCATGCTGATTCCTCTACAGAGCTTGAGGAGAAGGAAACTCCTCACATTAAACAAATCTATCCTCATCAAGAACTTGAAGCAGCAAGTAATTGTGGGGAACATTGCTGCCATCACTTGAGACCCTTGATTAAAACAGAGTAGAACTATCTCAGTGATGATGATCTGGAACCTCACATCACAACCAAACGCATACCATCACAACTAAACACGGCCACCGAGCTAGCTAAGCTTAAAAGGGAATACGGACAGCCTCCACATGAATCAGAAACAGAATATGTTTTCCGGGTGTCCCTCACTGGTGGTGATCCAATTCAATTCACTGAACAGGAAGCCAGTGGGTATTGGGGACATGGTGTCTTCTTAACAACAGGAGAGAAAGGTGACACATGGTCCCTGACACAGCGTGCAGCTTTTTGGGCCGGGGGAACAAGCCCCTTGGAAAGGGGAGATCCCATAGCTAGAATTAGTACCCCCGACCAGCTCTTGGAAAATGTGCACAAAGCTGCTTGCCTGCAAATGACTCACAAAAAGAAATGAATTCCTGGCTTTGAATCCCTGATGCAATTACCTGTGAAGCCCAAGATAATGACCCCTTGAATTTGTGGGCTTCCAGAATCACTCAAACCTACAGCAATTCTCCTTCCAAAAACGATAGCAGCTGTATCTCCTGTAGAAAGACCAGACAGATTTCCTAGTCACTGGAACGACCCATTTGTTCCCCTTTATGACTTGTTGAGGAAAGGGGTGAAATGGGATTGGAGTCTTTCTCAGGAGTCAGCATTGCAATTGCTGATTTTTGAAGCAACAGCTCATCAAGCACTGGGCCCTATCCATCCTACAGATCCTTTCCAGGTGGAATGGGCATTTGCCTCCTCAGGGCTGTCAGTACACATATGGCAGCGGGGTCCTGAGGCTCCGACAAGACCTGTTGGTTTTGATTCCCGTGGTTCCAAAGATGCTGAGAAAAGATACACTACCTGGGAAAAAGGATTGTTGATGGTTATCTTAGCTTTCCTAGAAGTAGAAAAAATTGCACAAAAACAACCAATTGTATTGAGAGGCCCCTTCAAGGTTATTAAGACAGTCACTAGTGGGAGTCCCCCTCCTGACGGGGTGGCCCAGAGGGCCTCAGTGAGAAAGTGGTATGCTCAGGTTGAACATTACTGTAACAACTTCTCAATGACAGAAGGAGCTGTAAAAACTTTAGCAATCCAAGAAACGGAGAGCTTGGACAAACCTGCCTCTGTAATCAAAGTAACCCCTCCTTTCTGCCCCGAACAATCAGCAAACTCTTGGTTTACTGATGCTTTTGCTAAAGGGGAAGGAAAAGGATGGAAATCTAGGGCAGAAGCCCTCCACTTTTCCTCTGGTGAGCAAATGATTACAGAGGGAGAAGGTAGTACACACAGTGGGGAGCTGATAGCTGTCTGGAGTGTTTTTCAACGAGAAGCACAGAATTCCTCTTTGGTCTGCATCTACACTGACTCCTATGCTCTGTACCAAATGATCCTAATAATCCAGCTCATGACCCTGGCCAACCTGTTCTGGTGGACCTCTCTTACTATAGGACTAGTAGCACTTGTGCTAAAACCCCCTCTGAAGAAATATGCATGGGAATCCTCTGGTGCTCTAGGGAAAGAGCATTGGACAAATACATGCTGGATAATTCCATCATTCTAACTTTTCTGCCTCTCGGCGGCAGAATTCTGTTGTGTTTACTTTCTCAGAAGAACTCCGAGGGACATGAAGACCACCTAATCCATGATAAAACTGGTAATACTTTTCTGCATCCTACCGCAACCCCATGGCCAGAAAGCAGCTGAGTGACCGTGGTCTGAACTAATTGTGGTAGCATGCAGAAAAAGTGAAAGGATCTCTTGAAGCACAAAAAGGTTTGTACGCAGCCAAGCATACAGGATTGTTGGCACAATTTCACATGAACACAAACTGTAGAAGTAGTTTGGTTTTGGTCCAAAAATACTGAAGCACTTTTTTTTTGTTTTGTTTTGTTTTTGTTTTTGTTTTTGTTTTTTAAGTTGAAAGTATTGATTCAAATACTGGAGTAGGACTTGATGTTAATGTTGTGACACCTACCACCCAACCACTGGTTACACTTAGCCCGAAAATTTTTGAAATTGGACCATGTAGAATCAGGAAAACTGGCCAACAACAGATATTGTTTAATCTGTTATGGTCTCTTAAACAAGTCAAATTGCTGATGCAAAACAATATCTGAGAAATACAACCAGCTTGTTCACCCTTTTTGCAGACCTCTTTTCAGGCTTGGACAACCTGGCTGCGACAGTGGAAGCCTCCTAAAAACCGCGTGCCAAGAGACATAACTGGTCTTGTGGGAACAGGATTGGGAATCCTAAATAGTATTGATTCAGAAGTATGAATGAATAAATTGGCTTCCACAACTAAAGATTTAACCAAAATACAACAACCACTGCAATCGTCCTTATCAGCCTTGGGAACACATCAGTGGTTGCTATCAAACATTCTAGCAAATTGGGAAAAGATAAATGTAAATAATAGCAAATTGATCATTGATGCACTTAATGCCACACAAAGCAACGTTTCCTTAGCTCTTAGCCGTATCCAGGCTCAATGATGGATGCAGTCAGTTGCTGCCTCAATTATAAGAGAAGGTGAAGAAGGCACTTTTCCCACTGAAATTAGGAAAATAGTCTGGGACAGTGCCACTGACTTTGAAAGAGATTTCCAATCCTGGTGGAATTTAGTGAATTTTACCTATGACCCTAACACAAACACAGCCACAGCATTTGCGTTGACCATAAGAAATGCCTCGGTGCATTTGATATTCCCTATCATTGCACTAGGATTAAATCATGATGGACCCACTTTCTATCCTTCTGAACATAGAGAATGGGCCCGTCAAATTGATGACAAATGGCAAACTGTCAATTTAGAGTCCTGTACCATCTGAGAACAACTAGGGTTTATCTGTGAAGGTAATGCAATTGTAGCTCAAGATATTTGTCTGGAGACAGAACAAAATAGCTGTCATTTTGATAGTCATCCTAACGAGACTTCTGAAACAGTCCTTGTATCTACAGACAATGGGTGTGCCTGCTTCAGAACCGCTTGGGATACTGTGTTTATAGAAAGTACAGTAGTAGCTACTAAAAATCATTCCAATTTTTGTGCTTGCAACTTTACTAAAATTGCAGGATGTGATTTTTCTTTTGTAGCTCCAGTTACTTCACATGAACTTTTAGAATCCAATCTCACGTTGATTCACAAGCTACTGCCTACTCCCATTGGGATGAACCTTTCTCTGGTAAAGCAATTATTACTTCATCAAGATCTAATAGAGATCCTAGGAAAAATCAAGGGGAATGGACAGAAAACTCTGGTAACTGTTCATCATCATGTGCAAGAAATACATCGTGTTGTAGAAAGGGTGAAAAGTGATGCCGAGCACAAGTGGTGGGATACCCTTTTCGGGTGGTCACCCACCGCCACCGGTATCCTGAAGAAATTGTGTCATCCCATTGTTGTTCTTCTGATTTTAGTTATGATTGGTTTTGTTTTATCAGTAATCTTGCTTATTGTAAATTGGAGAATGATGAAACGATGAACAAAATTAACATCTATAATTAATGCACACCACTTGGCCGACATCCTTTACACTAGAGATGTTCCCAGGACAGTAGGTAGACACAAGAAGATGATAAGGTTAGAAGATATGTTTTACATCATTTTCTTTTATGATTTGTTCTAATCGCTGTTTTAATTATTTTTGTTTATTGTTTATAAAATTGTACTGAGTAATATCGATTATACTAGGTTTATTACTTTACTGTTTAATATTGATGATACTGGTTTATTATTTGATCAATTTATTGTTTAATTGATTCATATTGATTATTATTTAAATAACTATTATTGATTTACTAATTGTATTTTGCTTATTGTTTAATTCTAATTTGTTGTGATTACTAATATGTTGTGATTGTTTTAGTTTTCCCGTTTTCTCTTTCTTTCCCTTTTCCTCTTCTCTTTTCCCTGGGACCTGCTGCCAACACTTGACGAGTCCTGAAGACTCCACGACGACACCATGGAATCCTGCTGATGAAGATCTTTCGAGGGCAATCGTCAGTCACGGGGTGGTGTAAGAGCCCGTCAGAAGCCCCTCATTTTCCATTCTGCCTTCCGATTGCCACAAGAAAGAATCCCTTCCCCCACTGTAGTTCCGGCTTAGAACAGGACACAGCACAGGTGGAACCACTGAACCGTCATGCTGGCTGTTCCCAACAAGGCCTGGTAAGAACTTGGCAAGGAGTTGGCAAGGACTTGGCAAAGACCTGACATGGAGCCAGCACGGGACAGCCTGATGCGCGGCCTGCTTCTAATCTCCGTTCTTAAGCCCAATGAACTTTTGGGGTGACTCTCGCGGTCCTTCATTGAAGACCCCTCATCTGCCTCGTTACCACTGTGACAAAGAAAGAATGAGAACCCTCCTCCCAAGGACTGAGACTGAGACCCCTGCTATAGGGAGGAGGGGAAATTGGTGGTCTGACCACTAATGACATGACCTGTTTCCCTTCAGTGATTCAAATGGACTTATTCTTCATTGGATTCGTCTTGCTTTGGTGGTTTCTGTGGACTCACCCGTTCCCTCGGGGCGATTACAATGGACTTTCATTATTACACTTGTTCCCCCCCTCTCTCCTCTGTGGACTATAATTGGAGCCCCGAGTCGACCAGAACTTCGAAGACTCCCCCGACAAGAGAGACGGATCCCCATCGTCCGGAGCACTGAGGATCTCGCCTGTGTTGGTAGCTATTCCCATATCCCTCTTCTCTCTCTAACCTTTTATCTCCTTTCAGATCCCCACTATCGCGTTTACTGTTTTGGCCCCTACTAAAGGTGCATTTGTTGTGATTAACTGATAGTCCCTTGTTGTTTGCCTTTGTTGCACTTTTGGGATGGGTGAAAAGAACCATCACGACACCCCGCAAGAAACGGATCGTGACATTAAAATTGGCGTCACGGACAGGATTTCTGTCTAGACAGAAGGGTTGCAGCTGAAAAGGCACCCATACTGTCTTTGGCAATTCATAAAGGATCCCTTAGTGCAAAGGGCGGGACACTGTTGTTTTGTTGTTGTTGTGTGTATGTGGTCTGGGAAGGAAGGGACAACTTGAAGCAACTAAGCAGAGCCTCCCAGGCAGATGATTGTCCTTTCACCCAGCCAGGGAAGCGAAGGGCGACACAGCGAGGGCTGTGTAGTTTTGTGGAACTTAAGTTTGTAGCTCCCTGTCGTGGTTTTGGTCCCTTCACAAAATGAGTGACAATCTTAGCCTTGAAATTAAAGCTGAATTTTATGCACTACTAGCCAAACACAATGCCAAACCTTCTACAGAAGGAGAAAAATGGGCACAGAGTAATTGGTTGAACTTAGAAAATGTTATTGATAGAGTGTGTTCATTACAACATGAAACAAAATTCAAACTGGGCAAAAATAAAACTATCTTCTGCTCAGTTTTGGGAGCTTGTCTTATGGCAGCTATAGAAAATGGCTTCGAGCGAAGAAGTGAGGAACATGCTATAATAGACTCCCTTCAAAATCTAGTTGAAATTTTGCAAAAACAGTTCTATGAAGCAAAAAAATGTGATCTATGCATTGCGAGCTGCCTTAACAGAGGAACATATTAACAAATCACATCATGCTGATTCCTCTACAGAGCTTGAGGAGAAGGAAACTCCTCACATTAAACAAATCTATCCTCATCAAGAACTTGAAGCAGCAAGTAATTGTGGGGAACATTGCTGCCATCACTTGAGACCCTTGATTAAAACAGAGTAGAACTATCTCAGTGATGATGATCTGGAACCTCACATCACAACCAAACGCATACCATCACAACTAAACACGGCCACCGAGCTAGCTAAGCTTAAAAGGGAATACGGACAGCCTCCACATGAATCAGAAACAGAATATGTTTTCCGGGTGTCCCTCACTGGTGGTGATCCAATTCAATTCACTGAACAGGAAGCCAGTGGGTATTGGGGACATGGTGTCTTCTTAACAACAGGAGAGAAAGGTGACACATGGTCCCTGACACAGCGTGCAGCTTTTTGGGCCGGGGGAACAAGCCCCTTGGAAAGGGGAGATCCCATAGCTAGAATTAGTACCCCCGACCAGCTCTTGGAAAATGTGCACAAAGCTGCTTGCCTGCAAATGACTCACAAAAAGAAATGAATTCCTGGCTTTGAATCCCTGATGCAATTACCTGTGAAGCCCAAGATAATGACCCCTTGAATTTGTGGGCTTCCAGAATCACTCAAACCTACAGCAATTCTCCTTCCAAAAACGATAGCAGCTGTATCTCCTGTAGAAAGACCAGACAGATTTCCTAGTCACTGGAACGACCCATTTGTTCCCCTTTATGACTTGTTGAGGAAAGGGGTGAAATGGGATTGGAGTCTTTCTCAGGAGTCAGCATTGCAATTGCTGATTTTTGAAGCAACAGCTCATCAAGCACTGGGCCCTATCCATCCTACAGATCCTTTCCAGGTGGAATGGGCATTTGCCTCCTCAGGGCTGTCAGTACACATATGGCAGCGGGGTCCTGAGGCTCCGACAAGACCTGTTGGTTTTGATTCCCGTGGTTCCAAAGATGCTGAGAAAAGATACACTACCTGGGAAAAAGGATTGTTGATGGTTATCTTAGCTTTCCTAGAAGTAGAAAAAATTGCACAAAAACAACCAATTGTATTGAGAGGCCCCTTCAAGGTTATTAAGACAGTCACTAGTGGGAGTCCCCCTCCTGACGGGGTGGCCCAGAGGGCCTCAGTGAGAAAGTGGTATGCTCAGGTTGAACATTACTGTAACTTCTTCTCAATGACAGAAGGAGCTGTAAAAACTTTAGCAATCCAAGAAACGGAGAGCTTGGACAAACCTGCCTCTGTAATCAAAGTAACCCCTCCTTTCTGCCCCGAACAATCAGCAAACTCTTGGTTTACTGATGCTTTTGCTAAAGGGGAAGGAAAAGGATGGAAATCTAGGGCAGAAGCCCTCCACTTTTCCTCTGGTGAGCAAATGATTACAGAGGGAGAAGGTAGTACACACAGTGGGGAGCTGATAGCTGTCTGGAGTGTTTTTCAACGAGAAGCACAGAATTCCTCTTTGGTCTGCATCTACACTGACTCCTATGCTCTCTACCAAATGATCCTAATAATCCAGCTCATGACCCTGGCCAACCTGTTCTGGTGGACCTCTCTTACTATAGGACTAGTAGCACTTGTGCTAAAACCCCCTCTGAAGAAATATGCATGGGAATCCTCTGGTGCTCTAGGGAAAGAGCATTGGACAAATACATGCTGGATAATTCCATCATTCTAACTTTTCTGCCTCTCGGCGGCAGAATTCTGTTGTGTTTACTTTTTCAGAAGAACTCCGAGGGACATGAAGACCACCTAATCCATGATAAAACTGGTAATACTTTTCTGCATCCTACCGCAACCCCATGGCCAGAAAGCAGCTGAGTGACCGTGGTCTGAACTAATTGTGGTAGCATGCAGAAAAAGTGAAAGGATCTCTTGAAGCACAAAAAGGTTTGTACGCAGCCAAGCATACAGGATTGTTGGCACAATTTCACATGAACACAAACTGTAGAAGTAGTTTGGTTTTGGTCCAAAAATACTGAAGCACTTTTTTTTTGTTTTGTTTTGTTTTTGTTTTTGTTTTTGTTTTTTAAGTTGAAAGTATTGATTCAAATACTGGAGTAGGACTTGATGTTAATGTTGTGACACCTACCACCCAACCACTGGTTACACTTAGCCCGAAAATTTTTGAAATTGGACCATGTAGAATCAGGAAAACTGGCCAACAACAGATATTGTTTAATCTGTTATGGTCTCTTAAACAAGTCAAATTGCTGATGCAAAACAATATCTGAGAAATACAACCAGCTTGTTCACCCTTTTTGCAGACCTCTTTTCAGGCTTGGACAACCTGGCTGCGACAGTGGAAGCCTCCTAAAAACCGCGTGCCAAGAGACATAACTGGTCTTGTGGGAACAGGATTGGGAATCCTAAATAGTATTGATTCAGAAGTATGAATGAATAAATTGGCTTCCACAACTAAAGATTTAACCAAAATACAACAACCACTGCAATCGTCCTTATCAGCCTTGGGAACACATCAGTGGTTGCTATCAAACATTCTAGCAAATTGGGAAAAGATAAATGTAAATAATAGCAAATTGATCATTGATGCACTTAATGCCACACAAAGCAACGTTTCCTTAGCTCTTAGCCGTATCCAGGCTCAATGATGGATGCAGTCAGTTGCTGCCTCAATTATAAGAGAAGGTGAAGAAGGCACTTTTCCCACTGAAATTAGGAAAATAGTCTGGGACAGTGCCACTGACTTTGAAAGAGATTTCCAATCCTGGTGGAATTTAGTGAATTTTACCTATGACCCTAACACAAACACAGCCACAGCATTTGCGTTGACCATAAGAAATGCCTCGGTGCATTTGATATTCCCTATCATTGCACTAGGATTAAATCATGATGGACCCACTTTCTATCCTTCTGAACATAGAGAATGGGCCCGTCAAATTGATGACAAATGGCAAACTGTCAATTTAGAGTCCTGTACCATCTGAGAACAACTAGGGTTTATCTGTGAAGGTAATGCAATTGTAGCTCAAGATATTTGTCTGGAGACAGAACAAAATAGCTGTCATTTTGATAGTCATCCTAACGAGACTTCTGAAACAGTCCTTGTATCTACAGACAATGGGTGTGCCTGCTTCAGAACCGCTTGGGATACTGTGTTTATAGAAAGTACAGTAGTAGCTACTAAAAATCATTCCAATTTTTGTGCTTGCAACTTTACTAAAATTGCAGGATGTGATTTTTCTTTTGTAGCTCCAGTTACTTCACATGAACTTTTAGAATCCAATCTCACGTTGATTCACAAGCTACTGCCTACTCCCATTGGGATGAACCTTTCTCTGGTAAAGCAATTATTACTTCATCAAGATCTAATAGAGATCCTAGGAAAAATCAAGGGGAATGGACAGAAAACTCTGGTAACTGTTCATCATCATGTGCAAGAAATACATCGTGTTGTAGAAAGGGTGAAAAGTGATGCCGAGCACAAGTGGTGGGATACCCTTTTCGGGTGGTCACCCACCGCCACCGGTATCCTGAAGAAATTGTGTCATCCCATTGTTGTTCTTCTGATTTTAGTTATGATTGGTTTTGTTTTATCAGTAATCTTGCTTATTGTAAATTGGAGAATGATGAAACGATGAACAAAATTAACATCTATAATTAATGCACACCACTTGGCCGACATCCTTTACACTAGAGATGTTCCCAGGACAGTAGGTAGACACAAGAAGATGATAAGGTTAGAAGATATGTTTTACATCATTTTCTTTTATGATTTGTTCTAATCGCTGTTTTAATTATTTTTGTTTATTGTTTATAAAATTGTACTGAGTAATATCGATTATACTAGGTTTATTACTTTACTGTTTAATATTGATGATACTGGTTTATTATTTGATCAATTTATTGTTTAATTGATTCATATTGATTATTATTTAAATAACTATTATTGATTTACTAATTGTATTTTGCTTATTGTTTAATTCTAATTTGTTGTGATTACTAATATGTTGTGATTGTTTTAGTTTTCCCGTTTTCTCTTTCTTTCCCTTTTCCTCTTCTCTTTTCCCTGGGACCTGCTGCCAACACTTGACGAGTCCTGAAGACTCCACGACGACACCATGGAATCCTGCTGATGAAGATCTTTCGAGGGCAATCGTCAGTCACGGGGTGGTGTAAGAGCCCGTCAGAAGCCCCTCATTTTCCATTCTGCCTTCCGATTGCCACAAGAAAGAATCCCTTCCCCCACTGTAGTTCCGGCTTAGAACAGGACACAGCACAGGTGGAACCACTGAACCGTCATGCTGGCTGTTCCCAACAAGGCCTGGTAAGAACTTGGCAAGGAGTTGGCAAGGACTTGGCAAAGACCTGACATGGAGCCAGCACGGGACAGCCTGATGCGCGGCCTGCTTCTAATCTCCGTTCTTAAGCCCAATGAACTTTTGGGGTGACTCTCGCGGTCCTTCATTGAAGACCCCTCATCTGCCTCGTTACCACTGTGACAAAGAAAGAATGAGAACCCTCCTCCCAAGGACTGAGACTGAGACCCCTGCTATAGGGAGGAGGGGAAATTGGTGGTCTGACCACTAATGACATGACCTGTTTCCCTTCAGTGATTCAAATGGACTTATTCTTCATTGGATTCGTCTTGCTTTGGTGGTTTCTGTGGACTCACCCGTTCCCTCGGGGCGATTACAATGGACTTTCATTATTACACTTGTTCCCCCCCTCTCTCCTCTGTGGACTATAATTGGAGCCCCGAGTCGACCAGAACTTCGAAGACTCCCCCGACAAGAGAGACGGATCCCCATCGTCCGGAGCACTGAGGATCTCGCCTGTGTTGGTAGCTATTCCCATATCCCTCTTCTCTCTCTAACCTTTTATCTCCTTTCAGATCCCCACTATCGCGTTTACTGTTTTGGCCCCTACTAAAGGTGCATTTGTTGTGATTAACTGATAGTCCCTTGTTGTTTGCCTTTGTTGCACTTTTGGGATGGGTGAAAAGAACCATCACGACACCCCGCAAGAAACGGATCGTGACATTAAAATTGGCGTCACGGACAGGATTTCTGTCTAGACAGAAGGGTTGCAGCTGAAAAGGCACCCATACTGTCTTTGGCAATTCATAAAGGATCCCTTAGTGCAAAGGGCGGGACACTGTTGTTTTGTTGTTGTTGTGTGTATGTGGTCTGGGAAGGAAGGGACAACTTGAAGCAACTAAGCAGAGCCTCCCAGGCAGATGATTGTCCTTTCACCCAGCCAGGGAAGCGAAGGGCGACACAGCGAGGGCTGTGTAGTTTTGTGGAACTTAAGTTTGTAGCTCCCTGTCGTGGTTTTGGTCCCTTCACAAAATGAGTGACAATCTTAGCCTTGAAATTAAAGCTGAATTTTATGCACTACTAGCCAAACACAATGCCAAACCTTCTACAGAAGGAGAAAAATGGGCACAGAGTAATTGGTTGAACTTAGAAAATGTTATTGATAGAGTGTGTTCATTACAACATGAAACAAAATTCAAACTGGGCAAAAATAAAACTATCTTCTGCTCAGTTTTGGGAGCTTGTCTTATGGCAGCTATAGAAAATGGCTTCGAGCGAAGAAGTGAGGAACATGCTATAATAGACTCCCTTCAAAATCTAGTTGAAATTTTGCAAAAACAGTTCTATGAAGCAAAAAAATGTGATCTATGCATTGCGAGCTGCCTTAACAGAGGAACATATTAACAAATCACATCATGCTGATTCCTCTACAGAGCTTGAGGAGAAGGAAACTCCTCACATTAAACAAATCTATCCTCATCAAGAACTTGAAGCAGCAAGTAATTGTGGGGAACATTGCTGCCATCACTTGAGACCCTTGATTAAAACAGAGTAGAACTATCTCAGTGATGATGATCTGGAACCTCACATCACAACCAAACGCATACCATCACAACTAAACACGGCCACCGAGCTAGCTAAGCTTAAAAGGGAATACGGACAGCCTCCACATGAATCAGAAACAGAATATGTTTTCCGGGTGTCCCTCACTGGTGGTGATCCAATTCAATTCACTGAACAGGAAGCCAGTGGGTATTGGGGACATGGTGTCTTCTTAACAACAGGAGAGAAAGGTGACACATGGTCCCTGACACAGCGTGCAGCTTTTTGGGCCGGGGGAACAAGCCCCTTGGAAAGGGGAGATCCCATAGCTAGAATTAGTACCCCCGACCAGCTCTTGGAAAATGTGCACAAAGCTGCTTGCCTGCAAATGACTCACAAAAAGAAATGAATTCCTGGCTTTGAATCCCTGATGCAATTACCTGTGAAGCCCAAGATAATGACCCCTTGAATTTGTGGGCTTCCAGAATCACTCAAACCTACAGCAATTCTCCTTCCAAAAACGATAGCAGCTGTATCTCCTGTAGAAAGACCAGACAGATTTCCTAGTCACTGGAACGACCCATTTGTTCCCCTTTATGACTTGTTGAGGAAAGGGGTGAAATGGGATTGGAGTCTTTCTCAGGAGTCAGCATTGCAATTGCTGATTTTTGAAGCAACAGCTCATCAAGCACTGGGCCCTATCCATCCTACAGATCCTTTCCAGGTGGAATGGGCATTTGCCTCCTCAGGGCTGTCAGTACACATATGGCAGCGGGGTCCTGAGGCTCCGACAAGACCTGTTGGTTTTGATTCCCGTGGTTCCAAAGATGCTGAGAAAAGATACACTACCTGGGAAAAAGGATTGTTGATGGTTATCTTAGCTTTCCTAGAAGTAGAAAAAATTGCACAAAAACAACCAATTGTATTGAGAGGCCCCTTCAAGGTTATTAAGACAGTCACTAGTGGGAGTCCCCCTCCTGACGGGGTGGCCCAGAGGGCCTCAGTGAGAAAGTGGTATGCTCAGGTTGAACATTACTGTAACTTCTTCTCAATGACAGAAGGAGCTGTAAAAACTTTAGCAATCCAAGAAACGGAGAGCTTGGACAAACCTGCCTCTGTAATCAAAGTAACCCCTCCTTTCTGCCCCGAACAATCAGCAAACTCTTGGTTTACTGATGCTTTTGCTAAAGGGGAAGGAAAAGGATGGAAATCTAGGGCAGAAGCCCTCCACTTTTCCTCTGGTGAGCAAATGATTACAGAGGGAGAAGGTAGTACACACAGTGGGGAGCTGATAGCTGTCTGGAGTGTTTTTCAACGAGAAGCACAGAATTCCTCTTTGGTCTGCATCTACACTGACTCCTATGCTCTCTACCAAATGATCCTAATAATCCAGCTCATGACCCTGGCCAACCTGTTCTGGTGGACCTCTCTTACTATAGGACTAGTAGCACTTGTGCTAAAACCCCCTCTGAAGAAATATGCATGGGAATCCTCTGGTGCTCTAGGGAAAGAGCATTGGACAAATACATGCTGGATAATTCCATCATTCTAACTTTTCTGCCTCTCGGCGGCAGAATTCTGTTGTGTTTACTTTCTCAGAAGAACTCCGAGGGACATGAAGACCACCTAATCCATGATAAAACTGGTAATACTTTTCTGCATCCTACCGCAACCCCATGGCCAGAAAGCAGCTGAGTGACCGTGGTCTGAACTAATTGTGGTAGCATGCAGAAAAAGTGAAAGGATCTCTTGAAGCACAAAAAGGTTTGTACGCAGCCAAGCATACAGGATTGTTGGCACAATTTCACATGAACACAAACTGTAGAAGTAGTTTGGTTTTGGTCCAAAAATACTGAAGCACTTTTTTTTTGTTTTGTTTTGTTTTTGTTTTTGTTTTTGTTTTTTAAGTTGAAAGTATTGATTCAAATACTGGAGTAGGACTTGATGTTAATGTTGTGACACCTACCACCCAACCACTGGTTACACTTAGCCCGAAAATTTTTGAAATTGGACCATGTAGAATCAGGAAAACTGGCCAACAACAGATATTGTTTAATCTGTTATGGTCTCTTAAACAAGTCAAATTGCTGATGCAAAACAATATCTGAGAAATACAACCAGCTTGTTCACCCTTTTTGCAGACCTCTTTTCAGGCTTGGACAACCTGGCTGCGACAGTGGAAGCCTCCTAAAAACCGCGTGCCAAGAGACATAACTGGTCTTGTGGGAACAGGATTGGGAATCCTAAATAGTATTGATTCAGAAGTATGAATGAATAAATTGGCTTCCACAACTAAAGATTTAACCAAAATACAACAACCACTGCAATCGTCCTTATCAGCCTTGGGAACACATCAGTGGTTGCTATCAAACATTCTAGCAAATTGGGAAAAGATAAATGTAAATAATAGCAAATTGATCATTGATGCACTTAATGCCACACAAAGCAACGTTTCCTTAGCTCTTAGCCGTATCCAGGCTCAATGATGGATGCAGTCAGTTGCTGCCTCAATTATAAGAGAAGGTGAAGAAGGCACTTTTCCCACTGAAATTAGGAAAATAGTCTGGGACAGTGCCACTGACTTTGAAAGAGATTTCCAATCCTGGTGGAATTTAGTGAATTTTACCTATGACCCTAACACAAACACAGCCACAGCATTTGCGTTGACCATAAGAAATGCCTGGGTGCATTTGATATTCCCTATCATTGCACTAGGATTAAATCATGATGGACCCACTTTCTATCCTTCTGAACATAGAGAATGGGCCCGTCAAATTGATGACAAATGGCAAACTGTCAATTTAGAGTCCTGTACCATCTGAGAACAACTAGGGTTTATCTGTGAAGGTAATGCAATTGTAGCTCAAGATATTTGTCTGGAGACAGAACAAAATAGCTGTCATTTTGATAGTCATCCTAACGAGACTTCTGAAACAGTCCTTGTATCTACAGACAATGGGTGTGCCTGCTTCAGAACCGCTTGGGATACTGTGTTTATAGAAAGTACAGTAGTAGCTACTAAAAATCATTCCAATTTTTGTGCTTGCAACTTTACTAAAATTGCAGGATGTGATTTTTCTTTTGTAGCTCCAGTTACTTCACATGAACTTTTAGAATCCAATCTCACGTTGATTCACAAGCTACTGCCTACTCCCATTGGGATGAACCTTTCTCTGGTAAAGCAATTATTACTTCATCAAGATCTAATAGAGATCCTAGGAAAAATCAAGGGGAATGGACAGAAAACTCTGGTAACTGTTCATCATCATGTGCAAGAAATACATCGTGTTGTAGAAAGGGTGAAAAGTGATGCCGAGCACAAGTGGTGGGATACCCTTTTCGGGTGGTCACCCACCGCCACCGGTATCCTGAAGAAATTGTGTCATCCCATTGTTGTTCTTCTGATTTTAGTTATGATTGGTTTTGTTTTATCAGTAATCTTGCTTATTGTAAATTGGAGAATGATGAAACGATGAACAAAATTAACATCTATAATTAATGCACACCACTTGGCCGACATCCTTTACACTAGAGATGTTCCCAGGACAGTAGGTAGACACAAGAAGATGATAAGGTTAGAAGATATGTTTTACATCATTTTCTTTTATGATTTGTTCTAATCGCTGTTTTAATTATTTTTGTTTATTGTTTATAAAATTGTACTGAGTAATATCGATTATACTAGGTTTATTACTTTACTGTTTAATATTGATGATACTGGTTTATTATTTGATCAATTTATTGTTTAATTGATTCATATTGATTATTATTTAAATAACTATTATTGATTTACTAATTGTATTTTGCTTATTGTTTAATTCTAATTTGTTGTGATTACTAATATGTTGTGATTGTTTTAGTTTTCCTGTTTTCTCTTTCTTTCCCTTTTCCTCTTCTCTTTTCCCTGGGACCTGCTGCCAACACTTGACGAGTCCTGAAGACTCCACGACGACACCATGGAATCCTGCTGATGAAGATCTTTCGAGGGCAATCGTCAGTCACGGGGTGGTGTAAGAGCCCGTCAGAAGCCCCTCATTTTCCATTCTGCCTTCCGATTGCCACAAGAAAGAATCCCTTCCCCCACTGTAGTTCCGGCTTAGAACAGGACACAGCACAGGTGGGACCACTGAACCGTCATGCTGGCTGTTCCCAACAAGGCCTGGTAAGAACTTGGCAAGGAGTTGGCAAGGACTTGGCAAAGACCTGACATGGAGCCAGCACGGGACAGCCTGATGCGCGGCCTGCTTCTAATCTCCCTTCTTAAGCCCAATGAACTTTTGGGGTGACTCTCGCGGTCCTTCACTGAAGACCCCTCATCTGCCTCGTTACCACTGTGACAAAGAAAGAATGAGAACCCTCCTCCCAAGGACTGAGACTGAGACCCCTGCTATAGGGAGGAGGGGAAATTGGTGGTCTGACCACTAATGACATGACCTGTTTCCCTTCAGTGATTCAAATGGACTTATTCTTCATTGGATTCGTCTTGCTTTGGTGGTTTCTGTGGACTCACCCGTTCCCTCGGGGCGATTACAATGGACTTTCATTATTACACTTGTTCCCCCCCTCTCTCCTCTGTGGACTATAATTGGAGCCCCGAGTCGACCAGAACTTCGAAGACTCCCCCGACAAGAGAGACGGATCCCCATCGTCCGGAGCACTGAGGATCTCGCCTGTGTTGGTAGCTATTCCCATATCCCTCTTCTCTCTCTAACCTTTTATCTCCTTTCAGATCCCCACTATCGCGTTTACTGTTTTGGCCCCTACTAAAGGTGCATTTGTTGTGATTAACTGATAGTCCCTTGTTGTTTGCCTTTGTTGCACTTTTGGGATGGGTGAAAAGAACCATCACGACACCCCGCAAGAAACGGATCGTGACATTAAAATTGGCGTCACGGACAGGATTTCTGTCTAGACAGAAGGGTTGCAGCTGAAAAGGTACCCACACTGTCTTTGGCAATTCATAAAGGATCCCTTAGTGCAAAGGGCGGGACACTGTTGTTTTGTTGTTGTTGTGTGTATGTGGTCTGGGAAGGAAGGGACAACTTGAAGCAACTAAGCAGAGCCTCCCAGGCAGATGATTGTCCTTTCACCCAGCCAGGGAAGCGAAGGGCGACACAGCGAGGGCTGTGTAGTTTTGTGGAACTTAAGTTTGTAGCTCCCTGTCGTGGTTTTGGTCCCTTCACAAAATGAGTGATAATCTTAGCCTTGAAATTAAAGCTGAATTTTATGCACTACTAGCCAAACACAATGCCAAACCTTCTACAGAAGGAGAAAAATGGGCACAGAGTAATTGGTTGAACTTAGAAAATGTTATTGATAGAGTGTGTTCATTACAACATGAAACAAAATTCAAACTGGGCAAAAATAAAACTATCTTCTGCTCAGTTTTGGGAGCTTGTCTTATGGCAGCTATAGAAAATCGCTTCGAGCGAAGAAGTGAGGAACATGCTATAATAGACTCCCTTCAAAATCTAGTTGAAATTTTGCAAAAACAGTTCTATGAAGCAAAAAATGTGATCTATGCATTGCGAGCTGCCTTAACAGAGGAACATATTAACAAATCACATCATGCTGATTCCTCTACAGAGCTTGAGGAGAAGGAAACTCCTCACATTAAACAAATCTATCCTCATCAAGAACTTGAAGCAGCAAGTAATTGTGGGGAACATTGCTGCCATCACTTGAGACCCTTGATTAAAACAGAGTAGAACTATCTCAGTGATGATGATCTGGAACCTCACATCACAACCAAACGCATACCATCACAACTAAACACGGCCACCGAGCTAGCTAAGCTTAAAAGGGAATACGGACAGCCTCCACATGAATCAGAAACAGAATATGTTTTCCGGGTGTCCCTCACTGGTGGTGATCCAATTCAATTCACTGAACAGGAAGCCAGTGGGTATTGGGGACATGGTGTCTTCTTAACAACAGGAGAGAAAGGTGACACATGGTCCCTGACACAGCGTGCAGCTTTTTGGGCCGGGGGAACAAGCCCCTTGGAAAGGGGAGATCCCATAGCTAGAATTAGTACCCCCGACCAGCTCTTGGAAAATGTGCACAAAGCTGCTTGCCTGCAAATGACTCACAAAAAGAAATGAATTCCTGGCTTTGAATCCCTGATGCAATTACCTGTGAAGCCCAAGATAATGACCCCTTGAATTTGTGGGCTTCCAGAATCACTCAAACCTACAGCAATTCTCCTTCCAAAAACGATAGCAGCTGTATCTCCTGTAGAAAGACCAGACAGATTTCCTAGTCACTGGAACGACCCATTTGTTCCCCTTTATGACTTGTTGAGGAAAGGGGTGAAATGGGATTGGAGTCTTTCTCAGGAGTCAGCATTGCAATTGCTGATTTTTGAAGCAACAGCTCATCAAGCACTGGGCCCTATCCATCCTACAGATCCTTTCCAGGTGGAATGGGCATTTGCCTCCTCAGGGCTGTCAGTACACATATGGCAGCGGGGTCCTGAGGCTCCGACAAGACCTGTTGGTTTTGATTCCCGTGGTTCCAAAGATGCTGAGAAAAGATACACTACCTGGGAAAAAGGATTGTTGATGGTTATCTTAGCTTTCCTAGAAGTAGAAAAAATTGCACAAAAACAACCAATTGTATTGAGAGGCCCCTTCAAGGTTATTAAGACAGTCACTAGTGGGAGTCCCCCTCCTGACGGGGTGGCCCAGAGGGCCTCAGTGAGAAAGTGGTATGCTCAGGTTGAACATTACTGTAACTTCTTCTCAATGACAGAAGGAGCTGTAAAAACTTTAGCAATCCAAGAAACGGAGAGCTTGGACAAACCTGCCTCTGTAATCAAAGTAACCCCTCCTTTCTGCCCCGAACAATCAGCAAACTCTTGGTTTACTGATGCTTTTGCTAAAGGGGAAGGAAAAGGATGGAAATCTAGGGCAGAAGCCCTCCACTTTTCCTCTGGTGAGCAAATGATTACAGAGGGAGAAGGTAGTACACACAGTGGGGAGCTGATAGCTGTCTGGAGTGTTTTTCAACGAGAAGCACAGAATTCCTCTTTGGTCTGCATCTACACTGACTCCTATGCTCTCTACCAAATGATCCTAATAATCCAGCTCATGACCCTGGCCAACCTGTTCTGGTGGACCTCTCTTACTATAGGACTAGTAGCACTTGTGCTAAAACCCCCTCTGAAGAAATATGCATGGGAATCCTCTGGTGCTCTAGGGAAAGAGCATTGGACAAATACATGCTGGATAATTCCATCATTCTAACTTTTCTGCCTCTCGGCGGCAGAATTCTGTTGTGTTTACTTTCTCAGAAGAACTCCGAGGGACATGAAGACCACCTAATCCATGATAAAACTGGTAATACTTTTCTGCATCCTACCGCAACCCCATGGCCAGAAAGCAGCTGAGTGACCGTGGTCTGAACTAATTGTGGTAGCATGCAGAAGAAGTGAAAGGATCTCTTGAAGCACAAAAAGGTTTGTACGCAGCCAAGCATACAGGATTGTTGGCACAATTTCACATGAACACAAACTGTAGAAGTAGTTTGGTTTTGGTCCAAAAATACTGAAGCACTTTTTTTTTGTTTTGTTTTGTTTTTGTTTTTGTTTTTGTTTTTTAAGTTGAAAGTATTGATTCAAATACTGGAGTAGGACTTGATGTTAATGTTGTGACACCTACCACCCAACCACTGGTTACACTTAGCCCGAAAATTTTTGAAATTGGACCATATAGAATCAGGAAAACTGGCCAACAACAGATATTGTTTAATCTGTTATGGTCTCTTAAACAAGTCAAATTGCTGATGCAAAACAATATCTGAGAAATACAACCAGCTTGTTCACCCTTTTTGCAGACCTCTTTTCAGGCTTGGACAACCTGGCTGCGACAGTGGAAGCCTCCTAAAAACCGCGTGCCAAGAGACATAACTGGTCTTGTGGGAACAGGATTGGGAATCCTAAATAGTATTG
The DNA here is from genome assembly GCF_024509145.1 of Vidua macroura. Taxonomy (NCBI): domain Eukaryota; kingdom Metazoa; phylum Chordata; class Aves; order Passeriformes; family Viduidae; genus Vidua; species Vidua macroura. The sequence goes on from NC_071586.1 coordinate 257,988, forward strand.
ATTCAGAAGTATGAATGAATAAATTGGCTTCCACAACTAAAGATTTAACCAAAATACAACAACCACTGCAATCGTCCTTATCAGCCTTGGGAACACATCAGTGGTTGCTATCAAACATTCTAGCAAATTGGGAAAAGATAAATGTAAATAATAGCAAATTGATCATTGATGCACTTAATGCCACACAAAGCAACGTTTCCTTAGCTCTTAGCCGTATCCAGGCTCAATGATGGATGCAGTCAGTTGCTGCCTCAATTATAAGAGAAGGTGAAGAAGGCACTTTTCCCACTGAAATTAGGAAAATAGTCTGGGACAGTGCCACTGACTTTGAAAGAGATTTCCAATCCTGGTGGAATTTAGTGAATTTTACCTATGACCCTAACACAAACACAGCCACAGCATTTGCGTTGACCATAAGAAATGCCTGGGTGCATTTGATATTCCCTATCATTGCACTAGGATTAAATCATGATGGACCCACTTTCTATCCTTCTGAACATAGAGAATGGGCCCGTCAAATTGATGACAAATGGCAAACTGTCAATTTAGAGTCCTGTACCATCTGAGAACAACTAGGGTTTATCTGTGAAGGTAATGCAATTGTAGCTCAAGATATTTGTCTGGAGACAGAACAAAATAGCTGTCATTTTGATAGTCATCCTAACGAGACTTCTGAAACAGTCCTTGTATCTACAGACAATGGGTGTGCCTGCTTCAGAACCGCTTGGGATACTGTGTTTATAGAAAGTACAGTAGTAGCTACTAAAAATCATTCCAATTTTTGTGCTTGCAACTTTACTAAAATTGCAGGATGTGATTTTTCTTTTGTAGCTCCAGTTACTTCACATGAACTTTTAGAATCCAATCTCACGTTGATTCACAAGCTACTGCCTACTCCCATTGGGATGAACCTTTCTCTGGTAAAGCAATTATTACTTCATCAAGATCTAATAGAGATCCTAGGAAAAATCAAGGGGAATGGACAGAAAACTCTGGTAACTGTTCATCATCATGTGCAAGAAATACATCGTGTTGTAGAAAGGGTGAAAAGTGATGCCGAGCACAAGTGGTGGGATACCCTTTTCGGGTGGTCACCCACCGCCACCGGTATCCTGAAGAAATTGTGTCATCCCATTGTTGTTCTTCTGATTTTAGTTATGATTGGTTTTGTTTTATCAGTAATCTTGCTTATTGTAAATTGGAGAATGATGAAACGATGAACAAAATTAACATCTATAATTAATGCACACCACTTGGCCGACATCCTTTACACTAGAGATGTTCCCAGGACAGTAGACACAAGAAGATGATAAGGTTAGAAGATATGTTTTACATCATTTTCTTTTATGATTTGTTCTAATCGCTGTTTTAATTATTTTTGTTTATTGTTTATAAAATTGTACTGAGTAATATCGATTATACTAGGTTTATTACTTTACTGTTTAATATTGATGATACTGGTTTATTATTTGATCAATTTATTGTTTAATTGATTCATATTGATTATTATTTAAATAACTATTATTGATTTACTAATTGTATTTTGCTTATTGTTTAATTCTAATTTGTTGTGATTACTAATATGTTGTGATTGTTTTAGTTTTCCCGTTTTCTCTTTCTTTCCCTTTTCCTCTTCTCTTTTCCCTGGGACCTGCTGCCAACACTTGACGAGTCCTGAAGACTCCACGACGACACCATGGAATCCTGCTGATGAAGATCTTTCGAGGGCAATCGTCAGTCACGGGGTGGTGTAAGAGCCCGTCAGAAGCCCCTCATTTTCCATTCTGCCTTCCGATTGCCACAAGAAAGAATCCCTTCCCCCACTGTAGTTCTGGCTTAGAACAGGACACAGCACAGGTGGGACCACTGAACCGTCATGCTGGCTGTTCCCAACAAGGCCTGGTAAGAACTTGGCAAGGAGTTGGCAAGGACTTGGCAAAGACCTGACATGGAGCCAGCACGGGACAGCCTGATGCGCGGCCTGCTTCTAATCTCCGTTCTTAAGCCCAATGAACTTTTGGGGTGACTCTCGCGGTCCTTCATTGAAGACCCCTCATCTGCCTCGTTACCACTGTGACAAAGAAAGAATGAGAACCCTCCTCCCAAGGACTGAGACTGAGACCCCTGCTATAGGGAGGAGGGGAAATTGGTGGTCTGACCACTAATGACATGACCTGTTTCCCTTCAGTGATTCAAATGGACTTATTCTTCATTGGATTCGTCTTGCTTTGGTGGTTTCTGTGGACTCACCCGTTCCCTCGGGGCGATTACAATGGACTTTCATTATTACACTTGTTCCCCCCCTCTCTCCTCTGTGGACTATAATTGGAGCCCCGAGTCGACCAGAACTTCGAAGACTCCCCCGACAAGAGAGACGGATCCCCATCGTCCGGAGCACTGAGGATCTCGCCTGTGTTGGTAGCTATTCCCATATCCCTGTTCTCTCTCTAACCTTTTATCTCCTTTCAGATCCCCACTATCGCGTTTACTGTTTTGGCCCCTACTAAAGGTGCATTTGTTGTGATTAACTGATAGTCCCTTGTTGTTTGCCTTTGTTGCACTTTTGGGATGGGTGAAAAGAACCATCACGACACCCCGCAAGAAACGGATCGTGACATTAAAATTGGCGTCACGGACAGGATTTCTGTCTAGACAGAAGGGTTGCAGCTGAAAAGGCACCCATACTGTCTTTGGCAATTCATAAAGGATCCCTTAGTGCAAAGGGCGGGACACTGTTGTTTTGTTGTTGTTGTGTGTATGTGGTCTGGGAAGGAAGGGACAACTTGAAGCAACTAAGCAGAGCCTCCCAGGCAGATTATTGTCCTTTCACCCAGCCAGGGAAGCGAAGGGCGACACAGCGAGGGCTGTGTAGTTTTGTGGAACTTAAGTTTGTAGCTCCCTGTCGTGGTTTTGGTCCCTTCACAAAATGAGTGACAATCTTAGCCTTGAAATTAAAGCTGAATTTTATGCACTACTAGCCAAACACAATGCCAAACCTTCTACAGAAGGAGAAAAATGGGCACAGAGTAATTGGTTGAACTTAGAAAATGTTATTGATAGAGTGTGTTCATTACAACATGAAACAAAATTCAAACTGGGCAAAAATAAAACTATCTTCTGCTCAGTTTTGGGAGCTTGTCTTATGGCAGCTATAGAAAATGGCTTCGAGCGAAGAAGTGAGGAACATGCTATAATAGACTCCCTTCAAAATCTAGTTGAAATTTTGCAAAAACAGTTCTATGAAGCAAAAAAATGTGATCTATGCATTGCGAGCTGCCTTAACAGAGGAACATATTAACAAATCACATCATGCTGATTCCTCTACAGAGCTTGAGGAGAAGGAAACTCCTCACATTAAACAAATCTATCCTCATCAAGAACTTGAAGCAGCAAGTAATTGTGGGGAACATTGCTGCCATCACTTGAGACCCTTGATTAAAACAGAGTAGAACTATCTCAGTGATGATGATCTGGAACCTCACATCACAACCAAACGCATACCATCACAACTAAACACGGCCACCGAGCTAGCTAAGCTTAAAAGGGAATACGGACAGCCTCCACATGAATCAGAAACAGAATATGTTTTCCGGGTGTCCCTCACTGGTGGTGATCCAATTCAATTCACTGAACAGGAAGCCAGTGGGTATTGGGGACATGGTGTCTTCTTAACAACAGGAGAGAAAGGTGACACATGGTCCCTGACACAGCGTGCAGCTTTTTGGGCCGGGGGAACAAGCCCCTTGGAAAGGGGAGATCCCATAGCTAGAATTAGTACCCCCGACCAGCTCTTGGAAAATGTGCACAAAGCTGCTTGCCTGCAAATGACTCACAAAAAGAAATGAATTCCTGGCTTTGAATCCCTGATGCAATTACCTGTGAAGCCCAAGATAATGACCCCTTGAATTTGTGGGCTTCCAGAATCACTCAAACCTACAGCAATTCTCCTTCCAAAAACGATAGCAGCTGTATCTCCTGTAGAAAGACCAGACAGATTTCCTAGTCACTGGAACGACCCATTTGTTCCCCTTTATGACTTGTTGAGGAAAGGGGTGAAATGGGATTGGAGTCTTTCTCAGGAGTCAGCATTGCAATTGCTGATTTTTGAAGCAACAGCTCATCAAGCACTGGGCCCTATCCATCCTACAGATCCTTTCCAGGTGGAATGGGCATTTGCCTCCTCAGGGCTGTCAGTACACATATGGCAGCGGGGTCCTGAGGCTCCGACAAGACCTGTTGGTTTTGATTCCCGTGGTTCCAAAGATGCTGAGAAAAGATACACTACCTGGGAAAAAGGATTGTTGATGGTTATCTTAGCTTTCCTAGAAGTAGAAAAAATTGCACAAAAACAACCAATTGTATTGAGAGGCCCCTTCAAGGTTATTAAGACAGTCACTAGTGGGAGTCCCCCTCCTGACGGGGTGGCCCAGAGGGCCTCAGTGAGAAAGTGGTATGCTCAGGTTGAACATTACTGTAACTTCTTCTCAATGACAGAAGGAGCTGTAAAAACTTTAGCAATCCAAGAAACGGAGAGCTTGGACAAACCTGCCTCTGTAATCAAAGTAACCCCTCCTTTCTGCCCCGAACAATCAGCAAACTCTTGGTTTACTGATGCTTTTGCTAAAGGGGAAGGAAAAGGATGGAAATCTAGGGCAGAAGCCCTCCACTTTTCCTCTGGTGAGCAAATGATTACAGAGGGAGAAGGTAGTACACACAGTGGGGAGCTGATAGCTGTCTGGAGTGTTTTTCAACGAGAAGCACAGAATTCCTCTTTGGTCTGCATCTACACTGACTCCTATGCTCTCTACCAAATGATCCTAATAATCCAGCTCATGACCCTGGCCAACCTGTTCTGGTGGACCTCTCTTACTATAGGACTAGTAGCACTTGTGCTAAAACCCCCTCTGAAGAAATATGCATGGGAATCCTCTGGTGCTCTAGGGAAAGAGCATTGGACAAATACATGCTGGATAATTCCATCATTCTAACTTTTCTGCCTCTCGGCGGCAGAATTCTGTTGTGTTTACTTTTTCAGAAGAACTCCGAGGGACATGAAGACCACCTAATCCATGATAAAACTGGTAATACTTTTCTGCATCCTACCGCAACCCCATGGCCAGAAAGCAGCTGAGTGACCGTGGTCTGAACTAATTGTGGTAGCATGCAGAAAAAGTGAAAGGATCTCTTGAAGCACAAAAAGGTTTGTACGCAGCCAAGCATACAGGATTGTTGGCACAATTTCACATGAACACAAACTGTAGAAGTAGTTTGGTTTTGGTCCAAAAATACTGAAGCACTTTTTTTTTGTTTTGTTTTGTTTTTGTTTTTGTTTTTGTTTTTTAAGTTGAAAGTATTGATTCAAATACTGGAGTAGGACTTGATGTTAATGTTGTGACACCTACCACCCAACCACTGGTTACACTTAGCCCGAAAATTTTTGAAATTGGACCATGTATAATCAGGAAAACTGGCCAACAACAGATATTGTTTAATCTGTTATGGTCTCTTAAACAAGTCAAATTGCTGATGCAAAACAATATCTGAGAAATACAACCAGCTTGTTCACCCTTTTTGCAGACCTCTTTTCAGGCTTGGACAACCTGGCTGCGACAGTGGAAGCCTCCTAAAAACCGCGTGCCAAGAGACATAACTGGTCTTGTGGGAACAGGATTGGGAATCCTAAATAGTATTGATTCAGAAGTATGAATGAATAAATTGGCTTCCACAACTAAAGATTTAACCAAAATACAACAACCACTGCAATCGTCCTTATCAGCCTTGGGAACACATCAGTGGTTGCTATCAAACATTCTAGCAAATTGGGAAAAGATAAATGTAAATAATAGCAAATTGATCATTGATGCACTTAATGCCACACAAAGCAACGTTTCCTTAGCTCTTAGCCGTATCCAGGCTCAATGATGGATGCAGTCAGTTGCTGCCTCAATTATAAGAGAAGGTGAAGAAGGCACTTTTCCCACTGAAATGAGGAAAATAGTCTGGGACAGTGCCACTGACTTTGAAAGAGATTTCCAATCCTGGTGGAATTTAGTGAATTTTACCTATGACCCTAACACAAACACAGCCACAGCATTTGCGTTGACCATAAGAAATGCCTCGGTGCATTTGATATTCCCTATCATTGCACTAGGATTAAATCATGATGGACCCACTTTCTATCCTTCTGAACATAGAGAATGGGCCCGTCAAATTGATGACAAATGGCAAACTGTCAATTTAGAGTCCTGTACCATCTGAGAACAACTAGGGTTTATCTGTGAAGGTAATGCAATTGTAGCTCAAGATATTTGTCTGGAGACAGAACAAAATAGCTGTCATTTTGATAGTCATCCTAACGAGACTTCTGAAACAGTCCTTGTATCTACAGACAATGGGTGTGCCTGCTTCAGAACCGCTTGGGATACTGTGTTTATAGAAAGTACAGTAGTAGCTACTAAAAATCATTCCAATTTTTGTGCTTGCAACTTTACTAAAATTGCAGGATGTGATTTTTCTTTTGTAGCTCCAGTTACTTCACATGAACTTTTAGAATCCAATCTCACGTTGATTCACAAGCTACTGCCTACTCCCATTGGGATGAACCTTTCTCTGGTAAAGCAATTATTACTTCATCAAGATCTAATAGAGATCCTAGGAAAAATCAAGGGGAATGGACAGAAAACTCTGGTAACTGTTCATCATCATGTGCAAGAAATACATCGTGTTGTAGAAAGGGTGAAAAGTGATGCCGAGCACAAGTGGTGGGATACCCTTTTCGGGTGGTCACCCACCGCCACCGGTATCCTGAAGAAATTGTGTCATCCCATTGTTGTTCTTCTGATTTTAGTTATGATTGGTTTTGTTTTATCAGTAATCTTGCTTATTGTAAATTGGAGAATGATGAAACGATGAACAAAATTAACATCTATAATTAATGCACACCACTTGGCCGACATCCTTTACACTAGAGATGTTCCCAGGACAGTAGGTAGACACAAGAAGATGATAAGGTTAGAAGATATGTTTTACATCATTTTCTTTTATGATTTGTTCTAATCGCTGTTTTAATTATTTTTGTTTATTGTTTATAAAATTGTACTGAGTAATATCGATTATACTAGGTTTATTACTTTACTGTTTAATATTGATGATACTGGTTTATTATTTGATCAATTTATTGTTTAATTGATTCATATTGATTATTATTTAAATAACTATTATTGATTTACTAATTGTATTTTGCTTATTGTTTAATTCTAATTTGTTGTGATTACTAATATGTTGTGATTGTTTTAGTTTTCCTGTTTTCTCTTTCTTTCCCTTTTCCTCTTCTCTTTTCCCTGGGACCTGCTGCCAACACTTGACGAGTCCTGAAGACTCCACGACGACACCATGGAATCCTGCTGATGAAGATCTTTCGAGGGCAATCGTCAGTCACGGGGTGGTGTAAGAGCCCGTCAGAAGCCCCTCATTTTCCATTCTGCCTTCCGATTGCCACAAGAAAGAATCCCTTCCCCCACTGTAGTTCCGGCTTAGAACAGGACACAGCACAGGTGGGACCACTGAACCGTCATGCTGGCTGTTCCCAACAAGGCCTGGTAAGAACTTGGCAAGGAGTTGGCAAGGACTTGGCAAAGACCTGACATGGAGCCAGCACGGGACAGCCTGATGCGCGGCCTGCTTCTAATCTCCCTTCTTAAGCCCAATGAACTTTTGGGGTGACTCTCGCGGTCCTTCATTGAAGACCCCTCATCTGCCTCGTTACCACTGTGACAAAGAAAGAATGAGAACCCTCCTCCCAAGGACTGAGACTGAGACCCCTGCTATAGGGAGGAGGGGAAATTGGTGGTCTGACCACTAATGACATGACCTGTTTCCCTTCAGTGATTCAAATGGACTTATTCTTCATTGGATTCGTCTTGCTTTGGTGGTTTCTGTGGACTCACCCGTTCCCTCGGGGCGATTACAATGGACTTTCATTATTACACTTGTTCCCCCCCTCTCTCCTCTGTGGACTATAATTGGAGCCCCGAGTCGACCAGAACTTCGAAGACTCCCCCGACAAGAGAGACGGATCCCCATCGTCCGGAGCACTGAGGATCTCGCCTGTGTTGGTAGCTATTCCCATATCCCTCTTCTCTCTCTAACCTTTTATCTCCTTTCAGATCCCCACTATCGCGTTTACTGTTTTGGCCCCTACTAAAGGTGCATTTGTTGTGATTAACTGATAGTCCCTTGTTGTTTGCCTTTGTTGCACTTTTGGGATGGGTGAAAAGAACCATCACGACACCCCGCAAGAAACGGATCGTGACATTAAAATTGGCGTCACGGACAGGATTTCTGTCTAGACAGAAGGGTTGCAGCTGAAAAGGTACCCACACTGTCTTTGGCAATTCATAAAGGATCCCTTAGTGCAAAGGGCGGGACACTGTTGTTTTGTTGTTGTTGTGTGTATGTGGTCTGGGAAGGAAGGGACAACTTGAAGCAACTAAGCAGAGCCTCCCAGGCAGATGATTGTCCTTTCACCCAGCCAGGGAAGCGAAGGGCGACACAGCGAGGGCTGTGTAGTTTTGTGGAACTTAAGTTTGTAGCTCCCTGTCGTGGTTTTGGTCCCTTCACAAAATGAGTGATAATCTTAGCCTTGAAATTAAAGCTGAATTTTATGCACTACTAGCCAAACACAATGCCAAACCTTCTACAGAAGGAGAAAAATGGGCACAGAGTAATTGGTTGAACTTAGAAAATGTTATTGATAGAGTGTGTTCATTACAACATGAAACAAAATTCAAACTGGGCAAAAATAAAACTATCTTCTGCTCAGTTTTGGGAGCTTGTCTTATGGCAGCTATAGAAAATCGCTTCGAGCGAAGAAGTGAGGAACATGCTATAATAGACTCCCTTCAAAATCTAGTTGAAATTTTGCAAAAACAGTTCTATGAAGCAAAAAATGTGATCTATGCATTGCGAGCTGCCTTAACAGAGGAACATATTAACAAATCACATCATGCTGATTCCTCTACAGAGCTTGAGGAGAAGGAAACTCCTCACATTAAACAAATCTATCCTCATCAAGAACTTGAAGCAGCAAGTAATTGTGGGGAACATTGCTGCCATCACTTGAGACCCTTGATTAAAACAGAGTAGAACTATCTCAGTGATGATGATCTGGAACCTCACATCACAACCAAACGCATACCATCACAACTAAACACGGCCACCGAGCTAGCTAAGCTTAAAAGGGAATACGGACAGCCTCCACATGAATCAGAAACAGAATATGTTTTCCGGGTGTCCCTCACTGGTGGTGATCCAATTCAATTCACTGAACAGGAAGCCAGTGGGTATTGGGGACATGGTGTCTTCTTAACAACAGGAGAGAAAGGTGACACATGGTCCCTGACACAGCGTGCAGCTTTTTGGGCCGGGGGAACAAGCCCCTTGGAAAGGGGAGATCCCATAGCTAGAATTAGTACCCCCGACCAGCTCTTGGAAAATGTGCACAAAGCTGCTTGCCTGCAAATGACTCACAAAAAGAAATGAATTCCTGGCTTTGAATCCCTGATGCAATTACCTGTGAAGCCCAAGATAATGACCCCTTGAATTTGTGGGCTTCCAGAATCACTCAAACCTACAGCAATTCTCCTTCCAAAAACGATAGCAGCTGTATCTCCTGTAGAAAGACCAGACAGATTTCCTAGTCACTGGAACGACCCATTTGTTCCCCTTTATGACTTGTTGAGGAAAGGGGTGAAATGGGATTGGAGTCTTTCTCAGGAGTCAGCATTGCAATTGCTGATTTTTGAAGCAACAGCTCATCAAGCACTGGGCCCTATCCATCCTACAGATCCTTTCCAGGTGGAATGGGCATTTGCCTCCTCAGGGCTGTCAGTACACATATGGCAGCGGGGTCCTGAGGCTCCGACAAGACCTGTTGGTTTTGATTCCCGTGGTTCCAAAGATGCTGAGAAAAGATACACTACCTGGGAAAAAGGATTGTTGATGGTTATCTTAGCTTTCCTAGAAGTAGAAAAAATTGCACAAAAACAACCAATTGTATTGAGAGGCCCCTTCAAGGTTATTAAGACAGTCACTAGTGGGAGTCCCCCTCCTGACGGGGTGGCCCAGAGGGCCTCAGTGAGAAAGTGGTATGCTCAGGTTGAACATTACTGTAACAACTTCTCAATGACAGAAGGAGCTGTAAAAACTTTAGCAATCCAAGAAACTGAGAGCTTGGACAAACCTGCCTCTGTAATCAAAGTAACCCCTCCTTTCTGCCCCGAACAATCAGCAAACTCTTGGTTTACTGATGCTTTTGCTAAAGGGGAAGGAAAAGGATGGAAATCTAGGGCAGAAGCCCTCCACTTTTCCTCTGGTGAGCAAATGATTACAGAGGGAGAAGGTAGTACACACAGTGGGGAGCTGATAGCTGTCTGGAGTGTTTTTCAACGAGAAGCACAGAATTCCTCTTTGGTCTGCATCTACACTGACTCCTATGCTCTCTACCAAATGATCCTAATAATCCAGCTCATGACCCTGGCCAACCTGTTCTGGTGGACCTCTCTTACTATAGGACTAGTAGCACTTGTGCTAAAACCCCCTCTGAAGAAATATGCATGGGAATCCTCTGGTGCTCTAGGGAAAGAGCATTGGACAAATACATGCTGGATAATTCCATCATTCTAACTTTTCTGCCTCTCGGCGGCAGAATTCTGTTGTGTTTACTTTCTCAGAAGAACTCCGAGGGACATGAAGACCACCTAATCCATGATAAAACTGGTAATACTTTTCTGCATCCTACCGCAACCCCATGGCCAGAAAGCAGCTGAGTGACCGTGGTCTGAACTAATTGTGGTAGCATGCAGAAGAAGTGAAAGGATCTCTTGAAGCACAAAAAGGTTTGTACGCAGCCAAGCATACAGGATTGTTGGCACAATTTCACATGAACACAAACTGTAGAAGTAGTTTGGTTTTGGTCCAAAAATACTGAAGCACTTTTTTTTTGTTTTGTTTTGTTTTTGTTTTTGTTTTTGTTTTTTAAGTTGAAAGTATTGATTCAAATACTGGAGTAGGACTTGATGTTAATGTTGTGACACCTACCACCCAACCACTGGTTACACTTAGCCCGAAAATTTTTGAAATTGGACCATATAGAATCAGGAAAACTGGCCAACAACAGATATTGTTTAATCTGTTATGGTCTCTTAAACAAGTCAAATTGCTGATGCAAAACAATATCTGAGAAATACAACCAGCTTGTTCACCCTTTTTGCAGACCTCTTTTCAGGCTTGGACAACCTGGCTGCGACAGTGGAAGCCTCCTAAAAACCGCGTGCCAAGAGACATAACTGGTCTTGTGGGAACAGGATTGGGAATCCTAAATAGTATTGATTCAGAAGTATGAATGAATAAATTGGCTTCCACAACTAAAGATTTAACCAAAATACAACAACCACTGCAATCGTCCTTATCAGCCTTGGGAACACATCAGTGGTTGCTATCAAACATTCTAGCAAATTGGGAAAAGATAAATGTAAATAATAGCAAATTGATCATTGATGCACTTAATGCCACACAAAGCAACGTTTCCTTAGCTCTTAGCCGTATCCAGGCTCAATGATGGATGCAGTCAGTTGCTGCCTCAATTATAAGAGAAGGTGAAGAAGGCACTTTTCCCACTGAAATTAGGAAAATAGTCTGGGACAGTGCCACTGACTTTGAAAGAGATTTCCAATCCTGGTGGAATTTAGTGAATTTTACCTATGACCCTAACACAAACACAGCCACAGCATTTGCGTTGACCATAAGAAATGCCTCGGTGCATTTGATATTCCCTATCATTGCACTAGGATTAAATCATGATGGACCCACTTTCTATCCTTCTGAACATAGAGAATGGGCCCGTCAAATTGATGACAAATGGCAAACTGTCAATTTAGAGTCCTGTACCATCTGAGAACAACTAGGGTTTATCTGTGAAGGTAATGCAATTGTAGCTCAAGATATTTGTCTGGAGACAGAACAAAATAGCTGTCATTTTGATAGTCATCCTAACGAGACTTCTGAAACAGTCCTTGTATCTACAGACAATGGGTGTGCCTGCTTCAGAACCGCTTGGGATACTGTGTTTATAGAAAGTACAGTAGTAGCTACTAAAAATCATTCCAATTTTTGTGCTTGCAACTTTACTAAAATTGCAGGATGTGATTTTTCTTTTGTAGCTCCAGTTACTTCACATGAACTTTTAGAATCCAATCTCACGTTGATTCACAAGCTACTGCCTACTCCCATTGGGATGAACCTTTCTCTGGTAAAGCAATTATTACTTCATCAAGATCTAATAGAGATCCTAGGAAAAATCAAGGGGAATGGACAGAAAACTCTGGTAACTGTTCATCATCATGTGCAAGAAATACATCGTGTTGTAGAAAGGGTGAAAAGTGATGCCGAGCACAAGTGGTGGGATACCCTTTTCGGGTGGTCACCCACCGCCACCGGTATCCTGAAGAAATTGTGTCATCCCATTGTTGTTCTTCTGATTTTAGTTATGATTGGTTTTGTTTTATCAGTAATCTTGCTTATTGTAAATTGGAGAATGATGAAACGATGAACAAAATTAACATCTATAATTAATGCACACCACTTGGCCGACATCCTTTACACTAGAGATGTTCCCAGGACAGTAGACACAAGAAGATGATAAGGTTAGAAGATATGTTTTACATCATTTTCTTTTATGATTTGTTCTAATCGCTGTTTTAATTATTTTTGTTTATTGTTTATAAAATTGTACTGAGTAATATCGATTATACTAGGTTTATTACTTTACTGTTTAATATTGATGATACTGGTTTATTATTTGATCAATTTATTGTTTAATTGATTCATATTGATTATTATTTAAATAACTATTATTGATTTACTAATTGTATTTTGCTTATTGTTTAATTCTAATTTGTTGTGATTACTAATATGTTGTGATTGTTTTAGTTTTCCCGTTTTCTCTTTCTTTCCCTTTTCCTCTTCTCTTTTCCCTGGGACCTGCTGCCAACACTTGACGAGTCCTGAAGACTCCACGACGACACCATGGAATCCTGCTGATGAAGATCTTTCGAGGGCAATCGTCAGTCACGGGGTGGTGTAAGAGCCCGTCAGAAGCCCCTCATTTTCCATTCTGCCTTCCGATTGCCACAAGAAAGAATCCCTTCCCCCACTGTAGTTCTGGCTTAGAACAGGACACAGCACAGGTGGGACCACTGAACCGTCATGCTGGCTGTTCCCAACAAGGCCTGGTAAGAACTTGGCAAGGAGTTGGCAAGGACTTGGCAAAGACCTGACATGGAGCCAGCACGGGACAGCCTGATGCGCGGCCTGCTTCTAATCTCCGTTCTTAAGCCCAATGAACTTTTGGGGTGACTCTCGCGGTCCTTCATTGAAGACCCCTCATCTGCCTCGTTACCACTGTGACAAAGAAAGAATGAGAACCCTCCTCCCAAGGACTGAGACTGAGACCCCTGCTATAGGGAGGAGGGGAAATTGGTGGTCTGACCACTAATGACATGACCTGTTTCCCTTCAGTGATTCAAATGGACTTATTCTTCATTGGATTCGTCTTGCTTTGGTGGTTTCTGTGGACTCACCCGTTCCCTCGGGGCGATTACAATGGACTTTCATTATTACACTTGTTCCCCCCCTCTCTCCTCTGTGGACTATAATTGGAGCCCCGAGTCGACCAGAACTTCGAAGACTCCCCCGACAAGAGAGACGGATCCCCATCGTCCGGAGCACTGAGGATCTCGCCTGTGTTGGTAGCTATTCCCATATCCCTGTTCTCTCTCTAACCTTTTATCTCCTTTCAGATCCCCACTATCGCGTTTACTGTTTTGGCCCCTACTAAAGGTGCATTTGTTGTGATTAACTGATAGTCCCTTGTTGTTTGCCTTTGTTGCACTTTTGGGATGGGTGAAAAGAACCATCACGACACCCCGCAAGAAACGGATCGTGACATTAAAATTGGCGTCACGGACAGGATTTCTGTCTAGACAGAAGGGTTGCAGCTGAAAAGGCACCCATACTGTCTTTGGCAATTCATAAAGGATCCCTTAGTGCAAAGGGCGGGACACTGTTGTTTTGTTGTTGTTGTGTGTATGTGGTCTGGGAAGGAAGGGACAACTTGAAGCAACTAAGCAGAGCCTCCCAGGCAGATTATTGTCCTTTCACCCAGCCAGGGAAGCGAAGGGCGACACAGCGAGGGCTGTGTAGTTTTGTGGAACTTAAGTTTGTAGCTCCCTGTCGTGGTTTTGGTCCCTTCACAAAATGAGTGACAATCTTAGCCTTGAAATTAAAGCTGAATTTTATGCACTACTAGCCAAACACAATGCCAAACCTTCTACAGAAGGAGAAAAATGGGCACAGAGTAATTGGTTGAACTTAGAAAATGTTATTGATAGAGTGTGTTCATTACAACATGAAACAAAATTCAAACTGGGCAAAAATAAAACTATCTTCTGCTCAGTTTTGGGAGCTTGTCTTATGGCAGCTATAGAAAATGGCTTCGAGCGAAGAAGTGAGGAACATGCTATAATAGACTCCCTTCAAAATCTAGTTGAAATTTTGCAAAAACAGTTCTATGAAGCAAAAAAATGTGATCTATGCATTGCGAGCTGCCTTAACAGAGGAACATATTAACAAATCACATCATGCTGATTCCTCTACAGAGCTTGAGGAGAAGGAAACTCCTCACATTAAACAAATCTATCCTCATCAAGAACTTGAAGCAGCAAGTAATTGTGGGGAACATTGCTGCCATCACTTGAGACCCTTGATTAAAACAGAGTAGAACTATCTCAGTGATGATGATCTGGAACCTCACATCACAACCAAACGCATACCATCACAACTAAACACGGCCACCGAGCTAGCTAAGCTTAAAAGGGAATACGGACAGCCTCCACATGAATCAGAAACAGAATATGTTTTCCGGGTGTCCCTCACTGGTGGTGATCCAATTCAATTCACTGAACAGGAAGCCAGTGGGTATTGGGGACATGGTGTCTTCTTAACAACAGGAGAGAAAGGTGACACATGGTCCCTGACACAGCGTGCAGCTTTTTGGGCCGGGGGAACAAGCCCCTTGGAAAGGGGAGATCCCATAGCTAGAATTAGTACCCCCGACCAGCTCTTGGAAAATGTGCACAAAGCTGCTTGCCTGCAAATGACTCACAAAAAGAAATGAATTCCTGGCTTTGAATCCCTGATGCAATTACCTGTGAAGCCCAAGATAATGACCCCTTGAATTTGTGGGCTTCCAGAATCACTCAAACCTACAGCAATTCTCCTTCCAAAAACGATAGCAGCTGTATCTCCTGTAGAAAGACCAGACAGATTTCCTAGTCACTGGAACGACCCATTTGTTCCCCTTTATGACTTGTTGAGGAAAGGGGTGAAATGGGATTGGAGTCTTTCTCAGGAGTCAGCATTGCAATTGCTGATTTTTGAAGCAACAGCTCATCAAGCACTGGGCCCTATCCATCCTACAGATCCTTTCCAGGTGGAATGGGCATTTGCCTCCTCAGGGCTGTCAGTACACATATGGCAGCGGGGTCCTGAGGCTCCGACAAGACCTGTTGGTTTTGATTCCCGTGGTTCCAAAGATGCTGAGAAAAGATACACTACCTGGGAAAAAGGATTGTTGATGGTTATCTTAGCTTTCCTAGAAGTAGAAAAAATTGCACAAAAACAACCAATTGTATTGAGAGGCCCCTTCAAGGTTATTAAGACAGTCACTAGTGGGAGTCCCCCTCCTGACGGGGTGGCCCAGAGGGCCTCAGTGAGAAAGTGGTATGCTCAGGTTGAACATTACTGTAACTTCTTCTCAATGACAGAAGGAGCTGTAAAAACTTTAGCAATCCAAGAAACGGAGAGCTTGGACAAACCTGCCTCTGTAATCAAAGTAACCCCTCCTTTCTGCCCCGAACAATCAGCAAACTCTTGGTTTACTGATGCTTTTGCTAAAGGGGAAGGAAAAGGATGGAAATCTAGGGCAGAAGCCCTCCACTTTTCCTCTGGTGAGCAAATGATTACAGAGGGAGAAGGTAGTACACACAGTGGGGAGCTGATAGCTGTCTGGAGTGTTTTTCAACGAGAAGCACAGAATTCCTCTTTGGTCTGCATCTACACTGACTCCTATGCTCTCTACCAAATGATCCTAATAATCCAGCTCATGACCCTGGCCAACCTGTTCTGGTGGACCTCTCTTACTATAGGACTAGTAGCACTTGTGCTAAAACCCCCTCTGAAGAAATATGCATGGGAATCCTCTGGTGCTCTAGGGAAAGAGCATTGGACAAATACATGCTGGATAATTCCATCATTCTAACTTTTCTGCCTCTCGGCGGCAGAATTCTGTTGTGTTTACTTTCTCAGAAGAACTCCGAGGGACATGAAGACCACCTAATCCATGATAAAACTGGTAATACTTTTCTGCATCCTACCGCAACCCCATGGCCAGAAAGCAGCTGAGTGACCGTGGTCTGAACTAATTGTGGTAGCATGCAGAAAAAGTGAAAGGATCTCTTGAAGCACAAAAAGGTTTGTACGCAGCCAAGCATACAGGATTGTTGGCACAATTTCACATGAACACAAACTGTAGAAGTAGTTTGGTTTTGGTCCAAAAATACTGAAGCACTTTTTTTTTGTTTTGTTTTGTTTTTGTTTTTGTTTTTGTTTTTTAAGTTGAAAGTATTGATTCAAATACTGGAGTAGGACTTGATGTTAATGTTGTGACACCTACCACCCAACCACTGGTTACACTTAGCCCGAAAATTTTTGAAATTGGACCATGTAGAATCAGGAAAACTGGCCAACAACAGATATTGTTTAATCTGTTATGGTCTCTTAAACAAGTCAAATTGCTGATGCAAAACAATATCTGAGAAATACAACCAGCTTGTTCACCCTTTTTGCAGACCTCTTTTCAGGCTTGGACAACCTGGCTGCGACAGTGGAAGCCTCCTAAAAACCGCGTGCCAAGAGACATAACTGGTCTTGTGGGAACAGGATTGGGAATCCTAAATAGTATTGATTCAGAAGTATGAATGAATAAATTGGCTTCCACAACTAAAGATTTAACCAAAATACAACAACCACTGCAATCGTCCTTATCAGCCTTGGGAACACATCAGTGGTTGCTATCAAACATTCTAGCAAATTGGGAAAAGATAAATGTAAATAATAGCAAATTGATCATTGATGCACTTAATGCCACACAAAGCAACGTTTCCTTAGCTCTTAGCCGTATCCAGGCTCAATGATGGATGCAGTCAGTTGCTGCCTCAATTATAAGAGAAGGTGAAGAAGGCACTTTTCCCACTGAAATTAGGAAAATAGTCTGGGACAGTGCCACTGACTTTGAAAGAGATTTCCAATCCTGGTGGAATTTAGTGAATTTTACCTATGACCCTAACACAAACACAGCCACAGCATTTGCGTTGACCATAAGAAATGCCTGGGTGCATTTGATATTCCCTATCATTGCACTAGGATTAAATCATGATGGACCCACTTTCTATCCTTCTGAACATAGAGAATGGGCCCGTCAAATTGATGACAAATGGCAAACTGTCAATTTAGAGTCCTGTACCATCTGAGAACAACTAGGGTTTATCTGTGAAGGTAATGCAATTGTAGCTCAAGATATTTGTCTGGAGACAGAACAAAATAGCTGTCATTTTGATATTCATCCTAACGAGACTTCTGAAACAGTCCTTGTATCTACAGACAATGGGTGTGCCTGCTTCAGAACCGCTTGGGATACTGTGTTTATAGAAAGTACAGTAGTAGCTACTAAAAATCATTCCAATTTTTGTGCTTGCAACTTTACTAAAATTGCAGGATGTGATTTTTCTTTTGTAGCTCCAGTTACTTCACATGAACTTTTAGAATCCAATCTCACGTTGATTCACAAGCTACTGCCTACTCCCATTGGGATGAACCTTTCTCTGGTAAAGCAATTATTACTTCATCAAGATCTAATAGAGATCCTAGGAAAAATCAAGAGGAATGGACAGAAAACTCTGGTAACTGTTCATCATCATGTGCAAGAAATACATCGTGTTGTAGAAAGGGTGAAAAGTGATGCCGAGCACAAGTGGTGGGATACCCTTTTCGGGTGGTCACCCACCGCCACCGGTATCCTGAAGAAATTGTGTCATCCCATTGTTGTTCTTCTGATTTTAGTTATGATTGGTTTTGTTTTATCAGTAATCTTGCTTATTGTAAATTGGAGAATGATGAAACGATGAACAAAATTAACATCTATAATTAATGCACACCACTTGGCCGACATCCTTTACACTAGAGATGTTCCCAGGACAGTAGGTAGACACAAGAAGATGATAAGGTTAGAAGATATGTTTTACATCATTTTCTTTTATGATTTGTTCTAATCGCTGTTTTAATTATTTTTGTTTATTGTTTATAAAATTGTACTGAGTAATATCGATTATACTAGGTTTATTACTTTACTGTTTAATATTGATGATACTGGTTTATTATTTGATCAATTTATTGTTTAATTGATTCATATTGATTATTATTTAAATAACTATTATTGATTTACTAATTGTATTTTGCTTATTGTTTAATTCTAATTTGTTGTGATTACTAATATGTTGTGATTGTTTTAGTTTTCCCGTTTTCTCTTTCTTTCCCTTTTCCTCTTCTCTTTTCCCTGGGACCTGCTGCCAACACTTGACGAGTCCTGAAGACTCCACGACGACACCATGGAATCCTGCTGATGAAGATCTTTCGAGGGCAATCGTCAGTCACGGGGTGGTGTAAGAGCCCGTCAGAAGCCCCTCATTTTCCATTCTGCCTTCCGATTGCCACAAGAAAGAATCCCTTCCCCCACTGTAGTTCTGGCTTAGAACAGGACACAGCACAGGTGGAACCACTGAACCGTCATGCTGGCTGTTCCCAACAAGGCCTGGTAAGAACTTGGCAAGGAGTTGGCAAGGACTTGGCAAAGACCTGACATGGAGCCAGCACGGGACAGCCTGATGCGCGGCCTGCTTCTAATCTCCGTTCTTAAGCCCAATGAACTTTTGGGGTGACTCTCGCGGTCCTTCACTGAAGACCCCTCATCTGCCTCGTTACCACTGTGACAAAGAAAGAATGAGAACCCTCCTCCCAAGGACTGAGACTGAGACCCCTGCTATAGGGAGGAGGGGAAATTGGTGGTCTGACCACTAATGACATGACCTGTTTCCCTTCAGTGATTCAAATGGACTTATTCTTCATTGGATTCGTCTTGCTTTGGTGGTTTCTGTGGACTCACCCGTTCCCTCGGGGCGATTACAATGGACTTTCATTATTACACTTGTTCCCCCCCTCTCTCCTCTGTGGACTATAATTGGAGCCCCGAGTCGACCAGAACTTCGAAGACTCCCCCGACAAGAGAGACGGATCCCCATCGTCCGGAGCACTGAGGATCTCGCCTGTGTTGGTAGCTATTCCCATATCCCTCTTCTCTCTCTAACCTTTTATCTCCTTTCAGATCCCCACTATCGCGTTTACTGTTTTGGCCCCTACTAAAGGTGCATTTGTTGTGATTAACTGATAGTCCCTTGTTGTTTGCCTTTGTTGCACTTTTGGGATGGGTGAAAAGAACCATCACGACACCCCGCAAGAAACGGATCGTGACATTAAAATTGGCGTCACGGACAGGATTTCTGTCTAGACAGAAGGGTTGCAGCTGAAAAGGTACCCACACTGTCTTTGGCAATTCATAAAGGATCCCTTAGTGCAAAGGGCGGGACACTGTTGTTTTGTTGTTGTTGTGTGTATGTGGTCTGGGAAGGAAGGGACAACTTGAAGCAACTAAGCAGAGCCTCCCAGGCAGATTATTGTCCTTTCACCCAGCCAGGGAAGCGAAGGGCGACACAGCGAGGGCTGTGTAGTTTTGTGGAACTTAAGTTTGTAGCTCCCTGTCGTGGTTTTGGTCCCTTCACAAAATGAGTGATAATCTTAGCCTTGAAATTAAAGCTGAATTTTATGCACTACTAGCCAAACACAATGCCAAACCTTCTACAGAAGGAGAAAAATGGGCACAGAGTAATTGGTTGAACTTAGAAAATGTTATTGATAGAGTGTGTTCATTACAACATGAAACAAAATTCAAACTGGGCAAAAATAAAACTATCTTCTGCTCAGTTTTGGGAGCTTGTCTTATGGCAGCTATAGAAAATGGCTTCGAGCGAAGAAGTGAGGAACATGCTATAATAGACTCCCTTCAAAATCTAGTTGAAATTTTGCAAAAACAGTTCTATGAAGCAAAAAATGTGATCTATGCATTGCGAGCTGCCTTAACAGAGGAACATATTAACAAATCACATCATGCTGATTCCTCTACAGAGCTTGAGGAGAAGGAAACTCCTCACATTAAACAAATCTATCCTCATCAAGAACTTGAAGCAGCAAGTAATTGTGGGGAACATTGCTGCCATCACTTGAGACCCTTGATTAAAACAGAGTAGAACTATCTCAGTGATGATGATCTGGAACCTCACATCACAACCAAACGCATACCATCACAACTAAACACGGCCACCGAGCTAGCTAAGCTTAAAAGGGAATACGGACAGCCTCCACATGAATCAGAAACAGAATATGTTTTCCGGGTGTCCCTCACTGGTGGTGATCCAATTCAATTCACTGAACAGGAAGCCAGTGGGTATTGGGGACATGGTGTCTTCTTAACAACAGGAGAGAAAGGTGACACATGGTCCCTGACACAGCGTGCAGCTTTTTGGGCCGGGGGAACAAGCCCCTTGGAAAGGGGAGATCCCATAGCTAGAATTAGTACCCCCGACCAGCTCTTGGAAAATGTGCACAAAGCCTGCAAATGACTCACAAAAAGAAATGAATTCCTGGCTTTGAATCCCTGATGCAATTACCTGTGAAGCCCAAGATAATGACCCCTTGAATTTGTGGGCTTCCAGAATCACTCAAACCTACAGCAATTCTCCTTCCAAAAACGATAGCAGCTGTATCTCCTGTAGAAAGACCAGACAGATTTCCTAGTCACTGGAACGACCCATTTGTTCCCCTTTATGACTTGTTGAGGAAAGGGGTGAAATGGGATTGGAGTCTTTCTCAGGAGTCAGCATTGCAATTGCTGATTTTTGAAGCAACAGCTCATCAAGCACTGGGCCCTATCCATCCTACAGATCCTTTCCAGGTGGAATGGGCATTTGCCTCCTCAGGGCTGTCAGTACACATATGGCAGCGGGGTCCTGAGGCTCCGACAAGACCTGTTGGTTTTGATTCCCGTGGTTCCAAAGATGCTGAGAAAAGATACACTACCTGGGAAAAAGGATTGTTGATGGTTATCTTAGCTTTCCTAGAAGTAGAAAAAATTGCACAAAAACAACCAGTTGTATTGAGAGGCCCCTTCAAGGTTATTAAGACAGTCACTAGTGGGAGTCCCCCTCCTGACGGGGTGGCCCAGAGGGCCTCAGTGAGAAAGTGGTATGCTCAGGTTGAACATTACTGTAACTTCTTCTCAATGACAGAAGGAGCTGTAAAAACTTTAGCAATCCAAGAAACGGAGAGCTTGGACAAACCTGCCTCTGTAATCAAAGTAACCCCTCCTTTCTGCCCCGAACAATCAGCAAACTCTTGGTTTACTGATGCTTTTGCTAAAGGGGAAGGAAAAGGATGGAAATCTAGGGCAGAAGCCCTCCACTTTTCCTCTGGTGAGCAAATGATTACAGAGGGAGAAGGTAGTACACACAGTGGGGAGCTGATAGCTGTCTGGAGTGTTTTTCAACGAGAAGCACAGAATTCCTCTTTGGTCTGCATCTACACTGACTCCTATGCTCTCTACCAAATGATCCTAATAATCCAGCTCATGACCCTGGCCAACCTGTTCTGGTGGACCTCTCTTACTATAGGACTAGTAGCACTTGTGCTAAAACCCCCTCTGAAGAAATATGCATGGGAATCCTCTGGTGCTCTAGGGAAAGAGCATTGGACAAATACATGCTGGATAATTCCATCATTCTAACTTTTCTGCCTCTCGGCGGCAGAATTCTGTTGTGTTTACTTTCTCAGAAGAACTCCGAGGGACATGAAGACCACCTAATCCATGATAAAACTGGTAATACTTTTCTGCATCCTACCGCAACCCCATGGCCAGAAAGCAGCTGAGTGACCGTGGTCTGAACTAATTGTGGTAGCATGCAGAAAAAGTGAAAGGATCTCTTGAAGCACAAAAAGGTTTGTACGCAGCCAAGCATACAGGATTGTTGGCACAATTTCACATGAACACAAACTGTAGAAGTAGTTTGGTTTTGGTCCAAAAATACTGAAGCACTTTTTTTTTGTTTTGTTTTGTTTTTGTTTTTGTTTTTGTTTTTTAAGTTGAAAGTATTGATTCAAATACTGGAGTAGGACTTGATGTTAATGTTGTGACACCTACCACCCAACCACTGGTTACACTTAGCCCGAAAATTTTTGAAATTGGACCATGTAGAATCAGGAAAACTGGCCAACAACAGATATTGTTTAATCTGTTATGGTCTCTTAAACAAGTCAAATTGCTGATGCAAAACAATATCTGAGAAATACAACCAGCTTGTTCACCCTTTTTGCAGACCTCTTTTCAGGCTTGGACAACCTGGCTGCGACAGTGGAAGCCTCCTAAAAACCGCGTGCCAAGAGACATAACTGGTCTTGTGGGAACAGGATTGGGAATCCTAAATAGTATTGATTCAGAAGTATGAATGAATAAATTGGCTTCCACAACTAAAGATTTAACCAAAATACAACAACCACTGCAATCGTCCTTATCAGCCTTGGGAACACATCAGTGGTTGCTATCAAACATTCTAGCAAATTGGGAAAAGATAAATGTAAATAATAGCAAATTGATCATTGATGCACTTAATGCCACACAAAGCAACGTTTCCTTAGCTCTTAGCCGTATCCAGGCTCAATGATGGATGCAGTCAGTTGCTGCCTCAATTATAAGAGAAGGTGAAGAAGGCACTTTTCCCACTGAAATTAGGAAAATAGTCTGGGACAGTGCCACTGACTTTGAAAGAGATTTCCAATCCTGGTGGAATTTAGTGAATTTTACCTATGACCCTAACACAAACACAGCCACAGCATTTGCGTTGACCATAAGAAATGCCTGGGTGCATTTGATATTCCCTATCATTGCACTAGGATTAAATCATGATGGACCCACTTTCTATCCTTCTGAACATAGAGAATGGGCCCGTCAAATTGATGACAAATGGCAAACTGTCAATTTAGAGTCCTGTACCATCTGAGAACAACTAGGGTTTATCTGTGAAGGTAATGCAATTGTAGCTCAAGATATTTGTCTGGAGACAGAACAAAATAGCTGTCATTTTGATATTCATCCTAACGAGACTTCTGAAACAGTCCTTGTATCTACAGACAATGGGTGTGCCTGCTTCAGAACCGCTTGGGATACTGTGTTTATAGAAAGTACAGTAGTAGCTACTAAAAATCATTCCAATTTTTGTGCTTGCAACTTTACTAAAATTGCAGGATGTGATTTTTCTTTTGTAGCTCCAGTTACTTCACATGAACTTTTAGAATCCAATCTCACGTTGATTCACAAGCTACTGCCTACTCCCATTGGGATGAACCTTTCTCTGGTAAAGCAATTATTACTTCATCAAGATCTAATAGAGATCCTAGGAAAAATCAAGAGGAATGGACAGAAAACTCTGGTAACTGTTCATCATCATGTGCAAGAAATACATCGTGTTGTAGAAAGGGTGAAAAGTGATGCCGAGCACAAGTGGTGGGATACCCTTTTCGGGTGGTCACCCACCGCCACCGGTATCCTGAAGAAATTGTGTCATCCCATTGTTGTTCTTCTGATTTTAGTTATGATTGGTTTTGTTTTATCAGTAATCTTGCTTATTGTAAATTGGAGAATGATGAAACGATGAACAAAATTAACATCTATAATTAATGCACACCACTTGGCCGACATCCTTTACACTAGAGATGTTCCCAGGACAGTAGGTAGACACAAGAAGATGATAAGGTTAGAAGATATGTTTTACATCATTTTCTTTTATGATTTGTTCTAATCGCTGTTTTAATTATTTTTGTTTATTGTTTATAAAATTGTACTGAGTAATATCGATTATACTAGGTTTATTACTTTACTGTTTAATATTGATGATACTGGTTTATTATTTGATCAATTTATTGTTTAATTGATTCATATTGATTATTATTTAAATAACTATTATTGATTTACTAATTGTATTTTGCTTATTGTTTAATTCTAATTTGTTGTGATTACTAATATGTTGTGATTGTTTTAGTTTTCCCGTTTTCTCTTTCTTTCCCTTTTCCTCTTCTCTTTTCCCTGGGACCTGCTGCCAACACTTGACGAGTCCTGAAGACTCCACGACGACACCATGGAATCCTGCTGATGAAGATCTTTCGAGGGCAATCGTCAGTCACGGGGTGGTGTAAGAGCCCGTCAGAAGCCCCTCATTTTCCATTCTGCCTTCCGATTGCCACAAGAAAGAATCCCTTCCCCCACTGTAGTTCTGGCTTAGAACAGGACACAGCACAGGTGGAACCACTGAACCGTCATGCTGGCTGTTCCCAACAAGGCCTGGTAAGAACTTGGCAAGGAGTTGGCAAGGACTTGGCAAAGACCTGACATGGAGCCAGCACGGGACAGCCTGATGCGCGGCCTGCTTCTAATCTCCGTTCTTAAGCCCAATGAACTTTTGGGGTGACTCTCGCGGTCCTTCACTGAAGACCCCTCATCTGCCTCGTTACCACTGTGACAAAGAAAGAATGAGAACCCTCCTCCCAAGGACTGAGACTGAGACCCCTGCTATAGGGAGGAGGGGAAATTGGTGGTCTGACCACTAATGACATGACCTGTTTCCCTTCAGTGATTCAAATGGACTTATTCTTCATTGGATTCGTCTTGCTTTGGTGGTTTCTGTGGACTCACCCGTTCCCTCGGGGCGATTACAATGGACTTTCATTATTACACTTGTTCCCCCCCTCTCTCCTCTGTGGACTATAATTGGAGCCCCGAGTCGACCAGAACTTCGAAGACTCCCCCGACAAGAGAGACGGATCCCCATCGTCCGGAGCACTGAGGATCTCGCCTGTGTTGGTAGCTATTCCCATATCCCTCTTCTCTCTCTAACCTTTTATCTCCTTTCAGATCCCCACTATCGCGTTTACTGTTTTGGCCCCTACTAAAGGTGCATTTGTTGTGATTAACTGATAGTCCCTTGTTGTTTGCCTTTGTTGCACTTTTGGGATGGGTGAAAAGAACCATCACGACACCCCGCAAGAAACGGATCGTGACATTAAAATTGGCGTCACGGACAGGATTTCTGTCTAGACAGAAGGGTTGCAGCTGAAAAGGTACCCACACTGTCTTTGGCAATTCATAAAGGATCCCTTAGTGCAAAGGGCGGGACACTGTTGTTTTGTTGTTGTTGTGTGTATGTGGTCTGGGAAGGAAGGGACAACTTGAAGCAACTAAGCAGAGCCTCCCAGGCAGATTATTGTCCTTTCACCCAGCCAGGGAAGCGAAGGGCGACACAGCGAGGGCTGTGTAGTTTTGTGGAACTTAAGTTTGTAGCTCCCTGTCGTGGTTTTGGTCCCTTCACAAAATGAGTGATAATCTTAGCCTTGAAATTAAAGCTGAATTTTATGCACTACTAGCCAAACACAATGCCAAACCTTCTACAGAAGGAGAAAAATGGGCACAGAGTAATTGGTTGAACTTAGAAAATGTTATTGATAGAGTGTGTTCATTACAACATGAAACAAAATTCAAACTGGGCAAAAATAAAACTATCTTCTGCTCAGTTTTGGGAGCTTGTCTTATGGCAGCTATAGAAAATCGCTTCGAGCGAAGAAGTGAGGAACATGCTATAATAGACTCCCTTCAAAATCTAGTTGAAATTTTGCAAAAACAGTTCTATGAAGCAAAAAATGTGATCTATGCATTGCGAGCTGCCTTAACAGAGGAACATATTAACAAATCACATCATGCTGATTCCTCTACAGAGCTTGAGGAGAAGGAAACTCCTCACATTAAACAAATCTATCCTCATCAAGAACTTGAAGCAGCAAGTAATTGTGGGGAACATTGCTGCCATCACTTGAGACCCTTGATTAAAACAGAGTAGAACTATCTCAGTGATGATGATCTGGAACCTCACATCACAACCAAACGCATACCATCACAACTAAACACGGCCACCGAGCTAGCTAAGCTTAAAAGGGAATACGGACAGCCTCCACATGAATCAGAAACAGAATATGTTTTCCGGGTGTCCCTCACTGGTGGTGATCCAATTCAATTCACTGAACAGGAAGCCAGTGGGTATTGGGGACATGGTGTCTTCTTAACAACAGGAGAGAAAGGTGACACATGGTCCCTGACACAGCGTGCAGCTTTTTGGGCCGGGGGAACAAGCCCCTTGGAAAGGGGAGATCCCATAGCTAGAATTAGTACCCCCGACCAGCTCTTGGAAAATGTGCACAAAGCCTGCAAATGACTCACAAAAAGAAATGAATTCCTGGCTTTGAATCCCTGATGCAATTACCTGTGAAGCCCAAGATAATGACCCCTTGAATTTGTGGGCTTCCAGAATCACTCAAACCTACAGCAATTCTCCTTCCAAAAACGATAGCAGCTGTATCTCCTGTAGAAAGACCAGACAGATTTCCTAGTCACTGGAACGACCCATTTGTTCCCCTTTATGACTTGTTGAGGAAAGGGGTGAAATGGGATTGGAGTCTTTCTCAGGAGTCAGCATTGCAATTGCTGATTTTTGAAGCAACAGCTCATCAAGCACTGGGCCCTATCCATCCTACAGATCCTTTCCAGGTGGAATGGGCATTTGCCTCCTCAGGGCTGTCAGTACACATATGGCAGCGGGGTCCTGAGGCTCCGACAAGACCTGTTGGTTTTGATTCCCGTGGTTCCAAAGATGCTGAGAAAAGATACACTACCTGGGAAAAAGGATTGTTGATGGTTATCTTAGCTTTCCTAGAAGTAGAAAAAATTGCACAAAAACAACCAGTTGTATTGAGAGGCCCCTTCAAGGTTATTAAGACAGTCACTAGTGGGAGTCCCCCTCCTGACGGGGTGGCCCAGAGGGCCTCAGTGAGAAAGTGGTATGCTCAGGTTGAACATTACTGTAACTTCTTCTCAATGACAGAAGGAGCTGTAAAAACTTTAGCAATCCAAGAAACGGAGAGCTTGGACAAACCTGCCTCTGTAATCAAAGTAACCCCTCCTTTCTGCCCCGAACAATCAGCAAACTCTTGGTTTACTGATGCTTTTGCTAAAGGGGAAGGAAAAGGATGGAAATCTAGGGCAGAAGCCCTCCACTTTTCCTCTGGTGAGCAAATGATTACAGAGGGAGAAGGTAGTACACACAGTGGGGAGCTGATAGCTGTCTGGAGTGTTTTTCAACGAGAAGCACAGAATTCCTCTTTGGTCTGCATCTACACTGACTCCTATGCTCTCTACCAAATGATCCTAATAATCCAGCTCATGACCCTGGCCAACCTGTTCTGGTGGACCTCTCTTACTATAGGACTAGTAGCACTTGTGCTAAAACCCCCTCTGAAGAAATATGCATGGGAATCCTCTGGTGCTCTAGGGAAAGAGCATTGGACAAATACATGCTGGATAATTCCATCATTCTAACTTTTCTGCCTCTCGGCGGCAGAATTCTGTTGTGTTTACTTTCTCAGAAGAACTCCGAGGGACATGAAGACCACCTAATCCATGATAAAACTGGTAATACTTTTCTGCATCCTACCGCAACCCCATGGCCAGAAAGCAGCTGAGTGACCGTGGTCTGAACTAATTGTGGTAGCATGCAGAAAAAGTGAAAGGATCTCTTGAAGCACAAAAAGGTTTGTACGCAGCCAAGCATACAGGATTGTTGGCACAATTTCACATGAACACAAACTGTAGAAGTAGTTTGGTTTTGGTCCAAAAATACTGAAGCACTTTTTTTTTGTTTTGTTTTGTTTTTGTTTTTGTTTTTGTTTTTTAAGTTGAAAGTATTGATTCAAATACTGGAGTAGGACTTGATGTTAATGTTGTGACACCTACCACCCAACCACTGGTTACACTTAGCCCGAAAATTTTTGAAATTGGACCATGTAGAATCAGGAAAACTGGCCAACAACAGATATTGTTTAATCTGTTATGGTCTCTTAAACAAGTCAAATTGCTGATGCAAAACAATATCTGAGAAATACAACCAGCTTGTTCACCCTTTTTGCAGACCTCTTTTCAGGCTTGGACAACCTGGCTGCGACAGTGGAAGCCTCCTAAAAACCGCGTGCCAAGAGACATAACTGGTCTTGTGGGAACAGGATTGGGAATCCTAAATAGTATTGATTCAGAAGTATGAATGAATAAATTGGCTTCCACAACTAAAGATTTAACCAAAATACAACAACCACTGCAATCGTCCTTATCAGCCTTGGGAACACATCAGTGGTTGCTATCAAACATTCTAGCAAATTGGGAAAAGATAAATGTAAATAATAGCAAATTGATCATTGATGCACTTAATGCCACACAAAGCAACGTTTCCTTAGCTCTTAGCCGTATCCAGGCTCAATGATGGATGCAGTCAGTTGCTGCCTCAATTATAAGAGAAGGTGAAGAAGGCACTTTTCCCACTGAAATTAGGAAAATAGTCTGGGACAGTGCCACTGACTTTGAAAGAGATTTCCAATCCTGGTGGAATTTAGTGAATTTTACCTATGACCCTAACACAAACACAGCCACAGCATTTGCGTTGACCATAAGAAATGCCTCGGTGCATTTGATATTCCCTATCATTGCACTAGGATTAAATCATGATGGACCCACTTTCTATCCTTCTGAACATAGAGAATGGGCCCGTCAAATTGATGACAAATGGCAAACTGTCAATTTAGAGTCCTGTACCATCTGAGAACAACTAGGGTTTATCTGTGAAGGTAATGCAATTGTAGCTCAAGATATTTGTCTGGAGACAGAACAAAATAGCTGTCATTTTGATAGTCATCCTAACGAGACTTCTGAAACAGTCCTTGTATCTACAGACAATGGGTGTGCCTGCTTCAGAACCGCTTGGGATACTGTGTTTATAGAAAGTACAGTAGTAGCTACTAAAAATCATTCCAATTTTTGTGCTTGCAACTTTACTAAAATTGCAGGATGTGATTTTTCTTTTGTAGCTCCAGTTACTTCACATGAACTTTTAGAATCCAATCTCACGTTGATTCACAAGCTACTGCCTACTCCCATTGGGATGAACCTTTCTCTGGTAAAGCAATTATTACTTCATCAAGATCTAATAGAGATCCTAGGAAAAATCAAGGGGAATGGACAGAAAACTCTGGTAACTGTTCATCATCATGTGCAAGAAATACATCGTGTTGTAGAAAGGGTGAAAAGTGATGCCGAGCACAAGTGGTGGGATACCCTTTTCGGGTGGTCACCCACCGCCACCGGTATCCTGAAGAAATTGTGTCATCCCATTGTTGTTCTTCTGATTTTAGTTATGATTGGTTTTGTTTTATCAGTAATCTTGCTTATTGTAAATTGGAGAATGATGAAACGATGAACAAAATTAACATCTATAATTAATGCACACCACTTGGCCGACATCCTTTACACTAGAGATGTTCCCAGGACAGTAGACACAAGAAGATGATAAGGTTAGAAGATATGTTTTACATCATTTTCTTTTATGATTTGTTCTAATCGCTGTTTTAATTATTTTTGTTTATTGTTTATAAAATTGTACTGAGTAATATCGATTATACTAGGTTTATTACTTTACTGTTTAATATTGATGATACTGGTTTATTATTTGATCAATTTATTGTTTAATTGATTCATATTGATTATTATTTAAATAACTATTATTGATTTACTAATTGTATTTTGCTTATTGTTTAATTCTAATTTGTTGTGATTACTAATATGTTGTGATTGTTTTAGTTTTCCCGTTTTCTCTTTCTTTCCCTTTTCCTCTTCTCTTTTCCCTGGGACCTGCTGCCAACACTTGACGAGTCCTGAAGACTCCACGACGACACCATGGAATCCTGCTGATGAAGATCTTTCGAGGGCAATCGTCAGTCACGGGGTGGTGTAAGAGCCCGTCAGAAGCCCCTCATTTTCCATTCTGCCTTCCGATTGCCACAAGAAAGAATCCCTTCCCCCACTGTAGTTCTGGCTTAGAACAGGACACAGCACAGGTGGGACCACTGAACCGTCATGCTGGCTGTTCCCAACAAGGCCTGGTAAGAACTTGGCAAGGAGTTGGCAAGGACTTGGCAAAGACCTGACATGGAGCCAGCACGGGACAGCCTGATGCGCGGCCTGCTTCTAATCTCCGTTCTTAAGCCCAATGAACTTTTGGGGTGACTCTCGCGGTCCTTCATTGAAGACCCCTCATCTGCCTCGTTACCACTGTGACAAAGAAAGAATGAGAACCCTCCTCCCAAGGACTGAGACTGAGACCCCTGCTATAGGGAGGAGGGGAAATTGGTGGTCTGACCACTAATGACATGACCTGTTTCCCTTCAGTGATTCAAATGGACTTATTCTTCATTGGATTAGTCTTGCTTTGGTGGTTTCTGTGGACTCACCCGTTCCCTCGGGGCGATTACAATGGACTTTCATTATTACACTTGTTCCCCCCCTCTCTCCTCTGTGGACTATAATTGGAGCCCCGAGTCGACCAGAACTTCGAAGACTCCCCCGACAAGAGAGACGGATCCCCATCGTCCGGAGCACTGAGGATCTCGCCTGTGTTGGTAGCTATTCCCATATCCCTCTTCTCTCTCTAACCTTTTATCTCCTTTCAGATCCCCACTATCGCGTTTACTGTTTTGGCCCCTACTAAAGGTGCATTTGTTGTGATTAACTGATAGTCCCTTGTTGTTTGCCTTTGTTGCACTTTTGGGATGGGTGAAAAGAACCATCACGACACCCCGCAAGAAACGGATCGTGACATTAAAATTGGCGTCACGGACAGGATTTCTGTCTAGACAGAAGGGTTGCAGCTGAAAAGGCACCCATACTGTCTTTGGCAATTCATAAAGGATCCCTTAGTGCAAAGGGCGGGACACTGTTGTTTTGTTGTTGTTGTGTGTATGTGGTCTGGGAAGGAAGGGACAACTTGAAGCAACTAAGCAGAGCCTCCCAGGCAGATTATTGTCCTTTCACCCAGCCAGGGAAGCGAAGGGCGACACAGCGAGGGCTGTGTAGTTTTGTGGAACTTAAGTTTGTAGCTCCCTGTCGTGGTTTTGGTCCCTTCACAAAATGAGTGACAATCTTAGCCTTGAAATTAAAGCTGAATTTTATGCACTACTAGCCAAACACAATGCCAAACCTTCTACAGAAGGAGAAAAATGGGCACAGAGTAATTGGTTGAACTTAGAAAATGTTATTGATAGAGTGTGTTCATTACAACATGAAACAAAATTCAAACTGGGCAAAAATAAAACTATCTTCTGCTCAGTTTTGGGAGCTTGTCTTATGGCAGCTATAGAAAATGGCTTCGAGCGAAGAAGTGAGGAACATGCTATAATAGACTCCCTTCAAAATCTAGTTGAAATTTTGCAAAAACAGTTCTATGAAGCAAAAAAATGTGATCTATGCATTGCGAGCTGCCTTAACAGAGGAACATATTAACAAATCACATCATGCTGATTCCTCTACAGAGCTTGAGGAGAAGGAAACTCCTCACATTAAACAAATCTATCCTCATCAAGAACTTGAAGCAGCAAGTAATTGTGGGGAACATTGCTGCCATCACTTGAGACCCTTGATTAAAACAGAGTAGAACTATCTCAGTGATGATGATCTGGAACCTCACATCACAACCAAACGCATACCATCACAACTAAACACGGCCACCGAGCTAGCTAAGCTTAAAAGGGAATACGGACAGCCTCCACATGAATCAGAAACAGAATATGTTTTCCGGGTGTCCCTCACTGGTGGTGATCCAATTCAATTCACTGAACAGGAAGCCAGTGGGTATTGGGGACATGGTGTCTTCTTAACAACAGGAGAGAAAGGTGACACATGGTCCCTGACACAGCGTGCAGCTTTTTGGGCCGGGGGAACAAGCCCCTTGGAAAGGGGAGATCCCATAGCTAGAATTAGTACCCCCGACCAGCTCTTGGAAAATGTGCACAAAGCTGCTTGCCTGCAAATGACTCACAAAAAGAAATGAATTCCTGGCTTTGAATCCCTGATGCAATTACCTGTGAAGCCCAAGATAATGACCCCTTGAATTTGTGGGCTTCCAGAATCACTCAAACCTACAGCAATTCTCCTTCCAAAAACGATAGCAGCTGTATCTCCTGTAGAAAGACCAGACAGATTTCCTAGTCACTGGAACGACCCATTTGTTCCCCTTTATGACTTGTTGAGGAAAGGGGTGAAATGGGATTGGAGTCTTTCTCAGGAGTCAGCATTGCAATTGCTGATTTTTGAAGCAACAGCTCATCAAGCACTGGGCCCTATCCATCCTACAGATCCTTTCCAGGTGGAATGGGCATTTGCCTCCTCAGGGCTGTCAGTACACATATGGCAGCGGGGTCCTGAGGCTCCGACAAGACCTGTTGGTTTTGATTCCCGTGGTTCCAAAGATGCTGAGAAAAGATACACTACCTGGGAAAAAGGATTGTTGATGGTTATCTTAGCTTTCCTAGAAGTAGAAAAAATTGCACAAAAACAACCAATTGTATTGAGAGGCCCCTTCAAGGTTATTAAGACAGTCACTAGTGGGAGTCCCCCTCCTGACGGGGTGGCCCAGAGGGCCTCAGTGAGAAAGTGGTATGCTCAGGTTGAACATTACTGTAACTTCTTCTCAATGACAGAAGGAGCTGTAAAAACTTTAGCAATCCAAGAAACGGAGAGCTTGGACAAACCTGCCTCTGTAATCAAAGTAACCCCTCCTTTCTGCCCCGAACAATCAGCAAACTCTTGGTTTACTGATGCTTTTGCTAAAGGGGAAGGAAAAGGATGGAAATCTAGGGCAGAAGCCCTCCACTTTTCCTCTGGTGAGCAAATGATTACAGAGGGAGAAGGTAGTACACACAGTGGGGAGCTGATAGCTGTCTGGAGTGTTTTTCAACGAGAAGCACAGAATTCCTCTTTGGTCTGCATCTACACTGACTCCTATGCTCTCTACCAAATGATCCTAATAATCCAGCTCATGACCCTGGCCAACCTGTTCTGGTGGACCTCTCTTACTATAGGACTAGTAGCACTTGTGCTAAAACCCCCTCTGAAGAAATATGCATGGGAATCCTCTGGTGCTCTAGGGAAAGAGCATTGGACAAATACATGCTGGATAATTCCATCATTCTAACTTTTCTGCCTCTCGGCGGCAGAATTCTGTTGTGTTTACTTTCTCAGAAGAACTCCGAGGGACATGAAGACCACCTAATCCATGATAAAACTGGTAATACTTTTCTGCATCCTACCGCAACCCCATGGCCAGAAAGCAGCTGAGTGACCGTGGTCTGAACTAATTGTGGTAGCATGCAGAAAAAGTGAAAGGATCTCTTGAAGCACAAAAAGGTTTGTACGCAGCCAAGCATACAGGATTGTTGGCACAATTTCACATGAACACAAACTGTAGAAGTAGTTTGGTTTTGGTCCAAAAATACTGAAGCACTTTTTTTTTGTTTTGTTTTGTTTTTGTTTTTGTTTTTGTTTTTTAAGTTGAAAGTATTGATTCAAATACTGGAGTAGGACTTGATGTTAATGTTGTGACACCTACCACCCAACCACTGGTTACACTTAGCCCGAAAATTTTTGAAATTGGACCATGTAGAATCAGGAAAACTGGCCAACAACAGATATTGTTTAATCTGTTATGGTCTCTTAAACAAGTCAAATTGCTGATGCAAAACAATATCTGAGAAATACAACCAGCTTGTTCACCCTTTTTGCAGACCTCTTTTCAGGCTTGGACAACCTGGCTGCGACAGTGGAAGCCTCCTAAAAACCGCGTGCCAAGAGACATAACTGGTCTTGTGGGAACAGGATTGGGAATCCTAAATAGTATTGATTCAGAAGTATGAATGAATAAATTGGCTTCCACAACTAAAGATTTAACCAAAATACAACAACCACTGCAATCGTCCTTATCAGCCTTGGGAACACATCAGTGGTTGCTATCAAACATTCTAGCAAATTGGGAAAAGATAAATGTAAATAATAGCAAATTGATCATTGATGCACTTAATGCCACACAAAGCAACGTTTCCTTAGCTCTTAGCCGTATCCAGGCTCAATGATGGATGCAGTCAGTTGCTGCCTCAATTATAAGAGAAGGTGAAGAAGGCACTTTTCCCACTGAAATGAGGAAAATAGTCTGGGACAGTGCCACTGACTTTGAAAGAGATTTCCAATCCTGGTGGAATTTAGTGAATTTTACCTATGACCCTAACACAAACACAGCCACAGCATTTGCGTTGACCATAAGAAATGCCTCGGTGCATTTGATATTCCCTATCATTGCACTAGGATTAAATCATGATGGACCCACTTTCTATCCTTCTGAACATAGAGAATGGGCCCGTCAAATTGATGACAAATGGCAAACTGTCAATTTAGAGTCCTGTACCATCTGAGAACAACTAGGGTTTATCTGTGAAGGTAATGCAATTGTAGCTCAAGATATTTGTCTGGAGACAGAACAAAATAGCTGTCATTTTGATAGTCATCCTAACGAGACTTCTGAAACAGTCCTTGTATCTACAGACAATGGGTGTGCCTGCTTCAGAACCGCTTGGGATACTGTGTTTATAGAAAGTACAGTAGTAGCTACTAAAAATCATTCCAATTTTTGTGCTTGCAACTTTACTAAAATTGCAGGATGTGATTTTTCTTTTGTAGCTCCAGTTACTTCACATGAACTTTTAGAATCCAATCTCACGTTGATTCACAAGCTACTGCCTACTCCCATTGGGATGAACCTTTCTCTGGTAAAGCAATTATTACTTCATCAAGATCTAATAGAGATCCTAGGAAAAATCAAGGGGAATGGACAGAAAACTCTGGTAACTGTTCATCATCATGTGCAAGAAATACATCGTGTTGTAGAAAGGGTGAAAAGTGATGCCGAGCACAAGTGGTGGGATACCCTTTTCGGGTGGTCACCCACCGCCACCGGTATCCTGAAGAAATTGTGTCATCCCATTGTTGTTCTTCTGATTTTAGTTATGATTGGTTTTGTTTTATCAGTAATCTTGCTTATTGTAAATTGGAGAATGATGAAACGATGAACAAAATTAACATCTATAATTAATGCACACCACTTGGCCGACATCCTTTACACTAGAGATGTTCCCAGGACAGTAGGTAGACACAAGAAGATGATAAGGTTAGAAGATATGTTTTACATCATTTTCTTTTATGATTTGTTCTAATCGCTGTTTTAATTATTTTTGTTTATTGTTTATAAAATTGTACTGAGTAATATCGATTATACTAGGTTTATTACTTTACTGTTTAATATTGATGATACTGGTTTATTATTTGATCAATTTATTGTTTAATTGATTCATATTGATTATTATTTAAATAACTATTATTGATTTACTAATTGTATTTTGCTTATTGTTTAATTCTAATTTGTTGTGATTACTAATATGTTGTGATTGTTTTAGTTTTCCCGTTTTCTCTTTCTTTCCCTTTTCCTCTTCTCTTTTCCCTGGGACCTGCTGCCAACACTTGACGAGTCCTGAAGACTCCACGACGACACCATGGAATCCTGCTGATGAAGATCTTTCGAGGGCAATCGTCAGTCACGGGGTGGTGTAAGAGCCCGTCAGAAGCCCCTCATTTTCCATTCTGCCTTCCGATTGCCACAAGAAAGAATCCCTTCCCCCACTGTAGTTCTGGCTTAGAACAGGACACAGCACAGGTGGAACCACTGAACCGTCATGCTGGCTGTTCCCAACAAGGCCTGGTAAGAACTTGGCAAGGAGTTGGCAAGGACTTGGCAAAGACCTGACATGGAGCCAGCACGGGACAGCCTGATGCGCGGCCTGCTTCTAATCTCCGTTCTTAAGCCCAATGAACTTTTGGGGTGACTCTCGCGGTCCTTCACTGAAGACCCCTCATCTGCCTCGTTACCACTGTGACAAAGAAAGAATGAGAACCCTCCTCCCAAGGACTGAGACTGAGACCCCTGCTATAGGGAGGAGGGGAAATTGGTGGTCTGACCACTAATGACATGACCTGTTTCCCTTCAGTGATTCAAATGGACTTATTCTTCATTGGATTCGTCTTGCTTTGGTGGTTTCTGTGGACTCACCCGTTCCCTCGGGGCGATTACAATGGACTTTCATTATTACACTTGTTCCCCCCCTCTCTCCTCTGTGGACTATAATTGGAGCCCCGAGTCGACCAGAACTTCGAAGACTCCCCCGACAAGAGAGACGGATCCCCATCGTCCGGAGCACTGAGGATCTCGCCTGTGTTGGTAGCTATTCCCATATCCCTCTTCTCTCTCTAACCTTTTATCTCCTTTCAGATCCCCACTATCGCGTTTACTGTTTTGGCCCCTACTAAAGGTGCATTTGTTGTGATTAACTGATAGTCCCTTGTTGTTTGCCTTTGTTGCACTTTTGGGATGGGTGAAAAGAACCATCACGACACCCCGCAAGAAACGGATCGTGACATTAAAATTGGCGTCACGGACAGGATTTCTGTCTAGACAGAAGGGTTGCAGCTGAAAAGGTACCCACACTGTCTTTGGCAATTCATAAAGGATCCCTTAGTGCAAAGGGCGGGACACTGTTGTTTTGTTGTTGTTGTGTGTATGTGGTCTGGGAAGGAAGGGACAACTTGAAGCAACTAAGCAGAGCCTCCCAGGCAGATTATTGTCCTTTCACCCAGCCAGGGAAGCGAAGGGCGACACAGCGAGGGCTGTGTAGTTTTGTGGAACTTAAGTTTGTAGCTCCCTGTCGTGGTTTTGGTCCCTTCACAAAATGAGTGATAATCTTAGCCTTGAAATTAAAGCTGAATTTTATGCACTACTAGCCAAACACAATGCCAAACCTTCTACAGAAGGAGAAAAATGGGCACAGAGTAATTGGTTGAACTTAGAAAATGTTATTGATAGAGTGTGTTCATTACAACATGAAACAAAATTCAAACTGGGCAAAAATAAAACTATCTTCTGCTCAGTTTTGGGAGCTTGTCTTATGGCAGCTATAGAAAATGGCTTCGAGCGAAGAAGTGAGGAACATGCTATAATAGACTCCCTTCAAAATCTAGTTGAAATTTTGCAAAAACAGTTCTATGAAGCAAAAAAATGTGATCTATGCATTGCGAGCTGCCTTAACAGAGGAACATATTAACAAATCACATCATGCTGATTCCTCTACAGAGCTTGAGGAGAAGGAAACTCCTCACATTAAACAAATCTATCCTCATCAAGAACTTGAAGCAGCAAGTAATTGTGGGGAACATTGCTGCCATCACTTGAGACCCTTGATTAAAACAGAGTAGAACTATCTCAGTGATGATGATCTGGAACCTCACATCACAACCAAACGCATACCATCACAACTAAACACGGCCACCGAGCTAGCTAAGCTTAAAAGGGAATACGGACAGCCTCCACATGAATCAGAAACAGAATATGTTTTCCGGGTGTCCCTCACTGGTGGTGATCCAATTCAATTCACTGAACAGGAAGCCAGTGGGTATTGGGGACATGGTGTCTTCTTAACAACAGGAGAGAAAGGTGACACATGGTCCCTGACACAGCGTGCAGCTTTTTGGGCCGGGGGAACAAGCCCCTTGGAAAGGGGAGATCCCATAGCTAGAATTAGTACCCCCGACCAGCTCTTGGAAAATGTGCACAAAGCTGCTTGCCTGCAAATGACTCACAAAAAGAAATGAATTCCTGGCTTTGAATCCCTGATGCAATTACCTGTGAAGCCCAAGATAATGACCCCTTGAATTTGTGGGCTTCCAGAATCACTCAAACCTACAGCAATTCTCCTTCCAAAAACGATAGCAGCTGTATCTCCTGTAGAAAGACCAGACAGATTTCCTAGTCACTGGAACGACCCATTTGTTCCCCTTTATGACTTGTTGAGGAAAGGGGTGAAATGGGATTGGAGTCTTTCTCAGGAGTCAGCATTGCAATTGCTGATTTTTGAAGCAACAGCTCATCAAGCACTGGGCCCTATCCATCCTACAGATCCTTTCCAGGTGGAATGGGCATTTGCCTCCTCAGGGCTGTCAGTACACATATGGCAGCGGGGTCCTGAGGCTCCGACAAGACCTGTTGGTTTTGATTCCCGTGGTTCCAAAGATGCTGAGAAAAGATACACTACCTGGGAAAAAGGATTGTTGATGGTTATCTTAGCTTTCCTAGAAGTAGAAAAAATTGCACAAAAACAACCAATTGTATTGAGAGGCCCCTTCAAGGTTATTAAGACAGTCACTAGTGGGAGTCCCCCTCCTGACGGGGTGGCCCAGAGGGCCTCAGTGAGAAAGTGGTATGCTCAGGTTGAACATTACTGTAACTTCTTCTCAATGACAGAAGGAGCTGTAAAAACTTTAGCAATCCAAGAAACGGAGAGCTTGGACAAACCTGCCTCTGTAATCAAAGTAACCCCTCCTTTCTGCCCCGAACAATCAGCAAACTCTTGGTTTACTGATGCTTTTGCTAAAGGGGAAGGAAAAGGATGGAAATCTAGGGCAGAAGCCCTCCACTTTTCCTCTGGTGAGCAAATGATTACAGAGGGAGAAGGTAGTACACACAGTGGGGAGCTGATAGCTGTCTGGAGTGTTTTTCAACGAGAAGCACAGAATTCCTCTTTGGTCTGCATCTACACTGACTCCTATGCTCTCTACCAAATGATCCTAATAATCCAGCTCATGACCCTGGCCAACCTGTTCTGGTGGACCTCTCTTACTATAGGACTAGTAGCACTTGTGCTAAAACCCCCTCTGAAGAAATATGCATGGGAATCCTCTGGTGCTCTAGGGAAAGAGCATTGGACAAATACATGCTGGATAATTCCATCATTCTAACTTTTCTGCCTCTCGGCGGCAGAATTCTGTTGTGTTTACTTTCTCAGAAGAACTCCGAGGGACATGAAGACCACCTAATCCATGATAAAACTGGTAATACTTTTCTGCATCCTACCGCAACCCCATGGCCAGAAAGCAGCTGAGTGACCGTGGTCTGAACTAATTGTGGTAGCATGCAGAAAAAGTGAAAGGATCTCTTGAAGCACAAAAAGGTTTGTACGCAGCCAAGCATACAGGATTGTTGGCACAATTTCACATGAACACAAACTGTAGAAGTAGTTTGGTTTTGGTCCAAAAATACTGAAGCACTTTTTTTTTGTTTTGTTTTGTTTTTGTTTTTGTTTTTGTTTTTTAAGTTGAAAGTATTGATTCAAATACTGGAGTAGGACTTGATGTTAATGTTGTGACACCTACCACCCAACCACTGGTTACACTTAGCCCGAAAATTTTTGAAATTGGACCATATAGAATCAGGAAAACTGGCCAACAACAGATATTGTTTAATCTGTTATGGTCTCTTAAACAAGTCAAATTGCTGATGCAAAACAATATCTGAGAAATACAACCAGCTTGTTCACCCTTTTTGCAGACCTCTTTTCAGGCTTGGACAACCTGGCTGCGACAGTGGAAGCCTCCTAAAAACCGCGTGCCAAGAGACATAACTGGTCTTGTGGGAACAGGATTGGGAATCCTAAATAGTATTGATTCAGAAGTATGAATGAATAAATTGGCTTCCACAACTAAAGATTTAACCAAAATACAACAACCACTGCAATCGTCCTTATCAGCCTTGGGAACACATCAGTGGTTGCTATCAAACATTCTAGCAAATTGGGAAAAGATAAATGTAAATAATAGCAAATTGATCATTGATGCACTTAATGCCACACAAAGCAACGTTTCCTTAGCTCTTAGCCGTATCCAGGCTCAATGATGGATGCAGTCAGTTGCTGCCTCAATTATAAGAGAAGGTGAAGAAGGCACTTTTCCCACTGAAATTAGGAAAATAGTCTGGGACAGTGCCACTGACTTTGAAAGAGATTTCCAATCCTGGTGGAATTTAGTGAATTTTACCTATGACCCTAACACAAACACAGCCACAGCATTTGCGTTGACCATAAGAAATGCCTCGGTGCATTTGATATTCCCTATCATTGCACTAGGATTAAATCATGATGGACCCACTTTCTATCCTTCTGAACATAGAGAATGGGCCCGTCAAATTGATGACAAATGGCAAACTGTCAATTTAGAGTCCTGTACCATCTGAGAACAACTAGGGTTTATCTGTGAAGGTAATGCAATTGTAGCTCAAGATATTTGTCTGGAGACAGAACAAAATAGCTGTCATTTTGATAGTCATCCTAACGAGACTTCTGAAACAGTCCTTGTATCTACAGACAATGGGTGTGCCTGCTTCAGAACCGCTTGGGATACTGTGTTTATAGAAAGTACAGTAGTAGCTACTAAAAATCATTCCAATTTTTGTGCTTGCAACTTTACTAAAATTGCAGGATGTGATTTTTCTTTTGTAGCTCCAGTTACTTCACATGAACTTTTAGAATCCAATCTCACGTTGATTCACAAGCTACTGCCTACTCCCATTGGGATGAACCTTTCTCTGGTCAAGCAATTATTACTTCATCAAGATCTAATAGAGATCCTAGGAAAAATCAAGGGGAATGG
Organism: Vidua macroura; assembly: GCF_024509145.1. Lineage (NCBI taxonomy): Eukaryota > Metazoa > Chordata > Aves > Passeriformes > Viduidae > Vidua > Vidua macroura. The sequence goes on from NC_071586.1 coordinate 298,813, forward strand.
ACAGAAAACTCTGGTAACTGTTCATCATCATGTGCAAGAAATACATCGTGTTGTAGAAAGGGTGAAAAGTGATGCCGAGCACAAGTGGTGGGATACCCTTTTCGGGTGGTCACCCACCGCCACCGGTATCCTGAAGAAATTGTGTCATCCCATTGTTGTTCTTCTGATTTTAGTTATGATTGGTTTTGTTTTATCAGTAATCTTGCTTATTGTAAATTGGAGAATGATGAAACGATGAACAAAATTAACATCTATAATTAATGCACACCACTTGGCCGACATCCTTTACACTAGAGATGTTCCCAGGACAGTAGACACAAGAAGATGATAAGGTTAGAAGATATGTTTTACATCATTTTCTTTTATGATTTGTTCTAATCGCTGTTTTAATTATTTTTGTTTATTGTTTATAAAATTGTACTGAGTAATATCGATTATACTAGGTTTATTACTTTACTGTTTAATATTGATGATACTGGTTTATTATTTGATCAATTTATTGTTTAATTGATTCATATTGATTATTATTTAAATAACTATTATTGATTTACTAATTGTATTTTGCTTATTGTTTAATTCTAATTTGTTGTGATTACTAATATGTTGTGATTGTTTTAGTTTTCCCGTTTTCTCTTTCTTTCCCTTTTCCTCTTCTCTTTTCCCTGGGACCTGCTGCCAACACTTGACGAGTCCTGAAGACTCCACGACGACACCATGGAATCCTGCTGATGAAGATCTTTCGAGGGCAATCGTCAGTCACGGGGTGGTGTAAGAGCCCGTCAGAAGCCCCTCATTTTCCATTCTGCCTTCCGATTGCCACAAGAAAGAATCCCTTCCCCCACTGTAGTTCTGGCTTAGAACAGGACACAGCACAGGTGGGACCACTGAACCGTCATGCTGGCTGTTCCCAACAAGGCCTGGTAAGAACTTGGCAAGGAGTTGGCAAGGACTTGGCAAAGACCTGACATGGAGCCAGCACGGGACAGCCTGATGCGCGGCCTGCTTCTAATCTCCGTTCTTAAGCCCAATGAACTTTTGGGGTGACTCTCGCGGTCCTTCATTGAAGACCCCTCATCTGCCTCGTTACCACTGTGACAAAGAAAGAATGAGAACCCTCCTCCCAAGGACTGAGACTGAGACCCCTGCTATAGGGAGGAGGGGAAATTGGTGGTCTGACCACTAATGACATGACCTGTTTCCCTTCAGTGATTCAAATGGACTTATTCTTCATTGGATTAGTCTTGCTTTGGTGGTTTCTGTGGACTCACCCGTTCCCTCGGGGCGATTACAATGGACTTTCATTATTACACTTGTTCCCCCCCTCTCTCCTCTGTGGACTATAATTGGAGCCCCGAGTCGACCAGAACTTCGAAGACTCCCCCGACACGACAGACGGATCCCCATCGTCCGGAGCACTGAGGATCTCGCCTGTGTTGGTAGCTATTCCCATATCCCTGTTCTCTCTCTAACCTTTTATCTCCTTTCAGATCCCCACTATCGCGTTTACTGTTTTGGCCCCTACTAAAGGTGCATTTGTTGTGATTAACTGATAGTCCCTTGTTGTTTGCCTTTGTTGCACTTTTGGGATGGGTGAAAAGAACCATCACGACACCCCGCAAGAAACGGATTGTGACATTAAAATTGGCGTCACGGACAGGATTTCTGTCTAGACAGAAGGGTTGCAGCTGAAAAGGCACCCATACTGTCTTTGGCAATTCATAAAGGATCCCTTAGTGCAAAGGGCGGGACACTGTTGTTTTGTTGTTGTTGTGTGTATGTGGTCTGGGAAGGAAGGGACAACTTGAAGCAACTAAGCAGAGCCTCCCAGGCAGATGATTGTCCTTTCACCCAGCCAGGGAAGCGAAGGGCGACACAGCGAGGGCTGTGTAGTTTTGTGGAACTTAAGTTTGTAGCTCCCTGTCGTGGTTTTGGTCCCTTCACAAAATGAGTGACAATCTTAGCCTTGAAATTAAAGCTGAATTTTATGCACTACTAGCCAAACACAATGCCAAACCTTCTACAGAAGGAGAAAAATGGGCACAGAGTAATTGGTTGAACTTAGAAAATGTTATTGATAGAGTGTGTTCATTACAACATGAAACAAAATTCAAACTGGGCAAAAATAAAACTATCTTCTGCTCAGTTTTGGGAGCTTGTCTTATGGCAGCTATAGAAAATGGCTTCGAGCGAAGAAGTGAGGAACATGCTATAATAGACTCCCTTCAAAATCTAGTTGAAATTTTGCAAAAACAGTTCTATGAAGCAAAAAAATGTGATCTATGCATTGCGAGCTGCCTTAACAGAGGAACATATTAACAAATCACATCATGCTGATTCCTCTACAGAGCTTGAGGAGAAGGAAACTCCTCACATTAAACAAATCTATCCTCATCAAGAACTTGAAGCAGCAAGTAATTGTGGGGAACATTGCTGCCATCACTTGAGACCCTTGATTAAAACAGAGTAGAACTATCTCAGTGATGATGATCTGGAACCTCACATCACAACCAAACGCATACCATCACAACTAAACACGGCCACCGAGCTAGCTAAGCTTAAAAGGGAATACGGACAGCCTCCACATGAATCAGAAACAGAATATGTTTTCCGGGTGTCCCTCACTGGTGGTGATCCAATTCAATTCACTGAACAGGAAGCCAGTGGGTATTGGGGACATGGTGTCTTCTTAACAACAGGAGAGAAAGGTGACACATGGTCCCTGACACAGCGTGCAGCTTTTTGGGCCGGGGGAACAAGCCCCTTGGAAAGGGGAGATCCCATAGCTAGAATTAGTACCCCCGACCAGCTCTTGGAAAATGTGCACAAAGCTGCTTGCCTGCAAATGACTCACAAAAAGAAATGAATTCCTGGCTTTGAATCCCTGATGCAATTACCTGTGAAGCCCAAGATAATGACCCCTTGAATTTGTGGGCTTCCAGAATCACTCAAACCTACAGCAATTCTCCTTCCAAAAACGATAGCAGCTGTATCTCCTGTAGAAAGACCAGACAGATTTCCTAGTCACTGGAACGACCCATTTGTTCCCCTTTATGACTTGTTGAGGAAAGGGGTGAAATGGGATTGGAGTCTTTCTCAGGAGTCAGCATTGCAATTGCTGATTTTTGAAGCAACAGCTCATCAAGCACTGGGCCCTATCCATCCTACAGATCCTTTCCAGGTGGAATGGGCATTTGCCTCCTCAGGGCTGTCAGTACACATATGGCAGCGGGGTCCTGAGGCTCCGACAAGACCTGTTGGTTTTGATTCCCGTGGTTCCAAAGATGCTGAGAAAAGATACACTACCTGGGAAAAAGGATTGTTGATGGTTATCTTAGCTTTCCTAGAAGTAGAAAAAATTGCACAAAAACAACCAATTGTATTGAGAGGCCCCTTCAAGGTTATTAAGACAGTCACTAGTGGGAGTCCCCCTCCTGACGGGGTGGCCCAGAGGGCCTCAGTGAGAAAGTGGTATGCTCAGGTTGAACATTACTGTAACTTCTTCTCAATGACAGAAGGAGCTGTAAAAACTTTAGCAATCCAAGAAACGGAGAGCTTGGACAAACCTGCCTCTGTAATCAAAGTAACCCCTCCTTTCTGCCCCGAACAATCAGCAAACTCTTGGTTTACTGATGCTTTTGCTAAAGGGGAAGGAAAAGGATGGAAATCTAGGGCAGAAGCCCTCCACTTTTCCTCTGGTGAGCAAATGATTACAGAGGGAGAAGGTAGTACACACAGTGGGGAGCTGATAGCTGTCTGGAGTGTTTTTCAACGAGAAGCACAGAATTCCTCTTTGGTCTGCATCTACACTGACTCCTATGCTCTCTACCAAATGATCCTAATAATCCAGCTCATGACCCTGGCCAACCTGTTCTGGTGGACCTCTCTTACTATAGGACTAGTAGCACTTGTGCTAAAACCCCCTCTGAAGAAATATGCATGGGAATCCTCTGGTGCTCTAGGGAAAGAGCATTGGACAAATACATGCTGGATAATTCCATCATTCTAACTTTTCTGCCTCTCGGCGGCAGAATTCTGTTGTGTTTACTTTCTCAGAAGAACTCCGAGGGACATGAAGACCACCTAATCCATGATAAAACTGGTAATACTTTTCTGCATCCTACCGCAACCCCATGGCCAGAAAGCAGCTGAGTGACCGTGGTCTGAACTAATTGTGGTAGCATGCAGAAAAAGTGAAAGGATCTCTTGAAGCACAAAAAGGTTTGTACGCAGCCAAGCATACAGGATTGTTGGCACAATTTCACATGAACACAAACTGTAGAAGTAGTTTGGTTTTGGTCCAAAAATACTGAAGCACTTTTTTTTTGTTTTGTTTTGTTTTTGTTTTTGTTTTTGTTTTTTAAGTTGAAAGTATTGATTCAAATACTGGAGTAGGACTTGATGTTAATGTTGTGACACCTACCACCCAACCACTGGTTACACTTAGCCCGAAAATTTTTGAAATTGGACCATGTAGAATCAGGAAAACTGGCCAACAACAGATATTGTTTAATCTGTTATGGTCTCTTAAACAAGTCAAATTGCTGATGCAAAACAATATCTGAGAAATACAACCAGCTTGTTCACCCTTTTTGCAGACCTCTTTTCAGGCTTGGACAACCTGGCTGCGACAGTGGAAGCCTCCTAAAAACCGCGTGCCAAGAGACATAACTGGTCTTGTGGGAACAGGATTGGGAATCCTAAATAGTATTGATTCAGAAGTATGAATGAATAAATTGGCTTCCACAACTAAAGATTTAACCAAAATACAACAACCACTGCAATCGTCCTTATCAGCCTTGGGAACACATCAGTGGTTGCTATCAAACATTCTAGCAAATTGGGAAAAGATAAATGTAAATAATAGCAAATTGATCATTGATGCACTTAATGCCACACAAAGCAACGTTTCCTTAGCTCTTAGCCGTATCCAGGCTCAATGATGGATGCAGTCAGTTGCTGCCTCAATTATAAGAGAAGGTGAAGAAGGCACTTTTCCCACTGAAATTAGGAAAATAGTCTGGGACAGTGCCACTGACTTTGAAAGAGATTTCCAATCCTGGTGGAATTTAGTGAATTTTACCTATGACCCTAACACAAACACAGCCACAGCATTTGCGTTGACCATAAGAAATGCCTCGGTGCATTTGATATTCCCTATCATTGCACTAGGATTAAATCATGATGGACCCACTTTCTATCCTTCTGAACATAGAGAATGGGCCCGTCAAATTGATGACAAATGGCAAACTGTCAATTTAGAGTCCTGTACCATCTGAGAACAACTAGGGTTTATCTGTGAAGGTAATGCAATTGTAGCTCAAGATATTTGTCTGGAGACAGAACAAAATAGCTGTCATTTTGATAGTCATCCTAACGAGACTTCTGAAACAGTCCTTGTATCTACAGACAATGGGTGTGCCTGCTTCAGAACCGCTTGGGATACTGTGTTTATAGAAAGTACAGTAGTAGCTACTAAAAATCATTCCAATTTTTGTGCTTGCAACTTTACTAAAATTGCAGGATGTGATTTTTCTTTTGTAGCTCCAGTTACTTCACATGAACTTTTAGAATCCAATCTCACGTTGATTCACAAGCTACTGCCTACTCCCATTGGGATGAACCTTTCTCTGGTAAAGCAATTATTACTTCATCAAGATCTAATAGAGATCCTAGGAAAAATCAAGGGGAATGGACAGAAAACTCTGGTAACTGTTCATCATCATGTGCAAGAAATACATCGTGTTGTAGAAAGGGTGAAAAGTGATGCCGAGCACAAGTGGTGGGATACCCTTTTCGGGTGGTCACCCACCGCCACCGGTATCCTGAAGAAATTGTGTCATCCCATTGTTGTTCTTCTGATTTTAGTTATGATTGGTTTTGTTTTATCAGTAATCTTGCTTATTGTAAATTGGAGAATGATGAAACGATGAACAAAATTAACATCTATAATTAATGCACACCACTTGGCCGACATCCTTTACACTAGAGATGTTCCCAGGACAGTAGACACAAGAAGATGATAAGGTTAGAAGATATGTTTTACATCATTTTCTTTTATGATTTGTTCTAATCGCTGTTTTAATTATTTTTGTTTATTGTTTATAAAATTGTACTGAGTAATATCGATTATACTAGGTTTATTACTTTACTGTTTAATATTGATGATACTGGTTTATTATTTGATCAATTTATTGTTTAATTGATTCCTATTGATTATTATTTAAATAACTATTATTGATTTACTAATTGTATTTTGCTTATTGTTTAATTCTAATTTGTTGTGATTACTAATATGTTGTGATTGTTTTAGTTTTCCCGTTTTCTCTTTCTTTCCCTTTTCCTCTTCTCTTTTCCCTGGGACCTGCTGCCAACACTTGACGAGTCCTGAAGACTCCACGACGACACCATGGAATCCTGCTGATGAAGATCTTTCGAGGGCAATCGTCAGTCACGGGGTGGTGTAAGAGCCCGTCAGAAGCCCCTCATTTTCCATTCTGCCTTCCGATTGCCACAAGAAAGAATCCCTTCCCCCACTGTAGTTCCGGCTTAGAACAGGACACAGCGCAGGTGGGACCACTGAACCGTCATGCTGGCTGTTCCCAACAAGGCCTGGTAAGAACTTGGCAAGGAGTTGGCAAGGACTTGGCAAAGACCTGACATGGAGCCAGCACGGGACAGCCTGATGCGCGGCCTGCTTCTAATCTCCGTTCTTAAGCCCAATGAACTTTTGGGGTGACTCTCGCGGTCCTTCATTGAAGACCCCTCATCTGCCTCGTTACCACTGTGACAAAGAAAGAATGAGAACCCTCCTCCCAAGGACTGAGACTGAGACCCCTGCTATAGGGAGGAGGGGAAATTGGTGGTCTGACCACTAATGACATGACCTGTTTCCCTTCAGTGATTCAAATGGACTTATTCTTCATTGGATTCGTCTTGCTTTGGTGGTTTCTGTGGACTCACCCGTTCCCTCGGGGCGATTACAATGGACTTTCATTATTACACTTGTTCCCCCCCTCTCTCCTCTGTGGACTATAATTGGAGCCCCGAGTCAACCAGAACTTCGAAGACTCCCCCGACAAGAGAGACGGATCCCCATCGTCCGGAGCACTGAGGATCTCGCCTGTGTTGGTAGCTATTCCCATATCCCTCTTCTCTCTCTAACCTTTTATCTCCTTTCAGATCCCCACTATCGCGTTTACTGTTTTGGCCCCTACTAAAGGTGCATTTGTTGTGATTAACTGATAGTCCCTTGTTGTTTGCCTTTGTTGCACTTTTGGGATGGGTGAAAAGAACCATCACGACACCCCGCAAGAAACGGATCGTGACATTAAAATTGGCGTCACGGACAGGATTTCTGTCTAGACAGAAGGGTTGCAGCTGAAAAGGCACCCATACTGTCTTTGGCAATTCATAAAGGATCCCTTAGTGCAAAGGGCGGGACACTGTTGTTTTGTTGTTGTTGTGTGTATGTGGTCTGGGAAGGAAGGGACAACTTGAAGCAACTAAGCAGAGCCTCCCAGGCAGATGATTGTCCTTTCACCCAGCCAGGGAAGCGAAGGGCGACACAGCGAGGGCTGTGTAGTTTTGTGGAACTTAAGTTTGTAGCTCCCTGTCGTGGTTTTGGTCCCTTCACAAAATGAGTGACAATCTTAGCCTTGAAATTAAAGCTGAATTTTATGCACTACTAGCCAAACACAATGCCAAACCTTCTACAGAAGGAGAAAAATGGGCACAGAGTAATTGGTTGAACTTAGAAAATGTTATTGATAGAGTGTGTTCATTACAACATGAAACAAAATTCAAACTGGGCAAAAATAAAACTATCTTCTGCTCAGTTTTGGGAGCTTGTCTTATGGCAGCTATAGAAAATGGCTTCGAGCGAAGAAGTGAGGAACATGCTATAATAGACTCCCTTCAAAATCTAGTTGAAATTTTGCAAAAACAGTTCTATGAAGCAAAAAAATGTGATCTATGCATTGCGAGCTGCCTTAACAGAGGAACATATTAACAAATCACATCATGCTGATTCCTCTACAGAGCTTGAGGAGAAGGAAACTCCTCACATTAAACAAATCTATCCTCATCAAGAACTTGAAGCAGCAAGTAATTGTGGGGAACATTGCTGCCATCACTTGAGACCCTTGATTAAAACAGAGTAGAACTATCTCAGTGATGATGATCTGGAACCTCACATCACAACCAAACGCATACCATCACAACTAAACACGGCCACCGAGCTAGCTAAGCTTAAAAGGGAATACGGACAGCCTCCACATGAATCAGAAACAGAATATGTTTTCCGGGTGTCCCTCACTGGTGGTGATCCAATTCAATTCACTGAACAGGAAGCCAGTGGGTATTGGGGACATGGTGTCTTCTTAACAACAGGAGAGAAAGGTGACACATGGTCCCTGACACAGCGTGCAGCTTTTTGGGCCGGGGGAACAAGCCCCTTGGAAAGGGGAGATCCCATAGCTAGAATTAGTACCCCCGACCAGCTCTTGGAAAATGTGCACAAAGCCTGCAAATGACTCACAAAAAGAAATGAATTCCTGGCTTTGAATCCCTGATGCAATTACCTGTGAAGCCCAAGATAATGACCCCTTGAATTTGTGGGCTTCCAGAATCACTCAAACCTACAGCAATTCTCCTTCCAAAAACGATAGCAGCTGTATCTCCTGTAGAAAGACCAGACAGATTTCCTAGTCACTGGAACGACCCATTTGTTCCCCTTTATGACTTGTTGAGGAAAGGGGTGAAATGGGATTGGAGTCTTTCTCAGGAGTCAGCATTGCAATTGCTGATTTTTGAAGCAACAGCTCATCAAGCACTGGGCCCTATCCATCCTACAGATCCTTTCCAGGTGGAATGGGCATTTGCCTCCTCAGGGCTGTCAGTACACATATGGCAGCGGGGTCCTGAGGCTCCGACAAGACCTGTTGGTTTTGATTCCCGTGGTTCCAAAGATGCTGAGAAAAGATACACTACCTGGGAAAAAGGATTGTTGATGGTTATCTTAGCTTTCCTAGAAGTAGAAAAAATTGCACAAAAACAACCAATTGTATTGAGAGGCCCCTTCAAGGTTATTAAGACAGTCACTAGTGGGAGTCCCCCTCCTGACGGGGTGGCCCAGAGGGCCTCAGTGAGAAAGTGGTATGCTCAGGTTGAACATTACTGTAACTTCTTCTCAATGACAGAAGGAGCTGTAAAAACTTTAGCAATCCAAGAAACGGAGAGCTTGGACAAACCTGCCTCTGTAATCAAAGTAACCCCTCCTTTCTGCCCCGAACAATCAGCAAACTCTTGGTTTACTGATGCTTTTGCTAAAGGGGAAGGAAAAGGATGGAAATCTAGGGCAGAAGCCCTCCACTTTTCCTCTGGTGAGCAAATGATTACAGAGGGAGAAGGTAGTACACACAGTGGGGAGCTGATAGCTGTCTGGAGTGTTTTTCAACGAGAAGCACAGAATTCCTCTTTGGTCTGCATCTACACTGACTCCTATGCTCTCTACCAAATGATCCTAATAATCCAGCTCATGACCCTGGCCAACCTGTTCTGGTGGACCTCTCTTACTATAGGACTAGTAGCACTTGTGCTAAAACCCCCTCTGAAGAAATATGCATGGGAATCCTCTGGTGCTCTAGGGAAAGAGCATTGGACAAATACATGCTGGATAATTCCATCATTCTAACTTTTCTGCCTCTCGGCGGCAGAATTCTGTTGTGTTTACTTTCTCAGAAGAACTCCGAGGGACATGAAGACCACCTAATCCATGATAAAACTGGTAATACTTTTCTGCATCCTACCGCAACCCCATGGCCAGAAAGCAGCTGAGTGACCGTGGTCTGAACTAATTGTGGTAGCATGCAGAAAAAGTGAAAGGATCTCTTGAAGCACAAAAAGGTTTGTACGCAGCCAAGCATACAGGATTGTTGGCACAATTTCACATGAACACAAACTGTAGAAGTAGTTTGGTTTTGGTCCAAAAATACTGAAGCACTTTTTTTTTGTTTTGTTTTGTTTTTGTTTTTTAAGTTGAAAGTATTGATTCAAATACTGGAGTAGGACTTGATGTTAATGTTGTGACACCACCCAACCACTGGTTACACTTAGCCCGAAAATTTTTGAAATTGGACCATGTAGAATCAGGAAAACTGGCCAACAACAGATATTGTTTAATCTGTTATGGTCTCTTAAACAAGTCAAATTGCTGATGCAAAACAATATCTGAGAAATACAACCAGCTTGTTCACCCTTTTTGCAGACCTCTTTTCAGGCTTGGACAACCTGGCTGCGACAGTGGAAGCCTCCTAAAAACCGCGTGCCAAGAGACATAACTGGTCTTGTGGGAACAGGATTGGGAATCCTAAATAGTATTGATTCAGAAGTATGAATGAATAAATTGGCTTCCACAACTAAAGATTTAACCAAAATACAACAACCACTGCAATCGTCCTTATCAGCCTTGGGAACACATCAGTGGTTGCTATCAAACATTCTAGCAAATTGGGAAAAGATAAATGTAAATAATAGCAAATTGATCATTGATGCACTTAATGCCACACAAAGCAACGTTTCCTTAGCTCTTAGCCGTATCCAGGCTCAATGATGGATGCAGTCAGTTGCTGCCTCAATTATAAGAGAAGGTGAAGAAGGCACTTTTCCCACTGAAATTAGGAAAATAGTCTGGGACAGTGCCACTGACTTTGAAAGAGATTTCCAATCCTGGTGGAATTTAGTGAATTTTACCTATGACCCTAACACAAACACAGCCACAGCATTTGCGTTGACCATAAGAAATGCCTCGGTGCATTTGATATTCCCTATCATTGCACTAGGATTAAATCATGATGGACCCACTTTCTATCCTTCTGAACATAGAGAATGGGCCCGTCAAATTGATGACAAATGGCAAACTGTCAATTTAGAGTCCTGTACCATCTGAGAACAACTAGGGTTTATCTGTGAAGGTAATGCAATTGTAGCTCAAGATATTTGTCTGGAGACAGAACAAAATAGCTGTCATTTTGATAGTCATCCTAACGAGACTTCTGAAACAGTCCTTGTATCTACAGACAATGGGTGTGCCTGCTTCAGAACCGCTTGGGATACTGTGTTTATAGAAAGTACAGTAGTAGCTACTAAAAATCATTCCAATTTTTGTGCTTGCAACTTTACTAAAATTGCAGGATGTGATTTTTCTTTTGTAGCTCCAGTTACTTCACATGAACTTTTAGAATCCAATCTCACGTTGATTCACAAGCTACTGCCTACTGCCATTGGGATGAACCTTTCTCTGGTAAAGCAATTATTACTTCATCAAGATCTAATAGAGATCCTAGGAAAAATCAAGGGGAATGGACAGAAAACTCTGGTAACTGTTCATCATCATGTGCAAGAAATACATCGTGTTGTAGAAAGGGTGAAAAGTGATGCCGAGCACAAGTGGTGGGATACCCTTTTCGGGTGGTCACCCACCGCCACCGGTATCCTGAAGAAATTGTGTCATCCCATTGTTGTTCTTCTGATTTTAGTTATGATTGGTTTTGTTTTATCAGTAATCTTGCTTATTGTAAATTGGAGAATGATGAAACGATGAACAAAATTAACATCTATAATTAATGCACACCACTTGGCCGACATCCTTTACACTAGAGATGTTCCCAGGACAGTAGACACAAGAAGATGATAAGGTTAGAAGATATGTTTTACATCATTTTCTTTTATGATTTGTTCTAATCGCTGTTTTAATTATTTTTGTTTATTGTTTATAAAATTGTACTGAGTAATATCGATTATACTAGGTTTATTACTTTACTGTTTAATATTGATGATACTGGTTTATTATTTGATCAATTTATTGTTTAATTGATTCATATTGATTATTATTTAAATAACTATTATTGATTTACTAATTGTATTTTGCTTATTGTTTAATTCTAATTTGTTGTGATTACTAATATGTTGTGATTGTTTTAGTTTTCCCGTTTTCTCTTTCTTTCCCTTTTCCTCTTCTCTTTTCCCTGGGACCTGCTGCCAACACTTGACGAGTCCTGAAGACTCCACGACGACACCATGGAATCCTGCTGATGAAGATCTTTCGAGGGCAATCGTCAGTCACGGGGTGGTGTAAGAGCCCGTCAGAAGCCCCTCATTTTCCATTCTGCCTTCCGATTGCCACAAGAAAGAATCCCTTCCCCCACTGTAGTTCCGGCTTAGAACAGGACACAGCGCAGGTGGAACCACTGAACCGTCATGCTGGCTGTTCCCAACAAGGCCTGGTAAGAACTTGGCAAGGAGTTGGCAAGGACTTGGCAAAGACCTGACATGGAGCCAGCACGGGACAGCCTGATGCGCGGCCTGCTTCTAATCTCCGTTCTTAAGCCCAATGAACTTTTGGGGTGACTCTCGCGGTCCTTCATTGAAGACCCCTCATCTGCCTCGTTACCACTGTGACAAAGAAAGAATGAGAACCCTCCTCCCAAGGACTGAGACTGAGACCCCTGCTATAGGGAGGAGGGGAAATTGGTGGTCTGACCACTAATGACATGACCTGTTTCCCTTCAGTGATTCAAATGGACTTATTCTTCATTGGATTCGTCTTGCTTTGGTGGTTTCTGTGGACTCACCCGTTCCCTCGGGGCGATTACAATGGACTTTCATTATTACACTTGTTCCCCCCCTCTCTCCTCTGTGGACTATAATTGGAGCCCCGAGTCGACCAGAACTTCGAAGACTCCCCCGACACGACAGACGGATCCCCATCGTCCGGAGCACTGAGGATCTCGCCTGTGTTGGTAGCTATTCCCATATCCCTGTTCTCTCTCTAACCTTTTATCTCCTTTCAGATCCCCACTATCGCGTTTACTGTTTTGGCCCCTACTAAAGGTGCATTTGTTGTGATTAACTGATAGTCCCTTGTTGTTTGCCTTTGTTGCACTTTTGGGATGGGTGAAAAGAACCATCACGACACCCCGCAAGAAGCGGATCGTGACAGAGGCGGGCTGGTTACCCCAGACCTGCTAAGCGAGAGCGGCAGTCTCCCATGCTGCGTTTCCGTCTTTTTCGCCAGAAAAGCGGCCAGTAAAGAGACGAAGCGAGTAATAAAAAGAGTGAGAGAACCCCCCCTGGGACTGGGTCTCAGAGAAAGAGTGGGACCCCTTAGTGGGGGGGGGGGGGGGGGGAGTAAAAGGTAATTAATTAGAAAAAAAAATGAATTAAAAGGTAAAAAGAGGGTTTTCTTGGCATAATCTATTGGGGAAAAATAAAAGGTAAAATGTGTAGGAGGGGCCCCTAAAGATTCTGCTGGATTGAGGGATAAGAATGCCCGAGAACATCCAAGATCAAACCTGCTGGATTGAGGGATTAATATTCCAAGAGCATCCAGGGTTGATTCAAACCTGCTGGATTGAGGGATTAATGTTCCAAGAGCATCCAGGGTTGATTCAAACCTGCTGGACTGAGGGATTAATGTTCCAAGAGCATCCAGGGTTAAGTCAAACCTGCTGGGTTGAGGGATTAACATTCCAAGAGCACCCAGAATTAAGTTTGCTGGGTTGTTGAGAGCAGCCAAGATTGAGTAAAAATTTTGCCAGTTTGAAGAGAAGTCTGACAGGATCTAGAGTTGGGAACCACACAGCTAGATTGAGGGGTATCCAAGAACACTGGGACTAGCCAGGGACACCTACAAGTGTAATAGGTGTGTTGAAAAAGAAAAGGTACCTTGTTGTTGTGGTTGTTTTGTTATGTGTAAGAGTAAGTAAAATAAAGTTAAGTGAATGTAGACGAAGGAAAGTATATGTATGCATCCTGCCCTGTTAAGCAGCCTCACTGTGCTTCCCTGCTGTCACCGACAAACACAAGTTACGAACCCTCAGAACTGAAAAAGTTCCATCAAATATTGCTTCCATTGATGACCATGATATTGTCTATAATACCTTGTTCCAACTTATGTTATGTAAGTGTTAATACCCCTATCCTACCAGTTGGTAAACCTGATGGGTCATACCGGTTAGTACAGGATCTGCGGGCCATAAACAAGGTCACTGAGGATCTGTATCCTGTGGTGGCCAATCCCTACACGTTATTAACTTGCTTAACCCCCGAGCTAACTTGGTTTACCGTTTTAGATTTAAAAGATGCCTTCTTTTGCCTTCCTATCCACGAAGCCAGAAAATTTTTGCATTTGAATGGGAAAATCCTAAGAGCGGGCCAAGAACTCAACTGACATGGACCAGACTCCCACAAGGATTCAAAAACTCACCCACTTTGTTTGGAGAACAACTTGCAAAAGAATTAGAGACCTGAGAAGCCCCTCCAGAGGAAGGGAAGTTGCTAGAGTACGTAGATGACATCCTGATAGCCACACGGACAAGGGAAGCATGCACGGCCTGGACGATAAGCCTCTTGAACTTTTTGGGGCTCCAAGGGTACCGAGTATCAAAGAAAAAAGCCCAAGTAGTAAAACAGAAAGTAACTTATCTGGGTTACGAAGTCAGTGCTAGACAACGTACCTTGGGCCAAAGCCGGAAGGAGGCAATATGCCAGAGCCCAAAACCTCAGCCGGTAAAGGAACTACGAACTTTCCTGAGGATGACAGGGTGGTGCAGGTTATGGATCTATAACTATGGACTGTTTGTTAAGCCCTTCTATGAACTGATTGCAACTGAAAGCAGGAACATCCAAGAGAGAAAGGAAGCTACGCAAGCTTTCAACCAGCTGAAAAAAGCCCTCATGTCAGCTCCAGCCCTGAGATTGCCGGACGTGAGTAAGCCTTTCCTTTTATTCTCCCATGAGAAGCAAGGAATCGCCTTAGGAATACTAGCACAGGACCTGGGCCCATATCGGAGAGCAGTGGCTTACTTCTCTAAGCAATTGGATACAGCAGCTAAAGGGTGGCCTGGGTGCCTCAGAGCTGTTGCAGCAGTCATCCTGAACATCCAAGAGGCACACAAATTCACCCTAGGCCAGAAAAGAACTGTGCTAGTGTCTCACACAGTGTCTGCAGTGCTAGAGGTAAAAGGTGGGCATTGGCTTTCCCCACAACGGCTCCTGAGATACCAAGCTATCATAGCGGAGCAAGATGATGTAGAGATAGTAGTGGCTAACATTGTCAATCCAGCCTCCTTCCTCAGTAGAAACCAAGGGGAACCAGTGGAACATGACTGCCTGGAGACCATTGAAGCCACCTACTCCAGCTGCCCTGACTCGAAGGACACCCCTCTCGAGAATGCAGAAGTCTCGTTTACTGATGGAAGCAGTTATATCATCAGTGGAAAACGGCACGCCGGGTAGGCAGTTCCAACGTGCAAGGAAGTAATATCATCTGGGCCCCTGCCAACAAATACCTCTGCACAGAAGGCCGAGATAATTGCTCTAACTCGGGCCCTAGAATTGGCAAGAGGGAAAGAAATAAACATATACACGGACTCGAAGTATGCATTTGGAGTAGTGCATGCTCACAGAGCCATTTAGAAAGAGAGAGGACTGCTGAAGTCTCAAGGGAAAAATATTAAAGATGCATCAGAAGTACTGCGACTTCTAGCAGCAGTCCAGTTGCCAGAGAAAGTAGCGATCATGCACATTAAGGCACATCAGAAGATCAACTCCGAATTGGAAGAAGGAAACGAGCTGGCAGATAGGGAAGCAAAAGAAGCAGCAAGACGGGCAAATTTCCCCTAAAGGTAAGCCAAGATACAACAAACCAGAAAAAAAATTAATCTATGAGCAAAAAGGAGACTATAACCAAGAGGGATGGGCCACCATAGAAGGAAAATTAGTTCTACCCTCCTATTTATGATGGTCCCTAATAAAGGAAGAACACCAGAAAACCATTGGGGTATTGATGCTCTAGCATAACTAGACATTTACAACTCGACAATGTGACCTTTGCCTCCAGACCAACCCCAAAAATACTCCCAAACCAAAGCTTAGCCAGATTAGGAAGGGTCATGGGCCGGAGCAGCAATGGCAGATTGATTGTACAGAATTGCCAAGAAAAGGGGGGTATAAGTTTTTCCTGGTGCTAACAGATACCTTTTCAGGATGGCCAGAAGCATTCCCCACCAGGACTTCTAAAGCTCAAGAAGTAACTAAGGTATTGGTACAAGAAAACATACCACGCTTTAGAGTCCTGGCCACAGTCTCCTCAAATAGAGGACCACATTTTATTGTAAAATTCGTGCAACAAGTTAGCCAATACTTGAACATAGACTGAGAACTTCGCACCCCATATAACCCACAATCAAGTGGTCAGGTAAAAAAAATGAATCATTTGATCAAACAACAAATTGTACAATTGGGACAAGAAGCTAATTTGTCATGGACTCAATCCCTCCCATTAGCACTACTGCAGATCCGAACCAAACCCAAGAGTAAAGAAAAGCTAAACCACTTTGAATTGCTTTATGAAAAACCATATGGGGTGCGAAAGAGAATGTCTACCCAAGACATGTCACTAACCTCCTGTATGTTAAGTCTCTTAACTTGGTGTATCCAGCACCAATCACTAGCTAATAAACACAAGTCATAACTAGTGAAATACACTGTTTAGAAGACTTTATGTCACCCAATTATAATCCTATTAATTTTAGTTACTGTAAGTTTAATGATGTCTACTTTAACACTCATGTAGAATTCGAGGATGTTAAAACACATGGCCAGTCTGACATCACTCTCTAGAACTCATAGAATCTTACTGAAAGAGGACGGTCATGATAGTAGATCAGAATTTAAATCAAGACCCCTGTAGTAAAAGAATTTAATCTATTTTAAGAAAAGGGGGGACTGAAGCAGAGATTTTTAGAGTTAGGTTAACAAAATGAATGAAGCATTTCTAATTTAGCTTGTAGAGTTATCTGTTGAATTTTCAACCTTTTACTTAAGAAACCTCTGCCTAGTACAAAGGGCATAGGAAAATGCAAATTTCTGAAGCTTCTTGCATAGAGAACAATACCAGAAGAAGGAAAGAACCCAGATAAAGAAGCTCCTCTGTCTCCAAGCCTATCAAGACTGACAGACGTACTCAGATAAGCACCAAAGGACCAAAAGCGCACGCGCAGAGAGGAAAAGTTCAAAAGTTCAATCATGAGGAAGACCACAATCTTCAGCCTCAGGACCACCAAGAGACCCCCGTACGACCACCACAGCAAACCACGCATGCCCAGAAGGGCGTGGACTTACTTCGCATGAGAAGCGAGGACAGGCGGGGCCAGGGGTGGAATATGCATGAAAAAGTTGTGCAATGTATTGCGTATGGAACGTCTTTAAGAATAAAAGTGTGGGTCAGACTGAGGCTCGGGGCACAAGTTTTGGAGAGCTATCTCACTTGTGCCGGGCGCTGACATACGTACCCACTTCATAACTACCCCAGGTTATGGAGTCTATTTATTTCTTCCGCGTATCGTTTCAGAGGTTTCTTGCCTTCGCCAGGCTGCAACGTGCCCGCTAGTACCAAGAACTGGGCAGGAGTGGGCAGAGAGCACGGCCATCTGCCAGCAGGTTGCAGCTTGCCCAGGAAAATGCAGTGTCCTTGGAATGTGCAGCAAATCTTATTTCCTGGCAAGGTCGGGCTAAGTGAGCAGTGCTGGTACACTTTCTCCTTGAGAACTGGAGCGGAAAAGCTTTTCGCTAAGATGTAGGCGACTAGAGAGGCAGAATACGCAGGTCCGCAGCTGGCCGAAAGCAAGTGCCGCTTCCCGGCGTCTTTCGGCAAAAGCGGCGCTTCGGAGCGCACCGCTGCCGCTCCAGTGATCTGTGCGCGAAGTAGCCGCTTCTTCGCCTCCGGCAGCCGGAGATCGCGGTAGCTTGCAAGAGGCGAAGAACGAAGCCGCGAAGAAGCCGGCTTGTGTGCGAAACTCGCAGACAGCTGCAGGACGGTAGCTGCCGCTCTCCTGCCTCTTGAATTCACTCTTGGCATGCCAATGGGAGGTGTTCCAGGACAAACTTCTCGTCTTTTTATTTTAGTTTTCATGCATCCCACCTTGGAAATTCTTGTTGCTCCCCAGAGGCAAGAAGATGCCGCTCCAGTGATCTGTGCGCGAAGTAGCCGCTTCTTCGCCTCCGGCAGGCGTAGATCGCGGTAGCTTGCACGAGGCGAAGAACGAAGACGCGAAGAAGCCGGCTTGTGTGCGAAACTCGCAGACTGCTGCAGGACGGTGGCTGCCGCTCTCCTGCCTCTTGAATTCACTTTTGGCATGCCAATGGGAGGTGTTCCAGGACAACCTTCCTGAGATTTTATTTTAGTTTTCATGCATCCCTCCTTGGAAATTCTTGTTGCTCCCCAGAGTCTCCGAGATGCAGAGAACACGGTGGCAGCTGCTGAGAAGAAGGGCAACTGTGAGTTGGTCAAGAAGCAAGAACATAGGCAGTTGACTGTGCTTGGCGAGGAGCAGCTGCTGGATTCTTGCAATTGCCTTCAGTGCGCACAGAAGCCCGCTGCTCTGCTGCTTGGTTTTTCGCCTTCAGTCAATTACACACTGCTGAAGTTGAGGCAGGCAGTTCAGCTTTGCTGCTTTTCAGCATCTCAGCTGCCCTTCTGCTCTGTGACAGCTCTCCAGGTTTCTTGCCTTCGCCAGGCTGCAACGTGCCCGCTAGTACCAGGAACTGGGCAGGAGTGGGCAGAGAGCACGGCCATCTGCCAGCAGGTTGCAGCTTGCCCAGGAAAATGCAGTGTCCTTGGAATGTGCAGCAAATCCAATTTCCTGGCAAGGTCGGGCTAAGTGAGCAGTGCTGGTACACTTTCTCCTTGTGAACTGGAGCGGAAAAGCTTTTTGCTAAGATGTAGGCGACTAGAGAGGCAGAATACGGAGCTCCGCAGCTGGCCGAAAGCAAGTGCCGCTTGCCGGCGTCTTTCGGCAAAAGCGGCGCTTCGGAGCGCACCGCTGCCGCTCCAGTCATCTGTGCGCGAAGTAGCCGCTTCTTGTCCTCCGGCAGCCGGAGATCGCGGTAGCTTGCAAGAGGCGAAGAACGAAGAAGCCGGCTTGTGTGCGGAACTCGCAGACAGCTGCAGGACAGTGGCTGCCGCTCTCCTGCCTGTTGAATTCACTCTTGGCATGCTAATGGGAGGTGTTCCAGGACAACCTTCCTGAGTTTTTATTTTAGTTTTTATGCATCCCTCCTTGGAAATTCTTGTTGCTCCCCAGAGGCAAGAAGATGCCACTCCAGTGATCTGTGCGCGAAGTTGCCGCTTCTTCGCCTCCGGCAGCTGGAGATCGCGGTAGCTTGCACAGGCGAAGAACGAAGCCGCGAAGAAGCCGGCTTGTGTGCGAAGCTCGCAGACTGCTGCAGGACGGTGGCTGCCGCTCTCCTGCCTGTTGAATTCACTCTTGGCATGCCAATGGGAGGTCTACCAGGACAACTTTCCTGGGTTTTGACATAGTCGTCATGCACCCCACCGTGGAAAGTCCTGCTGCTCCCCAGAGGCTCCGAGATGCAGAGAACACGGTGGCAGCTGCTGAAAAGATGGGCAACTGTGAGTTGGTCAAGAAGCAACATAGGCAGCTGCCTGTGCTAGGAAAGGAGCAGCTGCTGCATTCTTGCAATTGTCTTCAGTGCGCACAGAAGCCCGCTGCTCTGCTGCTTGGTTTTTCGCCTTCAGTCAATTACACACTGCTGAAGTTGAGGCAGGCAGTTCAGCTTTGCTGCTTTTCAGCATCTCAGCTGCTTTCTGCTCTGTGACAACTCTCCAGGTTTCTTGCCTTCGCCAGGCTGCAACGTGCCCGCTAGTACCAAGAACTGGGCAGGAGTGGGCAGAGAGCACGGCCATCTGCCAGCAGGTTGCAGCTTGCCCAGGAAACTGCAGTGTCCTTGGAATGTGCAGCAAATCCTATTTCCTGGCAAGGTCGGGCTAAGTGAGCAGTGCTGGGACACTTTCTCCTTGAGAACTGGAGCGGAAAAGCTTTTCGCTAAGATGTAGGCGACTAGAGAGGCAGAATACGCAGCTCCGCAGCTGGCCGAAAGCAAGTGCCGCTTCCCGGCGTCTTTCGGCAAAAGCGGCGCTTCGGAGCGCACCGCTGCCGCTCCAGTCATCTGTGCGCGAAGTAGCCGCTTCTTCGCCTCCGGCAGCGGGAGATCGCGGTAGCTTGCATAGGCGAAGAACGAAGCCGCGAAGAAGCCGACTTGTGTGCGGAACTCGCAGACAGCTGCAGGACAGTGGCTGCCGCTCTCCTGCCTGTTGAATTCACTCTTGGCATGCTAATGGGAGGTGTTCCAGGACAACCTTCCTGAGTTTTTATTTTAGTTTTTATGCATCCCTCCTTGGAAATTCTTGTTGCTCCCCAGAGGCAAGAAGATGCCACTCCAGTGATCTGTGCGCGAAGTTGCCGCTTCTTCGCCTCCGGCAGCTGGAGATCGCGGTAGCTTGCACAGGCGAAGAACGAAGCCGCGAAGAAGCCGGCTTGTGTGCGAAGCTCGCAGACAGCTGCAGGACGGTGGCTGCCGCTCTCCTGCCTCTTGAATTCACTTTTGGCATGCCAATGGGAGGTGTTCCAGGACAACCTTCCTGAGATTTTATTTTAGTTTTCATGCATCCCTCCTTGGAAATTCTTGTTGCTCCCCAGAGTCTCCGAGATGCAGAGAACACGGTGGCAGCTGCTGAGAAGAAGGGCAACTGTGAGTTGGTCAAGAAGCAAGAACATAGGCAGTTGACTGTGCTTGGCGAGGAGCAGCTGCTGGATTCTTGCAATTGCCTTCAGTGCGCACAGAAGCCCGCTGCTCTGCTGCTTGGTTTTTCGCCTTCAGTCAATTACACACTGCTGAAGCTGAGGCAGGCTGTTCAGCTTTGCTGCTTTTCAGCATCTCATCTGCCCTTCTGCTCTGTGACAGCTCTCCAGGTTTCTTGCCTTCGCCAGGCTGCAACGTGCCCGCTAGTACCAGGAACTGGGCAGGAGTGGGCAGAGAGCGCGGCCATCTGCCAGCAGGTTGCAGCTTGCCCAGGAAAATGCAGTGTCCTTGGAATGTGCAGCAAATCCAATTTCCTGGCAAGGTCGGGCTAAGTGAGCAGTGCTGGTACACTTTCTCCTTGTGAACTGGAGCGGAAAAGATTTTTGCTAAGATGTAGGCGACTAGAGAGGCAGAATACGGAGCTCCGCAGCTGGCCGAAAGCAAGTGCCGCTTGCCGGCGTCTTTCGGCAAAAGCGGCGCTTCGGAGCGCACCGCTGCCGCTCCAGTGATCTGTGCGCGAAGTAGCCGCTTCTTGTCCTCCGGCAGCCGGAGATCGCGGTAGCTTGCAAGAGGCGAAGAACGAAGAAGCCGGCTTGTGTGCGGAACTCGCAGACAGCTGCAGGACAGTGGCTGCCGCTCTCCTGCCTGTTGAATTCACTCTTGGCATGCTAATGGGAGGTGTTCCAGGACAACCTTCCTGAGTTTTTATTTTAGTTTTTATGCATCCCTCCTTGGAAATTCTTGTTGCTCCCCAGAGGCAAGAAGATGCCACTCCAGTGATCTGTGCGCGAAGTTGCCGCTTCTTCGCCTCCGGCAGCTGGAGATCGCGGTAGCTTGCAAGAGGCGAAGAACGAAGCCGCGAAGAAGCCGGCTTGTGTGCGAAGCTCGCAGACAGCTGCAGGACGGTGGCTGCCGCTCTCCTGCCTCTTGAATTCACTCTTGGCATGCCAATGGGAGGTCTTCCAGGACAACTTTCCTGGGTTTTGACATAGTCGTCATGCACCCCACCGTGGAAAGTCCTGCTGCTCCCCAGAGGCTCCGAGATGCAGAGAACACGGTGGCAGCTGCTGAAAAGATGGGCAACTGTGAGTTGGTCAAGAAGCAACATAGGCAGCTGCCTGTGCTAGGAAAGGAGCAGCTGCTGCATTCTTGCAATTGTCTTCAGTGCGCACAGAAGCCCGCTGCTCTGCTGCTTGGTTTTTCGCCTTCAGTCAATTACACACTGCTGAAGTTGAGGCAGGCAGTTCAGCTTTGCTGCTTTTCAGCATCTCAGCTGCCCTTCTGCTCTGTGACAGCTCTCCAGGTTTCTTGCCTTCGCCAGGCTGCAACGTGCCCGCTAGTACCAAGAACTGGGCAGGAGTGGGCAGAGAGCACGGCCATTTGCTAGCAGGTTGCACCTTGCCCAGGAAAATGCAGTGTCCTTGGAATGTGCAGCAAATCTCATTTCCTGGCAAGGTCGGGCTAAGTGAGCAGTGCTGGTACACTTTCTCCTTGAGAAGTGGAGCGGAAAAGCTTTTCGCTAAGATGTAGGCGGCTAGAGAGGCAGAATACGCAGCTCCGCAGCTGGCCGAAAGCAAGTGCCGCTTCCCGGCGTCTTTCGGCAAAAGCGGCGCTGCGGAGCGCACCGCTGCCGCTCCAGTGATCTGTGCACGAAGTAGCCGCTTCTTCGCCGCTGGCAGCCGGAGATCGCGGTAGCTTGCAAGAGGCGAAGAACGAAGCCGCGAAGAAGCCGGCTTGTGTGCGAAGCTCGCAGACAGCTGCAGGACGGTGGCTGCCCCTCTCCTGCCTCTTGAATTCACTCTTGGCATGCCAATGGGAGGTCTTCCAGGACAACTTTCCTGGGTTTTGACATAGTCGTCATGCACCCCACCTTGGAAAGTCCTGCTGCTCCCCTAAGGTTCCGAGATGCAGAGAACACGGTGGCAGCTGCTGAGAAGAAGGGCAACTGTGAGTTGGTCAAGAATCAAGAACCTAGGCATTGACTGTGCTTGGCGAGGAGCAGCTGCTGGATTCTTGCAATTGCCTTCAGTGCGCACAGAAGCCCGCTGCTCTGCTGCTTGGTTTTTCGCCTTCAGTCAATTACACACTGCTGAAGTTGAGGCAGGCAGTTCAGCTTTGCTGCTTTTCAGCATCTCAGCTGCCCTTCTGCTCTGTGACAGCTCTCCAGGTTTCTTGCCTTCGCCAGGCTGCAACGTGCCCGCTAGTACCGAGAACTGGGCAGGAGTGGGCAGAGAGCACGGCCATCTGCCAGCAGGTTGCAGCTTGCCCAGGAAAATGCAGTGTCCTTGGAATGTGCAGCAAATCCTATTTCCTGGCAAGGTCGGGCTAAGTGAGCAGTGCTGGTACACTTTCTCCTTGAGAACTGGAGCGGAAAAGCTTTTCGCTAAGATGTAGGCGACTAGAGAGGCAGAATACGGAGCTCCGGAGCTGGCCGAAAGCAAGTGCCGCTTCCCGGCGTCTTTCGGCAGAAGCGGCGCTTCGGAGCGCACCGCTGCCGCTCCAGTGATCTGTGCGCGAAGTAGCCGCTTCTTTGCCTCCCGCAGCCGGAGATCGCGGTAGCTTGCAAGAGGCGAAGAACGAAGCCGCGAAGAAGCCGGCTTGTGTGCGAAGCTCGCAGACATCTGCAGGACGGTGGCTGCCGCTCTCCTGCCTCTTGAATTCACTCTTGGCATGCCAATGGGAGGTGTTCCAGGACAAACTTCTCGTCTTTTTATTTCAGTTTTCATGCATCCCACCTTGGAAATTCTTGTTGCTCCCCAGAGGCAAGAAGATGCCGCTCCAGTGATCTGTGCGCGAAGTAGCCGCTTCTTCGCCTCCGGCAGCTGGAGATCGCGGTAGCTTGCACAGGCGAAGAACGAAGCCGCGAAGAAGCCGGCTTTTGTGCGAAGCTCGCAGACTGCTGCAGGACAGTGGCTGCCGCTCTCCTGCCTCTTGAATTCACTCTTGGCATGCCAATGGGAAGTGTTCCAGGACAACCTTCCTGAGTTTTTATTTTAGTTTTCATGCACCCCACCTTGGAAATTCTTGTTGCTCGCCAGAGGCTCCGAGATGCAGAGAACACGGTGGCAGCTGCTGAAAAGAAGGGCAACTGTGAGTTGGTCAAGAAGCAAGAACATAGGCAGCTGCCTGTGCTTGGCAAGGAGCAGCTGCTGGATTCTTGCAATTGCCTTCAGTGGCACAGAAGCCCGCTGCTCTGCTGCTTGGTTTTTCGCCTTCAGTCAATTACACACTGCTGAAGTTGAGGCAGGCAGTTCAGCTTTGCTGCTTTTCAGCATCTCAGCTGCCCTTCTGCTCTGTGACAGCTCTCCAGGTTTCTTGCCTTCGCCAGGCTGCAACGTGCCCGCTAGTACCAAGAACTGGGCAGGAGTGGGCAGAGAGCACGGCCATCTGCCAGCAGGTTGCAGCTTGCCCAGGAAAATGAAGTGTCCTTGGAATGTGCAGCAAAACTCATTTCCTGGCAAGGTCGGGCTAAGTGAGCAGTGCTGGTACACTTTCTCCTTGAGAAGTGGAGCGGAAAAGCTTTTCGCTAAGATGTAGGCGACTAGAGAGGCAGAATACGGAGCTCCGGAGCTGGCCGAAAGCAAGTGCCGCTTCACGGCGTCTTTCGGCAAAAGCGGCGCTTCGGAGCGCACCGCTGCCGCTCCAGTCATCTGTGCGCGAAGTTGCCGCTTCTTCGCCTCCGGCAGCGGGAGATCGCGGTAGCTTGCATAGGCGAAGAACGAAGCCGCGAAGAAGCCGATTTGTGTGCGAAACTCGCAGACAGCTGCAGGACGGTAGCTGCCGCTCTCCTGCCTCTTGAATTCACTCTTGGCATGCCAATGGGAGGTGTTCCAGGACAAGTTTCCTGGGTTTTGACATAGTAGTCATGCACCCCACCGTGGAAAGTCCTGCTGCTCCCCAGAGTCTCCGAGATGCAGAGAACACGGTGGCAGCTGCTGAAAAGAAGGGCAACTGTGAGTTGGTCAAGAAGCAAGAACCCAAGCCGTTGACTGTGCTTGGCAAGGAGCAGCTACTGGATTCTTGCAATTGCCTTCAGTGCGCACAGAAGCCCGCTGCTCTGCTGCTTGGTTTTTCGTCTTCATTCAATTACACACTGCTGAAGCTGAGGCAGGCAGTTCAGCTTTGCTGCTTTTCAGCATCTCAGCTGCCCTTCTGCTCTTTGAAAGCTCTCGAGGTTTCTTGACTACGCCAGGCTGCAACGTGCCCGCTACTACCCAGAGCCGGGCAGGAGTGGGCAGAGAGCGCGGCCATCTGCCAGCAGGTTGCAGCTTGCCCAGGAAAATGCAGTGTCCTTGGAATGTGCAGCAAATCTCATTTCCTGGCAAGGTCGGGCTAAGTGAGCAGTGCTGGTACACTTTCTCCTTGAGAACTGGAGCGGAAAAGCTTTTGGCTAAGATGTAGGCGACTAGAGAGGCAGAATACGGAGCTCCGCAGCTGGCCGAAAGCAAGTGCCGCTTCCCGGCGTCTTTCAGCAAAAGCGGCGCTTCGGAGCGCACCGCTGCCGCTCCAGTGATCTGTGCGCGAAGTTGCCGCTTCTTCGCCTCTGGCAGCCGGAGATCGCGGTAGCTTGCAAGAGGCGAAGAACGAAGCCGCGAAGAAGCCGGCTTGTGTGCGAAGCTCGCAGACAGCTGCAGGACGGTGGCTGCCGCTCTCCTGCCTCTTGAATTCACTCTTGGCATGCGAGTGGAAGGTGTTCCAGGACAAACTTCTCGTCGTTTTATTTTAGTTTTCATGCATCCCTCCTTGGAAATTCTTGTTGCTCCCTAGAGTCTCCGAGATGCAGAGGACACGGTGGCAGCTGCTGAAAAGAAGGGCAACTGTGAGTTGGTCAAGAAGCAAGAACCTAGGCAGATGCCTGTGCTTGGCAAGGAGCAGCTGCTGCATGCTTGCAATTGCCTTCAGTGCGCACAGAAGCCCGCTGCTCTGCTGCTTGGTTTTTCGCCTTCAGTCAATTACACACTGCTGAAGTTGAGGCAGGCAGTTCAGCTTTGCTGCTTTTCAGCATCTCAGCTGCCCTTCTGCTCTGTGAGAGCTCTCCAGGTTTCTTGCCTTCGCCAGGCTGCAACGTGCCCGCTAGTACCAAGAACTGGGCAGGAGTGGGCAGAGAGCACGGCCATCTGCCAGCAGGTTGCAGCTTGCCCAGGAAAATGCAGTGTCCTTGGAATGTGCAGCAAATCTCATTTCCTGGCAAGGTCGGGCTAAGTGAGCAGTGCTGGTACACTGTCTCCTTGAGAACTGGAGCGGAAAAGCTTTTCGCTAAGATGTAGGCGACTAGAGAAGGCAGAATACGCAGCTTCGGATCTGGCCGAAAGCAAGTGCCGCTTCCCGGCGTCTTTCGGCAGAAGCGGCGCTGCGGAGCGCACTGCTGCCGCTCGAGTTATCTGTGCCTGAAGTAGCGGCTTCTTCGCCTCCGGGAGCCCCAGAGAGCGCCGTAGCCAGCAAGAGGAGAAGAACGAAGCCGCCAAAACTGGACTTGTGTACGCAGGCCTCGTACTTCTAGAGAACGATAGCTGACCCTCACCGTCCTGATGACTGCACTCTTCGCATGCTACTGGAAGGCGTTCCTGAACAATTTTTCTGGGATTTGACTTAGTCCTGAGAAGTCCTTCGCTGGAAATTCTTGCTCGTCGCCTCAGGCTCTGCGGTGCCGAGAACACGATGTCTGCTGCAAAAAATAAGGGCAGCAGGGAGTTTGTCAAGAGACAAGAACATAGACATCGGACAGTGCTTTTGAAGGAGTCTCTGCTGGATTTTTGCACTTGCCTTCAATGCGCACAGGACCCCGCTGCTCTGATGCTTCGTTTGTCGCCTTCCGTGTAGTGCGCAATACTGAAAGTGAGCCAGGCTATTCACCTTTGCTGCTTTTCAGCATGTCGGCTGCCATTACGCTCTGTGACATCTCTCGAGGTTTCTTTCCTTCGCCAGGATGCAACGTGTCCTCTAGTACGAAGAGCTGGGCAGGAGTGGGCAGAGAGCATGCTCATCTGCCAGCAGTTTGCAGGTTGCCCAGGAAACTGCAGTGTCCTTGCAATGTGCAGCAAATCCAATTTCTTGGTTACTTCGGGGGACGAGAGCAGTGCTGGGCGACTTTCTCCGTGAGAAATGGAGTGGAAAAGCTCTTCGCTAAGATGTAGACGACTAGAGAGGCAGACAACGCAGCTCCGGAGCTGGCCGAAAGTACGCACCGCTTTCCGGCGTCTTTCGGCAAAAGAGGCGCTCCGGAGCGCACCGCTGCCGCTCCAGTCATCTGTGCCTGAAGTAGCCGCTTCTTCGCCTCTAGGAGCCAGAGATCGCAGTAGCTTGCAAGAGGCGAAGAACGAAGCCGAAAGAACGCCGCAAAGAAGAGCCTCGAAGCTTGGACAGTGCCGCAGGACGGTGGCTGCCGCTCTCCTGCCTGTAGAATTCACTCTTGGTATGTGAATGAAAGATGTTCCAGGAAGTACAACAATCCTGCGTTTTTACTTAATCCTCATGCATCCCTCCTTGGAAATTCTTGCTTCTCCCCATAGTCTCTGAGATGCAGGGAACACGATGGCAGCTGCTGAAAAGCAGGGCAACTGTGAATTGGTCAAGAAACAAGAACATAGACAGCTGACTCTGCTTGGCATGGGGCAGCTGCTTGATTTTTGTACTAGCCTACACTGCGTACAGAAGACGATTGTTCTGCTGCTTCGTTTTCACAGTCAATTGCACACTACTGCAGCTGTGGCAGGCTGTTCAGCTTTGCTGCTTTTCAGCATCTCAGCTGCCCTTCTGCTCTGTGACAGCTCTCGAGCTTTCTTGCCTTCGCCATGCTGCAACGTGCCCGCTACTACCAAGAACTGGGAAAAAGTGGGTAGAGAGCAGGCTCATCTGCCAGCAGTTTGCAGGTTGCCCTGGAAAGTGCAATGTCTTTCGGATGTGCAGCAAATCCAATTTCTTGGCAAGTCCGGGGGACGTGAGCTGTGCGGGTACCAGTTCTCCTTGAGAAATGGCGTGGAAAAGCTTTTCGCTAAGATGTGGACGACTAGAGAGGCAGAATACGGATCTCTGGAGCTGGCCGAAAAGAAGTGCTGCTTCCCGGCGTCTTTCGATAGAAGCGGCGCTCCGGTGCGCACCGCTGCCGCTCCAGTGATCTGTGCGCGAAGTAGCCGCTTCTTGGCCTCCGGCAGCCAGATATCAGGTTGGCTTGCAAGAGGCGAAGGACAAAGCTGCGAAGAAAAGGTCTAGTGTGGGAAGCTTTCAGACTGCTGGAAGACGGTGGCTGCTGCTCTCCTGCCTCTTGAATTCACTCTTGGCATGCCAATGGGAGGTGTTCCAGGAAAAACAATATTTCTGGGTTTTGACATAGTCCTCATGCATCCCTCCTTGGAAATTCTTGCTGCTCCCCATAGGCTCTGAGATGCAGAGAACAAGATGGCAGCTGTGGAAAAGAAAGGCAACAGTGGGTTGGTCACGAAAGAACAACACAGGCAGCTGACTGTGCTTGGCAAGGAGCAGCTGCGGGATTTTTGCAGCTGCCTTCAGTGCGCACAGAAGCCCGCTGCTCTGCTGCTTCGTTTTTGCATTCAGTCGATTGCGCAGTATTGAATTTGAGTCAGGCTGTTCAACTTTGCTGCTTTTCAGCATCTCAGCTGCCCTTCTGCTCTGTGACAGCTCTCCAGGTTTCTTGCCTTCGCCAGGTTGCAACGTGCCCGCTACTACCCAGAGCTGGGCAGGAGTGGGCAGAGGGCATGGCCATCACCCAGCAGTTTCCAGCTTGCCCAGGAAAATGCAGTGTCATTCGAATGTGCAGCAAATCCAATTTCTTGGTGAGTTCGGGGTAAGTGAGCAGTGCTGGTACACTTTCTCCTTGAGAAATGGAGTGGAAAAGCTCTTCGCTAAGGTGTAGACGACTAGAGAGGCAGACTACTCACCTCTGGAACGCACCGCTGCCGCTCCAGTTTCTTGAGGTCATTTTGGGTCGATTGAGGCCACCAGAGGGACTGACCGGTGTCCCTTGAGGCCCCTTGGCGTCACTTGAAGTCAACTGAGGGAATGGCTTGGGTCACTTGGGGTCATTTGTTGTCAATTGAGGTCACCTGAGGCCCTGACTGGTGTCACTTGTGGTCATTTTGGATCAGTTGAGGTCATCTGAGGCCCTGGCTCGGGTCCCATGAGGTACTTTTAGGGTCACTTGTGGCCACCCGTGTCCCTGACAGGGGTCACTTTAGGTCATTTCGTGGCGCTTGTAGTCACCTGGGGCATTGACCGGGGTCACTTGAGGTAATTTGGGGTCACTTGAGGTCACCGGAGGCCCTGGCCTTGACACAGGTCACATGAGGTCATTTGGAGTCCCTTCACGTCATCTGAGGCCCTGACGGGGGACGCTTGAGGTCATTTGGGGTCTATTGAGATCACCTGAGGCACTTACTGTGGTCACTTGAGGTCATTTCGTGGCGCTTGTAGTCACCTGGGGCATTGACCGGGGTCACTTGAGGTAATTTTGGGTCACTTGAGGTCACCAGAGCCCTTGACTGGCTTTACTTGAGGTCATTTGGGGTCACTTGAGGTCACCTGAGGCCCTGGCCATGGCACAGGTCACATGAGGTCATTTGGAATCCCTTCAGGTCATCTGAAGGCCTGACCGGGGACACTTGTGGTAATTTGGGATCACTTGAGGTCAGCTGAGGCCCGGACCGGGGTCACTTGAGGTAATTTTGGGTCACTTGAGGTCACCTGAGCCCTTGACTGGCTTTACTTGAGGTCATTTTGGTTCACTTGCGGTCACCTGAGCCCTTGACTGGCTGCACTTGAGGTAATTTTGAATCACTTGAGGTCACCTGAGTCTTGAACCAGGGTCACTTGAGGTCATTTGGGATAACTTGAGGTCACGTGAGGCCTGTCCCGGGGTCACGTGAGGTCATTTGGGGTCACTTGAGTTCACCTGAGGCCCTGACTGGGGTCACTTGAGGTCATTTTGGGTCACTTGAGGTCACCTCAGGCACTGACTGGGGTCATTTGAGGTCATGTGGGACAACTTGAGGACAACTGAGGCCCTGCCCGGAGTCACTTGAGGTCACCTGATGCTCTGACGGGTGTTTTTTGAGGTCATTAAGGGTCATTTTAAGTCATCTGCAGCCCTGACAAGAATCACTTGAGGTCATTTGTGGCCACATGATGTCCCCTGAGGGCCTGACTGGGGTCACTTGAAGTCACCTGATGCCTTGTCCGGCGTCACTTGAGGTCATTTTGCGTCACTAGATGTCATCAGAGGCCCTGACTGGGGTCACTTGAGGTCATTTTCGGTCACTTGCGGTCACCTGGGGCCGTGACCAAGGACACTTGAATCCATTTGGGGTCAGTTGAAGTCATCTGAGATCCTTGCCGGGGTCACTTCAGTCCATTTGGGGTCACTTGAGGTCATGTGAGGCCCTGACTGGGATCATTTGTGGTGATTTTTGGTCACTTCAGGTCATCTGAGGCAATGACCGGAGTCAGTTGAGGTCATTTGGGATCACTTGAAGGCATTTGAGGTCCAGACCGGGGTCACTAGTGGGCATTTTGGGCCTATTGTGGTCACCTGCGACCCTGACTGGGGTCAATTGAGGTCATTTTTGATCACTTGTGGCCACCTGAGGCCCTGACTGGGGTCACTTGAGATAATTTGGGGTCACTTGAGGTCATCTGAGGCCCGGACAGGGGTCACTTGGTGTCATTTGTGTTCATCTGTGGTCCCCTGAGGCCCAGACCACAGTCACTTGAGGTCATTTGGGGTCACTTGAGGTCGGCTGAAGCCCTGACAGGGGTCACTAGGGGTCATTTGAGGTCACTTGAGGTCATCTGAGGCCATGACCGGGGACACTTGAGTTCATTTTCGGTCCCTTGTGGTCACCTGAGGCCATGACCGGGGTGACTTGAGATAATTTGGGGTCACTTGAGGTCATCTGAGACAATGACCGGGGTCACTAATGGTCATTTCGGGCCTATTGTGGTCACCTGAGGCCCTGACCAGGGACACTTGAAGTCATTTTTAGTCACTTGAGGTCATCTGAGGCCCTGACAGGAGTCACTTGGGGTAATTTGGGCTCATCTGCGGTCACCTGAGGCCCAGACCACAGTCACTTGAGGTCATTTGGGGTCACTTGAGGTCACCTGAGGCCATGACCGGGGTGACTTGAGGCCATTTGGGGTCACTTGAAGTCAACTGAGGGTCTGGCTGGGGTCACTTGGGGTCATTTGGTATCACTTGAGGTCGCCTGAAGCCCTGGCTGGGGTTACTTGAGGTCATTTTGGGTCACTTGAGTTCATCTGAGACAATGACCAGGGTCACTAGTGGTCATTTCGAACCTATTGTGGTCACCTGAAACCCTGACCGGGGACACTTGAGGTCATTTTTGGTCACTTGCGGTCACCTGAGGCCCTGACTGGGGTCACTTGAAGTCAACTGAGGCCCTGGCCAGGCTCACTTGGGGTCATTTGGGGTCACTTGACGTCACCTGAATCCGTGGCCGTGATCCAGGTCACATGAGGTCATTTGGAGTCACTTCAGGTCATCTGAGGCCCTGACCAGGGACACTTGAGGTCATTTGGGGTCTACTGAGGTTACCTGAGGCCCTGACTGGGGTAATGTGAAATCATTTGGGGTCACTTGAGGTCACCTGAGGCCTTGAACGGGGTGACTTGAGGTCATTTGGGGTCAATGAGGTCACCTGAGGCCCTGGCCTTGACACAGGTCACATGAGGTCATTTGGAGTCCCTTCAGGTCATCTGAGGCCCTGACTGGGGACACTTGAGGTTATTTGGGGTCTATTGAAGTCACCTGAGGCCCTGACTGGGGTCTCCTGAGGTCATTTTGGGTCTATTGTGGTCACCTGAGTCCCTGACTAGGGTCACTTGAAGTCATTTGGGGTCAGTTGATGTCATTTAAGGCCCTGACTGGGGTCACTTGAGGTCATTTGGTGGTGCCTGAGGTTACCTGGCGCCTTGACCGGCGTCACCTCAGGTCATTTTGAATCACTTGAGGTCGCCTGTGGCATTGACCGGGGTCACTTGAGGTCATTTGAGGTCACTTGAGGTCACGTGAGGCCCGGACCGAGGTCACTTGAGGCCATTTGGGGTCACTTGAAATCAACCGAGGCCCTGGTTATGGTCACCTGGGGTCATTTGGGGTCACTTCAACCCGCCTGAAGCCCTGACTGGGGACACTTGAGGTCATTTTTGGTCACTTGCGGTCACCTGAGGCCGTGAGCAAGGACACTTGAGGCCATTTGAGGTCAGTTGAAGTCATCTGAGACCCTGGCCAGGTCACTTCAGTCCATTTTGGGTCACTTGAGGTCATGTGAGGCCCTGACTGGGATCATTTGCAGTGTTTTTGGGTCAGTTCAGGTCATCTGAGGCAATGACCGGAGTCAGTTGAGGTCATTTGGGATCACTTGAAGTCAACTGAGGCCTTGGCTAGGGTCATTTGTGGTCACTTGAAGTCACCTGACGCCCTGGCTGGGGTCACTTGAGGTTATTTTGGGTCACTTGAGGTCATCTGAGAACTGGACTGGGGTCACTAGTGGTCATTTCGGGGCTATTGTGGTCACCTGAGACCCTGACTGGGGACACTTGAGGTCATTTTTGGTCATCTGCGGTCACCTGAGGCCCAGACCACAGTCCCTTGAGGTCATTAGGAGTCACTTGAGGTCACCTGAGGCCCGGACCGGCAACGCTTGAGGCCATTTGAGGTCACTTGAGGTCATCTGAGACCCTGACTGGGGTCACTTGGGGTCATTTGGGCTCATCTCCATCACCTGAGGCCCGGATCACGGCCACTTAAGGTCATTTGGACTCAGTTGAGGTTGCCAGGTGCATTGACTGGGGTTCCTTGGGGTAATTTTAGGGTCACTTGAGGTCACCTGAGGCCTTGACCGGGGTCAATTGAGGTCATTTGGGGTCACTTGAGGGCATCTGAGGCCCTGACTGTGGTCACTTGAGGTAATTTGGGGTCACTTGAGGTCACCTGAGGCCTTGACTGGGGTTACATGAGGTAATTTGAGGCCCTGATCGGGGTCACTTGGGGTCATTTGGAGTCACTTGATGTCACCTGAGTCCGTGGCCGTGACCCAAGTCACATGAGGTCATTTGGAGTCACTTCCGGTCAGCTGAGGCCCTGACCGGGGACACTTGAGGGCATTTGGGGTGTATTGAGGTCAACTGAGGTCCTGACCGGGATAACGTGAAGTCATTTGGGGTCACTTGAGGTCATCTGAGGCCTTGAACGGGGTGACTTGAGGTCATTTGGGGTCAATGAGGTCACCTGAGGCCCTGACCGGGGTCACTTGAGGTCATTTGGGGTCATTTGGGGTCACACGAGGCCCTGACTCGGGTCCCTTGCGGCCCTTTGGGGTCACTTGAAGTCAACTGAGGCCCTGGCTGGGGTCATTTGAGGTTATTTTGGGTCACTTGAGGTCACCTGAGGCCCTAACAGTGGCACAGGTCACATGTGGTCATTTGGAGTCCCTTCAGGTCATCTGAGGCCCTGTCGGGGGACACTTGATGTAATTTGGGATCACTTGAGGTCAGCTGAGGCACGGACCGGGGTCACATGAGGTCATTTGGGGTCTATTGAGGTCACCTGAGTCCCTGACTGGGGTTGCTTGTAGTCATTTGGGGTCAGTTGATGTCATTTAAGGCCCTGACTGGGGTCACATTAGGTCATTTGGTGGCACTTGAGTTCACCTGGGGCCTTGACCAGCGTCACTTGAGGTCATTTTGGGTCACTTGCGGTCACCTGAGTCCTGGACCGGCATCACCTCCGGTCATTTTGAATCACTTGAGGTCGCCTGGGGCCTTGACTGGAGTCCCTTGAGGTAATTTTGGGTCATTTGAGGTCACGTGAGGCCCTGACTGGGGTCACTTGAGGTCATTTGGGGTCACTTAAGTTCACCTGAGGCCCTGACTGTGGTCACTTGAGGTCATTTTGAGTCACTGGAGGTCACCTCAGGCACTGACTGGGGTCACTTGAGGTCATGTGGGACAACTTGAGGAGAATTGAGGCCCTGCCCGGAGTCACTTGAGGTCGCCTGATGCTCTGACGGGTGTTTTTTGAGGTCATTAAGGGTCATTTGAAGTCATCTGTGACCCTGACCGGAATCACTTGAGGTCATTTGTGGCCATATGATGTCACCTGAGGCCTTGACCGGGGTTACTTGAGGTCATTTTGTGTCACTTGAGGTCATCTGAGACCCTGACTGGGGTCACTTGGGGTCATTTGGGGTCACTTGAGGTCACCTGAGTCCGTGGCTGTCACTGAGGACACATGAGGTCATTTGGAGTCACTTCAGGTCATCTGAGGCCCTGACCAGGGTCACGTGAAGTCATTTGGTGTCACTTGAGGGCATCTGAGGCCTTGGCCGGGGTCACTTTATGCCATTTGGAATCACTTGCGGTCACCTGAGACCTCTTTCAGGGTCACTTGAGGCAATTTGCGGTCACTTGAGGTCACCTGAGGCCCTGACCAGGGTCACTTGAGGTCATCTTTGGTCATTTGAGGTCATCCGTGCCCCTCACTGGGGTAACTTGAAGCCATTTGGGGTCACTTCAGGTTATCTGAGACTCTGACCATGGTCACTTGAGGTCATTTGGGGCCACTTGAGGTCATCTGAGGCCCTGACCAGGATCACTTGAGGTCATTTGGGGTCACATGATGTCATCTGAGGCCCTGACCAGGGACCCTTGAAGTCATTAGGGGTCACATGCGGTCAGCAGAAGCTTGGACCGGGGTCAGTTGAGGTTATTTCGGTTCACTTGAGGTCACCTGAGGCCTTGACTGGGGTCATTTGGGGTCATTTGTGGTCACATGACATCACCTGAGGCCCTGACTGGGGTCACTTGAGGTCATTTGAGGCACTGACCGGGGTCACCTGGGGTCATTTGGGGTCCTTTGAACTCATCTGAGACAATGACCGGGGTCACTACTGGTCATTTCGGGCCTATTGTGATCACCTGAGACCCTGACTGGGGACACTTGAGGTAATTTTTGGTCATTTGCGGTCACCTGAGGCCCTGACTGGGGTCACTTGAGGTCATTTGAGGTCCCTTGAGGTCATCTGAGGCCATGACCGGTGTCATTTGAGGCCATTTTCGGTCACTTGCCGTCACCTGAGGCCCGGACCACAGTCACTTGAGGCCATTTGGGGTCACTTGAAGTCAACTGAGGCCCTGGCCAGGCTCACTTGGGGTCATTTGGGGTCACTTGATGTCACCTGAATCCGTGGCTGTGACCCAAGTCACATGAGGTCATTTGGAGTCACTTCAGGTCAGGTGAGGCCGTGACCGGGGACACTTGAGGGCATTTGGGGTGTATTGAGGTCACCTGAGGTCCTGACCGGGGTAACGTGAAGTCATTTGGGGTCACTTGAGGTC
Source organism: Vidua macroura (assembly GCF_024509145.1). Classification (NCBI taxonomy): domain Eukaryota; kingdom Metazoa; phylum Chordata; class Aves; order Passeriformes; family Viduidae; genus Vidua; species Vidua macroura. Next base: position 333,844 of record NC_071586.1, read on the forward strand.
ACCTGAGGATTTGACCGGGGTCACTTGAGGTAATTTGGGGTCAATTGAGGTCACCAAAGGCCCTGACTCGGGTCCCTTGAGGCACTTTGGGGTCACTTGAAGTCATCTGAGGCCCTGACTGGGGTCTTGTGAGGTCATTTGGGGTCGCTTGAGGTCACCTGAGGCACAGAATGGAGTCACTTGAGGTCATTTGAGGTCACTTGAGGCCATCTGAGACCATGACTGGTGTCACTTGAGATAATTTGTGGTCACTTGAGGTCATCTGAGGCCCTGACTTGGGTCACTTGGGGTCATTTGGGCTCATCTGCGGTCACCTGTGGCCCGGACCACGGTCACTTGAGGTCATTTGTGGTCACTTGAGATCACCTGAGCCCTTGACCAGTGTCACTTTAGGTAACTTGGGGTCACTTGAGGTCCTCTGAGGCCCTGACCGGGGTTACTTGAGGTCACCTGAGGCCCTGTCTGATGTCACTGGAGGTCATTTAGGGCCACTTGAGATTATATGCGGCCCTGACCAGGGTCACTTGAGGTCACCTGAGGCCCTGGCTGCGGTTAATAGAGGTCATTTGGGGTCATTTGAGGTCATCTGAGACCCTGACTGGGGTCACTTGAGGTCATTTGAGGACCTGACCGGGGTCACGTTAGATCATTTGGGGTCCCTTGAGGTCATCTGAGGCCCTGACCAGGATCAACTGAGGTCATTTGGGGTCTCTTCAGGTCATCTGAAGCCCTGACGGGTGTCATATCAGATCTTTTGGGGTTACTTGAGGTCACCTGAGGTCATTGGATGTCACTTGATGCCACCTGAGGCCACCTGAGGGCCTGACCGGTGTCACTTGGGGTGATTTGGGTTTGCTTGAGGTCACCTGTGGCCCCGACTTAGGTCACGTGAGGTCATTTGGGGCCACTTGAGTTCAGCTGAGGCCCTGACTGGACTCACTTGAGGTCAATTGAGGCCCTGACGGGGATCACTTGAGGTCATTTCGGGTCACTTGAGGTCATCTGAGGCCCTGATCAGCGTCACTTGACATCATCTCAGATCCTGACCGGGGTCTCTAGGGTTCTACTTAGAGCTGGGGTTTGGGGGTTTAAGGTCACACAGGTTCCTAGAGTCTGACATCTGTAGTTTTGGAGAAATCCTGCAAAGTTTGGAAATGTTCAGGTCAGGATGCCAGTGTGGGCCAGTGGGAGTGGCCGCAAAGAGAGGCGATTCTCCATGCGAAAAAGAGTCATGTGCCCAGGATCTGGGGATCTATTTAGAGCTGGGGTTTGGGGCTTTAAGGTCACACAGGTTCCTAGAGTCTGATAGCTGTAGTTTTGGAGGAATCCTGCAATGTATTCAAATCTTGAAGTCAGGATGCTTGTGTGGGACAGTGGAAGTGGCCGCAAAGAGTGGCCATTTTCCATGGGAAAAAAAAGTCATGTTCCAGGCCCTGGGGATCTACTTCGAGCTGGGGGTTGGGGCTTTAAATTCACACTGGTTCCTAGTGTCTGACATCTGCAGTTTTGGAGAAATCCTGCAATGTTGGCAAAGGTGCGGTCAGGATGCCTGTGTGGGACACTACGAGTGGCCAGAAGGAGAGGCCATTTTTGCATGGGAAACAGAAGTCATGTCCCCAGGCTCTGGGGTTCTGCTTCGAGCTGGGTTTGGGGCTTTAAGGTCACACAGGTTCCTAGTGTCTGACATCAGTCGTATTGGAGAAATCCTGCAAAGTTTGCAAATATTGAGGTCAGGATGCCAGTGTGGGCCAGTGCGAATGGCTGCAAAAAATGGCCATTTTCCATGGGAAAAAGAAGCCATTTTCCCAGGCTCTGGGGATCTACTTAGCGCCGGGGTATGGAGCTTTAAAGACACACAGGTTTCTATTGTCTGACATCTGCAGTTTTGGATAAATCCTGCAAAGTTGGCAAATGTTCAGGTCAGGTTGCCAATGTGGGACACTATGAGTGGCCAGAAAGAGAGGCCATTTTCCATGGGAAAAAGAAGTCATGTCCCCAGGCTCTGGGGATCTACTTTGAACTAGGGTTTGGGGCTTTAAGGTCACACAGGTTCCTAGTGCCTGATATCTGTAGTTTTGGAGAAATCCTGCAAAGTTTGGAAATGTTCAGGTCAGGATGCCAGTGTGGGCCAGTGCGAATGGCTGCAAAAAAAGGCCATTTTCCATGGGAAAAAGAAGTCATTTTCCCAGGCTCTGGGGATCGACTTCGAGCTGGGCTTTGGGGCTTTAAGGTCACACAGGTTCCTCGTGGCTGACATCTGCAGTTTTGGAGAAATCCTGCAATGTTGGCAAAGGTGGAGGTCAGGATGCCTGTGTGGGACACTACGAGTGGCCAGAAGGAGAGGCCATTTTTGCATGGGAAACAGAAGTCATGTCCCCAGGCTCTGGGGTTCTACTTCGAGCTGGGTTTGGGGCTTTAAGGTCACACAGGTTCCTAGTGGCTGACATCTGTAGTTTTGGAGAAATCCTGCAAAGTTTGCAAATATTGAGGTCAGGATGCCAGTTTGGGCCAGTGAGAATGGCTGCAAAAAATGGCCATTTTCCATGGGGAAAAGAAGTCATTTTCCCAGGCTCTGGGGATCTACTTCAAGCTGGGTTTTGGGGCTTTATGGTCACACTGGTTCCTAGTGGCTGACATCTGCAGTTTTGGAGAAATCCTGCAAAGTTTGGAAATGTTGAGGTCAGGAATGCCTGTGTGGGCCAGTGCGAGTGGCTGGAATAAAGGCCATTTGCCATGGGAAAAAGAAGCCATTTTCCCAGGCTCTGGGGATCTACTTAGCGCCGGGGTATGGAGCTTTAAAGACACACAAGTTCCTATTGTCTGACATCTGCAGTTTTGGAGAAATCCTGTGAAGTTGGCAAATGTTCAGGTCAGGATGCCAATGTGGGCCAATACAAATGGCTGCAAATAAAGGCCATTTTCCATGGAAGAAAAGAAGTCAATTCCCCAGGCTCTGGGGTTCTACTTCGAGCTGGGGTTTGGAGATTTAGGGTCATACAGGTGCCTAGTGTCTGACATCTGTAATTTTGAAGAAATCCTGCAAAGTTTGCAAATACTGAGGTCAGGATGCCAGTGTGGGCCAATGCGAATGGCTGCAAAAAAAGGCCATTTTCCATGGGAAAAAGAAGTCATGTCCCCAGGCTCTGGGGATTGACTTCAAGCTCGGCTTTGGAGCTTTAAGTTCACACAGGATCCGAGGGGCTGACATCTGCAGTTTTGGAGAAATCCTGCAAAGTCAGGAAATGTTCAGGTCAGGATTCCTGTGTGGGCCAATGCAAATGGCTGCAAAAAAGGGCCATTTTCCATGGGAAAAAGAAGTCATTTTCCCAGCCTCTGGGGATCTACTTCGAGCTGGGGTTTGGGGCTTTAAGGTCACACAGGATCCTAGGGTCTGACATCTGTTGTTTTGGAGAAATCCTGCAAAGTTGGCAAATGTTCAGGTCAGGATGCCTGTGTGGGATACTCTGAGTGGCCAGAAAGAGAGGCCATTTCCCATGGGAAAAAGAAGTCATGTCCCCAAGCTCTGGGGTATCTACTTCGAGCTGGGCTTTGGAGCTTTAAAATCACACCGGTTCCAAGTGTCTGACAACTCTAGTTTTGGAGAAATCCTGCAAAGTTGGCAAATGTTGAGGTCAGGATGCCAGTGTGGGCCAGTACGAATGGCTGCAAATAAAGGCCATTTTCCATGGGGAAAAGAAGTCATTTTCCCAGGCTCTGGGGATCAGCTTAGAGCTGGGGTATGGAGCTTTAAAGTCACACAGGTTCCTAGTGGCTGACATCTGCAGTTTTGGAGAAATCCTGCAAAGTTTGGAAATGTTAATATCAGGACGCCACTGTTAGAGGGTGCGACTGGCCGCAAAGAGAGGCTATTTTCCATGGAAAAAAGAAGTCATTTTCCCAGGCTCTGGGGATCTACTTTGAGCTGGGTTTGGTGCTTTAGGGTCACACAAGTTCCTAGTGACTGACATTTGTCGTTTTGGAGAAATCCTGCAGAGTTGGCAAATGTTCAGGTCAGGATGCCTGTGTGGTCCAATGCGAAGGGCTGCAAAAAAAGGCCATTTTCCATGGGAAAAAGAAGTCATTTCCCCAGACTCTGGGGATCTACTTCGAGCTTGGGTTTGGGGCTTTAAGTTCACACAGGATCCTAGGGTCTGACGTCTGTAGTTTTGGAGAAATCCTGCAAAGTTGGCAAAGGTGGAGGTCAGGATGCCAATGTGGGCCAATGCAAATGGCTGTCAAAAAAGGCCATTTTCCATGGGAAAAAGAAGTGATTTCCCCAGGCTCTGGGGTTCAACTTCGAGCTGGGTTTGGGGCTTTAAGGTCACACAGGTTCCTAGTGTCTGACATCTGTAGTTTTGGAGAAATCCTGCAAAGTTGGCAAAGGTGGAGGTCAGGATGCCAATGTGGGCCAATGCAAATGGCTGCCAAAAAAGGCCATTTTCCATGGGAAAAAGAAGTGATTTCCCCAGGCTCTGGGGTTCAACTTCGAGCTGGGTTTGGGGCTTTAAGGTCACACAGGTTCCTAGTGTCTGACATCTGTAGTTTTGGAGAAATCCTGCAAAGTTGGCAAAGGTGGAGGTCAGGATGCCAGCGTGGGACACAACGAGCGGCCAGAAAGAGAGGCCATTTTCCATGGGAAAAAGGAGTCATGTCCCCAGGCTCTGGGGTTCTACTTCGAGCTGGGTTTGGGGATTTAAGGTCACACAGGTTCCTAGGGTCTGACATCTGTAGTTTTGGAGAAATCCTGCAAAGTTTGCAAATACTGAGGTCAGGATGCCAGGGTGGGCCACTGCGAATGGCTGCAAAAAATGGCCATTTGCCAGGGCAAAAAAGAAGTCATTTCCCCAGGCTCTGTGGATCTACTTTGAGCTGGGCTTGGGGTCTTTAAGGTCAAACAGGTTCCTAGTGTCTGACACCTGTAGTTTAGGAGAAATCCTGCAAAGTTTGGAAATGTTGAGGTCAGGATGCCAGTGTGGGACAGTGCGTATGGCTGCAAATAAAGGCCATTTTCCATGGGGAAAAGAAGCCATTTTCCCAGGCTCTGGGGATCGACTTAGCACCAGGGTGTGGAGCTTTAAAATCACACTGGTTCCTAGTGGCTGACATCTGCAGTTTTGGATAAATACTGCAAAATTTGGAAATGTTGAGGTCAGGATGCCAGTGTGGGCCAATGCGAATGGCTGCAAAAAATGGCCATTTTCCATGGGAAAAAGAGTCATTTTCCCAGGCTCTGGGGATCTACTTCAAGCTGGGTTTTGGGGCTTTAAGGTCACAGGTTCCTCGTGGCTGACATCTGCAGTTTTGGAGAAATCCTGCAAAGTTTGGAAATGTTGAGGTCAGGATTCCTGTGTGGTCCAATGCGAAGGGCTGCAAAAAAAGGCCATTTTCCATGGGAAACAGAAGTCATGTCCCCAGGCTCTGCGGATCGATTTCGAGCTGGGCTTTGGGGCTTTAAGTTCACACAGGATCCTAGGGGCTGACATCTGTAGTTTTGGAGAAATCCTACAAAGCTGGAAAATATTGAGGTCAGGATGCCAGTGTGGGCCAGTGCGAATGGCTGCAAATAAAGGCCATTTTCCATGGGAAAAAGAAGTCATGTCCCCAGGCTCTGCGGATCTACTTCGAGCTGGGTTTCAGGGTTTAAGGCCACAAAGGTGCCTAGTGTCTGACATTTGTAATTTTGGAGAAATCCTGTAAAGTTTGGAAATGTTGAGGTCAGGATGCCACAGTGGACGAGTGGGAGTGGCTGCAAAGAGAGGCCATTTTCCATGGATAAAAAAAGTCATTTTTTAGGGCTCTGGGGATCCACTTAGAGCTGGACTTTGGGGCTTTAAGTTCACACAGGTTCCTAGTGTCTGACATCTGTAGTTTTTGGAGAAATCCTGCAAGGTTTGTAAATGTTGAGGTCAGGATGCCTGTGTGGGCCAATGCGAAGGGCTGCAAAAAAAGGCCATTTTCCATGGGAAAAAGAAGTCATTTCCCCAGTCTCTGGGGCTCTACTTAGAGCTGGGTTTCGGGCTTTAAGGTCACACAAGTTCCTAGTGTCTGAGATCTGTCGGTTTGGAGAAATCCTGCAAAGTTTGGCAATGTTGACGTCAGGATGCCTGTGAGGGCCAGTGGGAGTTGCCGCAAAGAGAGAGCATTTTCAATGGGAAACAGAAGTCATGTCCCCAGGCTCTGGGCATCTCCGTAGTGCTGGGGTTTTGGGATTTAAGGTCACACAGGTGCCTAGTGTCTTACATCTGTAATTTTGGAGAAATCCAGCAACATTTGGAAATGTTGATGTCAGGATGCCAGTGTGGGCCATTGTGAGTGGCCGCAAAAAGAGGCCATTTTCCATGGGAAAAAGAAGTCATGTCCACAGCCTCTGGGGATCTACTTAGAGCTGGGGTTTGGGGCTTTAAGGTCACACTGGTTCCTCTTGTCTGACATCTGTAGTTTTTGGAGAAATCCGCCAAAGTTGGGAAATGTTGAGGTCAGGATGCCAGTGTGGGCCAGTGGGAGTGGCTGCAAAGAAAGGCCATTTCCCATGGGAAAAAGGAATCAAGTCCCCAGGCTCTATGGATCTCCTTAGAGCTGGTGTTTGGGGCTTTAGTGTCACACAGGTTCCTAGTTGCTCACCTCTGTAATTTTGGAGAAATCTGGCAATGTTTGCAGATTTTTAGGTCAGGTTGTCACTGTTCATAGTAAAGGGTTTTAAAATCACAGAGATTTGGGGGTTAGTGGTAAAATTAATCTTAGTAGGCCCTGGGAAAATACCCTGGGAAAGTACAGGCCTTGTACTTGCTTGAACTGCACTTGTGTATAGTGTATGATAAATGGTATAATTGTGAGATGTGATGATTGTTTTGGTAATTAGATACAGTCACTGGTTAATTGTAAGAATAATCATGAGAAACTGTTGCCAGGGGCTTGAGAAAGATCATGAGAAACTCATGCTTGAATAAAGCCAATGTATACAATAGAACAATATAAGTTTAATAATTAATATGTAAGTTATGTAACGATAGAATATAAAATACGTTCAGCTCGAAAGCCATGTCGGAGTCAGATTTGTGTCTGTACCCCTGATTCCCAGAGCTCTACAATAAAAGCACCTGCATATAATCATATTCCGTGATTATGTGTGTTCCTGAATGCTAACATTTTGGCGACCCCAGACAGGACCCTGCATGCACTGCTGAGGACCCCGTGACCCGATCACACTCCAGCCGGCAGCGAGGGATGCTCGGGGAGCCCATCGGCGCCACGACTCTCCAGCGCTCACAATGTCCCCTGGAGAGAGGTAAGATGCTTTTACTCTGGTCTGGTACCTGCCGATAAGATGCAACTAAAGCTACGCTCAGTTGGGTTAAAGGAATTCCTGTGGTATTGCCTAGGCGGAGTCCGTTAATCATTGTGAAAGCGTTGCGGGTTCGGCATTGTGTGGTGTCTTGTAGCTGTAATATGGAGAAGCTTAAAGGTCTTTTGGGCAGCAATGCCCCCATACCGCGTACTTCTCCTTTGGGGTGCTTATTAGCACACTGGAAACAGGGTAATTTTGGGCAAGACTTACGTAGGGGTAAGTTAATTGATTACTGTAATGCATGGTGGCCAGAATATGTCTTGGAGGATGGTGAAAAGTGGCCAATGAATGGGACTTTGCAACATAACGCTATTTTGCAATTGATGTCATTTTGTAAGCGCGAAGGAAAATGGGATGAGGTTCCGTATATTGATTTGCTTTTCTACTTGCGAGATAAGCCAGAATGGCAGGTTGAATGTGGATTGATGGTGGTTAGAGCATCTGCAAGTGATAAGTGTGGGATCTGTGTGCAGGAGAAACGTTGTTTAGGATGTCTTGCATTGAAAGTCTGAATCGGAGGAACGATACAGGTGTTGATTTACAGGTAGCCCCTGCAAGATCAGGAGAACCTAACCCTATCCTGCCTGCCCCTTCCCCTACTTCATCACCTGCTTCACCCAATCCTATTTTGTCTAGTCCCATTTCACCCACTCAACCCTTCTCTCCCTATCCTCCTCTCCCACCATCACCTGACCCTTGGAGATGATCTAAATTTAACTGTGATACAAAGAAGGGGGGAGGATGAAAGTGAAGGAGATAGCGATAATGGAGATGAACGTGAATCTGCGATACTGGTATATCAGAGGACTCGGAGTTGGTCAAAGCCCGCCCCGGTTTTGGCCAGAAAAGATCTGGGTAGACAAAAGCAGATTGTGATTGCCCCCTTATGACAGGGAATAGGAGCAGAGGGACCAGTGTTTGTAAAAGTACCTTTTTACCTACAGATTTAGTAATTTGGAAACAATCGCCTGGAACTTCCAGGGAAAATCCTGATAAAGTGGCAAGGGTGGTAAAAATGATTATGAAAACTCAGAATTCAGATTGGGACGATATACAAGTAATATTAGATACCCTAATGGATTCTATAGAGAAAGAGATGGCACTTAAAGCAGCCAAGGAAAGGGCAAGGGAGGATATCAGAAATAGGGTCATAACAGGATCTCTAGATGATAATTTTCCAACCGAGGATCCAGGGTGGGATCCTAATGCACCTGGGCATATGCGGAGGCTGAAGAAATATCAAGAGTGGGTCCAGATAGGGGTTCAGAATGCTGTGCCTAAGACTATAAATTGGTCTAAATTGTATGAGATAAGGCAGGAGAAGAAAGAATCCCCTACTGCGTTTTTGGAAAGGCTTAAGGAAGCAGCAAGAAAATACACAGATCTTCAAACAGATGCACCACAAGCAAAGATTCAGCTCCCTCTCATTTTCCTGGGGCAGTCACAGGATGATATTAGGAGGAAATAGCAAAAATTAGAAGGGGAGGAATTAAGAAATCTGGATAAATTGCTCGAAGTAGCCTGGAAGGTATACAATAACAGGGAAAAAGAGACCAGTAAAAGGCAAGAGCAAAATCTCCTGGCAGTTATACAAGGGAAAGGAAACCCAGGCATCAGAGGGAGGGGCAGGGGTGGCCGTGGACTGGGGAGGGGAGGTGGACTTGGCAGGAGACAAGGGGGAACTGTTGTGTCAAGATTGGGATTTAACCAGTGTGCTTATTGCAAACAAGAAGGTCACTGGAAGAATGAGTGCCCGAACCGGTATTACCAGGGCAACCAGCCAAGCCAGGATCAGGATATTTAAAAGTTAATGGTGCTGGGGGAATACAGTAGCTGACTAGAAACAGGATATACGAAGGAACCTTTAGTGACCATACAGCTAGGTGATAGAGCAGTAAAATTCCTGGTGGATACAGGGGCCACGTATTCTGTACTAAATGATTTGCAAGGACAGACTGGGGACAAACAAACGACAATAGTTGGGGCCACAGGGAAGGAGGAGAATCGCCCATCCCTACAACCCCTAGATCTGTGTTTTGGAAATAAACAACCCCTAGATCTGTGTTTTGGAAATAAAGTCTTAACGCATGAATTCTTATATATGCCTGAGTGTCCAATTCCCCTTTTAGGGAGAGATTTATTGGCAAAACTTGATGCAGTAATAACCTTTGAGAATGGGGAGCTTTTAAGGAAAATACCTGAATCAAAGACGGGACAAATTTTAATGATTAAAGAAAAACTAGTTCCCTCTATTCCTAGGGAAGTAGAAGATGCAGTAATTCCTTCAGTATGGGAAACAGATATACCTGGAAAATCTAAATTAGCACAACCAACACATGTTGAATTAAAGGAAGGGGCAAAAGCAGTACAGGTCAAACAGTATCCTATAAAACCAGAAGCACGGCAAGGAATAGTAAAAATTATTGATAAATTCTTGAAATACCAAATTTTAGAAGAATGTGAATCAGAATATAATACACTTATATTTCCAGTGAGGAAACCCAGTGGTGAGTATAGACTAGTGCAGGATTTGAGAGCAATAAATGAAATAATTAAGGACATTTATCCAGTGGTTGCAAATCCCTACACATTGTTGACATCCGTGAAAGAGATATATAAATGGTTTACAGTAATTGATCTAAAAGATGCCTTTTTCTGCATACCCCTTGACAAAGAAAGTAGGAATCTGTTTGCCTTTGAGTGGGAGAATCCAGGGAACGGAAGAAAAACCCAGCTCACCTGGACACGGCTCCCACAAGGATTCAAGAACAGTCCGACCCTATTCGGAAACCAACTGGTGAAAGAGCTAGAGATTTGGACTGCAAATGGGCAAGTACTGAAAGAACAATACCTGCTGCTACAGTATGTTGATGATATACTGATAGCCACAGAGGAGAAAGCAACCTGCATAAAGGTAACAATAAAGATTTTAAATTCACTGGGAATGGGAGGATATAAGGTGTCTAAAGAACAAGCACAAATTGCCCAACAGACTGTGATTTACCTGGGATGTGAGATCTCACAAGGGCAGCGAAAACTGAGTACTAACCGTATTAACCGTATTCAAGCTATTCGTGCCATTCCAGAGCCCCAGAATCTACACAAGCTGCGAGTCTCCCTTGGGATGACAGGGTGGTGCCGCCTGTGGATCATGGACTATGGACTAATTGCAAAACCCCTGTATGAGGCCCAGAAGACGCAGCCATTTACCTGGGGCAAACCACAGAAGGAGGCCTTCCTCAAACTAAAAGAGGCCTTGACAACTCCTCCTGCATTGGGGTTACCTGATTTGTCCAAAGATTTTCAGCTGTTTGTACATGAAAGGCTGCGCCTGGCATTGGGAGTCCTAACCCAACATTTGGGAAGCTGGAAAAGGCCGGTGGGCTACTTTTCCAAACAACTTGACAACATCAGTGCCGGATGGCCTTCATGTCTGTGGGCAGTCGCAGCCACTGTGATGCTGATACAAGAAGCCAGGAAGCTCACCATGGGAAGGCACACAGATGTCTATGTACCGCATATGGTAACTACTGTGTTGGAGCAGAAGGGTAGCCATTGGCTATCCCCGAGCCGAATGATGAAATTCCAGGTAATCTTAATGGAGCAAGATGATGTAACATTACAAACAACTAACCTTTTGAACCCAGCCTTGTTCCTAGGTACAACATCTGAAGAAAGCCCACTGGAACACAATTGTGTGGAAGTAATAGAACACACCTGTGCGGCTAGAGCAGATCTGAAAGATGTCCCCCTAGAACAGCCAGACTGGGAGTTGTTCACAGATGGAAGCAGTTTCATGGAGAACGGAATCAGACACACTGGATATCTGGTAACAACAATCAGTACAGTGGTAGAGGCAAAAGCATTGCTACCAAATACATCCGCCCAGAAGGCAGAACTGGTTGCTTTAACCAGAGCACTAGAATTAAGTGAAGGGAAAAAGGTGAACATATGGACTGATTCAAAATATGCATTTGGAGTGGTGCATGTGCACGGGGCCCTATGGAAAGAACTGGGCCTGCTTTCATCTCAAGGGATGCACATTAAATCAAGATGCAGTTCTGCAGCTGATAAGAGCAGAAAGTACAAAAAACCTGAACAAGTGGCAATTATGCACCGTAAAGCACATCAAACCAGAAGCTCCAAAATTTGTGAGGGAAATCAAAAGGCAGACTGGACAGCCTGACAGGCTGCTCGAAAGGTGCAAACAGCAATGGCATTGGTAACTTTAAAACTTAATGTATCTCAATTCAATTTACCTCCACAGCCGAAATATTCAGCAGAAGACGAGAAATTGGGACATTTGCTGAATGCACAGAAGAATCCAGAAGGGTGGTATGTAACTGCACAAGGACAGATAGTGGTACCCCCCTTGGTAATGAGAGAGGTTCTTCAAATTAAACATAACAAATGTCATTGGGGTGCAGAGGCATTGGTAAAGTTTCTAAAACGCAATTTGGTCTCAGTACTAATGTTAACAATGGCAAAATCAATAATGTCAAAATGTGAGATCTGCTTGAAAAACAACCCAGTGGCTAGACGACAGGCAGGGTTCGGGTAGGGATAGAACCAGGAGATTATTGGCAGGTAGATTTTGTAGAATTACCAAGAACTCAAGGATACAAATATCTGTTAGTAGGGGTTGATACATTTTCTGGATGGCCAGAAGCCCTTCCCTGCCACACAAACGAAGCAAAAGAAACAGTTAAGTGGTTACTACAAGAAATCATTCCCAGAGTCGGGGTACCTCCAGGGATATCATCAGATAGGGGAACCCATTTCATAGCCACAGTGGTAAAAGAAGTAGGTTGCTGGGAATAACTTGGGACCTCCACACACCATGGAGACCCCAGTCAAGTGGACAGGTAGAGAGGATGAATCAGACATTAAAAGGCAAATCAGTAAAATATGTCAAGAAGCCAAACTGCAGTGGCCACAGGCTTTACCAATAGCATTGCTGAGAATTCGGATAAAGCCTAGGAGTGGGATGTCAGTCAGTCCTTATGAGATATTGTATGGGAAACCATACGAATCTCCTGGACCCAATCCAAATGTACATGTCACGGGAAAACAGGAAGTATGTAACTATGTTCTGTCTCTCGGGAAAACTTTAGCACGACTTCGGAGCGCCCTCGTGTGGAAGAGGCTGCTGACTCTCGAGAATCCAGTTCATGACATACATCCGGGAGACGAGGTGTACATTAAGAATTGGAACGAAGAACCATTGAAAGAGAAGTGGACTGGACCCCATCAGGTACTATTGACCACCTTTACAGCAGTCAAGGTAGCTGGAGTGGACTCCTGGATACACTACACTCGAGTGAAGAAAGCCCATCCTGGACTGCGGACTGTGTAAACTGTGGGACCAGCAAAGCTGCAGATAAGATGTGTTCAATTGTTTCAAGAATGTTACCAGTAATTGTACCATGCTCATTTCATGGTCTTTGGGATGTGGAATGCAAAAAGATCAATTAATCACTCTTCATTCTAGAATGAAGAGGGAGGTACAGGCAGAAACACAGGTGATAAAGGTTTCCAATGCAATTTGGGCTGAGAATGTAATGATTGGATTAGTTAAAGATTTTGCCAAAATGCAGAACACTATCAAAATAACTGCCTTTCTGCCAACACCGAAGGCAGCGGGAGACCCAATAAATTGGGGAATCATAACGACAAAACTGCCTGAAATACAAAAGAACAAAACAATTACATGTAAACAGGTACCAGAATCAAGACAGGTAGTCAAGGTAACCTGGAAAGTAATAGGACAATGGTTGCATCCTTTAAGTCAACAAGACTGTCTTGAAAATAATGGCACAATAGGGTATCCAATAGGATGGCCAGGGGGCATCCCAAATAAATGGCAATGCTACTTACCACATTATAAAAAGATTACAGAAAATGTTACAGAAACCACTATGGTGTGGAAGTGCGAGGCAAAAGATCACAAAGGTCAAATAGAGCCTTGGGACAGTGTGTGGTCTCTGAGTATACTTCAAAAATTCCAGTACATGGCAACCACCCCTTGGTGCATTAAATAGGAAGGTTCAGAAAATGAAACAGATCCAGCAGTAATGAACACTGGCAGTAGTAGTAGAATAAAGGCAGACAAAGTAAATTGGTGGGCATGTAATAAAACTTATGATTGCACTTCTGATATAGGGATAAAACAAATGCCACCACTGGTAGTAGCCTTACAAATTGGCTGTGCCTGCAGAGGCATCAAACACAAACAGGGTAAAGTGAATTACAAAATACTTGTAGGATGTACCAGGAGTACACTCTGAAGTCCAGGACAATTTGTATGGGCAACAAGTGATGGTACCTGGACAACCCATCTACCTGTAGATGGGAAAGTAAAAGAAATTACTTTAGGCCTCCCTACTTTATGTCCAATTTGGAAAAAGTCCCCATTTAAGGGAAAACACGAACTTCTGCAGATAAGAACAAGACAAGAAGTTCCAGATAATGAAAATCAAGATGACACTTGGCAAGAACCCTCTAGTGGAGTGAAATTTGGATGGGCCCTAGAGTCTTTGCTTGGTCCTATAGCAAACTATCAGAATAGAGAAATGTTTTACAAACTTACAGGTCAAGTAGATAGACTAGCAAGAGTCACTAGTGAAGGATTTAAAGAATTAAACGTAAAATTACAAGCCACCATAAAAATGACCTTACAAAATCGATTTGCCTTAGATTTGTTACTTCTGAAAGAGCATGGAGTGTGTGGATTTTTAAAGGGACAGATTGATCATTGCTGCATCCACATCCCAAATGTAACTGCAGATGTAGAATATGACATCAATCAGTTAAAACAGAGCATGAAGCACAAGAAGAGCAAAAAGATTTGACTATGAGCTGGTTAGACAAAGTCTTCAAAGGGTTAGGGTTGAATGTGAGTTCATGGATTAATTCTATCATTGAGAGTGTGATAATTCTATTAATTGTGTTCTTAGTAATTTGGTTAGTCTACAGTGTCTTAAAAGGAGAAATACAGAAGAGGACATCCTGGAACCAGAAAATAATCAAGGCACTGACACGGGATCCACACCCATCATCCTCTGATCCTCCAGTTTGTGACAGCATCCATGACAACGTTTACATCAATCCTGGGTTTGAAGAACATCATGTATAAACTCAGAAACTAAAAGACTGTATCAAGTGAAAGCATTTGCATTTATAGTGAAGCGAAAATACTTTCAAAGGGGGGGAAATGATAGCAAAAGGGTTTTAAAATCATGGGGATTTGGGGAGTTAGTGGTAAAATTAAGCTTAGTAGGCCCTGGAAAAATACCCTAGGAAAGTACAGGCCTTGTACTTGCTAGAACTGCACCTCTGTAGCTAGTATATGATAAATGGCCTCATGAGCTTTAGCAGTGCCTCGTGGGGACACAAAGGCTGAGGCCAAGGGTGAGAATTGCAGAAGGGGCTGAGCTGGGAGGGAGACACAGAGAAATCATGGAGTGCAGCCCCTGGCTCTGCACAGACAGCCCAGCAATGGCAGTCTGGGCATCCCTGGGAGTTGTGTCCAAAGGCTCCTGCAGCTCAGCAGCCTTGGGGCTGTAAGCATTCTCTGGGGAGCATGGTCGCTTTTCTTGATCTACAGGCCGGAGCTGCCCTGGCACAGCCCCAGGCCTTCCCGCGGGTGCTGTATATGCTCCCCTGGGGCAGAGATGGAAGCTGCCCCTGCGCTGCCCCTCGGGAGGAGCCGCAGGCTCAGGGAGCTGTGCTCCATCCACTGGGCTGTGGCAGAAGCGAGGCAGCAGCCACAAAGCTGTGGGGAAAGGTGCTGCCCCTGGCTCAGAGCTGGGCCAGTGCCACAGGGAGAAATCAACTTGCAGCTTCTGCCCCACAGCAGGGAGGAGCAGCAATTGCTGGCAAAGAGAGACTGGTGCCAAGAGCCTGCAGGGACAGGACACAGGGAACGGCTTGGCGCTGCCTGAGGACAGGGTGAGATGGGACATGGGGATGGAATTGTTCTCTGGGAGGGAGGTCAGATCCTGGCACAGGTTGGCCACCAGAAGCTGCGGCTGCCCCTGAATCCCTGGAAGCGTCCGAGGCCTGGTGTGATGGGGCTTCCTGCCCAAGAGGGATGGGATGGGATGGGATGGGATGGGATGGGATGGGATGGGATGGGATGGGATGGGATGGAGCGGGGCGGTTGGGGATGGCTCTGTGGGGGTGGTATGAAGTTTAGGAGGGGTGGGGATTGGAAGAGGGGGATGGAGTGGTTAGGGCTCTAGGAGTGGGGCACTAGAGGGAGGGACAGCAGGAGGCAGTTTTGGGGAGGCTTGTGCTGCTTGTAGCAATTTTGGAGCCAGGAAATTTCTTGTGGGAGGTTGCAGGGAAATTGGGAAGGATGAGGTAAAGGTGCCAAGGTGTGGAGGGCTGTGGTGAAGTGGCAGAGATTTTGGGAGGGTGAGGGCACCTCGTTGCGGGGGGAGAGGGAGGGAGGGAAGGCAGGCGGAAAGAAGGAAGGGCCCAACACCCAACATCCATGCCCAACGCAAGACAAAGCAGTGCTCGGCCTTCCCAGGCTGAGCACAATACAGGTATTCCTCGCAGGAACTGGGTCCCAGAGAAGCTTGGGGACTCTGCCCTGTGTCCCTGCAGAGCAACTGAGCTAGTTTGACTGCATGAATCAGAGGCATCCTCCGCCGCACCAGCCCCAGAACCAGCCCTGGGAGCAGCAGTGAGTGCAGACTGCCTGTTCCTTGTTGCCCCCTCTTCTCCCTGCTCCTCTCCGGTTAGATCAGTAGGGCTTCTGTTGTCCCCACCTAGCACTGATGTCTATCCCCTTACACCACCTTTCTTGACTTTCCCTGGCCACAGGAGCTTGTGGGTACTGGCCTGCAGCATGCCTGGCATGCATTATACGCTAAGGCTTTGTCTGGGGCTTTTTGTTAACCCCACCAGCTATCTGGAACGGTATTTGGAACAGTTCTACTGGCCATTCCCTTACCGAACCCTCATTAGCAAAACCAGGTCTCTTGAGCCCCAGCTTTGCCACTGATTGGGATCTCATCCCTGGGAATTTTTACTTCTTTCATCACATTGCCTCTACCCCTGCTCGCTCTTGAGTAGCAGATGTGGGAAAGGAACCCAGCTGCCCATGCTCTCCATCATCCTTCCTGTCAGAGCAGCTGTCCCTTTCACTGTTCCTTGTGGCTATTAAGAACCAAGTGAAATTTGGGAGCATTTACACACACCTGTTCACAAAAAGGTGTATGAGAAGGTTGCAAAACACTTCCAAGGGCAACAGAGCCATGTGGGTAGGTGGCAGCTTCCTGAGAAAATCCTGAACAGGGACCTGGAGATTTCCCACCCTGCCAGAGATGTTCTGAATGACTCTCTGAGCCAACTCACCAAGTCTGAGTGCCTACAGCCTTTTCCAAACATGACTGTCAGGGCATGTTTGGAAAACTACTTCAGGTAGTATTTCAAGTATCAGACAGCACTGGGCTGAGGCTATGCAAACTGGCTCAGCCTTTGAAGAGCTGCCCAGCTAGTAGTGCCTCCACTACTGTCCTCCCCAGTAAAACAAAAGACAACCCAGCATGCATAACCAAGAACAGCCACTCACTTGTGAGAGAGCACAGAACCAGAATCTCAAGACACTTATTCGTTCACAGCCCACATGAGCACTGCAGGTATGAGGGTCTTTATTTCACAGTTAGCAGTGGCTAAAGGTATGAGTTACACATTGTAGCACCCATAGGCAACAAATCATAGTAGCAACATGGTACTCACTTTGCGTTTAATGACAAGATGAAAGACTGCACAAGGTACACCAGGGCAACTCCAAAGGCTGGCAGTGAAAACAAGATACTAAACCTGGAAAAGATCAATTGACCCAACTAGGGCTTAAGAAAAAAATAATTATCACATTGATGCTGGATGAGGGGGGAAAGGAACTCAAACAGCAGCAAGTAAGAGCATCCCCAAAGGGGAATCAGTAAGATGGAGATGGGCAGAACAGGCAGGGGAGGGAATCACTCAGAGTTAGTTATAAGCACAGCTGGACCAGATAAGAGAAACATATTTCACTACAGGGATCAACATGCCCTACATTTTAAGAGGTGTGTTAAGTTAGTCTGTTTTCCCCCCTTCCCAGCCACTTCACAGTCAAGGAGTTAATTACAGCACAATGCACAGTTCTAGTTAGTGAGGGTGGTCCAGAGCACCTATCCCTTTTAACAGACCTGTGTAACTCATCAGGGGCTTGGGAAGTGTCAGCCACACAATGCACAAGAGGGACCAGTGGAAGCTCCTGCCAACCACACAGCACTACTTGGTGCCCTGCATATGCAGCAATCGCAGACAAGGCTACAAAAGCTGTGTCTCTGGGTACACTGACCCTGCCCTGTGCAGCATCTGGCAGTGAACCCCAGCACTTCTCAGGCTGACCTGGACTCAGCTGGCATGAGAGAACAGAGAGAGACACTTGAAGTATTGTAAAGGCTTAGACCATTCCACAGAGAATTAATATGGCCTGTAGTTCCAGTAACTGGAGAAAACGGAGATCTGGAAAGCAAGAACAAAAGCAGGTTAAGTTCCTATATACCCCTTGGACCACAAAAAAAAGGAGCACAAAATGTGAGAGGGAGGACTTAGCTTCACAGCATTACACACTTCAGCACCACACTACTGAAGGGCAGGTTTCTGCTGCTGTCACTTAAGGAGCACAAAGTTACTTGCTCAAGGTGACTGCTGCAGAGCTGGAACTGAGCATTGATCTACTGGAGTCTAGGTTACTTGTTTTGTCTCATCCACCTCATGACTGAGAACACAGAAGTGTCCGCTTGCTCCTTTCCATCTAGTCACCAGCTCAGCAGACATCTGCCACACCACTATACTTATCCTATGGCTGCTTGCTAGGCAGTGCCAGCCAGCTCCCTGGCTCCAGAACACTGACTCATCCCTTATTTTCAGCAAGCTGAACAGAATAACATCACATCAAATCTGAGGTCCTCTCAAAATCCAGAGTTAAAAACAAAGCCCCCTTATCAAGGCTATTACCTTGTCCTTCAGTTGCTGGCAAAGCTGCAGTGAAACTGTGAAGAAGACAAGGGCATCATTTAACCACGGGACAACACATTCCACTTTATGGACATGGCTGACTTCATATCGCTGGCTGCCAAACTCACTGGTTGGGGGGGAAAAGAGCACAGCTTCATACACAGCATAGAACTCAAATGTCTTACATTCCAATAGGAGAGATTATGATTTCTATCACAATTAAATCAGCACCTGGCAAAGTTCCAGAATGCAGACACTCAAGTCCACCTCTGACCAGATTTATAGTTAAGCTAAAGGGTGAAGTTAGGAAGTTCCCTTCATTCCAAACAGGCACAGAGGCAGGGAATGCAGATGGCAATGCCAATAACCAAACACTCATTTTTGTTGTAAGCTCTCATCTCTAGATAAACTCATGGTACTGTCTAGATGGGCTGAATCCTGGAAATTCACATATTTCAGCCTTTAGGACTAAGTCATTAAAGAGACACAACAGAGCATTCACAGGCACAGCAAGTGACTCAGTCCAGCTTCTCCACTTCAGAGATGCTACAATGGAAACTGCACACAGCTGTTTGGATTTCACCCTCAAGACATACCAACACCTATTATCCAGGTACACTACCCTTGCAGTGACTGTACTTACAACATGGCCCCAGGATTGTGCAAAACAGACCCTCCAGCAGGCTTGAAGTTCTAAAGAAGGAAAAGGTCATTAGGATTTTGATGTACTAAACAAACCACTTAGAAGAAAGACATTTAAGGCTTACACTTTCAGTAGCCTGACATCAAGAAACACCCATGCTCTATTTGCTTGGACACTCCATCAATATGGAATCCCTTTTGTTAGAACCCTTCCTGCTCCTTCATGAAAGGAGTTCGTTCCTCCATTGGCTGAGTTCAATGTAGCTACAAATTTTATCACTACAGAAATAAGATGAGAAGATCCAGCAGAATAACAAAATATAGATTTTTAGGAAAACCTTCCTTATGGAAGGACTGCAATTAATAAAGCTTAAGAGTTTAACGCTGTTTTTACAGGACATCAAGTTGACCCATGCAACAGGTGGAGCAGAAAAGTATCCATCAAAACTCCATGAGGAAACCCAAGATGCTACTCAGATGTAAACTGGATTAATATAACTATGCCCTTCCAAAATGACACAAAATTATCAAACTATATTTAAAGTATTTGGTAAAAAATGGCTTACTCCAGAGCACTGGTATGTTCTTCTGGGCTAAGCAGCCATGCCCTAAACTAGATTTAGAGCCAGTGTTCTGTGTGCAGCAGACCTAAACACAGACACTTAGTACCAGCTGCACTTATTTCTGCATTATTTTATGAATATAACATTGCACCAGGTAGCAGTGTGATCTCCTCCTCACAGTGGGATGTAAGGAGAGGAACCTAAACAAGGCTCAGAAGATAGCAGGCATCACCTTGGTTGTGGTAGGCTGCATCACGTGGAGCTGGTAGACAGTGAGGCACAGCTTGTTCAGGTTAATATAGAAATTCACAAGGATGTCCGGAGGCAGCGCAGGAGTGAACATTTTCTAGCAAGAAAATTAGTTGCTTTGTCAGTGAAAAGATCCTAATTTCTAATGTTGGGAAATCATGCCCTTTTCCCAAGCCATACTACAGTTACCCCATGACAAAAGAAAAATATTAGGAGAGAAACAAAGACTGCAGGCAAGAACTGCTGTTCTCACGGCCCTTGATCAAATGGTATGTGCTTGACAGTGACAAGAGAGGATGAAGCAGTGTTCAGAAGGGCAAATCATCCCTGGACAAGACTCTTGGGCAGAGAACAGAACTTACTCTCAAGAGAACCAGAGTCCTCATGCCCAAGTCATCTGCATTCCCACAGGAAGATACAGAGCAGCCAAAACCAATCAGGATTTGCACTTGCTTCACTTCTGCCTCAGGAGACACTTCAGAAACCCACTTCCACCAGGATGCAGCACAGTATACAAATTATTGCAATACTGCCAGACCTGTATAGAGATCTAGACCACCACATACTTACTGTGAGACCACTGGAGGCAATTTCTGGTAGTGTCAGAGTGGCAGGAGTGGTCAGCCGATTTCGGGCTCTGGAGAGCTGCAACATCACAGCATCCATAAGCTACAAGGTAATGTACAGAACCACTGTTGAGTGTGATTCCTGGACGGCTCTGGACAGAGTGCTGCAGAATCCTACAGCCTTCTGCAAGTGTTAAAATAACAACTGCCACTACCCCTCATCTTCCTAGGAATTCAGGAACTTATTGGGAAGGGGTGGCTCCCACATAAATGCAGTTTAACTTTTACCACCATCAGAGACTTTTGAGACAGGTCAGGAGTGTTCAATACCAGCAACTGATGAGAGAACAGCTATTCATTACAAGAATACCAAGCCAACATAAGATCAATTACTGATGCTACAGAGGCATCAACAAACTCATCATCAGCTCTTCAGAAAAACAGGCATTAAGGAAAAAACATCACAGGTACAACTGCTGCATGGGCTTCCTCTGTTCATAACCAGCTATGAGTAAGGCAGTAGATAAAAAGAACCAGCTCATTGTGAGGCCAATCCTGCCAGAAACCACAGTTCAAAGGCCCTTCAGGCAGACTTCCTCTTCCAGAATAAAAGGGGGAAGCAACATGTCTGTTTTAGAGCTCATGACTGCTAAGATGAAGGCACTTTGTATAATGACTAATATCTCCCCTTACTTCCACTCGAGTTTTCTTACATTTGATGCTGTGATGAATTCTAATGAAAAAGCCAAAATTCTGTTGCATTCAGAGAGCATTTTCAAGCAGAAGGTTGGGCTTCACTGCCATGCAGCAGCTGCTCTGTATTAGACCCCAGAAAATACTACTCGCAAGAGAGAAGTCACTTTCAGCTTTTCAGTAAATCAGAAGTACTGTCATCTTCTGTTTACTGATGGCTGCCTCACTGCTGCTCTCACCTGCAGCACTGATCAACAGAGAGTAACTTATGTAACATCATCCACAGAAGATCAAGGAACATCCTCCCAGATTATCACTGATCTGTAACAGACTGCTCAGATTACTGTTCACCAGGATGTACAGCCCTGTAACTAATGCTAAACTAGTACAGATTCATATAAAATATGAGGTTTCATGGACGTTTCTTGACATGGTACATATGGGTACAACTATTAAGTCTGTTTCCACTAAGAGACTCAGACAGTAATCTGCATTAACTGTGTTTAAAACAACAAATGGAGGAAAGAAAAATGCATGTTCCTACCCAAGCATCAGGAGCTTTCTTCTCACCTTGAGCACCTCCAAGCCTGTTTTGAACTGGTAGTTCACATCTCTGTTCATAAGCAGGTAAATGGCTTGGTTCACATGGTTTCTAGCATCCTGGATCTGCAAAGGTACAAATATAGCCCTATGAAAGAAACACTCCACAATAACATGTACTCAGAAGTAAAGGTTTCCTCAATTATCTCACTGACCTTAAGAATGGTGTCTTCTCAAATCTAATGCCATGTCTAAACGTCAGACACTCTCTAACACAAACCTACCACTGCTGCCCAGAAGCATTACTGGGTTCTCCACTCATGGACTGGAGATACAGAACAGTCTGACAGCTACAACCTGGATTGTCAGTACAGATATTGTTCCTGTCCTGAAGTGACATCAGGCACTCTCATCCTGGGAGCGCTCTGACCACGACCAATTGGTAGGAATTCTCACTGCTAATGGCATACAGCAGTCAGCTCTAGCACCATGAACAATGATTTCATCCTATCAGAGCTAAAACAAATGACATCAATGAGCAGCAAGCACTGATTTCTAATACAGTGTCTCTGTCAGTATCCCATAGTCCTTCTGAAGTGAAATTGTTGGGATTCAGAGTAATCTCCAGCATCAAGAAGCTGTGCCATTGTGTGGGACCGGACCAGACTCAGGACGCAGCTGGCTCAAGTTCCTCTCAAGCAAGAGGAACACAGTCATAAAAGCAAGCTTGATAGGTGTATCCTTGCTTTCATGGGAGCAAGGACCAACCAGAGGAAGACAATGGCCCTGGGAGAAGCTGACTTGTGTTCAATTTCAGGCAGCAGCGTGAAAATGGAAAAACAAACCCAAGGAGTAAATTAGAGGGTACAAATGGAACAGCTGAGCAGAGAAGCTTGTACAAGAAGTGTCTGCTGGGAGACAGGCTACACAGCTTGGGGTATTTGTAGTTTGATATATTTACAATGCCCTCTAGCAGTTGCAGCTCCCAGCTCTACATCCTTGTAGAAACCTCCCTGGCGTAGACCTGGCTCTGGTTCCTTCTAATGCAGAGCTCAGGGAACACAGAACAGCCCTGCTCTTAGAAAGCTCTTGCACTGGAGGCCACAGAGAGAAGAGTGAGAATGGTAAGTCCAAGTCCACTGTCGGACTGCAGAGAGACTGCAGGTAGTTGGGTGTGGATACTCTCAGCTCAGTCAGAGAGAAAGAGAAAGAGAAAGGTTCTCTAACCAGGCGAGAGCCTGGGAAGCAGTTGGGAAAGAATGTAAATAATTCTCTAATCTATCTTGTTGTTCACACTGTTTATAGGTATGTTCTACCAGTGTGCGTCATTCACTGCACACCAATGGTGTAAGATGTTTTTACTCTAAGACCAATGAAATTAGTCCGCACGATGTTCTCTATATATAGAGTGGTGCATTTGAAATAAATCGGAATTCATTCTCTTTGCCTTCTAACTTGGAATCTTTCATTCCCGTCCTGCTCAACAGCGACACCTGGGCATCTCCAAATATCACCACCTCCAGCCTTTACATCTCCTAGAGGCTTCTGAGCAAGCTAAACTGCTCCTGGCAGCACTACCCAACCAAGCAATGCCAACCCTGCTGTTATGATTTGCTCCATTCATATTTCCCCTTGACTTTGCTTTATTTTCTAATCAACTTCCTCAAAATGTAAGTGCCTACACTTGTGTTCCTCAAAAACATGCCTACGCTACAACTTCTTACCCATGACTTCACTTCATACAGAGAAACAAAACTCCAACTGTCATCACTCATTAAGGGAAGACACTCCGTTGAGATGCTAATTTTTAATTCAGACAGGCCAAAGATCACCATATAACCACTTCAAATGCTTTTTAACTCAGTTCTTTAGGCACCCACACTCCATATCTGAGCAATGTTAGAACAGAAAATGCAAGTAAATAAAGGAAGTTGTTTTCCATAAAATCTGGTAGAAGTCTACCAACCAGCCAGCAGTACAAAACAGCCACAAAAGAGGAGGCACTGCTGAGTGCCATCACAAAAACTTCCTTGCTTTGTTGCAAGGCATAAAGAAACACAGTCAAGTTTGGTATTAACATCCCAAGTACACAATTGTCTAGATTTCTACAAAGTTACTAGGTAGAGCTTTCACTGCTAAATCAGATGTTGGGAACCCCACTCAATGCCAAATGTTCTCATCACCTGAGCTATGGCACAAGGAAATACACTGAATCCATTTTCCTCCAACCTACCCAGCTATGACAAAGTAATTGAGGAAAACCATGTCTTCAGATACTAGACCAGGTCCTGAAATCAGGTATGTCCCAGCAAAATGATGGGAAAGAGATTCTGGTTCTGGATAGCTGCATTCTTTTAACTCCTTACCTGAGGGAACTCACACATGCTACTGGAACACAATAATTTGTTCTCAGTGTAAACAAATGCATCTGGAAGAGAATGAGAACAAGCTACTCAAAGCCCCTGAAGCTGCTCTTTGACCTGCTAGCTTGTGATGACATGGGACAGTCCTGCACAGGCACCTCAGGCACTCCTTTACAGGATCATGACTGCTACACAGACAGCCTTCAGATCAACTGGTGTGTCTGGAATGAGCCCACCCAGGCACCCCAGCTGAATTTAACTTATTTAATTGCACCTGCTTCCTCCCTTAGCTCTTACCACTGTAGCTCATGTGGAATGGACATAACAATCTCTCTCGAAAGACTAAAGTTACTGCTCAGAGAGCACTTAGGCTTGTTGGATGGGTGGGCATCTAGAGCCAACAGGTACCTGCTGCAATTTCCACTGCTTGTCTTCCCGGAATGCAAAATGCAGGAGCTGATTGTTTCTGGGCATTTTCAGATTAACATCCTTGAAAAAAGAAACAAACACATGAGACAAAGAAATGCCTGTATGCAGAAGATGGTGGCTGGCAGTCACATTCCCTTCATTCAGACCATCCTAACAAACTGCCTTTCTGCAGTCCTGACACAGCCAGAATCTCAGTGCTTCCACAGGATGGTATTAATATTAATACAAAGAACAGGTTGAAATGCATTGAGTCAATCAGGATCCTGGCAGGACACATGACCTCAGCCCAGAAGGTCCCCAAGGCAATTTGTTATTATACAACAAAAGTGGTAAAGGCAAGAAATCCCCATGGAAGTTGACTACAGCACTCATCACTACATGGTGGTTGGTAGAAGGGGATGTCAGATGCTGGACCTTGATATATTTCAATGGTTGCTGAAACATCTAGACCAATTAGGGAGAACTGACAAAGAACACTGATCACTGGTAACACATAATCAGGGTGACCTCCCTCCCTGAGGTGATCAAAGGGTGGTAAGGGTGACACCCACCCCAAACCAAGAAGTATTGCAACTACTCACAGCTTGACACAGTGCATCTCCCTGCAGCGTCATCACACCTTTCACCTGGTCTGTGCTGGAATGAGAGGAAACATCTGGGCAACACATGTCACAAGAGGCACCTATCAATTGCCAGCCTACCACCTCCCCTCCTCCATGGCTCCTCCTGCCCAGGATCTGAACACTACTCCTGCCCAGTAGCTGGACACCACACACACTTTCAAGTCCCCAGTTCTTGGCCTGTGGTAAACTCCAGTCATATTTTTTATGGGCCACCTCACCCTAACTGCTCTGCCTAAAACATTACCTTCATTTCTGATCCCATTCTATTTCATGTATCACCTGTCAACAATTTGGCTGCTGTTACGAACAGCTCTAGCAGGCACAAACACAAGACAATAAAATTAATTACTGACATTGAAGAGTTAGATGATTCCTACAGGAGTTGAAAGCTACAACCCACACTCCATTCCAAGAAAAAAGACCCAAAATAAGTAGAACCCCACAACCTCAAAAAAGTAAAAATCCCACAGCACAAACCCTCTGAAAGGTCCTGCAAGATGACTCACATGTACAATGAAAATGTGAGGAGAGGACTGAAGCATCTGGCCGGGCCATACCTTACATTTTACTATATTAGAGACTCTTGATCAGCACTGCAAGATCCACAACAAATGAAAACTAAACTAAGTTTAACTAAGATCTGAAGAAGACAGTGTTCAAACTTAGAACAGAATTACTGCATGATTCCTTGCAATGATGTGACATTCCTAATGACTATGGTAAACCGCTTTGTGACAAGCTTGTGAACTCTGCTAGTATTGAGACCAAGGGGCCACACTGAGGATCAAAAAATGGGTATCAATTTCAGAAGAAGTGCACATCTATAGCACCTTCTGCACAAGCCTCAGTTTGCTTTGTGTGAAGGTGATTTACTATTTCTACTTCAGGGAGATTAGGACAAAGGTTAAGATTTCTCCATAGTCAGGGTCAGAAACTGAGTCAAGAGCAGAATTCAGGTCTTGTAACTGCAACTCCCTGTGTCATAATCAGAAAAATGCCATTTGGCAAACTGCCTGCAGCACTGAAGCAACACACAGGCATGTGATCAGGAATCTGTGACTACCTTATAGGTGTCAGCATGAAATGGCACAAGGCTGGCTCAGGTAGCCCTAGAGCACAGCTACCGACTGTTACTCTCACCTGCCATGAGAGCTAGTTTGTTTTCCTTAAGGCAAAATATCCTATTAAAGAAAACCCATTACTCCAGGGCTTCTGCAAAGCCCTTCACCACAGATTCTCCAGGATCTGCACCCTTTGCTGCAGAGGGAAGTGACTACCACCACTACCCTGATGTGCTGACTACCACCACTTACCCTGATGTGCTTAGTACAAAGTTCTCTTGCTTGACAGCTCCTCCTGAGCCACTGGTGGGCAAGGCAAAGCGGTGGGAGGCCTCCTGCCCAAGAGAGGACACAGTGAGTGCTGGAGCATCTGTCTAAGCCCAGCACACCATGAGCCAGGAACAAAGATAATGTGGACACCATCAAGGGGTTGAATATGTAGCAGTCACCTCTGCCAGCCTCCTGAAGTCCACCAAGCAGAGCACTTGGATTTCATCCTACTGCAGGACTGGCAAAGCCCAGGAGGAGGCTCAGCACATGCAACCCATAGCAAAAGGCATTTTCAAATCCCACACCCTGGAGCTGGACAGTGCCAGCAGGATCCCCAAGCTGCCCACAGAAAGAGCAGCACCCAACAGCTCAACTCTGCATACCCTCAGGCACCATGGTGCTGCCCCTTATAACAGCTGGTCTTTACACATGAAGGAAGTGTGGAGAGCCCTCCCCAGCCCTCCATCTGGTTATACTGGCTGGTGACTACCCTTTACACACTTCACCCTCAAAACTATAATAAATTCTTCAAAATGGGTACTATATATAAAGGTATTGCAGTCTATTGTTACCTGCTATTGACTCCAGTCCTGAGGTTCTGAGGCAGCACTACGGCACTCACACAGTGCTCTGACACTTGCCCCTCATCTCCACATTTTTAGCCCTGCTCTTCCATCACTCCATAAGCTCCAAAAGCCAGAGAGTATTAAGGGGCTGGGCCTGTTGAACACTGATCCAGCAGACACACAGTGCATAGAAATCCCTTTGGCCAGTTCCCCACTGGCTGCTTGGAAAGAGTCAGTCCCGCAGCGCATGCTCAGGCTGGAGAAAGGTGAGAAAAGTGCTGCCCATCTGCTTCAGCTGAACACATCAGGCCTGTGAAAGGGGCAGGTACCAGCAGAGGACTGGGCATGTTGAGGAAAGGATGATTTTGAACAAGGAGAGCACATGCTAGTAATTACTACACAAGTAGCAGCTGTCATCTAAAGGCCATGTTGCTTGCTTCCACCAGCACACGTCAGAGTTACAGGCAGATTCAGATTTTCTGTTCCAGAAAATATTCATATCTCAGGCAAATGCCTGGCAGATAGGTCTGGCTGGTTCCATGTGCCTTTTCAAAGCAGCTCTCAGCAGAAGGTAAAGAACAGAGCAATCTTGGGGAAATCAGCTTTACTGTGTGTCCTCAAGAGCAGAGGGCAAGCAAACACCAGGGACAGAACTGGACATGTATGGATGACCTTTCTGTGCAGCCTCTACCAAAAATTTTTCCTGCAGGGGAAACCTATCACCATTCCTTACAGAGAAGGTCAAACAAAACTCAGACAAAATTAACCTCACCTTCAAAATATCCTGCAGCTGTCTCAAAACAGCATGGACCTCTTCTTGTAAAAGCCATTTAAATTCTTCTTCCTATGTCATGGAAAAATAGCAGTGGAATCATTAGACATCAAACACTGGAAGCAAATCTCTCAGACACATGCCAAAATTATTTAAGTTCAAAGTGTACTGCTGTTTCTGTGCTGTTTAAATAAAGAAGAACAAAAGATTTCTTCCTGATTTGTTGAAACACCTCAGTCTCCACATCTCCACTTCTCCAGCCCAGTCCAATGAACTGATCTCATTCTTGCCATGACTTTGTTTAAGAAAGCAATTTGGTACACAAATCACTGCACCAAAAACCTAGAATTGAATGCAACTTTCAGAGCAAAGTAAAAATACTACTGTGTCAAAAACTGGGGCATGTTTTTAAGCTGTTGAGATGGACTCACCTGGCTGCCAGACACGTACCCAGCCTCCCTCCCTGCCCCTTCCTCAATGGGTCAGGGGAGGAAGTAAGATCATGGGCCAAGGTAGAGCTAGGGAGATCCATTACCAACTCCTGGCACAGACAAAACTGAATCAATTTGCAGGCAAATTTATTGCTAATTAAGTGCTGAGAAACAACGATAAGAACTAAAATGAGCATGTCCACCCCCATCCCCAGCATTTCACCAAGCAATAGCAGTCTAAAACCAAAACAAATTAAACTGAAAAGGGGGTTGGGGGTGGGGGGGGACACAGGATGGGGACTCCAAATCACTGGGGCAAATTCAGTAATGAATGAATTCGGTTCTGATGACTCACTGCCTTGAGCCTCCATTGGCTACTGCCACAGAGAAGACTCTATAAAGCAGACCCTCAAAGCACATCTAGTGTTCCTGTTAAACCACGAGTCCCCATGCAGGTCATCAAAGAAGTGGGGAACAGAAGCAAACATGGGACAAAGAAAAGATTGCCACTTGTCATTCTGTAAGAAAAGATAAATTTTCCATGGGGAGAGTTCTGAGCTGGTTGCCCACAGAAAAACAGGCAAGCTATGGTCCACTCAGAACTTTAAGCTTGCAGTTTCTCTGCTAGATGGTTCCTGTTCACCATGAGGAACACAACCCCCAACTGATGCGTCATCACCTTATGCAAGAGTTATCCCAACAACCAGTAGGACAAAGTCAGGTTTGTTTCAATAAACATTTATCCAAGACAGGCACACACAACAAAGCCAGGCAGGATTCCCTGTTATTCAAAGCAGTTTGGGTGCAAGACCACTGACTTCAACCCTTTAATCCTCTTTTGGGTTTTTGGGAATTATACTGATCACAGAATATTCTCAACTGGAAGGGACCCCAAGGATCATGAAATCCAAGTGTGGGCTCTACATAGGACAGCCCCAAGAATTCTACCATGCGCCTGAGAGTGTTGTTAAAACTCTCCCTGAAATCTATCAGGCAGGGTGCTGTGGCTTCTGCCCTGGAGAGCCTATTCTAGTGCCTGACCACCATCTAGATAAAGAAACTTTTCCAAATATCCAGCCTAAACCTCCCCTGACAGAGCTCCATGCTGTTCCCTCAGATCCTGTCACTGATCACCAGAGAGAAGGTGGATCAGCAACTCTTTCACTCTAATGTTTGCCCTCCTCCAGGTTCCTAAAGGAACAGTGATCCCATGGGTGCAGCAGATACCTTTAGTACCTCCAACATGCACCAGCATCATGTAGGTGTTTCTACTCAAAATGCCCACTGGTGTCTTTCTTTAGTCACAGCAAGAATCTCCTTTCCCCTGCCCATTATTTTGGACTAAGTCAAGTTTGTGCACATCTGTGCACTGTACAGCTGTGTTTTTGGGGAATGCTGGTCATACTCTTCTAAACTATATGACATTAGAAAACCCCGTTTTCCTATGTGGCTTTCCACCCAGACCGACGGATCTCTGAATTCCTTCTCGATACCGGAGATTTCATTCCTCCCCGGAGGAGGCTGCAGTGACGCCTGTTCTGCGCCGTCCCCGCTGCTACCGGTTCACTAGGGCGGCTCGGGCACCCGCCATGTGCAGGGCGCTTCAGCGGGACATCAAGGTCAAAGGACACATTGACGGTGTGCCGTGAGCAGGGCGACCCCGGCCTTGCCACCCCACCCGAGCCGGCCCATAGGAGGAGCGGCGCCGGTGGCAGAGACCGGGGCGCCGCTGCTAGGCCAGGTGGGAGGAGACCGCGGCCTCCGAACCACGCGGCGACGGGGCTCGGGCACCGGCCCGAAAGCATGCCGGATCTTCGGCAGCGTCTACAGTCAGGGCAGCTGCTTTAGGGCTGGGCCCGGGCAGCCCCCGCACAGCACTCGGCCCGGACCCAGGCGCAGGGGCCTTGCCGCCATCCCGCGGCTCCGAGCCCGAGCAGACAGAACAAGACTGCGGGGCCCGGCAGTGCTGTCATGCACAGGGAGAAGCCGCTGCCGCTCGCCCTGGCTCCGCCGAGCGGCCGCCCGACTCACCAGCACCGCCCGCTCCCCCTGGGTCGCCATCGCCGCCGCCATCCCGACACCGCCGGCCCCGCCCCCGGCACTCCACGCGCACGGCCCAGCAACGCCTGATTGGGCAAGCGCCGCTTCCCTTCGCCGTCCGCGGGGGCGGGGCCACGCGCGCGACGTCAGACAGGGCGGGGCAATCGCCCGCATAACCCCCGAGCGTGTCCGGCTGCAAGATGGGTCCGACCTGCCTGCCCGCAGCCGAGCGCACAGCGGCGAGGATCAAACCGAGCTGTGTGTAAGAATACTCAAATGAGGGAAGACGTGGAAGTTTCATCACTTAAATAAATGCCTTTATGCAGGAAGTGAGGTCTTTGTATAGAAGTCGGAGAACCCTTTCACAACGGTTGTACTGCGAGTGAGACGAGAGGTGAGGGCATAGTACCTTCACCACAGCAGCCCCTGGGGGGATGGGAAGATGGGAATGATCCTTCAGGGTAGGGAAAGCTTCCAACAGCCCCAATTCCTGATGCAAGCACAGCTCTCGACTTCCTATCTGTTGCTTTTAATGACAGTGCTTCAGAAAGAGTGCTTCCTCAGACACCTATAACTCACTGCACCTGAAACCCACTATTATCTATCTACATTTTGTCCTCATGCCTCAGAGCAGGAACAGCTGCTGCTGCCCAACTGTCTGATTATCCACAAGCAGTATTCAGAGCTTGTAAACATTTCAGTTAAGGATCATATCTTGGAATACCCAACTGCCTGCTGAGTTAGTGTTCACAGAATCATGGGATGGCTGGGGCTGAGAAGATCCTTAATGCTCATCTCATTCCACTCTCCTGTGATGTACAAGAATCTTGCACCGCACTCAAAAAAACGCAAATGCCAGAAGGATGAATATCCCAGCCCAAAACTTAACAGAAGTTGTCATCAACACTGGAACATTAAAACCAAGGATCCTCCTCTTATCCCAGATGCATGTAGCCCTCTGCACAGAGAGCATGGAATTTATCCAAACTCATCCTCTGTAATGCCTCACTGACAGTTCCAAGCTTGAGCAATGATTGAAATGCTCTCAGGATTACTCAGTTTTCAGATTACTTGGTTTCAGCAGCTCTGAGTTTCTAATGTTCTGAGAAACACATACTTCCTTAATGCCCCAAGACAGCTCTGACAGGCTTTAGAAAATGCCACATAACATTTTGTTACCAAGAAAGGTTTTATTCTTTTTGCCAGTAGCTTTGTTAATTGCACAAAAAAAAAAGTCTTTGCCATTTAAACATTTTCACACATCCTATTCTGAATGACAAATGTTAATTAAAAACAAGGCAGGAAAATAAAAATTCACAACCTTAATGAACTATGGGGTCTATCATTGAGGAAAAAGGAAACTGCTTTTCTTACAAGCTTTTCACAAGTGTCACATTTTCTCTTTAAAAAGGAGGGAGTCAAAAAAAAAGCAAACTTCTAAAACAAATCTTCATAAAAAGAAACTTTACAGAATTGTCAACAATATTAGGACAACATTTAACTAGCCAGTTTTATTAGAGCATCTTCTCAATCCACTGCTTCCCCCACTTCCCTCCCCCAAATCTCAGGCCTAGGAACAGACTCAAATCCATGTTCAGAGGCTACAGACATAAATACAAGAATCTGAGTGAGAATGACAGCAATCTCAACTGGCATCTGGAACAGTCTGGATTCCCCCATTTCCATCCCTTCTCTTCACAGCCACATCAGAGCTCTTTGGTCTCCTCCTGCTCCTCCTGGGCACACCTGTGACTGTACAGCTGTCCAGGCAGCACTGCAGCCACTCTACAGCCACCCACAATGGCAGAAAGCTGCAGTCAGACCCTTCCAGGATAAATTACAGTGTTCAACTAGTCCACATCTGCCACTCACTCAGAAATAACCATCTCCATTTTGGGAACTACAGTATTTCTAGAAACAAACCCTGCAGCCATGAGCTGCCTTGGGACTGGTCCTTTGAATTCATTATGAAATACCTGTCACAGGACTTGAGAACTCCTTTGGCATTCTCTCTGTATCCAGAGGCACCACAAACTAACAAAGATCCTCCATTACCTTTGCTCACACCCATTTACCATCACTCTGGCCCAAGAGGGCAGGGACAGGTGGAGGATGCCACTGAACTGGCTCAGTACAGTTCACTCTCAACTGCACATGGGACAGTACCTCCTTCTTCCTCCCAAAAGATTTTTTTCCTTTAGTCTCATTTCCTGCCTCCAAATCTACAACTTCCCTCAGATGCCCACAATGCACAATTCGTATGAGAGATTTTTTTTTTACTGTAGCATGTTTAACAAAAGACTTCAGATGCTAACTGTGGAGTTCTGGGTGGAGAAGAACAGTGTGCCAAAGCAAGTCAATGGCTAACTATCCTGGCAATTTTACGTGCCTTTAATGTGAATACCTACATACAGAATGGCAGTGGCATTGCCAAAAGAACACAGGTGTAGAACTACCATCACCCACGCACAGTGGCCAACAGGCAGTGAGGTCTGACAGCTCTGTTGCCAGATGTTCACTACAGGATATAAGTAATGCAGAATACAGCATTAGCCCACAAGGAACAGTCATCATAGGACGTGAACTCAAAGTAACATTTACAGCATAAGGCATTAGATGTTGTGATTCAAAATGTGTATGTGACACTTTCTTTCTTAACAAGGTGTCCCTGAACCATACACACATGCTGCACAAAGCAAGACTGGTAAGAAATCCTAACCCTGGGGAAATTTACTTACACAGCCATTAAGTTCCTAGAAAAAAAAATAAGGTGGCAGGAGCAGATGTCAGGAACACAACCTAACTTGAATCCGTCTTCTTTTCCTTTCAGAATCCCAGCCCAAGGGAGGAAGGAGATTGTACCACTTGAGAAGTTATTTTGGCCAAAGTTTCTCACTGGCATTTTTCTAACACTTGAATTTAAAATGCAAGAACACTCCCAAAAGGCTAATACTGAGAATTGTTTTTTTTTCCAAACCAAAAACCAAGCCACACTCCGTGCATTTTTTGTGACAGGCATCCTTTGGACTCTGGGTTGCTCTGCTATCTACACTGAGAGCATCTCTGATCTCTAGCCTTGGCATCCGCAGTTCATGTTGCCCATCTCTAGACTAAAGTTCAGCAGTGGTCTTAGCCTCCCCAGTCTCAGTTACTGGTCTTTCTAGAAGTTGGTATCTGGCTATAAGTAGAGTTTACAGATACAGGGAGAAGGCTTATAGCATGCTATCTTGTACCCAAAATAGTAACACTAAGAACATGTATGGAAAATCTGACATGTATAAAGGTCACCAGTCAGTACACAAAAGTATCCCTGTGAGGTAGGTAACCATCACCCACCTTTATAGATGGGCAAACAGGCTGAGAGATGTGACAACCACGCAAAGGCCAGAGAGCGTGGAAAGGAGCTCAGGAATCTCAATTTCTTGAATCATTCTTCTCTCCCCTTTCAGACTCACCACTCTGCTTGTGCACTGCTGCAATCCAAGACACCTTTGTAATTATTGACTACAAGGGTTAAAAAAAACAAACAAGTAGTAACATAACATAAGCTAAGGCCAGGAACAAGTAAAATCTCTAGCCCAGTTTTATAGGCACTATGTTTCTCTTGCAGTTTTCTATGCAAACGTGTTACTTTCCAATGATGTTATGGATGGGCTATGATAAGCCTTTCAGGAGCCTCATTGACATAGGCATTCTCCTATTTTCAGTACAGTTTGTGTTCCCTAAGCGGTAGTTGTCTGTACAGGGGAAGACATGGATGCAATGTGTTGTCTTTAACAGTACAGGAATTCCTCCATCAAGGTGGGGAAGTGGAAGTCTAAAAAGAAACTGAATCAAGACAGTGTTGCACTCAACTCCCCTTACCCTCTGGAACTGCCCTTCTCCTCCATGGGAGGTGCTTTGTTCTCTATGACAGTGGCTACTTAGCAGGAATGCTCCTCACCTTACTTGGGACCAAGGACTCGAGTGATATTCACAGGTAGATGGGATGTATGTCACCCTGTCCCCTTGATGCAGAGAGTCCAACACTTGCATTATTTCACAGCAAAGAAGAAAAGGGATTGTTAGAAACAGCATCTTGGACTAGCAAACAAAGAGGAAAACTAAAGCAGCCAAGCAGCAGATTTCTGGCAGAGTTGCCTCAGAGCTTCTGAACAATTGCCGCTGTTTCGTCTCATGACTGTCAGTGCATGGCATGGATTTTTCTAATTAGACTGCAACAATCCGAGCCCCCTCCTCCCCCCTCCTGCCACAGTGGAAGGCTCATCACAGCAGGTCTCAAAGTTGTGTATAAAAGGAAATGGAAAGACAGAGATGGACTGGTCCAGAGTTAAAACCCAGTATCATAATAATATTAATCAATCATTATTGTATGAACAGTAAGAAGGGTGCAGCCTAATGGATGTAGGCCCTGTACACTGCGGACATGTCGTTGTCAGATTGGTCCAATGCTTTTGCTCGTTTATAGACCTAAAGAGAAATCAGAAAAGGATCAGAGCTTGCTCTTGTGTGAAGCCTCCTCCCAGCATAAAAACTCCTTTGCTGACCACTGCAACCAGAGAACTGCATAGTATGTCAAATAATCCAAGTGCAGATCAGAAAATGCCAGGTCTTTCTGTGTTTCCTGATGTAACATTCTAAGGGTCTCTACAATCAAAACAAATCAAATGCCACCCTAGTAAAAAAATATTTCAATCACTGTTTCCCTTGTCTTAGAGATGACATAATTCTTTGATCTGTGTCTCTGGTTGACAAATGGCTCTGTTGAATAAATATTGAAGAACACATCTGAACACTGAACAACTCTTACCTCGTTGGCAGCAGCGGCCATGGGAGTTGGGTGGTTGACAGAATCGCCCAGTGCAATAGCTAATCTAAGATCCTTCTGGATATATTTCAGGTAGAAATCAGGTTTAAAGTTTCCTTGCAAGATATCTGTGGAGAGGAACCCATGCAAAATTAAGCATGACAAAAGTAAGCCAAGCCCACTCTACAGGGGGCTGCAATTCAACACCAATCTCTCCAGTGCTGATCACTACTGTTTTTCTACTCTCTATCTTCATCTGGCCACAGCAGATTGATGTCACTAGTGCCCACTGACAAAGTGAGCTCAGATTTCTAAGCAGCTTGCCCTCCATTTCACTTTTTACCCTACCCCAATGAAGTCCTGACTTAAGCCCTAAGCAGTCCTAACTCAGATTCTCAGAAGTCCTAGCTATGAAGGGGAAGGAATAGGAACTCAGCTCTTCATTTCCAGAATGCTTAAAATAACCATTATCCCAGGCTGATGAAGACGAGATTGTTATTTTCTACCTTCTGCCACTATCTGAAAAGCTGCTAGACTGTAAAAATGACTTGTAAGAAAACAATGTAAGAGAACTTTACTTTGGCACTTCTGGTCCAGGAAGATGCTGGCAAGTTGTCCCTGATTGAGGATATCCAGAAGGGTCTGCTGGGACTGGCCAGTCACTTGAGCCAAAGTCAGTCCTTCTGCTATTGTTGCCATGAAGCTGCCTTGGACCATGTTCACAATCAGCATCATCTTGGCAGCATTGCCTACTTCACCTGGGAGCAAGACACACCATTTCAATTCCTCCAGAAGAGAAGTAGCAGCCCTGCTTCCCCAGCCCACACACCAGTAACACTGCTAGACTTCTGTCATCAAGCACTTGGCAGCTCTCCCTTGCCCTGAAAGACTTCAGAAAATATTCCCATTTTCCAAACACCCAAAGGAATGGAGAAATAGTAAGAAAATATGATTTAAAACCAAAAGTATCACAGATCCTCCAAAATGAGCCAGCATTTAAAAAGGAAACCTTAGCCTGCAGGCTCTGAAACTGGCCAAGTTCTAGAGCAGCAAGCCAATTTCCCGCACTGCCCACAGAGAAATGATATGGATGACATACATCTCAGAGTCCTTGCTGAAATTCCCAGTCCTTGCACTAAGAAACTGCTATCAGGCTCTCCATGTTTCAATTACCTAGGAAAAAAGAGGTCTTCCCCATGGCTTGGAAACAGCTGCTGCAGTCCTCATATAAACCCCTGTCGCCAGCCGCCAGGATCACAAGCATTCCATCATTAGAGAGCTGCTGGTTTCCTGAGACTGGTGCTTCCAGAAAGCGACCACCTCGGGACACTATCACCTGGGAGAAGAGCATCTCTGGTTAGCTGTGCATGAACAGCAGCAGGAACATCGTTTAGGGCATTTCTGCCACTAAGGACAGAATTTTAAAGCAGAACAAATAGCTCCAACAGGAGAAGAAAGCACTATTGTACTGTATCCTGCAAAGCGCGATTAAGACCAAAAGTTGACCTCACACTCCAGGCAAGTGTGAGGTCACTTGCCACCCATCACTACTGTGTATGTTTTAAGCAGCTGAACTGCATGCTTTTGTCATGGCACTCTATACTGGCCAAGGGATCAATGCTGAAGGTGTATATGTGGCATAAGAATTCCAGAAGATTGATCATTATATTTTCCCCTTTTTCCCACAGACGAAAGGCCTTTGACAGATCTCTTCAGCCCAGATGTTTACTAATGTGGGTGATTTGCATTCTCCGAATTAATGTTACACACTAGCGCATCAACAACAAGTCTACTTAAAACTTCACCAAAACCAGTTCCCCTTCCTTGTGAAACCACACACGCTGCCTTAGGGCAGTGGGGAGCAATCAAGATGCCAAAAAAGAAATCGCAGATACCACAGCAGAAGTAATCAGAACACTTCTACAGAAATCCTGTAATATTTCTACAGAATGAAATGTGGAGACATTCATTTTCCCCAACAAGAGCACATAAACTAGGCAGATTATGCATTTCATCAGTCATTAATCCAGACAGAGTTTTACCCTCCAGTTTGCTACAGAATACCAACCTGTCTACAAATATTTCTTCGGGGATCAAAATTTGGCTATCTGGTTGCACTGGCATCAGGTAACAGCTCTGCCAAATTTATAACTTTGCTGGTATCACCAGGGAACATCTCATCCAACACTGTTTGCTGGTTAAGACTTGACATGTTGTCTTGTTTGCCTGGAACTTGAAACTCTCCCAAAGACCTCTAGAAGCAGTTTTATTACCAACAGAAACTGAAGAACTGCTGCTGAATGAACACCTGCTGCTGTTAAGAGGCTCAGTTCAGTGATTACCTGGGCCAGCTCTGTGACTGTATCTGCATCCACAGTGGACATATCCACATAACACTTCCCTGGGCGAATCCCCTGCAACACTCCACTTGGACCAAGCACCAGCTGTGGAGAACAGAAGAGTGGTAAAGCAATAGGGTGTCTGCAGAGAAACCCCACTTCTGCAAGAGTCCAGCTGAGCCTGGCACTACACTACAGCAGCAGGCCCCCAGAACCGGCCCTCAAAGACTAAATTTTTTAAATGCTTAATTTTTGTTGGGACATTTATTTTTACACAGCTGCACTGCTCAGGATGTACAATGACCCAGGCTACTGTGGTTAGCAGGAATCAGAACTGGCATTCAGTGACTGCAATCTCATAGTCCAACCAGCGGAGGTAAAATAAGAGCTAATCCTTACATCCTTTGCTGCTTTTGGATCTGATACACAGGCAAACGTGATGTCACAGGTGGAGACTACTTCAGCAGGGGTTCTTCCCAGCCGTGCACCCTCCTGGATGAACAAATCACACTGCAAAAGGCACAAGTCCAAAGGTAAGACAAATTAAATGCAGAGGAAATGGATTCTTTGCATTTTGCGTAAAAACTCCACTGCTGGACACAACTCCAAAGGAGACAGGCATGTTAACTGCACAACAACTTCATCTTCTTCTGCTGCTTTGTCTACACACACACATGTGTGTGTGTGTGTGCGGGGCTCTTTTACAGCTTTTCTGAAGAACGGGTGAAGAACTTTGAAAGAAAGACACAAAGAAACAAAACTCTAAGGTGAAACGGTAAGAATGTTGTGGGTTTGACAAGAAATTATTAGGGAAAAAAGGAAGATTTAGGGAAAAAAATTGGTTAAAAGATGTAGAAACATGTGTTACTGGATAGTAACAGGAATATACACATCTGAGATGAGTGTGTTTCAGAGGGCTGCTGCTTCAAAATTGTAGCTCCTTTTTACCCTATCCCCTCATACCAGCCATGTTTTGCTCTTGAAAAAATTAATCTTTTCATCCCCTTTTAACAAAGTAACCACAGTGCCCTTCCTGCTTTGCTATTCCACAGCATCTTACAAGTACCACATCTCCCCCAGCTACCTATTTTTCCTCCTCCACTACAGAGAGCGTAACACTGTCTAGTATATAAGTGCCATGCAATATAAGCTCCGTTTTCATTTTGAATACTCCTATAAAGCCCTTCTCCAGCCTGGTCTCATGACACAGCAGGTCTTTGACAGAACACTTGTTACCACATGACTACTACAATAGATGTAGACTAACCTGCAGCTGAGCAGTGCATCTTACCATGCCTCAATCTCCTGGGATAACTCCCTGCACCTGGCCTTTTTGGCACAATACATTGCATGGCAATTCACATCAGCAGTATTTTCATGGCTATTCACAGATGCACAATACACTGACATGGCTATTCACATCAGCAGTATTTTCAGAGGCATGTTACATCCCATTCTTCAACACATATAAGGGTGTAATATACAAGGGTGTTATTTTTCTGACAACTCTCTCCTCTCACACAAAAAGGCAGTGGGGTGAGACTGCTGACATAAGAGTGACCACACTAGAACAGACCACAGCTGCACCTAGTCACACATGCCCACCAACAAGCACATAGGAAACAGGACAAAACAAGGTGGCAAGCATATCCTTGTGTTTCTTTGGCATCCCCTCCGAGACACCACTGACAGATGATTCTATGAGATACAGGGGGTAACTGAATGTTTAGGAGAGGTTTAACCACGTGCCTACCTTCTCGGCAGTCCGGTTCCAGACAGTGACAGTGTGACCCATCTTTAGTAAGTTGGAGACAATGCCACTTCCCATCAGACCAAGGCCCAGAAATCCTATCCTGAGGGTATAGATAAACATTAATGCAAGAGAAAGCAATCAGTGTTAAGTTTCTCATGGTGCTGGAAATGATGAAGAGCAAACTGGAGCATCACCAGCACAAAAAAATACCCAAACAAACATGTTCTACTGCAACCACAGCTACAATGGGCAAATACTGAGCTTTAAAAGCAAGCTGGAATTTATTTTGCTTACCAAGCATCCCTAACAATTTCCTGAAGAAAGTCTTTAGCCTATTTCAGAAGATCACCTAAATATTAAAGACTTGGATGGTCTGGGTTCTTTTTGTTTGTTTGGTGTGGATTGTTTGTGTGTGGTTTTTTGCTTACTAAAATTGCTGCTCATGTGCTTTCTGTTTATAGTCATTGCCTTACTGAATTTAAAGGGAACATTTAGAAATGAGCAGGTGCTTTCTAATCATTAATCTTCTGACTTTAAGTCACACATACAATGTTTGCTTGTCTAACTGAATGATACATTAGTATCCTAGTTTTAATAAAGCCTAGCAAAGACTACTGTGCTAAGCATCATGCCAGACCAAAGACCTAGTCCCTGTTCTACAGCTGCCATTTCAGACACAGGAAGAAAGGAAGTATTAGGCCAGTACAGGTCACCATCAGTCCCAGAAAATAGCCTTCCCCTCCTCCTGCAAGCTGGAAAGAATTTTGCTCCCCTCCATTCAAAAAAGAGACAATATGCCACCAAGTCCTTACAATCACCTGCAACAGGAATTCCTCTTGCAGATATTGCTGCAAAAACCCTTTTACCCATTATGCAGCTTCCCAGTTTTCAAAGAGATTCTGAAGTATTCAGACACATCCAAGGTAACATCACAACAAAATCTACCTGGCAAATCCAATAGTTAATTTTGCAGAATTAGCCACACTACAGTGGCACTGTGGCTTTCACAAGCCACCTGTCCTCTCCCAGCTAGCCATGCTGCCTTTTCTCTTTCTGCCCTTAGACAGGGCAGAGCAAATCACTACAGGTTCCTTACATGGCCCAAATAAGGTCTACCCATTTCCAAGTCTCAAAACCAGCAGAGATATTCCTTCCTTCACAACCCACCTCTGAGATGCACTTTCCTGAGAGACTGCTTTACCTGAACAGCTTCATTGTTATTTTTGTTCACCTGCAGTACAAGTGAGAACTGACATCCCATGTGAACTGCCCCCAACAGCAAACAGCAAGAGTGCCCTGAACTCAATTTGAACAGAGCAGAAGTTACAGAGGAAGCTCAAGTTAGCCTTCTCTCACTCTATAAAGGAGAACGGGGGTGTTAGGAAAAACCAGAAAGCTCATGTGCTACACAGCAAAGTTCTTGTGATGGGAGAACACACCTCCCTCTTCCTCTTCTGCATGCTCAGGAGAGCGATTAAACGACCCTAGTCAACTACTGCAGCCAGGCACTACTGGAGACTTTTATCTTCCTACCTCACGCAACACTGAGGAATACTGCTGCTAACATCCTGCAGTGGGACCTACTGAAAAAGGCAACTGCAGAAACACTCTGAATTGCAGATGTATCCAGGACAGAACTTACTCTGAATTTTGTATTGCACAGCCCCCTTTGTTTTTAGCTGCCTCTCTCCCACCTTGTCCCCCAAACAATTTCACACAAGGACAGAAGGAATGTGCAGTTAAAGGGAAATGTTAGGTTTATTCATTCTCAGTGACAGGCTGGGGAGTGGCTGCATGTGTGAGCTGGGAAGGAAATGGCTGAAGTGTATTGGAAACCTTACTTTTTGTCTGTAGGTGTGATGCTGCCATTGACTGCTGTGCTGTCTGCTGCCTGGATGGAGGTGGATCCTGTCTCCTGAGGGAGTGGGGTGGGGGGAGGTGGCGGGGGAAGAGAGAAGGGAAAAATAATAATAATAAAAACAATTTAATGCACAGCTCTGGAAGAACTCCAAGGCCTCATAACAATAAACATCCATCAAATTGAAGATTTGCTTTACCTCTTCACAAACCTTCAGCTTCTTTGTGATGGCTTGATAGCAGACAGCTGGCTGTACAGAGAAGACAAAGCGCTCAGGGGAAGGACAGTGCTGACTTACTCTGCCGAGCAAACCGACTCTATTCCCCAGAAACAGGCAGCTTGCCCACCACCACCACCTTCAAACCAGGACAGCTCTGGGGCTTCCCTCAAGGGAAGAAAATAAGACCTAAAATATACTGCAAGATATTAAGATCGTTCTTTCCCACCCTGCCTCAGCAATTCAGCCTGTCTTCTAACAGAGGCACCGCAAACTCCCTTCTGTAGTTCCTATAACAGGCTCCTCTGGAGGCACCAGAACCTGGGCCATCCCTACTCCTACATTTAGCTCTCTGACGCCTGCCATGAAGCCCCACATCTACGCTCACTATGTCTCTGCAGCTGTGGAACCAAAACCTTCTGGTTAATATGAGAAGGCATGTAGAAGGCTTCCTACAAATGCTAAGGCAAAGGCTGCTCCTCCCCATGCTGCTTACTGTGAGCCTGTCTAGATAACACTGTTAGCAGCTCTTAATCCTTCTGGCTCTGCCCAGATCCTCAGCAAGATATAAATCCTTCTATGCTTAATTTGATCTTTCCTTTTCCTCCTGATGTTCACTGCTGAATATAAAATCCTGCAAGGCTTCTGACTCTCAGGAGATAAACAGGCTGTATTTTACACGGAGCTTTTCTGGTCCTGGAAGTTCTCTTGCAACATTCAGTGAATTGGCAATCCTATCCATGTGATGAAGAAACTGACAGGACAACCATCAAAAACAAACAACAGAATTTTTGAACACAAAAAAAACTTTTCCCGTCCATCCTGTTCATTCTACACAATTTATTACATCAGATCTGTCAAAAACTAGTGCTAGATAATCTTGAATTACTAAAAACTATTCACTGTACTTAATGCTAAATTACTCTAAATCTTAAGGCTTGGAAGTGCTTTAACTAATCTAACTGCCACTCCCTAAAGAACAGAATTCTGGACCTCTTTATGCATACTCCTTGTATTCAGTCCCAGCAAAGGGTACCCAGCAGCATCATCCCATCTTCCAAATCCATACCTTCTCTGTCTGGCTCAGCAGGAAGTGATGAAAGTGTGGATCACTGTCTTTCACAGGCTACAAAGAGAGAAAGTACAGCCTCAGAAATAAATCCAGAGAGTCACTGAGTTACCACAGCACAATTTCCTTGCTCTCCTAAGCTGCATGGGAGCAATAGCATAAGGTGGAAAATATAAAATGTAGCAGCTGTCACAAGGAACCTGTTTCAATTAAGTAGTTTACATTTTGTTTCAGTCTCAAAACCATAGCCATTCAAACCAAATCCCTTATTTTTGGACATCTGTAGGAAAACCAAAGTATACAAGCAACATTAACATGGGAGGAAGAAAATTCATCTTCCGCTTCTTCCTCTCCCAGGCAAATGAAAACAATTATTTTCCAGCTTCTAAGTAATTCCATAAAACAGCATTCTGGGAATTGACTGGAGATAAGCAAACCCATCCTAAGGACTGCAGGCCCAGATCCCTCATCTCCCCAGTGAGCATCATACATACTAGCCTGGAATCACATTGCTCTTGCTCTGCTTTACTGATCACTCATTTATTCAACAAAATCAAAAGGCTTTCAAAAGTTGCTTTGTGAAGAAAATCAAATGTAAGCACCCCATGTGATAGTATTCAGACAGGGAGAGAGTATCCACATCAGCCCCACTTCTGGGAAGTCAGTCCCAGAAATGCTTTTGAAACAAGAAGTATGAACATTAGTACAGCAAGTTTAGTGTGAATCTGCAAGTAGTTCTACAGAGACAGAAATCTCATTTCCCAGCATATTTCTGAACTATCTGGGATATTGTTCAGCTTTGCTATACTGCAGCGTGTTCTGACACAAGAAGGTAAGATCTCACTGTTTTACAGCCAGATAAAAGGTTCTAGATTTGCTGCCACAAACTCAAACGCTAGATGTTGTAAAGCTTCTCACCTCGCTCACACTTGGTGGCCATTTAAATCCAGCCACTGTTCCAGTCATCACCCTCTTCACTGTACTTGACTCTGGAATTGTGAGGTCCTGAGGAGACAGAAGGAGGATCAGAAAGAGCTTAAAATCTGGCTCAGGGGCTGGTCACAGCACAATGATCATTTGAGCACACATAGAGAGCTCTGAAAGCACTACAAAAGCCTTCAACTTCAATCACAGGCCTTTCCACGAGCATTCATATTTAAACACAGAGTATTAGCAACACAGGTGAAGTGAGGAAAGCATCAACTGCCAGCAAAGGATTTCAACCAGATTTATGGCTTCTGGAGAGCCCATTATTCATACCTAAGAGAAATCACTGCACTTATGCAATGAGCAAAAAACAAACATGCTTGCTCATGTATTTTCCTCTGGTGGATGCAAACCATTTAACAAATGAGTGAAGAATATAATTACAAGCAGAGGTCTGAACTCTTTTAATCCTACCCTGTCACATTAGAATAGCCTACCTGTTATCAGGTTGTACCTTTAAAGCATAAGGTTGACAGCCACATCTGCTCAAGTTTGTAGAATCCATGAGACAAACTGGTATGTCGGCTGCCCCATCTGCCCCACAGGCCCTGGTTTGTAGCATCACGATAGTACTTAACATACTGGGGCTTTTACTTGAGCAGATTAAACTTTCTTTTATTTCCCCAAAACATATAGGTGAAAATAGGTCTTCATGCTATAGTTCATAGACATACACTATAGACATCTAGGTTTTTATGCTATGTGAAGAGAATGCACAGGACTTCTACATAATACGTGCTGTCTTCCTCTGAAATGAGGATTCAGAAATGGAGTCACATTATCTCCCCTCCGAAATTACTTCCTGAAAATGCACAATATACCTTAGTGTCCACACAGAAGCACAAAGAGAAGAACACTGTTTGCAAAAATAGCCAGACTAAGACTCTTGGGAGGTAACCCAGAACGATGCAACTGTCCAAGTGTTAGCACGACAATGCAGACATCAGTCTCCAACTTTGTAGTGTCTAGGGAGTGTCCTGCATACTTCAGCCGGTAAAGTGTGGATAAAACCTGCTTTGATATCTATGAAGTTCTGCTGCTCCTTCAAATATATTCATATAAGCTTAAAAATAAGAGTATGTGAATGATCATGTGTGGCCACAGAGCCTTTCTATACAAAGCACACCTCGGCAAAAACTGGATTCTTGATTTTTATGCATTCTTATTACTTGGAAGCCAGAATTTGGACTGGAACAGAGGAAAAAAACCACAAATCCCATTATCATATTAATTCAGGACAACAACATAAATGTCTTCTACTCTAGGGCTAAGAACTTGAGGAATTTATGAGAACCAGGCAAGAAAACAAGATTTTAAAATTATTTCATAGGCTGAAAACCAGTATTAAGGCAGTATTGTTATATTTTCATGGCAATTATTTTGTCACTTTCAAGAAGCTATAAGGCTTACTTTCCTACCTTATCCTGCTAAATTTCCTGGTTTGTGGCCAGGCTGCTATCACACAGCTGGCCACCACTGTGTGGCAACTTTAAAACCAGTCTGCTTGTCATGTGCCAGTAAAATAATGTTAACTACCACAATTAGCTTACTCAAAGCACTCTGATGTGCTGAAGTAGATAACACAGTAAAACCTATGTGTGCAGTGTGTCAGCACAATCAGAATTCTTCCAGCCATTAGTTTTGATTAATTTTGGAATTAATCTAGCTCAAAGACACAGAATCACTTTGCAAGTGAAAAAAAAAAGGTCTTGTGGCTTATTTAAACAGAAATATGTAGACACAACATGCTTATAGGAAGACATTT
The DNA here is from genome assembly GCF_024509145.1 of Vidua macroura. Taxonomy (NCBI): domain Eukaryota; kingdom Metazoa; phylum Chordata; class Aves; order Passeriformes; family Viduidae; genus Vidua; species Vidua macroura. Next base: position 378,811 of record NC_071586.1, read on the forward strand.
AGAAAAGTGAAAATTATGTTGCCAATGAAGCATTTTCCTGCATCAGTCAAGACAAGTTCTGTAATTATTAGTTTTAATTCATAAATAACCATACATTTTCTCCTTTTCTCCAACTTCCCTCAAAAGAAGAAACTGATGGGATCTGTTACACAGCCTAATTTCAAAGACATGGGTGCTAAAAAAGAGCCAGTATTTCCTTTAACTCCTTAGGAGTTGGTCTTGATGATCCTTGTGTGTCCCTTCCAAATCAGGATATTCTATGACTCTATTCTATGATGCCTTCACAGCTAATATCTGAGATGATCAGCTTCATTTTACTACATCAAGAGAGCGTCTGCTGTTCAACCAGCAACCGTCAATCCATTCACAGTTCTGTAGAGCAAGGACCACCATCTTGACTTGCATCCTGACTGAAAGAAAAGACTTGAAGCACATAGTGAGCCCCTTGAAGCACAGGTGAGCAAGCACGTTGCCCTATGGTGTTTCAGTTGAGGTCTCCTAGTTGTCTTCAGATGTCGTCGTCAATGAAGGGTATGACTTGTAATAATCCACCAAAATTTGGAATAGGAAGAGCTAGACCACAACAGTGAGTTCCATAATAGAAAGGCTAGAACTCTAAATGAGGGTAGACAAAGTGCTGCCACAACGTAGAAAAATATCAGGGAAGTAGTAGGAATAAAATATTAAGGCTCCTTTATAATGGATGATGGGAACATATCCTAAAGTTGAAATGAAGACAATTCTTCTGGTGGATTTCCCAGGCTACAATTTTTTTCTTTAAGCCCTAGCCCTTAAAGATATCTCACTCATTGTGAGTACTGAGGTTGAATTTGAGCAACTACTTATCACCTGATCATATGAAGTAGATGAGATGGGAGAAGTCAGGAGCCAGGTGAAGATCTGTACCTCTTTGCTAATCCTTCCCATACAAACTGAACTTGAGGGATGACAAGACAAAAGAATGCAGTCTCCTTATACAGCTTTCAAAGCCCTCTCAAAGATACAAACAAAGCCACTCACAGCAACTAACTGATAAAAATCACAGGAATAATAAACAATATGCTTGCCAACAGTATCAGGAAGCCAAATGGTCTAGAAGTAGCAACATGGAAAAGCTTAAAAAAAGGGATACTGAACTGATTCTTCCTGCTGGACTGTTAGTCAAGGTGCCAGTCAGCCCTCAAGTCCAGCTGCCAAGTTCATGGGCACTGGCGGACATGCACAACACAAACCTTCTCATCCTTGGGTGGACGCCCCCGCTTTCGGGGGCTCTGATCCTGGGCTCTTTTCAAGGGTGACTTTGATCCTCTCTCTGACGAGACAGAAGAAACCCTCTTTTTTCCTTCCCCTGTGCCCTTCTTCACCCTTCCTTCAGACAAACTGGCTTTGCGTTTCTCTTCACCAGCAGATTGCTTGCCTCTTTCTTCACTTGAATTATGCCGATTCTTCTCTTCAGTGGAGTTATGGGAAGATGCCTGAGAGATTATAGAATAGAAGATGGTAAGGAAAGAAGAGAAGAGATGGAATGATTTTCATGCAAAACCAAGGATGTGAAGGACCCTGTGCTGATTACTATGAAGTAAAACAACAGCTCAGTAACTTGAAAATTATGTATCTGTTAGACTTTTGGAGTTGGTGAGTGAAGTTCCTGGTTAGTTCTCCTGCAAAAATACACTAGTTTAAGTAAACACGTAACAGAACAGGCCACCTCAAGACGTGCCAGGACTGTGTGCACTTCAACATACTAAAGACAAGATTAGTAGATACCAAATTCTAAAGATTGATTTATAAAATCATCACAAGTAGATCAGTTTCAGTTTCTTCATCATTTAATAATCCAATCATCACTTTTCCCCACCAAACAAGATTTAATGGGGAAGAAGAGAGGATAGGAAATAAAACCCAAAAACCAAAGGAAGGAAAACACTATCCTCCTCAACCTGCCAGAGGCAACAAACTCCTTTTGCATAACAAGGCATATAATCATCATTCATGCCAAAACCTGTTTTAATGCACACAGTGAAGAAGAACTCACTCACCTGGTCCTTGCCTTTGGTTTTTCTAAGAAACTCCTCTACAGCATCCACAGCTTGCTGGAAGCGCTTACCCTTGTTAATCTTTATCATTTCCTCTTTGTGAGGGTGATAAGGCTTCAGCTGCTCCACTTTGATCCAAGCACTTAAAACAAAAAAAAGAAGCTAGTTATATTCTCCAAACTGCAGACTTCACAATGGGATAATCCCCCTGCTTTGAGAAACACACAGCTACACTTTCTTCCCCAGCTCTACTGATGACAACAGTCCAAACTCACTCCTCATCTAGAAACTGAAGGGCTGCCATTACTGAATTCACTGAGAATTTTCTTTTGGCACTTTGTTATTTCTTAAGTTTTATGTCCTCTCATCCTAGCACTGTCCCCCTCTAAAAGCATTATTCTCTATTGGCAAAACAGATTTTGGATGTGATCACAGGATTCATTTAAAATAATGGCAGCCCAATGACTGCACTTGTTTCACCATGAGGAACACCCACAGTCCCATGCCTCCAGGTAAAGTAGCCAATACCACTAATCTACTTGAGAGGTTGCTGAAAACAAAGTTCACCTAACAATTCTCAGCTATCAATCCCTGGTTCAAATATATTGAGCACCCAGGTGTCTAAAAAAACTATAGGAAAAAAACCCCAAAATTACGTATTCTCACTATAGAGATAACGATAACCACACAGAGTGAATACAAAAGCAACAGCTCACTGCTGTACTTATTTCTGATGTATGCAGGTATTCTGTATGAAAACAGTAGTTTTGTTTTTGGAAAAAAAAAAAAAAAAAAAACCAAACAAAATCTATTTCCTTCACTGTTGCTATTTTAAAATAACCTGACTTATACAGTAGCAGAGTATTAACCTGCAGTCCTATTAAGACTGCAGTCCTTTGAAGAAAATCAAATTACTTCCCTGTTCCCACTCCTGCTAAATAAGACTGCTTGACATTTACCAAATGGTAAAGTCATCAGGTGACAATTTCACTGTCCTTTATGTAAACAAGCTCTTCCACCACTTCTTCAGTGAGGTTTAAGGGAATGCCTTTGCTTCCCTTGATGTCTGAATTCCTTGTGGCTGTCAAGAGATTAAACCACCTTTCTCCCTCCCCAGATTCAAGCCTAGGTTCATCAACCACACTGTCACAAAGCTACTTCCAGCATACTGAAAACAGAACTGTGTAAGTTTTGAAAATCCTTCCCACAGTTATTATGGCCGATGGTACTTCTTAGCACACAGCAAAAATGGGGCAATCGTACTTTCTCTTGTGCCCAGGAACCTTTATGTTACATAGGTTATACACGATTATACGTTTTAAATATTTCCAGTGCAGTCTAGTTTCTGCAAGTGATTTAAAGGCTGAATTTTCAGACACTGAAAGCACCATGTCATATAGTTAAACTGAACATGAAGATTAAAACAACAAAAAATAACAGTAATGTTTTGCTGAATCTTGATTGTTTCTCCTCTCTTCACAAAATAAACTCTATAACTATATTAAGACCTTTCTCCTCACTGGCAATTGTTTGTAAACTGTTTGTAATCAAGAATCAACTTTAAGAAAGTAGAATGAAACATTTTGGGTCTCATTTGCAGAGACAAGACCTGCTAGAACTGACTGGAAAATGCCAGCATCCTTTCCAAAGAACCCAGTGCTCCTGCATGCAAAGCTGAATCCTTTCACTTTGTTTACATAATTTTTCTAAGAACTGACTTATATTAACAAATCAAATCATTGCATTCAGACTAGAGTCTGAGTCCAGCAGCTATTCAGGGAATCTCTCACAGATGCCCAGACATTACTGTGAAACACACTTTAAAATTATCTTACACAGTAAAGCCTGCCTGTATGACAAACAGTGACAAACATCCCTGTGTACCACAGAGCACCAGCTCATGAGAAGCTTTTCATTACATATATAAAGGAAACAAAATTTTGGACCACAATATAAAAACATGTTGTTGCAGGACTGAATTTCTAAATAAAAATAAGTTATCTTCCCTCAAGGCATTCTCTTAGGTTTCTGAACATCCTATCACTCCTTACTGCACATGTTCATTAGCTTTCTTTCTCATTCCTTTTCCTTTGGTATGGAGAAAGCCCGAAGTACAAAGCTTTCTGGTTCCTGGCTTCAAAGGTGCATCTTGGCACTTGTGATCCACCAGGACAAAGAACTAGAGATCTCAGAGACAAGCTAATAAGTGAAAAACAATCTTAAATGCTGCCTCAGTTTATTAAAAAAAAAAAAAAACAAACAGGAAAAAAAAATTTGGTCTTTTCCTTTCCACTTTGTTTATGCATCACCTACCTGGACAACCTTCTGTAAAAAATGAGCGTATTTTGGCACCAATGTCCACAAACCAATTGCATGCAGTGTTTCAAGCACTTGAAAACAAAAGAACTTTTCACCAAACAAAATTATTCATGTTTATACACAAGATCTCAATGCCCTCAAGGCCAATGAAGCCCAGTATTTAGATCAGTCTCATGGATACAACATATAAAATAACTACTGTTTGTCTCCTGATTCAGCAATGAATCAATGCACGAGAAAAACATTAGCGATGACACTGAAGATGTCACATTTAAGATGAAATTGCATTCCTATTGCTGCACAGACACCAGGCATCTGTAAGGAATGGATTACATGGAAAGTGAAAAGATGTAATAAAAATACCCGTTAGCAGTGGCTTTCTCTTTTCACTTCTCCACACTGTTCCTCATCATCTCCAAAATACCACTCTTAGAAAACCACTACTCATGTTGAATTCACTTTATAAACATGAACAATAAGCAGAACTTAGAATAAGTGGAGACAAATATGAAAGTGACCTGCAGCCACACGGAAACAGTGGCATAGAGAGATGCAGAGGCACCAGATTCAAACCCATGAAACAAGCATGGCACAGGCAAGGAGATCTTCAAACCCTCACCATTCCAGCCATTCTCCTCCTGTCTACAGGTACCAACTCCTAATGATAAACTACAGAAATGAGATGGAAGAATATTCACCAATCCTCACTTTTTGCAAACGATATAGCTAGGGATGGAAAACAGTAGCACTGTATCTCCAGATTTCTATTTACCACAGTCTGGGAAAAACTTTATTCCTTTTGACTGTAGCACTTTAGATGCCCACACTAAATGCTAACACAACCAGTTCTTAAAGTCAAAAGAAAATTGCTTAGTTATTTACAAGGCCAGTGTGTATGAGCATACAACAAATCAATACGGATTTCCTTTGTTAAAAGGGAACATTCCAACCCTCATCAATTAAGTAACTCAACTAAACTCTGCAACTTAGTACATAAACTCCTAGAAAAAAAAAAACACAAAAATGACTACATCATACTAAAATAAAGGAAGGGATATTTAGAAGAAACCCAGAAGCAGGGTAATACTGAAGGAAATTAGGTTTTTCAAATTTGTGCAATAAAATACCTCCTCAGTACGAGATGGAAGAGTTTTGTCTCTAGTAATTTTCAGCTATGGCACTGTGCCTGCAGAGATGTTGAACAATATTCCAGCTGGCTCTGCTACAGCAACATAGAGCTCTGCATGGGATAATCTGCCTCACTGAGAAGTACCAGGAACACAAGCTCACCCACTCCATCAGCTCAGCCTATCCCTCCAGACCCTCAGACTACTAAGGTGTATTTCCAACAGTTGGCAAATCTAAAGCAAGTCTTTTCTGATATCAGGTCCTGAAAGAACATTTCAGAAAGACTACATCCTTAATTTACTCTCTCCTTGAAAACCAGGGGAAACAGTGGCAAAAGAAAAGGGTAGGTGCTTTCATCCCAACAGGACATGGAGGATGGAAAGGTGCTGTGTGTGAGTGCTGTGTTAAAATCACTGTGCTTGATGGAAACAGGCTGCATATTATTACATTTATCTTAGATTGCAAGCTTCCTCCATTTTTTTCCTTAATATATAAAATCAGGAAATGCCCCTTGACCCCACCACTTAGTTTCACACTGATGCTACAAAAGGATGTAAGGAAGAATGCTTCCTGTTAAGACTGTGTCCTAGGTTGACTGTATGATGCTTTTATCCCCAATATACATGACTTGCAAATCCATTTGGCTATTAGGGAATACCAAAGGGGTAAGAAAGGTGAATGGCTGCATTTGTACACACATCTCTGATGGCTGCAGGACTGTCACTAGTATTTCTATAGACTCACAGTAGAAAGATACCTTCAAAGCAATGATATTTTTAGTTTTAACAAATGTCACAATGAATTCCTAAGCAGGCCAAAAAATGTAAAACTATTTTTAACTGTATGACACACACCAAGAAAGACTTGCGGGCCAGCCAGTCTATTAGTTTTAACTACTAAAAGCAACAAATGTACATACATAGCAAAACAAAAGTTCTTACTTGATTACTGAAATACCTATAAAGACTTCCTACAACAAGACTGTAGCATGGAAATAATAAAAGGGGATTTAAAATACTATCTGAGATGCACAGTTAGAAACACAGATAAGAGGTCTAAGTTCCACTTCTAAACTAAATTAAAATTGCTGTTTAGATTCCTGTAATTGATGTTAGATGCTTTTCAGGTCTATGGGCAGGAAACATCAACTGTTCTTGATTTTAGATAAAGAATCCTTTTAATGTGACTTACTCTAAGAAGAGACACACAGCTCCTAGGCAGACTAGAAAAACGTCCTTATCAGTTTGGAGAACAAGGTAATAAAGAGACGTTACATGATTGCCTTAATTGCGAGGCAGACAATCACTTAGAATAGGACATGGATATTACATCACTACTGTGAACATCAGGTGGCTTTCACTGTGGTAAAGCATATATGTACTTCACAGTTTAAACACAAGCAAAATCTGTTTCCAAGGGCAGATAATCCTTATTGTCCAGAAAACCCTTTCTTTCAGAAGAAACAGGAGAAACTAACATCACCAACACAATTAACACATTTACACATTAACACATTTACAGAGCTCCATAGAAAATTTATCAAAAGCCAGGACTTAGAGAACAGGCTGAATGCACTCATGCTCTCACCTCTGTGTTTTGGACCAAAAGAACTCACAGCTTTCCAGTTAATCTATTCCCTTAGTCAGAGCAGCATTGCAAAGGCCCAGTACACAGTAATATTCAATTTGCAGAAAAAGGAAAATGCATTTCCCCTGTGCTATATCCTAAACTAGCCAGAATTTCACAAATCAATTTCACAAACCAAAACTTATACACTACACCAAAACCACTGCCAAACTCATCAGTATGTTTTTATTTACCCCTCTGCTCTGCTCATGCACATCCATTTTTACTTCTAAACATCTTTCTCCTTAACCTTTAGTATGACAAACCAAAGCCACATGAGCCAGGTGGGAACAATTTGCACCCAGCCTGGAACAGGCACATTTCTGGCCACAGATGGCACCTAGGAATCCTCAGAAGGAAGTAAGACTAAAATAGGGTCTGAGACTGCCCACCTCTCAACAAACTGTCTGGCAACAACTCTCAGAAGTTCATGGGAGGGACTGTACCCAGAAATCAGCATCACCTTTGCCTTATACACAGTGGACAAGAGCCAATGAGCAGATCCTCTCCTGTTCAACCTTAAAGGGTTAGGCAGTAATACAAGAGCTGCAGCAATGGATCCATGGTACAGATCCATTGTACAGTGTGAACATGGCAGAAAAAGTGAGGTACTAAAAAAAGAAGCTACGTGCACTAGACCATCGGTATGGTTAAGTGTGCTCCTCATCACCCCTTGAACAGTTCTGCACTATGCTGTTCCTCAGGCTGTTCATAAGGTGGTGACATTCTCTCAGTTACCTATTTCCAAGTCCTGTCTATACATACACCTGAAAAAAGTATGTGCAAAACCCACTAGTTTGCTTGTACAAAAGAAGTAAAGTGATTTCCTCTTCATCTTCACATCTGAAGTGAAATCATTCATATTTTACCTGATTTGGCTGATGATGCTCAAACATGAGAACTTTCTCAAGCAACACACTGGTTAGAACAGCATAGTTCTAACCAGCACATCCTTTTGACATTCCAAGTCAGGACAGAAGAGGCACACAAGCTTCTCTCTATCAACATTATTTGAAAGAAAGTTGATAGTATTTATTTCTAGTCAATTTTCAGGTAGGGTATGCCAATCAAAGCAAGCAAATTTCTAATTCTTGATTATCTAGCATGATATGATTAAATTTCACAAGCTGGAGATGTGAGGAAGGAGCTACACTACAACAACCATACTACCTCACTGTGCCAGATGACTGAATTTGCCCCAGCCAGAGCTCTAGAATCTTGTAATAAATCCCAATTATTTTGCAGCTCTGAACTCTTCATTTGCAATCATGTTATTAATCTCAGCTACAGTAGCCAAGACATTTGACCACTTGTCTTAATACAAAAAAAAAAAAAAAAAAATCTGTATTTGACTCAATAACGCGAAATACAAGAATTGAGAACAAATAGTCAGGACAGAAATAATCCACTTTAACTCAGAATTTATTAGCTCAAATAACCATATTTAATAACCCTGCCAAAAAATGTTCTCCAGCCTCAAATCAACCTTCACCTGCCTCAAGTTACTAGAGATCCAAACATTCTCATTACTATGTGGCATTCACTACTACTCCATCAAGTTTAGATCTCATTTCATAATGGAAAAATATTTTTAAGTATTAAGCAAAAATAATTTAGCAGTAAAAAATAATTTCCTTAAGAGACATTCATCAAATGGCCTCAGGTCTTGTCACCTTTCTTCCAAAAAGTAAAGGGTTTTTTAGTCTTCCACAGATATTTGCCATTTTCTTCTTTATTCCATGACTTAATAGCAGAAAATAAAGAGGAAAATTGGAAAATTATCAAAATAATTTTCAGTTTCATGAAATATCCAAGTTCTCAGGGGCTTTTTTTACCTAGTTTGTAATAATTTAAATCTAAGATTTCGTTTGCATATGAAATCATTAAATTCTGCCTTGAAAAAGGAAGTCTAAAACAGTTTTGGCTCTCTTATACTGTGAAGTCTTCCAAAAGCACAGCAAGAATGTTTTCAGTCAGCACGTAGGACAGTATATTCTTTCACAAATGGCGATTATATAGTTACTTTTATTCCTCTGGCAGAAAAAAAAAAATTACTCTGAACTGTACCTTTCTCATTATATGCTAAAATCTGACACAGTCATGTCACACCTAAAAGTGGTGAGCTATCATCACAGCAACTCAAATCCTAAAGCTAAAGTTAAGTTTTTACACTCTTGATATACCCCAGTGAGCAGCTATAGCATGCAATAATAACTGAATTTCTTTTATTGCATGGTTCAAAGGGAATCCTTTACAATGCTACATTGCACTGTAATATTAGGAAATTATTTCTTCCACAGAAGATCCACATTATGTGGTACAATATTTTCCAGATGAAAACAAGGAGGTACATACTGATCTTCTGTTCCAAAAAACTTCACAAAGAAGCACTTTTTTCCTCGAGGTTTCTTCAGATCTTTAGGCGGGTTAACAATCTAAAGGTGATTAGAAATCATAATTAAAAAGCACATAGTGACACATGTTGTGATTTTACTACTCAGTGTTCAGCTATTATAGATTTTTTAAAAATATGATTAGGAGGATAACTTGCATTAATATTTTTTTTCCACTTACGTAACTTTAAGAATTTAAATTTTGTCTTTACTCCAAGAATAAATTGCTTATCAGCTTTAAAATGTTAGTAAGGAGAAAAGCTATCATTCAGATACACAGGTGACACCTGTAGAGGAGCCTGGTGTTAACTTGATACTAACCAATAACCAAATGTTTATAGTTGTCAGCTACATTGACTAGTCTTTTACCTGACTCATGCTGTTACCCCAGCATGCTTAGCCCTCATACGACATATAAGATAAAAGAAAGGTCTTTCCAAGAAGTAGAAAGAATAGAAATGGCATATAAAATTCCTTTTTAAAAATCTTTCATCTGAAAAAAACCCAACCAAACCAGAAGTAGGATCAAACTACCCCAAATAATTCTCAAAAACAACAGCTCTAAAACAGTATCTTGAGAAGCCAGACTCCTTATTTCCATTATTTAACACAGTACTGTCAGCCAATTTACGATGGAAGAAAAGAAGTGAGTCTTGCAGAAAGTGACAGGGATTAAACAACTAAATTTGAGAAACACAATCAGTTCCAGAGCTGGCTCTCTGTTGTCTTTTCATTCCACATGAACTACAAGCTGTTACTGACAGACTGAGATAATATATCAAATAAAGGCCTAAACTAGTTCACACTTTAGATTTGTGGGGTAGATGTGTAAAAAAATAAACAAACAAGAAAACCAGTATTAATCCACAACTGAAATGCTTTCAAGCAAAGCTTTCCCTACACAGAAGGAAAACACCAAAAAAAACCCCACACCCAAAAGAAAAAAAAAAAACCAAAAAAAAAAAAAAACCAAAAAAAACCCAAAAAAAACCAAAAAAAAACAAAAAAAAAAACCACACAAAAAAAAAAACAAACCCAAAAAAACAACAACACAAACCATGAAAAACTAAGAAAGCAACAATAAATACAAACAAACCTCACCTTCCCTGGCCATGGAGGGTAACGGCCCAGTTTCCCCCTACAGAAAGAAAAAAGGAAATTATTAGGCACTAGAACTAGAGAAAAAACTAACTACCCCAATGTCTGCTTTTTCATATTATGTCACACTTTTCATAATGAGAAAGTTACAATTTGCAGTCAAAGCCTTCTGTTCCAGGCAGGACACATGGCTGACATCTGCATCTAACTCAGGTCTCTGGACAGTCTGTTTGACCTTGCTGGACTGTCAGAACTGAAAGTAAGAGCAGCAGCAACACTGCCTGCAAGATACAAGAGTAACAGCCACTGCAGCACCATAAGTGTGGAGATTTCTTCACATGGAACTGAAAGAAGCACTGGTGCAGGCAATTAGACCAAAGTTCAGGTTGAGAACTTCTATCTACCTGTCTAGAGCAGTTGGTGAGCAGAGCAGCCACCAACTCCCAGCACAGAAAGCTGAGGTTCTGATTCTCGCAGGAAGGCATTAATGGCAGGATCTCCTGAACAGGGGATCACTTCCTTCAGGTGCTCACCACCACACTAACTGAAGATATGAAGAGCCATAAAAGACAGAAAAGCTTACTTTCTACACTTGCAAATGTTTCCATTATGAAAACTAGGCAATACTATAAACAACCACAGAGGAGGAAGAGACATTAGTCTTAGCCCTCAGCTCACCAGCTTTCCTGGTGAGCTTTATCCTTATTTCACCCTTGTCACTGACTTGTGCTGCAGTACTCACAAAATCCCATTAGTAACTGTCTTGCAAGAGACGGGCAAAGAACCTGTGGGGCACGACAACAAAACTTCTCAGCAAGTGGCACTGCAGCCTGCTGAGTTGGCAATGCTGCACAGAAGGTTCAGAAGCCAGGGGCAGGCAGGAACATTGTCAGGAGCTGTGACCATGACCATGTCTCATATTCAATGCTCCCATTCCTGTACTGAGAAAAAACTTCAGCAAACCCTTTCTGCTGTTGCTGTCTGATTGTTAAAGTTCCCTGCAACAGCTCTAGGGACAGCATCTGGCTGTCACATTCAAAACTAAAGCAGGATAATCTGCATTCCACCACTGAGAGCAGAACACTCCCCAAATTCCCATCTGAAAGAAATATGCTAAAAGTAACTAATCTTTACTTACTTTGCTATATAAATTAGACAACTCCCCAGTACTGTAAAATTTTCAGATGAGAGCTGCAGATGTCCCAGCCTGAAGCACAGGCTTCTTTTTATCTGAGTTATCAGTATAAATGCATGCATTTATTCATGTGTTGGAAATTAGCTACTTCTTTGAGCTCTGGCAGGAGAGCCTAGCCCATCCAGCACAGCAAAACCGATGCACTTAATCGGTGCTTACAGGGGGCGGTGGAATGCTCCCACTTCTCCCGAACAGGAAACACAAAATCACAGCTCTGACTATCTGAGGGTAAGATCGCAGTGACAAGGGGAAACGGCTTCTGGGGGTTTCCACAGGGACACCCCAACCTGCAACGAAACGCTGGATTGTTGTGTTGCTTCATTAAAGCATTGCCAAGAAACGGTTGTGTGGCTCTCCATAAATATCTTCTATCTCTAACCCTTCTCGCATCCCTCGGAAGCTGAGCCCGTGCTCACAAGGGAACCCCGCAGTGCTCATCCTTCCGTCCCGCTTCCCTCATCCTTCCATCTAACACAGCTTCCGTCATGCGCCGCCCTCGCCAGCCTCCCCAGCACCGGCCCGGCTCACAGCCCAGCCCGCCTCCCGCCAGCCCGGTGCCCTAGCTCCGGGCTGCCTCCCGCCGCTCCTCCCACACGGCCCACGGGACGGCGGCGGCGATACCCGCAACCCGGCGGCGGCCACACTACTGCACTGCCCTGCCCTGCCAAGCCCCACCCTGCCCACAGTCGCTCTCCGAAGTCACCGCGGGCTGACAGCGCCCAGCGCGGCCCAGCCCGACTCGGCTCCCGCTGCGTCGCTCCCAGGGCCGGCTACAGCCCCGCCTGCGTCTCCGCAGCCGCAGCCTGATTCCGCTAAAGGCGCCCAGCCCGCCATGCTCCGCGGCCGCCGCCCAGTCCGCGCCACCACTCACCACACCAGATCTCCGAGCCTCAGACTCACGGCCGCCATCTTACCGACACAGACCGGCCGCGCCGCGCGGGGGCTGCCGGGAGCGCGGGCAGGGGGGAGGGGGGCGGTGGCCCCGCCCATTGGGCGGGCACATCACGTGGGCAGGCGGTCCGTCACGTGTGCGGGAGGGCAGTCAGAGGCAGCCCCCCTCCCCCGCGACGCCGTGACGGCGGCGGCTCCCATTGGCGTGCGGGGCAGGGGCGGGGCCGAGGCAGGAGCGGCGCTCAGCCCAGCCCAGCCCAGCCCAGCCCAGCCCAGCCTAGCCCAGGTCGTTCTGTCGGATGTACACGGGGCTGCTCCCCCGCCGTGGGTTTGAAGGGGCTGTTTCGTGGGAGCTCGGCGTGGAGCGCATCGTCGGAAGTGTCGGTGGAAGGAGCACCGTGTACCAAGCGCGTCGTTGGAAGTGCCGGTGGCGGCCCGTGGGGCGCTCTGGTGGTGGCTGCCGCCCCCGTCCCTGGCGGAGCCCGTGTTTGTGCCGGGGCAGCGAAAGGCACTGCAGCACCCCCGAATGAACAGCGGTTCCTTTGATAGAATTCCCCTTAAGAAGCAGAAACCGAAGGGCTCTGTTGCTGCCGTTGCTCGCTGCCCTCGGACTGCATATGTATCCCCCGCTAGCCCCGCGGAGTCACACCAGAAGTGGCGGATCTGGAACATGATTTGCGCTCGTTCTCCCGGGCAGGGGGAGAACTATATGGTCGGCTGTTATGGAGCTGCATCGTTTCCCTGATGACTTGCTGTGTGTGGTGATGTCTTTCATTTCTGTCCATCCAACACAGCCAATTCCACATTTTTTCAAGCATTCTTGTCATCTCTTCTGCTCTGTGGACTCAGAAACTGATGTGTAAAGGCCTTAAACAGAAAGGAGCTTGATCCTTGTGCTGCACAACCCCTGGGTACAAGCTCCCAACTCTGTACCCTGTAATAAGTGGCTTAACTGCTCTGATATTTCCCCCAAATTTGGATGGATTGAGATCAAGTATTTTATTTTAAACCAGTGTCTCTCAAATTAATCAGGTACCTCCTGCTTACTCCTGTGCCCCTGTCTTTTTTCAAGAGATGCACCATATTAGTCTTAAGAGCACTGTCAACCTTTTTAATGTGTGGTTTACTTTTTTAGTGTGCAGCACACATGTACACACCCCTTTCTCCTCACACATTGATCTTGGCTGCTGGGAAAACCCACTCAGTATCCTGAATGCCTTCAGTGTAGGACTTAGCAGTAGCACTGGAATTGCTGTGCTTCCTTTAATTTAAGATACGGATTTCAATGAAAAAAATAAAAGTCTTCTGTCACATTTAATTGACCAGTCTATAGCCAAAATCCAAGGCCTGATCTATGCAGTTTTTACTTAAAGACTACTCATTCAAAGTGTAGCCTCACTCTGCTGGCATTCCATGGCTGGAGCAGCTCAGAGGAATTTGTCTCATCCTGGTAGGGAGTTCCATGACGCAGCTGCTGCTCGTGGCCCAGCCTCTGACTGAAGACCTGGGCCAGATGTGTTGCTTTAATCTTCCTGAAACCTGGTTTACTCAGGTTTTGAACGTTATCTGACATAGCTGAATCTGCTCAGATTTTTCTAAACCAGACACTGTTCAGATGCTTCTCAACAAGCAAGCCCGGCTCCCCCGAGAGCCGCCTAGCACACCGTACCTGCGGGCACCGGCGGGTCTGCACCACGGCCAGGGGCCGCGGCGCGCTCTGCGGGCAGCAGCCTGAGAGCACCCACCGCGGGCGGCTGGGCCAGCGGAACGCTGCGGTTGACCCTGGCGACGGGCGGGGAGACTTCCGCGGGGCCCGGCACGGCTTCCGGGAGAGGCGGGAGCAGTGGATCCGGGTGCGGCGTTCGGTTGTGCTCCCTCCGCGCCTTCGGCCGCCGGCATGGCCCGCAAGAAACTGCACCGGCCCATCGCCGCCATGGCCAAGAAGATCCGCGAGTACCGGGAGCTGAAGGATCGGCCACGGGACTCTCAGCGCTTCGCTGTGGACTACGAGACCATGCGGCGGCCGCTAACGCAGAAACGGCTGCCCGTGCGAGCCTGGGAGGACGTGCGGAACGAGAACCGACTGTTTGCGCTGCTCTGCCGCCTGCCGCGCTTCGGCGTGGGCCGCACCGTCACCCGCAAGTCCTGGCTGTGGGCGCACCACGAGCCCTGCTACTGGGTCGTCACCAAGGTGAAGGCGGACTACATGGCCGAGGTACCTGCCCCCTCCCGCCCGTCGCCCCGCCGCGCCCTGCCCCCTCCCGCCCTCCACCCCGCCGCGACCCACCCTCAACAGCTTCCTCTTTTCTTTGCAGAACATGGACCATGGAAGAGCCTGGGGCTACCTGACCTTCAAAGGTAAAACCGGCTCGTTTTCCCACACATGGGGGCAGAGCTAGAGAGCACGGGTGCGTGAGGGTGGCAGGGAAACCGCGGGCTCCCTGACTGGGAAATTTGTTTTTCTCAGATATTCTAATGGGAAAAGAAATTCCTTGCATTTTAAAGGCTAGGAATCTACCCCCTTCAGAATGTCTTTCCAAGGAATGCTGTGGGAGAGCCAGTGCAGTATGACCTTGGGGAACAGCAGCACTAAAAGCATATTAGATGAGCTGACAGACTGTTCTGGGACTTTCAAAGCAAGACACAGTATGAGCATGAGGATATTCCAATTTAAATCGTTTCTAAAAAGGAAAAAGTGCAATGGCAAGTAAGTTGTGTTACTGGAATTTTAAATTAATGATTGGAGTTGTATGAGTGAATTTTCCTTTTTAGAGTTGCTTTATATTAAGTATACAATTTTCCCTTACTGGAATTACTGAAATAGTACTCATTCAAAGGTTTTTAAGTTGTTAAGCACTTTTAACACTTAGTTTTCCAGGAAGCTTTCATCAGTGTAGGGAGAAATTAGTCTTGTTCCTTAGCCATGGAAATGGAATTTGAGAGAGACAAAGCAAAGCTTTAAGAGAGGGAGTCATCCACATAGCTGGAACCCGTTTCTATTTCTATTTCGATTCTCAATGACGGAAGTGAGATCCTGTAGTATAGCAGGGAATAATTTGTTCAGCCTTTTGAAAACTCTGATTACTCTTCCCTTTTGTAGCATTTTTGGTGCCAAAGAGTTGACACTTGCTGTGTCTGGAGGCAGTTTATTGTGATGGTGTTACCCACTGGTGTTCATTGTCTTTTCCCAGGCAAAACTGAAGAGGAAGTGAGGGAGATCGACAAAGCCATGTACCATGACTGGCGTATGGTGCCCAAACACGAGGAGGAAGCCTTCAAGAAATTCACCCCAGTGCCTGAGGCGACTGTTCGGTTCCTGCCATACCCACCACTGCTCCGAGCCATGATCCTTGCACAGTGGCAGAAGGAGGGAAGACCAATCATGGAAGAGCCAAATATTGATCTGGAGAAGGTCCTGGCCTCTCCTCAAGAGTGGGCAAAGAAAAAAGCTACTGGGACACTGGTATAGAGACTTCTTAGTGTCCTAAGCAGCCCATGTGCTCTCACTGCCTATTAGTAGCTCAGTGCACAAAGGGTCTTAAAGAGCCCCTCTGTGCCCATTGTGCCAGGATGTTTCCAGCTTTCTCTTCAGCCCTGTACAGCCACCTCATCTGAAAGGGAAGATGCAGATATATTCAGACTCTTCTTCCATAACTTTGGTTTCAGTAAGCAGAAGGGTCTTCTTGGCTCCCTGGATAGTCTCTAAATACACTTCAGCTTCAGTCAGCCAGCTGCAGTTCTTTGGAGCATAATATTTTTTATGTAACTTGGGTCCTGCATGAATCACAGAAAAATTACTGTGAATATCACAGTATTTCACAGAGCTCTGAGAAAATGTATCTGCAAATGGAAATAAATGTTTTCTTAATTCTGCAGCACAGTTCTAAGAAAACTCATGATTTTTTTTTTTCAGTGCCTGGACATCATGACAGCCAAATGGAGAGCCATTACCTCAGGCACAGCATCTGATTCTCTGAACACTGCAGAAGGCAGTGTGAGCAAGAAGCGAGGAACATGACTTCAATACTAAGATAATCCAAAGCTATCTCTCTTACTCCCAAATATGGCTGTCAAGAGATAGGGGAAATTATTTTAGTTCTGTTGATGCAAAGGAGGTGGTATTGGCTCTTACCATTTGAAGCCAATTGTAAATTACCCCTGTTCCAGGGCAGCATGTTATGAACATTAAAAGATGCAGCTCCTGAGCACAGTTCATGGCATTTCATCTTCTCTTGCAGTGGCTGCAGATGCTGCTGCTGTGTCAAAGGCTGTTGGAGGGTCTGGTCTGGGCGTGGGTGGAAGGAGCACAAGAGCTGTTCAGCTCTATACATCAATTCCCTGCAGAAGTAACTGTTTAGTTCCTGTGTCTGCAGGTAGTCAGGAGGTGGTGTTCCATTTACTGCAGCATGCTGAAATCACAAATAGCCTGAAGGGATTTCTGAGGGTAGCACAAACTGGACTCTGCTCCACCCCAGTATGTGTGGCCTGGTGAAGCTGGGAACATGAAACCCCAGCCAGCAGGAAATGGCTGTCATCAGGCAGGAGCACACAGATTGACATTGGCTACCTGTATTTCCGTAGGGTTCCTCACCAGAGGTTCCTGAAGGGTTAAGATGCTATGGGATATGAAGGAAGCTCACAAGGTCCTGTGACAAGGAGCAGAACTGAGCCTGCCTTGTTGTGGCAGGAGCACTGCAGAGCACGTGCCAGATCTCGCTTCAGAAGGAATGGGAGAATCCAGGAGAGGGAGAATCAGGAGTAGTATTAAAGGCACAGTTTGAGGCTGTGAGCCTTTCCATGGCAGTTGCTGTGGCTGGAAGGTAGTTTGTCTGATTCTTAGTCTCCACTGCTGGGCACTGAGCTGAGCTGTTGCATTCCTGTCCGCACCATGATTGAGGTTCTGAACACAAACCAAGAACAAGGGAGATGGGAGAGAGATGTGAGTCAGATGGGATGAGTAGAATAGTCTAGTCCTCTGTTCTGCACACCTGGGATCTAAATGTAGCACCAGCAGAGGAAGTGTCTCCCTGAGGGGGCACACAGAATCTGACCTCAGTGGGCAGACATAAGTGCTGGTCACAGCAGCTCCAGAAAGGCAAGAAATGACCCATGATCAAAGTATGTAAAGGGAGCCAAGCCAGGGAGCCAAGCCAACAGCAAAAGCAGATGGAGCTGATAAGGCATAGACTCACCCAGCAGCAGCTTGGGTGAGGTGGGATCTCTGAAGATGATGTAGTCAAAATCCAGCCCCCTGGGTCCAAGGAGTCCATCCAGGAGCGGCTGGAGACTGACACAGTTACATGTTGAAGACCTCAGGTTGTGCTTCAATGAGGCTCCTGGGTCACAGGAGGAAAGGGCCCCTGTACAGGTGGGGGTCTAGGTGGCACTTACCATGACAGTTAGGACCTGCTGGTGAGCTCAGGGTCATGAAATGGGGAAATGGGTGTCTTCTCACAGAGCTCTGGGGAGCCTGTGAGCCTTTCCCTGATAGTGAAGGTCCCTTATGGGATGCTGCACAGCCTGTTTGCCATGTGTTGGATTCCACACCCAGAACATGCTGTGAGTTCTGATGAGCCTCCCAAACTTGTACATTTCCTCACAGATTGTTTGCCAACGTGGGGGGATTGTTTGAAGGGTGTTGGCAGTGACCTCCTTCCTTAGCCACTAGACATGGCTGTACTTCACCCAGGGCCCTGCTGAAACTGCTCCTGGCTGTTTTTCAAAGGGTGCAGCCCCAGGGATTTAGCACTGATTGCAGCACACGTTTCCAAACCTCATTGTTGAGGTGCCCCCATTAACTGCAGAGGCATTGCCAGTTGTACTACACCCTGGCCTGTGTCACACCACAGTGCGTGTGCTGGTCACAGAGGTGACTCACCTTAGGGCTCACTGCTTGGGGCAGATGATGCTCCTCTCCAGTCTCAAGGACATGGCTCATTGCCATGTCTAGCCCTTGAATCGATGCAGTTCTACAAAATAACTATGAAGGTGTCCAAATGCTCCTGGGACTGAGGGGCTCCCCACAGTCGAATGATGCATATTGGGACTGTGCAGTGCCACCCTGAACAGTGTTGAAAACTGACCTGATGTGTTATCCCTGGCAGTTCCTGGTGGCCTGAAAGGGCCACCCTGACTGAAGTTCCAGCAAGCCAGCAAGTGAAAGCTTCTCTGCTCCAGCTTCTATTTCTGAAGTTGTGCCACCTTATATTTCCACCTTTTATTTCTGCTGCTGGTACAAGTTACAGATTGCACTGTTGCTTGCTGGACCAGCCCCTTCTGCTCTGATCTTGTGAGCCATCCACATTTCATTTCTTGCCACTGAAATGCTCAACAGGGAACACTTGAGCTGCATTCCCACCCTTGCAAGTGTCCTGTTAAAGACTGAGCAGCAATTCCAGTGCCTTCATAGGAACACAACATGCTGCCCAAGCTGATGTTAACATGTTTATTACATACAGAACAGATACGGTTTGTTGTTGACAGCATAGGGGACAAAGCATGGGAATATATTCGTACAGCAGGCTCTTTACAGAATGCCATCTTCAGACCAAACAGCGGAGTTTACAGGCCTTAAGACACTTTTAAAAATCCTTTTGTAACATACAAGATACTTTACATACATCACAGTGGAGATATGACAGAGAAGCGTACTGAAGCCAGTTAGTTCTCACCTCAATGCCCAGCAGCAACCCAAGGCTACAGGAGCTATCAGCAGAGGCTGGGTCTCCCCCTGCAGCTGCCCCTCTGGGCCATGTGCTTCTCTTGGAGGAAACCATGGCATTGAGCTGGAAAGGAATCTGATGGAAGATTCCCATGTGTTGTTAGGGCCCAGTGGGTGACAGGAGATCAAGTGCTGTCCCTTCAACTGCTCATACCAGATACAGAACAGTCAGTGGCACAAATGTTGCAAATCTGACTTTTCTATGAAAGAACTAACAGAGTTAAGGAACTGAACCCTACCAGGGCTTCTTTTTCCCTTTAACTAGCCCAAATTCTGAAATTTGCCTGGCCCTAACTGATGAACTATTACATGACAGTGGAATCTGTCCTCTAAATGTTATATTGTTTACTTCAATGCGCTCTGTGTTGGGATCCAAAGAGGTCTTCCTAGCAGAAAGCATATGGTGAAAGTGAATGAGAAGCCTGGCATGATCAGCAGTGCCCCAGCAAAATGTCCCTGGTGAAAGGTCTCCTGGCATGCAGGTGGTGGCTCCATGTATCCCGTAACCTCGTGCCAGTCACAGAGCCCAGTATGCGGATGCCTGGAAGATGCCCTCTGGCTGGATTCCTGCCTTGGGGAGGAGTGGTGTGATGGGTACATGTTACCAGCACTGCTCACACGTAGCATAGGCACCACTGTGGCTGGCTGAGGCTTCTGTTCACCAGAGATGTCTCTTGCCTTCCAGCAGAGAAAATGTATGCCACAACCTCTCCTGAACTGTGGATACAAAAATTGTTTAGGTGCTGCTGTATCAGGAGAGATGCCACATGTTAGAGCATCCCCTGGGAATATGGCATCCCTGCAGTACACCAGGATCTGCAAGCCTGGTCCATGGCAGCAAGCACAGGACACAGCAGGGAGCTTTCCAGGAGATGGAGGCTTGCCCAGTTGTCCCCATACTGTCACAAGGACATCTCTGTGAACCCTGGAGTGCTGTACAGGTCAGGCAAAAAACAAGAGGACCACCAGGAGCTTCCAAATTCATCACTAACAAATGCAACTTGTCCTACTCCTGCACAGCCAGGAAAGAATGTTCAAGGGACAGAATTTGTCCTTGTGAGACTATGTCAGAAAGGGAGAACACACCATTGTCTCTACACCTGTAACTTTCATATTCTGCATCTTGAGCTCAAAACCACTCTCCCTGGCCCCAGTTTTTGCTGCTTCTTTTGTAACCAGGATGCACATCTGCAATCAGCATTGCTTAGACGGAAAGCGCTATCACCATTTTTCTTGGGGGCTGTCAATTTTTTCCAGGAGTCAGAAATTTCCAGCTTTTAAAACATCTTACTAGCATAGTCAGTGCTTGTGATATTACGTAAAAGATGTCAGGAATCTAGCCTCAATTCTTTTGCTGTGTGACATCAGGTGAGACATAGCCTTGACTGCACTTGTCCTAACCAACTGCCAAGTCTCTGTTTTCCAGGTCTCTGTGAAAAGAGATCTCCTTCCAGCATGTCCTAAAAAGTAGATACAGCCTTGAGATGAGGCAATCTCAATGTGTTAATGCAGAACTCACAGCAGATCAACACCATCTCCCCTCACCTGTCTTTTAAAAGCCACCAAATGCAATGCAGAGATAACCACATGAACCTTTCAGAATGAACTCAGGAATTTTTTTCTGTATGGCTTTTTTTGGAAGGGAGAGTTAAAAGCCTTGCCTTTTCTTAAAAAAGCAACATTCTGGTACCCTTTTGCTACTACTGCTGTTTGGCCTTGACAATCAAACACCTACCTTCCATCTGAGCCCACCAAACAATTCTCTTGGGACGCACACAGGCAGGCACCCAGCATGTGACTGCTGAGGCAACAGCAGCAGCAGAGGAAGGGACTTTCCCCCTGCAAAGATGGAGGATGTGATCCCCACAATAAGGGTGCTGCTGCCTTCTTCAGCCCCACAGCCGAAGTGCTGCTGAAACCACGATGCTCTTTGGAGGCTTCCTTGGACCCTTTGTTGCTCTAAGACCAGAGGATATTATTCTGTGCTTAAGGGTGAATAAGGATAAGATGAAGAGTCTACTGGTGAAATAGAAGGATTTCTGCTGGGGTGCTGCAGAAGTGATTCACCATCACTGCTTTGGCAGGGAATGCCTGGGGACGCACTTCTTTCTCATGCAGGTGGGAGTGAGGCAACCTGCCCAAGAACCTGAGCCACCCCCTCCAGCTGCCCCTCCTGACACTGGGCAAAGGTTTCCCACAGTCCTGGCTCCAAGCTCCCTCCATGGTGTACTGCCATTTCTCTCCTTTTAGATGCCAGCTCCAGAGCAGAACAAGAACCTAACCACGCCAAAAGCATACGGGCCCGAGTTGAAAGCTACGAGTTCAGAGATTCAAGGGGGTCACAGTCCAAGGCAGGAACCGTTGCAGTTGTCCAGGGTCAGTTTCCAACAGGAGTTATAATGCAGGCGTTCTGTATGTACATCGTGGCATTCAGGTGGGAGGAGGGACACTTACATTGTGGGAAAAGAGGAATTCTCACTCAGGGATGTATGATACCTGCCACACAATAATGTGGCTCCGTTCAGCCTTGGAAAGTACTGGCTTCACCTGGGTGGCATCTCCCGCATTCTCTTCTGTCTCATCATCTTCTCCATCCCCTGAAGAGAGAACGCAGAGAGTAAAAATGGCAGGAAAGAAAATGCTCTGGAATACTCTAAAGAGGCCAACACCCCTTTTATAGTCCCAGCAGTCTGATAACAGATTCTGTGAACTGAGATCTTTCTCTGTGCCTGGAGAACATTTACAGCAACCCCATTCGTTTCTGAAGCTGGACTGCATGGATGGGACAAACTAGCTCCAGCAGCAGCAAAAAACACCCTTCCTTTCAGGGAAGCCAATTTTTACACACAGAGCACCCTCAGCAGCATGGGCAATTGTAGTGGGGAAGCAATATTTGGAGCCAGTGGCACAGATGCATTTGTTCTTTCCAAAGCCATTCATACTGATGCTATTTTATGATAGTTTTAATGTATTTGTTGCTTTGTAGATTGCTAATGCATGGCTGTAGCTCCCAGTACTTTTCCTACTCTTTCCCCCTACATTTTAGAACAGTAAGCTAACCTTCTAACATATTCCTGAAATACTATTTAGTCTAGTCTCTTTAGTCAACCAAGGACATCTTGCTTTTTACCATGCATCACAGATGTAATAAATGTGGGGCAAAGCTCTTGGATCAACTCCAGTGGGGCAGAACCTGGGGAAAATTACCTAACCAACTGCTCTTCTAATTGGACGATATTTGTTAATTATGCTAATTTGTTTAACTTACAAAAGCGTAGAAATCCTGTATCATGTGTGTATCTTGTACCTGGAGGCCTCCAGTTAAGGACCTGTTTTTATATTACTTCCTATATTAATATCGTCTCAAAACTGTGTTGTTTTGTTCTTGATTTTGTAGGCATCACTACAGCCATGTGGCACTGCAGCCACAGGGCACAGGTTGACAGCCTTGTGCTGTGCAAGGAACATCCTTATTTACCCTCACAGCCAAATGCAGGAGAAACAGTATGGGGCTTTTTTGCTTTGGTTCTCCACAACAGTGATGCCTCTCTCCATGACCACAGCTATGCACCCACTTTCCAGATGCCTCCCACCAAGGGGACTTACCAATCCGGAAATCGATATACCCTTCTCCTCCACTCAGCACCAGGACGTTCTTTAGCTTCTGACCCTCAGTCTCAGTGGCTGCTGTGCTGGGGTTCTCCGAAGGGCTGTCCAACACACTCCCATTCAGGGTCGCAAGGACGTTGCCTAGGAGAGGACAGAGGTGCTGTCGGTGCCTCTGCTCAGCCCCCACACAGTTCACATGCATACAAACACATTGTGCAGACCAATTCTTTCTGCTAGTCAAATCTGGTAGTCACTCCAGTATAAATACAGATGTGTGAACCACAGGAGTGCCAGCCATGGCCTGGACCCTAGTCTGCTGCAGACCAGCTCAAGCCCCTGCTACAAAAGGGATGGAGGGACAAGCACCTGCTGAAGGAGAGCTGTGCTTACCTGGCACAGAGACAAAGAACTTGACAGCATCACGGTGGCCATGGAAGCAGAGCTGTGCCTGAGCCATGGAGCAGTAGGGAATGAAGCTGCTGGCAGATTTGTCACTGTTATCATCACCATACACGTGGATGACCCCACCAGAGCGACTGCCCTCTCCAGAGGTTGGTGAAGTCTTGTTGGCTGGAGACGGAGCAAGAACACCATCAGTGATAGCTTTGAGTCCCCTTTACAGAAGGGACTCAATCAGAGAGAAAAAATCATGAGCCGTGAAGGAAAAGTTTTAAACGTGCAGGTCTCTTTAAAGGTCTTTTATGAATGATGTGATGGAGGAGACCACAGCAGATTACACAGTCCCTCTCTTTTAGCCTGGGGCAAGCTAGACTGGTGTCACCAGCAGTGATCCTGTCCAGCCTCCAGAAATGACCCGCTGTCCTAGGATCAGCCTTGGTCTTTTGTAGCTGGCAGGGTACCCAAAGTGTCCACTGTCCCCAGAAGGCACCTGGAGGAGAATTCCTGCTCTGGATTAGTGACGTTGCTCAACTTCCAAGTCGAGTCCTTTGCTCATGCCCAGTAATGAACACACATGCTGCTGAAAGCAGTCTCTGGGCCCAGTGAAGCCTCTCAGCCCACCCAGAGCCATCACAGAAGTGGATGTCCTTCCTCATTTCTTGATTTAACCACGACACCACATTGTCAGCTACTCCAGCAATGAACATCTTTCAGATGCTCACCATCCACAGCTTCCAAGGAGGGCTCAGGGCCCAGTATCCTTCATGACCAGGCTCCCAGAATGTGACAGTTTCCACTCACCAAGCAACAGTGCTCTGAGCTCAGGGTGGGAGATGCTTTCCTTCTGCATGCACCCATGTCAGTACAACAGGAACAGTATTAAACTAGGCAGTTTTCATTTTTCTGTGAGAGAGGTTGATTGCTCCGTTAATTATCTGTAGTTCTGTGTTTTAACTTTGGGTGAATTTCAAGTTACGTGACTTGGACAAAAGAGACTTTTCCCTATCAGGCTCAAGCCAGGACAGTGGGACAAGTACAAATACTTTGATGGAAGAATGAGAGTCAATGTGTGTACAGTATCTGGCTTTTTACTGCAACTAGTATCAGATGCTTTAAAAGGAGGAGACGTGTTGATAATGCATCTGGACAGCCACATGAATGTCTTTAAGTGAGAAAAAAGCCCCTCTAATTTCTGACCCTGGGAAGGCGTGAATTTGAACTGAGATCCTGCCTTAACTGGCACAAACCTAAGCAATTCTTCATGCTTATCAAGTCCCCTTGGGTTCAACATCTTGTTTGATAACTTACAGCTGACAGGTGCCATAGCACCGCCTGCCATCGGCCTGAAACTGACGAAAGAAGCATCCTTGGAAAACAAAGGGTGACCAAGGGAGACCTTGGAAAAACAATCTACTCCCGCTTCCTGCTTCTGACTGAATGAACCTTTCCTGTCCCCATCTCAAACTGGTCTACCACAGTAAGGGAATCACTGTTGAAGAATAATTATCCTTAACACAAAAAACCAGAAAGATGAACAATGAGATGGAAAACACTGTTTATAGCTGTGGGAAATGAGGATATTTACATGACTGTCTCTGATTGCTGTTCTCTAATGCAACTTAAAACAAAAGAGTGATGAGAAAAAATGGATGAAGAGAAGTTGAATGGCAGAATGGAAGGTAGGAGAATGACTATGGGTGCAAAAGGAATCACAGCTGTGGAGGGGAGGCAACGGACTTACCCCGGAGCCCAAGGAGTTGGCCGCGGTGGAGGACTACAGCTAGGCACAGGCAGGGAGTGGGAACACAGAGGGGCACGGGAAGTGATGGGTAGGATGGGAGAGAAGAAAAAGGTGATTACTGGGAGATCATTTGGGGGCAACAAAAAGAGTATAAAACCTAGAGAAACCACCACAGAAGCTCCTATTAGTTCATACTAACACTGTTCTTGCTCACTTTGCTCTTACCATACAGGGACAGATGTGGCATCTGAGGTGGGAGAGGGACCGTGTCACAAGGATCCACTGCTACATATTTAGTGAGATTTTCTTGCTTACCACATTTTTTACAGGAACACACAAAAGATGAAGCAATTGGTTTTACAGCAGGGAAAAAGTTTAACTCAGAACAAGGACAGCAGCCTTAAGACAGAATGGGCTTCAGAAAGGAACTCAGAAACAAAACCAAAATTGCAATGCATGAACAGGACCATGTCACTGCCCTCCTGGTGTTAACCTCAGGCATATCCAACTTCATTGCCCTCAGAGGAGACCATCCCAAACCTGACTTCCAGGAGGATTACAAGAGGTTTGCTCTTTTTACACAAGAGGTATTTGTTTCTCAGCTTTCCTGTGAGCATTGGTGAGGAAACATACATTTGGCTGCTTTCTGTTGAAAGCAATTGCTATCAGTCTCAAATCCTACTTCCCCATGATGATCTGGATAAGACCTTCAGAATAAGATACTGACAGGCAGGTTCAGAACAGGACTAGTAAGAGCTTCAACTAAACCTCCAGCTCCAGAGAGTCAACTATTTATTCTTACTGCTGGGTCCCCTCACCAGGCTGGATTTGGTGTAGGATACCTATTTCTACTTGTCTGATAAAGCTGAGCCCTAATCTGAGTAAATGGAGCTTTTCTAAGCTCAGTTTTTGGAAAATTCTGCTATGGAGACATTTAGATGACTAGGCCAAAGTGGAATTTCTAAGGAGATCTTCCTGGTGACCTCTCATCCCATGACCTCTTTTTGGAGACTTACTACAATTCCCAAAGCTTTGTTTCTCCTGTTTCACATTAGCTACAGAATCAGTTCACATCACTCTGCTCTGTCAAGGTCCAGGGCTGCTCATACTCTGGGCTCTTCTCCCTGAAATGTCAGGAAAGCATCAGCCTGCCTGAACCACCTGCCATGCTGCACAAATAACACCTAAAAGCTTTTTTTTAGGGGGGATGCAAGAGTACTTTCAATAAATGTCACTTACTCTCAGTCAGGGGAATGGAGATGACAACACCGTTCCCGGTGCCCACCCAAAGGCGGTTGCCAGCAATAAGTAAGGCTGTGATCCGCACAAAGGAGAAGCCCAGCTTTCCAGTGCCTAGGAAGCATGAATGAGTTGGGCAGTCAGTGATGACTTTGGGCAAGGTCTGCTTTGCGCAAATTCTGCCTTGAGCTCAGTAAGCAACAGACCCTCACCTAGCATCTTGCTGACGTAAGGCTCAATGTCGACATCCTGCAAATGTTGATGGCTGTGGGCATGGTAGAGCCTCAGCGTGGAGTCCAGACGGATGGAAACCCACACGCCATCTCCAATCCATGCCAGCTGTCGCACCTGGCTCTCCCGACGAGGATGGGCATCAAAGGATTTCTAAAATACCAATGTGAGTTCACAGAAGTTTTGCCATTATCTATATTCCACATATACATATACTCAATTTTCAACTGAGATCACTTGTTTGAGTTCCAGAGATCTTGGAGAAGCTGTGTTAATGCCAGCTGATCCCAGCAGTTCATTACTGTACACTTCATTACTGTACACAAAAAGTCCTTTGCTTGAGCAGCTATCTGGCAGCTTTGCAGAACTGATGGTCTTTTCCGACCACTTCGGGAGCAAGGGCATTTAGACAGCAAGAGCTTTCAATGTACTTGACAGAGAAGGAAAACACACAACTCCAGGATAAATTCCAAGGATCAAACTGCTTTGGCTCACTAATGTGAACTTCAGATCCAGCACTTCTTCTCTCCTCAATCAGAATTATTTCAAGCATTCTCCGATTTGTACCAACACCACTGTACTGATTTTCACCCAAAAGGCTCTAAACATTGTTTTCCCTTTAATGGGATCCCAGGGGCTTACTAACTGTACTGTTCCTTTGTACCATTATGCCTAAAGATGGAGAAGCCTTAGATTATATGTGAAGAGTCACTGGAAAACAAACACCTATGTTTGGACAGTACACAGCCCCATAGACTCCCTAGTAAAGGCAAAGAAAATTGTCAGTTTAGACTTACTGATAGAATTTATGCTCTGCAAAGGGAGGAAGGAACAAATAACCCCTGGCAGATTAGATCATAACATGACCCAGACTGACAATCTTGGTCAAGAGCTGTTAAGAATAAATACAACACAAGTGTGTGCACACATAGACATGTATGTGCTCTCTTACCTCAATCTGCATTGTCTTCGGCTGGATAACATGGATTTTGTTCTTGTAGCCACACCAGACTCTATCATAGACCACAGCCATGCAACGGATGGAGTGGTGAGTGTGGCCAAGATCCATCAGGTGGTAATTACTGAGATCCCACTGACCATCTGAGGTGAAAAACAAGTGTGGGAAGATGCATCTCCTCCATGACATGTGAGCATACAACAGAATCCTCTACCTTTCTATATGTATCTTGGTATACAGGCTTAGCTGATACTCAAATGCTCAGTTTGCTTATGTCTGTGACCTTCCTATGACTCCTGCTTTGGGCACAGCCTTACCCTTATGAAACATGTAATGATAAAGTTTAGTTTGATGTCCAACAGCTCTCAAATCAGGCCAATTTAAACATCCTTTATTGCAATGAAGTGAACAGGCTTCTCTAACAAGTACAACAAAAGCAGTGAGAGAAGAGGGAAGACAGCTGAACAAGACTATGCAGAAACTTAAAAGGAAATGGGCCATACAGTCCTTGTGATGAGGCTTCCTCACATCACAGACCTATAACATAATTCGCCCAAAGTGTTAAATCCAGGAAAAGGAATCAGATCATCCTTCTCTCACTCTTATTTTTAACTAACCAGGCAGATATTGTGTTCTTCACAGACGAGAAGCCTCTATGTCATGAAGCTTTATCTTATTTCTGATGGGAACAATTTTGATGTGTCAATGGTCAGGCTTGAGCTCATGACAAAGGCTGAATCAAAATTTGAATTGCACAAGCCCAGAAATGTCTATATTTCTGCTTGCTGAATGAAGTGCTACTCAATGAATAACTAAGTTCCTTATATGCCAACATTAGACATAGTTAGCAAATCCCCATGTGCTGTCAGATGTGAACATAGCTAAGACTGCTCAAGCCATAGGGAAACAAAACCCATAGCAGTGAAGAGGACCAGAAATTGAATTTACTAAGTGTACCTCAAACAACTGCACAGCATATGTATTCCTAAAAGTGTCACGTTTACTCCACATGTACTACACAGAACATACACACATTTTTGTTCAAAAAAGCTCAGGAAGTGGTGTTAGAGTACACCTGAGATGGTTTGGGATAGCGATTATAATAGCCTTGTGTTTAAACTCGGTGTTTGCACCCCAGCAGCCAGCAACTTCCTCACCTCCGGAAGAGCACTTAATCCACTGCTACACTTTCAGCCAAATTTTGTTTTCTCTATTACATTGATTCTTACCTTCTCCCCGATGGAATATGGCTAGTGTTCCATCTGCCAGAGCAACCAGAACCCTCCCTTTCACATGTCTGAAATAATAGGATAGTAAATACATAAAAAATGCAGTAGAAATTGGGGACTCAAAAACTCTTCCTGCCATACATACACACCATCTTTACATAGTCTCCAGAGTTCCCAGTCAGTTTAGCATTGCAGGAACATCCTGCAAGAGGTCACACCTCTTACCTTCACTGCAGTAAGATCACATTTGTAAGTTTTCTGTTGAGGGAATTCTTCTCCTTCACAATACAAACACCATCAATTTCAACAAATTCCCCCTAATTTACCCCTCAGTGAAATTTTGCCTTTCTCCTCCCCATTTACTTCCTCCTGATATTGCTAGACATGTATTCACTGAATCAGGTCAAGACCGCAACTGAGCAGGAAAATGGGTTGGTATGAGGCTTTCCCATTACAAAAACCTTGGGAAACTTCTCTCACAAAACAATGCACTTAGGAAAGCAAAGAAAAAGTTGTGGCTGCCACATCCTTGGAACTGATCAAGGCTGGGAATTTGGATGAGCAACCTGGTCTAGTGGTAGGTATCCTTACTCATGGCAGGGAGTTGAAACAAGAGGATCTTTAAGGCCCGTTCCAACCCAAACCATTCTGTGATTCTGTAAGTCTACGACCAAGAGCTGCTAGCCCCCTCTAAAGCATCACTCAGCCCCTGAACCTTCTCCTTCAGGTCCCTTGGAACACACACTTACACCAGGCTCAGCACAGAGTCCTTCAGCTTTATTGAGTGCAGACACTTCTTCCAGCTGGACACAGCCGAGTGCACATAAAGCCTGTGAGAAAGGACAAATTGGGGAGGGTTAGCAGCAGGGCCCCACACTTTCAGCCTGCCCAGGTTTGAGTCTTCCCTTCTGGTAGGAAAGGTGGAGGTGAGGTAAGAAAGTGATGCTAAATCCCTGAGACTATGGTGAGCTGAGCAATGAAATGAGGAATGGGAACCTTCTCCAGAAACAAGCAGTGAACAAAAGGTGCGTGGACTTGAAAAATAGAGCCCAGAGCAGGGAGGTGACACAGAGATCTGCCAGCCCAAGGGGAACACACCAGCCATTCTGAGCTCCCAGCCACATGGTGGGGGCGGCACTGGTGCAGTTTCCAGCATCCCTGGTTGACTCCTGATCTGGCAGTGTTGTGCTGGGCTCCATCTTCAGCTGCCCATTCTCCCTGAAGAGGCAAAAGAACTGTGTTAGAGATTTAGCAGCAGCAGAGCACAGAATGCCCACCTAGGCCCACAGCCTGGCATTCACAAACAGGTATGGGCCCTTGAAGACACCAATTGCTTCCTTCTCTTTGGTAGTTTTCACCTGCAAATCTGCAATTTACAGTATTTCCTTTCTCCTCCCCTTACCAACAAGTATTTCAAATCTACAGAGCCTGAGTTTAGCAAGACTGTTACACAAACAGTATTTTCTCTGTTCATTTCCAGCTTCAACAGAAACAACTTAGAACATCATCGGCATTCAGGAACAATCTGTATCCAAGACTTCCACCCTATTCTTCAGGCCATCACATCAGCTTTGTTTGTCTTAAGAACTTTTTGAGTGGTGAATATGCTTTCTTGGTTACTTTTACAACACATCAGAGGTACTACTAGAATAAATCAATCATAATTTCTACACACATATCGGTAAGCTCCTTCAGTAAGAACATGAAGTGTACATGTACTTTGGGAGATCTGCCTTAACCACAGGTCTAAGTTCATAGTGAGAGGTCAAATATTTGCATTTTAACAGCTGATCCAGTCAGATGCAGGCTGAGCCACGTCTGTTTTCATTACATTTTTTTCCTTCCCTGCTATCCCATCTGTAAAATTGCTTGGGCACAAAACTGATAGAAGTCTGACACTTTAACAGAAGATCACGCTGCTTCTCTTATCACAAAGCTTATGAAAACAGAACTGATCAGTAATAGAACAGAACCATTACTCTGACCCCAGCTCACCTACCCATTCTGCCTGGGTGCCTGGGCTGGGACAGGGTCTGTGAACACGTGCTCGGTGAGGGGCCTGGGCCGGGCCTGTGTCAGCTCTGCCTCGCTGACACTGCTTTCTGGTACCTCTGTAGCCTCTGTTGCCTCCTCAGTAGACTGAGACTGGTTGATCTTCCCATTGCAGACAGGAGCCACCTCACCTGGAGGACAATGAACAATGTGAGACATGCTGAAGAATCAGCTGGTGAGTTAACTATATAGATATGAGGCTGTAAATTCTTTAATTTATCTTTCCTTGCCAAATTCAATCAAGCCCTGAGCCTGTGCCACAGACACAGCAGCTCATCAGGTATCTTCTGCCTGGAAGGGAAACAGACACTATTTTAAAGTGAAGCATAATCTGTGACTAGCACAGCACAGCGTTGGAAGGGCTTCAAGGCTGTCACTACAGTATGGAGTCAGCAAGGGCAGCACTATGATTTGCATGTGAGCTTAACTGGCTTCCCAACACTCAGGGAACAAAACAATCAGAAAAGCAGCACGTGTAGCAGGGCAAACATCTCACATGCCCAAATACTCGGCTGTATGACTCCTGCAACCAGGCTGCAGCATGTGAATCAGAGAAGAAAGGAGAGCTCTAAGAAGAAATGTACCAAAAGGGCCTTTGGTACTCCTGTATCGTAGTAACAAAATTCTGGAGGCCTCTGAAGTGCTTAACTTGGGGACAAGAGGATGTGGCTGTATGTAACACCATGAGCTTGTACAGGATTAGCTGTAATTGATATGTCACTAAGTTTTACATCCCAAAACTTACTCTGTCCCTTGTCCAGAACAGGTGTGTCCCCACGTGAGGAGCAGTTGCTTCGTGGCACATTGCAGCGGGTTGCACAGCCCACCAGCGTGATCCCTGCCAAGACACCATCTGCTCCGGCTGACTCTTCAGGATTCACATCCCCCTCCAGGAAGATCTCTCCTGGGGGATAGTCACTCTCACTGGCCGCTGAAGACAAAGAACAGGTTCTCATGTAAATCAAGCAATTGCTGCTAATTTAATGTGCTCCTGAAGTCACCCTAATGATGGGAGATTCTGATCCTTCAGAGCTCACCACCCTGGGGAAGCACCACACCATCCATCAGCAGCCTGATCCACAGCAGATCCCCTCATCCCTAGCATCAGTATCCAAGGCAGGTACAGAGCCCTTCCATGCCCAACAGGGCTCACTCCTGCTTCCAAAAAACACCCTTTGTGTACCAAAGGAATGACTTACTGAACACTGAACAGGGAGGGATCTCCACAGAAAGGCAAGATCTGGGTTATGATTTTGGGGAACAAGTACAGAACACAAAAAAGCCCAGGGGTTAGCTCCCAAGTGAGGATGTCTATTACTCCTCAGCGGGGCAGGTGACCCTGTGCAGACCCCAGCCTGGGCTGCACTCACCAGGGATGCTGGAGATGCAGAGCACGTGAGCGTTGCAGACAGTGAATTGGTCCACCACTGTGCCAGGCTGGTTGGCATCAATTATCACAACTTTACTGGTTGACAGCGTGCTAGTGAGGATCCAGACACGGCTGGATGTGGCATCCATCTCATGGAGCTCCTTTGCCTTCGGGACAGCAGATACACATGGGCATGATCAGCACTTTTCTTGGATCAACCTGAGCTTAACAGTGCTTGGCAAGATTTACACATGGTGTGATTTATTTTAAATTATATATTCTATTCTACAGTAGAACTATAGAAGAAATTTTTCTTTTTTATGTTGTTGTCTAACCAGTTATATTTTTTATTTTTATTAATTTGATTCCATTCATGTTGCTGCACTAGTATCCAGAGCATTGGCCAAAGAGCCTGTCTGACTCCTTAGGGGAAGAGAAATTTGGCCACTAATTTTTCTGTTGAGATGTCTGACAAATGTGTCACTGAATATTCAGTTATCCAGAATGCCGTGAGTCTGGGATGTACCCAACTGATCAGCCTAAGCAAGTTGGTCTCGGGAGAGTTTAAGGCAGCAGTATAAGGTGTGGAGAAAAACCCTACAAACCAGACAGCATAAAATATTGTATGATTATCTGCAAATTACAGCTTGGTTCTTTAAACAGGAAAAAAACAAAAAATCACTTAAGACTACCAAAAACCAGAACTGGATTAAATCTCAAGAGGCCCAAATGGACTCAAAGACTGTGTTCTTTTAACAAAGCTTTGCCTGAATGTATTTATTAATTTACAATTATGAGGGCTATATAATCTTCCTAGCAACCTCAATCAGGCATTTAATTGCCCTTATTATTAGGATTTTATTCAAAATTCCAAACATTTCAAAAGCAAAAGCTGGAAAACTTTATACTGGATGATTTGTCCCAAATCACACCAAAAGTTACAGAAGAGCCAGCACACCATAGCACTGTCCCACAGGTACAAGAGCATTTTATGGCATAGTACTAAGATACTGAGAGAGGGGGTGTGGTAGGGATGAAATGAGAAAAAACATTGGAGGGAAAAAAATCCACTTTATTTTCTGACCTTTTTTTTCTCAGGAGACGTATGGTTACTTTTGTTGCTCTCGCCTTCCACTTCCCTGTCACAGGTGAGGGGATCATGCCCAGGATCTAGTTTCTGCCCATTCCCAGGCTCCTGTTCCAAAGGTCTCCATCCTGAGAGATTTACTCCAGCTGCACACCACAGCTAAGAAACAGAAGCAGGAATCTGAACTAAGAATTCTGCAGGCTCTATGGTCACTTTGAATTTAGGCACCTTTGTGGAGAACTGTCAAATGTCAAACATCTAAAACATTTAGCTGGAAACACCAGATCTTGATGATTTCTACTAGAAGATATCTGGATTGATGGAGGTAAGGCAGAGGATCTCTACACAGCAACATCACTGCTTTTTAATCACTGCAAGCAAAGCAAGCCAGGATATGGCAGATGTTTAATGTGTTCAAACTGACAGAAGACAGGTTAAATGAGATATTAGAAGGAGATTCTTCCCTGTGAGGGTGTGAGGCTGGTGAGGTTGCCCAGAGAAACCTGTGGCTGCCCCATCTCTGGAAGTGTGGAAGAACAGTCTGCTGGTTTAGCTCCCAAATAAGTAGTTTTCTGAAATCAAATCCAGCTAACCTCCTATGAATTATTTCCAGGGTGCTTTTTAAGAGAATGCCTGGAAGAGGACTACAGAAATACTAGAATTATCCAAAACCTTAAATGAAGGATGCTGCACAGAACATTATCTAAAGATCACACCTAGAACCTTCTAGAAACAACAGCATAAAATTTTCTTACAATTTAACCATCGGGATGACTTCTAAAAATCATCTCTGAATGAAGCAATGACACGCTGGCTACTTCAAAACAACCAGTTCCAGCAGGTAAGTCTGCCACCTACACAGATGACCACTTATGCCCAACTGCAGTTCTACTCAAAACATTCTAGTATTAATAAACATGGCTTCACAAAAGCTACTCCAGATAATACTGGCCTGTTACCATTGAACTCTGGTCAACAGTAGAATCTAAGGAGTGATGAAATGCGTTTTTACTTTCACTTGGTCATTTTCATGAATTTTTATATCAGTTTTCATTTCCCTAAGGAGTCTTAGGAAAAGCATTAGAAGCATAAAATGTTGCTCTTGTTGATCAATTGTCTCAAAAAAGCAAAAGATGTTAGGGAGCAGCAGGGGACCTAGCAACCAGAACCAGCTGAGAATTTTGTCCTAAAATACTTTTTCCTACATTCACTACAAACCACCATTCAAAAAAAGGAAGTGGAAGATAGAATTTGGAATATATAATGTCAAAAGAATAGAGATTGTTGTAAAAACGGCAGGTTTAGTGACCCAAATCCTTTGCTTATTTCATGTCCCCTTTCGGGACTGCATGGTAAGCAGAAACAATGTACCTTCATAGTTGGGTCCTTCTCTACTAGCGGGCGACAATATACAGGCACAGGGACATTTTTCATGCGAGTGTCTTCCTGACCACCATTGGGACTCAGCTAGGGGGAGAGAAGACAAAAAAGACAGTACAAAGCTGCAAACACATGGATATGGCAAGAGAGATGGAATCAGTGTGACAGAACCAACCAGAGGTGGTTGCTGCTGAGGCTTCCTATCACATCTTGTGTGAAACAGTGTCCTTAAGGGGAGAGGAGCAGCACACCCAACAGACCATCTCACAATCATCAGTGCCCCAGTGATGGCCAACAAAGGCTACACATTGCCCTGCTGATAGAGAAAGGATGCTCCTTCAAAGAGTCAGGACACTAGCATTCCCTTCCATCATGACAGTTGGACTTGCTGATCTTAAAAGTCTCTTCCAAACTTAATGACTCTATGGCCTGAAACCTCCAAGCCATGCTGCCAGGCTCCTCCCTTTCAGGAGGTCTCTGACCAGTTAAATGTGTCACAAGCCAATAAATGAGGCTGATGTTGTTTGATTTTGTGTTACTGATGGGAAGAAGTGGGCATAAACCGCATTTGTTTTTCATACTAAATGACTGTTAAAGTTCTCAGGGTATAAATGAAATAACTAATGTTCCAGCCCAATTATAACAAAGGAAATGTTTTTAAAAAGAACTGGACTCTGGTTTAGGGTACTTTTGGTTTAGGGTACTTTTCAATTTTAGTACTTTTATGCAGAGGAATGTCCCTCCATTGACTTTGGTGGAGATATGCAGAACATTAATTTGGTCTGTGCCTACAATTATCATACAAACAAAACATGCACATGGTACCTCTAAATTAAATAGCTAATGACTAAGGTCCTCAGTTAATGCCTAAAGTGACCTTCCACTCAGCCAGTCCAGAGCACGGTCCCTACCTGCTTGTACTTGGCTGGGAGGCTCCAGCCACAGGCCTGCAACCGCCCATCATCATTCCGCACGTGCTCCCGGACCTGCCGGTACTGCTCTCGCTTCTGCTCACGGCGTGCTGAGGACGTGCAGTCACTGAGGAGAGAAGCACAGTGTCACCCAGCTGATGGTTAAAGAGAGGAGCTGAGGGTGAAGGAAATGTGGCCAGTATCAGGGAGGGCACACACAGCAAACCAAATTCAGCTGTGAAAAGAGATGTCGGGAGTCAGACAGAAAAATTCCATTGAGAAGCAGACACAGGCAGTTCTGACCTGTCACCTGAGCAATTTGGCAAGCCAAGCCATTGTCATCACCTCTTATGATGTTCCAAGACCCGTCCAGAAACAGGGAATAATCCTTCTCTAAAACCTGTCTAGGAGATCACACCAATTTTTGCTGAGCTGTTACAATTTACTAATCTAATGTCTCCATCAGGAAGGCACTTTCAGTTCTTTCCCTCCTCATTATAGTCAACTATGGATTTTTCTGTCCATTTTTAAGCTTTGTCTGCTGACAAGGAAAATGTGCAGTAACTTCTGGGTCCAACATAAAAACTCCAGCTTTGCACTGGCAAAGGTTAAACCAAAAATTGATGCATGAGCTTTTAGACATGTTTTAATATAAACAAATGCTGTTTGTCAGCTCCAGCTCTCAAAAGGTTTTTTAAGGTATCAGTCTGAGGTAAAAGCAACATCAGCAGAAAAATTTAATCCTGTGGACGCCCCCATTATGTAAAACACTGCTGAGAAGTACTCAGACACCACAGCATGACTGTGAGATGTCATCAGAGAAAAAGATGGAATACGGGCAGTGGGTATCTAAAAAGTTTAAGTTTACCCTTCTACAAGATCCAGTGTCTTTTCAACAAATCCTTTTTATTGTGGAAGTTATTCTACTTTACCACCACATTCTCCAAAATCCTTTCACAAAAACATACCCCATGTGAAACTAAACAATCTTTGCAATGGCAGAACACATTGTGAAGTCATGTAAATCACTGAAGAGTTTGGGTAAGACTGTAGTAGCAATACCCAGAGGCTCAATTTTAGCATGGTTAAGATTAAAACCAAGTACTGGAACTTTAATGTGCTGTGGAGAGCACTCTTATCTTCACTTAAACCCCTTGTCAAAAGGGTTGTGCAGACATGTCATCCCTTTGTCCTGATGCTGCCATCACATCACATTCCACCACAAAAACCCTCCTTCATTCCATCCCGGTCTGCAAATACAAGTGCAGAACTACCGTGAGGCCACCTTGAGCTCCTGTGGTCCCTGCTGAGATGATCCATCATGACCTGAAAAGCCATGGATACTGTATATTTGGGAGGACAAGGTTTGCTGAACCCATCCATAGAGTAACTGATGAGTGAAAGCTCAGGAAGATAAACCACAGAGAACAGAGACATACTAACATCACACAGACTGTTTCCAAAGTGGAAAACAGCTTATTTCAAACACTGATGGTATTTGGGAGAGCTGCAGGGGAGCCTTGCTTGGCACACAGCCCTGCAACTCACTCGTCAGGGAAGAACTCGAGGGTGCGGCTGCCGGAGGAGATCTGACACATGGTGTGGCTGCGCCGCTGGCTGAACCCCGCCGTGGTGGGAGACTTGTAGTGGATATTCACAGAGGGGTAGGTCCTCTTTGCTGGGGGAGGACTGGAGGAAGAGCTGAACAGACGGCTGAAGCTAGGGACAGAAAAAGGGTAACAAGTAAGAGAAAAGGTGCCTGTAACAAGTAAGTAAAGGTAACAAGTAAGAGAAAAGGTGGGGAGACAGGCCCCATAGATACACAAAAGGGGAAGCAAGAGGTTGGGATCAAAGGCTGTAAGCCTGTAACAAAAACTGCTCTACTTCAAACTCAGACCTACATCCTTGGTTTGATTGGCATAAGATGTTTTTAGCTTCCAGAAATAGGCACCTCCTGAAAACAGCCCTTTATTACAACTGACTGTGAGTATCTCCTCCTAAACCAGGACAGAGAGTATGAAAGTTTCCATTCCAGGATACTCATGAATTTTTTCAGCTTGTGAAACAAAATCAACGTGCATGGTCAGATCTGATTTTAACTTCACTAAGGACAAAGGAAGCCCTTGAAGGCAAAAGGGTTAAGCCAACAACACTTCTATATAACATTAATGTCAGTCTACTAAGTTGTTGTCTGAAGTAGAAATGGCAACACTCCTCATTTTCTTAATCATGCACGAGCCACCAAAGAACTTACAACTGCCAAATGGTGGATTTCTTCTTCTCCTGCACGGATGGGTGCTCACGGGAAGCTCTATGGACAAACACAGCAGAACCAAATTAATTTCTGCATCTCTGCCAAGCATCAGGTCATTTTCATCAAGGAAGCCATGTTGAAAGTCAGAATTCATTCTAATGTATTTCAAAAGACATCAGGGAAAGGGACATGCCCTGGTCTTCAATGCAAGCACACCCAACCACTTTAAGTATCAAGGCTGATGTAAAAGGCAAGTAAGTGTGTTTAATGTGATTATCAACTCTCTGTAACACTGTCTGCCACAGACAGTGTGGGAACTACAGAACCTAGCATTAGAGTCACTTCAAGCTATAGCCTTTAGAACTCATCAACCAGCAGCAATACTCCTCCCTAGAGCTTCTCCCAGATTAATAAGCACACAAGAAACAAGCAAGACAAACAACTGTCCAGTGTCTCCAATTAATGGCAGCAACATGAGATTTGCAGCGGAGGTTCAGGAACAAGAGAGGAAGAATTGGTATTAGGAGAGAAGCATCTACAGTCTGGAAAACTCCCAGTACTTCTCATCCCTGTGTCGGTAGGGGTTGCATTGACCACAAGGTAAAACATGAACAGGTTCTGTCCTAAACAGGAATGTTACCCAACACCCAGCCTCACCTGATCATCTCTGTCCACCTGACAGCCTCTTGGAGCTCCATCAGCCTCTCCTTGTACTGGTTGCGCTCCATCAGGACCCGGGCCATCTCCACACGGGTGAAGCGCCGGCGCTGGGCAATGGGAATGTTGTCCTGCAGAGGGGAGGAGCACTGCTTCAGCCAACAAAAGATGGAATGGGATTGAGGTTAGTACCAGGCAAGTCAGGGGACAGACACGTATTTGTTAGTTCTTCTCCTGCCCTGTTTGATTTCACCCCCATTTCTCCATATGAGGAGCTAATTCAGACACTGAGCTCCAAACCATAGCCATGGACCTCTGGCTGTTCAGCAAACCCAGAGAAACAAGAATGACAATCACCACAAACTTGGACATGTAGCTCTCACATACACAGACCCCAGTGTGGGACTACTGTCAGCAAGGTGCTTTGATAGTCTGCAAGGAATGGTAAGAATTGACAGTGGTCTGTTGGTCCAGAAATTTGGAAACCAAAGATTTAATTCAGTAGCAAAGCCAGTCACAAGCAGCAGGTAGCACCACATAATGCCATCTGCCCCCTCAGGAGGACTGCAAGGAGGTGTTCTATTAGTACAGATGGATAAAGGTAGGATACAGGAAAGTGAGGAAACGCCTTTTCCTCTTTGGTGACATAAACTGACCTTCCAATGAGGGCATAGGCAGCTTTGGGTTGGGAACAAAATGAGTGAAAGTCTGTTTCATCTCTTTTGAAGAGTGGAAAATGAGAACAACATGACTAAAAAAATATCTGCCCAAAATAAAGACTGCAAGGGTTTTGGGAACTCATTACTAGGAGGTGGCACAGGGTTGTGCTAGACTGTGGCAATTCCCAAGCTCAGCCTGGCTGGTAAGTGCTGCTGAGAGCTGGAACAGCACAAATTAACCAAGTCCCTCTCTAGCTTCCCTGGACTTTGAATCAAATCTGTATGACTAGTCAAAACAAGAATTGTATAAACAAAAAGGAATTTATCATTTATTTTTTAACTTATAAAAGAAACCAGACCTCTTCTGTCCATTCAGATGAAAACAAATCCAACTCTCTTCAGCAGCTCATGAGCACAACTTGAAAATGTTCCCATCTACCTAAATTCTCAACAGATCAAGTTCACTCCAAGTAAGTCAAGAGATCTAGACTAAAACCAAACCTGCTCTGATACCTTGTGTAAGAAAGAAAAGAGTAACATGACATAAATAAATGTATTGAATTCCCTGTCCTAGCAGGGACATTTACAAAGAAAATCTTGTTACTGCTTGATTTGCCTTTTTTTTTCCCCGCTACAGTTGGTCTTTGTTGAACAGCTTCTATCCCAGCCAAAACAGTTTCAAGAGCTGTCCTAGAAGAACAGCCCACGAGACTTCTCTCCCTGTACGCTGTAACAGGCAATACTGGCTTATGGAAAAGTATTAACAAGAAAAACGCAGCACTAAGACATGGTGGTAGTCACTGTTGCAAAGCTGGCTGTGTAAGCTGGATTTCACTGCATGATGTCCTCACAGCTACATCTTCACTGCCTACAGGGGGACAGGCTCTTCTGGAGAAGCCTGACAGTCATAACACCCTGAGAGAATCCCCACTGCACACTAGATTCTAAATTAGGATGGTGTTGAGTAGGGCAGTGCTCTAGCACCCAGCCACGGAAACTACATCATGCACAGTGGTACTGCCACTGGGCCGGCTGCTCCTCTGTGCCAGATTCTGGTTTGAAAGTTGTATGAAGGGATTTCATGCTCATCAGCCACAACCCATTCACCACCCTTGCCCTCACTGCTAACAAAGGCACATCAATCTGTATCTTAGGACTCATATACATGAAGCAATACAGGTAAGTAAATCAACCCCCTTTCCCCGCAGGCATTTTAGTAATGTCATATACCAATTCTGTACAGAGATAGCTGCTTACATCCTCCACCTCCTCTTTGGGCTCTCGTCGGGCAACAATTGCTTCAGATTTCACTCTAGGAAACAGGAAGAAAGGGATCAAAACAGCAAGTGACACCATGGCTGGCTTTGGGAAGAGAACCAGCTATGAGAAGTCTGGCTGCATCCATCACCATGTGTACCAAGTGTACAAATGCTGAGATGCTCCTCTGGCATTTTCCTCTCCCTCTTCCAGCACATTACTCTGAACAGCTTCACTGACCTCACCCCTTTTTTTTTCAAACATTTGTTGTGAGCACCAAAATACTGACCACTGGAAGAATCCAGCCAGTTTCTGTTTCTGAACCAGCATCTGCATTCAAATATTTGATGAGAACTGAGCCATTTTCAAAAGGGAAAATGCTGGCTTAAATGCTTCTGCTGGACTTCTTCTGGTTTCAGTAGATTCTCTGATTCTTTGTGATTCAATACAGTGAAAAAAGCCCCTAAAGTGAAGAACAGTTTGCCAAAATGGTAAAGAACACCAAACCCTGATAAAAAATATTGGAAGTATTTAACTGAGTGCTTTCAGTTTCTTTGAACTCCTATTTTATGAGGCATTACAAAAGGCATTTTAAAAAATCTCCCTGCTTGCAAAACTACTTTCATTTCAGACATTGTTCACAATAAAGAGACCAGTCTGTGTTATTCTTGGTGATTCTGAGCTCAGACTACAGAACCTTCTAGATTCCAGCTGGAGAACAAACCCTGTCCTCTGCCCTGAGCACCTGCAGTCATGCACAGCCAGCCACAATGGAACGGTTCTACTCTGAGCTCCAGGAGGCAGCTTTGTGTGTATGGATGTGAAACCATCCCAGGCTTTGCTGGGCAGTTGGGCTTTAGTCTCTCTAGTTTGAAAGGAAGATTAAAAGTGGCATGTTCCTGTATCAGACTTTAGAATCTCTTCTACCTCTTCTTACTCTTAACATGAGCAATGAAACAATTACCAATATAAGCATTTAAATATTTCTTGTGCAACTCTGTATGAGCTCTTTCAGTAAATGAATGGGCATTCACTTCTCTCAGAGTTATCCTGGCTGCTAGGAGGATCAAGTTCCTGGCAGTTTCCTTCAAAACTACTGGTCTTGAAACTCCCCTTCTTTGGGTGGTTTTGGTTGTTGTTGTTGGTTGGTTGGCTCTTAATTGCAAATTTACACCCTTAATGCTCCACTCCAGGGAGCCTGGGTTCGGAGCTGCTGCTTCAGAATCCTAATCCTGCCTTCTTGTGCTCTCTAAAGTACCTTTGAATGCCAATGCTAATCCTACAACTGAAACAGAGTAAAACAGAAAAGCTGGGTTTACCACTCTTCACACCCAGTTCCTTGGGGCAGGGGGGCAATCACTCACCTCTTTAGCTCCTCTTCCAACTCCTTGACTCTGGTTTCTATTTTGGCTTTGGCCTGCTTTGTTGCTTCCAATTCTCCCTTCAGCACCTCCTGCTCGCCAGACAGCTGGTCCACCTTGGCAATCAAATCATTCTTCACAATGTTCAAAGCATTTCTTAAAGGTGTGAAAGGGACAATAAGCAAAAATGCCCAGAACTAGCAGTTGTCCATAAAAGAGACCTTTAACTAAAGTCACAGACACTTGTAGGAGAGTTGAAACAAGTGTGTTTAACAATTCAGTCCAGCTATGACTCAAGGGAAATTAAACTTTGGGGAGATGGAGCTCCAGAAGGATAGAGAAGTCACCATAATTGTTCAGGATGAGGTTTTCTCCATTCATGTATCCTGACTAACAAACCAACCTCTCCTTCGGAAGATGGCAGAACACTGAAGAAGGCATGTGTAGAGCAACCTATCTATTTTTGACAGAATGAAAGTCTGAAATACACCTTTCAGAATTGCTGTCATCTGCAATTGAGGATAACTGCAGGTGATGGCAATAGAAATATGCATTTCCAATCAGCTCCAAAACATCTTAAATTTATAAAATCAGTAGCTTCCCATCACAGTAGGTTCTCCAGCTCTCCCCTGGGAGTACTTGGCCTTCCTCTTCCCAGCTCCTCAAGTTTAATAGCTGGTTTGCCAGCTTTTCTCAAAAATCAACTCCATTACATTGTCTGCTTCTCCTCCATCAACTACGAAATATTTAAGAACTCAACAGTGACAATTCTTTTTTTCCTAATAACAAACCTTGCAAATAAAACCTTATTATCAGCAACATCCTCACAGAGGCTCAGACCAACACATCAATTCCTACTGAAGTTAATTTAAAGCTTGCAACTGATCTCAGATGGCATCAGGCCCTACCAGCATATGCCTAGAGGCTTTATCTAAGTGTCTGCAGAAAGGAAACAGCTCAGGAGAGCAATTCTTCTTCTACAAGTGAAGGAACAAGTATTCAGGACAACCAGTTAGATAACAAAATGAGGCAGGAGTTTTGGCCAAGACCTACTCCAATGTGACACCTTGTTTATAACCAGGCAGGTAGATCAGAGCATGCAACAGTTCCTTACTTGGTCTCCAGCAGCTGAGAGTTCTCCAACAGCAGATTGCCCACTTCTTTGCCCATTCCTGAAAAGAAAGGCCAGGCAGTTTTCACGTTCTCTCCTAGAAACATGCAGCTTTTGTGGCACTGCCTAACTTATGCTTGAGGAAAAGAAATCACTTTTGTTAGGCTTCCCTAGATTCCTGTGTCCTGTGTGGAAAGTGGAGTGTCTCTACCTGAATGACCAAACAGCACCAGCAAAGACACCCATGTGTCCTGTAGAGAATCCAAACTCAGATCTAGCTTCTCACCCCAACCTTCACAGACCTCTTTGAGAGGGACAGAGGGGAGATCTCCACTAATATCAGTCGGGGAAGTCAAGGCAATAACTCCTGGTTCAGCCATGAGCTAGTACAAACATTTTTTATCATTCCTCATACAGAATGAAGGTAGAGTTTACGGGTTTTTCACAAAGGATAGCAGAACACTGTCCAAGTTGCTGTCCTGCACACTAGTGATTTCCTTCCTTTGTTAGTATAAGCCAAATTTTCTGTTTGCATGATTTGGGATCATGGTTGTGACGAGTTTTATGCAGATGAAAGGCTTCCCCATTATTGACCTTCTGCTCAAGCAATTTTAATAGGACTGCAGATTGTCCCTTGCTATATCTAGCTCTAACAGCTTTCTCACAGGTGTTTAAAATGTGAAGTCTCAGTTCCACCACTTCAGACCCACATTCAACATTACAGCAGACACTCTGCACTTGCA
Organism: Vidua macroura; assembly: GCF_024509145.1. NCBI lineage: Eukaryota > Metazoa > Chordata > Aves > Passeriformes > Viduidae > Vidua > Vidua macroura. The sequence continues at coordinate 422,465 of NC_071586.1, forward strand.
CTTGGGCATCCATGTACATCTACAGTTTGCAGACTGGGGCTAAGAGTGAAGGTTGAAATCAGTATTTCATAAAACCAATGAAATTTAGGGACCAAAAGCACATCTGGATTGTTTCCCGCTGCCAGGGACTTGCTGAATCCCAGGGTCTCTGTCTTATAGTGAGGAACAGAGGCCACCTGAGAGCTGAAGGCAGAGAGGCCTCTCCCTGTTGGAGGACAGTGCTGAGGGGTGCAGCTTGTATCTCACCACAGGTCCCAATCAGTATTTGTTCTGCCCTCTGAACTCTCTCTTCCTTCATAGCAAAGACATCAACAGTCTTCATGATACATCATTTGCTGAATAATTTGTATTTGCAGAAAATAAAAACAACACAAACTTGAATTAAATGGAAGTTAGAGGAACGTGGCAGCGCATGAGAAGTGAGAAAACAGCAAAACACTCAGACACACAGATCCTCTTCCCACAGTTAAATGGGATGAATTTATGATGACAAAAGCAAATTCCCAGCAAGAATGAATAAGAAGCAGCATTTTCAAGGAACTTTTAAAAAATCTGTGGCAGATAATCACTTTGATGTTTCAGGCCAATGTGTTCCCAAGAATATTCCAACAGCACAAAAGTGGGAAACACTAATTTCAGTGCAAACTACAGTGTATTTTGGGTTGGTAAGGTGGAGGATCTATAGCCCTTTTTTTTTTTTGTGACATGCTGCATATTGGTCAGAAGACCCAGAAGTCTTCTGTTTATTGAATTTTTTTCTTACTTATTTTTAGTGATTCTACAAATAATCAATTAAATCTTTAGCCTGTAAGGCAGTACATTGGCACAAGAACATTAAAGGAGCTGAAGAACATCAAGGGACGAGCTCATCCTCATCTTTTTTTGGATTAAATCTTTTTCCTTCATATTCTTGAGTCATATATCCCTCTCTGCAGCTGTTTTTGGGAGAGAAAAATTCTGGGGAAAAGGGTGAACTATCATGCCAGAACTAAAGGCCACACAGCATTCCGTCAGTATCCTTCACCACAGCTTCTACTTGTGTGTGATGCAGTGACAGCCCAATGCCTTAGCTATCTAGAGGTCAGAAAGGCTCCTCTGTCAAAAAAGAACAAGAGGAAGCCTCCCAGAGCCATGGAATGGCACCATGAGATCATCTTGCACAGGTTGTAATGGAACAGCTCTGCTCATGGGAAGAAAACTTTCAGTTTTCAATCCTTTGGGGTGTGGAACAAAGGGAGGTGAGGTCTGGGCAAAGCCCTGTCCAGCAGAGCACCTACACCATATTCCTCCCACAGCCAGGCAAAGTGTGAAGCATCAAAGTGGATAATCAACTACAATGAAACAGACCAGAATCCCCAAACCACCTCTACAGAGCAGCTGGATCCTGCTTCTTGGAGAGGTGCTGCCATCACCACAAAAAAACCAAACCAAGGTAATGCAAGACATATGGATGGATGATGAGTGGATAAAAGGAAAGCAGAAAAAAATGGAAAAGAGAAGAGAAGAAGAGAAGAGAAGAGAAGAGAAGAGAAGAGAAGAGAAGAGAAGAGAAGAGAAGAGAAGAGAAGAGAAGAGAAGAGAAGAGAAGAGAAGAGAAGAGAAGAGTAAAAAGGCCTTTGCCTTACCAAAGAAATCATCCCGTACTATGAGAGCCATCCCATACGAGAAAGGGAACAGAAAGAGATGGGGACAAAGGGGAAGAAAGGAAGAGAAAAACAGCAGCCATTAAGTACCAGTCTGTAAACAGCAAACAAAGCAGCTCGTCAGCACATGTATAGTGTGTGGTGCCAGTACACATGATGCTTGGTAGAAAGTTATCTCATTCTGCTGCAGCCTGACCTAACAGGTACTTTAGAGTGTCACAGAACAGTTTGGGTTGAAAGAGACCTTTAAAATTCATCCATTTCCAGTCCCCTGCCATGGGCAGGGACACCTCCCACTAGACCACGCTTCTCTAAGCCCCACCCAACCTGGCCTTGAACATGCCCAGGGATGAAGCAGTCCCAGTTTCTCTGGGCAACCTGTGCCAGGGCCTTACCACTCTAATTGCAAAAAAAAAAAAAAAATTTCTTACATCTAATCTAAATCTCCCCTCTTTTGTTTAAACCATCACCCCTTGTCCTATCACAACAGATGTCAGGATAAGCTTGAGATGACCTCATCGGCTTCCTTCATCCTCATCATTTTCCCTGTATGATACATCCTTGAGTTTCCCATCACCACAAGAAAGGCAGGTCAATAGACATTATGAAGAGGGTGAAGAAAGGACAGTATCAGGGGGAAAAACACAAAAGTGGGGCTGAGTATCAAAGCTTTCATCTGGCCTAAAAAGGCCCAAATCCACCTCCGCACTGCAACAAACTCCAACCCAACTTCAGTGGGAGATTTCCTGAGGAATGTTCACACAAAATGTGGCTTACAGTAAAACCAGTTTCAGTGAAAAGAAGAGATGACGCTGTCCTTTCTTGGACGTCCTTATCATCACTGAGCAGTGCTGGGCACAGGGACATGGCAGAGCTTGGTGGCGCATGACCTGCTATTACAGCTGCCAGGTCATCACCTTAAATAAAAGGCAAATTTTACCCAGTTTTCACTGTAATCAAAAGAGGTTCCCTTGACTTGAACTGAAATTACATCAGGGCCCAAGTGTATTCTACAAGCAGCTGCAAACCTGATGGCAGAGCATGGCCCTAGGGCAGCGAGCAACCTCCCCCAGCATCAGACAGAGCCATCACTCAGCTCCTGAGACAGAAAGGCAAAGTTTCCACCAAAGACAGAGGCTTTGCCATTCTAACCCATCACAAAAGTATCTTTAATGCCACCACCACAATACCCGAAGAGGTTTGGTTTGCACCAGGTAACCCCCCACAGCCGCTGGCACATGGAGGGACTCCCCACAGCACAGGCCATGGAGAGGACAGTGGGACCCTCACTCAGTCTGTCCCCACCCAACCTCTGCTACAAGTACCCTTCCTGGCAGATAAAAAGCCCTTTGAGCCCCAAGACCTTGAGTGACAGGCTAGTGCAACACTGTGGAGCAAACCTGCCCACAGCCAAAGAAGAGAAAGCAGGTTGAAAGGTAGCAGGAATGTGAGCAGAGAAGGGACCTCCTGCTGCAGGGACCCATCAGTGTGAGGCAACCAAGCAAGGCAAGGTGGGAGAAGTCTGCAAAGCCAACTGTGTTTGGACAAGAGCAGGGGAGTATCACACGTGTATACCACATCATCCAACCTCAACCAGAAAAAAAGAAACAAGGAGAACTGAGCAGGAGATACACACCTGAGAACTCCCCTATGCGCCATGTCCAGCGAAGCACGGAGAGACAAGGGAAAAAGGAAGTGAAAAAGGATCCATCAGTGACTAAAACCAACAAAATCAAAATTTTGTTCAAAAAAAATTAACAATGATTCAGCCATTTCAATGTCAAAAGGCATGAAATAGTAAGGACAGGACCTGCCATAGCTGTTGATGGCATGACTCTACATATAGGACAGAAAAAAAACCCAAGGAAAGGTAACCCATGGTAAAATTGCAACCACACACCTCATCTATCCCCAGATTTCCAGATTTGGATCTGAGGCAATCGGATCTTCCTGGTCTGGGTAAACCTGTTTATGCAATGTCTTTATTTAGTCATCTACCATAAAATGCAGAACAGCTCATTCCCACTACCTCTCACTTCCCCTCACCTTGCAATTTTAACAGCTGTATCCTCTGACCATAACTGTGCTCTTCAGTGACACTTCAGCTTGCAAAAGACAACTGGTTGCATTTAAAACCTTTTTTTTTTGTACAGTGTAGCACTGGGACTTAGTTTGATAATCTCATTTCAACTTCTGTACACAACACTCTATATAAACTTACCACTATTAACACTGCATTTCTGTCTTTATCACAGACCCCCTGGTCTTTAATTTCCAAAGCAAATATAGTTGGTTATCCTTAACCTGAATCACAGAACAGTTTGGGTCAGAATGATCATCCAGTTCCACCCCCTGCCATGGGCAGGGACACTTTTCACTATCCCAGGGTGCTCCAAGTCCCCTCTAACCTGACCTTGGACACCTCTAGGGATGAGGCAGCCACAGCTTCTCCGGGCAATCAGCTCACCACCGTCACCACCCTCAGTAAAAGGACCTGTCCACTGAGCACACCCGAGCTGCTGTGATCATTTGTGTCTGGAAGCACCTGGGATAGGGAAGAGCAGGAAGGGGGATCTGGTAGAAGGGGGAGCTGAGAAAACAGGAGATGGGAGAACAGGAACCTACCCAGGATCACTTGTGATTAACAAGTGCATATGCAGAAAAACTGTCAGCTAGTACTCCCAAGTTTGTAGGAGAAATAAGGGAATTTGGTCCTCAATGCTCATTAGTAAATAATTGTTCTCACTCCACATTTTTCTCCAGAATACTTCCTATATAATCCCATGGATGTAAAGCAGTATTAGAGGCGGGAGGAAACCCACACGTCTTGTGGGTTTTATTTAAAATAATAAAACATGAAGAGTGCCAATTATGTACCAGGAATAAATGGGATTTTCCATTCCAGAATCAGACTTGCCTGCCAGCCAGTGCTCAAGGATAATTTCTACAAGTCCTGTTCTTAAGGTACTCTTTAATGAAATTTCTCTTTCTTTAAGGAACTGAGACCAAAAAAAAGAGAATATTCTTCACAGATTGACTGCCAAGTTTTGAGAGACTGGAGGAAGTACTAAGTCTTCACTTAAGTGAGCTTAGAGTCATTCATGAATTTGATTTACAGAAAGAAGCAAGCTCCAAATATGACCTAGAGAGAACTCTTTCAGTTTGTGGATCTTGTTCCTTACATCTTGTTCATAAAGCACTATTTCCTCTGTGTCTCTTCAGACGTAAAGGTACAGCACAAAGAGAAAACATTCTAACTAACAAAAAAGGCAAAATTTTGGATTATGTTGACAGATTTTTGTCAGCCCTAAGATCTAGCCCATTGCGTCCATCTTTACCAGACTTTCTTTTGTGCTTTCTATTGTGCAAAGACAAAAAAGTACCAGTCTCATTTGTTGTTGAGAGACATGACCCCTGAGATCTCTCTGTGCTCATTCCCTTTGTACAACCAGCAATGTTTGTGTTCATTTTAAAAACACTCTTACGTCCCAAAGTCAGTGGCTAGAACTCAGCAAAAGGATTAATTAGATCAATGTTGATCACAAAAAAAGGCACAGAACTACCAGGTTTCATCACAGTCCATCTCCCAGATTTGAAAAGGAACCCATCTTCCTATTTTGCTGGCTCACCATGGGATCACCTGAAAGGGCTCTGTAGCTCTGCTCAGGCCTGAAAATGGTCCCAGCACAGAAATGCCTTCCTTGTAAGCCATGCTGCTGTCTTCAGAAACTACACTGTGATCTTCAGGGCCCACACTTAGATGGGCACTGTTCAACAAAGTCTTTGTACATTTCATTGTAAGTGGTAACTCCCTATCAACAGACATCTCACCACACTGAAGTCTTTGGGCAGCCTTATAGCAGGAAGAGGTATCTTTGACCTCATCCGAGACTGTAGTGAACAACCATGCAAGATTTGGGCAACAAAAAGCTTTAGCCCTTTGAAAACAACAGTCTGCATTTCTTGCTGATCACTGGGTCAGGCTACAGAGTAATCCCAAGGGGAAGTGGATTTCCAGAAGGCAGGCTTCCATAGTGGGAAGCACATTGTCTGAAGCTGTTCATACACCAAGTAAGTAATTTTCAAGAATAGTAACTCTTCCAAGCCAATAATATCTGATACCCCAGCCATTTTGGGGGGAGAAGGAAAGCAGCAGTTGGCACAGTGATTAGCAGACAGAGCTGCAGAATCAACCAAATACTCCTTGATGAGGAAGGAGTGGGCACGAGGACCAAGATAAAACAGATAGTCAACGGCAAGATTATCCATGGTTTTAGTGTTTTGATTCTGCTAGGAAGAGAGCTCCTGATAATGTATGAAGCTGGCTAACTAAAATTCATTCCACAGATTTAACCATCACATGTAGTTCCTACTGGCAAGATTCCCTTTAAGCAGGAGTCCCAGCCCTTCTGCAAATGGCTACTGGCATCCAGGGGATTCTCAAACCTGGAAATCTTGCTTTTCTTTTAAAATTCTTAATTTTGTAAATATCTGCACAGACTGGCTCCCACTGCAGGCACAGAAAGCCTGTGTGTTCATCCTGAGTCTTCTGCAGATTTTTTTTATTCTGGCAATCTTGAGTTGAAGGTGAAACAAAAAATTATTTTATGCTTTAGGCATGAGGGCTCTCATACATGCTGCATGATTAAAAAAAAAAAACAACCCAAACCTACTCATATCAAAAAGCTATTGCCAGCATTCTCATGATGGTCTTTTTCATGTTCTTAATTCCAGTCACACTATTGGCTATAATAGTACAATTTCACAGACACTTGTCTTTCATCAAACAAGACGTAATTCATTAACTCTTTTCCAGTTTTTAGTCCACATCTTCAAGGTTAAGTTTTTGTTTAATAGGGCAAAATCTATCCCCCCCACAGAAACATTGCTTTTTAAGGGTCCTGATACAAGATATATCAAAGGTGATACAAGTACCTTTGTAATCTGGGCAAAGGTGAGCTGCTAAAGGTCCATATGACACATTTTAGCTTATCCTATTCTGGACACATACACAGAACTAAACTTACAAGATTATCCATCAGCAGATCTATATCAGTAATCACTAGAAAGGAAATGTTCGCTTTCAGATCAGATCTTGCCACTAAGTACATGTAACACCTCGTTTCTGGAGTCCTCATGTGTCCTAAGGCTCCTTAAAGCAAGCAGGAACATGAAAAATGAGCTACACTGTTATAAACTCTATCAGCTGCCCATGTCACCCAAGTATTCAAAGACCACTTGTACTGCCCTGATGCAAGAAAACAGCAGGAATTAAGAACATGTCTAAATTCTGTCAAAAAACAATTTTTAGATATTCAGGAATCGAATAGAAAAAGTATGGAGAGGGCTCAGAGTGCTCCCTGAGGCAAAGCTGCTTCTCTGACTGCTGCAGGGCCCCAGCCAGGAGCATAGAACATAGCCTGGCTACAGGTATTACAAACACCTTCAAAATCAGATTAAAAAGCGAATTATTACATCTCTTAGGCTGACTGCAAAACAGTAAATACTGCATTATAGACTATAATATTTCCACATCATTTAAACATCAAAAACTTAATCAAATTAATTGCTTTCTTACAAATTTCAAACTATTTTTTTCTCTCAGTATAAAATTATTGGGAGAGGAATTTTCAGCCAGAAGCTGAAGAAGAAAATTTTGTCTCCAAATTATTTTTGTGGGAGAATACTGTAGAAAAATAACTTATGCACTAAAGACAACCCAAATAAAAGTTATCCAACAGCTGAGATTATTTTCTAAATAATCATTACTGTACTGCAGGTACATGCTTCTATCACATATATCTCAATTTCCATGCATTCTTAAAAAAGCTAAACATCCAAGTTCTGAAAGAAAAAGAGAATTTAAATGTTTCTAGAAGCTTAATATAGAGTCATAATACCAGAGAAAACAGAATGGTTCTAAAAGGTTTTACCTAGCAGATCTGCTCCTTCATCAACATCTCCAATGACCTCAGACCCTGCTGTGGAAAGTTCATGGTACAGGGAGTCTGTGTTGATGCCAAATGCTTTGTTCACAATCCCCTGTGTTGGGCTGTTGTTGGAAGCAAAAAAACCAGAAGGAATCTTGTTACTTGGCAACATTTAAACTCAAACATTTATCTTTGAAATAGTCTTGAAAGTCTGCATCTCAGACTATTGCAATCAAAACCCATCTGTTCATCATTGGCTGAATCAGGGAACACACTTAGTAAAGAAAACAGCATGTGTTATTCCCCATATCACAGAATTATGGAATGATTCGGGTTGGAAGGGTCCTTAAAGACCACCTTGTTTCAACCCCCTGCCATGGGTAGGGACACCTTCAACTATCCCAAGTTGCTCTAAGCCCCATCCAACCTGGCCTTCCAGCCAAGGCTGCTCTGGGCAACTGGTGCCAGGGCCTCCCCAGCCTCATGGATAAGATTTTTTTCCCAATATCTCATTTAACCTTGCCCTCTCACAGTGGGAAACCAGTCCCCCTTGTCCTGTCCCTCCAGGCCTTTGTCCAAAGTCCAGCTTTCCTGGAGCCCCCTTAGGCCCTGGAAAGGACTCTGAGGTCTCTCTGGAGCCTTCTCTTCTCCAAGTGAAACCCCCCAGCTCTCCCAGCCTGGCTCCAGAGCAGAGGGGCTCCAGTCCTTGGAGCATGTCCATGGCCTCCTCTGCTCCAACAGCTTCATGTCCTTCTTATGCTGAGGACACATCTATCATCCACAACCTCAAAGCTCACCCAGATGATTTACCCTGAAGTCACACAAGTTAAGGACTATTCAGTATTTCAAGGAAAAAATTCAACTTGCAGAAGAGCTCAGCTTTGACCTGTCAGATTCTGCAAGGATTCCCATGCTCTGATCAGTCTAGATAGAAACCTCAGACAGCAGTAAGACCAAATAAGAAATTTGATGCTGAAAACAGCAAAGGCCTTTTTACTTGGCAAACCAGTAAGTGCAATCAGTCTGAAGGGTCCATTTCCCTTTGGGTAAGACTACGTATTGAAAAGCATTTCTTCACATGTCCCCAAATGTTTTTAATTAAAGGTAAATCAAAGTCAATAGTTTTTAGTCATATCAGATGATGGCACATTTCCACCTCTCAGTGTCTTTGATACCATCAAGAATCTTCTTGTATTTCTTGAGAGCCTCATAGCTCAAAGCAGCAAAGAGCTGTTACAGGATGTGCAGGTGAGGCAACCTCTGGGATTGTGGCCGTCTACTCTAAAAAATGGTCTTAATGTGGGTTAAAACACTTTGCAATGCCCTGCCTTGTATGAGTAACATCAACCAGCATGAACAGCAGCTGTGCAGTTTCTCCAGCAATCTATCAGAAAGGTCAGCACCAAATGAGATATCTCAAGTTCTATGGCTTCATTATCACATAAATAATCCTAGTGATTATAAATGGAGTGTAGTAGCTGCCTCAGATGTTGCAGCGACAGCACATTGCAAAGAAGAGGAAAAAAAAGTGGGTTTTTCAATTACAGAAAAATTCCAGCTACCCAGACATATGAGAGCACTGAGGAAGTACAAATGGTGCCATGATGGCACTGCAATTAATCAGTTCACACAATCCAATGGTCAGCACAAATGACAAGAGAAACCAGCACTCAGTCTGACCTGGAGACCTAATTCAGACTGAACTTTCCTGTTCAACATTCAGCTTTCAGAGCTATATGTATCATGAAAGCACTCTGCTTTCAGAGCAGCACACACACTGTCAGCAGTCCAAGTCAGGCTGTCTGTCCTGTAGCTCTCAGTCTCACCACCTGGAGTAGAGATTCCTGCCTGAAGAGCTACGGTGCATCAATCCTTTCTGTTTTCTTCTTTCTCCTGGATTTGACCAATTTTTTATCTGATCTCATCAGTCACTTTTGTCTTCCCCACACAGAGCGGTTTCAATTCCCTATATTCCTCCTGAGCCTAAAAACACTCCAGGTATCCTACATGTCCCAAGGGGAGCTTAACTGTGTGTGTCTTCCCAGCTGAGAAATGCAGGTGATATTGCTGCTCATACCCTTCTCAGTGGGGGTGCTCAACAGGGTGGGCAAATCCAGTCCAGATTGGGACCATTAGATAATCTTGCCTTCTCTCTGCCAGGGTACTATATTTTCTGCATATCTGTAAGACTCCGGGGAGTTTTTTTGCTGATATAGCGCCAAATTACCCACTGGAGAAGGGTAAAAGGTAAACTTTAGTAAAAACAAATGAAGGTACCTATGTCTCACAGCAATGTGGTGCCAAAATTAATAGCCTTTAGGAAGCCACCTATTTAGAACAAAATGGGTGATGGGTAGGGAGGAGAGCAGCAGAATAGTTTAGTAAAAGTCTGATGATTCTTCTGAAAACTGTGTTGAGGATTTGTAACCACTCCTCAGTGCCCTGATGGGTCACAATTGCTCTGACCAGCCTCACCTGGCAACCGCACCCACCCATTGGTCCCAGGGCTCCCTTTGACCTCAGGCCTATGCCTTCAGTTCTTTGCTAAGATACACCCGTCTTCAGTCCTGTCTCCTGCTGCTCATGGCTAGCACTGGGACTGAGTTCACACCCTTGCCTTGTCTGAGGCTGCTGACAGGGCTCACTTCCAGTGATCTAAGCCTCCCTGCTCAGAGCCTGTGGGACTGGGATTGCTGAGGTTACCTCTATTTGTCCTCCCTTGTGGGGTAGCCCTGTCTCTACTCCTCAAATACTTGAAAAAATTAGAACTGAAAGAAACTTGAGGTTTTAAAATGGAATTCAGAACTGAGCTCTTATTGGACAAATGCACCTTTTCCCTCTTCCTGACAGCTTAAGCCCATGTTCTCTTTGCTTGTCTTAAAGCTTCTGCTGCTCCATCATCTCTCCAAAATCCCTGACCAGTAAGGCAAATGAGCCCAGTCCTGGGTCAGCTGTACACATCCTCCTGCAGATCACCAGCAGGCATCAGCCTTTTGGAGAACACAAAGCAGGTCAGGACCTCTGATATCAGGCAGAATATATGGACTGTCTCAAATAGCTGCATTGTGAGCTCACTATGAGCCAAAGCACCCATCTGTCACTCCTCATGAAGCCAAGTGACAGAGCACACAGGGAAAAGTCACAATCAGTACCTGCTACCCGTGCGTTCCAGGCGGGGGTCCTGACACATATCCAGCTCTGGGGTAGAATCAATGATGTCCTGGACATCGGACCACTCATCACTGCTGCCCATCCCTAGGTAAGACAGTACATATGACATACAGGATCAGGACTTTCAGAGATTGGTATTTCTTGAAGGGACTTTTACAGCTTTGAATATTGAGATTTGAAAATTTCAAGGTACCATGTTCAAAGTCTTAAAATCAGAACAGAAAGTGGTTGAAGGTGGTCTCTCAATTCCAGAGCAGGAACACCATAAGCATTCCCCTTCCCACCCCCATTCCAAAGCATCACTTAAAGTCATTGCCCTGAATACTCACTAAAATTGCATAAGCAGAAATATTTTATCCATTGAAATAAATTCCAAAACTCCTTTGTTATCTGCCAATAAAAAACTCCTCCATCCCCAAATAGCATTAGCTGAGATTGAAGGCAACACAGTGATTTTCTGTACAGCTTCATAGAAATTACTATTGTTAGGAACTGGCACTATTTAGTTTTAACAGAAATAGGTTTTCAATACAAATTCTCAAGTCTACACTGGTTTAGATATGCATTACAGTGAAACTTGACTTCAAAACCGATAAACGAAATCTGGTTTGTGTGTAATCTACAACCTGAAGCCAATATTTAAAGAATAAGGAATTTCTTCCTCTTGTCAAGTCCTGTTTATTGGATACCAAACCCTTCAAAAGCTCAGACCTGCACTTACTCTGAACAAGCAACATGAACACAGTGTCTGTTCACACAAAGAATTCTGAAAGATTAAGAACCTAATGTGTGAATTACATTAATTCCTCAATTAACTTAGATGTGACATTTTTGACCTTTCCAGATGATCTCAGTAGCCAAATATACAAAGTCCATGATGACTGAAGTGTTCATTTCTTTCAGGCTGCCATTGTGCCAGCTGGCAGCAAACCCAGGCTGGAAAACAAAGTGTGATGTGGATCTGTTGCCAAAGCAGGCATCCACACCAAGCAGGTCTAACACAAACACAGCCTTCCTCAGCTTTATTTTACCAAGCTGGGAAGCTTTTCCTGCAAATACTCCTGAGTACCATTTTTGGTAGTTCAGCTCTAAGGCACAAGCATCACTGACAGACATTTTAATTACAGATGCATAAAACACATTATTAAAATTCAAGTATGTGCATTACATGTAAGCATGGAGAACTGATTTTGCATTAGGGGTGAGAAATAGCTGAAAGGTTGAATATGTAGAGCACATAAGGAAGCCATACCTAGCTGCTTTGAGCAAATTCCACAATATCACACTTCCACCAAGAAAGTGAAAAAAAAGCAGCTTCCACTTCACACTTGCACACACATAAAGAAGAGATGACTCTGACCCAAGGAAACTGTTGATAGTACATGAGCTTGTAAAGCAGCAACTGTAAAAATCAGGTTATTTATAGGGCATTCAAACTACTGACATCCATGCTTAGCTTTCCTGATACAAGTATTTAATGGTCTTGCCTTGGCCAGGATCACAGCCAGACCACAATCTAACAGCAGGCTGTTTAGAACCCATATGCTTCCATGGACAACTATCCTAGTCTCTGACAGATGGACATCTGTGACCCTGAGGGCCTCCTCAGGAAAATACAGACTGCGACTCAGTCATGGCAGTTCTCCTTCAGTGCTACAGCAAAAGATGTTATATGTTGGTTTATGGTCTTACTTCGTTAGGAACCAGCTTGTGAATGTCAGCAGAGGAATTTCTGCTTCAGTAATAACTTAGTTATAACTTCTGCTTCCCAACAAATAACTTGGGTAAAAAGATCATCAGCTGGTTCAGATGCCAACCTCAGAGACCTATGTTTACCCCTGTGCTCCTGCAGATCATCCTAATGACCTTCGATAAATCTTACGGTCCTTTTGTAATTTAAGTTCATGACATGTAGAACAGATCACTTCTCATTTCTCATGGCCACTTTAAGTCTCACAATCCAGGGTGAGACTGCTCAGACACTACATGGGCACAGCTGAAGGGCTTTTATCATGTTATTACATCATTTATTTTTTAACAGCCTGGTGGTAAAGCTTAGAGAATGGCTTTCCTGACAAGAAATCATTCCAATTACTAAAGGACTTTGGAAAATGGAGATAAAGCAGCTGTAACTTCCACAGATTTGGCTGTGTTCTTATATGAGAAAAAGGCTAAAAGAAATCAGCTCATTTAGCTGAGAAAAACAGCTGGATACAATTATTTTAAGCAAATCAGAGTGTGGGATAAGAGCACAGAGGGAAAATAATTATTTAATCTCACTGACAAATCTGGCATTTGAACAACTGGATATAAAATACTTACGAATAAATACAGAGAGAAAACTAAGTATAAGCTTTTCATTTTCATATTGATGAGATCCAGGAACAGCTTTCCAAAAGCTCAGCCTAAGACGTGACTTGAGTGCTCATGAAAGAGGTTCCAAGACATGAATGCATGTCACTGCAGGGAACTGAACTCAGTAACCTGTTCCCATTCTGTTAATTTGTGAAATTACTCATATAACTAGTGTTTTCAAAAATTTACTATGCAGAAAACTGCTAACATCCAGTTAACCCTGTCTCATTCATGTACCTTTCCAAGTCAGGCTTCCTCAAATTCTGTACTTACAGTGCAGTCTCCCAGCCTCTCCCTGTAACAGAGAGACACAAGCACTGGGAAGTCAATTATGTTAGTGACCAAATACCTGAGCTCAGCTGCCATACCTATGCTGACATTCCTCATCTCCTGTGTGACCTGGACTTCCATGTTCCGGCTGTTACGCTTTTCTCGTGCCCTCTTATTGCTCTTGGTGGTGCCATTGGTGTACTCGCTGATGGGCTGGATGCTCTCGTTCAGAGGGGTGACAGCAGCAGAGGGCACGGATGACGTGGGAGTGTTGGACTTGGTTCCCGTGGTGCTTGGCGTGGCAGCTGCTGAGGACTGCCCAGATTCAGACATTTCGTCTTGGGGGCACTGTGGCGATTCCAGGGCAGCAGAACAGAAAGGGAAAAACACAATTATACATTTCAGAAAGTCCCATTTGCTGGTGTATGGCTGCCTTAAAGCATTATGAGCATGGTTCTTGCTCACTGTACTAGTTACATGTCCCATTGTTTGCTGGTGACACCGGGCACTACCACCACAGTGAAGCAGAGAGTTCTCATGCTGAATTCAACATGCAAATCCCACCTGTAGAAAGGGCTGATAACCTACCCCTTCACTACTGAATAGCGGTCTTCACAAATCACATTGGTATGTGATCTCAAGAAAGGTGGCCTTATCACAGGTGAAAAGCACCTGTAGCTCACACTGACTACAGTGAAAGCTGAAGGGCTTTGGTACTTGCAGCAAACTAGGCCAGTGTTTCCCAAGCCTGTAAGGCAACATGGATATCGCTTGAGAAGGATCTGAAGTGGCCTCTTAGAAGTCTTGGCTGATGTCATTACTGTAAGCCACCAACACATCTGGATGAGAAAACAGCAGACTGGTTTTGCCACTGAATTGCAGAAGCAGAGTGGACACTGATCTGGGATGCTCTGGCTTGTCTGACACAAGAGATCTATGTGCCCAAACCACCTTATGCAGAGCTAGGCAGGCATGGGTCCAGCTTGGGAACACAGCATAAGCAGGTGTGGTCTCCCACTTCCAAATGGCAGGATGACAATACCCAAGAATTCAGAAAGGTGAGACATGAACACAGGAGATGGATTCTCAGTATGGAATGTGCAAAATGGCTCTTGGTTCTAATAGACATTACAGCCCCACTTCTTGTACCATCACCTCTTGAGGAAAAGGCAGCTTCAAGGTTTTGTCAGAGTTTTACACTGTGAGTTGTGTTTGTCAATAAAAGCAACACTGCTTCAGTAAGACAAGGAATGCCCTGACCAGTGCCATGGCCCCTCTCAGACTTAAATGAGATTTCCCCAGTCTTAAGGGCAGCCCGCTCTAATTACTGCCTGCAGGGAGGTGACGTAATTAATGCTGAGAGTTATATGTGACAGTAAGTTGCAACTGGGTACAGTGGCATTCATCTGCACATCCAGACCCAGCTTTCTTCTTCACCACTGGCCTCTCACCTCCTGTGCAAGTACTAGAGAGATCCTGGTTCTGGCTCAGAGGCTGCTCTGAGCCCGCAAACCTTGGAGCTGTGACAGGGTTTCACTTTGCTCATCTGGAAGTCTCGTTCTCTTGTTCTAATAACAGCTTCACAACTTGACAAAAAAATCCAATATGGGATGAGTGAGAAGACTGAAAAAAATGGTGACTTAACCCTTTGCAGCCTTATTTTTGTTAAATCTGGAATTTTATTAAGATCTTCCTTTAATTAGACTGGCCTCTGTATGCTTATCTTAGAATGCTTTGCTGCACACTAGGGAAGTCAAAGGGTTTACACTGCATCTGCGCACTTACATTGGAAACTCAGTTTTTTTACAATGGCACTACCATTAAATGCAAACCACATTTTGTGTATTTTCCGCATTGTCAGTCCAAACAGTACCCACATTCCCACATGAATATCCAACCCATCTCCCTTCAAATACACTGGGTTTTAGCACCAAGACTGAGATGAGAACTTTGCACTAAGGCTGCTACATGTGAAAACCACACTTCCCACCTCTACTTTATATTCCTGGTTTAGGAGCTACTTTCCCAGTATGTAAAGAAAAAAGAGTCAAATAGAATTTTTGATAATAAATAGCCTCCAGTAAGCTTTAGACTACCTCAACGGCAGTTTGTCTTCTGTGCTTTCAGATGTAAAAAGGGAAAAAGATTATCAAGTGCGAAGTGCCACCATAACACCTCTTTCCTCAAACAAAACTGCTGGTAGATGAAAGAATTCTGGGATGTTCTTGGACCCACTCTAAGTCTATGAGAATAAGCAAAGTTCAGGAACATCTTAGCTGTGTAGACACCCAGGTGGGTCCATTCCATTTGTCACTCCTTGTTCTTATGAGCCAGATGTCATTCAAAAGCCCTGGATCATCAGTGTCTATAGGGTAATATTTGTATCAGCAATATCCTGTATCTTCTTGTTTATTGACATAACCTGCCCCTTACCCTGAACACATGAATAAGTAATTACCCCAGTCTTTCACTACTCTTCGGTTACAGATGTGAGTTTTGTACTTTATCAACCTTCCAGCCTGCACTGGAGGAATTCCTCCCAAATGTATATACTACCAATGTGCTCCTCTTCACAGCCCAGCAGCTGGTATCTTCCTTCTATTGTCTGAGTCCTCTGTTATTGCTAAATATTGCACTAAGAGTACAGCTCTTCTCTCCAGCACAGGAGGCATTCTCCAAAACCCATAGCTCACCCAAAGAATAATCTCCACAGCCACCACTTACCTATGGCCATAGGTAAACCTCCTAAACATCAACTGTGTAGTAGTGACCTCCAAAATGAATTGTAAAGGCCCAACATTCATAGCAGTCATATGTCACCATGAGAAGCCACAATTGTATGGTTACAACACTGAAAGCATAGTACATAAAAACAAAAATGTTAAGGACTTTCATTTCCAAAACACTGTATAAAATAAATGTAAAACTGAATGCAAAAATAAAATAATGCAAAAATAAAATAAAAACAGCAACTGAAATAGAAAATAGTAATAAAAAGTAAACAAAGACACTTAAAATGTAAGTACAGCATGGCCCTATGAAGAAGGAAAACTAGTGAGAATAGTCAGGTACATACTGGGAAGGTGAGTCATGTGTGAGTTATGTCAGCAAAATATCAGAGCTTTGAAGAAGAGGCAAGGGAAGCATGAGCCATGCCCTCTGAAAAGTCAGTCATGCAGAGGATTTAAGAAATAGCATTTCAGTCACAGAGTGTGCAAGAAGCTTGTGGGAGGAAAATCTCCATTCCAAACTAGCAAGTCAGTCCATCACATCTTTTAATTATTCATTAATTTATTCCATACTCAGGAAATTCTCCATAACAGACTACTCATCCAAGTCTTCTTAGGTCCACTGTACCATCTAGCCTCCTTTATCCCAGCATTCCACTCTGAGTCACCCTAACAAGCACCAACATGAATCCCAGTATGATACATTTTGGCGCAGCACACTGCTAGTTCTGCACAAAGCTTTCTTGGAACCAGATTTTTCTGGCCTGATACCACCATCACCACCACATAACTAAGAGATCTAGTTAGTAATCACTGGATGGTTTGGGTTGGAAAGGGTCTTAAGCACCACCTAGTACCAACCCCTGTGTAGGGTGTCTTCCGTGCTCAAAGCAGAACAACCTCTATTACCTGAACTTGGACACCAAAGCTTCCCACTTATCTGGGTTGCTGCTGCATTCTCCTGCAATGTGGATGCTGGGTTACTTCTTTTTCAAGTTCTCAGTGGGACCACTGAAAGAATTAGACCATAGCAAGGCTGTGGAAGATGGATCTAACCACAGTGTCCACCCAAATCTTCTCTAAAAACTAACCCCCACTACCCAGCCTGGTCACTGGAAGGTCTGTTCACTCTAAGGTGTGCAGCACTGCCTGGAGAAGCCTGAGGAATAATTGATTCCAGAGGTGGGCTCCACGCATTTTGGTTGTGCTGGCACAGCACTAGTATGAAGAAACACATTTCCACCATCCATTATTATGTTATTAAACTGTGGTACTGCTATTCTCTAATTCCAGACAGAGCTTTCCAGAAATGACTGTAGGATCTGAATGGCATTCTGCAAGTTGCTACATTTCCCAAAATTCTGTGCCTTTAACATTACAATAAGGACTGGATTCCAACCCTCCATCCTAGGCAAAGATACTTTGGATTTCCAAATTCCACAGTGGCAGAGAGCTGACAAAGTGCTGACATTTCTGCTGTGCTAGGCCTGGCTGCTTTACAGACATAGTGTTAAAAAAATTAACTTGCTACTTTGTTTTTCGAGTAAATTGATAATTTGTCTATGCATCAAGAAGGCCACTGCTGTAGAGTCCCTCATATGAAAGCCTGTTCATGGAATCTGGAGACATGTAGAATGGGTACAACAAGCTGGTGATTTCTTTTCTATCTGTCCTAGGTTGACTGTATGATGCTTTTATGCCCAATCGTCTGTTCTGTTTATGCTGAATAATAAGTTTTACACCTTTAAGACTTGTTCCAGGAGTGAAGGGGGAAGAAGAAGCGCAAAGTTTGTTTTCAGAAACTGCACTCACATTCCTTCTCCTGGACTGTGTTGTCTGCAGACGGACAGACAGTGAGACAGAGCTCTCCTTTGCTTTTTAGTTTTAGCTAGCTGAGGCAAAGAAGTTCTCCTGGACTGTGGTTTTTCCTTTTCTTTGGACCTGCTCAAACCTGCTCTGGACTGAACACCAAGAAGAGCACCGGCAGCTCGCACCTGTGGCCCAGCAGGCCGGGCCTGGGCCACAGCATTTCCAGCGGTGGAGGGACTGATAAGAGACTGAGTGAGCCGAGCTGCAGCCCAGGCAGGGGGGGATTTTTCTGAGTTTGTCTCTCTTTTAAAGCGGCAAGAAGTTTCATTGTTTAATATTGTTTAGGTTTTCTTGTTTAATAAACAGTTTTTTCCACTTTTCTCCAAGTAAGTATTTTTCCCCGAACCGGTTGCGGGGAGGGACCAATTGAATCTGCCTTCTAGAGGAACCCCTTTGGGGATTCTCTCCCAAATTTGCCCTGAACCAGGATGTATCTCCTCTTTGCCTTTACCGGATCAATGTAGTTTACAGGATCAGTGATTCAAAACTTCTCAAAAGGAGGCCAGTCCTTACTTGTGACACATAAAACAGCTGATGTTCTACGAATTCCAAGCAAAGTGAAGGTAAATTCAATCAGACACTTTTGAAGTAGAGCAGAGGCTCTGTGAGATACCGGTGGGCACACTGAGTTGAGCTCAGCAGAGAAACCAGTGGCTCTCAGACCTGTCACCAGGCATTTGTGAAAAATCATTTAAAGAGAAGGATTTGGTGGGATCCTGAGCGCAAAGACTTTGCAAAGTTCACATGTACAGCTCACGGGAAATGCAGGTCACCATGCATAGCCTAATCTGTCAGACCAATCTCTGAATAGCAGAGAGGAGACCCCTGAATGGCAGAGCAGAGCACAAGATGCATCGGGCAGCCCCATGAGCTGCTCCAGTGCAGCTGCAATGCTGTGAGGAAGACTTCATGCAGAAGGCAGAGCAGTAACTGTGACACATGTACTGAAGGTAGACAGTGCAAGTCTAGAGAAGTGACTAGGCATAGGAGGAATGTAAGACCTTTAAGCTCAGTGCAAGACATGGGCATTCAGACAGGATAAGAAGGAGGCCTTTTTAGTGAATATAAGAAGGCCAGGAGATCAGTCAAAAATGACAAACGCTTAAGGGCAAGTGCAACCCAATGCCTGGCCCCACCTGAGCTGCAGAACCATTGTTCTTATCAAAGCGGAGAGAAGGGACAGGTTCTACCATGTCCTCCCCCAAATAAGCTATTAAGAAATGAAGGATTTCCCTTCACTCAATTCCTAACTGCTTCCACACACATCCCTCTCAACTTGGGGCCAGCCAAGTAAAGGAGATTATTTCTGAGACAAAGCAGCACGAGGAGCTATGTCAAATCCTTTCTGCACCATATGCCAGATCTGCAGAAGAATATCCTCCACCTCCAGCACAGCTACTATGGGAGCAAACACACAGGGTGAGGCTGCAAAGGGTTACGGACACAGATTGTCTCTAGCTTAATGAAAATGTGAGATGTTACCAACAGTGAAAGAGTGGGAAACCCTTGCTCTGTGATGGTCTAGAAAACCTTGTAGCTGGAGTTGGACTGCAGCTGGCCGAGGTCACTCAGGTGCCAGTGGTCCAGTGTTGGGACGATCTTGGGCCCTATCTGCCCACGTACCATGCCATCAGCGAGAGGGAAGACATTCAGGGAGTTGGGTCGTTCCTTCCTGCTAAAGAGACAAACAGGGAGAGAGAGGAAAGCGTGTTAGCTGTGTACAAGGTTCTGATAGAAAACAAACAGCACACTAGTGTATATGAAATACTAGTTACTAGAAATTGGACTGCAACTGTTACCCTCATATGGTAGCTGTCTGAACTCTGAACTCCCACACTTTCTTGGTGTTGGCTGCTCAGTCCCATGGTGTCACTGCTAGAGTAATACCTTCTCCTGAGGAAACTCTAAGATAGAGGGGGTCAGTGGCCATAACAGGTACAACGGACTGCTCAATCAGTATGAGAAATTTGGAGGAACATGAAAGTGCAGGGAACCACCAGCCAATTTAAGTCAGTGCTTCTGAGAAACAAAGGTACTGGAGGAAAATAAGCCACAGCAAACAACCCTCACAGCAAAAAAATAAAAGCTCTGTAGCTACTAGAGATGTCACCACAGGGTGAGGAGTAAGGCTTTTAAGTGTCATCTACATGAAATTTATGACATTCTACCCCAAATCTGGTGAGCTTCAACAACAGGAACCAGAGGGGTTGGATTACTTCCAATTTTAAGCAAGGAATTTGTATTTGTATTCCTTGATCTCCCTTGATACCCATATCACAATGCACTCACAATTCAGAAACTAAACAAAGACATAAATGAATACATCATGCATATTGCTAGGTGTCTCTAAGTGTGTTCTGTTCATCCTCTCTAGCAACTGCAGGTGACTCGCTAGCTGCAGGTTTGATTCTGAACATAAAAGCTGGCACAGATTTTGAGACCAAGCTTCAGTGGGAGAAAATCTAGAGCAAGCAGTGGAGGTGGAAAGGCTGTGGCAGCAGCTTGCTAAACCCAGCAAATGGTTCAGAGTATCTCTAATTTATTCCAGTTCCTGCAGAGCTGAACTAAATTGATTCTCTGTGTCATGTGCAGCCATACTTGGACTCAATCCTACTTCACCTACTCCTGCACAAAGTTTCTGCTTAATCTTGGGATCTGATGAAACCTGCCTTCTGTAGCACACTGTTAGTAACAGCAGACCTCCATGTTCCTTTCTGTAATAATCAGCAGCATTGGATGTCATGCCCAGGCTGGGAAACAAGCGCAGCCACTTCACCTGTGACCACGGCAGACAACTGCTACAGGGCCCCTGGAACAGAGCAAACACACTAACACAGGGGGTGGTACACCAAGCCAGATCTTTTAGGAAGGACACACATGGAGTGTCCAGCAGAGGAGACAATGTTTGCTGAGAAAAACCACAATGCCCAACCTTCTCACTCCAAGCACTGCCCAGCCACCACAGCAGGCTGCATTGCTGTATCAGTGCCTACCTCAAATAGGCAAAAAGGCCTCCTGTGGCCTGTCCTGGATAGGCAAGATGGAACAGAAAGGTATTTCCAGCATGGCCTGCTTGGGACACACTTTTCCTAGGAATCTGCATTAAAAATCCTCTCCTGAAGATACTAGACTCGTACATGGGAGTTTCATACACAAACCCTCTTAGAAAAGGGGCATGTAACTGGATTTTAGAGGAACACAGATCACTGATAAAACATCATTAACCTTCTCACAGGTAACAAGCAATAGGACAAGAGGAAATGTCCTCAAGTTGCACCAGGGTAGGTTCAGGTTGGATATTGCAGAAAATTTCTTCACTCAGAGTGGTTATGCATGGAAACATGATGCCCAGAGCAGTAGTGGAGTCACAATCCATGGAAGCATTCAAAAGGTGTGTGGATGTGGCACTTTGTGATATAATTTAGTGGGCATGAGGGTATCCAGTTGAAGGTCAGACTTGATGACCTTGTAGGTCTTTTCCAACTGTAATGATTCTATCATTCTCCACAGATTCAAACCCAGACTTCTGTGTGACAGGAATTGTCAGTTTCCTTGTAGCTTTTCCTTTCCACTACCAAAGGCATCTTGCTGTTTTGTGACTTAAATAATCACTGAAGGTTTAGTGAAAACTTTCTACTGCTGTTTGTCTAAATCCCAGTTTATGACTGTAATCTGCCACTTACACCTGCTCCTACTAGGTCATGATGCCAAAGGACAATTACCTCTGCCTGTCTGCTGTAGGCACCTCTGTTAAAAAAAAATCTCTCTTTTTATGGAGAAAATAAAATTGGGCCATTTTTTGAGATGGTTTAACCATTAGTTTTGTATCTTTCCTTTACGTCAGGACCAAATTATAGTTTTAAGAGAGTCTTGCTTTCACAGGTGTATGGAGCAGGAGAAAGTTTCCTATAACTGCAGAACAGTCCTTGTCAAACCAGTGGTGCAGCCAGAATATCCTAGTGACTATGCTGGAATGACTTGACATAACTCACTGACAGCACTGAGACATAAAAGCTGCCCCCAAAGTATGCTGAGAGACATTAAATTATACTTTTTCTTTTTGTTGATATGCAAACACATACATACTTAACACACAAGGAAATACAGAAGCCACCAAATGGAGAGGAAATGTGTGAATTTCACAGTCCCTGTTAAAGAGGTATGAGGTCTCTGTAGCATCAGAAGCTGTCGAATCTTCAGGAAAGAATTTTAGCACAGACTGTTAGGAAATTTCCTTGCTGAATTTCTTTGGAAACACCTTCAAGCCTTCAAAACCTCCCAGGAAAGGGGAAGGTAGAGCTAACTCTACTTTTGCAGTCCTGGAGTTGGCTACCAAATTTAAATGCAAATAAATTTGAAGTATCCTCATTTAGACTCATCCTGGTCTAAATTTTGAGTGCTGCAGTTGCTCTCATATACCCAAATCTTTCCAGGATCAGCCAGCGTGAGTCTTAACACTTGATAGTTCCACCTTGAGTTACAAGGTGAACAGCACACTTCTCTCTGTTCTAAAAGCAACATCCTAAAGTTCACAAAACCAACAAAACTACAGTTTGTTTACCAGCATTTAAAGAGGAGAACTAGTCTCTTTGAAGGCTCTGGGCACAGCACTCCCTGCCCAACCATCAGCCAAAAGTGCCTTTGGAAACCCACTGACACTTGTTCTGCTTCCACTCAGAAATCAGACATGGCTTGCTCTCTAGAGTAAAGTAAGAGAGAAGAAATTTCTTAGAACCTGAGGGAATTGCATGAAGCTGTGTCAGGGGAGTTTCAGGCTGAATTTCAAGAAAAGGTTCTTCCTCCAGATGGTGGTGGGCACTGAACAGGCTCCCCAGGGAACTGTCATGGCCTCAAGGCTGCGAGAGCTCCAAGAGCTCTGAGGCACAGAATGGGATTGTTGGGTGTCTGTGGAGGGACAGGAGCTGGATTTGATAATCCTTATGGGCCCCTTCCAGTTCAGGATATTCTATGATTCTACGGGTCTATGATTCTATGACTTTTTAAAACATTAGGGGATGTGACGTGTAAACATCCCATCCCAGACATCTGATCCTGTTTTGGGACCAAACTTGTGTGTCTTCTGCATTTGCATGCACAAGCTTCTCCTTGCTGTGTTATCCCAGCTCCATGGCTCCCTCTGCACCCCTGAATCAGCAAGTCCAGCACAGGTGCCAGTAGACACAGAGAGTAAATGTGCCAGCACAATACAGTCCCAGCATCACACTGTCACCACTCCACAGCAACTTCCAGCACTTGGATTAATGAAGTTCAGATGCAGCAATAGGATTTACCTTTTCCTCCAGGACTGGCGATGACTGCAGTGACAAACATAACAGCCAAACAGCAGCAATCCCACAAAAAGCGAGACAAGAAGAACAACCATTAGAGAGCAAATGTCATGCAAACATGCAACCTACCACAGACACAAGGTACACATGCAACTGCAAACCCCATGCCATGTGGAAGTGTAGATGTGACAGCCTGATCAGAGAGCAAGAAAACTAGGTAAGTTTTCCCAGAATCAGTCTGAGAGACTTTAGGGAGTTGAAGATAAACAATGACAGCTTATTATCATAAACAACCTGCAGGTGCTATTTTCCTACTCTGTTTTCTTGTTTTTCTCGAAGATTGTTTATAAGAAAGACATCTTGTTAATTAGCCAATCAGGTGATATGTATTGATTAATTGACCTAACCAGGTCTATCTCTATTGGAACAACGTATAAAAAGAGGATCCAAAGTAAAGGCACATGCTTTATGCAAACCAGCTTTCTGGATAGTCTGTGCTACACACACGCACACACAAAGCTGGAAATTAAGGAAAAACTCCCATTTCCCACTGGTAGCTCCCACAGACTTGGATCACAGTCCCATCATGGGCTTTTCACAGACATACAGTGTTTCTCTCCAAGGACACTAGTAATATGCCAAACTTAAAGGGTAAAAGACTAACTTCTCTGACATGAAAAGGTAATTCTTGATGGAAATTTTGCCCTTCACCAACCGAGACTGGCAGTCTTGTAGATACAACCAGCAACACTTTTCACTGGGCAACTCTTTCATGGAATGTTAACATAAAGCCATAATTAATATCAGCTTATTTAAGAGTCAGGGAAGGAAAAGCTTTTAAGCTTTTAAGAAAGGAAGAAATTAAAAATTATTAAAAATTACACACTCCAGCTCAGGAGTTGGACTTCAATGAGCCTGTGGCTCCCTTTCAACTCAGGATAGTCTATGATTCTATGACTCAAAGTTGGCAGGTGCACACAGGACTCACCCTTTAAAAGAGAGACGTTCTAAGTTTGCTTTTGCCTACAGTACTTTTAGATTTTACTGTTTAAGCACTTCCACACATATATTCTTAGGTCCAGAAGTGTAAGTTGGGAAAGAAACAAGCCTAACGCACTTATCCCACTCCATCTCTAACATTAGGATCAGATCATGTTCTGGGAGCTCACTCTGGATTTCCAGACTGTGAGGGATAGAAAAGAAGGAAGAAAAATAGTCTGATAAGGGAGATTTTATGAACAGATGAGCACTTACTAACTACTGGTTCTTTTTAGACCATGTCCTCTCAAGCTTTCTACATCTCATCTGCATAGGAAAGATGACATTTAGCCTTTTTTTGTTTTTCTCAATTGATTCCTGTATTTTAGACAATTTATTTCTAGTCAGAACCCACACACTGCAGGAAGGGAGGAAAATCCCTTTCTTGGACATAAGTAGGATTTTTGGTGACTGACAGAAAGCTTCCTCTGAAAGAACAACAGGGGAAAAAATCCTGCAATGGCTAATGGATTTAACTGCTACGGTTTTGCTGCCTATCCCACATACAAAGACATGTAAACACACAAACACTTTATTTGACATCTTCATCTATTCTATAGATAAACTTTTACACACTACCTAAGAATATGAATGTTTTTTCCAGAGGCCCCATCAATAGCAGCATGATAAAGCCTCCCCTCTCTAAAACAACATATAAAGCTCCTCACCATCAAGTACCCACAACTCACCCAGAACCCATTAAAACAGAGCTTCAGCTACAATCCTTGTCCCCAGGGAAAGGTCCTGGGGACACACACATTCAGTGTTTAAGTTCCCAGGTGACATCTGTTATACTGAAAGGTCATAGCCCTACCTTCTCCCAGGTACACTGCCCTCAGTTTGGTTATTTCCCCCAACTTGCTGCATCTTAGATCGCTCAATGTGCTCCACGTAGGTCTGGATCATCTGTGAGGATAGAAAAATCCATGAGGCAAACAGATGAGAAGGAAAGGCCCATTTTCTGCTTTTATTTAATTTTCTATGGCATCCATTTCCAATACCCTGGGTTTTTTTGCAGACTTCCTTATCTTTACTGTTGCCTTCTAAGCTGATGATCTAAGTGAATGGTCTAATCTGATAGAAAATTTGTTAGCAAATAGTGTCAGAAATTACTTCAGCTGAATCTCATAACCAAAGAGCCTTGAAGAAAACAACATAAGCCTGGAGGCTCATTGGCAATGGGAGATGAGAGAGGACTGTGCACAGCATCACAGAACAGCTGAGATTGGAAGGATTAATGGTCCTACGGTCTATTAGTCCACCCCCTGCTGAAATAGGGCCACACAGAGCAGGCTGCCACAGGACCGTGTCCAGGTAGCTTATGAATATCTCCAAGGAAGGAGACTACAAAATGCCTCTGAACAACCTGTGTCAGGGCTAATTGCCTTTGCAGTAAAGTAGTTTTTACTACTTTGTTCAGAGTGAGCTTTCTGTGTCCTCGTTTGTGCCAGCTGTCTCCACTGGGTAACAGTGAACACAGCCTATCTCCATCCTCTTTACACCCTCCAGTCAGGTATTTCTGATGTTCCCAAAGTTCAGAAGCTCTAGTCATCACTCGGATTGTAAAGCTGAGTTCTTTGACATGATATAGTCATGTAGATATAGACAAAGAGTTTATTTATTTAGAAAGACGATATCCTACCTCTGTGTGACGCTGATGCAGAGCGTTATACTCCTTCTTCATTTCCGATTCACGTTCTTCCAGTCGAGAAACTGCCAAGAGAAGATCCCAACTATCACTAACATACAACTGGTTCTCAAAATAAACTATTTGAGAAACAAAGCCTATTTTTTTGAGAAATTAATTTACACCTACTGAATAAAACAAACAGAATTGTGGGATTTGGTTTTTGTTACACTCTTAGTTCATGGGTACCTACATGCTCCCAATATCAGCGATTTTGCACCACAAATACAATAAAACCACAGAAGTTTTTCAGCGGTAGCCTGGTGCCCTGTAAGCATCTTCGTTTGGCAACAATTTATTGTCCTCTGGGACTGGCTCTTCTGGCTACTTGAGGAGCAGGAGTACTGGATGAAACACCAAAAAATTCTGAGGGGAACTTCAATGACTGCACATATTAAGGAAGTATTTGTAAAAACAAATACACAAACTAAGTAACTAAGTAGCTAATTAATGTGATGATTTTTAAAAGAATGGAAGATTCTACAAGGAGAAACTGGAAACCAGGTTCCAAAGGCCCAAATCTTACACCTTGCATCTGGAGAGACTGACCACGGAAGAGAAGAAATGTAGCCTCTACTGAATTAGTGTGGGTACATCCCACCCTTTGGAAAGCTCAGAATTTTACATCAAAGTAAGGGACAACCAGATATTTTGGGCTTTACACAAATTACATTAAAACAAAAGAAAGTATGAAGATTATTTTTAAAGTAGCACTGTATGTGTGTAGAAGGCATGTGTATAATTGTGTCTGGTGCACAGCTTTGCTTACTCTGGTCTGCATAGTTTTTGGTCTTCAGCTCCAGCTGTCGAGTCTGAAATTCAAGGTGCTCCACTTGGATTTGTAGTTCTTTCTTCTCCTGTTCCAGTGCATCTTCAAACTCTATGAACTTCTGCTTAGGGAAGAAGTAGAGAAGGAGGCACAGATGAGGATTACATGCAAAGTGGGTTTGCCCTACCATGACCCTTCCTCTCCTCACAAAAATAGAAATTTGAGAGAATATAAACTGAGAGAATATAAATTACAAAATCAGAAATAAGAATTTTTAAGTAGCACAACAGTATTTTATCAAGCTGAAGAATCTTATTTTATATTAGAAACATATTGTTATCTTTAATGCATAATAAATATATAAACTATGGTCCAACATGAATTCTGAAAACCAGTACAACTTTATCATCTTCAGCAATGCTGGTCTTCTTTATACCAGGCTGAATTTTGATTCCTGTTAATTTGATGTCACAGAAGAAAAATTTTATTTACAATCATGTATTTAAAAATACTTATGTCAGAAACCTTCAGACTAACTCTTCTAATGATGCAGATATAGAGAGCTCCACCCAAAATTCCTGGGGCGGGGGGGGGACACAAGTCTTGCAGAAATGTCAAGTCTTTTGGAAAACTAAGCTCCAACTCTGCTGCTGCTCATTTCCATTATAACCAACACAGAGGCAGCTGCACAAAGCAGTGTGATTCCTGCACAGGACACTGGACCAAAAGAAAGGTTTTAGAGATACACTCATTTCATGATGAAAACACAACAGGAAAATACCTGATTTCAGGGTGTTCTTTCTGTAAACTGTCACTTCTCGCCTGTGAGCTTTAGTCACTCCCTGATGTGGACACCAGCACACAAAAGCAGAGTAAAACATGTGGAACATTCTGTTCAGCTCCACTGTGGGATATCACAAAACTCATGGTAGGAACTGGAGCCACAGGGACTCCATATAATGAAATATCATATAGTGTCACATAATACCATTAAATGATATGATATATCATATAATAAAGCATCATATCATATAATAAAGTATAATATATCATATCATATCATCATATCATATCATAAAGTATCATAAAGTATCATGAAATATTTAAGCAGGATCCCTGGGAAGTGAATGCAGCTCCACATCTCTGCAGGATCAGCCTGGTTCTTGTGTGATACATGGTTATCAGAGGTTTTCTGCAGAATACACTAATGCAATAATGACCCATAGCCCACACATCTAGATTTAGAAACAGCTGCTTCTAGAACCATCCCAGACACAAACTGGTGGCAAAGTCTCTAAGACTCAGAGAATACGTGCTTCTCTCCAGCAAACCAAGCCTGAACGTTACCACTAGGCTCACAAAGACACAGTACTGCAAAGCTATGCCACCAGCTGCAGTACACATCCTGGCCTGGCTTATAAACCCAAAAATTAAAATCTCATTACATTACTCCTGAATAGTTCCACCCAATGAAGCCAAATGTACAGCATTATTTGCACCAACCAGTCCAGTAACTAGAACACTAACCCAACAGCTGAGCTGTTTGAGCACAGCTAGAGTTGGCAGCAGCCCTGGATCTGGAGCTGCTGAGGATGACAGTGAGAAGGAAATTAAGCTAAGCAGGCTTTAATCCACCCTTTAAAAAGTTTATGGGTCAAGAGGAGCCCACAGGAAGTAACAGGGATATGTGAAGAGCTCACAAGGTTCTGCTCCTGACCCTGCCTCTCTCTCCATCTGTTTGCCAAATCCTCCTTAGGTCCGGGCCCATTAGATTCACCAGCACATGCACACTGGCTGGAGAAACCTCCTCTGTCTAAAATCATGGATAATGGGGAGGAAAATCCGTCCCTTTCTGCCCTCTTCATGAGGGAAGTGTTCTCTCCACAAACGTCACTGCTCAGGGGCATGAGAATGTAAATTTAACAAATTAAAGCTTTGTTTTACTCCAAAAGAGACAGACACTGGTAAGAATCTTTTTTTTGGCAAAGATTCTCAGGGAAAGTAACACATTTAAATGCTCAGTAAGATTATTTTGTTAAATTCTGCATATGAACCAATCTACACTCCTGTACTCTCAGGGTAAACCCCATGCAAATTACCTCCTGCTTTTACTGGAATTATTAGCAGGGACACTGGAACCATCATTGTAAATTAGATTCTCTCTGCAGATGACTGAAAGTCACATTATTTATGATTCTTGCAAACTTTTAAAACTGCTCAGTAAATTCCTGGGAGCAGTGACTCAGTTTGCATTCCTACATATCTGTATTTACAGAAACAATCAAACACACTTTAGCCACTTCTTGCTTCCCTGCACACAGTGTTCTGCAGTGCCTTTAACCTCTAACTGGGCTTTTAACTTTATTCCTCTTCCTGTCCAAATTTACCATAATAAGGGTTTGGGGTTTTTTTCCACTTAATGGCTGTTTTGCACAGAATCTTCTAGAAACAGCTGCAATGCCAACAGCTTTCTTCGGTTATAAAGAAGTCATCTCAGAGGCTAAACATTTACTTATTAATTATATTTTAAGATTGTTCAAGGGTTTCGATTTTTAAGTATGTGTTTCTTCCTGAGACGTCAATTAAACATTGAAATCCCTTAGTCATTCACCCAGCAGCCTGTTTTATAGATTCTGAGAACTTTATAAAACAATGTGCTTTGTAAATTTCTGGATTAATTTTTGAATGCTTTTTCAGAACAACAATCTAATTTCACAATGAGTAAAAAAAGAAAAGAAGTCCTAACAGACACTGACAATGAGCAACAGAGCTGAGAAGCAGCAGTTTCACTTGCTCCATCTGGAGGCAGATGGAAATTATTCCAAGAGAGTATTTTCCTGGTATAATCTCTATCTCATAGGATTTTACTGGAAGCACTCTGTGCTAAAGCTTTTCTGATGAACCCTTTTCATTACAGCCAAGAGCTAAATCCCCATCACATTGCAGTGGCTCAGCTTTCACCACTTTCCTGCTCCGATTTCTCCACCCAGGAACATGAAACACCCCCTCCTCCCTGCTCTTAACTTTGAAACACCCCCTCCTCCCCCCCTCTTAACTTTAATTCTTCTACAAATATGGCTAAGTCTTTTTCCTCATACCTGTCTATTTTGCAACCGAAAAGTAATCAAATAACATAAAACTAGAATCAATTAAGCACCTGGAAAAGAGACATGGAGACAACAATATTAAAAATTAATATTGCTCTAAGTTTTTGTAGGGCAGAACAGCATTTTGGATAAAAGCACTGTAGGATGGCCCATCCTGGTGCTGAGGAGATCAAACAATGGCATTTGTATGCAGGGGCCCAATGGCTTGACCCAGTTCCTGTATGTGCAGCACCTTATACCTGCTCGGACATCAGAATTCATTTCACCTAAGCTTCTCCATGCTCATCACAAGCTCTGACAGCAGGAAAAGTCCCAAATCCAGAGTGAAGTGAGCAGCCAACACAGCAGAACAAGGAGAGGATTCAATTCCTTGCAGCAATGTATCTGAACAACTTAGGCCTCAGTGTGCACCAGCCCTACTGTCTGCAACTGTTCTTATCAGAATTTTCTCAGGGCACTGTGGAATTCATCAAGGTTGCTAAGACATAAACTGTGCTAAAATAAGAACGAAGAAGTTGAGAAACGGCATACCAGGATGGCAAGAACTAGGTAACAGAGGACTGTAGAACACCTGCACAGTAACCAATCACAGACACTGAGAAATCAAGGCAGAGAATGAGGGAACAAGACAAAGGCACCAATCAAGACATGCGACCTTAGTAGTTTGTAGAATCTATAAGTGTGTGTAATGTAAACAATAAACGGCTTCTGCTTGATCACATTGGTCAGTTGTTCAGGAGTCCTGGTTTATCCGCAATAATTCCTGCCAGGCTTTGCCCAAGGAAGATGCTCCTAATGTCCAGATGTCACTACTGCTCATCCTTCATGGCACCAGTGAGTTCTTACCAGGGTATCCAGGCAGGCTTTATTTTTTCCCAGTAAGCCACAACAGACATTCCATACAGCATCCAGGGAAACACCTCACTAGCCACTAGAAACAGCAGAGATTTAACTAACTTTAGTCAGAGATGTGAGCACACCCACAAGTACAACTAAGCTGCACCAGAAGTTTGGAGAAAACAGGTACTTGATGTTCACATGAGTTATTCTTGTGAACGAGAGTCTCCAGAGACAGACAGCAGAGGCAGTACTTCATCTCCAGCACAATGCCAGACCACAGGCCTCAAGTTGTGGCTCACTGCCCAAGGCATGTGGCTGCAGGTGGCCCAGATGAGCAGCTAGACTGGCTCCAGGATCTCTCCTGCCCAAACTCAATCTACCAAGTATATCCCCAGCACACAAGAAATCCCCAGTCACAAAGTGCTCTCTACACCAAACTCTGCCTTCCCATGGTGCTGGAAATTTGCAACAGGGCAGGAGAAACAGAGAACACAAACTGCATAAAGGGTTTTATTTTTTTTTAAACTTTTTTTGATTAACCAGGCTCCCAGAGGCAGTCATACTGCAAGTACCTGTTACTGAGTAAACAAATATCCACTGGCATTTTGCTTTTTCCATTTCTTTCAGAGGGACTATACAATCCTGGCCCTGTTGAAGGTGTGGAAATTTCTCAGTAACTTGAAGAGGATCCAGTATATCACCCTAACTCTTTAAACCTTCTAAAAATAACCAGGCAGAGGAAACACTAACTTGTAAGTCTCCTTCCCATCAGAACATTTTCTGTCTATAATATTTACAAAAAGCATCAAATCCAGTTATAACAGAAAAAGAATCATTATTTACTCTCCTGCTTTTCGTGTTTTTTATCTCAGTCTATGCCCAGCCAATCCTCCCTAAATGCTGCAGAGATGTTTTGATGCCCAAAGATGAAATTCCAAAGTTCTGTGGATGCTAACAGCAAACCTTCCTAAGGGCAGGGAATATTCAGAGGAATCAACTCTGCAATTCTGACCTCGAACAGTACAATCCCAATGACTTCTGAAAGCAGACACTACAAATACTTCTCTTTCATTATAAATGTTTAATAGGAGCATAGAATCACACAGCTGGTTTGGGTTGGAAGGGACCTTAAAGACCATTTTGTCCCAGCACCCTGCCATGGGCAGGGACACCTTCCACTAGACCAGGTTGCTTCAAGCCCCATCCAAACCTATCCTTAAACACTTTCACGGATGAGGCAGCCACAGCTTCTCTGGGCAACCTGTGCCAGCGCATCTCCACCCTCACAGGGAACAATTTCTTCCCAATAGCCAATCTAACCCTGCTCTCTGTCAGTTTGAATCCAAGTAGGGGACCAAAAAACTCCAAAGAAACAACCAAACAGCATAGTTCCATAGACTAATTTTTAAACACATCTTAAAATAACCCAATCCACTCTTTACAAAGCACTCTGGCACAATCCCAATGCCCAAGCTACTGAGTTTTAACACTGCATTGCTAATTTGTTGACTGTATTCTTCCACTTTAGTGCTGCCAAGAGGCAAGAGAAAAATCTGGTGGTGGTGAAGCATACCAGGTTGAGCCTGCTACTGCAGCTGCCCTTGATTTCAAAGGTTTCTCATTCCCAGGGCCAAGTGCTATCACTGGTTTTCCCTGATGGCTTCACTGCACAGAGCTCAGCTCACACCCTCACCTCAAGAATTCACAGCTTCCAACTCCAGCTTTATGGAGATACAATAAAGACCTTCAGAAAAGAGAAATAAAAAGGACATGAGAATTCCACTGATGGTAAAGAAAAATTACTTTTTTTTTGGTCTCCCATCATGACAAAGAAGTGGGTGCACTGGAAGCAGAAACAGCCCCCAGCCCCAGGAGCTCTCAAGATCAAGGCTAACCAAAGCATTAATATTTTATTACTTTTTCTCTTTTTTTCCCAGAGTTTCTATGCCTAATTTCAAAGAATATCAACAATTCTGAATATCAACAATTAAACAGTTAATCACCTCAGTCATCTAAGAGAACTGGAATATGAAACTGATATATAGATAGATATATAGATATAAATGTTACATGGATTTTTTTTCTGCTAGGCTCTATCCCCAGATTTCAAGTAGAAGCACTGATCTGTAATAATCCAGGATTATGGCAAACAACAATGGCTCACACACTACTCTTTAGAGGGAAAATAACTAGCAAAAAATCATCCCAAGGCCAAAGAATGACAATGCCTCTGAAGAGCAGTGGTATATTGTGGATTGCTTGGCTTCCTGCTTTCCTGTCTCTTGCAAAGGAGGAAAATTACTAAAAATAGTAACATATTGTCAGAAATGATCACATCACATCAGTGAGAAACCAAACAGAGACAGAGACACACAGAGATGCAGGAATCTCATTATGTGGCCTTAATTTGTGGTGGCTGGCAGTGTGTGTAGTGGGGGCCCAGCAAAGGGAGTGCTGTGGTTCAGTCCAGACCCGAGTCAGGGAGCAGGGCTGTGGGTGAAAGCTGTGTTGGGAGAAAACCCCTCACTCAAGGCAGCTGTGGTTTCCTTTTAGCGTGGGAAGCAGGGTGTGGGAGGGTATTCTTCCTCTGACTTCACTCAGGTGAGACCCCACCAGTAGTGCTGCCTCCAGTTCAGGGGTCCACACCACAAGGATGTAGAGCTGCTGGAGTTGAGTCTAGAGGAGGCCACAGACATGCTCAGATGGTTTCCCACTGCCAGAGGGCAGGGTTAAATGGGATATTAAGAAGAAATTCTTCCCTGTGAGGAGGGTGGGGAGGCCCTGGCACAGGTTGCCCAGAGAAGCTGCGGTTGACCCATCCCTGGAAGTGTCCAAGGCCAGGATGGGTGGGACTCAAAGCAACCTGGGACAGCAGAACGTGTCCTTGCACTTGGCAGGGAGTAGGACAAGATGCACTTTAAGGTCTCTTCCAATCCAAACCATTCTGTGATTCTATGTTCAGTTTTTTTATCCCTATAGGCATTTATTTAGCAAAGATGAAGTAGAAGATTAAGAAATTGAGTTGTCTACTTTACACCAACATTACCTTCACTTTATTGCATGAAAACATTCCCAGAAGAAAGGCAGTACACACATATTTAGTGTTTCTCTTGGGAAAACAAAGAGTTTAAAAATATTTAAAGCGGCTCTCCCTTGCTGGTCTCAAGAGCTGAAATGGACCCTCAGAAAACAGAAAAATTGTCATTAGTCGTCCCCCCTGTGATAAAAACATACCTGCATCTCCATCATGCTGTACCTAACATGAATTTTAGAAACATTTTGGCTCCTTGAGAGCAGTGTCATTTACAGGTAAAAAAGAGGTCCCTGCATTTCACCTGATTATCTTGCTCCTCAGTGTCTCGACGTGACAGACCCATTGGTCTGGGGGTACTCCAAGCAATGCCACCCTTTCTCCTGGAAAGCATTTGCCTTCAGCAGACCCTGTTCCAAGTGATCGCAGTCATGGTACCTGTAGAGTGAACACCTGATGCCAATGCCATGAGCAAACACACCATTGGTAAACAGACTGTATTTTCTCCATCTCCGAAGGATCTCAGTTACAGCAAACAGAAGACACCTTCTCCACTGTAAGTGTTACAGGACACAGCCCAAAAGGCCAAACTCTCACCCTCTCACACTGCACTGACAGAGAGGCCACAAGCTGAACAGAGCTGCAGTTCCGGCATGAAGAACCAACAATTTAAATCTGCAACTAGAGAACACTTGTTAAAACTCACAACTGATTGACCAACTCAAATTTCATATTTGTTCAAAATCTTACCCTGTACTTGTCACAAAACTCAGAAAATTCCAGCTATGTTCTCTGATGTCACTTGCTCTGCTCTGTGTGTTCTCCAGCAGAGAACACTGTTCTGTCCCCTGTACTGCTTACTGTGTTTTCCTCATTTTAAGTGTATTTGTGCCATCACAGCTGTGGCAAGTGTGAAAACTTTTATGTTTTCATTGCAGAGCTTGGCCTGAATTTCAAACCATATTCCCAATATAGCATACATTACATATCAGCCCTGGGGGAATTTTATATTAGCAGTGCATTATTACAATAACCTTTTTATATTAAGTAATTAAGATGTATATAACCCTGAATCAAATGAAGACACACATACAAGCATTTCATATGGAAAAATAATTACCAGCCTTCCTCAGGTAAGGTCTCTGCCAGCAAATAAATTTGACTGTAAACATGGCCAATTATTAGCAAAATGGCCAAAATATCATAAAAGAGAACAGAGTATTATGTCATTTTAACTGTATTTCTAACCTAGTTTTTACAATTTATTAACCCAGAAGGACACACAGTAAGTACATAGCTTCAATAATAGGCTACAGAGCTACAAATATATGTGTAAAGAACATTGAGAATATATGAAAGCAAAAAAGGCAAAAATCAATTTGGCATCAGTGGAAAGATGCTCTGAGCTATGCCCTGTGTTGGAATCTTTGCTATCCTCAAAGACAAATGCACTCCTGAAAGAACATTCCAATCTCCATGGAAGCATAGTGAAATAACATTTCCTTTATATCTACAGAGCTTGGAGATAAAAGATTTCTGTTCCTGTTGCTAACTTCAAGAAGTCAAAATGACATCTTTTATCTACTAGATATTTAATAACCATAGATGGGACTTTGAGTGTCTTCCATGAAATAAATATCTTTTTTGTTGATGTTTGCAAAGATTACCATCTCCCATATTCCTGCTCTAAGGGACCGGAGCCTTTTTCCAATGGAGAATTACTTTTCTTTTATGATGCTCTCCATGAAGTAGGCCTGGTCTTCCAGCACAGCCAGAAGATACAGAGGGACCCTCCCACATCTTGGACCCTGGCTCCAGGCTCTGCCTCAGACAGTGTTCACCCATCCAGGTGGTCTCATCTCCGGGTGGGACTAATGACAAGGTTAATTGGGACAGAAGATGCAAGAGAAGAAAGGGGTGAACACAGAAGAGATGGGCTTCTGGCAGAGCAGCTGGCCTTGAGAACAGCCTTGACCTTATTTCCACCAAGATGGCCAACAAGAAAGAAGGTATGATTGTGAAGTCCTGAAGATGACACTAGACCAGGAGGTATCACCAGCACTAAAGAGAACCAACTATCAGAGAGAAAAACTGAATTATGCTGGAGACCAGAGCAATGCAGGGCTGAACAGCACTTGAGTGCATGAGAACCACCAGCTGTGCTGTGAGGAGAAGGGTGGAGAGGAAGGAGCTGATGATGGAACCATCAGCTAATTGGCCTCACGGTGACATGCCCTCACAGTGGGCCAGGTGCAACTGCAGCCAAGGGGGGCAGAGAGGAGATGGATATGCTGCCATCTCAGCAACTCCATGTCATATAGGCCACACCAGACTTACTAATGAAGGTGAAAGCCCTCACATAAACCTTATTACTAACACTTTGAAAAAGGCCATGGGACACTCACAGAGAGCATTCATACACTATAAGGCACAGGTACATTTTCCCTGGAAAATCACATGTTATTCCTTCTGCCTCTCAGAGAGGATCAGCCCAAGCACCAGATATGGCTACACGTCACTCAATGAAAATATGAGGGAATTTATAAAACAAGACTAGGCTGGCCAGGTGACACATGGCACAGGCCTGCAAACCTGCCTTCTTTAGCAATGGGACCAGAGTTTGGCTCCAGGACCCTGCAGAGACCAGACAGGACAGGACCAGTTTCCCTTTAAAAAATAAAGGAAGAAGTACTTGATAGAGCAAAAAGTCACTAATAGTAAAAGACAATGATAGCACAATAACAAACCAGGAAAATCAGGCCATGAATTAAAACCCAAAAAAGAATTCCACTGCAATTTTGAGGAAGGGAGGAATAGAGGCAGGAGTTTTAACCAAGCTTGATATATTAATGAAACTGATTATGTGACTCAAGCTCCTGCAATACTCAGTGACTGGACATGCTGACTCAGGAAGTCCCTTCCAGTGCTGCTGCCATGAGTTTTTAAGGAAGACTGGGTATTTCTGAGAATGTTGGTGGCAAAACAGCTACAGAACTGGGGCAAAAACTACTATGCAGTAAGAAGTCCCTAGGGCTCAAGTCTGAAGTAATTCAACTTAAACTAAGACAGTGTCCAGTGATGTGGCTATACCTAGTACAGCTACACACATTTTTAATGCTAATATCAACTTAATGTGTGTGTATAAACACATAGTTTATACTATTCAGTATTAACAGGCTGAGTGGCTCTCAGACATCCACCACCTTGTAACATGCAAGACCTTCTGCTTCACACACTGCTTCTTCATACAGCGGACTGCTCTGTGAAAGCAGGGCACTTGGACAGAGGCATTCCCAGTAAAATTCCCTGGTATGTACTAGTTTAAGATGAGTTTCCTTATTTCAAGAGCATAGATGTGAATCTTCTTGCTAATCATAGAGCTCATCATACACCAAGTGCAGCAAGCGTAAAGCATTCAACAATCACTGTCCAGACTTTGGCCTGCCTGATTTTAATTTCTTCCGAAATATTTTATTTTTTTTTTTTCATGTATGACATTGCATTATTGAAGTCACAGTTGCCTCCTGCATAGCTTAGCATATGCCTCCACTCAGGGAGATAAAAGACACTGATGCACTGGTTTTAAATGCTGAGCAGAGAGGGAGCATGGATAACAATAGACAACGAAACAAATATTAATGGAATTAACAATATAGAAAGGAAAAAAATTAAAATTACACAAGCTGGTAGTGTTAACTTATCTTCCTTTGTGAGGGCAAAAATATATTTGTAGGTATTTTTGTTATCTGGAATTATGGTGCAAATTATGTGGTGATTTTTATTAACTCAAGACCACCACAAAAACCACTCAGCTGAAGGGATGGCAAGGCACACAACCAGCGAGGCAAAGGTGGGGCTACTGAAGTGTGGGCAGTGGTTCAAATAAGTGGAACTTACAAAGATGCTGCAGTTGCATTTAGCACTGATACAAAAGGGGCTGTGATGAAAACCTGTGTTAAACCATAAAACTATCCCCAGACATGTTACATCCTTAGTTTACAATTTTAAAAGTTTGTAACAAAAGACAGAAGATGAAAGACCATGTTCAAGTGAGAAGCAGAGCAGCCATGGGCACTTCAACTCAAGGGGAGCAGGCTGGTGGGAGGGCAGGACCCCAGAATGGGGGAATGACCTACCACTGCAGCCACAAGCACCTAGGAAGGAAGGAAGGAAGCTGACAGACATCACCTGACACATAACCCCAACTCCATTCCAGGAGCAGCGGGGCAGCCCATGGAGATGGTGGAGTCACTGTTCCTGGAGGTGTTCAAGAAATTACTGGACATGGCATTCAGTGCTCTCGTTTGGATGACAATGTGGCAATGGGTCAAAGCTTAGACGTGATGATCTTGAATGGTTTTGTGATGTCCTTGCTGAGACACTGATCTCCCCTCCAAAGCAGAATTCTCCAGTTTTGCTAATAAATAGAGATTACTGATTTAGCTCAACCAAAACATGTATTTGGGCTCTCTTCCAAAGCTACCATTGACCGGTGAAAGAAAATGGTAAAATACACTGAAATGACACCTCTCTTCATTGTGGGAAAGGGAAGGTACTTCTCCATACTCAAGTTCTTCAAATGTATGGTACGACACACTTCTCCCATATATGCTGTTTGTAAATGTATTGCCAGTGAGGTCTTTCAGTCCTTTTACAAGCAGAGAATCCCAAACCCAAAGACGGCAAAAAGCTAATGTGCTTTTGGGCCATATGCCTTGAAAATACCCAATCATTAACAGATCAGTAAATTTTCCTGTTTTCAATTAATATTTACAATTATTATGTACAATTATGTTTTGGCACATAGTTTCAATGGGAATACCTTTCCACAAAACCTTGCAGGTGAATGGGCAGGCAACCCACTGTTGATGCTTCCTGTCTTGAGGGGGACAAGCAGGTCTGCTCTGGAACTGAGTAGCAACTCGCATTTATACCACCAAGTGGGATGGCCAAGACCCAGGCAGAACAGGAAAGATAAATAAGAGCCTGAAACTGTTTTTATCAAACTCAGTTGAGCATCATGTCCTGCTTTGAGCAAGTCCCTTTCAAGCAGGCAACTGGGACAGAAGACAGACACCAGCAGGTGTTCATGAACAGAGGAGGCCATGTCACAATCCAACTCAGGAGCAACAGGTTTGGTGCTTCCCACTGAATCCTGAAGTAAAACCACCTGTCCTGCCAGGCAAGATACAGCTTCTCTCACCTGGGACACCTCTTGCTTCCTCCTCAATGGCATGAAAGGATCCAGCCTGCTAACAGCTTGTCAGAGGCACCAAGACAACCAATGATGATGGGGATGTGGACCATCTGCATCCTCCCCAGGGGACAAGAAAAAGAATGAAGGTGGCCAAGGTGCCTTTGCTAGATGGAAGATTGTATCATCTTCAGATAAATGAAGACTGTCTGGGGATTTTTCTTGAAACTTCAGTTATTTCAATCCTTCTCCAGTCTTGATGGGATAAGGGGGGGATGGCTTTAAACTGAAGGAGGTTAGATATTACAAAGAAATTATTCCCTGTGAGGGGGAGGAGGCCCTGGCACAGGTTGTCCAGAGAAGCTGTGGCTGCCCCATCCCTGGAAGTGTCCAAGGCCTGGGTTTGGATGGGGCTTGGATCAACCTGGTCTAGTGGGAGGTGTCCCTGCCCATAGCAGGGGCTGGAACAAGATGAGCTTGAAGGTCCGTTCCAATACAAACCCATCTGTGATTCTATGATTTAAATCCGTCTGCAATGGTAGTAAAGTCAAATCCTCCCAGTCTTCCTTGCTTTTCTCTTACAACTACTTCCTGAAACTCCAGTAGTAACTTCTGCCTACATATACCTGGGGAAATCTCAAAATTATCAGTGACAAATCAACCTGCAGAGCCTTGAACAGAAAGGGACCAGGCAGTAGCTGCTCCATTGCACCAGAGGAAAAACAGCTTCTCATCAAAGCTCACTCGTGGATCACAATTTGACTTATGCAGTTAACCCTGTTGAGGAGAAACCTGGCCATCGCCTCTAATCATCATTATCAACTGATATTCAGATTACCCTGGACTTCTTTTTAAATAAATTGCAACTCACAGTGCTTGCTCACTGTTTTACTTTCAAGGCAATTTTTAATAACATGCTGATATTTATGAATATTAATAATTGCCATGAGCATGAGTGAGGATTTGTATGAAGGATCTGTGTTTGGATAACCTTTATTCTGTAAGAATAAAGGTTACCAAATGGCAAGGACTGATTGGCATTATATGCGGAAAGCCTGATTCCTCATAGAGAAGTGATTTAGAAATATGCATCATATGGCCAGTCTCTACTGCAAAACAGAATCACCAACTAACTGTTACATTCTTTTAAATTAACAGAACTCATAAACAGAAGAGTCTCTAAATGCATTTCATCCCATCAGTGTAGAATTCATACAATTTGTTAGAAAAAATTGTAATAACTAATCATGTGTTTATAGCAAGTGGCTTTCCAACAGCCAACGTCCTGTAACATCACCTCTAACAAGCTAGAAACATGTATTTTTTCACCAAAAAAATTTATTCTGTGCACAAACTTTTGATGGGGAGAAGATCAAAAAATGCAAGGGAAGGACAAGCTGCTTCTGCATCTCTCAGAGCATAACCCTAAAGCATTTGTAATTCAGCTCTCAGTGAGCATTGGGTAACTTTCATCAGACCAGCTGGGGAGAAACCAGCAGCGGGACACACCTCCACAGCTCAAAGTCAGCACTGGCTGATAAGCCAAGGTCCCCAGAACAGCCAAGCACATTCTACATCCTTCAGGATGCCTCCCTGCTGCCAGCCCAAGTTCCACCCATGCTGTCACCCCACTCCACAGCCAACCAAGCCTGCATTGCCCTTCTCCTGTAGAGCCATGCACAAAGGATGAGACAAAGAGAAAAGGGCAGACTGCCGCAACACTGCCATGATACCAGGAAAGGGAAGAGAGTGGTCCCTGCCCTGGCGTCCTTTGGGCCGGCGTGAGGGAGGCAGCACCTGATCCAGGATGGCAGGCAACATTCCTGCTGCCGTCAGAAGTAGCCCTCCACCTCATTTTGAGCAGAGAAAAGGCATCACTGAGTTATCCCCCAACAAATGGCTCCCAGTCCACCTTCAGGGGAAGGAAGGAATTATCTCCTTACAGTTATTTGTATTAACATCAATCCTAGTCCTGCATTAGAAGACACATGATGGGATGGTAAATTTTTAGCTTACAATCCCATTCAGTCTTATTGCCACAGGTTTTGTAAGGCAAGGAATGCTCAGCATCCCAACATTGCCAACCTTTCACATGGGGCACATGCTGATGGTAGGCCAATGCAGTGAGCCATTGTCAATTTTAGGAGCTCTCTAAACAAAGACACAGAGTCTAAGTTAGAAATGAGACGTTTATTCTGTGCAAGTTGCAAGGTGTAGGTTTCCACAAATCAAGCACACTCTGGGGTAAAAAGTTACATCTTTTATACAATAAAATTTACATAATAAGCCTCTCTAATACACATCCATGCCTACCTAATGCATCTTTATTTGTATGACAATCCTAAATAATACTTGAAACACAAAGTTATTTTTCTTTATTAAGCAACTTCTATTGCAGAAGTTGTCAGACAACATGTTTACAAAAGGTGAGAAAATATCGGGAGAGGTAATTCAGCATGAAGACATCATGAGGAGGCTGTAAGGATGGCCAGTGAGTTTCTTTTACCAGTTCAGAGAGAACATTTGAATCTTCATCTAAAATAACTAACCTATTTAGATATAAATTTCAAACTCAGATAGCTCCAGAAACAATTTTTTATTGTTGGTTATTTTAATTTTACTATCTTCAGTTGCTGAGTTTTAATCATAATCTACAATATTGTGTAATTGGATTGTCAATTGATCATTTGACCATGATCAATTCTGAATCACGGTCAAATGAAATCACTGAAAAAAAGGCACGAGAGAAAATTGAGACACAATGATTAACATCTCCAAAACGTGAGCTTTGCCTCATCCAGAAGACACAATGGGATCACCACAAATGCCCTCACTTGTGTTGTTTTCTATTTCTGAACAACGAAATGGATGTATTTCAGAAAAAATATCATAAATATATAAGCAAACATCTGTCTGCTTAGCAGAAAATTACTGTTACAAGTATCACAGTAGTTTTGATGAAAATAAAGAATCTGGTTTCTCCAGGACCAACAGCTTTTGTAAATCAAGACAATTTCAGAAGAGAAATCAAGGTAAATTGGAATAACCCTCTAATAAATACAGACCCTCATACTTTTTCTGTGGGTGAAATTTGACAGTACCTGCAGGCTCCAGGAACAGACCAAGGGGGCCTAAAGGATACGGAGACATATCTGGTACCAAGTGAACTTCCATTTCATGCTTGTCAGAGCCTATAGTACAAAGGATCCAGGTAAAAGTATCTGGTCTCCCATATTCCACAAAGCTTTCTTCCTTGGATGGTATGAGGTCACCGTCAGGCTGCAGAAATTCCCATTAATCAGCTATTTGTAAGATCTGTTTACAGAGTGGAGAAACAAAACACCTTCCCAGGCTGCAAGTCATTCCACAGAGAAAGCAGATACAAGAGAAAGGACTTACAGTGAACACCAGGGGCTGGAGGCCACAACTATCACTTTTGTCATCCTTCCTCCCCATCTCATTAAAGAGAAGGAGGGTATGAGGTAGGACAATATTTAAGGCATACCTTAACAAAGTGGGGAATTTTTACAAGCTCTTGTGCTGTTTGAGATGCAGACCGAAGCCAGGAAGCTCGCCGTATTGCCACCCCATTGGAAAGCTCTTTGGGTACATGTGGCAGCCACAGCACCCCTCACAAAGGACCAGCTCTTCCAAAATACTGTCACTGATCTTCAAACAAGACATCAGAGCCTTCTTATTACATAAAAATTACTTACTGGTAATTGAATGTGCTTATAAGGTAGATAACAATGCAAACAGCAAGCTATAATGAAGAGTGATGGCCACAGAGACATGACAGCAGGAGACAGGAACACTGCTTCTTGCGGGAAATTATGACAACACCCAGGTGTCTGTCAAGTAAAAGTCCTACACTTGGCAATGCCAGCAAAGGGCTTTCACAGTTGACATCCTACCCCTGGGGAACACAGACACATGCTG
The DNA here is from genome assembly GCF_024509145.1 of Vidua macroura. Taxonomy (NCBI): domain Eukaryota; kingdom Metazoa; phylum Chordata; class Aves; order Passeriformes; family Viduidae; genus Vidua; species Vidua macroura. The sequence goes on from NC_071586.1 coordinate 465,325, forward strand.
GGGCCACCCAGCTTGGCAGAAAACTGGGGTTGCTGGTGGACACCAGGTTAAACATGAGCCAGTAGTGTGACCTTGAGGCAAATAGTGTCCTGGGCTATGGCCAGCAGGTTGAGAGTGTTGTGCCCAGGGATGGACTCTTCCAGCACAAGGGAGACAAGAACAGACTGAAGAGAGCCCTGTGAAGGGCCCCAAGGATAAAAGGATTGGAGTACCTGGAAAGAGCAGGCTCACGGGGGTCTCATCAATGTATATAAATACCTGAAGGGGAAGTGCAGAGATGAAGGAGCCAGTCTCTCTCCAGTGGTGCCCAGTGACAGAACAAGAAGAAATGGGCACAAACTACGAGCACTGGCACAGGTTGTCCAAGGAGGTCTTGTATCTTGTAGTCTCCCACCATCTTGGAGATACTCAAACATTGCTTGGACACACTCATCGGCAGCCTGCTCTGGATGACCCTGCTTGAGCAACAGGTTAGAGCAAATGAGCTCCAAAAGCTCCTTCCAACCTCAGCCAGTCTGTGATTCTGTCAAAAGACCCATGGAGAAGCCCACAAGACAACAATGCCAAAGACGGCCCATTGGGATTGTCACAGGAGGCAGGACACACTGCTTCAAGGACTTATTGTGCTGCTGAACCCCACACTGCACCCCAGGCAGCTCAAGGCAGCACTGCCCATCTCCTGGCCAAGTCAACATCAACACAAGTCCATGAGACCTGCAGCCCAGCAGGCTCTGCCATACATTTACATGCTGACTCTTTCTCCAAGAGCCCAGCAGAGGCCCATGACACTGACATGGCAGCAGCACCTGCCCTCCAACACCTGCAGTCTGGAAACACACCGACCACCCCAGCAGTCAGTGTATGGGAACAGCCACTGGTACTGAGACAGAGGTTTTCCCAGACACATTCCAATGGAAGTTGCTCCTAGGTGCTGGGCTGCCACAGCACAGAACACACGCTACAAAAAGCCTCCAGGAGGGGTCAGACCTCCTGATCAGCACCAAGTCCTTACCTCTATACCATACCTACAGGCATCTTCAATGATCACCATTTTAAAAATTCTAATGAGCATGAACTTATGTTGCAAATCAAGTAACACATTTCCTTTGCTACTAAGGCACTTTGTGTTCTGTGGAGAGCCACCACCATTCCCTCAGGATGTAAATTTCCCTAGAAGCAGTTTTCATGCAACAAAAGGTCTGAAGGCACCTCCCACATGGCAGAGGCCCATCTGGCTTTCCTAACTCCAAGAAGCCATGCTAATATACCCCAAACATCCCTGTAAAGCTTTTATGTGCATTCACACATGCACATTCATCTTGGCATCAGTGCCCAGTGTGATGAACAATCACTGCAGAAATCAGCATTTAGAGCACACAGCAATCCTTGTATTCAAGAGAAGAAGAACACAGAACATTAGGAAAGCAGCTTGCATAAATCAAAATGTCTCATTAAGGGTGGACCCAAATAAGGCCTATTTTCCCTGGGGATTTCTGCAGGTGTCCCTAGACCTTTCCTCATCCCAGCTCTACACCTACATGCTCCCTGAGCAGACCCCAGAAAGGAACAGTGTGTGCATGTTGGACCCACCTGCCCCAGACCCATGTGCCAACTGTCCTGCTGCCACCAATCACTTGCACGCTGCCAACTCTGTCTATCCCTTCAACATGCAGGACCTTCACTTGACCTTTCTCTTTCACTATTCACCAAAAAGACACCCCAAAAAATTTAAGTAACCCTTTTATTTAACAAATACGTCTAAAAGCAGCCACCAGTTTCCTAAGTTATTTGGGGCAGCTCCTAAGAGAACAATCAAACAGCTTCATTTCCTTAAGAGATCAAGCGAAACCAAATACTTAGCCAGTAAAAATAAGTAATGTCCTATGCACCAGTGCAAACACCAAGGCCACAAAGGTGGTAAAGGAACTGGAGCATCTTGCACAGGAGGAGGAGAAGAAAGGGCTGGGGCTGCTCAGGAAGGCCCTGGAAGATCTGACCAGTGTGCTTAAGTACCTGCTGGGAGGAAGCAAGGATGAGGGGGCCAGACTTTGCTCTGAACAGGAGGCAATGGGCACAAGGGAAATCAAACAGAATTCCATCTGAACACAAGGACATACATTTTTCCTTCGAGGGGTCAGACACTGGGACAGGTGGCCCAGAGAGGCTGCACAGTCTTCATCCATGGAGATGTTTAAACTCTAAGCAGGTCCTGGACAACCTGCTCCAGCTGCCCCTGACTGAGCAAGGGTGTGGGACTCAGTCTCAGGAGATCAAAGACACACTAGAGGAGTCTGTGATTCCACAGAACACCACACTGCACAAGCAATAATGAGCCTACATTCACACATATGTATTCTAAGTTCGTATGAAACAGATGAAAGAAAACAAAATCACCAAAAATCTGGTGCAATCCCATATCTTCAGTAGCTGGGAGGTCATGTAAAATTGCAATATTCTGTACTAAGCTCCGTAATGACAGCAACTGACAGCACTACCTCATGCCAAGGAACTTCTACTCTAAATCCACTTGCCCGGATGTTTCTGCTGCCCTATTTTAGGACATGAAAAACATTGGAATCTCTACAACTTAAGCATTTAGAAAGTAAAGCATTAATTTGCTTTTGGCAAAGATTGATTTAAAAGACAATATACAGAATTGTCTTTAAGACAGTAATTTTGAAAATGAAACATTCCTTTATGGCCTTAATGAAAAGGAGGTTGTTTCTCTGCCTGTGGCAGGGGTGTGGGAACTAGATGATCTTTAGGATCCCTTTCAACTCAAACTATTCCATGTTTCTATGATTCTACGATTAACCCTAATTTAACAAACCATACCTGTACGGTCAGTTTGTGTACAACTGCTGCATAAAGATGAACAGCTAGGTGCGATGGCTCTGCACAGTGGTAATCAGCCAATACAATGCACATTTTAATGCCACAACAATGGCCACCTGCGGTTCCAGTTACTTTGAATTTAATAAATTAAGTAACTATAACTCAGGGTCCTTTGACAGGATACTGCAAGAGAACAGATCCATTTTTCATCTCCAGCCTCTCAGTGTCAATTCAATTGTAGTAATTGGCACTCATACACAGAGAGGAATCAAGACTGAGGTCAAATCCTGTTTCCAGGGGAGGATCTTCCCAGTTAGAAGTGAAGATCCCACCCAAGACCTGAGGCACAGCCCAGGAAACTGATGCTGCTGGAGAGGTGGGATGGACAGTCCCTGGTCACTATGGCACTGTTTCAGGGCAGCAATGCACATTCTGGGAAGAAAACAGTTTTCTGGGTTTTGATTGTGTACAATTACCTGGTAGCCAGCAGAATTCCTTAGACTTTCACCCCCATAACATGCAACTTACTGCAGAGTAAGCAGTGGGAAACAGGTGCAGATAAATAATGTACTTTGTTATACACTGAGGGAAACAGCAGCTGTGTATTCCATGTAAGACCTTGTAATAAGGAGCTTGTAGAGGCAGAATTCTCATAAAACACATTATCTATTCCTTTTTGATACCAGGTCTCCTTGCAGACGCTTCTCCCACTTACACTGAGATGTGTGTAACGATGACAGAGTACCTTCTTCATCCTCATCATCACTGGCACTTTTTAAATCTCACTTTCTAAAAATACCATTGGCAAATGGTATTCTGCCATGGTTCTGAAGTTTCCTTGCAGGGAATGTAATTGCCATCAGTACATTTGCTTCCAGAAAACACACCCTGGATCTAGTAAGCCCAGAACAGAAATCCACCCCAGTCGAAAGATGAAAGATGATTCCAACTGGACTGTTCCACCCCCCATTGTCAGTCCCATTTTTTTTCCCATAAATGGTGCACTTTAAAAATTATTTCTCAGAAGCAGCAAAATGCTGTCTCTACACACCATAAATAAGCATCATGTACTCAGAATAATTTTTCGACCCCTACAAGCATTCAAAAGAATTTTAGGATCATTTACTAATCTATTAATACATAATTAAAACTTGGGACTGAAACTTTTAACTGACTGGCTCTTGCTTTCATTATTAGTAATGGGCCACAAGTGTCCTCTCCACTGAGTTACCAAGCTTCTTGCCTATGATTATTAAGCAACACGAACATGTCTATGAAAATCTCGCATCTGCTTTACACCATTCTCCAGTTCAACAACTATTTCATTATTACCACTTCTTTTATTTTATTAATTACCCCATATCAAATCAGAACTTGACTCCTAGGAAAGCAACTGGATCTTATATCTTCTGCTCTTCCTTAGTCTTAAAGACAGAAAAACCCCACTTTTGAAGAAGTTTAAAGGAGATGATGTGGTGGGGATGATGTGGTGAGGATGGACTGTTTTCAGCAAAAAAGCTCTATCCCAGCTCACAGACTGTCACTCCAAGAGGCTGAACAGCAATCCCTATGGCTCCCAGCCTTCAAGGCTGAAAGGATGCTCTATTTCAGCAGGGACAGGTGCAGATGCAGCAAGATGACAGAGTGCAGATCACCTCCTCTCTGTATTGTCTATATCCGAGTCCCTGTAACCGGAGGATTCTTCTTCCTCTCCATCAGAGGGATTGGATTTCTCATGAGCCACTTCCAAACAACCCCACCAGCTGAGCAACCCTGCCCCCGCTCTCCCGAGAGCGCATCCACGCTCCAGGAAACGGCAGGTACTGACTTGGGAACGATTTTATTAAAACTTAAGGCATAGTTTTGACACAAATAAGTTTCAAAAATAAGATGCTATACTCTAAAGGTAATTCCTTGCTCCAACGAAACAGCTTACTGCTGGCATTGAGAATGCTGGATGACTGCACAAATTACCCATTTTTAAAACTATATTTTACACCACAAATTACGCTGACCCCTCCGGATGCTGCTGGCATTGCAAACTGAATTCCTAATTCCTCAGGAATTCCACAGGATTGCAGCTATTGTGGTTCGGGTTTTTTCCCTCCCGCTATCACGGGGCAGCTCAGCCGCAGTGGCCCCGGCCCCGCGGTGCGTCGCAGGAGCCGAGCCGGGCCGGACCGGGCCGGGCCTACCGTGGCCGGAGGAGTCCCGGGGGCAGGAGTACCGCGCCCCCGCGGGAGGGGATGCGCCTCGCTTCGCCCGGGCCCGCCCCCGTACTCCGCTTCTAGGAGGTACCGGCGGTCGCTGCCCACCGCCCCCCCCCGCCTCCCTTCGAACCAGGCCCACCGCAGGGGCGCGGGCACCAGGTCGAAGGTCTGTGAGAGGCGGCCGAGGCCACAGCCCTGAGCCGCCCCCGCCACCCCCTCGGCCCTCCCACTCCCCTGCATTGGGGCCCCCGCCCGGCCGTGGCCAAAATAGTCGCGGGGCGGCGGCACTCACCTCCTCGGCCTGCTTGCGCAGCGCCTTCTCCCGCTCGTACTGCGTGAGCAGCTGCTCGTTGTCCTCCCGCAGCAGCTCCAGCTCCACCTCGTGCTCCTGGTTGTCGGTGAGCACCGAGTCCAGGTTCTCCAGCACCGTCACCACCAGCGGCATCAGCTCCTTCACCACCTCCTCGTCGTAGCAGTGGATCAGTCGCTCGAACTCGCGGTAGATGCTGTTGGCGAGGCCCGAGACCCGCTCCGACATCACCGATCCCGAGCAGTAATCATCGCCCGGGTACCCCCCCACGCCGCCATCGTCTAGCTGGATCTCCAGCATCCTGCCGGCCAACAACCCTCGGCCCCGCTCCGCTCGCCTCCGCTTCTGGCCCCGCTGACGCCGCCGCCGCCGCCACCGGGCGCTGCCCCGCCCCGCCACGCACGCCGCGTCAGGGTCCGCGGGCACCGGTCGGGGCGGAGCGCGGCGGCACCGCCCAGAGCTGCTAGATCGGGGGGCTGCCCGTGCCGAGAGCAGGCCCGGCGTCACAGTGCTTCTTGCACTGGAGACACGAGCGGCAGCGGTGACGGCGAGCCGTCCGGGTAGCTCCCCGCGCCGGGAGAGAGCCCGCCCGCGGCCGGTCCCGAGCCCCGCGGCAGACAAAGCGCTGCGCACCGGAGCTCCACGCAAGGCCCCACGCTGCGGCGTCACGCGCAGGGACACCGAGCAGGAGCCAGCGCATGCCTGGGTCGCGCCGCATCTCGGACGCGCTGGCTCTGGGAGGCGCGTTAGAGACCCGTCACAGCCGCGGCAGTTGTATTTCCAAGATCAGGCAGCCGTAGTTACTACAGAGAAAGCAGACAAGGACCTGTTCAGTCAGGGATGAAGAGAAAGCCAGAGGGCCAAATATGGCCATCTCAAGTCTTCAAAGAAAATTCAGCATAACCACCGAATTTAATCAGTAGATTTCCCAAATCAACAGCAGCACACACCAAATTACGGGCAGCAGCTCCAGCAAATTATGGGCAGTAGCCTCCAGCACCCTCAGCAGGTGTCACAGAACTCAGAGTCTGCCACATCCTGGGCTCAGCTGGGCTGTAGAGTTGGAAGAAGGCAGCAGGAATCATTCTTCTCTGTACTGAGAACAGCCTGGCAGGAGAGAGAAATAAGGGGTTGATTTGGGAAAAGGCTCCCCACACCTTCATTTGGCTTAGAGCTCTGAAGAAGAGTGTAATTCCAAGGTCGTGACTAGCAATGACCCTAAAAGCTTCATATTGCACAAAGGGAAAGAACTTTAAACCTATCCAGAAAGCCTAATTGCAATGGGAATATCACATCTCACTGGTAATTAAGAATTTTAAGTTTTATTACTGTTTTGTTCTATGTTACATCATTATGGTTGACTACAGACTGATAGAATCAGAGCATAGCAGCTTTTAGACAGCTGCTTTTATAGCAAAAACCTATTTGTCTCTAAAAAAAAGGACAATTGAAGGGGAAGGAATGGAATGGAACAGAATGGAAGGGAATAGAATGATATTAAATGAAATAGGTGTAGCTCACTTGGAAGGGTCTTACAACAATTGAGGCTGAGGTGTAATTAGTTATGGGATGGATCACCAGTAGATTATGAGGCAGCTGAATGTAACAACCAGATTTTCAAATGTTTCCACACAGAGCAGACCCAGCCAAGCACATCAAAGGCACTGTGAGCATAGATACAAGAAACAAATGTGAAACAAATGTGAAGAAACTCCTGCTCAAAAATTTAAAACCCAGTAAGTCGCCCATGTTGGGCCTTGATTCACTCTGTCTTGTATGGGAAACATTATAGACCAAGAGTTGTTTATAGTTGTGTCATTCACAACAAACACGGAGTGTGCTTTATTAAATGCGAGATTGCATTAAAATATTATTAATAAAAATGTACAGGTGAACAGAGAGAGAAGCATGGCAGGCAAAGCGAGAGGTAAGACTTATTCACTAATTCCATATTACACTGAATTTATAATCTTCTGTAATCTAGAGAGCATGTAAAAACATTTATAAAGTTTTCTTGCATTTTTCCCACATACATAAGAAACTGAAACAATGGACATGACACAAACTAAAGACTGTTGAACCACAGAGACAGATGAGCTCATGGCATTGCTCACTCTTCTGACTGTAATCCCAACAGGTCTAGCAGGCATCCCTGAGGGGAGGGGATATCAACTGAAGTGCATCCTCCTTTCTACAACAGAATCCTGGTTCAGGTCCAGTGACATTGTTAAAGCTCCTGCTGAAAGACAGTGATTGCCTTAACTTAAATTGTACGTTAAAATACACATTCCTATATTTATAAATAACTTCAAGTCTAGAGATCAGTCAAGAAATGTCAGGAATGCTAGGTGCTGCCATGCGTGAGAAAGAATTAAAATACCACTTCCAGATTAAAGTTGGCAAGCAAAATATTTGCTTATTCTACCCTTTTGGGGTTTTATTGCATCTAGCATGGGAGTTTATCTAGGATTCAAGTTGTTATTTGCTTAGCACTAAAAGCAAACTAAAAACTGTGCTATACATATGCAATTGTGTTATGGCTGCAAGGGTGCTTTGCTGAAGAGCTTATCTTTCCAAATAGGCAAAGTAAAGGCACAAGGGGTGAGAAATGGATAGAAACACTGAGACTATGAAAGGAAAATCAGGATTCTTTTGCAATAACCATATGATCTCAAATTAACTATTGGGGTTTTTTCCCTTAGACAGGTGGAACTTTGCTTTGTGAAAGAATAAGTATTTTTAGGTGTCTTGGTTTGAAAGAAATGGTGTCTGCCAAAGAAGGTGGGAACCTCCCTTGGAATAGAAAATATGACTCCCTTCCCTCCAAATTATTATAACTCTGAAATTATGGGGCTTTTGGGAAAAGATATGATAAAAGGAATAACGGTTCTTTACTAGTAGATGTATAGATATAGATATAGATATAGATATAGATATAGATATAGATGTATAACAAAGCAAACAAACCAACAATGGCAGCAACAACAAACAAAAAGCCAGAAACACAACCGCAGCTGCAGGCACCTTCCCCTTTGGTGCAGTTCTGGTCACAGCCAGCAGGGATGCCGGTGGCTCCTGGCCTGGCAGGGCGGGTGCAATGATTCCCCCGCGGCTGCAGGGAGCACTGTGGCACGAGGTCAGACGCTTCTCCACACGGTGATGGCAGCTCAGCTGGCGGGCCAGAGAGAAAAGGGGCTTTGTTTACAAACACAGGGGCAGTCAGTCCTGGTGCCCCTCCAGATGGAGAAATGGGCTGTAGCAGGAATCTCGGAGCACTGGCTGGAACAGCAGAGGTTTGTCACCCAGGGTGACAAAAAAAATGTAGCAGAAAACTGTAGCCTTAGCAGGAGGTGCAAGAGTTGTGTGGAGGCGGAGAATTGGGTAAGGGTGTAGCAAGAAAGCCCAAGGCAGCGGCAGAAAGCAGTGGGCTGGGCAGCAGCAGCTGGGCTTCTCCGTAGCAGCTGCCGCACATACCCAGGAGACACACCCTCGGGGAAGAGTGAAGGGTTCGGGGTCCTGGGTTTTCTCTGGCGGCGCCCTAGTAGATGGGGATGGTCCTTTCCAGTCAGATCAGGCATTACTAGGGTCCCAGTTCAATGGCTGCTCTTAGGAACAGAGGTTCACCCACAGTAAGGAAGCAGTAACAGACTGAACTCCACAGCGGCAGCAAATTCCCCCGCGGTAGCAGCAGCTTGACTGTTCCCTTCTGATCCCAAGAGCGAGAAGAGCCAAGTCCAGCCCCCTGACCCCCCAGCCAAAAGTCTCCAGCTATCTTTGCACTTCCCAAGAGAAAAGCCCGTGGCTAAGTCTGCAGGCAGCTGCACTCCTTCCCCCCCTCTGGGCACTTCTTTTGTCTCAAGAAAGTGCTGGTCGTTATTAGCTCTTAGGCAACAGACGGGGAGAAAATTCCCTTGGGGGGGGAGGGGGAATACTGACATTGGGCTTCTACTTTGATGGCACATAACTAAAGAAAATATTATATTGTTTTTAGTACTAGAATTCACCTTCAATTAGTATTGAGCTGAAATTCAAGGTGTCGTTTCTATAGCAAAAGATGGACCACGGTACCATAGGACAGTTGTGGTAGAGTGCTGTCGTGTCCACATGAAGCCCCCTGCCTTCACCTGCCCATCTGTGACACAGACAGCTGCAGGGGACACTCCCCTGTATCTCCGGGAGAGTCGAGGAGCAGCTTGGACTGAGCACTTCGCTGTCAGTCCAGTATGGAGGAGACACAGCGTCTGTGATTAGTTAGAAAAGACTCTTTGTTCATCAAGACAAAAAGGGGAAGCCTTGTGTAGATAACAGAAAACCAAAGGGGAAGCCTTCTGTAAATAACAGGAATCCAAAGGGGAAACCTTGTGTAGATAACAGGACTTGAGCTTAGACGCATATAACATATAACCTTATATGGAAAAGATCATTACAGGGTCGTGGACTTTCACCGAGGAAGAAGAGAGGAGCCTTCCTCAAACGACCACCAGAGAGTAAAAGAAGACCCCCTAGCAACAGAGGGCGCAAGCGCAGAGTACACCCAGAGATACCGCGGACACGGAAGGAAGAGAGTATAAAAAGACTGTGGGAAGGGGGAAACGGTGTGAGCCGTTGGCGGAGCGGTGACTCCCCGGCTGCACCCAGTGCTGTTTGCTTGCCATTTCTTGCTGTAATCAATAAATTTCTGATTGACTCTCGAAAGGCTGAACAAATTATTCGCCTCAATTTATAACAGCGTCCAAGGAGAGAACAAAGGAGCCGACTCAAGGCTGGGGAAGCAAACTTGATTTTAATCCAGGCTCCAAGAAGCTCCGAACACCAAGTGGTCCAACAGCTGAGAGCAATCTCTGCACCCTGGCAACAGTTTAAATATGGGGGTTGCCAACAGGGGGAAGGGAACGCCCATCACCCAATGAGGGGATTCAGGGGAGTGGAAGGTGAAGGAATAGACAGATACAAATACCAATAGGGGAAGTTTAATGGAGGGGCCCCTGGCCCTTGCCCAATCACTCGACGCCCAAGGTAGAAGATTCTGGAGGAATAGGATGGGGAGCCGAGTGATGGACAAGGCACCAAGGAGGGAACAGGGGCATGACTAAGCAGTTTCAGGGAGATTGACATTGAGGGTAGAAGCGGGAAAACTTGGGGCAGAACCATCAGGAGGAAATGGGGGGTAAAGGGACAAACCATTACAGAACAATTATAAAAATGTAAAAACACAGTACAACAGTAGATGAAGAATTTATGTAAACCAGGCTTTATGTGAAAAACAGAGTTCACATTCTAGAATTTTTTAAAAGTTTAATAAAGGATAAAAGAAGAATTCAGCGCTGGGGTGCTTTTGCCAAACAGCCAAAGAGCACACGGGTAGCTTAAAATAATGTTCTCTATATATACAGTTACATTGCTGGGGTTACATGCATATTCATTATGTTATAGATGAGTGAATGGTTGACTCTCACAATTAAGGGGTGAACATTATATGTATGTTAAAAGAAGTTTTATAAATACATAGTTATGTTACTGCAATGTGCTGCCCCCCAGTATGTGGGGACCATCATGGGATGGTCTTGGTAATCCGGGCATTTGGGGAGGTTGGCTTGTTACTATGGCAGCGCCTGACCTCCAATCAGAATGTAAGAAAGTGACCTCTACCACTGGACAAGGAAGGAGTTGACTGACAAAGCTCTAGGAGAGGCTAGAGGCATAAAAGGCGAAGCATCCATCTTAAACATGAATCAGCCATATTGTAGGCAGACATGGGAGGCTTCCAGCATTGTTTTTCCTTATTTAGTCCTTTTGTTGTATATTATTAAACATTCCTTTGAGTTTTTGATGTTTCAGGAACTCTCGTTCGGTTTTAACCTCTGACTTGTCTGCAGGACATTCTGTAGATTAGGTCCATATATTTTATTTCTTCCTGTAGTTCTATCTTGTTGTTTCACTCTCCCTGATAGCATAGAGTCAGTAAATCTTTCCTGGATGCTTATGCTGTGTTTTTTGTCACTGTTATCTTATCACTTGGAGAGGCCAGTCCACAGACATAGGAAACAGAATAATTGCTTTACACCATTCTCTGAGTTAGTTACATAGAAGTATTTTAGTCTCTATTTTAACATTTTGCTAAAGCCTACGATATATTTATCACATTACTATTCATATGAACTATACAGTGAATACATGTTACAAATGAATGCTCCAATTTATTAATTAAAGAAAATTTATTAATTGGTCCAAATAAAAATTTAAAGAATAACAACGAAAAGCCACTATCCAAAAAAAGGTCAGGGCCGAGCCCGGGTATCTGTGCTGGGTGAGACACAGGCTTGACCGCTACAGCAGAGGGTCCCCTATGCTTCACACCAACTGTCCTGTCCGAGCGATTTTTATACGGTTTTTCTTGCCCGAGGCAGAGTCCCTTTTCTTCCTTTTTGGACTGCACATATTCATGCGGAGTTCTTTCTCTGTGGCAAGTTGAACAAAACACGTTCAGAGAGTGATGAGCACCCATGATCGCGTCCCTGGAATTCGGTATTGAGATGTATCTCCCCGATGGCTCCGGCTATCTCAGTCTCAGATATTTATCACGTATTCATCGTCTGGATCCTTGGATCACCTTGATGGACGATCCATCTCCGGGCTGGCCATGTTCATTTGATTGTAAATGAAGTTCTCCCTCCCTTGTCCAGGTGGTTTCAACATTGTGTTGCAATCCTCGTCACTGGCTTGTGTGTTTTAAAAACTTCTTATAAGAGTATATCTTAACAGTACATAGCTATAAAATATGCGACAATTTTATTTGCACAAATTATCATATACACATATAATAATACATAAACTGACAGATTATACTATACAAAGTAGTTAAAAGTGTAAGTTGTACCATATCAAAATACTTGTGATGCAAAAAGCTAATCTATGAATGTGAAAACCAATATTATATTATCATCTATAACATTCACAAATGATTATTCTTGTATAACATTTATATGTATAACATATATCTATAACATTTACAAGTGATTATTCTTGTTTAAAAATACATGGATAGCAGGAACTACTTGTGCTTTCTTTCAATAAGACAGTAGTATCTGGAGGGATGACTGACAAGCTTTAGCTCCTGGGATAGGAGTGTATAAAACTTTTTTTAAAAGGTTTATCTCTGAACTGGCTAGTGGCATTCCTATTTAAAAGTTTAAAAGGAATGTGTGATTTGGCTTCAAATTGTCAGGAAAATTAATGCACAAATGTGAAAAACACCATTCACTTGCTAAAATTTTAGAGGTTTAATAGTAATGAAAATAGTAATAAAAATTAGGACAGTAGGAGGCAACAAAAAGCAAAGAATTACAGATGTCCAGTTGCCTGGCATTCTGCCAAAAGGCACACCTTGATAACAAAGGATTACCCTTAAGAGCAATAGCCTATTGTATATTCATATATCTCATACATGATTCAGGCATTCCTTTCACACAAGGGTGTTTCTGCTTAATTTCAGCTCCCCCCATCTTGTAAATCAATCTTTTTGGTTCCTCAAAGTCTGGGCTTTCCCGATAAGGAGGCAATAATTCTTTTCTTGGAATCTTGTTGTCTGTTGCTGTTATTTCTATCCAGAGAGGATAATGCAAAGAATTTCTTGATTATCTTTTATATTCCTTGGGCTAGTTACCAAAAGTCACATAGTTTCTATTTTAATATTATGGTATAGCCTAAAAACTATATTTACCACACTACTTAAAAGAGATTAACACAGCATAACTTTCCAACATAACACATATAGTATTCATTCTAGTATTTGCAAAGAGCCAATCATATAATATGCATTTTTCACAACAAACACCACAGGTTTATGTCCAAAAAGGAGACAGAGGAGGCCTGTAACTTTATTTGAATAAAGGGAGAGGTCATGGAACATTTCCCCTGGGGTTTCTCAAATGTTTGGAGGACACAGCCTCCTTTTTATCCTAATTGTCTGGCTGCATGGCCCTCTTTCCCTGTTGGCTGAGGTACTTGACAGGTACAGACTTTCTGAAACGTCCAATACCTGAAACACCTAATATGAAGACCCTCTTCTAATGTATAATCCCCCTCTTTGTCTTTTCCTTTTTGTCACTCAGTGGAATTCCTTATGGAATTTATGGTTCTTCTCATTGTTTCTTTCATCTTTCAGTATCCAATTTTATTTATCAGCAGACCTACAGTTTGTTTGTAAAGACAAATCTCTTGTTCCATTTATCAATCAGTGAAATCCTTTCCATTGTTTATCTCTCAGTATCTATCTTTATTTACCAGCAGACCCACAGTTTGTTTGTAAGACAAGTCCCTCATTCCTCTCAAAATAACTTAATGAAGTTCATCTCCCATTGCAAAAGCTTCTTCCATATCTGTTAAGGTCAGGAAAACCCATTGTGGTAGTTTTACAAAACCTCATTTGTCAAGTAATTTCTGTACTATGACTGGTGACTGGTGGTGGCTGGTGCTTTGGCCAAGGAATGTCTGTTATAGAGATTGTCAGCCTTCATTTTTAAACAGACGACCTGCAATGTATCTTGGAAACCCTTACCAGTATGTCCACCTCTAAAGTTTTAATTTTTAGTTTACAGCCATGGAGTGAAAGGAGTTGATCAACAGTTAACTCATGTAACCATGAGTAAACTAATAAGAGTCAGCAAATATTAATCACAAGTCTAAGAAGCAGGATGCTCCTTAGCTTTGTTAATATAAGAGAAACAGAATGTACCATGTCAAGATAAAAGGAATGAAACCTATTGACCGGCACAGAAAACGTGTAACCAGCCAGCAAAGGACTGTGCATGCTTCAGAAATAAAGGTGAAAAGTGCAAAGTGAGGAAGATTGCCAGTCTTTGTCAGAACAACCCCTGAGGAAGACTGGGAGCCTTCTTCAATGTGACCACCAGAGTACGCTGTGCTTGTGTGTTGCATATGCCAATGATATTAATGACTTCTGAGAATTGATTTGTATAACCACTCCTATCGCAAGGAATGTAATGAATACGCATGACATTTAACCATATATTGTGCTGTGTAAAATTGCTGGGTTAGCATGTTGGAGCGATCCCCCACATACCCGCTGCCAAGTAAAGCAAATACCCACCTCATTGAGTCAGTCTCTGAGGTGACTCTTAGCTCAGCGTTGGAGTGAATCAGGAGCTATCTCAAATCAGACATCATCCTTGTTAGGTACTCAGAGATCACAGACTCTTACTATTTCTGTTTCATCTGTTCTCATCTGACTGCATGTTAATACTGCAGACTCTGTAGTTTTCTACCTTTATTATAGAGTTTTATTAATTAAATGGGCTGAAAAAAATAGATAAAACTATGGGTTGGATACATTCACAACCAGGAAATTTTTGTATAGACTAGCTGTGTCCATCTGAGCACTCCATCATTGTTTGGCAAACAATATTCTCATTAGTCAAAATGTAATTAATGGCTTCAGTGTAGCATGTTGCTTTCTCTAACCAACAGAGAAACAGGTGCATATGCTGGTTTGTTCCCTCTAATCCTTTATATATTGCTTCAGTGTGGCACTGGTATAAATGTGCACAATAAACAAAATAAAAACATGTTCAACAAGGCAAGACTGTGAAAATACCAAGCAGGATCTCAGGCTGCTGCTCCCTGTTCAACACTAATGGTACATCAAGGAGGTGTTTGGAAGTTTCTGGCGGCACTGTACCCAGTGCCTCAGTGTGCAGAGGATGGGGAAGGGAAAGGGAACAGAAAATAGAAGGGGAAGAGAAGAGAAAGGGAAGGGAACAAAAAGGGAAAGGGAGCAGAAGGGGAAGAGAAGTCAGGCCTTGTAGGGAAGGCTCCGGAGAGGTTTTGTTTAGTGCTCATAAAACATTAGTGAAAGCAATTTTCATTCTGGGTGAAACCCCTGAGATTCACAAACATGGATTTCTGCATCCCCAAAAGCAACTCCAACTCTTTCTTCATACTCTATTTTATTTAAGTTCTTTAAAGAACATAAGAAAGCAGAGGTGAATTCACTATAAGCAGTGTGATTCTGTATTTGAAATGCTTCAGATAGTTATATTTTTTATATTTTGATCAAAACACAGATTTATAAGTTTTGCTGTAATTTTTTTAAAATCATCTGATTTGATGAAGGTTGAAGTGACCTGCTCATTGCTGTGCTGAGGTGGTTTGGCAAAAGCAAAGTTATTTTATCCTCTGCCTCTCTTCAGTATGCTTCAGTAGCATTTTCTGGACAATGTTAAAAATGGCATCTTTGCCTAAAGCAAATGTCTTTTTGCCACAGTCCCCCAAATTAGCACATATCCAGTTACTGTCCACCTTTTGATCTGGAACAATAAACTGCTGGACTTGTGTACTACCTACCTTGTCCCCAATACTCACAGGTGAAGGTCCCCTGTTGTGTATCAGGAAATGATGGTTGAGTGGTGTAGCATTCCCTTCTAATGGCATTGTGCTAATTGCCAAACCTTAAGTGCTGTGGGATCTACTCTGAGCAGTCCTGTCTTCCAGCTCTGTATTCCACTAATTCTCATTACTGTGTTATTGATATCAAAGGGTACTTTTCAGGGAAGATGATAATCACATTCACATTGGATATGACATATGTGGTGTTACATTTTAGTTAAATGGTATGCTGTGTCTCACCCCTTGAAATTGTATGGTTTATTCCAAGCCTGTAATCCTCCCCTGAAGTATCATGTGTCTGTAATCCCATTGGCCCAAGTCTTATTCTGCGCCCACTTTGAATCTCCCTGTTAAGTGTGCCAGGGAGACCAGGCTCTCTCTTGGCCCTTTTCTCCCTAGCTTCTTCCTCTCTTCCCCCTTCCTCCCCCTCAGAAACCATACTGCTTCCCAGGGGTGGGACCCCCAATAAACCCTCATCTAATTAGCACCCTCAGAAGCGGTGTGGAGTCTCCTTGCCTGACTGCTGCTACCAGCAAGCATACAGCTTAGGGGAACCCCCCGGGGACCACAAATGCACCGCAACAAACATGTGCATGCAAAAGTGTAAGTTCAGGGTTGGTTTCTTTCTATTAACTTGTATGCAAGCTTTATTAGTTTTTTCATGCATATTAAACCAATGAATAGACCTTGAACTGAAGGTAAACAAGATTTCCTGAATGAGGCCAAGATGTTCTAGCGTGGTGATCTTACACATTTTACTCCCTGCTCTATACAGTATAGAGTGGACAGAAAAAGCAAGCTATGTTGTACATAAACCGTAGCCTCTGCTAGGACAGGTATCTCACGTTAAACTAAGAAAGAGCTAAAAAGTGTAGTAAAATATGCAGAGGCTCATGATAATCCCAGAAATGCTGGCTGCTGTAAAATGTTTTATCGTAGCCCTTCTGCACCCAGTAGCCTTCCATCCAATGAGAGACAGACAGAAAAATGAACAGAGTAGGATGGGAGATAGCCAATGTCATTTTTGTGCATATATTCAGTACCAGCATGCTGCTTTCTTTCTCCTATCCTGGACTCCAACCCCAGCCTGACTTTTCCTGCTGTACTCTCAGCTCACAAGCTGCAGGTGCAAACAGGCCTGGCTGGGGACAATTTCTTCAGGCAGGAAGGTGCAGCTGCACATACCTTAGTGCCTCAAAAATTTACAGCAACATCCCCATTTATTTCCATTGCTTTGTATAAAGCAATGCATCTCGGATTAGAGACAAGTTTAGGAGAAAACGCTCTGGAATTAATGTTTCCTCTGAAGAAAAGGATTTCAGCAATCTCTTCCCACCGATAAGAAATTAATGTTAATGGATGAAAGTGGAAAAAACCAGCCATTTATTGACAAACCAAGTGTCCACACGGCACAGGAAAAAAAGTGAATAAACGCTAGATATTGAATTGTTAGAACCATACTACACACCCACACCAGGGGAAAAAAAATAAGCCAAAAAAAAGAAAGCTACCAAAAAAACAATGACTGACTACATGGCGGGGAGGAAGGGGGAAAATGGCAACGGCTTTTGTCTCAGGGAAGAAAAAAACCCAACAAGTTCATGCAGTAGCTCAGGAAAAAAACATGTGGGAACCTGGTGCATCTCTGGTCTCCTCTTTACAGCACACGAAGCTGGTGGATTTAGGGTCCTTTCGTTTGCTGGGTCCGCTTTTCTGAGGTCTGGGACCACACTTTTTGAATCTGACTTGTGGAACACCACAGCAGCCTTTTCCCAATGGATTCCCAGAGAAGCAGCTTTCTTTTCCACTGGATTCCCAGAGGAAGACCAGGCCCATCTACACCACCACCGCACCTTCAGAGGAAAACTCCACCCTTCTACAGCATCACTGCTTCAACAGAATCACATCTGTCACTGCAGGAGAGCTGCAGCCACATGGCATGGGACTGCTATGAACACCCTGACCAACAGAATGTCAGGTCATATTCTGACTGTGTCAGTGTTGTTTTGTATTACTGCATTTTTATTTTTATTTTTCCTAAAAAAGAACTGTTATTCCTACTCCCATATCTTTGCCTGAGAGCCCCTTAATTTCAAAATTATAATGATTTGGAGGGAGGGGATTGACATTTTTCATTTCAAGAGAGGCTCCTGCCTTCCTTAACAGACACCTGTCTTTTCAAACCAAGACATGTTGTTAAAGAAGGAGTCAGGGAGGATTCTTTTTGATAGATTTCTCAGATGAAAATAACGTGCAAACGGGACAATATTATATCTCAGAACCATTTATTGGTAAAGGAGTGTTCCTATCAAAGGGGACAGAAACGTGAGCAGAGAGGGGAAAAGAGAGATGGAGAGAGAAACAGAAGACAGGGAGAGTGCTACCATAAGAACTCCAGCGCTCTGTCAGCGTGAGCATGGCAAATGGTGTTGCATGTTGCAAGCCACAGTGAGCTGTGTGCCTCTAGTGGTGCCTCGGCCCGGCTTTCGAAGTGGCAATATGCCTCTGGTGTCGGCTGCAAGCCACAGCAAGCCTTGCGCAGCTCTTGTGAATGGCTGCGTGCAAGCGGCGGGTACAGGCCGGTTGCCATGGGTTGATACTGCAGCGGGTGTGGTTGCAGCTGGGTACAAGAGGCAGCAGCCGCTGCTGTGCACAGGAAACATGGCGGGGTCGGCTGGCTGTGGCGGCACCCGCTCTGTTGGGGAGACAGCAGAGCACGAGGTTGTCGTGGCGATGAGCTGGTTCACGGAAATGGTGAAGCAGGGCAAAGCAGGTGCGGACAGGGAAGCAGGACCACCAGGATGAAAAACCATGGGGGGGGAGGGGGCCAAACCCGACCCTACAGATGAGGCCCCGCTTCCTCCAAGTAACTCAAAGAATAATGGCTCTCGTTGTGTCGCAGTTAACTGCTTTTATCCGCTAAAAGCTCCTCCCATACCCGATTTCCTGGGCGTTCTTCCCAGGCATCCGGGCATTTGTCCCACCGGCAAGTGTGGGGGAGGGGGATGTCGCTCACAGCCCGATCGTGGAAGCGTCCTCTGCCCTGACTGGCTGCCAGGCAAAGCCTTCCTAGGGACAGGGCTGCCAGCACATGTACAGCCCTTATAGGAATCTTCCATTTAATGTGTAACATATGTTGAGTCATAAATAAAAATCAGGTTAGTTCCTCTCACTTGGTATCACAGAGGTAAATGTCTTAGGAGAGGCACAGAGATCATGTTGTCTAGGTTATAGTCTGCAATGGAGCTCAGGACAGAGTCAGAGACTATAGAGTTCAGAGTTCTCTTGAGAGTTCCCTGCCACTTACCTGCCTCTCTAACCTCCCACCATTGATAATATCATCATTATTTTGATGATTGCGAAGTCATTTTATAAAGAGACCAGTCTTCACGAAATTGAAAGCAGAGAGTAAACTGATGAGGCTTATTGGTGTGTTTTGGATTGTTCTTCAGCTTTTTGACACAGAATGCCTCTGTCCTGACTTAAGCACGTCTTTTGACGTTTGTGCATTTTTTCTGTTTCTTCCTAGTTGGTGTTTTTGCTTTCATTTCTCACTGTGCTGGGATCACTCATCTTTGCTTTAGGCTTGCACTTCAAGGGCTTGCCATACCTCCTCCCAATTATGTTAATGGCTCTTTGGTTCCAGGAATGGGTCACATAGTAGTAAGGAATTCACATTTACATATTTTCTTTTTTTCAGATTTACATCTCACAAAAGGGTCATGATGCATTTTTGCCTTCTAGACCCTTGTCCTACTAGCTGGCTTCACCTTCTCTTCCTCAGCGACTTGTGCTGTTGGCAGACCACTGCTCCTTGATTTAATGTGTGCTGAAATGTTTAAGTCTTCCCCTCTAACAAGTTTGTCCTTCTCTCAAGGGAGGGTACTGATATGTGATTTCTCTGCCTTTGAAATTATTTTTGCTTGCCTTATAGGATGGTTAAGTTCACCTCCCATGCCCCTGCATGATTTAGTACATTTTTAAGTGGACTATGAGGCTAGCACATCCCTTCTCTGGCACATGCCTCCTCTTGGCATGCATAGAGCAGCTTCTAGTCTGAGCTCTCCAGCTTGAGAGAGCTGTTGTTTCTGTGCCATGCTTTTGGTCAAGCCTGTCTGTTCAAGAGAGGATTCTTCTCTTCTGTAAGTTGTGCAGAATCGTTACCACAACTTTCTGGTTCAAGGGGGAGGAGCTGGCACTGGCATTTGGATTGACTCTTGTCTTTCTCCCATCTTGGGAGTGTCCTCAATTTCTTCTTCACCCAGCAGTTTGAGACAAAGTTTGGAATGCAGTGGACACTCTAGGGAGGTGAATTTCTTTGGTGTTTTCTAGACCCAGGCCAGCTTGTTTTGTCCAATGATTAAAAGAACCTGAAAGAGGTACTGAGGTAAGCAGGAAGTGGCATATGATCTTTCAGTTTTTCCTGTTGCTTTCTGTGTGCAATGAGTGGTGTTTTCTGCACTGATGCCAGAAAACCCGCTCTCTCTCTCTAGTGTCAGCCTGACAGTTTTGTTTTCTTGGCATATTTTAGCATCTGCAGTCACAGATAGTCAGTACTTAATATAGGAGCACTCCCATGGAATAGAAACTTCAGAGCAAAAGAGACAGGAATGAAATGTGTTATTCTGTACTTTGACCAGCAGAACCTGCTGATTCTGAAGCAGTGTCTGTACTGGTCCCAGCAGAAAATGCCTTGCACATGGCTGATTGAAACCACGTTTAAATTACTGTGAGAAGAAGAACCTGAATTGCACATTTTTTTAGTGTGAATCTGTTCTAGGGCTTTAGAAGATTTGAGCTTCTCTCCTCTTTTTGGTGCAGTGAGACGAGATCTGTCTCAAGTGGAAGGAAAGGGTTATATAGCACATGAGTAGTTTGCTGGAATGGTGATGTTAGGGAGACTTGCTTCAGTGATTATAGAAAAGCGTTATTTACAAAACAAGGCAGTATGAGCCATCACCCACTGCAAAGAGATTAATCTCTTGCAGAAGCTGAAACTGATTAGTGTCCTCTGATTCCAGCTCTCAGAGAGAAAGCTGTGGTGAGCATGGGGTGTCACCCTGTCTGACATATAGTTTTGTGCTCAGGCAGCATTTGCAAGTACAGCACAGTGACTTCTGTAGCCCAAGAAGGGGTCAATGCATCAGACAAAGTGCACATTAATCTCGGAAGCTGTTTTGGCTCTTTGGAAAACAAAATGTGTACAGATCTCCTTCTAAGAAGGATGTCTGCAGCAGATGACCACTGTAAAACTTGCTTTGGTGTAGGCAGCATAACCAGATTCACTACTCTGGAGCTGCCTGTGCTCACAGGCCAGACTGCTGGGGTAACTGCAACAGGTCATACCAATGAAGAGGTACAGCCTGGCTTTCTGTGCAGCTGTGATATGCCTCTCCTGCTCTGGGGACCAGGAAAGTTTCCCAATGCTTTCATCTTGGGCTTCCCTTTGCTTTTATCTTGGGTTTATTGCACAGCTCTGCTGCAGATCAGGAGCATTCTAGCCACAGGTCAGCTGAGCTCTGCCTGAGAGACTCAGGTGGCTTTAGCCTCACTCGCCTGCAGCCATGGGAGCTCAGTGGGCAGAGCTCAGGGATTGTGACAGGGTGGTGCAAGGTGAAGGGTCCTCTTCTGTTTTAAGAGAACCCAGGCTTAGGAGTCATGGAGAATTCAGCATTTTACATGCAGTGGGTTTTCTCATTCAGTGCTCTCCACTCCCAGGAATTTCTAACACCTCTTGTTTTTCCCAGGGAGCCTACTTTGTGTGCTGGGGTTTGTTTCAGCCCTCACAGTCAGTGTACTTGATAAAGTGGGTAGCTGGGCTTGGATGGCGTTATCCAGCAAGAGTCCAAAAAAGTGGTACATGGTTTTTTTCCATCTCTATCCTGGAAATCCCAGGTGCATGAGCACTGCCACTGGAGCATAGGGAAGGCTGCAGCAACAGGAGGCAGTCCTGGCCAGGAGAGGGCATTCACACCCCTCGGGTCAACCCTGCAGAGCAGTACTAGGGAGATCGCATCTGTAAGCCACCAGCCAAGAGTTCCCTGCCTAGAGCCTTCCAGGGAGCTCAGGTGGTACTCAGAATGACAGCAGCTTTCTGAGCCAATTACTTTCTGACTGTAGGTGGCTCAGAGGAGCATTCTGTGCACAAAACTAGCTGGTAGTCTCCCTCTGAACTGCTTTCTGGCTCACAGGATCCAGGATAGGAAATAGCTAATCTGGACAGTACTGGTCTCTTGCCAGCCCTTATCTTCAATTCCTCCTTGCATTCTGTCTAGGAACAAGCATTACAAGCAACTTCAATCTGCAATTTTTATGCACCTTGATCTATTAGACGGCTTCCTTCTCATGACAGTACTCTCAACTGGTTTCTGTAGTTGTGTTGTGACTCCTGTTTATACTGTACCTTTCTGCTATATTTCACTTAAGGATGTGCAGTGGACTCTTAACAGAGCCTGCTCAAAACAGTCTTGCAGCCAGAACCTTTATAAAAATAAGAAAGCTTTTTTTTTTTTTTTTTTTTTTTTTTTTTTTTTTTTTTTTTTTTTTTTTTTTTCTGGATAGTGTTACAGAAGGCATGTTTTAAAGTCAGTACATCTCAAATTTCACTTAGAGGTATATGAGCTGCCTTTTATTTCCCTTTTAACTGCCATCACTTCTTAAATCTCTTGTGCCCTTCAGTGGCTTGCAGAAGGTGACACTGGTGTGAAGCTGGGCTATTTTCCTGGAGAGCAAGGGAACATCTTGTCTTTGCAGCAGATTCAGGACATAAAGCACCTTCCCCTTCCCTACTGGCTCCTGGTCCTCACCATCATGTTCTTCTACAACTGCATAGTCCCCTTTATGGCAGACCAGGGACTGTTCTGTGGCTGTGGCCCACTGACTGACATGAGCCGACAGAGCCTTGCAGGCCTCAATTTTGGAGGGACTAGGAAATACAGGGGTAATAGGCTTGTTCCTTCCACTCGTGAAATGTGGAGAAACATGCGTTTGACACCTAAAGGTTTGAGGGTTCTTTGACCCTTCTTTCCCTTCAAAGATTAGAGAAGCTTCTGAAAGACTGCAAAAATACCTTAAAGGAAAATGATTCATCCAATATTTAAAGCTTCAAACACTGCCAAAGGAGGATCAGAAGGATTTGGAAGAAGGGGAAGAAATATTCCATCTAAAAAACAGTCCACAGACATTTCACCTTTACGACAAAGGTGACCAGCAAAGTGGGTGTCTCCTGAGCTGGGTGGGGTGTCAATGTCACATTGGGGCAGCTCTGCCCCCCAGCTGCTGCACTCTGCTGTGTCCAGAATATAACTGGGCTTGCTCAGCCTGAGTTTGTACAAGAGGAAGCCTTTGTATCTGGTGAAAGCTTCAGACTTCCTTTCTAATGCCTGCCTTTGCTTAAAAGAAAGCACCAACCTGGCTATCTAAATTGAGACTCCTGCTTCTGATCTGGGGCTCTGCCACAGACTTGTTTTGCTGCTTTGTTGTCCTTTGTGGATGATGTAGCAGCTTCTGTCACATTATGAGGATGAACTTTTATATTAGGTAAGGCCTGCAGTAAAATAAATAAAATTATTTTGGTAGTATTTCATTAGTGATTTGGAAGAAGCCACTGTGAAATCAGGAGGGAAGAAATGTCATCAGCATGACAACTGATGGGAAGCAACCATATAATAGCCAAACCGCCAAAACAAATTTAAGTAGATACAAGATCTTTAAATAAACCTCTGTGAAAGCTGTTAAACTGAATGACTGTAAATTCTATAAAGAATTTGAGGAAGTTTAAAGAAATTTCTGCATGTCCCTAACAAAACTGAAAGGCTGGTTTTGATAGGGTTTGTTTTGTTGTTTTTTTTTTTTTTTGTGGTGGTGGTGTTTTTGGGGTTTTTTTGTGTGTTGTTTTTTTTTTTTTTCTCTGTAACCAGGGTCTCCTTAAAAGATTTTTCCTGTGCAATTCCTAGTATTTCTCAAATGCAGATGTTCAATATAAAATTTTCTTGCTGCTAGATTATTTTTAAACCATGGTCCTGCCCCACAGCATTCACCCCCTTGAACTGATAAGGCATTTAGCTCTTAAAAGAGGATGTCAAAACTTCACCCATGCAGTTTGGACACACAACAGTACACTGCTGCTGTGAGCTGTGCTGATATAGGAAACACATGCTCCACTTTAACCTGCAGTTTCACTCTGCACTTGCTGAAGTGTCTTGAAAGTGTCTGAAAATACCAGCTCTGCTGTGGTGTGCATTAATTAAAAAGAAAGTAAACCACCAAAGGCTTGGAACTACAAACCAGACAGAATCAAGTTTGTTTACAAGTCCTCTCATTCAAACCCTTCCTGCCCATATGCTTGTGCTCAAACTTACTTACTATCAAAATAACCAGATCAAGAATATTAATTATTTTATTGGCTTCATTTTATTTTGAGCAAGTTTATCCAGAATAAATATTCTGGTTAAAATCAGCAGGCAGCCGCTTACATTTTTGGGGCAGTATATGACAGCTCCCTCATTCTCTCTGCAGCAGCTGGCATATTAATTGTGAGTACCCAAAACATGAAGTACTCGCTGATAACTTGTTCCTGATTTTTTGAAATGTCCGCTACAGCCCCTCAAACAGAATTTCAACTGTTGTGGCTGAACAAGGAGTCCTTTATATCCTTGCAAACTGCAAGACACACCTTAACCTGACTTAAATTACAAGAAGTAACATTCCCCTGTTTTTACCTCTGTCCTGTAATTGCGCTATGGTAGCATCAGCCCATGGTATATGGCTGAGCATTTTGGGAAGTCTGAGACGGAAACAAAAAGGACTGGGATAAGCTTTGCAAGTAGATGGGAAAGGAAACAACCTGCATGCAATCAGGCCCTGTTTTGTAAAACAGCTTCCATTCCTTTCTCCATAATTATTATGGTATAATGATGTTTTTCCCTTCCCCTTTGTTAAAACCTGGGGTTTCGCTTGAGTACCGGACACCTAGTAACACTTCAGTCTCAGTTCAGAAATATGCAAGAGGTAGAACAGCTGGTCTGCTACACTGCCAACAGCCAGGAAATGCTGTGTCACTGCCTCTCCTGCCAGCCCACTTTGTGCAGCCCTGTGTGTCACTTGGACCCATGGGAAGCAGGGTCCCCTGGAAGAGGTTTTCTGTTCATTCCCTTCACCAGGACTATGTTGGACTGAGAGGTGTCCTTGCTGCTTTCCATGCCATGCTGACTCTGCCAGTCTTCACTCTCCAGCATTCATGTCTGTGCCCCTGCTGGTCTCTAGCATCTGGCTGGGGATCACTTACTCCTTTGCTACTGCAAGTTCTCAACTGTAGCTGGGTGCATTGTGGCTACACTCCTGCATCTGGATGGTGTATTACTGCTGCCCTGGTTTCCTGCTGAGCAGGTTTCACAGCCACAGTTTGAAGTCACTAGCTCTGCAAGCCTGACATCTTTGCTTAGTAAACAAATAACCCTAAACAATCAACATGGAGCAGAAGGCAGAGCACAGAGCAAACAGAGTTTAAACATCTCCATGGATGAAGACTGTGCAGCCTCTCTGGGCCACCTGTCCCAGTGTCTGACCCCTCGGAGGAAAAATGTATGTCCTTGTGTTCAGATGGAATTCTGTGTGGTTTCCCTTGTGCCCATTGCCTCCTGTCCAGAGCAAAGTCTGGCCCCCTCATCCTTGCTTCCTCCCAGCAGGTACTTAAGCACACTGGTCAGATCTCCCAGAACCTTCTTGAGCAGCCCCAGCTCTTTCAGCCCCTCCTCCTGTGCAAGATGCTTCAGTTCCTTTACCACCTTTGTGGCCCATCACTGCATTCCCTAAATCACATCTGTCTTGTACTAGGGAGGCCAAAACTGCACACAGTGCTCCATGTAAGGCCTCATCAGTATTTTAACACAGCTGGCAAATCAGACTCCTGCTAGACTGTGGCTTCAAAATATCCTTAGGCCTCCACTTGCTGCAGTACTCTTCAGTGCTGAAATCCTGCACTTGCACTTTTTCTGAGGAAAAATCCCATGATGAATTTCCAGCTGTAATTATGAAAAACCACATGCAGCAGGACTGTAAACTAATGTTGGAGACTTGAAAACAGAAGAAAATATGCATTCAGAACTGATTTGTGTGTTAATACCCTGGCTTAAAAGCAGTGACTTCAGCCTGGTCTGCTGAAGCCATCAGCTTTCTTAGTTTATGCCATGTGATGCAGCAGTTAAACGCAAAGGGAGTTGGTGCTCTAACAAGGGATGGGATAACCACTCAGTCCTGTACTTACTCCTTCATGGAAGAAGCTCACTCAAAAGCCAGCCACTCCTGTTTGACATCCCACAATCTACCTCCAAATTACTAGAAAAGAAACTTCACTCTTCTGTTTTGAAGAAGAGTTGTGACATACTTTCCTTAAAGTGTGCCAATGGTTAACAAGATTCTCATTGGTGTAGCACCAAAGCCTCACTGCCTGTTCTGTTGGATGTCACTGGGAAGCATTCCTGTCCCTCTCCTGTGTTCACTGCCTATATGGTTTGATAGAAGCCATTGAGCAAAGATCCTTGCACTTGCTTATAAAAGCCTTGTCACAGAATCTGAAAACGTGGAGACATCCTGGTGACCTTTGGGTCTCTAGCACAAAGACCATCTTTAAAGTGGGAGGACTCCTCTGGTGGAGCCTCTCACAGGCAGAGTTCTTCTGGACAGGCTGTCCTGTCTTTCAGCTCAGATGGATAAAGCTCAAAGGTGACACAACAGTAGGAAGAGAGGTGATAACCCTTCCTTGAACAGTACCTGCTCACCTCCACTGGGCACACTAATTGCTTACTCTTACCCAGCTTTTTTCAGTAATGACCCCCTGATGACCAGGAAGCCACCTTCACTTTGCCTGTCTTCCCCATTTTTGCTGGACACCTGCAGCTGGGATACCAGAGCTCAGCTCTGAGCTTTCAAAAAGGCAACTGCATGGCTCTCATACTTTGATTGAGCTTGTCATGGAAATGAAAGGGTGGCATTCACAGAGGTCAACATGCTGCAAGAAATGGAAGGAAACAATCAGGATTTTTTTTGTTTAACTTTTGTAGTGTCACACTGATCATGATTATGGGTAACTGAAACCCCCACCCCTTACACTGTCCCCAGCCTTAGACAGCCTGGGCCTTAACATTTAAACTGCACATATTCTCTGGCAGAACATTCTTCTTGCCAAAGACACAGTAGATTGAGACTCGTAAAATACAGACTGAAGCCTGAAAGTGGACATTAGTTCAGGCAGTTCACACTTGGACTTGTGTTGCCCTTCATGCCCAAGTGCATGCTCCCAGCAGCCAGGACGTTAAACACTGACACAGTAGAGCACACATTTACTAAGTCTGTGGGACAAGACAGTGGAGAAAAAGCCATCATTTTTATGATCTTCATGAAGAACCTGGCATAATGACAAGTTCCCGTTACTTCAACAGGTCCCTGTGCTTCTGATACACCTGGACACAGAGCAGTCTGGTTTTGTCTTAAGTGGCACATAGCACATACCCAAGCAGCAGCAGAGGAGGGGTCACGGAGAAGCCAAAGGCAGCACAGCTGCTATTTCAAATATCCATATATGTAGGAGGGAGGAGGAAAGCAGTGGGTAAGACACCACAATCAGAAGGCAGCTGGACCTAGAGAGGCTGATAAGTAAAACAAATTCCTGCATTCTTGCTGGCTATGGAGAGTATTTTGATCTGCTTGAGGAAGAAGAGGTTGTCCTACTAGCAATACAAGGAACTTGAAAGAAAGGGAAAGCAAATTCAACATGAGACTGTCTTAATTCCCAGAAGCAAGATAAAACTACAAAAATAATCAGGGCCACTAATTTAGCCCAATAATTTAAATCTGCCTCTTCCTGCTCACCAACTACGTTCAAAGGGAGGAGTGGCGACTGGGCACAGCATAGGCAACCAGCTTAGCCTGGCGGGAGGCTTCTAGGCATCAGTTTTTGGCCAGCAATGAGTTGTTACCCAGTCCACTTCTTGCACAGCTGATAACCAGTAATGACAGAAACAGCTTACATGTGACCAAATCTCCCCCCAGCCAGGGTGCTGTGACCCG
The DNA here is from genome assembly GCF_024509145.1 of Vidua macroura. Lineage (NCBI taxonomy): Eukaryota > Metazoa > Chordata > Aves > Passeriformes > Viduidae > Vidua > Vidua macroura. The sequence continues at coordinate 493,150 of NC_071586.1, forward strand.
TCTTTGCTCCTTAAGAAACAATGGAAAATTCCAGTCCCAATGACATTTAATCCATCACCTTTTCCAAAGGGAAGTGATAATGGTTTCAGCAAAGCTTCAAGCTGAAATTCAACAGAAGACACATCAGGGGCTTGGACAAATCGCTGGGTGGCCAGCTCCACCACACCATCACCCAGGTAGCCAAGACACTTGGACATCCATATACCAGTGTGATCATATTGTACATAAGCAACTCTGACAGCCTTCCAGGGAACATACTACAGCAGTTACTCATTTAGTGCTTAAATAATTGTCTCCGCGCATCACTACTTTATGTATCTTCTCTCACTAGACAAGCCCCAAGAATGTACTTTGGCTAGTCCAAGTCTGATTAGCCTGTATAAATAATGCTGCTTAGAACACCAACAGAGAGGACATTAATCTTCCTCGCTGAGAGTGCAATGCAGGGTGTGATGCAACAAATGGACAGTATCAGACTGTGCCTGCTTAAAAGGTTTTGCATAGTAGCCAGCAGTCTTCACAGAGAAAAACATGCATGATCTGGGTTAACTGGCACACATGAGATTCAGGAGGGATGACACACTGCAGTTCACTAGAGCCATGAGGTCTTGTACAGGACAGACACAGTGACATATTTAGGGACTAAGCAACACATATGCCTAGAACCACAGATGACTCATGAAAGCATACAAGTCCTCCTTTAACCACTTCCTAGACTAAGCTCGCTATGGACACCATAATTTTCCTTCCCAGATTGAAGCAGCAACTCTGATAATATTCTATCCCAAATGTTTAGCTACCAACCAGCAGTTTTGGGGAAAGCAATGAGGTAACACACAATTGCAAACTGGAGCTATACTGCAGTCTACTGATGGCTGCAGCTCAAAGGAAAAACAATACTTCATTGCTAATGTGCTATCTTTCAAGGACATTGTCACATTCCCACACTATGCAGATCCCACCCAAACTCTACATGTTTCAGAGGAGAGTTCTGAACTGTAAATGGCCAAACACAGAAGTCACTGTAGGAGTGAGGGCTGGCCGAGAGGCTCTGTGAGCATCACAGTCTGGAAGTTCAGGGATGAATGCCAGACACACAACATCCTGGCTGAGAGGTCACTGTGTCCTGCTCACCCAGAATTGCAATGTCTGTAGTAGCTGGAGTTCCTTCCTCTGTCAGCCAAGGCAGTCATGAAGGGTGGTACATGAAGGGTGTTTTATGCACTCACTAGAAACACACAAGTGAGGGTATGACTTCTCCACATAAAGAATATCCCTCGCTCAAGGGGAATTACTATGTTTTTCTACAAATAGCCTTAACTATTTAAAATATTTGAATATTTAATTCTATTTACAATATTGCTGAAGAACATAGCAGAATCCCAGTGTGGTACAGAACATCATGGAATGTTGCCCACAAAAAGGCATTAAGCTGAGCTCTTGCTACTGTCCTACCCCTCCCAGGGATAAGAGGTGTCTGTCTCATGTGCAGCCTTGGGCAGGATGTCACAGCTCCTGAGCACAGTCCCATGTATGGAAGGCCAGAAAATATATGTGCAATTTTTCCCATTTCAGACCATAAAATTCACCAGCATATCTATGGTGAAATAGAGTACTGACCAATTTATAAAAGCAGGCATCTATAGCACACAATGAAGTGACAAAATACTTGTTTATTGGTAAACTGCATGTTCTGTCATTTGATTTCCAATCCCCTTCTGTCCCAGAGAAATGCTCAGATCAATCTTACTTGAAGAGCTGAAAACATTGTTTAGATTCCAAAGAAAGAAATGCAAGTAATTTAACAGAGTTTAACTAATTTAAGGCCTAGTTAGAAGTTGCTCTTTAAAGGACAGGCACTGAAGCCAATGCACATCATGTACTAAATAAAAGATGCCAAATGCTTGGTATTGCAGATAGCATCAGCTACACCAGAGCCTGCAATGTAGGAAGCAGCCTCTGGTTGACTTTTCTATATGACAGCTTCCTGTCAAGTACTGGAACAAGGAACTGAAATGGCTAATGTGTCTGAGACTCAGCCAGGGGCTGGAGAGCACAGACCCAGGAAGAGGTGCTAAGAAGTACATATTTGGAACTAATATAAGTTCATTCCAGGTTTGCAGTTTGAACTACTGCCTTGTTTTCCTGGGGGGAAAATTAACAGGCAGCTCCAAACCAATCTGAAAGGTACAAAGGCATTTGAATCCCTACTTTCCATGGCTGTTTCTATCCTAGCACTGCCCCATATGTTTCACTATTTGAAAAGGCAACTAAGTCAAAGCAGTCACCCACTGCTGCTGACACAAGGGAACTGTGCGGCCTAGGAAGCATTACAATCACAGAAAGGTTTAGCACCTGGCCCAGCATCCCGTCTCAATGGCAGTTGTTCCCAGGGAATGTGGGCTAGAACAGCAGTGGATATACACAATAAGGCCACTTGTTCTTTGGTGTACCTGAAGAGCTGAAAACATTCTTTAGACTCCAAAGAAAGAAATGCAAGAAATGTTTTGATGTCAGATTTAAAAGGGCAGTATTCAATATATTTAACAGTAAGCACCTAGAGTTAACATTCATATTGCAAAGCTCTGGATAGGATCATAAAATCCATTCAGAGAACAAATCCTCCCCCAAAAACATCTGTGCAAAACAGGCACATCTTCCAAACATGATTTATGACAGATTTTAGTAATACAAACCTTCTGTTTGTGCTGGCTTTGATTTTCCAACTAAGGTAATCTACAGCAAAATCAACTACAGCTGTAGGTTGGGGAGAACTAACATCGCTTTCCCAACAAAAATCTGAGACAGTCAAAGGCAAAGGTAAGGCTGACGAAAGACAGGAGAATTCACTAACAGACTCAGCACAGGCAAAACCAATAAGAAATTCACTGTGGTGGAGACAGGAGAACTGTCCTGGTTTCCACAGGGAGCCAAGTGAAAACCTGTGCAGAAACTAAGCCCTTTTTACAAAGGCTGGGTCAGAGTGACCTGGCTGACACCTCACTGTATGCTCCATGGTAAACTTCCAAGTTGCCTCTGTTCAAAGAGTACCATAAAGCTATTGTTTGCACCCACATCTTTACCAGAAAACATACAAGCACACAACTAGAAGCACCTACATGAAACAGCAAGTTGGACTGCCACATGTGAAGAGCTAGTCACAGTGATCAGCAAATTACTAAAGGCATCCAAAAGACCTGAATACCTAGAAAGGGGAAGACCACAATCTTTACAAACATATGATTGTTTATGAGTATAAAACTTTCAGCATATTTTGTCCTTGTATCAGCAATCATGTGCTGCAAGCAAGAAAGGAGAAAAAGAAGCAATGACTGAAGACACTCTTAACCATGGCAGCACTACTTGTTCCTGTGAAACATATTTATATTCACACGACTGCAAGTCAGCTCACGCTGGAAGCTGCATCCCATTGCCTAGGGGAAAGCCCAGCCTACCTGCTTTACTTCAAAATCTTCAAGTGCAACCTTCAGGCCCCTTCCCATTCACAATGTTTGACATGTTGACTGTATGGAAGCCTGATTCCACAAGAGCATCCTGAGCCACAAGCTAGCTAAGAACCTAACAGTCTGAGGAACTCACCACTAAGTAGCACTGATTTTTCACAAAGTTACACTAATGTCTGGCTCTGCCACCCACCCAGGCAGGCCAGTACTCACATCTTCCACAAGGCACCCATTCCCTCCCCAGCCCTTCCTCCCCAAATCACCAGGTTATCCTTCCTATATACTCTAACATAACCCTCATCCATCTGCCTAAGAATCTATTCACAAGCAATAGTGCATAAACTGACCTCACCAGCACAGACAAGACTTTCTCCATTAGTGACAGTGACACGATGACCCTAATAGAACGCAATGCTGGATTTCCCCCCTGGCGGATTGAGGACTTTGTTGTGCGAACGTGGCCTTGGCCCTAGTCGCGGTTCGTGATTGTCTATCTTGGGTTCTGGCTCCTTGCATTGCTCCTCTTTGCCCAGAGCTTTTTTCTCGCCTCCATCTTCCAGCTGTGGTTTGATATTTTCTGTAGCTACATTAAAGAAAACATATTAGATCGTCAGATCACTCACTATTCTGTAGTGCACAAAGTGCCTCATCTTCTGTCGGCTGCATTTTTTCCCACACCTCCCATCCATAGCACACCAAGGTTTCTCATTACCTGTTCATTTTTCCTGAAGGAAACATGTAGTAAGAAAAGAATTTCACTTTTCTCAACAATTCCTCTCTTCCTTCAGCAATCTTTCTAATCTTTCATATCCTTTCTAAGGATATAAAGACTGAGCAATACACCTTCAGAATTATTTTGGCAGTTGCAGGTAATTAAGAGATACAACGTACCAATCAATCTTTTCATACTGAGCTTGAAAGCAGGGTACTCATTCATTCTTTAACAGTTAGTTGAGCAATAATAAATTTTGTCAGTCAGCTGTTTATTATTTACAACTACAGAAGGCCAAAATTAGCCATTTGAAGGAGATTGCAAGAGAGGAAGTGGTAACCTGGTAAGATGTTTTGCCATATACAGATTCCATACATATTGGTATATACACACACATACACACACACACGGTATCAAGCAAAGTCTAAACACACAGACACAGAGTATCATGACTCACACCTGTGTTCTCCTCAATAAGAGGAAGAGAACCATTTCCCCGAGACAAGCGATTAGACTTCTGACTAAACTTTTCAGTCATATTGTCCTAAAAACATGAGACTAAGGCTAGTGTTTAAGCAGAAGCACAAGAAACTTCCTCATAGCTTATCTTCCCAAAGAGAACAAAGACAAGAATTTCTCTTGCTGACCTTCTAGCTTCTTTGGTATTTCCTCTTCTTTTAAGACAATGTGATCCTGCAAAGAAATCAAAAACTATCTTAGTGTATTACTGTTCTCAAACAGCAAGTCTGTTGCAAAGTCCTTCTGGAAATTTTGCTTCATTTCTAAGTTTATAGATCACTGATCAAATAAAAGCAAGTTGTGTGCAGCCCTTCATCCCCTCCACTTCTACAGAACCCCAAAAACAAGGGCACAAATCTTCTATGTTATGGCAAGGTGCACATATCAGACAACTCATTGAAACATGGATGAAAAGGCTACATTAGATCATCAAAATGGTAAGCACAGCAGTGGTGGGTTAACTGCCAGACTCAATTTTAGAGGCCTTCTCCAATCTTAAGGATTCACTGATTTTAAGAACAGGAATTACCATTCCTGTCAAGTACCTGCTATCATGCAGGAGAAGTTGGTATACACTACTATAATACATGTACAAGCAGCCCTTGAAGACCCTATTTGTACATAGTAACTCCTCTCTTCAGCAAGTATCCCAACAGTCAGGTAATAATCAAAACATTTTAAGATCATTTCCCCAACAATCTGAAGTGACTGTTGGAAATACACAGCCACACTTCAGAGAAGTGTGCTTTCCCACCCATGAAACTCAACTCGCAGGTCTTCTTTACAGCTTAGTATATCCCACAATTCCAATGCTCTAATTAATGACATAAGAATTTCCACAGTGGTGTCCTCCATTTAGTCAAGAATTCATGGGAATTACAGTTACATTCCTAAAAAGTAACTAAAAAAGAAAGAGTGACCATCCCAATAAAGGGGTACAGAGAAGCAAAGCAACACCCTCTCCTACACCAACAGCACTACTCCTGTCAAAACCTAGCTCCCAATCTTATTTTTCCTCCTCATCTTTTCATATGGCCCCAGATACTATTCAGAACATGCATAAAAAGAAAGCACTCTACCAACACCTTAAATTTAAGGGGAAAAAACAAAGGCAAGAAAGTTAAATTGGATTGATACTTTCTTCCTAAGTTTCCAGGAAAAACTGTTTTCGGCACAATGACAATTTCTGTCCTGGTTCCAGCCAGTACAGGTTAATTTTTGTAGTAGCCAGGGAGGACAGGGCCAGGACCTGAAGCTTATTCTATACCAAATCATGTGCAGGGTGTGGAGTGAGCGGTGGTGGCTGAGCAGTTGGGGTAGTGCTGTGTTCCATGTGGTGAGCCCTCGCGTGTGAACTGTTCATCCTTCTTGTACACTCCATTATTAATTTTGTTGCTGTTATTGTTCTTTTCTTATCTCATTGCTATTTCCAATAAATTGTTCATATCTCAATCCATTATTTTTACCTCAAATTTCCCTCCCCTAGCCGCAGGGGGAAGGGGGAGGGAAGCATGAGTGGTGCATGTTTTGGAGTGTTTTCAGTGGGAACACTAAACTGGGGAATACTATTCCTAAACCACAGCAGTTTCATAGAATGTTACATTTCCATGCTATTTGACATGCCAAAAATATTATCACCATAATAGCTATTCACTTATTAGTATTTATTTAGAGTAAGGCAGCAGGTGGTAAATCTGCATATAGGGCACTTAAATACAGTAACTGGTAATGTATCCTGCTTTTTCCAAACTCAGATGTGGTCGTAACTACAAGGAACTATTAGACATCCCAGAGATCAAAACTCAACTGTATAACCTATGTGTAACAACTGTAACACTATACTAAGAGACACTTTTGTCTATCTTGTACAAATCAAGTACCTGCTGGGCCTGACACCACTGATCCAAAGTTCACTTTTTCACTGTTGATCACTGTAAGCCTAACCTGCTGAAGTGCTTTCAAGGTGACTGTAGATACATGTATTTAAGAGAGCTGAAGTGCACAGCCAGGGCTCACAAAGGTTTATGACTGTAGCTCACCAACTTCCCAAGTCTGCATCAAGATCACATCTGCCAAACTGCAGAATCAGGAGAAATACCTCCTCCCTATCCAGTTTAAATGCCTCTTGGCTCTGTCAAGAGCTCCAGGTGTACCTCACTTACAAGAAAGATCAAACACTTTTTTCTTTTATTTTTTTTTTTTTTTTGAACGCACATCCACAGTCTAATTAATACTTTTACAACAAACTGCAAAGATCTACTACGTCTAAAATAACAAGCTATCAAAGAGACTTTGGGAATAACTGTCTAACTCCAAGTCACTCCATATATATTCAGTTCTGTTCTTAGGGAGAGCACAGGCACATGACAGAGCACAACAGGACCCTGGAACTGCTTCTTGATCTGACAGCAACGTTAGTACAAATACCTTGGGTTTGTTCGGGTGTGCTCGCACAATGCTAGGAGAGACAGGAGACCCAAAGATATCACTTGTCTTCCCACCGGGTGGATTCAAGCGTGGACGAGGCTGAGCAGAACTAGAGTCCTCAAAGATGCCACTTTCTTTTCCTCCTGCAAGGCAGTTGTTAAGACTTTTGTTCTAGATTAGTTTTATCACAATATATTAAAAAAAAATTAAAAATATATAATTCAAGGACTTCTACAATCCTGCTGCCTAGGGATTTAGTTGTATTTGCCTAGCTGAAATTCTTTGCTACAAATCACCTGCAGGTCTCAAATTGAGCTAACTGCTGACAACTCTGCAATAGGAGTGGTTTCCTTTCATCATTTCTTAGAACCTCAATTTGGAAAGAATTAAGACTTGAATAATGTGCTAAAAAGTCTGTGAACATGCAGATCAATGAAATATTCATATATTCAGAAGTTTGAAGAGATTTGCTGTTCAAACCTACTCAGTATACAAGAATGCAACATGAAAAGACAGATCCCAGTGTTCCAGTTTAGGAACACAAAACCATTCTGTGCTGCAATTCACAGCCCAGTCACACAGAAAGAGGGGTAGGCTTTTACCTGGAGGGTTTGTTCTTTTTGGAATGTTCTGAGGTTGCTCTGATGCTCCAAAGATATTGGATACCATCCGGTGTGGCCTGCTTGAAGAAGACACTTCTTCTGTACTCCCAAAGAGATTACTAGAATTTCCCCCTGGGGGCTTCAATACCCTATATCACAGAATAAGAAACAAGATACAAAAGTTCATTTAAAATTTATAGCATTCAACATATTTGATGTCCCCTTCCCACTCTCTCCTTGTATGTAACTATCCTGATTTTAATTTAATTTAGGTAATTCTGCTGTATCTACTTTTCAAGAGCTGTTTTAATATTCTTAAGTTCAGCACAAATATTGCCAATCTCTGGTCAGTCAACTTGATCATTAAGGTATCTATGATTACATGGAATGATCCTAACACTGCCACCTACATATATGGCTACGCTATCTGTGGTGTTCTAGAAACAAAAGAGATTAAGAGAAGCCATATGATGGTTGGGATTTTAAAAATAACCACTACAGAATCAGACTTTCTGCTAAACTACACATACGAACTTTGAATCTGTGATACAATTCAAACCCACTGACTTTTAAATAAAGGCAGACATTTCATTTGCTAGTGTCAACCATCAGTTATCATAATAGCTGCTGTAGTTTAGAATGGAGAGACAAAACACCAAAAAGCCAATTCTTTAGTGGTCAAGCTGCACATCCATTAAACCTAAAGCTTTGCACCAGAGGATATCAAATGGATTTGCAGAAAAATTGGAGCTTACAGCAGAAATCACCCGACTTCTTGAAAACTTACCGTAAGTCATGCTTGTCCTTCAGTAGTTAATTCCATAGTTAATGCCTAGGACTTGCTCAACAGACTACAGGTTCTGCCCCAAAAAGGAACCAAACTACTATTTGGGAGTAGAATCAGTGGAAATTAATTGGAAAATTAACAGAAATGCACAGGAAAGAGATTAATACCTAAATATGGCTAGAAATAAGTTCAGCAAAAAAAAAAAAGGGCCTGGGAGTGCTCGTTGACAGCGGCTGAACATGAGCTGAGTGTGCCCAGGTGGGCAAGAAGGCCAATGACATCCTGGCCTGTACCAGGACTAGGACAGTAACCTCTGCTGGGCACTGATGAGGCACCTCAAATCGTGGGGGCAGTTTTGGGTCTCTCATGACAATAAAGATCTTACGTGGCTGGAGCATATCCATAAAAGAGAATAGAGCTGGGGAAGGGTCTGGAGCACAAGCTGAGGAGCAGCTGAGGGAGCTAGGGGGGCTCAGCCTGGAGAAAAAGAGGCTCAGGGGGAACCTTCTGGCTCTCCACAATTCCCTGACAGGAGGCTGCAGCTAGGGGGGGTTTGGGCTCTGCTCTCAGGGAGCAAGGAACAGGACAAGAGGAAACAGCCTCAAGTTGTGCCAGGAGAGGGCATACTGGACATCAGGAGGAATTTCTTCACAGGAAGGGTTGTTGAACATTGGAATGGGCTGCCCGGGGCAGTAGTAGAGTCACCATCCCTGGAGGTGTTCACAAAATGATTGAATGTGGCACTTAATGCTCTGGTCTAGTTGACAAGCAATCAAACGTTGAACTCCATGATCTCAGAGGGCTTTTCCAACCTCAATGATTATGGGATTCCGTATCAAAAATAATTTTTACAGTTACATATACCAATTACCCAAAGTCTTAGCAGCTGAACAAAGGTAGCAGCTCAATAATACTACTTCTAATCTTAACCCTTGATCTGGAACCTAAAGTAACCTCTGCTTTTAAACCTAGAGAAAAGTTATAAATTGCAAGATCTTGATCCCACCCTACCTGAACACAATTCAAATGTCAGTGAATTATTACAATCCCTCCTCTCCCTAGCCCTGTGACAGTAGCATGTCATTACAGGTGAGCTACACCGAGTATAAAATGAGGTACGTCTTGGTGCCAAAGATCTACTCCAGTTTAAGATTTAATTTCACAAAAGTAGAGATATTTGGCTGCTCTGTCAGAAAGTGAGCTTTGTGTGCATTTCAGATCTTAAGATGCAGAACACAGTTTTAGGTCTTTTGGAAAGGAGAAAAAAGTTCCTATTTTAGTCTGGGAATAGTTTATGTTATATGTAACAGGTATAATTCACGCTATTTTTTGCATGATATATATATATAATATTAAATAGTTGTTAGAATGTTCCCTTTGGCATTAGAAGCCCCCCTTCTCAGGCAAAACCAGGTGTGTGTTGAAACCCGATTTACAAGCAAAAGGATGTGGCTCGCCAGGAGATGGGCGTTATCTGAGGCGATATGAAGACACCCAGGCACTGATCATCGCGTGAACGACCCGAGATGGACATCAGGAACATCCCCCGTGCCGATACATGTGAATACCGTGTTCCCGTAAATTTCATCAAGAGTTTCAACGACACCGGACTTCGAATTGTTCTACCTTGTCGCCGAGAAGGAAATCTCATCAACTTATGGGACTTTGAATGAAACAAAGGACTGAATGCCGAAATCCTGGGTTCAGGCAAAATTTTCCCTATAAAAATCGCTTGTACCAGGATAGTGGTGTGGGAGCATAGAGTGAAAACTCTGCTGAGGCTGATCTCTGTGTCTTGCACCCAGTGCCGATCCCGGGCTCGGCACTGTCCTTTTCCTTGTGGCTGGCTAAGTTAGATCTCTATTGCTAAAATAAATTCTTTTAATTTTTTTTAATTTGGCTGGATCATTTTTCATTTATAACAGTTTATATACACAGTACCAGCCTCAGAGGGACTGTCTTTGCTGGCCAATTTCAATATTTTAATTCTTAGTATGATTGCGGATTTAATAAACGCCTTTAGCTTAAGGAGTAACTAGAATTTTAGCAGACAGGACAACTCCTCGTCCAAAGCACAGCTTAGATCACACAAATCTTATTTATTTACAATTTAGTGACCAAAAGACTACAGATCCAACTAGCCTCTGTGCTCTCCACTTATTTTAGAAGACTTAAAACCACAATTAAAGCAAACATTGTATAGGTAAATTATGTATTTCAAACATTCACAATGATCCAGAAACCATGAGGCAGTTTAAGTATTTAAAGCGGGGAGACAAAGAAAAGGGAACTCTACAAAAAGCAGTTTGGGAAGGGGTCTCTGTTAAAGTTGACTCCTCTCACAAATTATTTTTTACTTTACCTGTTCTTTTCAGCTATTTTTAAACTGCATTTAGTCTTTCTTGCATTCCAACTACACTAAGTATACCAGCAAAGAGACTGAAAGGAAGTAAAAAGCTGTTTTTACAGCTGGAGTCTCTTACAGCCCAGATTCATTCAATTTACCACACTGTTTGCTTAACACATGCCTACCAGCACAGGAGGGAATAATAAAATAAATACATTCAGATTTTTTTTTAAGAAAAATAGCCAGTCAAAAGAATCAAATTACTTTTCATTCCTGCAATGGGTTTTAAGAGCTATTGCAAAAAGAAAGTCTAGAGAAAATCCATTTTAAGATTAAAAGTCTTGATAGTTCAGTAAAGAAACTTCATCAAAATAAATCCAACACTGATTAATCTTATACTGTCCTCTTATTTTCAGCTTAGTAGCCACACTATGAAAACCCTACTGTTGAATAAATTAACCAGAGGCATCACTGGTGGTACTTACAAGGTAGAAATCAGCACAAGTACCTTTCCTGTCAGCATCACACAAAATAATGTATTGACTCTACATACACAAAGTGGATTTACCATCTCAATTTCAAGAACTTCGAAATGCTGGGAACCTTCCAAGAATTACATAAACTTTCAAATGGCAGTGACACCAGGTTAATAAAATTTGAACCAATACAAAGTCAGATAACTAAGTCATTGATAAGAATTACCAAAAATAACCTTGAAGTACAGCAACAAAGTCTGTCAGCTGATGCAAACAAGAGGAGAGATTTTTGCACTTGCTCCCTCCAACCAAATATGTGGGAGACGACAAAGCTATTTTCTTTCTGTGTAGCCTCTAGAGCACTGCTGGCCTCCTTGTACTACCAGGTACTCAGTTCTAGAGCAGTGAGACATGCAGGTCCTCCACACCAAGAAAATCAGATTTCACCTGTAAATCCTACCAAAGGAAAACAGCACGCTAAACCCAGCAAGCCAAGATGAGCTGCACCAACAGTGTACACAGAGATTTAACACATACTTTAGTTTATACTTTATTGTCATTTTAGTTTACATCAGTATTATGCCAGTTTATACAGAGACAGTTTTGTTTCTTGTATGTTGGGTTTTTATTCCTTTGGGAAGGTGTTGCTTTATTCTTTCAAACTGTGAAAAAACAACCCTTTGTCTTCTACAAAATCTAAATCTGCCTTTCTCTCCCTCCCCTTCAGCAGACCAGAAGTTTGTGAACTCCTCTAAAACAGCTAAATCAAGAGCCCTATTCTGCAAGTTTAAAAGCCCCCACTAATTGCTTTTTTCTCTTCTGGCATATTGGAAGAATTTTAATTAGTTTTTCTGGTCTTTTTTTTTATCCCCTACATTCTAAAACAGTTGAATTTGAATTCCCTTTCCTCATTAAGCCTTTCAGTCAACCTATGGAAGTCTTATTCATTACTTCAAGACACCCTCTACATAATTTTTTCTTAATCCTGCCTGAAAGTTAAACACTGAAGTTTTACCAGTTTTCAGACTGTTCTAATATAGTAGATAAGTGCTGCATTATACATAAGAGACTAGCAGAAAGCAGGTGTTGAGGTTTGGAACTGCAGGCTCTAAAACAAGACCAGAGGTGCTGGGGTGCTCCTGCAGTGGGATCAATAGACACTCATGGCTCATTCAACAGCTCACTCACAAACAGCAAGCTGCGTTATGCAGCCATGCTCTTGATCTGAAAGCTCCAAGACACTCTGCAGTGGCCCCGATGAGAGTAGAGGAACATGAGTACTACATTTCCAAGATGGTTAAATTTACCATTGTCAGCTCTTTGCAATAGTTGTGAAACTGCTCATACACAGGACAAATCGAGGGTATGTTAATACAATGCATCTTTATAGCGCACAATAGCAGAATGATACAGCTCTGTCCTGCTTTGCTTTTAGAAGCTCTTAGACATGTAGTACCAGGTTTTATTTTGAAAAAGCAAAACTTGATTAAAAATACTAAATGTCATTATTAAAGCTTAATAAAATAAAACTAGGCAGTTAATTCGATTCAGCAAACTAGTTGCTTGCTCTATCACTGTGGTCATTTACAGGATCACTAGAAACACATTTCACTAGACAATTAAGTGAAAGCTTTCACTTAAAATCTTTTTAGCATGATTTACTTCTAAGTGTAATACCCCTGTACTACAAAGTTCTCAAAATGCAAACACTTGTTTATAATTTTCTAGGCAAGATTTCCACACTAGGAGGACTTTTTTTCCCCACTTCCACAGCTGGTGGTGGTTGCTGCAGGGATTTGGAATTAGGCTCAGATTTAATTAGAGCAACTTCTACGCATCAAGAACTGCAAAAGGATTTGCATTCTCACTAAACAAAGTTTTGTTCAGGGAATGAACAGAATAAGCTATGTATTTAGACCAGGTACTTTTGCCCCTGATGGCACAGGCCATGAGTCGATGTAGTACACACCTCAGAGACCACGCTGCAAACCCGCTAAAGGAAGTTCCTGCGGTGCTGCCAGAGTCTCTGGTACAGAGCTGTGAGTGGCTCCATCCTGCTCTCAGGCACCACAAACACACCCCGACACGGCAACAGGGAGGAAGCTGTAAGGCCACCTTTGCTCGCTGTTAACTAACACGTTGCAATGGTCTGCCCGGAAACCCAGTTTATGCGTTAAACGTAGTTTCAAAATTACTATGTAAACAGACACTTCTCAGAGACTACACCAACGACAGACCATCCTCAAAAGTCTTCTTCTAAAACCATGTCACAGCTTGGAGCGACTAGAATACGGGAAAACTTACAGCGTTAAGACAATTTTGAAACCCTCCTTCCCGCACGCGACAGCCTCGCAGATGGATTAATCACTGCACTCACGCCCTGCCAGTATTCAGGGTAACTACCTTCCTCCAAACAAAGCAATATACTTCAACCTCGTAGGGCGAAAACAAGCCGACATCTGCTTCCGCAGGCGTTTGTGCACAGAGAGTAGCTGTGCCCCCTCGCTCCCCGTGAGCAGAAACACGGTGGGACGAGGTGCTCCCTAGCGCTGGGCCCTTCTCCCCGGGCCGGAGTCCTTGCAGGAGCTCTGGGGTCAGGCCGGGCGCGGCAATCGTGGGCGCCCCGCCCGGCCCTGGGGCTCTCCTCATGCGCCCCAAGCGTGGCCTCAGCCCTAGGCAGCACCGACGGGAGCGCAGTGCGGCCACTCCCCGCCCAGCCCCCGGGGCGCGGGACAAGTAAACTGAGGGACGGCGAAGGCACCAGCCGCGCGCTGGCTTCTATCCGGCAGTACGGGAAGTATGGGGCTCCGTTTCCGCCCGCTGCAGCGAAGAGGCCCCTCGGGGGGACCCAATTTCCTCGGCCAGAACCTACATCCCCGACCCACCCCCCTCTTTCCCTCACGGCCCTCAGCTGGAGCCCACACCTCCCGCGCCCAAACAAAGCTCCGCCAAGGACTCCGCGCCGCCGCACGACTCTTCCCCCTGCCCCGCCAAGCGTCCCCCGCCGCCCCACCTGGAGCTAGGCTTGGCCGGCTCGGCCTCAGCGCCCTGGAACATGGTGCCACTCTGCAGCTCCGCTCCACAGCCCCGCTCCAACCGCGCCGCGGGGAGCGCCGGCCGCCCCGCCTTGCTCGGCCATTGGCCGACTTAGCTGCCCATCATGATGAGCAGCCTATCGAACGCAGTTTACTCTCTCGAGATCCCCGCCTGTTCGGTCAGCCTCGCAGAGGGAGGGAATCTTAAAACGACCCGCGTCGGCGCTCAACCTGGATGCCTTCCATTGGTTACACTGCCGGTCCGTCAGAGGGAACTGCACAGCCATTGGCTGGAGAAAAGGCGGGGCGAGCAACGGGAGGGTATTTAAAGAGACGGGGTGGGGCAGGCGTGTGGGCTGGGGGGGGGGGGGGGGGTCCGGTCTGGATCTTGATCTTGGTCTGGATCTTGATCTTGATCTTGATCTTGATCTTACAGTCGAGCCTTTATGTGTGAGGTTTCACCTCGAGATGGCGATGCAACGCAGAAAACAGAAGGAAGATCATCGTATGGAATAACCTCAGGGAGGACTTCGTATCCTGCTGCCCTCCACAGCATTTCCCGAGTTCGAGGATACCCAAGCAGCAAGCCCCGAGCCCCGCCCGCACCCGGCAGCCCTCGGCAGTCCCTCAGGCGCGGAGGGAGCGGTGCAGCGCGGGCGGTTGAAGCGGCTCCAGGGAGCGCGGGCGACCCGGGCGAGCGAACACGACATGGAGCGGGAAGGGCGCTGCAGCGCAGGCAGTTTGCTCAGTTTTCTGGTCATTACAGTTGCTGAGAGAACTCAAATATACGGTGCTCACTCAGCAGGGAACTGAGTCCCTTAAACTCACCAAAAAAGATGCAGTGTCTCAGACTGAAGTCTCAAAAAAAACATGCAAAACCTCCCCTTAGCCACCCAGGCTTCTGGCTGTAGCTAATGCCTGAGCCTGTCGGTGGATTGTATCAGTGATGGGCAGCTGCAAAAGATAAGACCAGGTGGATGACCTGTCCAGCCTGGTAGCAGAGCTACAAGACAAACTAGAAAGGCTGAGAAATATTAGAAAATCAGAGAGGGACGTAGACTGGTGGAACCATGCTCTGGCCTCCCTAAGACAGGAGCATCCAACAGAAAGAAGATCCTCCAGCAAAGAACAGGTACCAGTTGTGAAGTGAGAAGCAAGTGGAGGGTAATCGATACTCGGGGATGCAAGCAAAATTCTTCTTTGCCCACCTTGCTTTTCCCTCACAGTTACACTCATAGGCAAACTCAAGAAAAGTGGGATGGATTGAGAGCTGCCTGAGTGGCAGATCCCAGAGGCTCATGATCAGTAGTACAGAGTAAAGCTGGAGACCTGTCACTAGTGGCTGTCCCCCAGGGTTCTCTGTTGGGCTCAGTCTTGTATGACTTGTTAATCAATGATTGGATGAAAGAGCAGATGTGTCCTCAGCAAGTTCACTGCTGATACAAAGGAGTGACTGATACTTCAGAGGGTTGTGCAGCCCTTCAGAGAGACCTCAACAGCTTGGGGAGATGGGTAGAGAAGAACCCTCTGAAATTCAACAAGGGGAAATGCAGCTCCTGCACCTGTGGAGGAACAGCCTTGGTCACCAGTGCAGGCTGGGAGCCAACCCGCTGGACAGCAGTGCTGCAGAGTAGAACCTGAGTGTCCTGGTGCACAGCTATCTGTCCCTGACCAGCTGTGTGCCTTGGGGCCAAGAAGGGCAATGTTGTCCAGGCCTTAGAAAGAGTATTGCCAGCAGGTCGAGGGAGATGATCCTGCCCCTCAATTCAGCCCTGGTGAAGCCAAATTTGGAGCATTGCATACACATCTGGGCCCCACAGTACAAGAGAGACATAGAGCTCCTGGAGCAGTTCTATCTGAGTGTTACTAAGTTGGTCAAGGGTCTGGAGAATCTCACTTATAAGGAAAGGCTGAGGGAGCTGGACCTATTGAACCTTGAGAAGAGATGGCTGAGAGGGGACCTCATTAATGTGTATGAATATCTAAAGATGAGTATCGAGAGGATGGACCAGGCTCTTCTCTCTGGTGTCAGCTAGTAAAACAAGAGGCAAAGGCAGCAACTGATACCCAGGAACTTCCATGCAAACATGAGGAAGAACTTCTTCACTGTGCAGTGACTGAGCACTGAACAGGCTGCCCAGAGAAGATGTGGAGTCTCCCTAATTGGAAATATTCCAGAACCATCTGGACACAGCTCTATGCCATGTGTTCTGGGATGACCCTGCTTGAGCAGGGAAATGGGATCAGATGACCCACTCTGGTCCCTTCCAACATGATCAATTCTGTGATTGTTGTGTGTCCGGCCTTTATAGCTCATCTGGCCTTGTCAGTGTGCACAGGGGTTTGCCAGCACAGTGTTGAGCAGAGTTTGGCTGCTATGATCCATTGTGGCCCCTGGCATGTGTCCATGTTTTGCTCACAACTCTGTGGCTGAAGCATGGGATGACTGCCATATGAAAGCCACCAGCTGCCTGGACAACCTGCATTGGGAGGAGATGGTATAGCTGCACCTGCAGAGAGCCAGCATTTGCATGGCCTTGCTAACCATTTTTCATTGACTGTAACATTACAAGCTAACATTTTCAGCTGAAGGTTTTATTTCACAGCTCTACAGCTGTGATATGTCAAGAATTAAACTCAGAGGCATAAATGTAGCAGCACACTGCTGCATTTGTTTTGAAGGACTGAAAAAACCAAATCAAAGCTAAAAAAAAAGCATGAAAAATATGTACTATCACTGCAGTATCTTGTTTTGCTAGTAATTTTTCAGACTCATTCCTTTTGTTTTTAGTCTTGGTCATTAAGGGCAAAATTAGCTAAATTTTGAGAGAAGATTCAGTAGCAGCTTTGACAGAAGGTGGAAAAGATTTAAAGGTCTTTTATGCTGACAAAGGCTTACAGCCAGTAGAGGGGAGAAGCTGCACAGAAAAGAGCTCAAACTTGGTCATAGCCCAATTTTCTCAGTAAACAGGTGGGAGAGATAACTATGCACTTTTTGGATGGGAAGGAAATATCAAAATACTAATAAAACTTATATTGAGCTTTTTAGAACATTCTTAATTTCTGATTGATTATACACTTGTACTTTCTCAGTGCAACATTAAAGCTGCCTTTTTGTATGTCGTAGAGATCAAAATTCTAAAAGTGTTACTCACCTATATCACAGGAACTTCAGGCCTCGAGTCCAACTTGCCCAAAGCAGGGTGTGCTGGGTCAGCCCACCTTTCTATGGGCTTCAATTAGTTTTATCTTGGAAAGCTCTGAAGACAGACTATGCAACTCTATCAGGGCTTCCTGTTCTTGAGTCCTGGGTGAAAAGGTGTTTCTGGCAGTGGCTGTATAAAACATGATGGCCTGAATACAATCTCCACAGCTGAGTTTCTGTCTATCTGAAACTGTGAAAGGGAAAAAAAAAACAAACCCGAACAATAAAAAAACAAAAAAACAAACAAAAAACCACAAACAAACAAAACGAACAAACAAAAAAACCCAAACTAAAACAAAACAAAAAACCAACCAACCAAAAAAAAAAAAACCCAACCAAAAAAACAAAACCAAACCCAAAATATACACTGCCATTCTACCATTTTTATTGTACCTTCTTGGTGGTGGTGGTTGGGATTTTTTTGGTGGTTTTCTTGTTTGTTATTCTCTCTTCCTCCCCCTTGTTACTGGTGCCCATGGCCCCAGAGATGCCATTCATGATAATCAGCCCTCTGGTTTGCCATATTTCTGGAACTCGCCATGAGCAGACACTGCTGAGAATGGAAGCTATAAAACAAAAACAATCCTACCAAAATTTTCTCTGATCATGGTGAGAATCAGCAAAATTTTGGGATGGGAGATGCCAATGGGAGTTTGGCAACTGATTTCACTGCAATCAAATCACCCTGAAAAGCTTGACCTTATGGACGAATCTTAACTCCCGCTCCCACAATGCCATGATCATGTAAATAAAGCTTAAATGAAAAAAATCTGAGAGGACATGAACAGCAAGGAACACACTGGACACAAGTTAGACCAAGTATTAGTATGTATTTATGCACAAGAATAAAAACAGCTTTACAAGTTGAATTGGAAATTTAAACAGAAGAAGTTTAACAGTTTTTGTATATTATATTAAATAACCAAAACACTTTTTTCCAAAATTGGTAAAGAATAAATAATATAATTTACAGTATGGTACAAAAAATAATCAGTAAGGACAGGCATTTTGCTTTATACATACACTATATAGGTATATTTATAATCTATAAAACAAATTCACATCTCAAACAAGCCAGAAACCTTAGATGATATGGCTTAACTATTATTAAAAGAAACAGCATTACATTTTGCTGCCAGAACCATAAGCTCTAAAGCAGTTATCATGTTTCAATAATTAATGATAACTTATTGCCGTAGTGCTTGCCAAGGTTTCACTTAGGTAACATTTACAACTTGCTGTGAAATTAACAGATTGAAAGGTTTGAAAAAGTTTTAAAAAAGTGCAGTACTTTCCTTATAAATGCATCTGAAGTCTGAGTGTAGAAAACAAAATGCAACTGAATTTCCCCTCTGGGATCTGCTGTCAGTAAATGAGATGCCTTTATAGGTTAGATTTGAATCAAGTCATTTAATTCAATTTAGAAATATAGAGGGTGTCAAAAAAAGGCTTAACAATGCTGTATGAAAAACAATTACTATTCCTATACTTAGTAGATTTAGGGATGCAGGATAAAATGGATTGTGTGAGTGATCAGGATGCAACACCTTGTACAGATCTCTGTCAGTGTGTGCACACACACCTGGGTGGATCCAACCTTGGCCTATGGTACTGCTCTGCACCCAGCCCATGGTGATGAGATACTGAATCTTCTGCCATTTACACTGTCAGCTACTCAGAACTGCCTTATGGTCACTGAGAGGGAAAAACATAGAGCAGTTAATCCTAGACCTGGAGACTGTTAGCATCCCTTAGTCCTCTCCAACACCTCATATTGCCCCAGGAAGGTACTAACCTTATGAAGTCACTTCTACCTCAGAAATGATACTGTGTGCATTTCAGTGTCACTTGCTTGGATGTCTGCTTAGCCTGACATTCTCCCTCATATAGATTTTGTTACTGTTGTTGGGGAAGCTGAAATAATTAAAATTGAAGAAGTTTTGACTATTACCACCCCCCCGCCATCTGCGCACACACACGTACACGTGCATATGTGTGTGTGTGTGTGTGTATACACCACCTCCTTAGCAGTCTCAGGCACAAACTGATGATGACTACTGTTGTAAAGCACATTCACCTAAAATCTAGAGCTGGTCCAATCAGAGATGTGTTTAAATGGCCATTCACATAGTAAGGGTAACAAATACTGCATCAATTCAGAATTACCACAATGATCTTAATTAATCTTAAGTTCTTCCCTTTTCCTCAAAGGGCTTTATTCTTAAAAAGCAGTTTCCAATACATTATATTTCTGAAATCAAATTCTGCTTCATAATGCCAACTTTTAAGGGGCTGACGCCAAGCACATTTCTAACCCCAACATTCTGAGTGCTGAGCGATTTCTGTAATTTATACTCTGTTATTACTGGTGGTTCAAGCCCACTTGCAAAGGTTCAGGGTATTAGAAGTTTTCTGATGTCATGGCATCATCAAAAATAGCCACTTGTGCTGCCTTCATTCTGCAGTTGGATCCTTCCCCCTGGGTAGGCCGAGGCAAGGCAGCTGACAGCTCCCCATATCAGAGGCAAAAAGCCTTCATGGATCAGGATGAAGTGCTCTGCTCTCCACTCCTACGGCAGGTACAGCAACACTGGCCTTTATTCTAGGCAACTTCAGAGCCAAACCCAGTGACACATCCACTGCGTTACCAGCATCAGTAGGGAAGTTGAAAAGTTTGGCAAGTTACAAATACACTGGAGACCCTCACCTTACGCTTACAATATTTAGAAGTTTAAGAATGAGAGTTCAGATTTCTTTTTAGACAGTACTTGATTAGACTGTAACACATTTCCTCCTGCACATTCTGTAATCCACAGCCATAGTAGGTGCCTTCTACTTTTGTCCTGCAAACCTGAAGGACTTCTGGAGACACAGCATATAGAATAATCAGCATTAGTAATGGAGGAACCCAAAAGCAAGAGGGAACAACCTGGGAAAGTCCAAACCAAAATACAGCTAAATATAAGTAAAACTGAAAAGTTTTAGTGGGCATGACTCTTGAGATTAACAGGTGTCTTCTCCATACCAAGGGGGAATGCTCAGAACAAAACAGGCCCCAGCATTCATTTCTGTGATAGCCTTCAACTTTTCCTACTCCAGATTTATGTGATTTCCTGACAATTCTGTCAGAATTCTCAAACTAGGCTCTGTGTGCATCAGAAAACTTGTTCAATTTTCTCCTAATACAGAAAACACAAGGCCAACTCCCTAGAGGCTAAAAATCATCAGCCTAAAGCAGAGTGTAGGAACTGGGCAAACAGCAAACAGTGTCAGTGCATTGTGAGCAAGGTACAATAGACTCCCAGTCAAAGAAATGCCTCCTACAAGTAGCTAAAGGCAGGCAAAACTACATCCACCAAGTATAGTGCAAGTTGGGAAATGAACCCATGATAACAGCCTATGGGATGGAGAAGGTTTCTTTATTCATTATTAATACAAAGTTGAGATGTATATAGGAACAGCCCCTTGGAAAAGTTTAGAGCTACTCATACCAGCCAAGGAACATCCTCTAACCGGAGAAAAGGACAAGTGCTTACAAAAGGGGCACAACAGGACAGGAAAGGAAAGAAGAAAGGAAAGGGAAGAAAAGTCGCCTGAGTTATAAAGCTAGAATTGATGGACAACCAGCTCTCCAGAAATTAACTATGGATTAACTATTAATTTGCTATCCTGTTGAAGCCACTGGAATCAGTATCTGGGTTTTTCCTAGAGGAAAACACAACATTAAATGCACAGAAATTTCAGAGAGGGAGTGCCAGACCCACTCATGCCTGGGAGTGACTGTAATGAAGAATGATGGTGAGGTACTACAGAGCATCTGGAGCTCACAGAAGAAAGAGGAAGTAGGGAAGGACTAAGGGATTAAGCTAGGACTTGAGACTTCTCTTCATAACATAAAACCAATCTCAACTGCTTTAGTGTTAACCTAGTATTTGTTCCTACACATTACAATATTCTTTCCTATTTCCTCTCCCAGGTAAATCCTGAGGTTTTGTGACGATGACAATATTTATGTTTCCAGCAAAGCCAAGACTAATTATGACACAGTTTTCCTAGTGTACGCTCTTTTGCCATGTTTCTAGACCTAAAAAGCAACTGTTCTTCAGGGAGAGCAATAAAGCACTCTCCCACTCACAGAGTGAACTGTGCAATGTGCTGAAGAACCTCAAAGGTTAAGAATATGAGTGCAGTCAGGGTGATGATGATTGTGATGTGATGGGGTTTAAAAGTAGGGGATCCAAGCAGCATGGGAGGAGGGCGGATCAGAGCTCCCCTACCAAACAAGCAAGCAGGTGTGAGCGCCGCTGGAATGGTCAAAGAGACAAAGGAACAGAGTAGTCTGTAAGAACACAGCATGAAGGAGTGGCAGTGTCCTGGACAGAGTGCAAGAACTTCAGTTTGACTGAATGGTAAGAAGACTGCCAACTAGGACATGTCAAGATACACAATAGTTCCCCTACCCACACCTACACTTCATCTTCCACAACTTTCATGGGGATCCAAAAGCATGGCATTTTGATCACTACACAAACAATAATTCATAAACAGGAGCTTGTGGCAATCCCATCCCTACTTGAGCTGCTTGCTTAGGCTATTCCAAAGTACAAGTCCAGGACTGTCCCACAAACCTGCAATCTTACACCACCGATGCAGGGACACACTATCTCCTGTAATGTTATTCCATGTTCTGGTGTTGCCAGCATATTGCACATTCCAGGACTTGCAAGTACTTCTTGAGACCTTTGAAACCAGTGCTTCTCTGTTACAAAGAAGCACACAGAACAGGGATAACTCAGATTCTGCTGCTGCCCTCGATAAGTTCCAGCTCTGCAAGCTCCAACTTAGCTGAACAGTCTGTATCAGCCTGCTGGTCATTCCCTTACTGTGACAGATCCCCAGTCGGGGGACCACCACTTCCTCCATCAAATAGGATCTCCCTGCGAGTGGGCTCAGGTATCGACAGTTCCTGGGCAAGGTCATTAAACCGAGATATGTAATCTATGCTGTTCTCATTCATCATGCAAGCCAGCTGGGAATCCACCACCTGGAAGAGACAAGGAGAGAAGAGATGAGCTACATGTCAGTGGCAATTTCATGGAATAACTGAGGTTGGAAGGGACATCTTGAGAGCATTTTTTCCAACCATCTCACTTGAGCAGGGTCAGCTTAGAACAGGCCACCCTGGACCTTGGTAGGTGCTGAATTATCCCCATGCACAGACATTCCAAAACTCTCTGGGTACCCTGTTTCCATGCCTGATTACCTCAAAATAGATCTCTCGTCTTCTGGTGGAATTTATTGTGTTTCAAATTTTGCTTGCAGCCTCTAATCCTGAGAAAAGTCTTGCTCCCTCAGCTTCCTTCCCAGCCTCTCCTCATATGAAAGAGACTCTTTATCTCATTTGACCTGAGTTAGAGAACAGCTCTTCTCATCCACAATTAAATGGAAGCTTCTAAAAACCCTAACTACCTGTAGTCTCAATGGGTCTTACCTGCTCCAATTTAGCATTAAGGTGCACAGGTCTAAAGATACTACCTCTACCACAAGAGCTGCTCTCCTGTGCATAATGGAGGCTTACCCCATTTTCTTCTAAAGGGAGTTGGTAATACTGAGGGCTGCAATGTCAGTTCAAAATCATGCAAATAGACTATAATATATTTCTTTAATTAGAACACACCTTGACAACTTATTACCACCAAGCAAATAGAATCTTCATATTTATGCCAGAAGTGGATCTGTGTTTCAGGTCTGAAGCTGCCAACGTCACACTAAATCAGCATGAGCTTGCTGCAGCTCCCAGCTACATGGTCTATACAGAACCTCCTTATCCAAATCATAAGGGAAAGTCCCCAAGAAATTACAAGTTATGTGGTGTTGTACTGAGTTAATAACTGAACTGTGGGATAACTAAGACTGGAAGGGATCTGAACAGGTCTCTAATTCAACCACCTGGTCAAAGCAGGTTCTCCTATAAGGACAGACCAGCTCACTCGGAGCTTTATTGATGTGAGCCCTGGAAAGCTCTGAAGACAGTCACTGCATAACATCTCTGGGAAATCTGTTTCCTTGCCTGCCTATCGTCAAAGTGAAGTTTTTCTATAGATAAAGCAGAACCTTTCTTAGTTCAGCTTTTGCTTGTTTCTCCCACCTCCCATCACCATTCTGTAAAGGGCTTGCTACATCTTCCCAATGACCCTGCTGTAGGCATCGGCAGGCAGCAGGGTCCTTCCCACTGTGAAGCCTTTTCTAGACTGAACAAGCCTAGACATCACCCTTTCTTCACCTCCTGATCCTCCTGGTAAACCTCAGATGAACTTGCTCTGGTTAGTCTCTCTCTCCTATATATTGGGGGTTCAAAACTGGTGACAATATTCTAGGCATGGTCTCACAGCAGGTAGATGCTACTACTCTACAGAGTTGAGCACGTTAATAACAATTTTGTTTAATTTCCTGGCCATGTGCCTGTTGAAAACAGCTCATGATATCATCGGTAACTTTTGGTTCCACACCTTTGGATTCGCCCTGGATCATGCTCAGCTCGTGTCTATAGGCATATCCAGGTACAGCAGAGCTGCTTCCCAGACAGCCAGTCCCCAGCTGATACTGCTGTGGGGTTATTCCTTAATCCCTTCCTAGGGCAGGACTTTGCAGTTTCCTTACTAAGCTACATAATGTTCCTGCAGCTCATTCTTCCCATCTGTCCCTCTGAAAGGGAGCACTGTCCTTAGGTGTGTCACAGCCTTAAAAAGTGCTGGATTTCATTCTACTCCTTCGAAAGAGTTCAAAACAAAGGGATACCTCTGCCAACAGAGACAAGTAATTCAGCAGCACAGAACCTTCTGCCATCCTCTCAGGTAACTTAGCATTAGCCATGTCCTACTTCTTCCTTCTGGACCTATTTGTTTTTTCCTACCAGGCTTCCAACTGTATTGTAGCTGCATCACTATTCATCTTGCTCTTATCTTTAGCACTTTCAGTTCTTGCTCTACAAAGCAGGACACATGCAACAGAATGATAGAATCTTTCTTTGTCAGAACAAAGGTGTATCCAACAGGTGAATATGACCTCCCCCAGCAAAAAGAACCTGGGTTGAAGGCGCTCACAGCAGCTTCTCACACCAGCTCTGGTGTCGGGTAATTACCCTCAGATAATTTTACATCTTTCTGTTATGACCATAATTCTCGTCTACTGAGCTGAAGTGCAGGTGTCAAAGCACCTCTGCATTTGAAGTATCTCAGGAAGGTCTGAGGGACAGTACCCAGTAACTGTAACTTCCAGCACTGCAAGAGGAAGCAGACTCTGAGTGTAATTTGCTGACATACCTCTGCGACATCTGCCAGGGACCGCGACACAAAGGAGTCCCGTGAGTTTCCATCCAGCAGGCTGGGTCCCAGTAAGGAGGTGCCACTGGTGTTCCCAGCTGGAGTTGGTAACATTTTTCGTCCCTTCTCTGGGGAGATGAAACTTGCTACAAAGAAAAGGCACATCAGTAAGTCACTGCACTGAGTGTTCTTAACTGGGAGGATAAAAAAGAAGGGCAAGGAAATTCAAAATGGAGGACAGATATCCATTTCTTCCATCTTTTAAAAATTATGTGTTGCCAGCATCAATACCATCACCACACTGCTAAGAGTAAGGAGACTTATTACACTGGCCCCATGAATTATTAATTAAAAAAAAAAACCTCAACAACTAAACCTCAACTAAGCCCAGTGAGTGACCTCATGTCTTTGAGATAGTATTTATGAAGCACACAACAAAGTCTGTTTTTCCACCAGCACAGCCAAAGACATTTGTTCATTTTGGCACAAACAGTCCAAATGTCTCACCCTAACTGATGAATCAGGCTCCAAACAGACTACAAGGAACTGCCAAGGAATTACTTGTCCCAAGCTATGGGTCCCAATCTAGCAACAGGATCTTTTCAGGAACAGACTTGTAAAGAGAGAGAAAATGTACTCAAGGCAACACCGTGGAAATGAAAGCAAGAAGTATTTGGGTTTACTGGGTTTACAGTTTTTCAAAGGATTCATTTCTGATAAACAATGCTGGGTTTTTTTGTTAACAGGAAAACACTTTTTGGTTGCACTTCTCTGCATCTGGACACTTACAGAACAAGCTGCTGAGGGAGGAGTCTGTGGAGTCATTGGGGTACCACTGGGGATCATGGGTGGGAGACGCAATCCAGTTCTGCTGAGGACTACTGGATGGGGACGGAAGACTTTTGGAGCTGTCACTGCCATTCAGCTTTGCAGGAGAGAGAGAAACACCTTCATCTGTAAGCCAATGTCGAGGATTACAAATTCAGTCGATATGGTAAAGTTATAGGACACTGCAACAATTCTTGTTTAGAAAGAAAAAAAACCCCAAACAACAACAATAACCCATCTGCCCTATATTTGCTAGAAAATAAAGATCAGGCACAGAATTTTATTTGCAACAGATATTTGGAAACAAACAAACAAACAAAAAACAAACCCACAAAAACCTCATAACCCAAGAACTGCATCCTGGAAAAGTTTCTGCTGCTATGTAAGATGTCAGGGATTTTTTTAAAGTTGATAGGCAGACTTGTAGCTAGTCTTAGACTTACTGTATTGGCCAGAGCTAATGGCTATTTCAATGATGGAATCACTGATCTGAGTGGCAGGTTCGCCTTGGGAAAGCACATCTTCAGGTGGTCCAGGCAGAGAAATATCCAAGAGAGCAGAAACATTCGGAGGAGAGAGCCGAGTACTGGAAGTTTCTGATGAGGGAAGTGGAGGGGTGGACAGACCATTCTGGAGAGAAGTCTTGGCCAGTTCTGGTAGAGAAAGGACTGATGTACCCTGTCACAAGAAACAAAATTAAGTTTTCATAAATTTATTAAAAACTCAGAAAACTAAAAAGCAACATTTTGGCTTTTGAGTATCATATTAAAACCAGACTTCTAACATAAAAAATCCAATAGATAATATGCCTAAATTAGAGGAATATACTATTTATATAATAAATCTGTATTATTTTAATGAAAAGTACCTGTAAGCATAAACAAATATGCTTCAGCCCATATCCTGCCAAATAATCTGAAAAAATATGAGTCTGTAACATTCCAAAGAATATTTAAAACAGCCTACATAACAGAAAAAGCATAGTCTTAAAATTAACCTAATTTTGAAATATCTAAAAGATAGCTCCCAATAGATATTTATTAATTTGCCTTTGTATAGGTAAAAACCCCTTTAACTTCTGGAAGAGAATACACATATTTTAAACTGATAACTCACATTTATTCACTTTTTACAGCAGGATTTCCCAAAATTCAACTGATCTTTAAGGAGTCTCATTATCAGTACCTCATTGTAAAACTGTAACTTTTTTTTTTGATGTAGTGTATACACAGCTGTCCTAAGAGGAAGAACCAGAACCCAAGGCCCCATTACCACAATAAATGCCTCATAGGTTCATGTCCTAACATCTGTCCCATAAAAAAATCTTCATCTCCTTTATGCTCTCCAATCAAACTATTTTTTTTTTCACATGCAGGCATCACAGGGAGCATGGAAAGTGCTTCCACTGAAGAAAAGAAGAGCCTGTATTCTGAGGCCTAAAAATCCAGCACCAGGTCCTGGATCCCACCGGAGAAAGAGTCTGGGGACAGGATGACAACACTCATCCTGCTGAGCCTCATCAAGAGCCATCACAGTTTCTCTTTAAGTATCTGTCTATGTCTTACTGGATCCTGCACAATAAACAGTGAATCTCTGGACAGGATGCTGACATTACAATCACACTTTTAGTCCTAATAATCCTCCTTTAGCTACATGGAGGCAGCAGGACTGCAAACTGCTGGAATGTCTCCTTGTGATGGTCTAAAATACACACATAGATATAGCAGAGCGATTATAAACTCCTCCACTCTATTAAGAGATATGTAAAGCTTTTTTGTCCCTCACAGGTCAGGAACTGTCAGCTTCACTTTGATTTTAAGGAATGGCACACACACATATTTAAGCAGCTTTCCAAAATTTCTTTAAACCTCTTCAGATGCTAGGGATTTCATTTCCACCAGGCAGTACCAGTGGTGCGCAATTACCTGGGAGTACGGCGTTTTAACTAGCAATACCAGTGGTATTTTCACAGAACATTACCCATTCCAGAGCACTGTTCCTTCCGCACACTGTACCTGGAAGCCATCCTGCTCGGGCCGGGTTGGCAGGCTGATGTATGGCACCCGGCACCCTGGGCCTGAGCCCTGCAAGCACAACAGAAGCCATGTGAGTGACCAGCTGGGGAGGGAAGAGATAAAGGCCTATCACCATTTATCTGTGCTCTTCATACATCTCATGTCTTTCCAAATTGTCCAGACATTTGGAACTGAGAACATGACATGGACTAACACATGTCTGGGTCTCAATGAAAGAAAAAGCAAGGAGAAATTAGTTTCCATTCCAAATACAATCCCAAAAAGTCTATTTTTTGCCCCAGATTCCCTACTGAATTTCTGAAATGCCATCCCTTCTTTTCAAGCCAGATTTCTGGATGGCCAAGTTCAATGCTCTACCAGCTGCAAACTATTTCACAGGATGGAAATTCATTCAATGAGATGATGCTTTGATCCCTCAACCCCAAATACACAGTACACAACACAGACTGGGTCTGCCATGACAGCAGTGTCTAACAGCAAGCCCCAGGAGAAAGCTCACTGAGGAGTCATAATAATACAGCTTTTTTATACGATGAAGAACAAGACAGTTAAGCACTTGAAAAAAAGCTTATTCAAGAGCCTCTGACCTCCACAGTGCTGATGGAGCCTCCGTTCTGATGTGCTGCTGCTGGCTCCTGCCCTGTCACTACTGGGGGCACTGCATCCGGTGACAATGGAGACACACCTGGCAAGCCATCTGCATCCAGGACAGGCATGGGACTACCAGGGATAATGCCAGCACTTTTAGCTGCCAAGTCAATAGCACCTTGGGTGAAACAAAACACCAAAAAATATATTACAAGCTTCTTCTTCACTTTGTTATGATTCTCTAAAAGATGATTTTTTCAAACTTACCCAGAGTCAAAACTCAGCCTATGTAAAAAAGCAGCAATGGTAATGATCTGATCATCTGGGTCAGCTGCTTCTCTGCACCAAGGGTAATGCTGCTTTTAGCTAAAATGTTTAACTTTTCTGCCCTGTTCCAACCTCTTACTAGGTATATCAAAATAGCTGAGAAACATCCCAGTTCTCTTCCCATTCTTTTCTTTTCTTTTTTGTCCTCCAAATTGGTAAGTATTTCATTATGCAATTTCCAGAAATTTCCTATGGGTTACTAGAGGAGGTCTAGAAACAATACAGCCTTATTTTGTTATCTTGCCTCTGGCAGCCATGCAGACTCTGTGTAAAAATTGTAAGTTGTTGTAAGGGTCAACCTCACCCAGACCTTTTAAAATCCACTTCAAACATCTGAATGTCTTCTTATCTCAAAAGAATCTTCTAGGTAAAACATAGATGCAGTCACTGTTTTCACCTCATTAATTGTTCTAATTATGGAACCCACTCTCTACTGCGAGACAGTACCTGCCTGGAGGACACCAGCATGGCTTTTATTGCAGAATTCAGAATGACTTACTAGACAGATGGTTGGTGGCCTGTGTTGGAAGAACTTTGGGCACAATTGGACGAGAAACAGCAGCTTTAGTCAGTGAGGACTGGATTGGCCGAAATGAACCTCTCCCTGGGGGGAAGCATTAATACCTTTCACGCAAATGAAATCTAACACCTTTAAAGCAGAACACAACACAATTGAATGGAAGCAAATAAATTCCAAACAGCAGCAAGCTGCATGAATGCAAGTAGTGGACATGATGGAATAGAGCTAAAGTAGTGATGTGAGCTAACCAGTGTTTTGCCACAGACACGCAACAGCAAGTGCTGCTGTGCTATTGGAGCTGCTCTCATACTATCAGTGAAGACAACCCTTCAGGTCTCATGCTGGTTTTCATGGGGGATCACCTGTACTACCACTGTACTCAAGAGTGTACCAGCAGAAAAGGACATACGGGCAGTGCATTGCTTATGCTGTATAAAATTTAGACAGTATCCCAGGTACTAGGCAAAGTCCAATATAAAATCTAGACAAATTATTATACCCTACGGAACAAAAATTCCTATCTAAGTATTTTATTCCAAATTTCGTCTCCCTGTTGAGAACTCCTTGCTCTTCTGTGATTTCAGAAATCTTGGGAAATTGAAGAAAAAAAATTTATCAAAAGCACAACTTGCTTCACAATGATCCAGGAGAGCAATTCCATCATCCTGCAGGCTGGTGACACTGTCATTTTGAAAGAGTATTTTCTTCTTTTTAGAAATTACTTCTTCATACAGTTTTAAGGGACACTTTTCAGTTTGTAGAAGTGCTAGACTCACCTGTAATGGATGAGTTGGACAAGATAGAAAAGGAACAGACATGCTGGGATGGATTTCCAGATGGTCTGGGGAGCAGTGTTCTCTATGTGAGAGAAACAATAAACCAGGGTAGATTTAAACACAGACAGAGGTTAACACTCATTGTATAAGTTGCAGGAGTTCGTGAGACCTTCCAGAATAGCAGAGTATTTCTGTGGCATTACTATCATGCACGAGACACAACAATGTGATCAGTGTGCCCTTGAGAAAAAAGCTACAGAAAGGAATGATGTGTTTTCTCTGTGAATTATTAAAATAAAGTATCTCCACATGGAAAATTCTCAGAGAAATGCTGATTAGAACTATAATCCTCTCTGATTATACTTGCAGTGATTTTCACATCTCTCTCAGAATTACAGCAGTGATCTTAAGCATGGTACCTAGTCTGTGTACAAACTGATCTGCCCTTAAAATTCAGCAAGGGTATATGAGTGAGACAGCTGTGTGTACTTGGGAGCTCTTAAAACACATGGAATTGCCCAGATCTGATGATCTCAGGATCAAAAATAGTCCAGGGGTAATTTCTGCATCCCCTACTCTTATACAAAACAGAAGAGAAAAAATGGTATAGTGACACTTGTGAACTTTTGTTTTCCCCAGTAGGTTACTATTTGTCCCAGTCACATGTGCCTTTTCCCAGGGTTATCAGAGCAGTGTAAAGGAGGGTAAGACCTGTCTGTCACCAAAGCACCACAACAACTGGGACATTCCTTCCATATATCTTTTTCCAAGCCCCATTTTTTCCCAGGAATCATTGTTCTTTCAAAGTGTTTTATGGCTTATTTCACTACAGAGGCTTATATCCACCACAGTTTAACATCCACTACTGAGCAGGAAGCAGGAAAAGGATATAATGGAAGATTTGTGTGTTAAAAGATCTGTGTTGTTAAGAGGGCTGCCAGCTCCAACACTGCCAGCACAGGACAGCACAGGGACAACACTGCCTATGCCTCAGTGCCAGAAGGCCAAGGTAGCAGAACCTGCTTCCAGGTTTCAGAAGCGTCTTCCAGAGGCTTTTTGATTTCTCCAAACTACCTTAGGCACAGGACTTCTGCTGTTGTTGATATTCTTCATACAGGGAACGTAACATGGCTAGTTACACTAGAGACTGAAGTGTTCCTTCATAATTTCAGCTTTGTATTTCCAGTGGATGGATGAGGGAAATTCAGTTTTGTGGTTTTTTTTTTTGGTTTTTTTTTTTTTTTTTTTTTTTGTTTTGTTTTTTTTTTTTTTTTTGTTTTTTTTTTTTTTTTTTTTTTGTTTTTTGTTTTTTTTTTTTAATGTGCAAATTACTACAGCCTTACTGATACTCAGGGAACAAAACAGGCATCTGCACATTGCTCTGACCTGTACTACCAGTGGCTTCCGTAAGTGCCTGTTCCGTAACTTCCTGGGCTTTGGAAGGAAGAAGTCCGACTGCATCTGGACAACAGGAAATGAAACACAATTATTTTAAGCCTCCAGACACAGAATAAATTACATCCCCCAAATTCTTATTTTCAATAAAGATTAATTAGAGTTAACTAAAATACTATGTTTTGTTTCAGATAGCACAATATCCTTCCTGCTAGAGTCAGAATATTTTCCACCTAGAATGTATTTTTTCTTCTTTTTTTATGGAGATAAAGCTTTATCCTAAAAAAGCCATTTCATTACCAACTACTTCAGCTTCCTACAAAATTCTTAGTGAGACTGTATACATAAAAATTAGAATTTGACTTATATACAGCAATGAGGCTGTGATAAAATTAGCTACACATCAGAAGGGGAGTAAGTTTTTGCCAAATCTGGCACATATATTTGCTGGAGAAACTTAATTAGACAGCAAATAAGTGTCATCAGATGTGTGATGGTATTCAGATTTGAATTACCTGAATTACCTGAACAGGTAATGTCAATTCAAAGCACACTTACATAGTCAAAATCTCACGCATCTCATTTAATACAATGTTAAACTTAAGCATGATAAGAAGCACTGCTTCACAAGACAGCCCATACTTTCTGAGGAATTCAGAATCCCTGTGATACCTCCTGGAAGCTGACTCATGCACACCACACCGCATTTTCTGTTCAGTCATCTCACTTACACTGATGGTGTCCAGATGCTGCCGGAAGGTCAGCTCTGCTTCCTTGCTGGGCAGGAACAGTTTCCCATGCCGGCTGTTGGGGGGCAGGGTTGTAGGGACTGCAAACAGTCCACTGTCAGCCTCTGTGCTCCCAGAACTTGAAGGACTAGCCACCAAGAGAGGTCTAGGGAGGCTTCTCAAACCTAGAAGATTTTAACAGCAATTTAAATGAAATAAAGTGAAAACAAAAGAAATAAAGGGAAAATAAAGTGAAAACAAAAGTGAAATAACTCTTTAGTAGCTGAAGGATCATAGAGAGCTGGGACTTAAGGATTCAGGCTTTGTCACCAGCTGTTTCCAAAAGCAGGAATCTCTCCATATTTCCCTTGTCCCACCTGCAAACTGACAGTATGTACATGCTATGAATACCACTAATATTCACTTGCTTTGAAATTCTTGGAAGTATGGGATTAAATGTAATTTTACACTACTTAAGAAACTAGAATTGAAGCCCTATTTTCAGCCCCACACAGACAGTGATAATCAGTTTATCTGTTCATCTTGTAGGCATACCTGAGGGCCATTCCCAGTAAACAAACTATATCTACAATTTCTTATGTAGGGGAAGATAATACAAGCACAGAGGCATTTTACAGTGTTTATGATTTATTTACACTCCCCACCCCTTCTTTCCCTATAGTAATTTGAAGTGCAATTCCAATAAAATCAATCTGGTGATGGAATGGAGATTAATTTACCAGAAGACCTTCCCAACGATGGACTGTCTTCAAATACATTTGGCATAGTGAAATAATGGTAACTTGTCTGAGTAAAACTTCCCAATTTATGTTTAAGTTAAAAAAAAATGTGTTAGGATTTTCCTCTGCACACAGCCAGCTTGGATGAAAGCCAGCATTGTTAGCCTGTCATTCTGAGGTAGCCAAGATCCACACAGGTGCTTTACAGCACCAGTTAACCCAATTAACCTGCTCCTGGGTTCACTGCTTCTCAGAGCAGGGGTGTAAAAAGGACTGCCTAAGAATAACAACTGGTCCCAGTAACCCCAACACTGTCACAAACTTCCCTGAAGTCATAAACATTTGGCGGCAAATGCAACTGGGCTGAAGCACAGAACTGAAATTCTTGGCCTGTATGGCTGGGGCTCACAGGTTACAGCAGCTATACCCCCTATTAAAGAAAAGGCAATTCATAATCATTCTCTATCTTACAATCATAAAATCACACAACTGGTTTGGTTTGGAAGGGACCTTGAAGCTCATCTCGTTCCACCCCTTGCCATGGGCAGGGACACTTTCACTATCTCAGGTTGCTCCAAGCCCCATCTAACCCAGCCTTGAACACTGCCTGGTACCCAGGGATGGACACAACTTCTCTAGGCAATTGTGCCAGGGCCTCACCACCCTCACAGGTATATTTCTTCCTAATATGAATTCCACAGGTAATATTTCTTCCTAATATTTAATTTAAACCTATAGTGGCAGGATGGCACAGAAAATTTTCAGTAAATATTTATCAACAGATTTTACACTGGGCATCTACTTGCCTGTTTTGTAAGCTGATATTCTCTTGAGATCTCACACCCTGTGCCTGTCAGCATGTACTGGTTCAGGCTGGGAAGGGGTTAATTTTCTTCAGTGGCAGTTTTGGATTTGCATTGCAAACAGTGCTCACAACTCAGGGATGCTTTAGTTACTCCTGAACAGGACTTACACTGGTCAAGGCCTTTGCTGCTCCTCACCCCACACTGCCAGTGAGGGGGCTGGGGATGTATGAGGAACTGGGAGGGGACACAGCCAGGACAGATGATCCCAGCTGACCACAGTGATATCCCACACCATGGGGGGTCATGCTTAGCATAAAGAGCTGGGGGAAGAAGAAGAAGGAAGGGGGTGGACATTCAGATGGAGGGCGTTTGCCTTTCCAAGTTACTGTTACATATGATGCAGTCATGCTGTCTTGGGGATGGTTGAACATCTGCCTGCCCAGGGGAAGCAGGGAACAAATTCCTTGCTCTACTTTCCATGAATGGTGTTTGCTTTCCCTAATAAACTGTTTTTATTTCAAACCATGAGTTCTCTCAGTTTTACTCTTTCAGTTCTCCCCCACTCCACCAGAGGGCAGTAACTGAGTAGCTGCATGGGGCTGAGTTGCTGGCTGGGATTAAACCGTGACACAGCTCCCAAAAAAACCCAAGCATCTTCTCTAAGAGTGACTAAGGAGAGTTCTTCTGGATTGTGAACTGCATTACTGATGTGCATTGTTATTCAAGATTCAAAGCAGCACTGGACATAGGACAATTCTAAAGCAAATTAGCACACACCAATGTTCTCAGACAGTGAAGTTCCTAAGAGTAAGAGCACTTCTCCTTCCAGTGCTCCATCTCTGGAAAGTTCTCATCATGGTGTGAGGTTGATTTCATCAAGTGGATTTCATTTAATAAGTTGATTTCATCAAGTGGATTTTTAGGAATACTCACCTGAGGAGCTGGAAGCAGCACCCGGAGAAAAGGTCTTGTTACGAAGGGCAGACTGATTCCGTGCACAGCCTGGACTCCTGGTGTTGCTGGCAATCACCTTTCCCGGGGGAGTCAGGGATTGCTCCTCCTGAGCAGGCTTTATAGGTGATGTGGCAATGGAGCTCATCTCAGGCATCTGAAAATGCACATTAAATGAACATTTTGTGCTGCTACAACAAATGTATTGGGAAACTCACTGTACTTAGAAGACTTAAAATTAAGATCTGACATACTACAATACCTTAAAGTACTCTAAGCAATACCTCCTAGTGGGTGTGAGGGGCAGCTGAAATTGCCTTCCTGCCCATTTAGCATTGTTGGATGTCAACAATTCAATGTATTAATTTATGTTACAATTGGGTTAACACTCAACAAGCTTCACGCAATGTGCTGGATCACCGCAGGATAGAAAGAAAGAGAAAAAAAATTGTGTTGGTTTTAATTCAGTGCAAAGCTATTTTTCATAAACTCCATACAGAGGGCTGCTCTGGTGAGAAATACATCTGGACAAAAACATTTTAATTCTCCCTTAATTCTAATCAAGTAGAGTTTTGAATTTTTCCCCTTCCCTTCTCTTTCACAGTGTAACACAGTACTAACAAGAGACACATGCGCTTCAATAATTTTACAGCCCTATCCAGTTGTTTCATTAAGTTGTTTAAACTGTTTTCTAGAAAACCCTCCCTTTTTAAGGAATCTATGTGCAATCACAGTCTTAAAATTACACCCACTTCTCAACTACAATGCCACTTCACTGTTTGTTTTATGCTGATTTTCGTTTAAAGGATGAACCACAGCACAGCTGGCTGCTTTGGCTATTACAGATTATCTGGAGAAAACAGCAGGCATGCACACAATCAATCCTTCCTCTTAAAATATCCTGTGGCAAAAATATCATAGTTCCTGTCATTATTTGATGAAATGCAACTTTCAAGACATCTACAGTGCTTTCAGTGAGGCAGTAAATATCTTCCTGGCCTTTGCACTATCAGTGCCACAATGTTCATGCTTCAAGGAGAGTATGTTTTTCTGAAAAACAGTGAGAATAAAGTGGTATT
Organism: Vidua macroura; assembly: GCF_024509145.1. Taxonomy (NCBI): domain Eukaryota; kingdom Metazoa; phylum Chordata; class Aves; order Passeriformes; family Viduidae; genus Vidua; species Vidua macroura. The sequence continues at coordinate 528,820 of NC_071586.1, forward strand.
TGACAAATGAAAGGTTGTGTTCCTTTTTTTTTTTGCTGGAATGTACAATATGGTACATATGCTTAAAGAACTCCTTTATTGTTCAGTAGTACTACGCTACTGTAGGACAGCCAAGAGTGTGAAAGTGACAGAAGAACACATCCAAATCCTAACTGCTGGTTTCTCCTCCTCTTCAATTCCTCTCCCTGCAAGTCTCAGGGATGTCCTTCTTTATAGTTTGTGATTGCTTCATCATATCATGCCTAGCTGTCACCTGTGTCACCAGAAGTAAAACTAGATGCTAAAGAGGAGCTGGTATTCCAGATGTGTGAGATGGCAGACCAAAAGCCTTTGCAGTTTAAACAAAGTCAATATCTGGAGCTGCATCTGAACAAAGATGGGTTTAAATTTATAAAATCCTTCATTCCATGTCTGTAGAATCAGAATCAAAAGGAACTTTGGAGGAGGTTAAATCACCAACAAACAAGGATTAAGGAACTCTGTGTTTGGGAACAGTGATACATTTGCATCCTGGGTGGAACTGAATCTTTAGTACATCATATCTACCACGGGCATTTGAGCAGATTTGCTGAACTCTGTGTCTTTTTAAAAGATTTTTTACTGAGTTTCAGTTGGCTGCACTAGGTGGAATTGGCTACCCAGGTATCACTGGGGCAAATCTTAAATACAAGTTTACAAAGCACAAGAAGGAAAGCAAGTTCATTCCCTAAGGTCTGCCTAAGGACTGGGACTGTTGAACAGCTATCCTGGAGTCTGGAAACTTTTACCCAAATCAACTGTGGCAGGTGCAGTTCTGTTGACTCTGCTATTCTGAAGAAACACATTCTTTTCACTCTCACACTGTGTAATTTGAACTACATAAACATTGAAAATCAATGCAGTTTTCATGTGCAATATTAATCTCATCCAGGCTCCATTTCCCACAAAAGGCTGGATTAGATGATCTTCCAAGGCGCCTTCCAACCCAGGCTGTTCTAAGGTTCCGTGACTCTGAGAGAGAACAGAAGGCACCTCACCTCATAACTGATCTTTTGAGTAGTCACGTTAAATGTTCACTGGAACACCAATTAGACTCACAGCAAACCAGAAGCTAAAATGCAGTGTAAAAAACATACTGAAGCAAAGTCCACTCTGTGGCCAACTGTCTTGTGTTGTAGTTTTTGTATAATTTAAACACAGGAATCTCCAAAGCTCTTGACGTGGCTAGTTACCGATTTATTGTGAATGCACAACTGGGCAATTATTCCCCAAATGAAACTAGAGTTTAGTATCTGGAGCATGAACAAGAGCTACTTACTGGTTTGGGATTGACTTCAGTAGAGATGAGTCTCAGAAGGCAATTCAAGAGCCTCTGCTTGTGAAAGGTAGGACATGCAGGGACAGCACTGGACTCAGATGTCTGCTCTCTAGCATGCTGGGTTTCTGGCTCCAAGACAGCCAACCAGTCATATTCCAGCTGCAGCTTGTTCGGTTTGCCCATCATGAGGTAGACTTCAGCCAGTGTAAGGCTCTCAGAGGTTCGCAGACTCCATCCTTCTTCTCTAACTTGTTGGGAGAGTCGACTTGGGTCATCCTTGAGAGACTTTGTACTGGATTGTCCCTGAGGTGGAGGTGGAAACAAGGAGCCCAGCTTCTCTTGAGAATCTTCCATTACTGCATCCATGATATCCTTGGTACAAGCATCAAGCTGCTGGCCCTGGCTGTGGCTGGCCTGAGTTTCACATCTGCCGCTGCCAGGGGAAGCCACACCACCTCTCAGTAACTGGGAACAAGAGTCAGAGGTCTCTGCACTCCTCCTGCCTGGAAAAACCATTGGAGAAGCATTACCAGCTGCTGAAGCAGAGTCTTTCCCATGCAGTTTGTCTGTGCAAGAACATTTCTCTGGGACAATTAGGTCCTGGCAGGACTTCATGTACCGTGGGAATGGATCGAGCAGAGAGAGCTCCTCCACATCAGGGATCTTGCTGCAAGCACACTCTGTGCTGCACAAGGGTAGCACACCTGCCTGGTCATTAGCCAGGGCCTCCCTGCTCTCCATGCAGGGGGCCACTGAGCTCAGTTTTTCCTGGTGCCCTCCTGGATCCTGAAGTCCAGAAGGTGATTTCTGGAGGGAATTAGTGATGCCAAGATTTGAGGCTGTTCCTTCCACCAGGACAGGCTCTGGGGCACCATCTTCAGTGCTTGCAGAAACTTCAGCTGTAGGCTGCAAGGTTCTGCTGGGCTCTGTAGTGCTCTCTCCCCTTCCCACACCTTTACTTTCCATCCCCCGCAGGTATTTCAGCTGTCCCCTTGCTGTCCCCTGACCACTCTGTATGCCAAGGATTTGGGCAGGGGGGAGTAAGTGAGAGTCTTTTGTGTTCTGTTTGCATTTGCCCGTTTCCTGCCAATGCACAGTACAGAAGGCCTTGGAGTGGACCACTCTGGCTACTCCAGGCAGTGGAGTGAGGGTACAGTTCTCCCCTGGAAAGAGATGGAGCATCACTTTCTCCTCTGAGAAGCTGCCTCTTGTTTCTGCGTCTCTGGAGTCTTGAAGTTGCTGTTCTTCAAGTGTTTTACGCTAAAAAAAGACGTGTCAAAGAATGTAACCGTCATCTTCCCCTTCCAAAAAAGTACCTGGGAGCCTATTTTACAAGTTTAAAAAAAAAAAAGTAAAAGAAAACCTAGCTGATTGAGGACATGTTCTCTATTCAGCACAGATTATAGTGAAGACAACTATAATCAGAAATTAGGTCCTTTGTGGTGATAAAGACTGCAGTGAAGACCTGCTACAAGCCCAAATATCCATTCCAAACAAAATTACCTCTCTGTTTCACACACCACTGTAATTGTAAAAAAAAAAAAAAAAAATCCCAATCAACAAACCCCAACAAAACCAAGCAAAACCTCTAACACTCCAAAGCAGCCTCTCATGAGTGCAGCAAACTCCACCTTACACACTCTGACATCCTTCAGAGTTTCAAGTGCTATGCTGCTGCTTCTTCCAGGCTCACAAATTCAACAGAAAAGCCTGAATGAAAGGTCAAAGAAGAGGATAAAACCTACATATGAGAACGTTCAGAACAGAACGTTCTGAACAGAACAGAACAGAACAGCTGCTAACTCACAAATCCTTCTATTGCATGGATCAAAGTTCAGAGGCACAGACACCTTGAATGCTGTATGGCTCAGACAGTGCAGAGATACATTGCAGGTAGCAGCAGCTACCTCAACAAGAAGCTTAAGCCTATACTGGTGAAAATGCACCATGTGCAAAGATCTGTCCTTAATCTCTCTACTGAAACTGGAAACAGAATTGTTAGTTATTATCCAGGCTGTACTGGGGTCACCCACTGATAATGAACCAGACTAAGATCACTGTTTGAGTAAATTAAATAAAGGCAGGAACATAATTTTTTCTTAACTAGCTTTTATGGGATGATAACAGAGAAGAACTGAGATAAAAGCAGAACACTAGGGGATCTCCCACAAAAGTCTCCATTAGTGATGCTGAGACTTTATCTATACCTTTACTAAGCAGGGACTGGTACATTTATGAAGTAGATTTACTTTTCGGATGCAAAACTGAACTTGGAATAGGAAGGGAATTTCTCCCAGGACACACAGCACATGGAACAGACTGAGTAGGAAAAGGATACAACCCGCACTTCATGTAGAGCCCACTTCTGCTTCAGGAATTCAAGGAGGCTGGAGACCTTCCGATGTAACTCCACGATCATCCTGTATGCATGAGAAGCAAAGCAAGGGAACAGAGAACAATTGTCAGCAGGAGCTCCAAGTCCTAACCTTGATGCTAGAAGGGGAATTAAGGAATAAACTGGCATTCTATAATGCCAGCACAAAGAACACTCCCAAGCGCTAAGAAAAAAAGCTACAACAAAACCAAAAACATACGTTATCCCACAACTTTAAAATCTAGGTTAACTCACAACTGTGACAACTCACACATTCTAAAAGCCTGTCAGATAAACCTGACTTCCATGATTCAAGAAACTGTTTTTTTCCAGATGGAAGAAGATAGGAAAAGATGGCAGGACTTAGCTGAACTGCAAAAGTGCATTTCAAGTGCAGGCAAGGCATGAAGCTACTATATCAAGTATAAAAAGAAAGAGAAAAAGGGGCAAAAAAGATAAACAATTACTTTTTGAAAGCATTTTACTAAATAAACCTAACACAGAGAAGAGAATGGATATTTTTATCATGATCTTTGGTCACTACACTGAAGTGCTGCATTTGAAACAACACTCAACATCACAGAGGCCTCATGTTTGCTGTCCCAAGTTCTGGACTAGATAGAAGTACCAGGATGAACAGCCACTGATGATACTGAACAGCTGCACCAACAATGTTTTGCAAGGGAGAAACTACAAATACTTTCCATGCTGCTTTAATCACTGGGTGCAGGTGAAATGTTCAGAGCCTTGGTGCAGGCACCTCTGACCACTGTGTATATTCCCTTCTCTCTGTCTACGGTACATACAATACAAATTTTAGTAGAACCAAGGCTACTATCTCCATTTTACTTGCCCTCTGCTCTGACATTAACATGGCACAAACTATACTCATCTCCAAAGCTAGTAGCTCCTTCATTACTGAAATTAAAAGATATAAAGAACAATGGTAATCTAATTTTCCCACGTGATAACTCATGTTTACAAACCATGCACTGGTTGGACAAAGGCTTCAGACTAGGTACACTTAGGCCAACTGCATTATCAAAGATGAACTGCCCAACTGGCAAAGAGAACCCTGAAGAAAGAGGAAGGGGCTAGGATGCTGCTCATCTATTTCCCTATCCTGAGCACCACAATCAGTTCTCCATTACCTAAGCCGTGGGTTCTGGGCAAGACTCTGTACTCGAGCCCATGCGTGGTTATTCCGTGGCTGCAACTCCACAGGGACCTTGAGGGGAAGTCGTACTGGCTTTTGGTCCTCTTCATCACTTACACCTGAATGGAGACGAAGCACAAAGAGTCAAAGCAAGGACAGCTCAGTCACAACACTGTGTGCTCAGTTACACAACACAAAAGATCAGACCTACATCATCAGCACCTATAGACAACTCAGGCAGCTCAGCTTCATTAGTGGAGCCTGCTTCCTTAGTTTACCTTTTGTTTCAATATGCTCTTATCCTTGGACACTGTAGTGGTACTGGGGATTTCAGTTGAGCAAGCAGTGTCAAAAATCAGATGTCTGGAAACTTTGAGCAAGTACAGTATTTCCAACCTTTGAACAGCCTGATTCTACTTACTTGGGAATGAGGAAGAAAACAAAAAACCCAAAATGAAATCATAGATAGCTGAATAGGACAAAGTAAAAAATTTGAAAATGTTCAATGCTAAACACTATACTGCTGCTGATTCACTAGGACCTTCACATACAGTGAAAGCAGTAGTGAACTGGTCTGGTGTGAGTATTTTCTTTTCAAGTTAGCTGGTAAGAAAACTGGGTGAGTCCTGAAGTTACTGGGGTTATATGAGCAAACAGGCCAAGACAGAATACTATGCCCAGGACAAACACGCAACAGCCCAAATTCCCCTGCCAGTGATGGACACACTAGAACAAGCCTTCTCACTTTCTATGCTTCCAGCCATCTTCTAGAACACCCTCACATTCCAGCATCTTTTACTCACCATCTGGATCACAGAGCTTCTTCAAAGCCCTGCACATGGGAGCTTTGATACGCAGGTTTCTGCCTTTGTAACGAACAGTTGTAGCCCTGGATATATGGAAAGAGAAGTACTTAGAGGAACCAGTAACAACAGTATGTGAATACAGACCTATCCATCTTAGGCCCTGTCCTCTTCACCATCTTCATATATGACTTGGACACAGGACTGGAAGAGATATTAAGCAAGTCTGCAGACGGTACAAAATTGGGAGAAGCTGTGGACTCCCTTGAAGGCAGTGAGGCCCTGCAGAGAGAGCTCAGCAAATTAGAGGACTGGGCAATCACCAACCATGTGAAGTTCAACAAAGGAAAGAGCCAGATTGTGCACCTGGGATGGGGCAACCTTGGATGTATGGACAGACCGGGGAATGAGATGCTGGAAAGCAGTGCTGCAGAAAGGACCTGGGAGTTCTGGTCAAGGGCCAGTTGGAGCTGAGTCACCAGTGCCCTCCAGCCAAGAGAGAAATCCTTGTTCTGGGGGCACCAGGTTCAGCATTGCCAGCCAGGCCAGGGAGGGGATTTGCTGCACTGCTTTGCACTGGAGTGGCCTCACCTTGAGTATTGTGTGCAGTTTTGGTCACTACCATAGAATAAAGATATTAAACTATTGGATAATGTCCAAAGGAGGGCAATGAAAATGGTGAAGGGGAAAGCCATATGAGGACTGGTTGAGGGCACTTGGTCTGTTCAGCCTGGAGAAAAGGAGACTAAGGGGTGACCTCCTTGCAGTTACTACTTCCTCATGAGGAGGAGAGAAGGGGCAGACACCAATTTCTTCTCTGTGCTGGTTACCAGTGACAGGACCCAAGGAAATGGCCTGAAGTTGTGTCAGGGCAGGTGTAGGTTGGATATCAGAAAAAGCTTCTTCCCCCAGAGTGCTTGGGCACTGAACAGGCTCCCCAAGGCAGTGGTCACAGCACCAACCCTGACAGAGATCAAGAAGCATTAAGACAATGCTCTCAGGCACAGTGTGACTCTTGGGGATGGTGCTATGCAGGGCTGGAAGTTGACCTTGATGATCCCTGTCCCTTCCAACTCAGCTTATTCTGTGATTCTGTGATCAGGGACGCAGAGCAAAACACCACCATGGCTACAGTAATGAATACAGAAATGTAAGGCTCTGTAGTGCAAGTTCACAGAGCATTCAGTCTTTCCTATCACCTTACTTTTCATTGTGGAAGAGCTACTCTTGTGACTCTCTTCTTCCAGACTTCCATGAAACACTTGGTTGTCCACTCAGGGAGGGACTTCTGTTTTATAAGTGGACCAGGATCATCTTACTTTGGTTCAAGAGTACCCTCACAGACAACTGCTTCATAAAAGACAAGTGGTTTTGATTTAGTCTTCCCTTTATACTCATGACTCTTAATTATAGGACGAAAGAGTCTGAAGACTTTGCAGTCATTCATTTGGAAATATGATCACCATATCTGGTGCAGACATGAGGTCTAAGAGCTTGTGCAAAAACCTGAACAAAGTAACTTTTTACAGTATGATTTCACTGGTTCAGTTTTGATATCACTAGCAGTTTCAAAGATCCTTAAAGGTCAGAGGTCATTTTTGTCTTCACACTGTGAAATGACCTGATTTCTTCACTCCATCAGTCCTGTTTTCTTTGGAGGGATTTAAAAGGCAGACATTGAGCCCAATCAAATTACCAATGGCAGTATTACTACCTAATACTCGAAGCATTAAGGATCAGCTGGCATAGAAGCAGCAGGATTGAATGCAAGTCCTTGCAGTAAAACAAAATAAATTATAAAGAATATTCCTATGCTGTAAGTAAAACACCATCATGCAGGAAGAGCAGTTGTCTACAGTGCTAAGAGGAAAATTTGCAAAAGGGCAGCAGAAGTGAGGGCAGACCTGAGAAGATGGAGCTGATGGGGTGAGCAACTCAAAAGTTTCAGTTACTGAACTGTGAACTTCTATAGATTTGGAATATCCCTGGGCTGGAAGGGCAGATTTCTTTTCAATTTAATTATTGGAAACAAGAATTGTTTGAAGACAGTTGGTCCCACCAAGTCCAACAGTGTAAAGTCTCTGTCAGTGTCTTCCAGTGTAAATAGTCTTAGAGAGCGACACAGAAACCCTTGCAGATATCTAATCAATAAGTTAAGGACGAAAGTTAAAACCTCCTCCTGGGCACCTCAGCCTTAGCATGAGACTCCATATCCTCTTGTATTTATCCTTATATTAAAGTGTAGATATGATTTTATCAGAAAATCAGCATTTTGTACAATGATCTTCTTCCCTATTTGTAATCTGTTTTAATACAGCAAATTCTTTTCACTACTTGTGCAAGCTGAGAGTCTCCTCCTTGATTTTAGCTAATGCAATTCTTTATTATCAAGTGTGCCCTTGAAGCATATGAGTGAAGAGTTAGAAATAGCATTATTATTATTATCATCATAATTATTATCTTGACAGTTATAACAGTACAAGTAAGAAGGGGTCTGGGGAGAGAAACAGTTTTTATATTAACTGATATGACTATATAAACCAATCAAGTTTTGTGGAAATTGTTTAATCACATGAATGGAAAGTTATTGAAACAAGAGCCTGGCTACTCAGAAGACTCAGAAGGTTTGATCTGACTAAAACAGCTGAGCTAATTGATCTAAGAAAAAGAAGAAAGAAGTGCTGCTGTTCATTTTTCATATTTCCTATTTCTGTTCAAGAACCCAGCTAGTTGGTCATAAAGCATTTATTGTTGAGTCAGGCTTCCTAGTGGTTGTTTGGGCTCCATTTGTCTGCCACCTGTGCAGGTGGACCTTGGGCTGCAGGTTTCCACCATCTGTTACCATGGAGCAGCTTATAAATGAACATGGATCAGCATCACAAACTCACAACTCTCTATCTGTGCTTCAAAGGGCAGAGAGATGAGAAAAAAACAACCAACCCAACCAAAACTTAAGATAAAAGACAGAAATGAAGTGTGAAAAATCTAAATATACTATGGAAAATATATTATTTGAAAAAAAAACAAAACAAAACAAAACAAACCAACGAAACACTAGGAGGAAAACCACATTGGAGAAAACCAAACAACTGCAAACCTGCTGATACCTATATGGAGAAGCAGGAACTACTGCCTTCCCTGAGCATGAGGGGAAATGGCACAGTTCAGAAGTCAGGAACCAAAGTACACCATTCAGTAAATGAGGAAACACAGAGCACACATAAATGTGAAAAACCATTAAAGACTTCCCATGCAAGCTTTCACCCTGCCACTACAGAACTCTTCCACAACAACAGTGATCAGTGTTATTTTCATGGTTCCCTCGCACATGCTTTAGAATATCCCAGCTTGCTACATTCATGTGTTCTGCTTCTCCTAATTCCCTTTTCCATTAAGTACGCTTAGCTTCAAGCAATCTAAAGAGTCTAAAGAATAACTTGTTATCAAACTAATATAAAAGCAGATATATTTAGACTATAATTTTCTAATTGAAATCTGTAGCTGGGAGGCTGGAAGAAAACTATTTCTACAAATTTAGGGGAAAGCGCAGTAGAACAGTCTGTCTGCAACAGAACTACTTTTAGCTTCAAAATCCTTATTTTCTTCTGTTACCTAGATTCTGGATGTCTCCAAATGCAGAAAAGGGTAAGTCTTAAAAAAAGTTACTCTACTGACTATGCATTCAGAATTACCAGTCTGACTTGACACCAAGAGCATAACCTGCCTACTTAAAATGGTTTGGTTTATATAATATTTTTTTCAGTATGAGCTGTTATCTTATGATCAAGATTTTTAGAGAGTTACAGATTTCCCCTCAGCATGCCAAAGAGCTTTCCCAAGGAACTGGAAGACAGTGAAGAATCACTCCTATCCCACATAAAGTACGTTCAGAATCTGAACCAGACAGAACAACTAATGCCTGTTAATGGCTTCTGTCTTTCTTACCTTGTGTTATAAAGAGCCTCTCAGGTTGCGGGGTAAAACCACATACTCTACAAGACACTGAAGAGTGCTCTGCTTAACTGGTGCACTATTACTTCTTTAATTAGGTGTTTCTTGTGCTTTGTTTTTGTTTTTTTTTTAAATTACCCAAAATTCCTACATATTTACAAAGACATCGAGAAAATATTTGTATTCATTCATATGTAGTTTTTTATTAAATGCAAAGAGTGTTGCAAAACCTAAGTTAAATAAAAATGCTTCCCTCCTAAAAATGAAACAAAACAACAAACCTTCAGTTTAAGTTTATTTAAATTAGTTACTGAGCAGTTCTGCTATACCACTATAAACCTTTCTGTCTTGTTATACATCCTAATCAATGACCTAATAAATGTGTAGTAAAATTAAAATGCTGTAATAAAAATCTTAGCACAAAGGACTGGACAGAGTGGTCCTGTCTTTCAGCAGCTGAAGTAGGCCAGTGCTTCCCTGAGTACACTAACTACTCAGAACAGTTACAGAAGCTGATAGAATAATTCTTAGCTCCCCTTTGCATTTATGAAGATGTAAACGGTGATCTATTTTCTGCAAGATTCCCCATTTATTCAACAACTCCTGTACCACTGGCTGTTGACCAGCCTCATTTGCCCGTTACTGACATTCTGAAGACAAGTACACAGATACTTTGCCAGTACTTACCAGAGCCAGTTGATTGGAGTTGTCAGGCACTCCTGACCTGGATTATAAGCTCTAGGAAGCTAGGAAGCTTTTAAGTATGGTTTTCTTATGAGTCCCTGACAGGGTCATTTGTTTTTCCACGCTCCATGAAATTAGTACAGAAACCAGAGATGCAAAACAAGCACTGAATTAGAGCATGTAACTCCAGGGTCAGGAGTCATGCTGCAAATAAATTGCCAGGTAGCTCCTCACAACCTTTCTTGGCTTTTCTTACCAATTAAATGAAGAGAATCCTTACCTACTTAAGGAACAGATCATCAGAATAATGCATGTTCACATTCCCCATTTTTAATCACTTTGGTTTCACTTTCTTTCACAGCTTTCCTCAGTGACAAGCCTTACAAAGTGCATTGCATTCAGAAGAGGAGTGTCACACTTGAAAGAAACATGTTAGGAACTGGAGAAAGAACTGATTATAGATAGGGAAGAGGCTCATAGAATTGTACCATCCCTGAGCAAGATGGGAAGTTGAACCAACTGAGGTTTATGCAACATGTTTGCTTCTGGGAGCTATGAGGCTGCCCTGCACGTGCAAGTGGTGCAGACATCCAGGTGGTAATGAAGACACAGTTTGCTCTTCTTCAACTGATGAGGTTCACCACCAAATGGGGTAAGGGATGCAGGAGGAAAAGGGAAGCAAAAATGGGTCTCCCAGATGTAGATAAAAAGCTTATGCAAAAGCAACTAATTCTGAACTGGTTAATGTTATGTACACTCTTGATTTTGGCATAGAAGATTAGCATTAATACCTTCAAATGCAAGATTCCTGTTCCCAAAATGGCTTGTTACAAGACTGGCTTTCATGAAGTAAACACCTAGACTTCACAGAAATCACTAGCCCTCATTAACAATTAATCAAAAGAACTAAGGCCTGAATCATGCAAATTGATAAACTGATACTACAGCTCACTAAATGTCATTAGGCTCATTTGTTATGCTTTCGTTTGTTTGGATAACCCAGTATAAGAAAGGCGCTCTAGTATAGCACAGAGTGACTAAACCAACCGCTGAGACTCTGAACCATAGAGATATTCAGGAAACTACAGATGAAGGCTCATCCCAGGTCCACTTTAACTGGTAACTCCAATTTAAAAAAGTAATTTGCTTTAAGAATAATGCCATTAAACATACTGCTCATAATTTTCCTAATTGTACAAAACCCAAACTACATGGGAATTTCTCTTCTAATTTAAAAACTTGCAGTTAACAGAAGAATGACAAGTGATTCAAGCGTCACATTGAAGACTGTCAACACAAGCACACTGTATAAACAGCATCTCCCAGGAGAGGAAAGGTTGTTCAACTCCTAAGAAACTGATCTGGAAACTCCATTTGAGAACACAAGAAAGGTACAACATCAAGTATCCATATTTTGCAAGGTAAAGGCAAAGACTGCAGCTGCTGAGGGGGCAAGCTCCTGCTCCTGTCTACAGTCAAGTTTACTTCATCAATAACTTGTCTGCTACGGTGAACACCCTAAAAGCAAGAATGTAAAAGGTAAAAGCAGACCTGTAAGAGACAGAAAATAATGATTTTTCAAATTACTTTTAAAGATGGGGTTAAGGAAACATCAATGCCTCCTAAGTAATCACATGCCTTGTCCTTTGAAAGAGATTTCACTTTAAAACACATAAATTCTAAAAGCTGAACTACTTTGGAAAAATTTATGCACAAATACATCAGGTATACCCTCATTTATAATAATACGCAACTTCTAACCCCTTCTGCATTCTAGGAGTACATTGAATCATAGACTGCATCCCCAAATCCCACAATACTCTTTAGAAGTGAAAGAGAACATTGACTCTTAATGTCAAGGAGATGCAAACGTCACTGGAGGGCTGAGGCCTCCAATGTGCTGAAAGGTCATTTCAGGTCTGAAAGTCAAGACTCGTGAGCCCTGCCTTCCTGCAAGAAGGACATTAAGGGGCTGGAATGTGTGCAGAGATGGGAATGGAGCTGGGGAAGGATCTGGAGCACAAGTCTGATAAGGAACAGCTGAGGGAGCTGGGAAAGGGGCTCAGCCTGGAGAAAACAAGGCTCAGGGGGGACCTTCTGGCTCTCCACAACTCCCTGACAGGAGGGTGAAGCCAGGTGGGGGTTGGGCTCGGCTCCTAGGGAACAAGGGACAGGACAAGAGGAAACAGCTTCAAGTTGTGCCAGGGGAAGTTTAGATGTATACTGGGAAAATTTCTGCACTGAAAGTGTGGTCAGGCAGTAGAACAGGCTGCCTAAGGCAGTGGTGGAGTGACCATCCTTGAAGAGATTTAAAAGACCTATGGATATGGCACTTGGGGACAGGAGTTAGTGGTGGCAGGGCTGAGGTAATGGTTGGACTTGATGATCTTGGATTCCAACCTAAATAATTCTATGATTTCCCTGAGTAAATCCACAAGTAAGTGGATTCACTCAGGGAAAGTGAGTGTAGCTTCTGTAAAAAATTCTCATTTATTTATTTTATTAAACTTAACCCATCATTTCTTATTATTAACAATTAATGGCTTCACGGAAAAGGGGAGAAATAGCCTAATACAAAACAAGCTAAGAATGGAAAACATCAAACTTCAGCTCTTGAAAATTAAAAAATGTCCCAAACTTTGGATGATCAATACAACATCCAGCTGAACAACACAGTTTTATGAGTTTCAGGAGTAAGTTCTTACTTACCCAGCTTGAATGAGCTCATTGAGTTTAGCTGCATTCTTGTCATCCATACCTTTTCAGTAAACAAGATAACACAGTGAATTAGGATTTACACTGTTAAACCCATGGCCTTCTCTGTGTCCTGCCGGGTTTTCAAAGCTATGACATTTTATTCTCACATAGGATTAACATGCATAAATGCACTGTAACATAGCTCTTCTCGAAAGTTGGTATTTTCATAACATGCAAGCTTTACGTGATCATTGCCACAAAAATTACTTTTTACACATGGATTAAATAACCCTAGTTTAGGTACTACAGCCATCTTTGAACGTTGGGCTTTAATCTGACCCTGGGTTATTAAAAAGCAAAGCTTCCTCTTGCTCAATCTCTGTTACTAAGGCAGCAAGGCAGAATGAAACAGCACCCTAGGGTTAACACAACAAAAGAATAAATAAAAATAATAAAATGCACATGCAACCCTCACTGTTTTGTATGCATTATAGAGCATGTTTTTAAACAGACATTTTGGTAACTTGATTTATATGACAGTTAGGCCCAGATCTATTCCCTGAACAATCAACCTCCCTCTGGCAATGCTAAAAGTATTTCTGGAGTGTTTTTGTGTCTCAATAGCTCTCAGTAAGTCTTCATCATTTCTGTGACTGTGAATACCACAAGAGGAAAAAAGGGGAGGGGGGGGGAGGGAAAGAAGAAACTGCTTTCCATGGCTACAGAGTAGACCTGTCATAAGTGGGTGTACAGTCTTGCATCTTGAGTACATTTGGTCTTGGAGACAAGAATTTTTTAAGTGACAGTGAGTAAAGTATGTAACCAAGTCCCAAAGTTCTAAAAAGACAGAAGCACAGGCTGCAGGCATTGCCATGGGGACTATGTGAAATCTTACTCCCAGTCATGGCAAGAAGGGGCTGCTGCTAAAAGAGATGTGGGTACACGAAAGAAACACTAACACTGATCTCTGCTGACAGTGCAATGTGCCTTGCTTCTGCACCTGCTTTGTCATCAAACAGCTCAAAATTGCTTCTCCAAGTTGAGCACTGCTTCTCCAATTAACACACTGGAGATCTTTAAACAAACAGAATAAAGTCAGTATGAACATTCACAACAGTGAATAATGAATTCTCGTTCATTACCTGTTATGACAGCAATCCCAGGTAAGGGAATAACATAGCAAAAAACCTTTCCCAAATTCCCACAATCCTTTTAGGAATTGTACATGTTCACTCATGAAGACTTTCGTGTCCATTTCACCTTACAACTAGTATGACTTCACAAAGAAGTGAAGGTATTTTGATGGCTTTCCATGTCTCACGAATTAAACAAAGCAAGTAGAAGATGCACTATGATGTAACACTGACTGTGCAAAAAGCCTGGGGACAAATGAAAAAATACATGGATAAAAAGGTGTATGCACACGGACTGGCACATACAAGGCACATTTCTCTGCCCATTCTTCAAGGCAGTCAGGTCACAGCTCTCTCTGGTCTGGAAGCCATGAAAACCATAGGAACCATGTCCTGGGGCTCATCCCCTCAGTGTGGACAGTAGGGTAAGGTAAGGATCCTCTATTCTACTCAGGTGAGATTCTACCTGCAGTTCTGGGGGTCCCAGCATATGAAGTACTTAAAGAAGGCTTAAAAAAAAGACAAGGAAAGACTTTTCAGCAGGGCCTGGAGGGACAGTACAAAGGTTGATGGTTTAAAACCACAGGAGGGGAGATTTAAAACATATAATGAAAACATTTTTTATTATGAGTGTGGGGAGGCTCTGGCACAGGTTGCCCAAAGAAGCTGTGGGTGTCCCATCCCTAGAAATGTTCAAGGCCAGGTAGGATAGGGGTTGGTCTAGTGGAAAGTACCCCTGCCCATGGCAGGGGGTTGGGATAAAATGGTCTTTAAGGTCCCTTCCAATCCAAACCACTCTGTAGTTCAGTGAACCTAAGCTCAGGTATGTTGCTAATGCAATTAATCAACTGCCAGCAAACAGCGGAGCGTTGTTACGGCACATACTCCTCCATCTCCATTCATCGATATGGACAAAACTGGACTCTGGGACTGACAAGGTCAGAACCCATCTTGCTTAGCCAGTAAAGTTGTTTCCAATTATGGTTTGTGCCTTTTCATCTTCAGGTTACAGTGAGCAAATATTTAGAGAAAAACTTTGAAAAAGATACCATCCCAGATTTTGACTGCATGGGCACAAATAATTCTGGGTGTAAGTAGTATAATTTACACCCTTAATTGCTTAGGTTTCAATAATAACAGAATAGACAATCTCAGTTTTGTGTATGTTTTCCTATCACCTGTGAGCAATACAGGTACAGCATTTTGCAGAAGATAAAACTAAAGAAATCTATCAAAGTGGACTGATCCAACAGACTAAGAAGGTATGTAAAAATAAAAATAACAATAGTCAAGAATTCAAAAGTGGAACTGAACTAGACACTGCGAGCCTCAAGGGTAGTAACTTCTGATTCTACCATGTAAAAATAACCTGAAGTCATTTATACTCACATCCCCCGATCTTTTTCCTTAGTTCCCCATAGCAGATTAAGCCATACAGCTCCAGGGAAGATTTTTTCAGCCCTTGAGAAAACACTAGAAAGCAGAAAAGGTGTCAGTGAGAAGCAGGTTGCAGATACGCACAGCTATATTGCAGATGCTCATTTCAACACTAGAAAGGAGAGGATTTATATTTTCAATGATGAGACAAATCACAAAGGCAAAATTAAGTTCTGGTTCAAAAAACACTATAATGGGATTGGTTCGCCAACTTCCTTTTTATGGCATTTTTTAGATTACAGGAAAACAAAGCAGTCTCCATGGAATTTCAGCAAATACGCAACTGCTCAATATGCAAAATAAAGCTAAATCATAATAAAGCTAGATCTAGTATCAACTGTTTACAAATTCTAAGGGAAATGTCCAGATGCTCCCAAGCAAATGCATACAGAACACTTTTACATGAAAATTCAGGGGTAGGTTTGGATTTTCCAGATGACAGATTTTTTTGTGCGCACAAACACACCATAAGAGATTTGATGCAGATTCTCAATTTTTACACAAAAAAATTGCTGACATTTTATTCAACTTCACAAGGGGCTTTTTTTGTCCTTTCTCTTCAACACACAAGATGCAGACATTACTGCTAATAGATCTAAAGATCTATGATAGCAAGGACAGTCTTGTCATTTACAAATCAAGTGAAAATATTTATTCTTATCTATTCATCAAAACTTTAGTTCTCTTTGATCTCAAAATCCAAGCACACGTATTTCTACCAATACTAAACCTAATCAAACTACTGCACTGATTGTTAAAATTCCTTCAGACAATGAGATTCTAGACCCCAAACATACAGATACATAACTTATTTTTTTTTAAAAGTTCTTCCATACTGTGTTCACTGTAACACTGGCTTTTAAATAAAATACTAATGGCTTCATCTTAAACTGCTGCCTTGTCTTGAAAAAAGGAACTCACAAATATACCTTGTGCCAGGTTGTTTAGATACTAAGGTCCTCCTTTAGGTAACCTAAGCTCAGGAACACAAAAGTTCATAAAGAACTATATACTCGTAGTATAGTATGTACTATCGTACATAACATGATACTAAGTGTATCGTACATGAGCTTTGCATTCCTTCAGCTTCTTTCTAGCCATATCCATTTCTCCTTAATGGGTTACTTTTAATAACTCATTATTTTTAATTTTTAGTGAGGTTTGGCAAGACCAAGAGCTGGGTCCTGCACTTTGGTCAAAACTCCCTGCAGCACTACGGGCTGGGGGCAGAGTGGTTGGATAATAGCCAAGCAGAAAGAGACATGGGGGTGCTGACTGACAGCTGACTGAACACGAGCCAGCAGTGTGTCCAAGTGGCCAAGAAGACCAAAGGCACCTGGCTTGGATCAGGAATGCTGTGGCCAGCAGGACAAGGGCAGTGATTCTTCCCTTGTACTCAGCACTGCTTGAGCTACACCTTGAGTGTTGTGTCCAGTTCTGGGCCCCCCAATTTAGGAAGGATGTTGAGATGCTGAAATGTGTTCAGAGAAGGACAACAAAGCTGGTGAAGGGTCTGGAACACAAGTCCTGTAAGGAGTGGCTGAGGGAGTTGGGTTGTTCTGCCTGGAGAAAATGAGGCTCAGGGGAGACCTTGTCACTTTCTACAACTCCCTGAAAGGAGGGTGTAGCCAGGTAGAGGTCAATCTCTTCTCTTATGCAACCAGTCACAGAATAAGAGGACACAGCCTTAAGCTGTGTCAGCGGAGGTCTAGGATGGAAATTAGGAAGTAGCTCACAGAAAGGATGATTGAACATTGGAATGGGCTGCCCAGGGAGGTGATGGAGTCACTGTCTCTGGAGATGTTTAAGACTGGATGTGGCACTTGGTGCCATGGTCTACTTGACAAGGTGGTCATAGGTTGGACTTTCTGATCTCAAAGGTCTTTTCCATCCTAGTTGATTCTGTGATAAAGAGATTGTATTTTACACTAGCTTTGCATTCCTTTAACTTCTTTCCACATCAATTTCTCCCTGACGAGTTATTTTTAACTTGAGAGGCTCTGACCACAAACTGTAGATGAATTTACTATCCAAAATTTTGCTGATATTTAGGAGTTGTTGAAAGACCAAAAAATTCAACCACCACAAATTGCCATGATTTATGCATCTTAGAATACACCATTAGAATGACCAGACAACTCTGGAGACTATTACTTAATCACAAGCTAATGGGAGAACTGACATTTTTGACACCTTAAAGTCAGAAGAACTGAATCTTACTAAAATCTGATCATGCTAAAATACATTTCTTTAGCCTGTTATTCAGATTAGGCCATGCACAGACTAACTTGAATTCTCTCTGACCATTCCTAAGTAATAAGAATTTGATAAAAATCCATTCTCAATTATAATGTTACTGTTATTAAACACCACCAGCAGTTTATCTGACTTCCTAATTTTGTTTTCATTAAACCAGTTGCAGAAGGAGGAAAAAGAATGGGAAGGGGAATATGGCACTGGGAATCTTAAGTTATCGAACCAATGGTACAATTTCAAACTTCTTTAAAGTGGGAGCAAATATGTCACCATTTACACTTGTATCGGACTGTTATTTGTTTCTACATTCCCCCAAGAATTGCAAAGTGGTGCTGGGTCAGTTTGCTTGATGGAGCCATGCCTGATTAATGTTTAGGCAGTTCTTGAAGGTGTGGGTATGTTCCCGAGAATACAAAAACATTTCCTTGAACCTGGTTTTTCCCCCCAGTATTAACAGCAGGATCTGCATTTACTATGGTGCGGTGAATTCACAGAATAGTAGTGATATAAACACCAGGTTTTGAAAAGCATTTTTCACAAAACACAAACCTTGATAGGGCCATGCTAACAAAAATAAGAAGTGAGACACTGTGAACTCCCTGTTCCTCCTTAGTATTTATTTCCTCACCTCTAAAAGGCTGGACGCCAACCCTTGCACCAAGCCCATTTTGGTGCATACTAACCATTGTCAAAGTCAATGTACTTGGAAATCTTGTGCCAGGTGCGGTAGTAGAAGTGCCGGACCTGCTCCTTGTTCTTCACCATGCTTGCTGGTTTGCCTTTCTTCTTGTATTTCAGGGCAATGTTGTTCTGGATAGCTTCAAAATCCTTCCCATGCTAAAGAAAGAATAAATCAAATAAAAATACTCAAACCCAAACTTGGATCTTGTTTTAAGTCAAATCAAACAATGTGAGGAACTTTGGGGTTCTTTGTGGGAAATTAGATTTCAATGGTCATAATCAACATTTTTGGGGACCAGAAATCAACTGTGAAAGAATGACACTGGCTTCCTTTGTTTTTTATAAAATGCAGTATGGATACCAAATTAATTACATTCCAATTTCTTTAACTGTTTCAAAATAAAACCAGTAAGTTGCTAGCAAATTAAAAAAATCACTCAATTTTACTTACAAATGTGTTAAGTAGCTGGACTGAAATCATTGATTTTCTCCCTGAGCATTCTTTACATTTCCTCTGCATTCCCCCCACAATATCTGACTAGAGTAAATGAAAAACATACCATATATACCAGCTGCAGTTTTATTTACAGTACATTTCATGTTACTGTTACTAGAAGTAAAAAAAATGAGTTTCAGAAGATTTGATTTTATACACATTAACTCCTGCTATCAGGAGTTATCACAAAATTTTCGTATTTAGAAAAGGTTGGAACTGATTTAAATACAAAGTATGAAAACCTCGTCTGAAAGGCAGTGGCACAAAATGAATGGTAGGAGGGACTGAACAAACTGAGTCTCAGATCCACCTTAAAACAATTTTTAAAAATTTTTCCTCACTATTCAAAAGAAGTCAGTGAAGTGGCTTAAAAATTACTTGATTCCCAGGAATATTACTGAAATTCAGGGAGTTAAAAAAAGAAAAGACTGTTTAAGTGTTCCTTTTGTCCACAAAACATATGTATGTGATACCATACCTATTATGAAAAAATAATAATTCAAAAAGATGCACATGTGCAAAGAAAACTCCCCATCACTGCTTTTGTTTTTACCTTTGGCATGTAGTTTCAAAACAGAAATGCTGTTGAAATAATCACAGGAACAGGACAAGCAGGAATCCATCATATACATCATAAGAGACAGAAGATAAGATGATGTAACTTTTCTTGTCTTTCAGCCCTAGGACTGAACTGGCCAAACATTAAACACAATTCTCTTTAGAACAGAGCAGCTTTTCTTGTTGGTATTATTACAGAGCAAGTGTGTTGCTTTTAATAGTTCAGATGGGGACATTATTTAATTATTTTCATTTGAAACAGAACCATAATTAAAGAACAACTGAATTTACTATAAACATTTATTAATAAAATTTAGAAATCTTTCCTGTGTATTTAAAGAAAAAAAAAAACAAACAAGAAACTTGACACTTTTGACACGTGGCTTGGACTGACAGCTGTTTTACAGCCCCGTGTATGGCCCTACAAATGCTCATCTGTAAGTGGCCTTCTGCTCCTGCCAATCTCACCCTAATTAACCTTCTTTAGGAATATCCAGACTCTAACCAAAGCCACTATGTCTGTTATTTTCTTCTACATGTACCTCATACAGTCCCTCAAAGAAAGTATTCTTGTCCTCCGTGCTCCATGACTCCCACTGCCGTCGGACCTTCTTCCCTTCTTCCTTCTCTCCTGATGAGGAACCCAGATTCCTTGCCGCTGACTTGGAATTCCCAGCAGGATTGCTGGGAGGAATTCCTGATGTGCCACCAGGTGCAGTCCCTCCATTATCTGCTGCTGTAAAAATCCAGGACCAGAGTGAATATTAAACCAACAGGAGGATTCATGGATAGAGGTAAGGGAGTAACTCAGAATTTTCTCCTTTTTCATTTGAAATACAATGGGCAAATAATGAGGTTCATTTTATAGGAATAAAATCTCAAAGCGCAAAAAACAAGGGGAAGATATCAATGGCTTCATTTTTTATTTCCAGAAGTAACACAGATAAGCAGGAATGTATCACAGCAGCCTCTACCAGATAACCCTTGCTGATGCTTATATGTAGGTGAGCTCTGCAGTCACCGCCCTGCAGCCAGGGGGAGCTCCTGAGCAGTGCTGAACAGGGAGCTGACCAATGGAGCAAAGTGATGTCCATGAGGAAAATAGGCAGGACAGTGACAACCTTGTCTTTGGTCTTGATCCTACTGCCTCCGCAGTAACTGTGGAAAGGGAAGGATTGAGAGATGTGGACTTTAGTTCATCACACAATGATAGATCAGCATTTCCATAATCTGATCCACAGTGTATGATCCTCAGAGCACCACCTCTGAGATGGCCCATCTAGGAAAACTCCAGCTATCCAAAGGACAGCAAGTCTCAACCCATTCTCCTTTCCCAAATCCTGCTGTGGCTTTCAGAAAATGGCACAGAGGTGTTATCTTGATTGTCCCTTTGTCAGTTATCAGCAAAGAACATGGAAAAAGAGGTATGAAGATTGGAAATACTAAAATGAGAATAATGCTGGATAAAACTGAGAGAATTTGCTGTTTACTCAAGTAGGGATCTGGAAAGAAAATGGGATGGAAAATCTACAAACAAAACATCATGCCTGGTTTGACACTGTGTATCAGAATGCTAATCCAGAAACTAAGGTAAACTCCCCAAAATGCACTCATTTTTTTCTGTAAAAATAGAAACATTCCCAGTAACTTATATTTCCAAAATAAATTATCTTCAATTTTATTTAAAAAAATTATTTAGGATTTGACTGTCCTTATCGATGCAGACATATACTTAATAAAACAGAAGTCTTTTACCACTAAACATTCATTGCTCATTATAAAGAATGCTCATTACACTTTCCTTTTCTCCAGTTACTGGCCTTTACATTTTGTGTTTTACCTCATGATATATTGGCTTGACTTAGTTTATTTGCTTATACACCCAGCCTGTACAATACAGCGGTCCCAAACGGTTTCCCTAACTTTTATACATATCAACATAATTCTCTCTTTCATATTTAGGCTTAAAAGTTCAGTTATCTTTCCAAACTCAACTACATGAAGCAGGTCTTTTTACCTGACAAAAGTAAAAAAACCCCATATATGTTATGTTTTATATATATACATATACATACATATATATCTCATTCAAGAACCCAGAGATCCCACTTTGACAATTCTAATAGTATTTTTTTTAAAGTATCAGAAGAATCAGATGTTACAGGCCCAGCATGCTTTAGAGATTTAAAGACTTGTATGTAAATCTTAACAAGTCAGTTGCAATTTGAAAGGAATTCCTTTGGGTGACAAAATAATATTTCTCCAAATCCTAGAGAAGGTGGTTTGCTCAAGTAACAGAAAATATTTGAAATCAAACCTGGAAGAGAACAAGATGTGTGAAAGTACATTTTTTCATGCATACAATAAATATTTACTTGATATAAAATATGATAATGTGACTATTTTGGAGTTAATGTTTCTTTTTTTAATTCTAGGGATGACTATTTGACTCTCTTGAAAAAATTACTGTCTACCACAGGGAGGCATGCAAGGCAAGACATGAAAAACCATTAGACATCTAGAAGAAAATGCACTTTTAAACAACTTCTCAAATAAACAGCTTCTTTACTTCCTAAAGTCTTCAGCCACTGATAAAAAAAATTGAAACTTAAGCCATTTAATTCTGGCACTGTGGAGGTAAATCCTTTAAAAAAATGAAAGCACAAGAAAAAAACTGAGCACTTTAACAGATGGCTGAGAAGAAACCCAACACAGACACAGAACTGACACTTCCTCATTCTGCAAATGTGAGATTGGAATATCACAATTTTCACAGTAATGAAATACAGATCTTTGGTCAAGAAGGGGGAAGTCAAACACGTCAGTCCCCAAACTCAATCTCCAATCTCCTATTGCTACCAGCTCCCAACACAGAAGACGTCCTTTATCAGAAGACAGGTACAGGATTTCAGTCCAGAGTCACTATTCTGATCACAGATCTCTAACTTCCGAGAAATCCTTCAGAGGAACAACGAATGCAGGATTTGGGGGTTTCATTTGTGTGCTGGGTGGTTGGTTTTTGTTTGGGGTTTCTGGGGGCGTTTTCTTTTTTTTTTAATACTTAATCAAGTAAATAAAATCCTAAGTAAGAACAGATCTTACCAAGAATTTTCTAAAGACTGTTCAGTACACTTGGTACACATAAAGTTTTCATTATTAAAAAGCATAAGAAGCTAAAGCGTCAGTGAAGATTTTATGGTCTTATTGGAATTTAAAGTTCAGTTAATTTTCATTTACATTTTAATTGCAGGTAAAAGATGGACTGAAGAGAGTTCTATTGAAAATGCTGAGGACTCCATGAATTCAACTTCTACACAGGACACATAGCTCATAATTGATCTTTTGTTCCTTTATGCACACTTACTATTCCACAAGACAAAATGTAGTCCTGGGAATTTTATCAGAATCTTTTTTGTTTTAAACTCTTTTATAAATTAGCATCCAGACAATTGTTCAGAGTATTGTATAGGAAGATCTAAAAATCTGAATATCCTGTCACCTCTACAGAGCTCTTACGTGCCATTCCGTTTTTTCAGGAACAAAGGTGCTCTATCATTCCTTTGCATAAACTTTCTTACTACTGTGCATGGTAATATTTATTGTTGGGTTATCCCAATCCAACTTAGAGTATACTGAACCTTGGTACAGCAATGGAATGTACTGTATTCTAAAACAAAGAACTATACACCAGTTCAGGATAAAAGGCAAAAACAAGACCAGTCATACATCAATAAATTACCCCCATAAATTCATTACTTCAATGTGACTGTATGCAATTCTCGTTACATACAGAACAGCTAATGAGCTTTCATCCCCTCACTAAAGACTGACGATTCTCTTATTAATTCCCAATAATGGATGATTTAAAACTTCATCAATGCATTAAAACAATAAGCTCTCCTGAGGCCAGCTATACCATTATTGCTGCAGAATGCTGGGGAGAAGGAGGGGGCTCACTCTAACAACCTGCTGGGTTGTTTGTTCAATGTAAAGTCATTTATAGAAAAGACAAGACAAAGACAAGCTGGACATTCTCCCACTGTCTACTCATCTTGCATCTCCCAGCCAGTGACCTAGACATCCACACCATTAGAGCTGTAACAACTCCTTTCCTTCACTCTAGGTGCACCAGAACACCAGCACCTGTGTACAAGGTACAAGGCATTCATTTGGATTTGTAAGTTCCCAGCATTTTTCCCTCAGCCTTTAATACACAGTTTGCAAAGGCTTCAGATTTTTATACTCAGTATTTGAACTGCAACGCCCAATAAAATCATGGGTCAAAACACCAGTGTTCCAGAGAAATTTATCCATTCCTTTTGTCCAGAGTTCTCTACCCATCTATATGTCCCATTATTAAAACGTCATTTATCTGTGACTGGCATAATATCATAACAAACTACATTCCAATGGAAAAAGCTGTCTCCGTAGTTCAAAGCAAAACAAACACTTGCAAAAATTTATACAAAAACATTTAAAAACTGCAGTTTCAGAATCCAATATGAAAATGACAAACAATGGAATACACATGTTTAAAATAACAGACATTGATAGTATCAGGATCTCATCGTGACTACTGCCACAACTTCTTCCTTCTAGGTAGCATGTCAGAATTTGCCTTTCAGTCTTCCACTGACAGCTCTTACAGGCCAGCTGATTCGTATCTTCTGTGACAGATTACACACACAGAAAAGCTGGAATCCCCAGAGTAAATTCTCACTACACCCTTGTATCCCAACACACAGGCTGAGTTACAGGCTTAGGTCACAATGTCTTAACTTCTTCAGGAGTCACCAGTCACTGTAGGTGGAGCACTCATTTGGGAATACCTTTATAAACAAGATGGGGCATTCACACTCTTGCCTGGTGCAGTTCAAATGCTGAATGCAAGGACTAACTCACTCTCCAAAGCGTGGGATGCAAATGCCAATTTGTAACAGACAAGTTCCCCACAAGTCAACACTTCATTTTGCTAACTTTGTAACTGGAAAGGAAGTTTCCACCCTGCCTCCACAAGACACAGCATGGACACCTGAGAAAGACGAGTCTAGAACAGCTTACCTCTTACAGCAGGGTTATGCCATATAGTGCTCTTGTTGTGAATTAACATCCAAAGTTTGCAACGCATACTCACAGAATATTCTGAGTTGGAAGGGACTCACAAGGATCATGGAGTCCAACTCCTACATGAATGGCCCATACAGGAACTGAAGCTGTGACCGTGACATTCTTAGTACCATGCTCTGACCAACTCAGCTAATCTCAGGCTCAACTGGTAACTGTCCTACACAGACTAATGGTAGCCTATCTTCTCCTAACTGTTACTAGTTAGAAAATTAGAGATAGCTGAATGTGTTAAAAGCATAGAGAGTGTCAATTGTCAACCAGAGCCTTCTAACAAACCTATACTGAAGGCTTGCTTCTCTCTATGGACAGGATCTGTTTAGTAGATAATGTATCAAAGGCAGCACTATCTGAGTTAACCCAGAAGAGCTATAAAAAACCTCCATGGTTTATTATACATTTGGTCACTACCCCATCTCCCGCAAATCACTATCCTCTTGCTTTTCCCGAAGAAAATACCCATAAAGCTCAGTATGAAGTTCCACTTAACCCTGCAGCCTTGCAGGCAGGTACCTGTCAGAGCTCAGTACCTACTGCACAGAAGAAGAAAATCCTCTTCTTACAGTACAGGATGAGATACTGTGGAGTCCCGGTCTCGAGCCACTTCGAAAGGGAGTGAAGGAGAACTGGTGTAAATGGGATGGCAAAGAATTAATCATTTCAGGGTAGGATGGAAGGAGAGGTACTAAGTGCAAGTGAGATGGACAAAATTAAGGAGAATGTCAGAACAACGGACTGTGCCACTAGTTTTTAAACAGTGGTTCATGTCCCAGAGAAATGCTAGAGGAGTAACATCTCAAATAATGGTTACAATATATTCCTGCAACCCATTAACTCAGTACGATACAATAGAACACATTGTAAGTACATACATCAGGTTTTTTGGTATCTATATCCTCTCTACAGAAGATAGTAGCTGATTTAACCCACATGCTACCAAACATGAACTTTTGGCATGCTGAAACAAACTAGACTGCTTTTTACCAAGTTCTATACCATGCCAAAAGATTGAGCACTTTAATTCAACTAAGCTTTCCGCTGAATAAGTCCTTTTTCAAAAAAGAACTGATTATTACCTCAAAACAAACCCAAATACTTGTTTGAGCCATTCTACACATTTTAGGAATAAATCCAGAACAACATCATGAAAGACATCTTTAAGCTTCAGCTCATCACCATAGGCTAGTCCTCCTGACTTCATTCTGCATTCAGAAAATGGATAAAAACACGAAAATGGCAATACTTTAGTTCTACAAGCTACATCTACAGCACATTGTGGCAACGTATTCCAATATTCCTTTTACCAACGTGGTCACAACATACACACGCATACATATTCCATCCACTCTGGCTTCACGGACCAAAGCCTCAAAATACACCTTTAACACCTGTGCTCAGCAACCATGTGGCATATTGGTGTTTGAGAAGCAAACTCTCAGAAATCCCTCTTTTTCAGCAACCTTAACTTGGTCTGCATCTCCTCCCTCAACAGACCTCCCTGCACTCGAACTCCCCCAATAAACTGTCTTGACACCACTAGTCCTTCAAGTTTCTGCTATGGTTTCATGCAAGTTACTTGAAGACTTCCTTTCAAGCCTTCATGCTTTAGAAGTCATCCATCAGTTGAGGTGTAGACTACAACCTTGAAAATACAATTAAAAGGTGATGAACAGAGTATGATAATAATTCTAAAAAAATACAGAGATTTAGATATTTGTGCAGGAAATTGGATAAACCATCCCACAATTCCAAATGGATTGGCTACTGAAGTGAAATAGTTTCCAAACTGTATTTTACTGTACTGCTTCCTATGTAATTTTTGCCCCAAACTCAAAAGTGCATCTCAGTACACAAAAGGCAAGAGGCAGAATTCGAAGGTGCAATTAAAGAGTACATCAGGGCAATATTAGCAGCATGTTTACACACTCCACGAGGCAGAACTTGGGAATTATTATGAGCAAACTTCCCAGAACCACAGTAAGATAAAGTTGAAAAGTCAGCAGCTGCTGAGTGGGAACACTTTTTTTACAGTTTACAGCCAAGTTTATCAATGATTTGTCTGCTACAATTAAGGACCCTAAAAGCATGAATGCCAAAAGTAAAAAGGAATTTGCAACACAAAGAAAAAAAAAAGCTATTTTCAAAACTTCTCTGAAGACAAACCAACACCTGCTGAGCAACTACAATTTGAAAGAAAGTGCATTGATCACACTCCTTCAAAATTGGCAAGTGAGAGTCTTCCTTTCAGAATACAGACGTTCTACAAGTAGAATCACTTGAATAAAATGTTAAGGGTTACACAGCATTACTGAATGCCTATGACAAAAACAAGTTTCTGGTTTCACTGGACCAAGCACAGGCATGGTCTGGTCACTCCAGCTAGCCCCTGTCAGAGTTACTTGTGCAGCCATCACCTTGACTTTGACATAAACAATGCAAAAGCTTCCAATTTCAGAGCTGATGCACTCCAGCTTTTCATCATTTTTATACTTACAGAGGGAGGAGAAAGTTAGTGGGACAGCTAATGAAAGGATTTAAGTCCAATCTTTATTAGTCATCTCCACCCTTCCATTCATTCCCTATCAGAAGCTGGCTCTGTGAGACACTTCACTAGAAACACAGAGCACTATGAATTCTGATCACAAGGCATTCCACTAGGGAGAATTTAGACAAGCCTGGAAAACATCTCATTAGGCATCTCTGAACATAAAGAGCTCAAATTAGAAAGGATCCTGTTCCATGGCTCTGTTCTCCAAAATCTAAGAATTATATTCTCAACCATATCAGAGAATTCAATCAATAGGACACATTCACACCAAATCTGGCCAGGCAGAGCTGTGGCTGGTCTTAAAATTGAAAAAGTGAAAGCACAGTCATAATTCTACCACTGTCACTCCTGATGAATTTAAGAAGTTCTCCCAAACCTGACAACATGGTACAGTGATTGCAATCCATGACTGTTTACTAAGTTAATATTTTGTGTTCTGTATGTCATTTTCTTATGTTTGTTTTGGAATCTGAATTGCAAAAGTGAATGTAATTTCTTTTCCTCTTGTGTGGATATTCTTAGTGAAAAATCGTTCTGCTGCTCTAGAATTGGAAATAAATGTTCATGTACAAACATGAATATACACTTACACAAACATGTATTTGTTCACACACTTCTAAATCAATTGAATAATTTCAAATGGACATTTTCAACTTGTGAATCATAGACAAGATATATTTCAAAGAAACACCTCCTCACATCTAATACTATTTACAATCCTGGAATTAATTATACATAGCTAAACACTCCTGGATATTCCATTTGTTTGTTTATTTGGCTTCATGCAACTGGAAGAAAAACTATATAGGCCTTTCTGTTCTGTCCTCTACCACACACAGAGTTTTCATTTAACATTCAAGATATTAAAGAGGACTTACTAAGGTATTTAGAAATATTTTAGTCAATTATACCAATTGTCAAGTAACTGAGTTCAAAAACATTTTTCTGATATAACAATAAGTAATATATCCTGATTTGCACTGCTTTCTCACTGCAACACAATACTATTGTAACTGCAATGCTTACTTAATGACCAGCGTGTGCACACCCCTGAGATGGACAAGAGTGAGGTAACCTCCAAGACACATTTATGCTACATGGAATTATACTTCAATTTAGCAGACAAGAGTAAATTTCATTATTTTAAATGTTGATGCAATCTTTGAGTGCTCTTTTTCTCAAAAATTAACAGAAAATAACACTTGAGTACTTTAGCACCTGATATCCAAAATTAGGCTCAAGTACAGCTCAACTGCAGTTGAGATGTCATCAGTCACTGTTGAGCACACACAATAGCACCAAAATATTTAAATATTCCTGCTGCCTTCCAGCTACTCAAGTTAGAAACAGCGCCAAAAAAAAATCTAATTCTTGTCTCCAATGCTAAGTGGAAAAGCAGGTGTGCGTATCTCTATACCTACAGACCTTCATATGTATACAAATCAATCTTAATAAAAACTCAAATCACATAGATGCTCAAACTGTTGTGATAGAGAGAAACAGGACTCCCAACACCTTAGAAACAAATATGTCAATATGTGTATTTCATTGCTGTTTCCAAAATAATTATTTGGATAATAGAAATAACTGGGGGAAATCACCAATGTCTTGTGGGTGGGATTTTTTTCCTATGCTAACTAGCAACCAGTGAATATTTTGTTACTATCCAACAACAGAATTCAGAGTGCAGCCACCTGATTACACAGCTAGCTAGAGTCTGATTTCCTAATCAAAATACAGGAATTTCCCAAAACTCAAGAGAGATGAAATAAAGACATTAAAGATTTGCTTCAATAATGTAGAATTTTCCCTCCTCCACATAAATGTCCAGACCCCCCATTTCTGGAAGTGCAGAGAGGACAGTGGGCAGCACAGAAGCTGAAGCCTTGGGACACAAAGAAGATTTCAGCCATGAGAAACAAGCCCCAAAACACCTTCCCAAAACCAAACAAAAGATGGCATCCACAGAAAGAGAATGACAACCCACAGCCCCACAGGTGCCTCCCCTCTTTGCCATCACCCTTCCCTGCATGTTTTTAGGGTGTCAAAACACATTACCTTTGCCCTTCCCGGCAGTGCTGCTGCCAACCGAGGAGGATGCCTGGGAATCCTTCTTCAGTCTCTTGCTCTGCGGTCTGACACTGGACCTGAGAAAATGATGCTGGTCCTGGCTCTGGGAGGGCTGAAGAGAGGCAGGGGCCGGTGACAAGTTGGGGTTCGGTGGGGGGCTGCTGGTAGTGTTGCTGTTAATGATCTTCTCTTCTTTCTTTGTGCTGCTGCTGCCTGGAGCTGCCTCTCCTCCTCCTCCTGCCCCTTCTTCTTCCAGGGACTCCTCATCTCCTCCTGCTCTCTTGCCCAGCTTTTTCACCCCTTCCTCCCCGCTGCTCTCTCCCAGTTTCACTGTCATCCTGCGGGGGAGGAGAGGGAGAAAAGAGGGGGCAACACAGTCAGGCCAGGGAGCCCCCCGGGGAGGCAGAGAAACCCCTGGGCTGAGAGGGGAGAAGTTTAGCTGCAGAAATTCCTCTCAACATGGCCGCCGTTGTTTGTTACTAAATCCCCTTTCGTTTGCTGTCCCGACCCAACAACCTGTGCCGAGGGTGGGAGGGGGAAAGCCCCGCCACAACCCCTCCCAAACCGGCCCAAAGGGCAGCCAGGGGCCCCCGGTAGCCCCTCGTCTCCGTCCCGAAGTGCTCCGGGCCGCCCTTGGCCGAGAAATCGCCCGGCCAAACTCGGGCGTGTGGCAGCGCTCGCCAGCGCCTGAGGAGCGGCAGCCGCTGGGCCGGCGGAGGAGAACGGAGAAGTGCTGCTCCCCCATCCCATCCCATCCCATCCCATCCCATCCCACCCCTCCGCGGCTCCCGGGCCTGGGGCTCTCCTCTCTCCTCACCACGGAGCCGCGGCCCGGCCCGCCGCGGGGGGGGGATCCATGCTCCTGGATGCGGCGGCGGCTTCTCCTCCTCTGTGTGTGTGTCTGGGGCTGGGACTGGCCGAGGCTCCCGCTCCCCTCCGCCCCCACCCCGCACCTCCCCGCGCTCCTTTCCGCCGGGCAGCCCCGACCCCGCCGCCCCCGCCGACGGCAGCACCGTGGGCCGGGTCTGTTCTGTCACCGGGAACGGGCAGGGAGCGGCTCCCCAGGCCAGCACTCCTGCCTGCCACCTCTGCTGGGAGAGAATTAATGCCACCCCATTTTTTCCCATTTTTTCTTTTTACTTTGGAGAGCAATAAACTTCAGATGCATCTACAGCGGTTGTGCACCCTTGCCTCATTGCTCCTCACCATGCAGAGATCCTGGCCAACCAGGGCAGCCCTGAACCCTTGTGCCAAGGGAGTATCCCTGGGCTTTCAAAGGCATCTGTCAACTTTCGGATCTTACATTGGGACCAGTTGCTGGGATGACCACTTTCTGTGCTGACTTCACAAATCCTTTCAATTCTTAAGGCTTTTTCCAAATACTTGGAACAAAATGTCAGATATGGACACAAGCTTAAGGCATTAAATCACATTATCTGTTAAAACCCAACATCTGCTTTAGTTTTTCCTGAAGAGTGTAAGAATATTACTGACAGCATGTCTTAAAGAAGTCAACTTCCAAGAAAGAACCAGTTAGAGCACCCAGCAAGGAGCAGCACTTGGGATGCAGCTGTCTTGACACCATGGCAGGAGCCACCATCCAACTTCCATTTAGGGAAAAGATAACCAAGAGGAGGAAATTCTGAGTATCACAAACACTGGAATCACTACAGATTCGGCTGACACCAGGATAACGATTAACAAAGATGCATCAACATGATATGGCATACAAATTCATGAAGTTACTGCTTATGAGTTGTATTCCTACTATTAAAATTATATTTTTCCCTCTAATTTTCAGCTAAAACACTGAACCCATCCAGAATTGTGTTGGGCAACGTTTTGCTCCTTGAAAATGCTCAATAAACTGATGTGAACTGTGGATATAAACTCACACTGAAATTGGGTTATTTACTCACTTGACAGGTGCCTAGTTACAGACTGGTTCTTCACTCACCAAAAGCTACAGTTTCTAGTTATTTTGAGGACAGAAATATTCCAATTCTGACAGTGTGTGCTCAAAATCTTTGTGTAAGCAAGACTTAAGTAATTTCAAGTTTGGTTTTATTACTACAAATCAAACGATGTACCCAGCCACTGGCCTCCCCCAACAATTAGCGGGGGGGAAACAAAGACACACTCCTTGGGGACAGCTCCTTACAGGACCCGAGTAGCACACCGCAGGATCTGCCCCACTTCTCAACTGCTGGCTCCTTCCAGCATTCTGCCTAACCCGTGCAGTTTCCCCGTTATAGCCGCTTTCTCCTTTCGTTTTCACCTTCTTTCTCCTTTCCCTTTTTCTCCTTAACTGGAAATTTCTTCAGCCTAGCTGCTTTAGTCGTCTACACCCTCGTGGCCGTCCCTCCGCTGCCTCCCCGTAAGACCGCAGAGAGACGCGTTCCCCAAGCGCGGCCGGCCCGGACGGGCAAACGGGGCCGGACCGGTCTCTCCAAGGCCAGGCGCGTCCCGCCCCGCAGGCTCCATCCCCCGCCCCTGCCTCACCTGCCGCATCAATGCCGTCACGCAGCCTCCGCGCTCCGGCTCCGCCGCCGGCGGCTGCCTCGGCTGTTCCGGCACCCGCAGCCTCGGGGCTGCGCCCAGACCCGCCAGCTCCGGAGGCGGCCGGCGCGAAGCCCAGCGGCCCTCCCAGTTTTGCTGGCGGCGGCAGCCCCGCTCCCGGCTGTGGGGCCGACCTCTTCCCCGGGCTGCTCCGAAACCCAGCCGCGGTCCCAGCGCCGCCAGGCTCGGCCGGGCTTGGGCCGGGCTGGGGCCGTGGCGATTCCGGTTCCTCCTCACCCTGCCCGGGCCAGGGGCGGGGCCGCGGCGCGCGGGCCCAGCTGAGAGCGCCGGCTCTCCCCGCCCCCCAAGCAACGCGCCCCATTGGCCGGCGGCGAGCGGGAGCGAGGCGGGGGCGGGGTCACGGCCCCAGCGCGAGCCAAACAAAGCGCGGCGCGGGGCGCGTGACGAAAGCTCCGCGCGGAGGAAGAGGCGGCAGCGCGTGTCCGCCAGGGGTGGGGGGGCGAATCTCGAGCTCTGGCTGTTGATTGGCTGAAAGAAAAGCCAATGGAGAGCCCTCTAGCCGAGCCCTTTGGACGGGGTCCAGGATTCCATTGGTCAGGGAGCGGGTGATTTGCATGCGGCGCAGTACTTGTGGCTGCCGGGCGGCGGCGCTGCAGCTCTGCGCTGGTCTGTGGGGCCGCTCCTGTCGCCGGGGCTCGCTGCCTGGCGACACTGTGCTGGGCCGGCAGTACCGGTGGCTCCCGCTCCCTTCGCCGGCATCCCCAGGAAAGCCGTGGGGCCGCTCTCCCTGGGGCAATTGGGGCGTTCCCTGGGGCGTTTGGGAACAAGCGATCCCCCTGAGGGGGCCCTTCGCTGGACCTGAGTTTGCTGCTTGGCATTCTTTTCGTAGTGAGGGCTCCTTGATGTGGACTGCTACTTCTGTATGGTGACTTCACGTTAACTGCTAAGCAGGATAATTGTAAAAAAATCTTATAACTGATACTGCATGAGATATTTTTCCCTTAATAATGTGTTTGTGGAAAGAACATTAGATCATCCTCTTTTTTGAATCTTTATAATTTTCATAGCAGCAAAGGGTGCCTCAGTCCTCTTCCAAGGAAAATCTTTGTAAGCTTAGCAATAAAGTTATAAGTAGTTAAACGTCATGGTGGTGTCTAAATTCTGGAAAATTAGGCTCCCGAAGAGCATGTTACAAGTAATTATCTATGATGGTAGAAATATAACATGTCTTGAGCAGTGTGTGTGGAAATATGTAAATATGCTGTAAAGTGTATTTGTGAGTAACCAAGTGGACTGCTCTAAGTGGAATTTGTTAAAAAAAGGTTTGTCTCCAGTGCTGAGCTTTACATTTAAATCTACATCTTAATTGTTTGGGGTTTTTTAAAGAAAATATTTTTCAATTTTGTTATAATCTCACACAAGATTATATGGCTTATTTTTCCTCCTTGATTTGGCCACAACCGAATTCAACAATACTGTTAGGAAATGATGCATTCTGCATCTCCACTGCCATGTATTTCCATAGTGCTTTGCCGAGAGATGTGCAGTTATGTTCAGCTCTCCAGCTGAAGGTTTCGATTCTCTGTATATAAATAATTTTCCCTGCTTGAATAGCCCCATGGCCTCCGGTGGACTGTTAAGGTGTGAAATTGCTCATGTGTCTAAATGTTTGCGAGAGAAAAGCTGACTGAAAAGGAGTGGGACAAGATCTGAGAGGCAGGGGGTAGGGTGAGACGTCAAAAGACACTTGAGCTTCCATTTGTTTGGTTTTGATCATGGCCCTTCCTCGCTGGTCTGTTTTTACAGACCTGCACGGCTACAAAATGCAGATGATCTTCCAGTGTTTGTTGTCATGGTTTCCTAGGCCAGGCAAGAACATTAACTTGGATTTGTCCCACATCCTGTGTATTTTAAGGTACGAATAACAAATTGCATTTTTACTACAAAATAAAGCAAGCAATGCAGAACTGTTCAGCAGAAGGACAAAGTTAATACTTTAGATTAATTTTTAATTTTTAAATTAATTGTTAATTAATTAATTAATTAATTGTTAATTTTTAAAATTTTGCATCTAATGCGCATGATCATTGCAAGTTATAACATGGAAATACTTTTCCAAAGATCCTAGGTGTAAAAGCCACCAATACAGTGAATGTTCTGTATTTTCCTTTTAGATTATTTAGAAGCTAGCAGATTTCATTCATAATTTGTTTCTTCTAAGAAGGCTCTGAAGTTGTTTATTCTGGCACACAATAATGGATAATCTTTGTGTTGCTAAAGCAGATCTTTCCCGTGCATGTAAGAGGATTTAAATGGAAGGACAGACTGCTATTGTTAATCCCTTATTGCTTACAGAATAAGGAAGAACCTAGTCATGCAACTTTGTTTTCTTCTTGGTGTGTGAGGTCAAGCCCTTAGGGGAAGGGAGGAAATGGGCTGTGAGCAACTGCACTACTGCACCCAGTCCTGGGACTTTAGGGATTTGGAGCTGTTAGGCATCTTTTATGACACCAGGGAGTTGGAACTAGATGATTTTTAAAGCCCCTTTCAACCCAAACTATACTGTGGTTATGTAATTTTATGGGTAGAAGGGAAGATGTTAAGATCCTAGGAGTCCACATTCATTTGCCTATTTGTCATAGAAGCAGGGCTTCTGTGTTGAATATTGAAGGGCAGGAAAACTTCATTTCCAGCTAGGCCTGCACAAGTATGAATATGTAGTTTAGTTATTGGGAAAAATATTGTGTAACATTGAACCAGCTAATTCTGAGAGCTGTGAAGTGGTCACTTGAGCAGAGACAGTCAGTGGG
The DNA here is from genome assembly GCF_024509145.1 of Vidua macroura. Classification (NCBI taxonomy): domain Eukaryota; kingdom Metazoa; phylum Chordata; class Aves; order Passeriformes; family Viduidae; genus Vidua; species Vidua macroura. The sequence goes on from NC_071586.1 coordinate 563,415, forward strand.
TTGTTTAGACTATTTTTATTCCAGCCCAGAAAGGGATGATAGACTAGATGATTTTTTTTGAGGCTCCAGCTGGCTGTGTGTTTCTGACTTGAGTGTACTGTGTAGTTGCAGTAGTTTCCACGACAGCCTGCTTGTCTGAGAAAACAAGGCATCTGCACACAGTCTGCTCAAATCCTCAACTTCTAGTCTTATGAACTCAGGGCTACAGTGAGAACAATTGGCTGGGCAGAGGCAAAGAGATGAATTGCTGACTCTGGGAATGGCACCTGAGTGGGCTAACCGGGCTATTGCATGTTCAAGGAATCCACTATGAAGAGATGCCATAAATGACTGTTAGAGCTGATGCCTTGTAGAGGGAGAAGATAAAAAAGCTCCAGGAAACAGGTTTTTGTCAGTTCTGCTGCTCTGGTCTATGGGAGTTGCTGACTTGTAACAAGAAGGTCTAAAGCAAGTGTTTTGCCTCTCTACCTGAAGGCTGTCCATAATTCTAGCAGATATACAGTGTGTTTCAATGTACTGTGTGCCTCTCACTGGGTTCTTTTTCCTACTTGTGACCAAAACAGAACTTTTTTGTTTGGTTGGTTTTTTGTTTTGGTGTTTTGTTTTTCTTTCACAAGAGTTCCTGTGTATTTGGGAAAGTAAACTGATAAACACCACATAAATTACACATTACACATGGCCAGTCAACCTCGAAATATGCAGGTTGTCATAGCTGTACCAGGTGTGGCTGCTTTTCATCAGCTTGCATAGAAGTGTTGTGACTTTAAAAGAATTACAAATGACTGTGGATAGGACAGTGCTGTGAGGATTTGGTCTTGAATTTTTTCAACCCTTTTGAAGGTGTTAGGCAAACCTGGCTCTTAGGGCTGGCTGCAAACCCAATGGGGGCAAGAGCTGGGAATGGAGCTGGGCTGTACCTGACATTGTGGTGTGCTGAGGAGGTGCAGGGTGGTAGGAGGGCTTTACGGGTTTTCTTCATTTAGATGCTACTAGAAAAACGGTCGTTAAGTTAAAAACGTTTCCCCCCAAAACTCTGAAAGGGTTCGGGGAAGGATCTCGATTCTCGGGACGCCGGCACAGTCCATCACCTGCGGTAGAAAAAGTTCCTCACAGGTGAAGCCACTAAGCCCTGAAGATGGCTCTTGAGACCGCCGGGGACAGCGCAGCAGGACGCTCGAGACCGCCGCCGGACCCCCTGCGCTCGGCACTTTCCGCCACTATTCGTGTGCCGCCGGGCGACTTCGGCCGTTCCCGCCATTCCTCGGCTCCGCTCGGCAGTTTCCGCTGTCGGCTCGCCCCGTTGTCGGGGTAACGCAAAGCATCGCGGAACGAGTGCGGCCTGCGGCGCGGGCGGTGAGCGTGGGGGCGGGAGAGAGGGCGGCGGGCGCTGCCCACGGTGGGGGGGGGGGAGAGCGGGCGACGGGCTCTGCCCGCAGCAGCCCGCGGCGTGTCGGCCGGCTCTCCATGGTTGTACCCGGGCTCGGCCCGCGACAGCGGGGTTGATTGCGGTCAGCCGGAGGTAAGGGGCACTTGAGCTGCTGCGGCGGGGGCGGCCGAATCCGCCCGCGGGCGAGAACATGATGGCGTGGCCCGCGTGTTTGTCTCTCGGAGCTGTGGAGTTTGTGGAGCCCCCCTTGTTCTGTGCCGGCGAGTGGCGGTCACGGCCTGGACGAGGGACCCGCGTAGGGTTCGGTCCGCTCCAGGAGCTGCCCACGGCAGCAGCAGCCTGGGCTCTGCCTGGCACAGGCTTCCCACCCCTTCCGCCTCTGTGCGGGTGCAGGATTCAACCGGGTTTTTGCTTCATCTGTTTTACTAGTTAGAGAAGATTGTACATAGTCATTAACCATCTTTCTGTAGCACAGAGCAGTTTTGTATTTTTTTTTTTTTTTTTTTTTTTCTCCTGGGGCTGGCTCTTTTAAACAATTTCCAGTTTAAAAACTAGCATTTATCATAGGTAGGGATTAAAGGAAAGACTTTGCCTTTGCTTTAGTAACTTGAGCCGTGCCGGTGAGTCTTGTTAAGGCAACTGGGACAGAGAGCCCTTTCACCATGCATGTGGTGGCTGGGGGGCTCCACAGGTACAGCAAACCAAGTTGCTATCAACGTCGATTAAATGTGCTGATAACACTGTGACAGAACATAAAAGCAGCTTTTTAAGTATTATCCCCAAAGATAGGATAGCATATATTTTTTTTCCTGGACGTTAATGATTATTTTGTGAAATATGTGCACATGTTCTGGCTAGCTGCTGTAATTTGCAGTCGTTAATGTTGTCTGTAGTGTTTATCTCTGTGAACCTCATGAAGTTCAACAAGGCCATATGCAAAGTTATGCACTGGGTTCGGGCAATCTCCATTACCAGTGTAGTCTGAAAGATGAACAGATTGAGAGCAGCCCTGACAAGAAGAACTTGGGGTCCTGGTGGGTAAAAGACTGGAAATGACCTGGCAATGCACACTGGCCACCCAGGTACCCCCGTGTCCTGGGCTCATTGCTACAACGTGGACAGCAGGGAAGGGGGAATCCTGCTCCTCTGCCCTGCTCAGGTGAGACCTTCAGGTATATCTCCAGCTCTGGAGCTCCAGCATAGGAAGGACATGGAGCTGGTGGACAGAGTCCAGAGGAGGCCATGGAGATGCTCCAAGGTTTGGAGCCCCTCTGCTCTGGAGACAGGCTGGAGAGCTGTGGGTATTTAGCCTGGAGAAGAGGAGGCTCTGTGACCCTAACCCTAACCTTCTAGTATTTAGGAATCCATTCAGTGCCGGTAGCTCAGGGTGCAGTTGCAGTGCAAGCTGCAGGTTGAGCTTTGGGTGGCCAGAGCAAGAGGCTGCGAACTGACAACTCTGCGTAACACAGGGCATGGGGACCTGTGGCCCAGCCTGGTAAGGGACACTCAGATCTGCCCTGCCCTTAGACTGAAAGGGTGTAAAAGCCTGGGGGTTCCTTTGTTTGACATTCCTCCTTAGGGATACCAGCTCAAGCTGTAATTTTGTTATTGCACCAAAATTAAATTATTTTAATGATCCAGATGTCTGAGACTGCTATGGGAAACCTATGGTTGAGCTGGTAAGGAAAACTGTATGGGTGTGGAAGTGTAGCTGCACCGGGGCCTTGGTCCCAGCTCACGTGGTGCAAGAGTGATTGTCAGGGTGGCTTCTGGATGGTTGGACAGAGAAGTTGTCTTAAAAAGAACTTTATGGGATCTTGTAAGAAATATGGAGATAGACTTCTTACTGGGGCTTGTACTGACAGGATGAAGGGCTAATGGTTTAAACTGGCACGTGTTAGCTTTAGTTTAGGCATAATGAAAAGTTTTATTGTGAGGGTGTTGAGGTGCTGACGCAGGTTGCCCAGAGAAGCTGTGGCTGCCCCTGGATCCCTGGAAGTGTCCAAGGCCAGGTTGGACAGGGTTTGGAGCAACCTGGGATAGTGGGAGGAGTCTCTGCCCATGGCAGGGGGTGGAACTGGATGAGCTTAAGGTCCCTTCTAACCCAAATCATGCTGCGATTCCATACGATCTAACCATTTTTAAGAATTGCCTGTGGTCTGTTTCAAAAGTGTCTGTCAGATGTATCTAATTTGATCTTTGAGATCAAGTATGGGGACTTGGTCATGTTCTATTCCAAAACATAAAATGGTTAACTCTTTCAGAAATTTTATTTTTTTGAAATCTTGGAAAAATAGAACATGCAGTGCCAGAATAGTTTGTAGAGGCAGTGTTTCTTGGTTTTCTTGTCTTTCTTTGAAGACTTTTTTTAAAGAGGCAGCTGTCAAAGCTACAGTGTAAATACATGAGCTAGCATGAATCATGTGAGTAATGAATTCCCAAGATCACAGCAAGATCTGTAGCAATTGAATATTGGTTCAATTATTTTTACACCACTGAGTAATCCACTTATGTAAGCCATTTATTTATTTGTGTGTAGCAGTCTGCTGCACAATTCTGTGTAGTTATAGTGATGGTGAAGAGTATTTTATATTTGGGGTTGTCCATAATTTACGTGACAGTATCACTGAATCTTGTTTCAGTGACAGTCTGCTATTTTAAATATACACAGTTTTGGTTGAAAATTTTTTCTTGCTGTCTATTAATTCCAAAAGTTAAATTAGTGAGTTGAACAAGAGATGCAATTTGGAAACGTGATAAACTTATTTCTGTAATTGAAGGGGACCGAAATATCTGAATAATAATAAGTAATATCTAATAATAGGTAATATCTATGACTACAGATGCAAAGAACAACTGAAATAGAAAATGGTGGCTATAGAGAAGATATTACAGCTGTATGGCTTGTGTGATAAAACTGTTATTTCATGTGAAATGTAGCTTTGTTTTCATTTAGGCATCTTACATTTTTATTTTAATCTGAAGTGAAATTCTTTATTTCTTCAAATTTTGAGCCCATCTAAAGCTTGTAGTCAAATATGGACAAAATCCTTCCTCTCTTAGAGGAAAATGAAACAGCTAAAATAAGAAGTAAAGTAGTAGTATGGGCACAGAATTCTGGAACAGTACTGAAGATGCAAGAAAATGTTTAAAATACATGAAATCAAGATGAAAAACACTCCAAATTTCATTTGAATGGTTTGTTGGGGTTTTTTCTGAGTCGAACCCATGCAATGCTACTTTGGGAGTGCTGAGGATTTTGAAGGATTGTGCAGATAAAAGTGAGTGGATCTTTTTGGAAGATGAAATGGTTTGTCCTTAGTCTGACTGCTCTTGTCTGGTCTCATATCCAGTAGTTGATGCTGTTCCTTGTATGTGTCTCAGAGGCAAGATACAGAACTCCCAACTTACCTTTCTAAATTAAGTGCCCAGCAAATTAGTTATTTTAGGCGCTGACAGAAGATATAAAGAAAAGAGACCTTAATAGTCTGTTGATGCCCATTACATGCTGGTGGCTTAGGCAAGTCTCACTGCTGTGCATGTGTGTGCCTGTGGGTTCTGAACTCATGGTTTACCTGTGCAGAAGAAAACATCTCTTCCCCTTAAATGTCACAGAAGTCTTTTAAATGTTTCATGCTTGGGGGCTTATTTGTGTGTATGTTTGTTTGTCTTGTTTTCTTGGGGGTTTTGTTTTGTTTTTCACTGGGTCTTGTCAGGGTTCTGTACCTGAGGAGGAGTAATCCCATGCACCAGTCCAGGTTGGGGGCTGCCCTGCTAGACAGCTTCCCTGTGAAGAAGGACCTGGGGGGCATCAGCTGTCCTTGACCGGCTGTGTGCCCTGGGGCCAAGATGGTCGATGCTGGGGTGTGTGAGGAAAGGCATTGTCATCAGTGGGTTGGGGAGGGGATCCTGCCCCTCTGTTCAGCCCTGGTGAGGCACATCTGGAGCACTGTGTCCAGTTCTGGAAGCTGGGCCTATTGAGCCTTGAGAAGAGACAGCCGAGAGGGGACCTCATCCCTGTCTGTCAGTGTCTGCAGGAAAAGCTCAGGAGAATGGACCAGGCTGTGTTCCATGGGGCTCAGCAATGGCACTAGAGGCAATGGGCAGAAACTGGAACACAGGAAATTTCATCTAAATATGAGGAAGAACTTCTTTACTGTGTGAGTGATTGAGCACTGAATAGGCTGCCTCAGAGAGGATGTGAAGTCTCCTTCATTAGGGATATCCAGAATTGTCTGGACACAATCCTATGCTATGTGCTCTGGGAAGACCCTGCTTGAGCAGGGAGGTTGGACCAGTTGACCCACTGAACTCTATGACTCTGATTATTTGCTAGGAATTTGAGGTATTTTGCTCCAGCTGTTTTTCTTTTGAAACTGACCTGACTGGATCCCATGACACAAATCCAAAGACCATTTCTGTGTATAAATTATTACAGGTTATTTCTGACTCACAACACTGAAGAGTTTTGTTCTCATGTTCTTTTCTGTGCAACATCAGCACTTTTTTCATTCAAATGTTGGTAGCAGTTCCAATGTAAATAGCAGATAGTGTGATTTCAACAGTACAAGCCCCACAGTGGTGACAACTGTTGAAACTTACTTTGAAAGCCCAGACATGAGACTTAACAACATAAAAGAGTTCAATCTGTACATTAACATCTTTGGATATGAAGTACTGGAAGTAGCTTTCTGTAAATACTGAGTTACTTCAGAGTCCTTTGAAGCAGGCCAGCACAAGCCACTGGTAAGAGACTGGTACCGGCCTATGCATACTGTGAATCTACAGAGTATGAGGTTCAGTGTTTCTCCATTTTTTTTAAATGCCACTCTGACATTCTCATGTCTGTGTAGTATGTGCAACAAGATAATGCTGTAGTTTCATTTTCTCCCCTATGTTTTAACCCATATATATGTCATTATATATGGTACATAAATTCAATATAATATAGCATTTATGTAGTGTATATGTATTATCTGCATAAGCAAACCTGATAGAGATGTTTGTATTCCTTGTACAGGTGTACAGTCTGAGACAGCTCCTATTTTTATGGCTGTGTACGTGGATCATCGAACAGCTGCTCCTGATTCTGTTGCCTCCCCTTCCCATATAGCATGGCACCCACTTCATCCACTCCTGGCAGTTGCTTCCATCAGCACAGCAGCTGGGGGCTGTGTGGATATCTACCTGGATCAGGTGAAAAATCAGCAACTTTGCTTTTGCTCTCGATACAGAGTCACAGAATCACAGGATGTTTTGGCTTGGAAGGGACCTTTAGGATCATCTAGTCCCAACCACTTGCCATGCGCAGGGACATCTTCCATAGACCAGGTTGCTCCAAGCCCCATCCAACCTGGCCTTGAAAACTTCCAGAGATGTGAGATGTGTGAGAAGTCACACAGCTTCTCTCAGCAACCTTTATCATTGTCCTAATTTAAAACTACACATCTATTTTTGCAGGCTTACTTATCCTCCTGAAATCTCTCTGGGTTTTAATTATTGTCTATGTCCTGTGCTATACAGAGCATGACAGATTCTTCAGCCACTCATTATATGTATTTTTAAAAAGATCTTCATAAATTAAATTGGTATTTCCTTTGAAATTTGATGTTTACAGTCTTTAAGTCTTGTTTGTAATGGTTACTGATTTGCTTTTTGCTTGTGAGAATTTCAGGCTTGTATGTACATGAACACGTGCTACTGCTGCTGCTTCTTTTTAACTCTTAAGTGAATAGAACATACTAAGAAATGGAAATTGAACAAATCATTCCACCACCTCAAGACTGAACTGATTTTCTGCCTGTAGACAGATATTTCTTCTGCATCCTCTAACTTTTATGTGAGAGCCTTGTGTAAGACTTTAGTTTGCATAATTTTTAGGGAAGTAGCACTAAAAGGTGCTAAGCTGCAGACTTACTGAAACAGCTAAGTCTCTTAATACAATAGCCTATAAAATGTGTACTTTTCAAAGTGTATCCTGAAAAATTGTTATCCAAGTTTAACAAATGGAAAAATAAATACTTAGAGAGGTTAAATGATTAACATGAAATATTCTTGCGAACCGTGCCTAAAGGAGGATCTGCCTTTAAGAGTTGTTGAAGCATTAGATTATTCTATGTCCTTAGTGATGTGCTTTGTTCTTTTTGAATAGCTAGAATTTCTTTTTACTTTGAAATGTGCTTGAAGCCTTCTTATATCCTTTATATGGGAGAGTAAGTTTGATATTGACTGGGCTGTGAATTGGAAGATTTGGCTGCTAAGTTTCCACTGGACTGAGCTCACACTGATTTCTGTTTTCAGGGAGAACATGTGCCTGATTCCCATGTTGAGAGAAGCTTTCAGGTCACATTACTTGCCTGGCACCCTTCTAGACCCATTCTGGCATCAGGATGGGAGACAGGAGGAGTTCTGATACTGAACAAACAAGACAAGGAGCAGCACACTGTACCCTCAAATCACAGTGCCAAAATCACAGTCCTGAGCTGGAGTACAAGTGGTACCTGCCTTGTGTCTGGGGATGGGGTGAGTAGCTGAAATGCCTTGTGGGTTTGATGTGGAACACAGTCTTGGAAGCTCTAAAATAGGAAAGGATCATGGAATGGAGATCCATGGGGAAGGGAGAGTTGTGTGGGAGAGAAATTTCCTTTCCGTAGGTACAAATTAAAACTGTTAGGGAATAAAATCAAATCTTAGTGTTTTAATTTTTGCTACAATATTATTCTACAATTAAAGAATTGCTGTTCTATAATTTTTCTTTAAATAGAAATGTGTTGGATCTCAGTGAGTGTTGAGCTTAAATGATATTTCATGGATGGAGTAATTGAGGTATAGACAATTTGAATTTTTTTGCTCCTGTCCATGCACAAATTTTATGGCAGACTCAAGAATAAAGCCTAGCTGTTGAGAAACAAATTCCAGCTACAACATATTCATCCATACTGAGTGCAGAGCAGTGCTCACAGGAAACCCATGCTAATCTCTTTTTCTGGTTTTATTAATGCATTAAAATTATGTCAAATTGATTGTATTGGGAAATGTGACACTCTATTTCTTGATGAGCTGGTTACCCTTTTACACAGTGAAGTGAGAAAGTAGCTATTGAATATTCAGGATTAAGTATTCATAGAAGATTCTGATTTTGCCAGTTCCCGAGTCAACCAATGAAGAAAAAAAAGATTTTTTTTTCCTGTATTTTCCCTGATACAAACTTGAGCTTGCCCAAGAATTTCAGTTCTGCTCTTACCTATATGTCAGAATTCTTATTCGGAGGAAAAAAATATTTTAATTCATTGTTTATAAAGTTCTGCTGCATTTGACAGAAATGCAGAAATTCAAAATTGAGTAAAAAGAGAATTTATCATCTTTATTAGAAAAGAGGAAGTTCTGCCCAGGCAAAAGATGGACTCATCTCAGTGTAGCTGAGGCATTAATCATAATGAGACAACACATTGATATAGACAGAGCTTACATTTATGAACAAAATACTTTTCAAATTGATTTCAAACCAGTGTCACTATGCTATGGTCTGAGGTGCATCACAGATATACTTAATTTCCTACATATTTTCCAATCGTTTATAAGTTTATTTTTAATATTTTTCCCATGAGGGTTTATATTTAAGCAACTTCCATTCGTGAGTGCTGCCAGGATCACGTTCTGCTCATATTAGAGGAAATTCTTTAGAAAGAAGATAAATATTTGGATCCTGATTTGGTTTCTGTTTCACCCAGAGGGTGGTTGGACACTGGAAAGGCTCCCCAGGGAATGCTCAGAGCTGCAAGGGTTCCAGAGCTCCAGGAGCCTTTGGACAAGCACTCAGGCACAGGGTGGGATTGTTGGGTTGTCTGTGTGGGGCCAGGAGTTGGGCTTGATGATCTGTGTGAGTCACTTCCAACTGAGCATATTCTATGATTCTATCTTCAGTAGGATTTCTGTCATCATACATCTTGAAATGCAAGAAAATTATTTGAAAATAACTTCATAAAGCTGGAATAGGATACTGTGAAAATCAGAAGCTCGTAATTTGTTTTAAGTAAAAATAACACGGATGATTTCCACGTTTTGATCACACAGAGGATCTAGGTGCTTTCTATAATGAAAGCAAATTTGTAAGGCAAATTGCTTTCATACCAAGTAACTAAATCTTTGAGTTTTTAAAAAGTATTGGGAAGTTACAGGATAGAATTAGAGAATATCTCCATTTTGAAAGGACATTTAGATAGATGATAAGGTCAGTGTCCTGTGTCCTTTAAAAATATCATTTGAAAACAGATGAGTTCTGCATCCTTTCCAGTGAGACTTAGGAGAGGTTGTGAGCCTTTTCTTTTTTCCAATCTCATGTGTTCCAAACTGAGAACAAGAGAACTGAGATTGCAAGTAGGTTATCTGGATACAGGCTGGAATATCTAGAAGGAGATGGAATGAAGGTCAGCAGCTTTAGAAAGCTGCAGGCTTTTCCTCCAGCTTATAAATAATGCAGGTGGTTTTAGTTGGGATCCTTGGAAATTGGTGGCATATAAAGCTGATGAAAGAGTGAGAGGAGGAACCAACAAGTCCATAGGATCCTGTGATTTTCAGAGGTAACTAGCAAACTTTTTATGAACTGCAAGTGTCCTCTTGGGACAGGAGTACAGCAATATCACAGTTACACAGCTGAGTGGCATTCTTTAAGCTGCAAGACACATTGCACTTAATAAATTGTTTTGGATGGTACAACTATTGCCATCTTACTGTTGAAAAGAAGTTAGAATTTTGAATCTTAGGGAAAAAAAAAAAGGAAATGTTACTTTGGAAGGCCTTGGCTGCATCTTGTGTGGCTTCTAGTTAGAATTGTGAAGAATAAGTGACCGCTGCTACCAGTCTTTCACTTCTAGGAAAAGGATGATACTTCACTGAAAACAATAAATAAAAATAGAGCAAATTCTAATGCCACTTTATTTTTATCTATCTTAATGAAATAAAATGAGATTGAACTTGATATTGAAAATTGTTACTGGGTTTTTTTCATGTAGTGCTTACATGGAAGGTTCCTTAATGCAATTTGGTTTCATAAGCACTAGCATAACAACAACAATAAATAATTGTCTTAGCATTCCAGCTGTGAGGATGTAGTGTAAGTCAGTTTGTTGGAATTTGTCTCCATTCTTTCCAGTCACCAGGGGTTTGTTGTTCCTGAGCTGGCACTGCAGGGTGTGAGTTATGTCAGTGCCTGTGCCAGGCTCGAGGGCTGGCCTGTATTGAGCACTGTTGAGTTAATTAGCTGAACAGACTTCCTTTCCTTAGCATCTATGATTTCTCTAGTTACTAGATTATTTTTCTAAAAGTAAGTTCTTGATTTTTGTAAAAGTAAGTTCTTGAATGTCTGCTCTGAAAGAGGAGGAAAGCTCCAGAAATTAAAGAATTCTGCCCATAGTCTTTCTGCATCCTGTGACTCTACATGTCTAATCATATACCCATGCTCATCTACATCAGTATTACATGCACTTACTGAGGGATGCATATGCTCTGCTATCCTTTATTTCAATTGCTAAAAAATAAGCTATCTGACTACTTGCAAGAAAAAATGTGGAAAGGGCGTTATTAAAACAAATATTTACATATGCTACTTGTAGAAGAAAACCAAGACTATTCCATTTAATTGCTCTGGGAGTGTGATGTAACTAAAAAGGATAGGACTAACAAGCTTTTTTTAGATAATTTGATTTTAAGGGAGCAAATAATATAATATTAAAGATAGCTTTGGTTCTCTGTGGCTTAGTTTTAAGTGGGAGTAATTGTATGTGTCAACTAAACACAAGGAGGGGTGTTGCTCTGTCAATAAAACATTTATTTGTATGTGCAGTGATTAGCTTGAGTCTGAATTCTCATCTGTGTGCAAAGGGTAATGAATTAACTTGTCTTTTTCTAGCACGGTGTCTTGTTTCTGTGGAAAATGGACCATCGGGGCAGAGTACAGGGTCCTGCCCTGGTTAAACAGGAGTATGGGAAGTGCTTGTGGCACTGTGTCTTTTGGCCACCCCCTCCTAGCGAGTGAGTATTGGCCCCATCAGAGCTCTGCTTTGTCTTGTTCCACAGAAAGAAAGTCCTACCCACAAATGAACTATTTTAAAATATATTTAAAAATGTTCTTGTCCTAACTGCCCTATATTTCCAAGCTCTTCTCCCACTCTGGTAGCTGGCTCTGTGTCCTGTGTGCAGTAACTGGTCTTCATTCTCTTCTCCACATCTTCTGTCCATTGCTGTTGACTCTTCTGTCTTAGTTCTTCTAATTAACAAATATTGCTGATTGTGGAAAGCCATAAACACACTCGAAACACAATTATCATTATATTATTGTAAAAAATAATTAAATTGAAAGTCAGTTCTTAAACATTATTATTTCTTTCCTGTCCAAGCAAGAAATAGGAAGCAGCTGTAGTGAAAAAAAAGAGTTTTCCTTGTCTGGGCTTTTCTGTTTCACATCTCTGAAAAAATAGTGATATGTTTAAAAAAAAAAAAGGTGAAACAATGCAAATGAAAAGTAACATTGAAATTTTGCTTTGTATCTTTTTGAGTTTACCCTTTTTTCAATCAGTGTATGAAACATCTTTGTTCTCTTTATACAATATGCTTTATTAACTGCTCATCCATTCTTTGAGACTGAAATTACAGTTATGAAAAGAATTGGGAATGAAGTATCTCTCTTTTCAGGGACTTTGTACAGCTGGCAAAAGCAGCTGTGAGTGGTGATGAGAAAGCCTTGGATATGTTTAACTGGAAGAAAGCTGGAATACGATTGCCTCTGAAAACGACACTCCGGGAAGGAGTCTCCTTCTTTATCACTTTGACAGATGGTAAGAGAAAAACCATTTTCCATTTAGCTGGGAAGTTGTTTCCTTAGAGCTTCAAAATAGCTCAGTGCATGATAGTCTTGTTTTCATATATCTGACACTTGGGGTATATTCATATATTCAATAGGGTAGAGTATTCTATAGGAGTTGTAGAATGTTTGGTAAGAAATGAATAAAACTACTGAAATCTTATCTTCAGGGTGGTCTTGTTCACAAGGTCACCAGAGGTACTGGGTTAGTTAGATTCCTGAAGAAGTGAGTATGAAGAAAACAATCTCTAACACACAAGTCTAGATAAAATTAGCTTTTGTTCAAAGCTTCAAAATAATGCATGTGTTGTGGGTTCTTTTTTCTATAAATAGGCAAATTCTGCTAAAACATATGTCTTAAATTTTCAATTTTCACTTTTTTCTCATGCTTTGAAATGATGCTTCAGTCTTACGGAACAAAAAAAAATCTGAGAATCTGTTTTGTTAGTTTGCTGCCTAATATAGTTTCTTCTCTGCATTTTCCTCTTCCTTGCCTTTTACTCTTCCCTGTCTTTTCCTATCCCTTTTAGTCTTCTGAGTACTAGTTTGCTCTAAGCTAACTTTCTTCCCACCCCATTTTTTTTGTGATGCTATCTCTCTGTAATTTGCTCTCTGAACTGGAGCCAGAATGTGTGTGAGAAGTTGCATAATGGGTGTTTCTGATAGGTGATTCAAGTATTAACTGTTGATTCAAGTGTTAACTGTTCTGAGAACGTTTCAGTTATGCTGGTTCTGCAGCTCCATTACAATTTGATTCAGTGTTGTACCAAAATTGACACCCCTTGTTTCCACTAGAACAGCTTGCAGGAGTGGCATGGGCCAGCTGGGTGGTTGGTTTGCAGTGTACTTTCTTTCAATGGGAGAATACAAGCCTCTTTACTAGAAAGGTACCATTTAAATGGATAATGGGCCCAGGGTGGTTGTATCTTCATTAAGATACAAGGGGAGAAGCTTTGAGAAGCTGTGCGCATTCCATCCTCACCTTCAAAGCCGCTGTTTTGATGGTGCAGAGCCCCATCTAGGGACAGGCTGCCTGTTCTGCGGGTGCTGTCCTTGGCTTGGGCCTCTGTCTTGGTTTGAGACAAGTTAGGAGGAAATGTCCTGAAAGGGGCGTCTCCTCTGAAAAAAAGGCAGGTTTGCGGCACACCCTCCTTCCATCAGACGAAAGGAATTTCTTAGAGAAAAGGGAAAAACCTGTTTATTTAACACACAGAGTGCACACAGGCACGGGAGGAAGAATGAATAATGTTAGATACTAAAACCTTCTCACTGCGGTGAAAGCTGGTGTATTTTAGTCCTTCTTGGCTTCTCCCGAGGTCCGGAGCCGGGTGTCCCTGCAGCCTCCCCCCACTGGGCTGCGGCGTGGGGCTCCCGGTGATGGTCTGGTTTTTTGGATTGGAGCAAAGCTGAACAGTTCAAGAAGAAGAAGCCACAGTCCCGGGAAAGACCTCTTGCCTCACCTAATGAAAAGAAGCTAGCTACAAGCAAAAGGATCTAACTCTCCTCTCTCCTGAGAAAGACCGGGGAGAGAATCTGTGTTTGAACACAAACTGCCGAAAGAATTCCCCTGGCTTCTCCCCCTCTCTAGGACCTAGCTTAAAGTTACAGAACCTGTCTGGGCATAAAGCAGATGGTAGGGGTACAATATAATAAAGTCACCCCAAGACAGCCTCCTTGTCATACTTCTCAAATTTCAATCAAATGATGCTGTCTGACTGTTCCTAGTGAGCAGCCTCATTGTTTGAGTTGGTTTGAGCATATGTATTTTAGACTCAGTTCATAATTAGTAGTGATCTGCCATAACTCCGAAATGTCCTGAGCAGGACTTGGGGGTGCTGGTGAGTGAGAGCTGGACATGCCCCAGCTGTCTGCGCTGGCACCCAGAAATTCCCTGTGTGCTGAGCTGATCCCACAGTATGGGCAGCAGGGGAGGGAGGGAATTTTGCACCTCAGCCCCACTCAGGTGAGACCCCACCTGCAGAGTTGCCTCCAGCTCTGGGGCTCTCAACACAGGAATGACATGGAGCTGTTGGAATGAGTCCAGAGGAGGCTATGGAGATGCTTCATGGACTGGAGCCCCTCTGCTTTGGAGCCAGGCTGGGAGAGCTGGGAGTGTTCACCTGGAGAAGAGAAGGCTCCAGGGAGACCGTAGAGCCCCTTCCAGTGCCTAAGGGGGCTCCAGGAGAGCTGGAGAGGGACTTTGGACAAGGGCCTGGAGGGACAGGACAAGGAAATGGCTTCCCACTGCCAGAGGACATGGTTAGATGGGATATTGGGGAGGAATTGTTCCCTGGGAGGGTGGGGAGGCCCTGGCACAGGGTGCCCAGAGCAGCTGTGGCTGCCCCTGGATCTCTGGAAGTGTTCAAGGCCAGGTTGGACAGGCCTTGGAGCAACCTGGGGTAGTGGGTGGTGTCCCTGCCTGTGGAAAGAGGGTTAAAAAGACATTTGTTTTAAAAGTCCTTTCAAAACCAAATTGTCCTGTGATTTAAGAAGATGAGGATATCTATGCAGGGTTTTATTGCAGGGAGAAAATAAAACAGTGGGACAGGACTTGGAATTCTTTTTTATATAGCTGGAATGTGGGGGATGGTAATATATTTGCAAGAGTTTTGGAAATTTAAACATTCTTTTTAATCAGATCATATCTCTTACATTTTGGTGTGGGTTCTTAATGTTTATTCTTATACACTTGTGTTTTCTGCTTAAGCTTTTGGGGGAAGATGCTATTTAATTTAATAGGTTTTTTGATTTGTGGTGTAAAATGTCGCCCTTATATAATACTGTGATTTGCTAAGAAATTATGTGGATGTGGTTTGAGATCTGTCAGATTTTGATGACATTGGTTTGGGTGATTTTTGTAGTACCACTTGCAAACATCTCTACTGCTTGTTGGGGGTTTCGCTGCCCAAACCCGTGCAATGGGCCAAGGCCAATTGTATGAGATTCAATAAGGCAAAATGCCATGTGCTGCACTTGTGTGACAACAACCCTATGGAGTGCTCCAGGCTTGGGGAAGAGTGGCTGGAAAGTGCCCAGCAGGAAAGGCCCTGGGGGTACCGGTGTCAGCAGCTGAACCTGAGTCGAGGTGCAGGAAGGTCAATGGCACCTGGCTTGGATCAGCTATAGTGTGGCCACAGGCCCAGCACAGAGAGCATCCCCTGTGCTGGATGATGTTGAGGCACCTTGATTCTGGGCCTCTCACAAGAAGAAAGACCTTAAGGGGCTAGAGTGTGTCCAGAGAAAGGAACAGAGCTGGGATAGGGTCTGGAGCACAAGCCTGAAGGGGAGCAGCTGAGGGAGCTGGCAGGGCTCTGCCTGGAGAAAAGGAGGCTCTGGGGGGACCTTCTGGCTCTGCACAACTCCTGGCAGGAGGCTGCAGGCAGGTGGGGGTTTGGGCTCTGCTCCCAGGGAGCAAGGAACTGGAGAAGGGGAAACAGCCTCAAGTTGTGCCAAGGGAGGGCAGACTGGAGGAAGGAATTTCTTCACAGGAAGGATTGTTAAGCATTGGAATGGGCTGCCCAGGGCAGTGGAGGCATCATCCCAGGAAGTGTTCAAAAATAACTAGATGTGACACTTCATTAGATGGTTATTAGGTATGGTGCTACTTGATCAAAGGTTGGACTTGATGATTTTGGAGGTCTTTTCCAACCTTAATGATTATGTGATGATAGAGTAGTACAACTTAATGACAATATAATGGCTTTTAAAATGTTGATAGATGCATTAGTTACCGATGTCAGTGTTTTTAGATAAACACTGTCCCATTTGCCAGTCAAATTATGGATTAAAGCTGAATTTGGTGTATGGTGCAATGTTTCCTAAACAATGAAGAACTTCATGTTCACAGTTTTCTCTCATCTAAACTCTGCTGTAAATTGAACCAATTCTTAGCTGCCATTCTTCTTTCACAGATTTTTTTTCTAAGACTGAAGATTTCAGAAGCTATCATTCATACAGAAAGTTTACTTGCAGTTTAAAATTATTTAAAGTATTTCCCTTTGGATTTTCTAAATGAGGAAAAATATGCTTTGGTTTATTGCTCTGGTCAGCTATTGTACTCTCTATCTGGAGATGAACTAGAAAATGAAAGAATTTTTGTTAATTTTACATTTTCAGCACTTGAGGAATGTTTTATTAAGGTAGAAATCATCAATTTTGGCTTTTGTAGCTAAAAGCTGTAAACTATAATCTGCACCTTGTTTATTTGTTCTACAGGTTCTGTGCACTATGTGAATGAGAAAGGGAGGTCAAGGCAGGTATTGTCTATGGATAGTCTGGTCCAAAAGCTCCTGTTGCTAGAGGAAAGAGATGTTTTACTTGTAATAACAGAGACTCTGCAGTTGTCCTTACATGCAGTTTATCCTGAGGGAGAAGCAGAAGAGCTCATGAAGGTAAGAGTCATACTACAGGGTAAAGTTGCAATATTTATTCTTTATAAGTTTTTTGGTTTTTGATTATCTCTATTTTCTTTTCAAATGAATCAACTCTCATATTTGTTTCTCAGATGATATGTTGATGAGGAAGCAAAAATAGCTTATCTAAAAGTGGAATAGAATGATGTGTTACTGAACTTGGAAAGATGGTTTTCATCTTGTCTTCCTGTTTTTTCATAGTTCTTTTATCTTGACTCTATCTTAATTCTTTTACACTTACTTTCAGTTTCTTAGTGAATTTGAGAAAAATTGGAAATTCCAGTTGTCCTAGTTGCAGAGGTGGGCAGTGCTTAGCACCATGTAGGTGCAGTTAAATTATTCTATACCACCTATATAATCACTGTTTTCAGGGAGAAAACACACACAACCCAAAAGTGGGCACCATTCCGCCTAGCTCTCTCTCATGGAAAGGTTGTCGGCATCAGCCCTGCAGACTCTATCTTCTGCCCCTGCCAGCCACTCTCTTCCGTTTTCTCTGAGACGCAGCTGTGGGATATGGTGCTGAAAGGAAAGCAGCAGAACACAGAACTGACGTGTGCTGAATGGCAGCACCACTGGGGAGACTGTGGGCAGGGGATGGGGAATGCCCCCAGTACAGCCAAAGGGAGCCCAGCTGAGCCCTGTCCAGCCAAGCCCATTCCTAAGTGAGGCCAAAAGGAGTGCAGCAGAATTTCAGGGAAGTTGCAGCAACCCCCCAGTATGGCAGAGTGGTAGAAGCAATGGTGCAGGCACTTGTGTGGAACTGAGCCCAGCAAGGCTGCAGTGTGACCCATCTTGGATGACCCAGCTTTCGGGAGGGTCTGTTTGCCGTTGTTGTTCGTTGTCTTGGCCTGGGAGGGGGGCAGGAAGCTTCTTGCCATACTGCTTTTGTTTGCGACAGCATGCGGGAGCCTGGGGAAGTCATGTGGACGCAATCTATGGGGAGCATCCACCATTTTGGTTTTGGTCTCAGCAGCCACGTAAAACTAATTTTTTTGACTGAAACACCTTCTGGTTTTGGATATTTTTTAAAACTCATATTGCTGTTGTTACTTTGTGTTTCTTATTCCATTGCTTTTTGCTTTCAGTAAATTATCTCAGTCCATAGTCTCTGCACATATCCCTCCCTTACTGGAAGGGGCAGGAGAAGGGCCATGGCTTATTTAATTTTTTGCTGGTGTTAAGCCACCACATTTAATTGGTGCCCAAGATAAGGCTCAAGAGGATTGAGATAACTTTGATCGAAGTATTTGTGTTTTAGGTAGAGAGCTCCCTGGTTCTAGTGTTCCTTGCTCTGTTCATGTGGGTGTGATACCTAACCCTACATATACTCCGTATATGCACTATGTATCCACCACAGCAACCTGTTTCACAGTGATCTGGGAAGTATGCCATCATTGATATGTCTACTAGGTTTCCTCTGTCCAGTGTACACCATGTTAAGATTTAGGACAGAGATTTCTATGGAAGCTGTCCAGAAACATGTCCTGGGATGGATAGTCATTAGCGGTGTGGCATGTGGGAGAAAATGGGCCAGCTTTTGAAAGAGTACTCTACTCCTGGTTCAGAAGTTCACCCCTGAACAACTACAGGGTCCTGATAAAGTGTTTGAAAGAGAATTGCTGTGGCAGTTCCAGAGAGGTGTGAATTTATGGAATGTGCTGGACCCTGGGTACTATTTATTGGACACTGCTTGTTTCTATACAGCACCCTCAGAGGGAGGAGGAGGAAAGCAAAGCAACAGGCACCATGTCCATTCAAACTGCAGCTTATCCACAAGAACAACCTGTGGTAAGAGCAGTTGCCTGTATTCAGAAGAAGAAATCCAAGACCAAATCAGTTCTTGTAGTGACTGATGAAAAAGAAGCAGGGCCCTCACAACAGGAGGAAAGGGCAGGGCCAGAGATAGTCACCCAAACCCTATTCCTGAGTGAGCTGTGAGACATGCAAAAAGATTTCAGCCTCCAGTCAGGTGAGTCCCCGGTGACCTGGGTGCTCTGATGCTGGGCTATTGTGGTACACGATATGAAATTAGATGGTAGTGACACTTTGCAACTGGGATCCATGTCCTGGGATGCAAGTATTGACCAGGGGATTGGGAAAAGACCAGAAACTCTCAGCCTCTGGATGCAGCTCCTATCAAATGTGAGGGAAAGGTTTCCTTGGAAAGATGACCTTTTAGTGCACTGAGACAAGTGGAACACTATGGAGCAAAGTATCTGGTACCTGAGAGAATTAGCTGTGTGGGAGATTATATTTTCAAATAATGAGCAATTCCCTACTAATCCAGACAACATCCAGTGTTCACAAAACACATGGCGGAAATTCTTACAGAGTGTGCTGGTGTCATATGCCAATTCATTGGGAGTGATGTCATGGAAGGAAGGAGAACAAAATGTGGACTATTTGGTTACCAAACCCTAGATGTATGAAGAAACTATCTCCACCCCATTATGGGCCCATGTCTCCTCAGTGGAAAGACTGAGGATCTTCAGAAATTAAAAGAGGAAATTAAAGAGAAAATGTCTCACACCCTGCCCTGTGCTATTACAAAATGCTGCTTGTGGGTAGCTCTCAAACCTTCACTTTTCTAAGATGTTTCTTTTCTTTTTATCCAAGAGAGAAAAAGACTGGACACTGTGTATTACAGTGGTGTTGACTTCTTATTGATCATTACTTATGTTTGACTAGAAGTAAGATCTGGAATTTCACATCTTAAAGGAATCTTTATTAAATTCTAAGAGACGTTCTAATGCAAGAGTAAAATACTGCTCCTTATCTACTTAATTAACCCACTACAAAGTTTCTTTTATTAAATTTATACATTGCAGTCTTGATGCATTTTATGGTGATCATTGTTGGAATCATCTGAATTCACTGTCTGAATATGTCTGTCTGAATTGACAGATAGGTAGAGTTATTTTCATATTTTTACTTTTTAGCCAAAATGTGCAGTGCAGATGCTTAGTGTCCTTCAGCATGCTCCTCTGTTCTTCTGCAAATGTATTTATTTGCTTATTGTTAACAGGTGAAGTTGAGTGGGAAGACTGGTCATTCTGCAGACATGATTCTGGTAGACCACAGCCTGATTGTTACAGCACTAGGTGAGACAGTCATCAGGTAAGAATGAAAGTTGTTCTGTCTGCCCCTGACAAGGGCCAGCTAAAAGGTACAGTCTGCAATGAACTGAGTATTTTGCTGAAATGTTGGTTGGGGTTTTTTACCAATAATGAAAAACTCCCAACATTTTCTAATTTTGTTAGTAAAATAAGTAGAGAAATGAAATTTTTTTTTCTCAAGGACAGAAACTGATTTGGTATGGCTTGCTTTCTCTCTAGGTATTTTATATTGTCAAGGAAGTGCTACCTACTCTGTTCCTTCCTTGAGTGCTGTTACTGGTTTCTTCTGAAAATAAACCCAGCTGGGGGTTTTGCATGAAAATACAGCCCCTTTGCCATTCTTGCCAATGTTATTTTCTGATCCTTAGGATACTCATGGCATCAGCAACCAGAAAAAAAGTGCTTACTTTTCAGGACGTTTATTTTACTGTAATATAAGACAAATATTTCAATTACTTCTTTCTCTAATCATTCAAAGTATGTTGCTTTGCCATACTGTTATGTTAATGTGTTCTGTAGTTTTACCTTTTTTGCAATCTTGTCTTCCTTGTCTTTACCAAGACCTGCTCTACCTATTCCTCTAACCTTTTGGGAGGGTGGGAATTAATATTTCCA
Source organism: Vidua macroura (assembly GCF_024509145.1). Lineage (NCBI taxonomy): Eukaryota > Metazoa > Chordata > Aves > Passeriformes > Viduidae > Vidua > Vidua macroura. Next base: position 583,806 of record NC_071586.1, read on the forward strand.
TTAATATCAGTATTTCCCTTTATTGAGCCTCTGTCTGCTACTTTCATTCATTTTGTGAGAATGCAATAAAGACAAAGTATCAAGAAGGAATAGCTTAATGGCAGAATTTAGTTCTAGAAAATAAATCTGGAATCCTTAGGACTACTGACTAACCCAGGAATATTCTTGAAATTGAGGAGGAAGCATAATTAGGGAGGAAGAAAACTACAACTAGCCCTCACTTCTTTCATATTTTTTAAAGCTGAACTTGCTTCTGACTTTTCTTCATAGGAGAATATCCCTAAACATGCTGCAGATTAAAACCTCAAAGGAAAAGGAAGGAGATTAAGAAATTCACACTCCAGAGACAGTTTCCGACAATTTAATTTTAAAAATTAAATGATCTAGTTATTGTGGAAATAGTAAATTAATGCCTTGTACAGCATTCTGTTGACTGTGTTTGGCAAGACACCTGGAAAGAAAAGATTGTTAACACTTTTGTTTTGTGTGCCTTAGGTTCTGGGATTTGGATCAAGATGAGAACTATGTGCTCTCTCTAGATATGCAATTTGGCTTTGAGGGGGGAGAATGTATTAACTGTGTATCTTACTGCAGTGCTAAAGGTGAGAAATAACATGGCAGCTGTGATCTCTGGTCCTAAACCTTGTCAAACCTCAGCCTTCCATGCCCTGTAATAATCTCAGTATGTTTGTCATGTGACTGAGGATCTCAGTGGTAGTATGTGATGTTGAAGATTTTAGTGTGGATCGGAAGTATGCCTTGAAAGGTGCAGGGAAATCATTTGGTACTCAACTACACTTGGACTCACTGTGGAGCTGTCTCGTGGTGCATGAGCTGGATTCCCTTTGGCACGAGTACCCCTGGAGTACACCTAATGCACTTCAACATGTTTTGGGCATTCAGTCTACAAGCCCGCACTACAGCTAATGCAAAATAGAGCTTAGTGACATGCATCATGTGTATGCCAGGTCCTTACAACAGATCCTTTCTACAGACCGGCTCCTGGGCACCACCTTGTTTGCTAGTGTAGGCACAGCTGATAATTGCTGTGATAGTTTTCAGTGGTTGGTTGCCCAAAGTGACAACAAAACTAGCTATTTAAAAATAAACACAAGCCATTGGAGAAATGGCTGAGGTCATTTGGTTTGTTCATCCTAGAGAAGGGGAGACTGTGGGGCGCATGCATGAGGCAGATCCGACCTCTGGTTTTTATGAGCAGTGACAGGACCCAAGGGATCAGCCATAGCTCATAGCTGTGTCCAGCCAGGGGAGGGTTAGACTATATATCAAAAGTTCTTCCCTACAGAGGTTGGTTGGGCTCCCCAGGGAAGTGGAGATGACCTCAAGGCTGCCAGAGGTAAAAAAGTGTTTGGACAACACTTTCAGACATATGTTGGGATTGCTGGGACTGTCCTGTGCAGGGCCAGGAGCTGGACTGGATGACCCTTGGGGACTCTTCCAGCTCAGGATATTCAATAGTTCTATATTCTAAGAAGAGGTTAAAATGAAGTAATTGTCTGATGCATTTAAAAAATCACTTCATCTGGTAGCTTAGAAGATGCACCTTACCATGTGGAACTTCTCCCATTGTTTCTCCAGAAAAGTTCTCCAGTATAGGACTAAGATGTTGGTTTGCAGTGAGGAGAGAAATGCTGCTGCTGGAAAGTGGCTTCTCAGTACCCAAGAACCAGAGTTTGCTGCCTGTTACATTGTGTAATGTGGGTTTGTTTTTCTGAAGTCCAAGATGAAATGCCTGAAATGTTTGTGAATGGCAGGTATCTTGGCAGCTGGAACTAGCAAGGGGAGAGTAGCAATGTGGAAGAAAGCAGCAGGATCTCATCAGAGCACATGGACTTTGGAGGGCAAGGAGAAGTGGAAGTTCCAGGCATCTACAGAACTTGAAGGAAATGTCACTCAGATAAAGGTAAGAAAGGAAGGAGCCTCCTTGAATGTTAGTGGACTGCACAAACCTTAGATGAATAGACCATCTTTGTGAAACTGATGAACATGATCTCTATCATATGGGTATGTGTTCCAGCAGAGGCTGGTCCTCCTTCAGATGTAGGAGGAAAACCCCTGAGAATCAAATAACTTTTAAAATGGAAACGGGCAGAAATACTCCCTGTTTGTAGCAAGTCTTTCCATCATATGTCTCACTGGCAAAACCTTTGGATTCAGCTCCCTGAAATGATTTTCTGGAAAAAAAAAGGATTATCAGGAATGTCAATTTTACTTAAATATATTAAAAAGGCAAGAAAATATGACTAAATGAATGATTTTATTAATTTTTTTTCTATTTGTCACTTTCTCAATGTAAAGTTTCATCTCACTGGTAGTTGTAAAAATAAAAATATATATTTACAACCAAATATTCTTTGAGATGTGCCATCTAGAAAGGAATGCTATATATTTTAACATATTGTCTGTTAAACATTGGGATGCAGCGTTTTTATTTATTTGGAACATTTTAATTTGTCACAATGAAGTTAAACACTGTCATTCTATGCCTAATAGCATTTTGATATGCACAGAAGAGAAATGCTGAGTGTAGCAATCATAAATTTAAATTTAAAAAGTTTTATATTAATGAACAGCTTTTTTTTTGCCACCAGCATTCTGCTAAAAGTCAAAGCTTGTGCTTTAGGTTCTCCAGCATCTTTGGTTGTTGGGTTTTATACCATATTATTAGGGTTTTTTTTCAATTTTTGAGTGTTTCTGTTATATTTTACATCATTCTGTTGCTGTGCTTCATATGTGAGAACAATCCCCATTATTTTTTATAAGGAAAGAAAGTCAAATGTATCTGGTGACTTTCAAGAGAAAGTAATTTTATATTTGTTATTAATCTGTTTTCTCATAAGAGTGGAGTATTTTAAAAGCAATGGCATTTGCTTGCTTTGTGTTGGTATAAAGTGAGGGCCTGTAGCACCGTCCTACTTAAAAAGTTAAAACAGAAGTGCTGTGAAAATGGAGAATCCAAGTATTTTATTAACAAGCTTCAGTAACAAACATAGGAAATAATGTGTGCAACACGAGAATGACCCTAACGAGGTCAGGTGCACAGTGCAAATAGTGCAAATGTGGTGGAGTCCGGCACATCAGGGGCCATCTGAATACTCCAGTTTAATGGCAAACATGCATCTCAGGGACAACCAAGAAACAATGGGCTCTGTAGCAAGCAAACTTAGGAATTACAAGAATAGGGTCCAAGGCCCGATGCAGACCCACATCTCTGCTGTAGGGACATTGGTTGAGAGTCTCAAGGATGATAAAAAACTCAGGGAGATATGTTTACCTGTGGCACCAGTGCCGACCAGAGCCCTTGAAGTCAGTGCCAGATGCCCTCCAGACAGAGAGAGCGGGTATGCCTCACAAGCAGACTTATGATATTTCCTACTCAACCATGGAGAAGACATGAGCTGGTGGGACAGGAAACCTACCTGCGTCCTGGCACCCTGAATACAAGAACTAAAGGAGAAAGGGAAAGGGAAGTCAGTGAGATTAGTTCAGTGCCAGTTTCCCATGGGCAAGTATCTGAGCCACTGAAAGGTACCTTCCATATGTGTTCACAAGAACTAGTATTAGAGGGGTCCTGCCTCTAGCCGGGTAGGGGCACCAGGGGACAACCATGTCTACTGGACTGTGTGGATCCGATGGCCTGGCATGTCAAACCCACAAGAGTACAAGGCTTTAGTTGACACTGGTGCTCAATGTATGTTAATGCCACTGGGATGTGTGGGGTCAGAAACAGTCTCCATTTCTGAGGTTACAGGGGGTTCTCAAGAGCTGAGGGTGTTGGAAGCTGAAGTGAGCGTGACTGGGAAGGACTGGCAGAAGCACCCCATTGTAACTGCCCAGATGCCCCATGTATTCTAGGCATTGACTACCTTAAGAACAGATACTTCAAAGACCCAAGAGGACATTGATGGGCTTTTGGAATTGCTGCTGTGGAGACAGAAAGAACTAAGCAACTAAACACCTTGCCTGGACTCAGAAAATCCTTCTGTGGTTAGGACTTTTGAAGGTAGAAGAACAGCAAGTACCGATTGCCACCTCAACAGTGCATCACCAGCACTACCAAACAAATCAAGATGCTATGATCCCCATTCAGAAGATGATCCATGAGCTGGAGAGCCAAGGAGTGTTCAGCAAGGCCTGCTTGCCCTTTGGCTCCATTTGGCCTGTGTGCAGCTCTGATGGGGAATGGAGATTGACAGTGGACTATCGTGGCTTGAATGAAGTTACACCATCACTGAGTGTTGCTGTGCTGGATATGCTGGAGCTCCAGTACGAGCTGGAGTCCAAGGCAGCGAAGTGGTATGGCACTATTGATATTGCTAATGCATTTTTCTTCATTCCTCTGGCAGCAGAGGGCAGGCCTCAGTTTGCTTTCACTTGGAGGGGTGCGCAATACTCCTGGTACCGACTGCCCCAGGGGTAGAAGCACAGCCTCACCATCTGCCATGGACTGATCCAGGCTGCACTGGAGAAGGATGAGACTCCTGAACATCTGCAATACATTGATGACATCATCATGTGGGAGAACACGGCAGCAGAATTCTTTGAGAAAGGAGAAAAGATCATCCAGATTCTCCTGAGAGCTGGTTTTGTCATCCAAAAGACTATGGTCAGGGGACCTGCTTGAGAGATCCAGTTCCTAGGAGTGAAGTGGCATGATGGATGTTGCCAGATACCCACCAAGGTCATCAACAAGATCGCAGCGATGTCTCCGCTGACCAGCAAGAAGGAAACGCAAGCTTTCCTAGGTGGCACAGGTTTCTGCAGAATTCACATCCCAGGGTGCAGTCAGTTTGTGAGACCTCTTTACCTGGTAACCTGCAAGAAGAACAATTTCCACTGGGGCCCTGAACAGCAACAAGCCTTTGCCCAGATCAAGCAGGGAACTGCTCATGCAGTAGCCCTTGGCCCAGTCAGGACAGAACCAGAGGTGAAGAATGTGCTTTACTCTGCAGCCGGGGACAATGGCTTGTTCTGGAGCCTTTGGCAGAAGGTGTCTGGTGAGACCCTGGGCCAGCCACTGGGTTTCTGGAGCCAGAGTTACAGAGGGTCCAAAGCCAGCTACATCCCAAGAGAGGAGATCCTGTGAAGGAGTTCAGGCTGCCTCAGAGGTGATTGGTACAGAGGCACAACTTCTCCTGGTACCCTGACTGAGGTGGATGTTAAAAGGAAAGGTTCCCTCTACCCATCATGCCACTAATGCTACATGGAGTAAGTGTATTGCCTTGATTACACAGCGTGCCTGTATTGGAAACCCAGATCACCCCAGGATCTTGGAAATAATTATAAATTGGCCTGAAGGTGAGGACTTTATTCTGACAGATGAAGAGCAGGATCAGGTGATGTGAGCTTTGGAAACTCCACCGTACGATCAGCTGCCAACTAAGAAACATACTACTCTCTTTTCACTAATGATTCCTGTCACATTGTAAGAATGAACTGAAAATGGAAAGCAGCCAAATGGAGCCCCATGTGACAAGTTATAGAAGGAACCAAAGGAGAAGGTAGGTCAAGCCAGTTTGTGCAACTCAAAGCCATCCAGTTGGCCCTGAACAAGAGAAGTGGCCAAAGATTTACTTCTATACTGACTTGGGTGGTGGCAAATGATCCATGGGGGTGGCTGGAAAGGTGGGAAAAGGCCAACTGGCAGCGGAAAGCCAATCTAGACTGCTGAAGAATGGCAAGACATTGCCACTTGAGTCGAGAAGCTACCTGTGAAAGTCTGTCATGTGGATGCCCATGTCCCCAAGTGTTGGGCTAATGAGGAGAACCGAAAATGAACAGGTGAATCAGGCTGCAAAAATTGATGTGTCACAGATAGATTTGGACTCGTTCCTAGCTCGATGAGCGCATGATGCCTCAGGCTGTCAGAACCGAGGTGCCACCTGTAAGGAGACATGAAGCTGAGAGATGGATCTAACTGTGGACAGTATCTCCCAGGTAATCTATGATAGTGGAACATGCACTGCAATCAAACAGGCCAAGCAGGTGAAGCCCCTATGGTATGGTAGGTGGTGGTCCAGTATAAGTATGGGGAGGCAGAATGATTACATCACACTGCCTCAAACCTTCCAAGGCAAGAGCTACATGGTCACAATGGTAGAAGCCACCACTGGATGGTTGGAGACCTCCCCTGTGCCTCACACTACTGCCTAGAACACCATCTTGGGCCTTGAGAAGCAGTCCTGTGGAAGGATGGTATCACTGAGAGAATTGAGTCCAACAATGGGACTCATTTCAAGAACAGCCTTATTAAACACCTGGGCTAGAGAACATGGTATTTAGTGGGCATACCACATTCCTTACCATGCACCAGCTGCTGGGGAAGTTGAGCAGTGCAATGGACTACTAAAAACAAGATTGAAGACAATGAGATGTAGGACCTTCAAGCAGTGGGATCTGCATTGAGCAAAGGCTACAGGGTTAGTTAACACATAGGTTCCACTAAGTGAGCTGGCCCTGCCCAGTCTGAACCCCTGTTTACCACAGATGGCAATAAGATTCCAGTGGTACATATGAGAGGTATGTTAGGAAAGACTATTTGGATAAATTCTGCCTGGAGCAAAGACAAAGCCATTTGTCAGGTTGTCTTTGCTGAGGGACATGATTGCACTTAGTAGATGATGCAGAAAGATGAAGAAACATAACATATACCTCAATGGGACCTTGTTTTGGGGTGAACTGTCTATGACATTGTGCCTGTATCCATATCTGCATGTATATATGTATATAATTAGGATAATGCATGTATGTCTATAGCTAAAAAGTGTAAATTCAATGTAACATGTTGGTATGGGAAAAAAATTTTGAGGTGGATAATGTTGGGGGTTAGGTTTTCTCAAAGGAATTGCTTCCCATTTGTTGTCTTCCTGAGGCCACCATTAACCCTGGGGACGCTCAGGGCTCACATTGGAGCGTCCCCTGGAGCCATGGGGGAGCCACTGCAGGCCCTCTGCCTCATCCATTGGCACCCCCCCACTGGTTGTGGTCATAACTACAACCAAGGGGAAATTGCTTGACTGGTATGAAAACTTAAAGGTTTTTGTTGGTTTTGCTTGTTTTGTTTTATAGATATATATTTTCTAGTAAAGAACTGTTGTTCCTTTTCCCATATTTTTTCCTGGAAGCCCTGTATTTTTGAAGTTATAATAATTTGGAGGGAGGGGCCATCTTTCCATTTGAGGAAGGTTCCTGCCTTCCTTGACAGACACTTGTCTTTTAAACCAGGATACAGGTTTAAAGCATAATAGTTTGAATCTGTCGTATTTCCCAGTCATTCCCTATAGTTTGTATTTAGGTAGTAGGACTTTGCGTATGTATAAAAATATTTATTCTGTCTTTTCCCATGTTACTTCTCTTGGGGCACTGCTGTGACAGTTCAAGACTAGAGATGAAATTGTGTGGTTTTTCTTTTCCCATTATGTACAGTGGGGGTCCCGAAAAAACCTGCTGGCAGTGAACAACATCAGCTCTGTGGTGATCCTCAGTGAGCAGGCCATGTTGGCACATTTTCATCAGCAGGTGGCTGTGGTACAGGTGTCTCCCAACCTCTTCAATGTGATGATCTTCAGCACAGGAACCACTCATAGCCTTCGTCTTGATATGAATGCTAGTGGAGTCTTTGCTACTCAGGTTAATAGTCTTTTTGTTGTTGTTGTTGTTGTTGTTGTTTATTTGCCTAATCAGTTGCCTGGTTAGGGTTAGGTTTATTGAGACCAAACTTCCTAAGTCTTTAAGATAAGTCTTTTATTAATATTCAATGTAGTTTGTTATGAAGATATTGTTGTAACAGTAGCAATGATGCTGCGGTGGAGTTGTTTTTTTCTAAGATAGAACAGGGACTCAGAAATGCTCTAGGGTGCTCACCAGAACCCGGAGAACCTCTGGACTGCTAAAAGCCTTCAAACCCAGTGTCCAGAGGAACTAGTAATTGGTGGCTACTGTAGGGGAGTTCTTGCCATGTTATTGCATGAATTCCTACATGCTTCCAAAAGGAACCAGAAGTATATATTTATTTGGTGTTTTGTTTGTTTTAGGATGCTATAGTATTCTGGAATGGGAAACAAGTGGCTGTCTTTGAGTTCTCAGGAGATACCTTTAGAAGTGCAGGTAGGACTTAAAACATAGGTCAGAGTCTTAATGCTTCTTTTCTTCCAAAGTTATATGTTCATTCATGGTAGCTGATGCACTGTAAGCATAGAATCAAAGAACGGTTTGGGTTGGAAGGGACTTTAAAGCGCATCTTGTTCCAACCCCCCTGCCATGGGCAGGGTCGCCTTCTTCTAGACTGGAAAAAGCCCTCAGGGCTAGAGAAAGATTTTATCTGATGTAGCTAAATTACATTTTAGAGGGCCTTGCACAAAACATTGTTTGAGTCTAGAACTACTTTTTTTATATTTTTTAATTGACTTGATCAAGAAGAGCAATTTTTTTCCTACTTTTGTAGCTATGGCTCCTGTTGCCTTTACATATAAGACATGGTAATGACTATTGAACACTTTTCCACTTTGCTTGAGAGAAAGTGTAATCAAGGTTACGTAGCACTCACATATGAACTTTACGAAAAGGAGGCTTTTTGTCCCAGCTCTCAAGAGAAGTTGTCCATAAATTGCTATGTATAGTGCCAAATAGAGTAAATTAGCTTTTTAAATTATTATTTCTCCCTAAATATTTCTACCTTGAGAAATAAGTGATGTAGATTTCCATCAATTCCATCCTAAATCTTGGGATTTGTCTTTTAAGAATCATTGTTTTCTGCTTGTCTATATTTACTGATATATTTTATAACTTTTCCATGCTGAATCATTGCTTTATTACCACCAAGGTCCTAAGTCTACACCACTTCTGTAGTTATTGCAGAGCCACTGTTCTGACAGAAATTCTGTTATCCCTCTTCAGTAGCAGTTCACTGAAGGGAAAAGCGAATTCTATTACCAGAACCTCACACTGCACTTATTTTTTTCTTTCTTTCTTTCACTCCCTATATCAACTCTTTGCCCTTCCTCTCTCACTTGTTTCCATGGACAGAGTGTACCAACACCTGTTTATAATGGGATCCCCAGCTTTTAAATGTAGTGGCAGCATGGAAGAAGGCTAAAAACACCAAGGAGTTGGGATTCAATAGTGACTGACAGATCGAAAAAGAGGTTTGGTGCAAGATAGTGGAAATTGTGTGCTATAAGTTACTTTTCTTTTTCTTTTTACTGAACGTATTTATTCTAATGATGGTTTTGTTGTGGTTGTTCCAGGCTCTTTCTTTTGTGACTCTCCAGTTCTTTCTGTTCATGGAGAAAATCTGTACACAGTGGAGCCGTATAGGATCCAGGTCCGCACCTGGCAGGTAAGGACTGAGAAAACCATGAAGGGATAAAAAGGCCTTGTTTTCAGAGATTGGTGTTAGAGCTTAAAAGTAATGTGCGTGATCTTTCCAAATCTATTAACTCTTCCTTGTCATAATACAATACTCAAAATATATTTTGAGTATTTCAGCAGAAAGATCTTTGACATTTTGTGTTCTTTAAAAAGTCTGCCACTCTGAACACTACTGCAGTGTAAGTAATAAGTATTTACAGACTTTAAGATGATCTAAATTGCATGCATGTTGAAATACATATACTACTTTCAGGAAGACAATCATACTGAATATTCTTAAAAGATAATGACAAATATTACTTGCACATTTTGTGTGAACCTTTGCAGCCTCTGCTAGTCTGTGAGAACCAAAAAGAGAAATCTAATTATCAGAGTTACATGATACATAATTTTATTTAGGAAGCAAATATTAGATTTTAGAATGGGTGTGATTCATCACATAAATATAATGTATTTGTTTTTACAGCTATATATTTAAGGACCTTCAGGTACTTGATATTTCTGTTTGTCTTTCACTTGGTAAAGGTTGTGTTCCTAAAGAGGAAATTATTGTAGAAGGCTGCCTTTAAATTTAGACTTTTTCTGAGGTTACATACATACCTGAAACCCAGATTGCATTTGTGTGTGTGTCTCCAATTTGCTTGGAGTGAGTCATCTAACACAGAAGTTCAGCAATTTGTGACTCAACTTGGTGACATATAAGTCAAAATAAGTCCCTTCTAGTAAGGCTGTGGCCACACAAACCTGGTGTTATACATTTCTTCCCAGGGTACAGTTAAACAGCTGCTTGTGTTCTCTGAAGCAGAGGGGAATCCTTGCCTTCTGGATGTCTGTGGGAATTTCCTGGCTGTGGGAACTGATCTGGCTCACTTGAAAATCTTTGATCTCTCACGCAGGTATTAATAAGGCTTTTAAAATAATATGTTTATAGTTAAGCGTGTATTTTGTGGGGAATCTTCAGCTGTTTTTGATTTGATGAAAAGCAACAGTCCCTTTGAATCTTGAGACAATACATGCAGCTATGTGAACTGATGGCATATTTCCAAAACAAGGGAGGAACCATGGAATTCTTAGGCAAGTCAGGGATTGATGATGATGATTATTTTAAAAAGAGGATACCATGAGGGATATTTGAGTGCATTTAAAAGTATGTGGAGAATTTATGGAAGATCAAGCTAAGAGTGTCCCATTTCTTTTGGTGTCTTGAACAAGACTTGAATCTCAAAAGAGCTGAAATAAAACCAGGTCTTGTATCTCCTCATAAATCAGCAAACTTGTTTCAATGAATCTATGGAGAAAGTGAACCTAGAACTGTGGAGACTCTATTCTTTCTCCTGTTTAGGTTAAGGAGTTTACCTGACTTTGTTCAAAAGTTGCTATACTCTCATATTTATGAACGTGAAAAAGATACGGACATGACGTTCATTTTGAAAATGTAGCTGCTGATGATAAACGTAATTTTGAAAAGCTGAAAAGCCTGAAGAATGAAGCAGAGTCTGTTCTTTGGATGCTGTCACCAGAGGAGTGCTAAAGTCTAGTTAGTTGCCCTCTGGAAACTGCTTGGGTTGGGATCATACACATTCCACCTGGAACAGTTTGAAGGTTAGATTAGATTCGAGCAGGTTGTTACTAGCATAAATATTGGATTATGATGTTTGATAGTGAGAAAAAATAGATCCACTCCTGCATGCTATGATAAATTTTTGCATTTGGTACTGAAAATACCCCTTCTCAAATTATGACACTTTAATTTCAGGGCATCATAATTGGCTGAGAAGAAATGTTATTTTTAGAGACTCAAACATGTTTTTTTCATGAGATTGTATTATAGCTCTAAATTGCTGTCACTTCAAATTTTTTGCTGCATTCCTTCATTTCGTGAGATTTGTCCTCTTTGTTGCTGAGTGATTTCTGGGTTTGTATCTATACAAGCAATAAAATCCTTTTGAGATAATAAAATATAAAAATATGCCCCGCTAGTGACGTTTCTTTACTCCTGCTGCACTGTGTGCTTTCCATACACAGAACTTTTCTGTAATGGGCTCTATTCAACATTCATGGTACTGTTCAGCTTACTTCTGTAGGAAAAGCAGGCCTCTGAATTGAGAATTTCATTCAGATGTTCTTGCTGTATAGCCACGTTTTGGGAATCCTGTAGAAGTACTGACGTTTATTCTTGCTGATTCATTGAGGAAAGAGTGTCTGTTAACTTAGTCCTGAAAGAAAGGCAGTGGCAGCAATCCTCTGGAGAGGAAGTGGGAGTCTGGGGCAGTTATGTCATATAGTCAAAATAGTTTGCTTTTAAAAGTCTTACCCATAATTTGCTAAATTGCCAGTTGCTTGCCACCATATAATTGAAGTTTATTCCTTCCCACAGAGAGGCAAAAGTGCACTGCGACAGCAAGAGTTTATCCAAGCTGCTCCCTGGCCATGGAGCCATTTTGTCTGTGAAGTGCAATGCTAATGGCAGCAAAGTCAGCATCTTTGTCAGCAGGGTGAGGCACAGCTCTTTACTTACTGTCTGGGACTTGTCCATTGGTTCATAGACTGGTGTGGGTCAAGATTACTGAGGAGGCAAGAATCACTTCTCAGAAATAAACCTACCTGGTCCAGGCAGTGTATTGAGTCATATAATGAAGTGTCATGTCCCAGCATTAATTAAGGTCTCTCAAGGCTTTGTACTGTGTTGGGAACAATTCAGAAAAGGAATATTTTAGTTACAAAAGCTGCTTTGTAGCATTTCAAAGAAATCCAAGGCTGGCTTGTTGGAACAGAAAAAGAACCAGGAAAATTCTGGTGTTTCTTAGTAAGAATGACCTCAAGTGATTACCAGCAAAGAAAGCTGAGAGCATGAAGCATATGGAATAAACTTACCTATTCTTCTTTTTGACTGCATACTCCAGCACCCTTTGTTTTCCTTTCTTGTAGGCGGATGGGAGCATTGATTCCAAAATCTGTTTCTATGATGTTGAAATGGACCAAGTTACGCTCTTTGATTTCAAGGCTGAACAGGGTGATGGTAGAGAGAACCTTTCTGCTGGACAAGGCATTGGGAAGTAAGGAGCTTTTACTTCAAGAAGTATTAATGGTGGATTTAAAGTGGAAATCTGCCCTGTGGAGACAAGCACACCTTGATTCTGACATTCCTCTATCTTGAGAAGGAGCTTGTATGAATTTAATTATTTATTTCTAAAGAACTAATTAGCACTGAATTGTATGGCCATCAAGCTACATCCCTATCTATTCCAATAATGCAAGCTAGAGAGTGTCGTGGTTTGACATTGGCCAAACACTAGGCGCCCACAAGAGTCATTCGCTTACCCTTGTCTTTAAAGTTGGGCAGAGCAGAGGGAAGAAAAAAAAAAAGGGAATTAACAAAGGGTTACTGAGTTGAGATAAGGATTGGGAGAAAAACACTCTAAGGGCAAAACAGGTTTAAATTTAAAGGTATAAAGTAAATTTATTATTTACAGAGTCATAGGAGGATCATGAGAAGTAAAATAAGCCCTTAAAACACCTCTTTTCCTGCTAGCCCTTCCCTCCTTCCCACCAACAGTGCAGAGAGATAGGGCATGGAAGTTTTGGTCAGTTTGTCACTCAAGATCTTGTGTTCACTCAGGGAGAGGAGTCTTTCCTCTGCTGTGCCATGGAGTCCCTTCCACAGGCAAACAGTGTTCCCAAAACTGTTGTGGCATGGGTCACTCATGCATGGGGTGCAGTCCTTGAAGGATAGGCTGCTCTAGTTTGGAAGCAAGGGCTCTCTCTCTCTATTCAGGTCTTCTACTAGACTGCAGCTTTCTCTAGCATCTACCTGCTCTGGCAGGAGCACTTTTCTCATGGGCTGTGAGTGGATTTCTGCATCCCCCCATGGACTTCATGCATTACCAGGTGACAGTTTGTTTTAGCATGGTCCTCACCGTGGCTTGCAGAGGAATCTGAGCTCTGATACTTGGAGCACCTCCTCCCTCTCTTCCGCTGACCTTGGTGTCACCATGTTGTTCTCCCTCATGTGTCCTCACTTCCTCCTCCTCTTCTTTGACTAGAAAAAAAATTGCTGCTTATAGATACCATTGTCAACAAGTTCCACTAATTCAAAGATTCTTGCAGGATCCTGCAACACGAAGGAGTTGATCCTGTCTAGGTTGCGCATCAGGGAATTGCTCATCATGCTTTCACTGCCAGCCAGGCAGCCCGGCCACCCTTGCAGGGGCAGTGATGGCTGCTGTGGTGCTGGTGCTACTGAACGCCTCTCTTCCCGTGGGGCACTGGGAGGGGGAAGCTGCCGCTGCCCCTGCCTTTCTGCCTGTGGCACGGCTGGCTAGGGGTGGCCAGGCAGGCAAGGCTCGCCATGGGCTGTGCCAGCATGGCGGCAGCCCTGGCGCCTCCCCACCCCTGGGGGAAAACTGCGTGTGTGCTGTTCTGATGTTATTCTTAAATACATTATCACAGAGGCATTACCAACCTCTCTAATTGGGCCAGCAGCATGTCCATCTTCAGAGCCAACAGAGATTGGCTCTGTCAGACATGGTGGAAGCTTCTAGCAGCTTCTCATAGAAGCTACCCCTGAGGTGTGTGCCCTGCAGCCAAACACCAGGCTATGCCAAATCAACACACCCCAAAAGCAAGCTCAAAACAAGCAGGAGGTAGTTCTTCAGCCAAAATGCAGCTGAGCCAAGGAATTCCTTGCAAAGGCAGTAGAGAAGATGAAGAAAGGGCTTGTGGAGATACTGGACAAATTCACAGAAGAGAAATTCAGGGAGAGCTACTAGCACTTTGGAAGCCATATCATGCTAGAGATCTCTGAGAAGAGGATGATTTGGTGTTGGGGGTTTTATACAGAGGTATTCTATGACTGGAATCAGGATCCAGATCTTTAAATTAAAAAAAAATCTTGGAAATCTACCCTTCCTTGAAGAGTTTACATAATAGGGAACTGAGAAGATGGCATTCTGAAGGTTCTTGTAGGAATAAAGGTATTTTTAAAGTATAATCAAAATTGAGTTTGTGTGGGTAAAAACTCATGAGGTGTCTATTTAAAGCTGACGCCTTTCTGTTCATGCAAACTGTGCTGTAGGAAGTGCATTAGAAATCCTAGCAGCACAATGCAGTGAAGTGGGAATGCTTGTGAAAGTGTGGTGTAATATTAGAGTACAAATTCCCGTTTGATTTTACAATAATTTTTCTGACTGTATTTTATGCAAGAAAAAACAGCATTGGAACAGGTAGATTGCTTTTTTAGCTGCTATCTGCTATGGGTATTACAAGAAAAAAAAAAAAAAAAGAATTACTCTCCTTACCATTGAAAGCCAGAAGAAACTACCCAGCTCATCAAAAACTAAGGCCAATGCAAATCTGGGGTTTTACGTCCTGGTTAGTTATGGAGTAGGGTTGTCAAGAGTAAGTGAGGACGTTGTTTCCAAGTGCAGTATCTTGTGTAACCCAACAGAGGCCAACCCAAGCCAGGAATGCTGTTTCACTGTTTGAGTGTTAGATAGTGTCTGTGTGAATAATCCATTTATCTGTGCTTCCATTTGAAGGATCTTCAAATTAGAGTGAGTCAACTCAGCAGAAAGTGATAATAATCTACACCTCTTCTGCTTCTCTTTCTACCTCCTAAGGCAAAATCAAAATACTCCTAGTTTTTTTTACACAAATTCTTTTTTTGATTTGCAGTTTTCTGATTTTAAATTTTATGGCAGGGAGAGGACTTAGGGTGTTTCTGCACCTGTTTGAATGTCTCTTTCAATTTGCCCTTTAGCCCTACTCCAATCCTCCCCACAAATTCCACCCTTCAGTGGTGACAGCAAGTGAGAAAATACTTTAATGATGTCTTTGGTTTCTCTTTTAAATAATTTGACATTTTTTCAGAAGAATGAATACTAAGCCATTGCTAAAATAGTGTGATTCTGTATGTCTGGAGTCGACATAGCTGGCGCTGAAGTAGTATTGAAATGCCCAAAGGAGGCAGTAAGATGTTATTATTTAAACTGCTGACAGAGACTGGCTTTCCCAAGGCTGCAGGGGAAGTCCTTACACTGTTCCACAGTGCCTCAGAATTCTTGACATGGTTGGTCTCTTCTCCCAGGTAACTTCCTATCTTCCTAACTCTTCTTCCTGTCATCAATAGGATGAGAGGAAATGGCCTCAAGTTGTGCCAGTAAAGGTTTAGATTGGGTATTAGGGGAAATTTCTTCAGGTGTAATTGTCAGGCATTGGAACAGGCTGGCCACGGCAATGGTAGGAACACTTCTGTCTTGGCAAGTGTTCAAAAAAATGTGTGAATGTGGCACTCTGGGACGTGGTTTGGTGGTGAACATGGTGGTGGTGATGGGTGCACAGTTGGACTTGGTGATTTTAGAGGGCTCTTCCAATCTTAATGATTCCATGTTTTGAAGACAGAGCTGAGGTAGTCCCTGTGTTACAGCAGCAGGCACTGAGGTAGATAGTTTGAAGGATATTCAAGGGTTTCTGTAGGACCTGCAATCTCAGGCAGATTTTGAGTACCTATTTTTATAGGTGGTACCAACTTTTTTTCTACCAAAATGCTTTATGTCCTGTCACCACTGTCAGTGTAACAGACCAAACTAGAAGTGTCATTGCCATGTGTAAAATGTTAGGAGTCAGGAAAATGTATCTGGTTAATGTTCTAATACAGAGTATAAGTAACTGAGAATGATTCCTTGGCTAGAGCTTTATTTACACTCATGCACTGAATGGGCTGGAATTACTTTGTCTCCCTTTCTACATTTTTTCTTGTCTCTTGGTAGGTTTGTAGTGGAGTATCCAGAGTTGCACAATCACATTCCTGCTTGCCATTTCTGGGACCAGAGTGAACCAAGACTTTTTGTATGTGAAGTAATTCCTGAAACAGGCCTCCAACCTCCAGACCAAAAGAAAAACCAGACTGAGGGCACAGTATGGTCCTTTTTATTTGTTTTATCTTGTTTTACATGACGTTTTCCCTGTCCAAGTAATAAATCCTTTGTGCTTCATTAAGGATGTAGGGGTGGGTAGTACACATTACTACATGCAAAATGAGTCATGAACCCTGTGTTTGCTGTCTGTGCTTCAGGCAGTCCCTCTATAGCAACTCTCTGGCTTGGGCCAAGCTTGCATACAGTGAAGAAGAAAAAGAGGGGATTTCTTTAGCTGTGATAGAATTTTGGGAATGACCATAATGCAAGCTTCTATCTGGAATACAGTTTTTCAGGTGACGTTATTGGGTGGATGGATAATCTAGAAGTTTGTAACTTAAAAAATTGCTGATTTTTTTATCTTGAGTCCACTTTTAGCAGCAAGAATTAACTTGATAGAATAACAGGGACAGTACTGTTAAGGTGAACACAGAAATATGCTCTTCTACCCCGTCCCTCCCATCTTCTGCTTTTCTGGAGAGATATTGTGCATTTTTATGGGACTTTCCTAGTTATCTGTTACGGTCTTTTTTACATTAGAAAAAAAAATCATTTTTATTGGTCAGAAATGTGATCTAATCAAAGATTTTTTCATCATACAAACAATTCTTCCCTTCTTCCCCTGCTATTGTGCTTGTAGTGCTCCTTACCACTTTGTCTGTATAGAACTGCCTATCCTGCATAAACATTGCATTAATTTCAAGCATCCATTTTAATCTCAAGTCTTTTTATTTTTTAATCTCAAGTTTTTTGATTTGTGTCTTATTTTAACTAATCTCATAAAATTAGATATAGAAAGCTCTTTGTGTCTTTTGTTGGTTAAAATGACCTAAGAAGAACCATGAGAAGATCAAAGTAAAAAGGAGAAATGGGATAGGGATGTCTCAAAAGACCTGGCTAGGTCTTCTAGGAAAGAGAACAATTCAACCTAATATTACTCAAGTAAAAAAGTTTAAAATGCTTGGCTTCTAAGTAAAGTTGAAAAAATATATAAAAGGAATGCAACTTTTTGCCCCTTATTCAACAGAACATTTTACTGTCTGCTTATGCCTTAGTAAATGAGAAGTCTGATTAACTTCTGCTGGAAATAAATATTATTTTAACTTGAGTCAGGTCAATATTTAAACCGTTAGAGGAACTATTTTTGCATGGATGATATATTTCCTGGGAACTCAAAGCAGTCAGTGAGCTGATGAACTTACAATGGGAATAATATAATGTTTTTTAAAAAACATCGTTTTTTAGGCCCCTTCCAACCCAAACCATTCTGTTATTCTCTTACTCTGTTTCTTTGCCCTGAGCCAGATCTCTCAGAGAGATGCCTGAAGCAGCCATCTGTGCCAGGGGCTTCTCTCTTTATGGTGTGTGAAGCTGGATGTGGAGGCAGAGGTGGAGGTCCCTGTGCAGGAGGACCAGTCTGGAATGCAGAGTGAGGTGCTGGCTGCTTGCTGCAGGGAGGAAGCGTGCGACTCTGCCTTCCCAGCAGCTGTGTGTCTGAATGTATAGGTCATACTGTTTTCAAGAGAAGCTTCTGCCAAATGAATATGGAAAATAAAAACAAAAAGAAAGAAGGATATTGCAGCATAAAAATAAAACAGTGCTTCACTTCCTTTTCCAGATGGATGTTTGGATTATATCATTCTTCAGCACTGAAGAGCATGGCCTTTTGCTGCAGGACAGCTTTCCATTGCCTTCATCCTACCAGGTTCTTCTCGGCATAGAGGTGCCACATTATTACTTTGCAAAAAAGGTGAGGTAATCTCTAAGAATTCCTTCCCTTTCCAGAAATTCAGACTTTCCACTGTACAGAAATCAAATTTAACCAAATTGAGTCTAGGGTTAGTAGAGCAACTCCAATGGCAAGGGGTGCATCGCATATAGAAATGGCATAAAGATAATTCTGATGCAGATGAACTTGACAGAACTGTGGAATTTGTAATGAGATGGCTTTTTATGGGTATTGTAAACTGAATGTGATGTACAAGTGTAGGAGAAACAGGAATTACCAGGTAATGCAATTGAAAAAGGGATGTGGAAAAAACTCTGCTTTATCTAGTCACTGTGGCTATTGCAGGTACAAGAAGGATGTGTGTGCAATTTATGTAGGCTGTAAGACAGGACTTTTCATACTGGCTTTGGCAGAAGCATCCCGCTTCCTTGCAGGAATTCCTAAGTGAGCAAGAATAGTCATTGTGCACCATCAACAAGTGCCTGTGTGCTGCAAATGCCAAGAATGCAGGCTCTAACTTTTAAAACTTGATTTCAATCCAAAATTGATTGCATCTCAGGTAAATAATACCCTACATAATTCCATGCGTACTGGGCGAGCTGCAGCCTTTCACCTACAAATTGATTTCTGGTGAAGTTCTGACTTGAGTTTCCTGGTGCTTCTTAGAAGATGATTTGCTCTGTTCCTGTCTTGTAGGGGGAGTGTAGCATCCCATGTACTATACTAATGTATTTAGTTTTGTAAAATCTACAGGAAATTAATATTAAGGAGACTTCTAATCTTCATGTGGTTTGGGAGCACCATTACAACAGGGAGTATGTATCTACTTATGCTCAGATTCAGAGCAGCACTTTGCAATTAATTTCCTTCAAAGCACTGCCTGTTGTCAGTCTTCCTGTGCAGACTGAGCTTTTAGTGTTGTACTGTGTTTTAGTTTTCTTTTTCCCTTGAATTGAAAGGTCAAAGGTGATAGGCTGCATTTCCCAATCTCTTTCAAACGTTTCTCCAGCATGTCTCATGCTATTTTACTTTGATATTATGTTTCTCTTTTTTTTTTTTTTTTTTTTTATTTTTGACTTTGACTTTGTGTGGATTGTTGCTACCATTAGTTGTGTTTTCGGAGGGGATGTGTCTATAAACCTGTAAGTATCTGCATTGCTTTGGTGCTCTTCCTTCATCCTCTGCTCCTCTCTGTTGTTCCCATTTTCTTAGTAGGTGGCTGTCTCTTTATGACAAAGTCACTTTTTACATCACTTGTATTAATTTGGGAAACCTAATTTAGTAAAAGAGCAGAGTCTGCTTTAAATACAGCAAATCAAGTTGATATAACAAGCCTTGTTGACCAAGTTTCATTCCAGGGTTTCTCTTTATTCACCATGGTGTCTTTACTGTCCTAGTTCCAGAAATCCCTCAAGTTCTAGTCAAACAGATTTGCACTTTTGATTTCTCTCTTTTACTTTACCCAAGACTTCCATTGTATTATAATATAATACAATTTTTATTGGCTTCTATATACCTTAAAATTTAGTTATCTTATGTAACTATGTGATTAGAGTAGAGTGTACATGGACTTTGGCATCCTTCATGTCTCAGATGATCTTCCTCTGTACCTGGCTTGGTAAAGTGGCCTTGTTATGCACCAGGCAGATCATTTGACATTGAGGATTGAGATGTTATTGGTTTTCTGCATAATGATTGAATTGCTTTGAGTTGCCTTTCAGTGGGGTGGGTAAAGTACCCCTGAAGTTTTAGAACTGCCAGTTGTAAGGGGAAGGATTTGAACCTGAGCTTCAGTATTCATAAGATTTACATGAAGGCAAAGAT
Organism: Vidua macroura; assembly: GCF_024509145.1. Lineage (NCBI taxonomy): Eukaryota > Metazoa > Chordata > Aves > Passeriformes > Viduidae > Vidua > Vidua macroura. Next base: position 603,663 of record NC_071586.1, read on the forward strand.
AAAAGAATTTGATCTGTATAGTTAACTTTCAGGACAGCAGTCTAATATTTGAGAAGAGACTAAACTTGGAGAGATGCATATCTGAAATCTTCAGAAATCTGGGAACTTAACAGTTGCTATTATAATAGTTGTATAATTAATATATATATTTATATAAAATAATAATAACTGTAATAAAAGGAGGTTACTTTTCTGTACCAGTCTCCAGTGATCACTAACATGCTGTGATTGTTCAGTGCAATATGCTAATCTCTTCTACGACATTCCATATGTTGTGGCGTTTTCTAGAAAGCTCTGAAACTTCACAGCTATTGACGCTATTGATTATGGTCCTGCAGATATAAAATCTTGGACTGTGGTGGGAATAATGTAATTAATTCCATGTACAAAGGAGTAAGTGTCAACCTGTTTGATACCTATATGACAACCTTCTCCTTTTAGCTGGGAGAAGCTGAGAAGGGAGCATCAGAGTCTGGCTCAGGAACAGTCTCTCAGATGGCTGCAAGAAGACCCATGAAAGATTTCATTGGATTGGGAGACTGTGATAAGACCACCCAGGATGCCATGCTGAACTTCAGTTACTATCTAACTGCTGGAGACATGGATGAGGCCTTCAAATCCATCAAGCTGATAAAAAGGTATCAGAACTATTAGCATCTATTTCTTCATGGGTGCAGTTTATTTTTGTTAAAAGTTTGTATGAAGAGTAAATCCTCCTAAATTCTCCTTACATTTCTTTCTCTGATCTCATTCTCCTTTTCATTTTTAACGAGATGAAACATCTTTATCTCACAGACATTTTAATGCATTCTCTGCTCATTCTTTGTCTATAATACATTGTGGATTCTTTTTTGCTAAAAGAGAAAGAATTACTGATAACCTGCAACCTTATGCTGTGTCTGAATGGCAAAAATGTCATCACTAGAAGAAAATGAACATTCACAATTTTATTTATACATCTAAAATAATCACACGGATACTGAGTGTTACAGATTTACCAACCACATAGCTGAATTCTAAATTCACATGTACATTATTATAATATGGATATTGCAATATTAGAGGAAATAATATAATGTCTCTTAAATACTCCAATATTTTATTTTAAAAACTGCTGCATTTAATCATAACATATTATTTCTGGAATTCTTTTTTTTTTCCCAGAAAATGAATGCAGGCAGATGAATACTAATCTTAGTTGGTTTTTACAAACCTACTGCTAGAAGAAACTCTTTGTCAGCTTTATGGTATTTCTCCTGACAGTCTAGAGCAGTGCAGTTGTTCTAGAGGATCAGTCTCTGTGGAATGTTGCTCATTTGGAACATGGTGCAAAGCAGCAGTTGGGGTTGAGTTTCTTATCACATCCAAACTGAGTGCAGAACAGAACTCAAGAGCCAGCTTGATGATCACATTTTAACAAAGTGTGGAAATAGTGATAAAGAAGCAAAGCAGTGTACTCAGCTGGGAGTAACACAGCAGTCCTAAGGAATTGGTAACATCCACAGCTCATGGTTCCTCAAACCTATCACTAATTGTGCTTAGAGCAGCATTCTGAGAGCACTTACACACCTGTCATTGCTTCAGGATCCTGTATCCCACATATTTCTGCATAATAGTTTTTGATGTGTTGTTTTTCTTTCTGAAAATTATATGCATATGGCTTTTTTGAGGCCATGTGCTTTTCAAGGTAAGGGTTATAAACATTATACAGAATTCTACAGGCATTAACTTTTCACTTCATTATCATATTAAGTTATCAGGCAGGTTGTTTTTAAATCTCAAAGTCCTGAAGTCCTGTATATTTGTCTTATTCTCCAGTCTGGGTGCTTGAGTGGCAGCTCTATTCTCTATTATTCCCTGTGTTATGTGGCTCTGAGCACTGCTGGGCAGAGCTAGTGTCCTGCCATAGCATTCTAATGCCACAGAAAATGTTATAACTAGCTGGAGAGAAAAGAAAACAATTTGGGCTGGAATATTTCTTTCTTATAATAGTTCCCAACAATGTAATTTAATCATATATCTGATTGTTAGGGAGTTCTGGTAGCCTCCTGTGGACATTTTCCCTCAATGTAATATTTGAAACATTTTTTTCAGCAGCATATGTGGTCTGTTCTAGCTGCGTACCCTTCTCATTTTTAGTGTCTGTTTATGCGTAGGACACCAGCAAACCTGTGCCTCAGGATACAAAAGAAATGTCTGAAAAAAAGAAAAGAATGTCTGAAAAAATGCACCTTAATTCTTCTGCAATCCCTTTATTTACATAAGAATAGTTAGAGTTGCCTTTGCTTTTTACTCTCTGGTCTGTTCTGGGGCTGGGAGCAGGTATTGCAGCTGATGAGAATCCGTTCCTCGTAGAGAGGTGAATAGAAGGACTAGAAGTCATGAAATTTAGACAGCTTTTAAACCCATCACTTAATCTATAGTGAGTTTTCTGCTTTCTCAGATTGCCTGTTAACTCCCAAGCTATTGTCATTGGTCTCCTATAGCTTTTAGTTTTATTTTTAAGAAGCAGGAGAACTTGATGCCGACAGAGAAAATGTATTTGGTTCTCTCTTTCCTGTATTCTCATTGCACACACATGATATCTTCTCCAGCTGACCCTGCTGCCACACAGCCAACCCAACAATTCTTTGCTGTACAGCAGAAGGAGAGTGCAATATAATATTTTATATATTTATATATATATATATATATAAAATTATGTGTTTTATACATATGTATATAGATGGAGCCCATCTGAATAATAATCGAGGGTCTCAGCTCACACAAGTGAACGTTGTGAAGTCTTTCAACCCTTAAATTATAGCATATATTTATAGAAAATAACTCCAATGCAGATCTCCTTGGAGATCTTTCGCCTTTCAGCTGTACTCTTTCAGCATGGTGACTCAACATAGTCATTTTCCAAGCCCTGGCGAAAGCGAGCGGTCAGGGTACGGCTGATGACAATGACCCGGGGCGCCATGCAGTCCTCACGCCTGTGGAGGATGTTCCAGATTAGAATAGCAGCTGCCAGTGTGGCCAAAAGGCAGGCTCCAATGTTCAGGTAGCAGGACCATGAGAGGTTGGTGTATGGTCCGATACGGTAGAATGTCACCAGCCCGATAACCAGAACAAAACCTGCAAACAGAATGGCAGAGTTATGTTTAATGAGTTGTTCTCTTGAATTTCTGTAGTGGCAAAATGCCACAGAATCTCAACATTTACAGACTCGCTCATAAGTCTGTAGAGCCTTTCCACCCCTATTATGATGTGCTGGATGTGTTTTTGAAGGCATATTTGAGCCTCATGATACATTCAAAGAGTGCCTTAAACAGAGGCTCAATATTAAGTGTTAATCTGTTCACTCTAATTTAAATTTCTTACACCCACTGACCTGTATTTCACCTTGGGTTTTTTCCCCCATGCATTTGAATCACTTACACAGATGTCCTTTTTCTTACTCCCATTGCCAAAAGAGAAAACAGCTGTATTAATGATGATAATAATTTTAAAATATTTTTTTCCATAGTATATACTCTTATTCTGTAATTTTAAAATGTTTATTAAGGCAGGCAACTATGTAAACTGCAAAGATGATGAATTGTGACATTCACATTCTCTAGACAGAGACATAATTCTGTCTCTCAAGAGAAGCACAGAGAGAGAAGAAGAGAAAATAATCTTTATCTCTACTCCTTTGTTTTCTCCATGTGGAATTTAGTATAGAGATTGTTTACCTGAAGTGATTACTTTATTAGATTCTAGTGAAGGTTGTTTAAGTTCAATAACCAATTAGATCCAGCTGTGTCTCAGACTCTCAGCTGGCAGTCACGAGTTTGTTAGTTGATAAGTAAGTAAGAAGTATGTATGTAGAATAAAATAGTCTCTCTTTAAATAGTATATTAATGTAATATAGTATAGTTTTAATAAGCAGATCCTTCAACCTTCTAATCTAGAACAAACATCATCATTTCTTCCCAGTCGGGGTTGCCTTTTTTACTATAATGAATAGCTAAATATATTACAGAAATAATAAAAAGCAATGTACAGAAACTTTAAAAAAGGAAAGCTAAAATAAATGGAACTTTGTGGTCCTACTTTTTCCTGCTGGAAAAAGGTGTTATGAGGCAGAAGTAATGTCATGCCTCCAGAAGCTACTGAAGGCAAAGTTTCTATTGTCCTCATAACTTTAAGCACAGTACTAAGTTCCCTAAAAGATAGGTAATATTAGAGTAATAACAATGCACTTGTCTAGCATTTCCATTCAGATGTCACAAAGTGATTTGCAAAAAAACCTAAAAAAAGGAAAAGTTTCTCAGTCTCTTTGGTGGTTACATTGCTGATGAATAATAGTAATGTTATTTCAGAAGTGAGGTGGGGTAACTGTTCTAGCCATGCAGGAGACCTATGTTAGATCAAGGGGCAATCTGCATCCCTTTACACCTCCTTTTTTATGTTACACCTGCCCATTCCTTGAAGAATGCATTGATAACCACATGATTACTTTTCTGCCCTCTGTTTATTGTACTATCAGAGAACCTTACAATCCCAGGATGGTTTGGGTTGGAAGGATCCTTAAAGCTCATTGCACTCCACGCCCCGCCATGGGCAGGGACACCTCCCACTATCCCAAGTTTTCCCAAGGCCTGTCCAACCTGGCCTTGGACATGGCCAGGGATGGGACAGCCACAGCTTCTCTGGGCACTCTGTTCCAGGGCCTCCGCACCCTCACAGGGAACAATTCCATCCCAATATCCCATCTAACCATGTCCTCTGGCAGTGGGAAGCCATTCTCCCATGTCCTGTCCTTCCATCCCTTGTCCCACGTCCCTCTCCAGCTCTCCTGGAGCCCCCTTAGGCCCTGGAGGGGGCTCTGAGGTCTCCCTGAGGCCTTCTCTTCTTCTTGAGGCTGAACATTCCCAGCTCTCCCAGCCTGACTCTGGAGCAGTGGGGCTCCAGTCTAGTCTCTCTTCTGTACCTATTGTCAAACAAAGCTACTTTTCAGCTTTTTAAAAGAAATTCATGGATGTAATTGGATTGAAACAAACAAAAAGGGACAAATATGTCTCACTAACCAAAAAAATGTTTTCTCTTTGTTATCCTACACACTTCCTTAACTGCCACCATAACAAAGGAATCTCATTGCCAAAATGACCCCTTCCTGAAGGAAGACTGGAATAAATAAATATCCATGAACTGCCAGAACATATCTGGGCTCCATCTTCCTAAGTTCATGGGCAAGGAGAAGTCAAGAGCAAGTCCCAGTTGCTGCATGCTGTTTTCTCAGTTAGCCACAGTGTCTGCGCCTGCAAACACTCTCCCTGTGGATACATGGCAAGGACCCTGGCCCTGGTCCTTGATTTTCCATGAAAGAGCACATCCTGTGTGTGCATTGTATCACATTTTTTTCTTCAAAGAGTGCTAGTAATGCAATGAAGATAGAAAAGACACAAGTTGCATACAGGTAAAAAACACAGAGGTGGGAAATGACATACATGTAGGAGGAAAAATATCAATCATTACTTAAAGGTGTGACACTTGTATTATTCTGAGGGTCAGTAAAATGAAGGCTGAATCCACCTCCTCATGATACAAACACTGAATGAATATTCCTTCAGGAGCTGTCTGGCATCCTTGGCTCTCCTGTGTCTACCTAGAAGGTGCTTTGTAACAGTTGCTTGCTGCACCTTCTCATCCTGAGATGGTACTGTCCCACAGCTGGCTTATGGGAAGAGTAGCTCCTTAATGCTCTTTCCCCACTCTGATGTTAAAAAAGCCAAATGTACCCTGGATGCGTTTTAGGTTGTTGACACAGTTGTAAGGACACATTAACTCCTTGGTTTTGTCAGTAAATCTGGTAGTTATTTTATGGTTCAGCTTAGTTATAAATAAATAAATTTTATTTGGAGGGAATGTGGCCATATGGAGCACATTGTTGTAGAAATCACTGAACCATACAATAATGATTTGCCATTGCAAATAAAATACTTTCCCTTCATTTCCAGTGTCAGTCTCCAAGTTCAGTTTGTCCTGAGGCACATGGTAGAGAAGAGAGTGGGGGATTAGGTTCTGTTTTGTAAGTGACATCAGATTTTTTTTAAACTTTCTTCTGAGACAGCTCGGTTCCCCATCTGTGGAACCAGGATGATACAACTTCCTGTGTTTATTTTGTATTTCAGAGCATTGGGAGCAGAGCATGCTACTTGTGATATGCTTATAAAGAATTTGGATGTCTACATCTTCATTTAGATCTTATAAGGATGATACACACTGATACTGCTTTGCAATCCACTGTTCAGTGGATGATAAATACCCATTTTCATATGAAGGTAGGAAATCAGAAGGAAAGGAAATGCTTGCACTTCCTGCAGCTGAGTTGACCAGCTTCATCACCTTGTGGTTTAAAACTGGCAGGAAGGAGGGTATTGATATAAATCAAGAGACTCTTCTTGCTTAGTCTGGCACATGAGAAGGCTTTGTGTAATCAGTTTTCCTTTCAGAATTTTTTTTTTCCTTTCAGAACACTTTCACAGGGAATCCATAAAGTGTTAATTTTTTTTTTTTTTAAAGTGTGAAGAAAATCATAAAACCTTAAGCAGAGGAATTTTGAGCAGGAGCTGTTTGGACCAGTGACCACTCACAGGTGCCTCTAAGGGACAGTTATAAATATGAACAAGTGTCTACTTCCCACTATCTTGCAGTATTTTTTTGAGGCTCTCTTGGCAGAGGGACACGGGTTCAGGAATACCAGTTACGCAGAGTAACCCTGATGCTATGTTGTGCCTTGCAGCTTAATTCCCACTGTAGGAATATTTTCAATATTTAAAAGTTTTTCCAAATACCCAGCTTTTAATGAAATTATTTTGCTCTTTCTTGCTTTTGTATTACTTATGGCAAATTACTGTCCTAAATGGCTTAACATCTCCATGTTCTATCTGATGGAGCAATTATCTGCCAGGGAAAAGCACTAAGGCTTCCTTCCAGGTCCCCAGATAAAGCTATTTTTGCTAGAAGGAATATTTTCCTTCACAAGCCCTTTGCCTGAACCCTGCTCACATGAGCAGCCAGTCATGCAAGAGTCTTTATCTCCTTTCCCAGTTCTGTGCTAATGACTGAGCGCGGTAGAGGGACTGGGTTTGAGAGCTCGTCGAAGTGACAGATTGCAGGAGCCAGTTGCCAGAGCTCTTGAGTGAAAATGTGCATTCTGTTTCAGATCCTTTACTGTAATTTAGACTGGAACTGACATTAAGAACAGACAAACGCATGACAGAAGCAACAGAGGTGGAAGCACGTTACTGTAGAGTTTATATAATTAGTTGTATGTGCAAGAGTCACAGAACTCCAGAATAGAAATGTCACTGAGAAAGTTATTTTCCAGCATTCTTATTTCATATTAGCATGGCTTGATATGGGAATTATAAATGCAGGAACTCCAGAGCAAAGGCTGAAGAAATTGTAATAATCCAAAAAGACTGAGTTTGCATAGGATGGTGCGTTTCAAATTTTGATGAATGTTGCTTTTGTGAAGATGATGATGTACGGAAACCCCAAAGCTTGCTTGGATGGATTTTGTCTGTAACAGCTTAATCAAACTTGGACTTCTTGAAGCAAAGTGTTCCAATGTGCTACATATGTTTTCCTTGCCCTTAGAAGAGTCTTGTTGTACACTAGCCAGGAACTGGGGTGGAACATTTAGTCTGTTCTCTAAATGACTGGGCAAAACCACGCAGTTCACATATTTGTGCCGTATAATAGTTAGAAGTATCCCTATAATAATTAACCTTGTTGCAAGAATAGTCTCCAGAGCTGACTGTGGTGACTTTTCCCTTTTTAGACAGATATTTGTAACAATGTCTGAATTCAGTTTCAATATTCTAATAAAACACCTAGAGGAAAACAGTTGGCTTCTCAGACTATGTCCCATAAACAGCTCTACTAAAAATAACTAGAAAATTACTCTCTTTGCCATCAGGATTCCTGAGCTCACAGCGTGCAATACAAGTTGACAAGGGCTGTAGAATTTTAAATTTATTTATGAAAATATTGACCATTTTCATCTGATTTTGTTTCTTTTCTGTTTTGTAGTGATGACAGGACTTTGAGATGCATGGCTCAATTTCCCTGAATTAATTTAAGTACATCCATCAATTTCAGATAATTTTACTGTATATTGTCTCAAGACTGCACAGAGGCCACAACTTCACTAAAAATCCTGATAAGATTACTTGAAGTGCTCATTTTTCCCATAGAAATGCTGTTTATCTCTAGTTGTTTCCCATCTGCAGCAAAACAAGCTGGAAGGGGGGTGGCTTTTCCGCTGGGGAAGGAAACAGATAACGAAGTCACTCAGAAGACTTCTGGTTGGAACAGTATTGACTGTGGTAGTGGGGGTAGGTTAGGAGAATGTTACTTTTTGAACTTACATTTCAGGTCTGTATGCTGGATTTCCTGTTTGAGGCTGGCTGCAAGCCAACTACAGAATTCTAGCATTTTAAAAGAACTCTAATAGTCACTTTTTTATTTCTGTGATTGTTTGTTTGTTTGTTTGTTTTTTTATGACACCCCTAGATTCTTACTCTTCCTTTTTATTAGTGTACTGATAGTGCATTTGAAGAAATAGACATTGTTTTTTCTAGTTTACCAGAAAATCTGTATTGGGATTTATAATCCTCCTCTTCACAGCTTGTCCTGGAGGATGGCTTTTGATGTCAAGGAAAGGGAGAAGAAGAAAAATAGAGCAGCCAGAGTGTTGAGAATGCACCACCCATGCTTGTGCAGAACTGCAAACAGGGAAGGGAAATATTTCACTCCTTTTCTGTGTACCCCACCAAGTTGCACAGAGACTGATTTAGCTGTGATAAGTCACGTGCCTGAATGGGCTATTTGTAGGAGCTCAGCTGTATTTATCAACATGAGATAGAGTCACAAAGTGATTCCTATAGGACTTACACAAATTATTTATTTATAAATACCTTTTCTTGTATCAACTTGGCACAAAAGGAGATGTTATAGTTGAAGGCAAATATGGGACCTCTGGAATAGTCACATGCTCTTCATTGTTACACTAGGCTGGATGATGCTTTGGTTTCTAATGCCACAAGGAATTAGAGTGTGACCTTTAGAGTCAAGTGACCTTTGAGGTTTCAGTTGTGCAATAATTTGTTTGAGGTTGTGTTTTTTTTGGTTTTTTGTTTTGTTTAGTTCTAATTTAAAATTTCCTTCCAAGGATTTTGGTAGCATGTAACATCTTAGAATTAAACATGTGAGTAGCACAGCATATCAGGTGCGATGAGACCCTTTTATTGCTCACTTTTCTGAATTACAAGGGTTTTCCACTTGTGTTCTTTGAGTTCATCAGTCCTTGTCTTTAACCTGAAGGGAGATTTAGTCAGTGTAAGGCAGTGAATCCTACTTTATGTTGGAAATCTTTAACCAGTTTAGGTCCATTAACAGGAAGTTGCTTGTTTGTTACCTTTTGGAGGTTTCCTTAGAAATTATGCCAGTCTTTGAATGGAATGGCGAAAAGTATTGCCAGTGAACTAGGCATAATTCCTCTTGGGCAGTTGTTTAAACAAGGAGGAATGTGCAGACTGTCACACTTGATGTCGACTGTTAGCCTTGCTTGGCCTCTTGGGTTCTGAGGCAGCTCGAGCCAATTAAAGCTCTGCTTTAATGTAGTAGGCCTAATATCAGGCACAGCAATGGGATTCTCTCTGGAATCAGAACCATGGAATGTTTTGGGTTGAAAGGAATCTGTTAAAACCATCTCTTTCCAACCCTCTTGCCAGAAGGCAGGGACTTCCACTATCCCAGGTAGCTCCAATCCCCACTCAGCCTGGCCTTGGACACTTCCAGGGATACAGGGGCAGCCACAGCTTCTCTGGGCAACTCTCCACTCTTACAGGGAAGAATTTCTTCCTAGCATTTAATCTAAATCTTCCCCTTTCCAGCTTAAATCCATTCCCCTGTGTTTGCTGTCTGTCCATGTAAAAAGTCACTTGTGTCTTTTGTTAAGCACCCTTTATGTACTGAAAAGCCACAATAAGTTTTCCCCAGAACCTTCTATTCTCCAGGCTGAACACCCCAAGCTCTCCCAGCATGTCTCTGTAGCAGAGGTGCTCCAACCCTTGGAGCATCTGTATTGCCTCCTCTGGGCCCACTAATAGGTCCTTGTCTGTCTCATGCTGAGGATCTCAGACCTGGCTGCAGTGCTGCATGTGGGGTCAGCCTGAGCAAAAATACCCTGTGCAGAGAGAAGCAGTCATTGACGGGTGATCTTTTTGGACGTTTCAGCGTCATCTTCCGCTTTTATTGTTCAAGTGTTCTGTTCTTCTCTGGATACATCTGAGGATAAGAGCTGTGTAATTGGATCCAGCAAGGCAACTGGGTTTGAAACCCAGTTTCAAAGTTTTAGGAGACACCTCCATGTATATATATGTGCATGCTCATAAGCAATAAAGTGAATATTTGAGTTGAGATACTTTCAGTCTCATATACTTTTCTTTGCATTACATGTTCCTTATGCTTGCATATCCAAATTGTATTTATCTGTTAATAGATTTTTTACTGTATTTCTGATCAGAATATGTGCCCTTGACATTGAGATGCTAAAAGAACCTGCCTGCTGCTCTTATCAGAGTTTAGCCTTAAAGAACACAGGCAGATCTTCTTCCTGCTGCAGCTATGCCAGATGAGGAGTTCACCACACTTCTTGTGAGCTACCATCCTTCCCAGTTTGCTGGTTCAGCTGCTCCCAGGAACCATTTCTGACAAAATAAATGAGATAGCTATGCAGATTTTAGGATCTTTGCAAATGTGGTTCTTTTTGCAAATGTGTGAAAGCAAAATCACTTTACTGTGATATTTGTGGTCTACGTAAAGAATGGGGAAGTTTGGCAGTGAGGGTGAAATAAAATTGACAAATAATGAAAACATTTAGCACAAATCAAATCTCTATTATGTTTCTAAATGAAAACATTTAGCACAAATCAAATTCTCTATTTTTGCTATGATTTTTAGATTACTTAGAGCATCTCATTTACTTGCTTCCTTTTCAGGAAGTTTTAGGTTTACAGTTCCATAGACTTCCATCTTAGAACAGATCTGGCTTAGGGTATTATGAAGCAAAAAGGTGGAAGGAAGTAATACGGAACTCAGGATCACACTGCTATCAGGAATATCTTCAGCCATGTTTTCCAGTGGCTGCTGTGCTGTTCTTTTCTACATAGACATTTTCTGGATATCAACTGATCTAAAGTGGTTGGAGAAGATGATTCAAAAGTTGTCTGATTTAGTTTTAAGAGCACAGAAATTAAAGTATGCATGAGCTCAGCTTTTCCATGATGCATTAGGGGTCTGGAGTGAAACACTTTCATCAGAAAAACATGTTGGGCAAAGCTGGAATGCAATGCTTGAAATTTAGGAAAGATGAGACTAATTTATTTGGCTGTAAATGACAGGCTCAGTGGGAACATGAAACCTTTTAATCTTCAGGATGTTATGTATTAAAGTTATTTAATGCTGAAACCAGACTGGCAAAATATTAATCATGATTCAGGTTTATTGCAGTCTTGGACATTCAGAAAGCAGGATGAGATCTAATGTAAAGGATGTTCTATCCCAGATTTTTCCTATTAACTTTCTAATACTTCTCTCTTAAGTTTGTGATAATCATCACTGGACAAGATCAAGACTTGGCTGGAGCCCCTTAAGGTCTGATCCTGTCTGGGAGGTTAATGTTTGTAATATTTCAATATCCTCTGAAGAGCTCTTTCTTCCCTGTGCTGTTAGTATAGATTTCCCTTTCCAACAGCTCTTCTGTTGGCTGTTATCCATCCTATATTCAGCACATGGAGTTTGTAACAGGTCCTTGGAAAAAACCAGAAACCCCAAAACCCTCTAGAGGGAAATTTCTGAGCGTTGACACAAAATTCCATGTACAATACTGGTTCCATTTTCACTAGGAGCCTTTTCCAAAGCAAACAGATCGCTTTCCTGTTAATGGGGAGGTGTGAGGCTGTGGCGCTTTGGAGCTGTGTGAATCCCGTTACTGTCCCAAACAGCATTGCTGTTTCCTCTCTTCTTTGCTTCCCGGGGCTTGATTCTGTGTCAGAGGTCCATCCTTTTTGAATGGCTGTCAAATGCTTGTGCAGGTGGCAGAAGTGAGGAAGTGGTGGAGTCTGGAGCCACTGCAAGTTCCAGTGGATCTAAGATCATTGATTTGAGCTTGTGATAGACTTTGGAGATAATATTTAGCACTCTTAGATTTCTAAGCCAACAAGGACTTTTGTTCAGGCCATGGGAAACTGTAATGAAATTCATGGTTTCAGCTGAGTAAAAACAAGAAAATTGTGGGTTGAACCTTTCCCCATAACACAAGTTTTCAGTCCACCAGTGACCACTGTGGTTCTCTTCAGCACTTGTTGGCATTTTCCAAGATGAAAGGTAGAGATCATGGAGAAGTTGGAATTAGAGGAAATATGATTCAAGAAAATTTCTGAAATTACTGAAAGGATGAGGAATTGCAGAACAATTCTTCAGATCCTTTGGGTTTTGAAAAGGAAAAAACAGAAGGTTGGTCCTAGTGTTCTTTCATTTGAAAGTGTGAAAAACAGAAATTACCCAACCAGTGCTTCAGAAATGTTTAATAAGATCTAAGTTTGTTTATTCTTAAACATTACCTGCCCTTCCCACACAAATGATCTGTCTGACCTAAATACCTTGGCTTTAGCTCTTCAAATAAAGCAGGAAAGAGCCTCGCAGGGGTTTCTCTTGGATTGTTTGCATGGGACAAATGCTTTTAAATACAAGTGTCATATTTACTGTTCTGATGTTTTTGCTCCATATTGCTCCTTTTCTTTGAGAATGACTGAGAAGTTACTGTCTCAGAGTGGAGACTCAAGAGAGTGAAAATCACCTGTGGCTCATATGATGTGTGGTGGCCACTGTCTTCCCCTTCAATATAGAACTCTCAGTCTCCAGATGCAGCAGCAGCCCTTCATCAGAGCAGTGGAATTGCTGGGCTTTCTTACTGCACAGGGGTTTTGTCTGATTTCAAAGACACTTAATCTATAATGTCTAAAATGCTGTCGCCTGAGCCCAGTCCAGGGAGTTCAGCGAGTGCAAAGTCCTGTTTAGTGAGTGCAAATTCCCAAGGAATCAGCAGTTGGTGTACCATTTTTCTGGAAAACTAAGGAGGTCTCCAAGTAGTCTTATTTTATATTGGGTTAATGCAGATATAATGATTTCTTCCGACTTTTTTCAAAAGTATGCATTCTAGAAGACTTCAGGTGATTGTTCTGGATATCAGGAAGGAACTTGTTTAAACATAAAGTTACAATAAGATAATGAGATGTAAAACGAATATTATGACTTCAAGGCAGAAAACCATCTGATGATGGTAATGGAAAGTGTGGCATAACTGCAAAGGGGGATGGGGAATGGGGCAGAGATAATCACTGTGTTATTTCTGCAGATTCACACAGGACAATGTCTGTCCTTATATCGTCATAGGCTGCCAGCTCCATCCCTTCACACCTTTTCAACATGGGCTCCTTGATCCGAAAGCTTCTTCAGCCATTCTCATTAGTGTTTTGTTAATCATTCTGACTGTGGCTTTTCTCCCATGTCCCCTCCCAGTACTGGGGATTTCAAGGTTCAGCTTGCATAACAGGTAATAGCAGGCATTTCCTCCTCCTGTGTCGGGATATCCTGGCGCCCTTCAGTCTCTCTCTGACTGTGTTTAAAACAGACTCCAGCACAGGAAAAAAAAAAAAAAAAAAAAAAAAAGAAAAAAAAAAAAAAAGAAAAAAAAAAAGCCCAGTCTAAAATTAGCAGCCATGGTAAAAGAAACGCCCATGGCTGTCCCCTGTGCTGTTTGTCAATGAAACAACACATCCAAACAGGGCCAGAATGCATTTCCGCTCTGGAAAAACAGGTCGAGTTTGGAGAGGATGGGAGAGTACAGCAGGCACCACGCTGATAGTCAGGGAGAACTATTCAGAAGGTATCCACAGTTACACAAACACTAAGGGGCTGTAGGGAGGGCTTTTATGGCAAGGCTGTATATCTGTCTTTTGGAAGCACTGTCTGGTGCTTCAAGCACTTGCTGCACCTGGAAGATGGATCAGGTGCTCTGAGGGTTACAGAACCTCTGCAGTCTCCTCCTCTCATCTGGATTTCAGGTTCCTCACCCTTAGTAGACCTAAAAAATCCTAACAATTTTATTGCTGTGAGACTGTACTTAAATGACCTAGGCCAGATTCTGATCTTGCATTTTTGAAAACCTGAGGTCTCAGTAGTTTTATGCCATTCTTAATATTCAGAGTTGTTAAAGTCGAAATTAAAACTTTAAATAAAATGGTGTTGCTTTATTATAACCTGTTCTTTACATTAATAATATATATGTGCATATATATAAAAAATGTTTTTAATATTTTTAATCTGATTTTGTAATCAGCTTGATTGTTACTCCATTAATGACAGTTTCCTGCATAGATATCGTATAGGATTGGATTCTTACTGTAATGAATGCTGAAGTTACTTACTTTATGTAATAATGAAAGGTATTATTGCAGAATATTTACACTTTGTTGCCACTGCTGTCAAAATGGAATTGTGATAAACCCATTTCCTCTTTTCCTCGTGCAGTTCTGTATACAGTCCATGAGAATTGCTGTGGGAATTTTATTTATAGCAGTCAGTGGTATGAATTGACTTTGGCTTTCTTTGCTGGATTACAGATGTATCTGTTTGTCAAAATCCAGCTGGTGGTCACTGAGTAAAATTCAATTAGCTAAAATAAAATAATCATGTTTCAACAAGGCTTCCACTCTGCTTTCTTGAGTTCCTTGAGTATATTTTGCCCTGCTAAATTGTGGGATTACGGTGTATCCAATTTGTTTCTCTTATGTTTGCCTTCCTGGTTTCGTAGGAAATAATAAAGGCTTGGGGTTTTTTTGGTTGGCAGAAGCCTCATTATGATATATCCCAGATAAAAGCTTCTATTTATGTACTGCAGAATCTCACGTGGAGAGCTTGTCGGAGACAATGAACTTGCTTTTAGATATAAGCCTTTTTGCTATTCTTTGTCACTTGAAAGATTTATAAAATAAGAAACACTTTTCCACGTGGGTTTAATAGAGACTGAGCACTTTTCCATCAGTAGAAAGAAGTGGACTTACTGGCAAGTTGGAACACAGCAGCTATGGCCTCCTCCCACCACTGGGTATCCTGGGAGATGATGGGGAGCTCCATCAGCCCCAGGACGAAGAGGAGCTGGCCGGCAGTCAGAGCCACCGTGGCAATGAGGTTGCAGGCACGCATCATGTCAAACTGCACTAGGAAAACAGAAGCAGCATAAAGTTACAATAATATATAATTGTGGAAAAGAAAATCCTGACTGACCAGGAATATAAAGTTTGTCAGTCCACAGAAAACAATTCTTAGACAGCAGTCCCTTCTCCCAGCAATCCCTTGTTGTAACTGCCTTCCTTGCGGTCTGATTAAGAAAGGATTTTCTTCAGGATATGTATTGATTCTTTCCTTTAGTTGCACAGAATCCCATAAGTATTGCTTCAGTGCAATGGAACTGATGCAGCTAATTTGCTACAAGCAGCTAATTTCCCAGAATGGCCCACTGGTGATGCTGGAATTCTCTTCACTGAAGATTCTACCTAATCCATAGTCAGAGTTGTTTGGGGCAGGATTGATGTTTGTTTTTTGTGTGACACAGAGTGAAATGGAACCATAAGTAGTTTTTCAAGGCCCTAAAATAATAATCATTGCTAAGACAAACCAATAACACCCTGAATTTCTTTTTCCCTTAGTCCATCTGTATTGTCCTAAAACACATCCTGTGGATTTTAATGCTCAGGTCTTCCTGGTTTACAGAAGCTTTGTATAGAGGATTCTTATTTTTTACTTTTTTTATCATTTATTAGTCTTTGGGATACACTGCAAAGATCCTTATATTTCCATCTGTCTAATGAGAGAGATGGTTGTAATGAAGATGTCAAGGCTTGGCAGTTCTGAATGAGATGTTAGGGCATAATCTGCATCTACATGTAAAAAGCTACCTTTTTAAAAATAGAGTGTGTGTGTGTGTATAAATATATATATATATATATTTAATATTTATTTGTGTGTATATATTTATATATCTATATAAAGTTCCTGTATATCTAACAGTGAAGTTGTGGGAGTACGTTGTGGAGGTCTACTATTGACCACCCGGCCAGGACAACAATACTGATTAATTTCAGTACAAGGAATTAAGGGATATCTCTAGATCAGCTCCCCTGGGCCTTAAGGGTGATTTTAAGTTTTCAGACATCAATTGGAAATATCATACAACAGACACAAACAGATTCAGGAAATTTCTGAAGCATGTTGAAGGTAACCTCGGGTGCAGGGACTGGAGGGCCAACTTGAAAAGGTGCCTTCTGAGATGTGCATTTTGTAAAGAGAGACTTGTGGACAAAGTGGTGACCTCTTAATAGGGCAGAAGCCAGCACTTCTAAAGCATAGGGAATCATGCAAGCAGGAAAGAAGGAGGGCCTGGCTGAGCAGGGATCTTCTTGAGCTGAAAAGGAAAGTGTACAGGCCAGAGTCTGTACTGAACACCATGACAGGGAGGATGACAAAATAAAAGCGACGTTGAATGATGGCAGTATGCCCAGGGCACAGTGACCAGGATGATGAAAGGCCTCGAGGGTAAGACATGCAAGGAGTAGCTGAGATCATTTGGCCAATTCAGCCCGGAGAAGAGAAGGCCGAGGGGTGGAGGGGTGACCCTCTTGTATTCTGCACAGTGGGGAGGTGCTGATCTCTGCTGTCTGGTGCCAGGACCTGAGGGAATGGCTGGAGCTGTGTCAGGGGAGGGTTATGTTGGTTATTAGGAAAAGATTCTTCCTCCAGAGGGTGGCTGGGCACTGGAATAAGCTCCCCAGGGCAGTGGTCATGGCCTCAGGGCTGCCAGAGTTGTGGTTTGTGTAGGATGCTCTTAGTGATATGTTTTAGTTTAAGGTAGTCCTGCAAGCAACAGGGAGCTGAACACAATGATCCTTGTAGATCCCTTCCAACCTGAGATAATCTATGATTCTCTATTAAAGAACAAATGCAACAATGATTACAGACACAGACATCTGCAGTCTTGGCTAGAAACCTGATTAAAATATGTCTCCCAGCTGGCTACTGAATGGCTTATATCAACTGCAAAGTTGGGTACTTTTAGTCAGACTTTTTTCCTGCTTTTCCTGTTAACCTGATGGATGTCCTGTTTTTATCCTTTTCCTTCTTCTCTAGCAAAAGGTGGGAGTTACAAATGTCATTGTTCCACATCGCTTGCTAATGTGTCATTGCTATTGTGAAATAGAAGTAGCACCATGTGTAAGTTGGCATATACTAGAGAAAGACTCTGGAGCAGATTTTTTAGGAGTGTTTTAACTGGCTTTAAGTTTGGTGGATGCATTGACCACCAGAAACTGGTTCCTGATCTTCCAGGAAGACTGCTAGGAAATGCAGAAAACAAAACTTGATATAAACAAGAGTAAATTCAATTGTGTTAATCATGAAGTCTGACCTACTTTTGTGTTTACCCTTTATTTTCCCCTCATAGGCTGTATTCAACTTCCCATGTTCTAAGTAGCAACTCATGATTTAATTAAAATTTAATAAAATATAATATTGTATCAGAGGAGTTAGTTAAGAACTATAGTCCATTAAACTTTTTCCATTGAATAAAATGTTAAGATAATACCAAGTATTTTTGGCTTCTCCTATTGAGTTAATTTCTGATCAGTTACTCAAAAAATTTGTTCAAAGATTTTGTGTTTAAAACTTCTGAAGTTGCCCTTTTAGCATTGGTAGCATTTTCATTTCTTGCCATTCTTTTTGCAGTAGAGCTTGTTAATTGTATTCAGCCTGAAAATGTGAGGTAATTGTGCTTCCTTACTCACCATTGTGACTTTGCATGCTGTCAGCTCAGCACCTTGTAATTTTATTTTGTACATACCAATCCTAAGCTGAGCCTCTGCACCAGCATCTCTGGCCTCTTTTTAGTGATGACAACCAATGGAGAGTGTAGATTGAGAAGGGGAATTGAGTGTGCAATGTTAAAGTATTTCTTCAGAGCTCAGCCCAACGCCATTGAAGAGGGAAATCTTGTTGAGGAAGGCCAGGCCACAAAGCTGTTCTCCTGCTTGAATGACTGCTTAATCCACGAATAAATATTTCTAATCTCTTGTAAAACTGACTGCAATATAGTTTTTGTAAAAGCTGTGAAATTTAGTACTTAACTTTGTGCTCTTTTATTCTATTTTAAATTACATGAACAGAAAAAATGCCTCAATAGCCAGCTTTAGTCTATTCTGATGAGTTTTCTATAGATTTAATAATTAGTATAAATTTAGGATCAGCTGTTCAACAATTTCAGCTTCATTTATAGTAGCCATGATTCCAGTAAGTAAGTAAGAGTCAGCAAGATAGAAGCCTTGCTCTTTCTGACTCTTGCCTTTCATCCATTTAGGTTCAAGCATACTATTCTGATTTTCCTCATTTTGGTACTTGGTTTGCATTTCTGAAGTCCCTATAATGTGGATTTTAAAAATTACTCCAAAAGGCCAAAAAAAAAAGATGCATTCTTTTTCTCAGGATAACAGCTCAGCAAAACATCAAGTTCTAAGAGGAAAATGGCATGCTCAGTTAGAATCTCTATTTATGTTAGAGAAAACCTAATTACTTATCTAGTCACTTTTTGTGGCCACTGCAGACTTCATCAACTTTTGCATTTTGTTTGTTAATGACAGTTTGTAAACCAGATGGTCACAGTGGGTTTAGTGTCTGCACAGTTACTGGTGGTATTTGTGTTAACCCCTCACTTCTAGAATCTATTGCCTAAGACTGTCATGACATAGCTATTTTGGATATTCTACTTTTTTTGTTTTGTCAAACTCATTATTGTTAATGTCACTTGTCTCTTGAAATTTAACTGTGGTGGAGTTCCCTGTGGCCAGAGGTGGATGTTTCCTGTAGTTAGAGGTCAATAATTCCAGCAGAATAGACCTAGACACTGCAGAAGGTGTTAATTCATTTGTGTGCATCTCACAGGTGAAAGAGGGGGGACAAGCCCTCCATCTGTACCTTTTCACCTCCCTTAAGATGCAACTTGGATGTTGAGAGCTGGAAAGGGTTGGAGCTGAATGGCTCCAAAAACTCTGCTCTAAGTATCTGTTGTTCATCAGCATACAGTGCTAGTCTCTGCCTTTTTCCTTCTGGAAGCCCTCTGTGGGCCCCATTTTCTGAGAAGCAGTTAATTCCTGGACAGGATATCCAGCTGAGACTCTTGTACAGCCAGGGATACTGGCTTAATGAATTCTGCCTTGTTTAAAACAGGAATCAATCAAGAGTTAAACCTCAAACTCTAAGGATGAGACCAAGTCAGATTCTTTGTTGTTTTGCTCACTTCCTTAAGTATCCATATCCATCTGGATTAGATATGTTAATTTGATTTTCTTATTTACAAGCAGCAATTTTGTTGTTTTGATCCATCATAGCCCCAGAGCTGTTGGTGTTATGTTCCAGGATAGACCCAGGACGGTTTGCAGAAGTAGGTTAGTGATCCTGGAGAGTAATTGCAGTGTTTTGGGATGATGAGGAAGGGTGATCTCACTAGAGGATCACATTATGTTAATTGCTTAAAATGCGAACATTTCTTTCCCTTTTCTGCTTGCATAGAAGGAAAAAAAAAAAACAGTTAAGTGGGAATTCAAGCATTTTAATGGTTAAGCAAAATGGCTCAAGATATTTTCATAGTAATCTCAAACTCCCCCTGGGAAAGACCCTCTTGATAAACAAAAATTTTAGTGCAAACTTTAATCCAGCTTCTATGAGGAAGTTATTAAGTGTCCAGCCCTGGGAAGAATCTAGTGGCCATACATTTATTCAGTGCACGGGGACAGTGCTGATTCCCAGCATCTCTGTATGACTTCAAAATCTCCTGATGGCATCTGAGCTGTAGGAGCTGACTGGGAGTGTGCTGTTATCTCTGTCCACTGTGGGACACTAAATCTGTTGCATCTCAAAAATGGTACTTAAATTCTTAATTTGCTCTTAAACTCTTAATAAATGCAGAATGGATTATGCTCAGCTGAAGGATGGTGCCACCTTAACTTGCTATGAAGCTGATTGCATCTATAATTACATCCATTCTTTAAATCTCCTGAGGGATATTGCTTCTTGATTTTGTAATGAAATGAAATAGAAAAAAGAAAATATTCTGTTGATGCTGTTTCCTATGGTTCTTGGATTTATTTATTAATCACTTGGTGAATTATTGAGGATGCATACTGACATGTACCTGTTTGTCCTTTTAAGTGCTTCGTGTTTCATACATGACATTATTCTGGAAAGGAGAATAAATGGTTGTGTTTCTGAAAAGAGATTTCTAATTGACTATAGATGAAACTGGTAATGCTCCTTACATTTAAGTTGCTTCACCTACTTTTGTTAGAACTCATTTTCAATTTCTTGTAACTGTGCTAGACTTCATCTTCTTGGGCATGTCTGCAGGCTGAGATCATAATCTTCTGATATAAATTGAACTAGATAAGTAATTAGGTTTTCTCTAATATAAGTAGAGATTCTAACTGAGCATGCCATTTTCCTCTTAGAACTTGATGTTTTGCTGAGCTGTTATCCTGAGAAAAAGAATGCATCTTTTTTTTTGGCCTTTTGGAGTAATTTTTAAAATCCACATTATAGGGACTTCAGAAATGCAAACCAAGTACCAAAATGAGGAAAATCAGAATAGTATGCTTGAACCTAAATGGATGAAAGGCAAGAGTCAGAAAGAGCAAGGCTTCTATCTTGCTGACTCTTACTTATGGTCCTGCTGTTCATAAACCTGAGTTCCAACCTGGAGAGCTAGATTCAGTATTAATAAATAATTTTAGAATAAACCCTTAAAATTAAAAAAAAAAATCACTTCAGTCAAACTTTTGGCAATGAATCATGTGCTTCTTTTGCTTTAGATGTCAGCAAGGGTGAGATGTGCTGAGCGGTCTCTGCAGCTGCCATCAAAATCAGCTGAAGCTGTGCCTTGGATACCAAGAGCACTATGAAAGTGCAAAGTACAACTGTGTTTCATTTTACAGCATGGGCATAGGAGGTCAGCACTTACTCTTAAAACCATTCTGAGATAATAGGGACAATAAATAGAACCACTGTAATTTATCAGCATCATGCTATGCCTCCCAAACCTGTGCTGTATTTATAAAGTCTTTGATATTTAATTTCTTCTGTCAATTTAAACTTGTGGTATTTGTATTGCTAGTCTCTTTGAGTATGAATTAAGAAATACATGGAAAAACTTTACAAGTATTTGTGAAAGAAACTAAGCCAAATGTTGGCAGTATCTCAGTGCACCTTTGCATGACTGTGTCACTGAGACCATGGGAAGGTTTAAAAAGATTCTTATGTGATGCAAATGTATTTTGATGGTCTGAATAGTCATTATTTTTTTTAAGTGAAACAGATATGAATGTTTTTTTTTTTGCCTTGTACCCATTCCACATGATTATGTTGTTTGCAGGTCTTACTGACTTTGTCCTGAAAAAGGAAGTCTTACCTGCTTGTCTTAAAAAAATTTTGCAAGTAGCCATAGAGCTTTCAGCAACAAGAGTCCTCAGTATGTTCTGTTGCTGGATTAATATCTTAAAAATTATGAATGCATGGATATCTCAAAAATTATTTTGCTTTTTTTCACCTCCTGGGAGGCTTTCTGAAGTATGCAATTTATGCTTTTTTTTTTTTTTTTCTTAAAAATAGTAATTTAAGGAAGAGGAAGGGAGTAGGGAAAACCCAATCTGGTTTTGCACAATTACAGTAATGTTCTGATGTGACAAACTGGTGGAATCTTCCAACCCTTTAGGTATTTTAGAACTTAACCATTCAGCTCATCTAAGTGTGAAACTTCAGATTTTAATATATATTTTGAAAGGCAGACAGATCTTGTTGATCTGTCTGAGAGTGTGGTTGGTGGGTGTTTTTTTATAACAGCTTCACTTGTTACTACATGGTTCCATTAACTATTTTCGACATAAGCAAGTGCTTATGGTTAAGTGATGGGCCCTTGCAAGCCCAGCATTGACAGCCTTCAATACAGCGACCAGTTTTAATAGACATAGCTATTTCTGATGAGATATGAGTTGTCTAGATAACATGATTTGCTTCTTTATAAACCTCAGCAGGGTATTCTGATAAATGCATTAATCTGAAATTTTCAAAAGCTCCAGAGCCATTTTCACTCATAATCCTTTAATTGATTTCAAACTCTTGATGGCAAGAATAACCGAAGTCCGATTGCTGTGAAAATATTTCTGTGCAACACTTGTGTATGTACTGCATTGAAACATGTATCAGCTTCATTTTCCTGTCCTGAATCCCAAGCAGTTTTGCACTTTTCCAAAATGAGTACATGAAATTGCACCCTGACATGAAAATGATCATTCACTCTAAATTGAAAAGCCATGTCTCTCAGAATTCATCTGTACTGGCCTCCATCATTAAATTAGTAGTGTCACTTATTTAAATGTTGCTCATATTTCAGATATTAGGATGGGAAATCACAAACCCTGAGCTGCCAGCTGCCCGTGTTGCCTCATCTCTGTGGAACAGCCTGAGCAGTCTATCATGCTATGTATATAATGTGTATAATAAGGTTTGGGGCTTTTTTAAATATGATGATAGTTCCTGTGTTCTCCAGATGCACTTGGCCTCTTTTCTGGGTTTCTATGTATGGAAATATATATATGTAGACAAGTAACACGTTTACAGCACACTCAGCTGCTTGACTCAGCCTGGCTTCCAGCCAGCCAAATTTCAGAGAAATTAGAAATTTTGGAGACATTGGAACTTCATGTAAATGCAGTGGACATGGGCATTAAGGCGAACGGCTGGCTCTGTATCAAACCTCAGCTCCTCATTCCCACCCTGAGCAGCATCCTGCCTCAGCCAGCAAATGTCCCTGTGTCCGTGCGTGTGCAACAATCATCCATCCAGGCTGGACAGGTGTTTACGTGACATCACTGTGGCAGTCATGTAGCTGCTCCCGATGCTGTGCCTCTCCCTGGCATGAATTATACTCCTTGGTAGAACTGCAATTCCCACAGGCAATCCAGCTCTGAGCAGCAGAAGTTGAAACCCACATCCTGCTGTTGCAATTTTCCTTATGTCTCCTGCAGCCCTGAAGAACCCAGTGAGGTTTTGTACTCCTGCCTATTCCTGAATTTCCACATGGTTTCTAATGTTCTTTAGACAAAGAGGGACAAACTGGGACCTCGGTTGATGAATAAATCATCTCCCTGTGTCCATCCAGAGATAGCCTCAGAACACAGCAGGACTTAAGGTTGTATTTGTACCCTACAGTGTGGTTAAAAATATCAAAGTTGATTCCAAGTAATCTAGTGTGTTCGTGCAGTATTGCTGGCATGGTACAAGGTCAGGACCTAGGTGGCTTTGGGAAGGGTTGGCTCTGAGAGGCATCACTGGTGGATATTCTTGCCACTCAAGGTAGCTCACGTGTCCCTGTGTGGGGCCACATCGCTGGGTGTGCTGCCCTTGCTCACACGTGACATGGACACAAAGCTCATTGTTGACTGCTCATGTCATGCTGTCTTACCCCAGCTCTTACAGAGGCTGTGAGGCTACTACCTCTGGGCTTTTCTGAAGCATAAAGAGATGCAGGCAAGAGCATAATCTTCCAAAATTTTTCAACAGCTCTGAAACTGCAGCTCCATAATCTTTGTCAAATGTCTTTACCTACACTCAGGTGACAGGAGAGTTAGGCTACCTGGCCAGGTTTCCTTAAAGTGTTTGAAGAGGGGCTATACAACCTGAGTTCTCAGTAAAGAGTTCAAGTTTGTATCATTCAGTGGTTTGTCCAAGCTATAAAAGTTTATATGTATGTCCTCACAGCTGGGCTGATTCTCAACACAAGTGAAGGTTTCAGATCTGAGAGTTTATTACCACTAAAAAAGGAGCAATCTCACCCCTCCTAACACCTTTATCACTTAGTTTTAGCAGCAGCACTTGTTGGACTCTGATACCACTGCTTAATCCAATGGAAAAATATCCACCAAAAACCTTATCCCACCCCATGTCCAAAACTTCCACCCTAACCTGGGGATTCTTTTGCTGTTAGTCATCTGAACCATCACAGAAGCTTTTCAGCATCACAAGGGGTTGAAAGAGAGGTGCAGGGCTGCACAGCAAGAGGGAGAAAGAGAAAGGTAGATAAAGACAAGTCAAAGGGCCTGGGATCTCCACTTCCAGGAACAGTGAGGTTTGAAGGACAGACTTGAAGTGCTTTCCCATGGAATCAGTTGCCCGTGCTTCTGATGCTGTGCCTTGCAGAAGTAGTTCACATTGCAACGCTTCATTGCCTTGTGTTTTTAATATAATTTACTCCTGCCCCAGCTTTCTTTTTGGCTTTTTTTGACATTTCTAGGAAGAAATCCTTCCCTATGAGGTTAGTGAAGCCCTGACACAGGTTACCCAGAGAAGCTGTGGCTGTCCCATCTCTGGAAGTGTCCAAGGCCAGGCTGGATGGAGCTTGGAGCAAACTGGGATAGTGGAAGGTGTCCCTGCCCATGGCAGGGGTTGGTATGCAATGGGCTTGAAGATTCTTTCCAACCCAAACCATTCCATGATTCTGTGATTTCAATGGCAGAAAAGAGCAGGCAGATAAAGTCAGTGAATAGCAGGTTCTAAGAATGTACTTCTCTCTGCCAGGGAGGAAGCCAGCTTATAGTAGTGCCTATAGCTGGCTGTTAGATACATACTGCATGTACAGGAGTTTTTAGTATATGGACAAGCAAATTCCCAGAGAGTTTACAGTTTTTCTGTTGAACTATGAGATAAATAGCTTGCTTCTCAAATATGTATGTCTGTATGTGTACATGAGCGAGATTGTGGCCTCTTTCGCATTGCTATTACCAGACCGACTTTTCTGGATTTTTCTACAAATGGCATCCAAAATGCTTCGTGGTAACTTCTTATAGTTATGTTTAGATGTATGTATATGCATACTCACACACCCCTGCATATCTGTGATTTATCTACAACTGACAGATGAGGATTGCTATAGGTATTATTAAAATAATGTGTGATTTCTTATTAGAGAAATTCTTTAGGATGACAAATCCATGGATGCAAGATCAGGTTCATATTAACCATGTGTATATCCATGGAAACAAAATTGTCTCAAAAATAAATGCCACAGTCGTATTTTCTACTGAGTTTGTCATGACAGCTGCAGAGGAGGGATTTTCCTTCAAATGCTTTATCAAGATACAGAATTGGCCTTTGTTTACTATTTACTTCCAGATTAAATAGGGAATGGATGCTTTATTCCTATACAGATCAAGTCCCTGGGCTTGAAAAGCCTCCTTTAAATTAGAATTTTAACAGTGGTTGTCAGATAATTCTTCTGAGACTTGACCACGCTATAATTATTACTTGGAAATTTTCAATTTTTCTGTCACATTATCCTTCTATTTGACATCAGAAACTGCTGCCCAGATGGTTCTGCCATGAAACTAATACCTGTCATCTGCCTGGCCTGCACACAGCAAGAAATACAAGCTTGTGTGTTAAAAATGCTGCAGGAGCCAAATTTACTGTGCAGGAATTCATTCCAGTATTGGGTACATAGCATGTACTTTTACCGTTAGTGAATGGTACACATGTTCTTCAGGTTAAAATATGGCTTATCAGTATTAATTGGGGAAGTGATTCCAGAGATGAAGCTACAGAAACACATCAAGGAACTTCTCCCACAGTCTAATCCTTTTTATAGACATCTAATCCTTTTTATAGACATCTAATCCATTTTTATTGTTATAAAAAGTTCTTTCAGTTAAAAAAAAAAATATTGAAAGGGTAAGGACTTTAGAACATTTGAGAAATTTTCTTATTTTGATTTATGCAGGCTCAGTATTAGCAAATGTTAAAAAAATGTTTCTGTATAATTTTATTGGAAAATATAATGTGGAATGAGTCCACATTAAAGCATTTTAAAAAGACATTCCTCTAATATTTCTTTGGTTTCTCTCCAGAGGGATCTAAGAAACTCCAAGGACCAATTTCTCTTTTTCCACATTTCAAACCATGAAAAAAATCTGGTTTGAAATCATGTGTGTTACAGATGCTGTAACATACCATCCCTCAGAGATGCCAGAGCTGTTTTTGAGCATCCTTGAAATCTTGGGAGAATCCTGTAGTCTGTCAAGGCATGGACTTTATAGCCATTTGTTCTGTTAAATTCCATGCCTTGAAGGGTGCAGCAGAAACACTGACTCCCCTTTGAATGGCTGCTCACAGCCCAGCTGCTGAGAGTGGAGGGAGTTTATGGGAGAAACCTCTTGGCACCAGGGTAGCTGTTATCCCAGCCACGGTGTTTGCAGGTATTTCGGACAGTCTTTAAGGTCCCTTCCTACCCAAGCCTTTCTATGATCCTGTTCCAGCACAGTCCTGCTCTGTAAGAGCAGGGTTGCACCGTTAATGCTATGAATGTGATACATAAGGTTTATTATTTATTAATCAGTTTTGTAATTCTCATGTTATCCAGTAATTTTCCCTATCTCAGTGTAAGCTATTTGCATTCTTCAGATCCCACAATCTGTGAAAGTGCAAAATGAGTAATACACATGGTGCAAAATACACCATGCGTAATGATTTTTGTAGTCACCAAGTTGTATATTAATTGTATTTTTTCACCAAGAAGCATAGTTACACATTTTAAGACATTTCTTAATTTTACATGTTTTTACCACAACTATTTCTGATGTTTCTGCTCCTGACATTTCCAACAAAAGCAAACAGAAGGGAGAAATAAGTCAACATGTTGTTCATTGTAATACCTTTTTGGGTTTGGGTGGGTTTTTTTTGTTTGGTTTTTTTTTTTTTTTTTTTTTTTTTTTTTTTGTGGTTTTTTTTTGTTTTGTTTTTGTTTTTGTGGGTTTTTTTTTTTGTTTTTGTTTTTGTTTTTTTTTTTTGTTTTTTTTAGTTTTAGGGTATTCAGAGCAACTGTGGTTGCTGCTGTATTGAGAAGGAAGGGATATCTTATGACAGGAGCCCAGGAGGGAGAAGTGAGCCCAAGAAGTCTCTGAAACTTTGGGCTTACACTTCTTAGATAATTTTTTCAAAGCAGATCAATTCCTGAGCTGTATAAACCAGGCAGCACCATGCTAGTTTTGAGGGGGGGACAAGGAGTTTCATTCACTGGTGGACATCATGCTTCTTATTTTCTGAAATTAATTTATTTGGTAATGAATGTGAAGGGATGTTTAGACTAAGACAGATAACATGATTTTAGGGTTAGGCCATTGAACTCCTGGGGACCAGATGCACCCTATCAATTGTGTCTGCAGAGAAGATAAGAGGCTCCACTTACGTTTGACAGTGCTGCGTGACTCTTGGAACCCAGTCGACTCTGAACCCCAGCCCAGGGCTTCACACTCCTGCTCCTCCCCTTGCCCGTGCCTGGCAGTGGTGCTTGCACCTCCTCTGCTCCGCTCTGCCAGCCAGCACATCCTCCAGAGCCCCACACTGCGCTTGCGCCCGTCCTCCAGCGTTTGGTACACCCAGTTGGGGGTAAAGGCAGCCGCGTTGTTAAGAACGAGTGAGACCAGAGCTACCAACACAGCTGTGGCTACCAGTTTCTGGACAGTCATATCTGACTGTCAGCTTGCTGCCAGTCTCTAATTGCAGACAACACGAGGTCCCAGTCAGCTGCAGCACATTGAAATTCGGCTGGGAACAGGCGGCTGCGCCGGGTGTTACGGGGCTCTAGAGGACATCACCGTTCATTCTTGAAGTCAATTCCTGAGGGATTGCTGACTGAGGAGATGAGAATTTTGTGAGGTAGATAGGAGAATTCCATAAAATAAGAACACGAAGCTTTGTTACGTCCTTCCCAGCGTCCTTATCCGCCTTCTTGCACTTTGATAAGTAATGCCAGTCTCGTGGTGAACTGGATGACAGGGAGGTCCATTCCGTGTTGGATGGGATGAATCCAGACAGAATCCAGTCTTGGGGCAGGAGAGCCTGAGCTGAGGTGGGGCAGAGGTGGAATGGGATGCTCCCTGTAGCCTGGTGAGTGCTGCGTCCTCCAAGCCAACCAGTGCTGCTCCAGAAGCCTAGGTTTGGTCGCAAACTTCAGAATATCCTGCAAACGGTGACAGATGTCATCCTCTCAAAGCCAAGCCGATCCAGAGGGGAATGCGGTCATCCCAAAGGTGATCTGCAAGTCTGGAGTATCTTGAGGAGGTTGCTCTGCCCTGTCCCTCTCCGAAGAGCCGAGCTGTGAGTGCCGGGACGACAACAGCCACTGCGGTGAGGAAAAGGCCCCCCCACCTCTCCACCAAGAGGAAATGGCTGTTTTTGTGGCTCGTTTTGGTGAGCCTCAGGGCGTAGTCGACTGCAAAAAAAAAAAAAAAAGAGCCACTGCCACGGCAGTCAAACATTAACAGGATGCGTTTCCTGAAAGGAAGAGACTATGGAGACTTCTAAAGTTGTCCCTCCTCCCCTCGGAGAGCCCCCTCCCTGCCTCAAGCCTCCTCCCCTCGCCGCTGCCCCCAGCCGGGACCCGCAGCGTCTCGGAGAGCCCGGGGAGCGCAGCAGAGCTCCTCGGGAAAAGGAGAGAAGGAAATCCCAGCTTCAGCCTTCGGGGCATCAGCTCTGTGGAAGCGAATCGAGGAGAGGGATTTTGAAATACCTTTTATTAGAAGCAAAACAATATTGGGGTTCGCTGCTGGACGGCGCGACGAAAGTGCTGCGGGGGTGCCCTGATGTCCGCGTCCTCTCTGCACCATAGGAGAGACCGTGGCAGATAAATAGGAAGTATAAAATCTCGAGATTCTCAACTCTATAACAACCCAGTTTGGGGATGTCTGCAAAA
Organism: Vidua macroura; assembly: GCF_024509145.1. Classification (NCBI taxonomy): domain Eukaryota; kingdom Metazoa; phylum Chordata; class Aves; order Passeriformes; family Viduidae; genus Vidua; species Vidua macroura. The sequence continues at coordinate 632,602 of NC_071586.1, forward strand.
GCAGGGGGCAAGTGTTGGGGTGTGAGTGAGGTTGAGAGTCGCCTGTGTGGCGAGCCCGAGTCCCGGCGCGCTGGGCGCGGTGCCGGCTCCGCAGAGCCTCGAGGGACGCTGCGCACCTCGCTCGGTGCCCAGGGCGTGAAAACTCTGCTGCCGTGTGCTGGATGGGATGTCCCTGCTACAGCCCGGTACGGAATGGACTGCCACAGGGCAAGTGGCTTCTCTTCACAGGGCAGGTGCTTCTCTGCTGAACCCGTTGAAGAGAGTTGTTGGGTATTCCAAACTGTCCTTGAACCTGGGTGTTTCCAGAGCGCTCTCGCCCAGACTGGCACTCCAAACGGCTTTTGCTGTTCCTATCAGCTGCCTCGGCAGCACCGGGAGGAGGACGGGGATTCTGGTGGGCACTACCCTACAGCCGGGTGGTACTGCCTGGGGTTATGCCCCTCCTGAGCTGAGCCTGGCATAGTTCTTCAGGCTTCACAAATACCGCACGAGTGTAGCATTGCCTTGTGCACACTGAACTGAAGGCACGACATCCGGTCAGCACTGAGGACACCAGGCACAGACCTGCCTCGCCAGGCACTGCCACACCTGAGGGGCTGGCACAGGAGTTCACATCCCGGTATTCAATAGATTAGATTGCAAACAGATTTAATTTTATAGCAGCTCCGTCTTACCAGACAAGAGGCTTTGCCCCTAACCAACTGATCTGCCCTGACCCAATACACTGAAAGAAACTGGTCTGAAATTTTTTACAAGGCAACATTTTCTTTTCAAGACTTGTTGGTGAGAGAAGGGGGGGAGATTCCAGTAAAGCAGATATGCTTCTATAATTAGTTTTCAGCTACTGAAGTTGAATGTCCTAACCTGGCTATGAACTCAACCCTTCTCCATGTGCTCTGATAATTTTTAATATTTAAACAAATTAAGTTTTAAGTACTTTGAACATCTTTATCCCTTGAGAGCACTGTAGCATCTTTGGTTTCTGTTTTTCTCTGTGATTGGTCATGTTTCTGTACATTACTGGTTTTAGAACTTCCAGTATAAGCACACCAGTGTCTGCCATTCTTCAAATAAATTTCCTACCAGCAATGACTGTCTTTGCATATTTTAAACCCCTTGGATTACTTGTTATTATGATTCTGTGTTTATTATAAGCCAGGCATTCAGCAGCAAGGCAGATGATGTTTACATGCAGATAACACCAGGAGAGATTTACCTTTAGGGAAATGTCTGACACCTGCTTCTGCCTCCCCCCCATTTGATTTTTGTGATTTGATGAAGTCTGAGTATGTATTTTCAGGAGGGTCCAAGCTTCCTTCTCATGTAATGTTAAAAACAATAGCAATTCTATTTTACAAAGGCTGAACAAATCAGTCTAGTCATAGAATCATAAAGGTTGGAAAAGATCAACCACTGCCCTAGCCACAGACCCATGTCCCCAAGTGCTACATCCACACAGCTTTTAAATCCTTCCAGGGAGGGTGACTCCACCACTGCCTCGGGCAGCTGTGCCAGTGCCTGACCACCCTTTCCATGAACAAATTTTCCCTAATATTCAATTTAAACAGTATGAGAATCCTGATCCTTAATAAAAAACTGCCTTAGTGAATGCTTCTTTGCTGACAAGCAGGCAGCAGGATGTGCATTTTGCAGCACTCATGGCATTCTGTGGGGCACAGGGGTTTGTGTCATACAACCCACATGGAGCAATCTCTTGGTGTTGGTTTTATGAGGGTAAGTTTGGAACAAAGCCATGTATTCAATGGGATATTATAGATACATTCTGTGAAGCTGCTTTATCAAATGTTATGTTTCTGCTAGGGAAGAGTTTTTAGGAGTAGCCTCATCAGCTTTCAGTGTTTGGATCATACATGAAAAATGCCTGACTTTTCTTAGAGTAGCTCATATAATATCATTAACACTATCAAGAGTCTCATTGAACTGTTAACAACTTTTCATCTATTACTTAGTTCCTTGTTGTCTTTTAGCCCCACGGAAAGATATAACCAGGATCATATGCATTTTATTTTAAAAGCATCAAACCTAATTTAGCTATATCAGCTAAAACCTAATTTTCTCAAGTCTTTAGTGTTTTCCAATCTAGTGGAAGATGTCCCTGCCCATGGCAGGGGTTTGGAATAAGATGGTTTTTGATGTCCCTTCCTACCCAAACTATTCTGTGGTTCTGTGATTATCTATAATATAACACTATAGAATGCAATATTAATTTGTTATATATAATGTGTATGTTATAGGGTCCAGTTCAACAAAGTGGGGCCCAAATTGAAAAGAGATTTTTTTTTATCCTGGTCAATGTTCATTTTCCAAATATAGCCCATTAAATAGAAGGAGAAAAGGTTTTTCAGTGAGATGCTTCAGACATATAAATGTCCAGCACTTCTAAATAATATTGCATTTTTTCTTTAAACTTTAGTGCTAAATAGGCAATGAAAAATACATGGGAACAGAAGGGTTTGTGAGGACTGTGGATGCTGTAAACACAGTTCCACAGAAAAACAAATGTGAATTAAGCAAGGAAACTTTCATCAAATATGTGGTAAGATTTGTGTCCACTCTTAAGAGGCATCAACATTTGCTTCCCAAATCCCTGGCACTGTGAATGTGGCCTGGAGCCTGGGAGCACAGGCTGCAGCAGTATATCCCTGTGCCTGGTGGGGGGCTTGGGGCTCCCAGGCTGCTTGGGATGCCTTTCCATGGCTCTGCTCCCACTGCTGCTGTGCCTGGGCTTCATTAAGTTTCCAGCTTTGGCTGATGAAGTACAGATGTGAGAGGCTTTCCAGGGGGGATGAAAGGAGGAGGAGGGGAAGAACAGGAAATTCTTGGGAGTCACAATCGGGGGCAGGGAAAAATATTACTTGGCATTTTTATATGGACAGCAGGACCAGGCCTGGAAAGTAGAGTTGCTGCCTTTTAGGATGCATGGAGAGATTCAGCTTGCTTACTACACTGGCGGCAGGCAGCTGTTGGGAGATAAACTGTGGTTTTCCCTGGGATTTAAGTGAACCTGTTCTGCACCTCCTGTTTTTTGTTCCTTCACCAGACCCACATCCATCTGCCCACATTTCTGAGGGGCAGCAAAACTTGCCCTGGTGCTGGAGGTGTGTGCCTGCCAGGGAGGTTGCACATCTTGTGGTTGAGGTTGGTCTTCATGAAACGCAGAGAGAAATGGAACTGGATTGTGGGTGCTGCCAGGATCCCCTCCCCTTCCCTATCCTTTCCTCTCCATGTACCTTATCAGACCCTCTTGTGAAGGATGTGTCTGCTGGAAAGAACCAGTGTCTGCTACAGTCCCATGGAGACCATAGCTGTTGCTCTGCCCTGTGCAGCTGCTAACAAAACCGAGTGGGGTATGGGAACTGCTCTGGGCAGAGCAAGGCTGAGTTCCTTAGGTAAAACACTCCTTCAGGTGTTTCTGCAGGGTGGAAGCAGGAGAAAGGATGGTCAGAGGGAGTCATTGGTCTCACCTGCCATGGGTTCTTGTGCTGGTGAGCTGCTCTTATCATGTCTCTCAGAATCCTAGAATCATGGAATGGTTTGGGTTGGAAAGGACCTTAAGGACCAACTCTGCCATGAGCAGGGACACCTTTCTTTGCTGTCCCTCTTATCTCTTGCTGTGGTCTCTGTGCTGGGTGAGTCCATGCAAGCTGTGCTCTGCTGTGAACACTCCCAAATTCAGTGTCTTTGGTGCAGTTTGAGCCTGGTGTGCTCACCCCCTGCCCAGCCAGGGTGGGAGAAGACAATGCTTGCCAGAATAAAACCAACTGCAGAGCACATCAACTGTAGATATTTCTCCCTCTGCGTTTGTTGCTGCCCACAGCATACCTGTGGCTCAAGACTCTCAGGTTCATTTTGCAAATGTTTTGGAATGTAGAAGAAAGAGGTGGGATGGCAGAATTCCAGCTCCTCAGGGTAGAGGTACCTGGGTGCCTGTGTGGCCAACAGGCAGGTGTGTGGGGGCAGAGCTCCCAAAGAGGACCTCCCTAGGGGCAGCAGCTCCTGCTGAATTTTGACATTGGCAGGAGTTGTTGCCATCCAGGAAAGCATAGAACAGCTGAGAGATGATGAGCAAATCCTGCTATAACTTTCTGCACACCGTTATCTTTTAACTTTGTACTTTAAAATACACTGTGTAGTCTGTTTCCTCTCAAAAGTTTCCACTCCTTGTAGTCTAAATAAGAATCTCATCCGCTCGCCTGTTGGAGCCCATGAACTCTCATCTTCCTGCATGGAGGGAGTTGAGAGCTGTCAGAGCTCTGAAAAAGGAAGACTTTGATTTCCTTTCAGAAACTCACTGTTAGTGAGCTTGACAAAACCCAGCACAGACGTGCATTCCTTTACCCCAAGCCAACCGGCTGTTGGCAGCATCTTCTGGCACACTGTAGAGCTTGGAAAATGTACTTCTCCTCAAGTGCTGTGAAGCACAGCTGTGTCCAGGCACAGCCTTCAGCAGTTTTTCCTAAGGACAGAACTCAACTGGCTGTGTTGGTCAAAGCCAGGTGAACATAACTAACATCATGTTGATCATGTAAATGTTCTTTAAAGGTGTTTTTACGACTTTTCCCAATTCCAGATACAGATAGTGTCCGGAATAAAAGAGAAAACTGTTCCAACTTTTCCAAAATTAGGAAGGTTACATCTGCTGACACAAGGTAGCATTTTTGTATTAAGTGGTGATGGTTTCTGTCAGGCCCTTCCAGGTCTGAAATTACCACACTTTATTTCAGTCTTCCTTTTGGCTCCTCAGCTGGGGAGCTTGGACACAGCTCGGGAGAAGAGCATGAGGAGGCTGTGTTTGAATACTACTCAGTTGTAAGAAAGGCAGAACTCAGATATGCATTTTTGCTTTTCTAAACCAGAAACACTTCTGATCTTTCTGAAATTTGTCCCTGATTTATCACTTCTGTTCTTTTTTTTATTTTCTCTATACCATTTGTGTCAGTGAAGTCTGTACTACTTCTGTTGATTAATACCTGCAACCTTTATATGAGTTGCACTGCAAGTAAAAGATGCTCTAATTCTTAAGAAATTATGCAAAGAATTTTTCCTGTGCCTTTTCTTAGTGTATGTGTTGAAGAGCACGTCATGGTTCACCTGTTCTGCTGCTTCCCAGTTAGTCACTTTCTCCTGTGTGTGCAGGGCTTTCCCACAGCCACTGGCAACAGAAAAACATTTTAATCCGAGGAAAACTGGAAGGGAATTTGGTGGCAGGTCATAAAGTGTCATTATATTCTATTATTTCCTTCTTTTTTCCCTGCTTTTATAATTTAGATCTTTACTTTGTGCTGTGTTGGTGCCTGAGAACTGCACAGACTGTACCTCTGCTGAGGGTGACATTGAAAAAAATCTTATTTTGAATGCTCATGTTTTTTATTGGTCAAACATACTTGCATGAAATTTTGAAGAGTGTCAAATGTGAATAAAATCTCTGGAAATATTTGCTTGTCCCACTCTGTGACGGTCAATTCTGTTGTGCTCCTTCTGCTGAGCAATTCCGCCAGCCATTCCAGCCAGGAGCATGGTCCTCAGCCCATCCTGCTTTGCCTGGTCAGGGGACTTTGCAGTGTTAACTCCAAGCTCATAGCCCTGAGTTCTTGTTCTGAGCATCACAAGGCTTTTCTTTTTGCCCGTTTTATGCAAGTTTTAAATTAGAATGTGGTTGTTTTATAATTTTTCTACACATCATTCCCTATTACTGAGTACAACAATTGGGCTCCCAATAGTTGTTCATATTTAAACTACTCCAGACTGCAACAAGAGATTTCCTGTGAGGTTAAGACTTTTTTCATAATTTTAATTTTGATTTATGAACATCATTGTGGGAGTTGTGACTGTCTATAGGTTGCAGCTACAGCAGGATGGGCACATGATAAATGTCTATATACATGCAAACATAGAATCATGGACTGGTTTGGGTTGGAAGGGAGAATGTCTAGTTCTACCCACCATTGTGGACCATTAAAGACCATATAGTTCTACCCACCTCTGCTTTGGGCGGGGATGAACCTATTCCCAGGTTGCTCCAAGTCCCGTCCAACCTGGCATTGAACACTTCCAGGGATGGGGCCACAGCTGCTCTGGGCAACCTGTGCCAGGGCCTCACCAACCTCATAGGGAAAAATTTCTTCCAATCTGAATCTCCCCTTTTGCAATTTAAAGCCATTCCCCCTTGTCCTGTCCCTCCAGGCCCTCATCCCAACTCCCTCTCCAGCTTTCCTGGAGCTCCTTTAGGCACTGGAAGGTGCTCTTAAGAGCCTTCCCTTCTCCAGGCTGAACATCCCCAGCTCTCTCAGCCTGTCTCCAGAGTAGAGGTGTAACTGTTGTTGTTTAGACATTGGTGTAAATCAAAGTCCACAATATTTCCTTAAGGTTAGGGTAATTTAGCTCAAGAACTGACCTTTGTGTGTGAGCCTGCTTCTGTTCCTCTTCAATCTTCACACAGCTGCTGGAGTCTCTGTTACAGTCACCCCATTCCCAAGTTACTGATGGTTTTCCCTTTCACACTCTCCCTCCTCACACCTCACTTGCCTTCCAGGTTACACAATAACAGCTCTCCTTTTCTTTCCCATTTCCTGCAGTGAGGCTGTCTGGGAGAACATGGCTCGCATGTGTGTGAAGACTCAGAGGCTCGATGTTGCCAAAATTTGCCTGGGGCACATGGGTCATGCAAGAGGAGCCAAAGCACTGCGGGAGGCTGAGCAAGAGCCAGAGCAGAAGGCCAGGGTGGCTGTGCTGGCCATCCAGCTGGGCATGCTGGTAAATCCCACAGCCAAGCTGTGAAGGGTTTATATCAGACTCTGAAAATTTACTCAGTGAAAGAAACTGCTGACTACAGGAAACATCTTTGAAAGATTGTTTTATGTGTGAAACATTTAACAAAAATCTGCTTTCTTGGGGCATAAGCCTCTTCCAAGCTTAATAATTCTAGCTTTCACTGGATTTTAAAAAGGCTGTATTTTATTATAGTTAAAATGTTTCAACAAACATGTTTTAAGCTCTGATATGGAGCTCTAATATTTAAGTTCTGATATGGAACACAAGTTCCATTTTGAAATTATTTGTTTCTAGAGTAAAAGGCTAGAGCTGTGTGCTGTAACAGAGTGAGGGCTGACCTGAGGTTGTTGAAGGAATTTTGGGAAAATAGACTTTTCCTGTGAGGCTGGAGAGCTCTGTTCAGTCACATTCATTGCCTGTGCTGTCCCAGGGATGCCTAGTCACACAGATTTCTATCCTGACTTCTCCCACTGTGTGAGCAGGAACTTGGCTGGATCCAGCTCAGCCAGAGGACAAGATCTGGCTGTTCCCCCATCTGGAGCCTAACCTGGCAGCAAATACACCCCAAAGTGGACCTTGTGTCTCATGTCTGTCTTCATTCCCTTTGATTGCCAGTAGAAGTGAGATCTAAGCTGGATTTGAGACCAGCATTGTCATATGGATTGAAAATTGACTGGTGCTAGTTAGACGGGAATTAGTGTTCCACTGATTTAATACCTTTGGCAATGATCCATAAGAAAGTCAGAAATTTTTAGTTTGGGAACCATAAGAGATCCAGGCATACAATCCATCAGAGGGAAAAACTGGGGAAAAATTTATGAAATAACCCACAGTCTATAGGAAATACTTAATTAGATAAAAAATAGCAAGGCGCTATGACAGCAAAAATCAGTTTGGTGCCACGTTTGAGGAGGTGCCAAATCCTGGGGCCTGGATTTGGTAACTCCTGTGTATGTATTCAGGGCAGCTACAGCTGGAATGATGACCTCCAGCCTTTAAGTATCTCATTACAGAAAAAAATGTTGTTGAACTGGAAAAGGTTCAGAGAAAATCAATGCAAATTTCTCAGCTCTTGGAAAGATTTCACAGAAAAGGAAATCTGTGAAAATGGCCAAATAATTAGAATTTGGCTTGAAAAGGTATTTAGCAATCTATAGTTATTTGATGAGTATGAGAGAGAAAAAGAGACAGAGAGTGACTATTCTGAGTTAAAGGTAAGGAAAAAAGGAAAATTCAAACTAAATGTTTGTAAAGGCTTCCTGGCAGAGAAAACTATGAGGCTGAAAAGTGTCAGTGCTTCTTCTCTTGGATATTTAGATCTGTTTGGAGAGGTGGAAGAGAACTACAGCAAAACAAATGCAGTTCTACTGCTTTTTCCATCTTCTACAGAATCTTAGGGCAGGCATCTACCTTTTCCACTTTCTGTGCTTTTTAAAATTTGAAACAATAAGAGACAGAAAGCATTTTTCTGTCTTGGACAGATAATCTCAATTTACTAAATATAGTGTTCAGCTGGACAGCAGTTGGGTGGAGCAGGAAAATGCTCCTTCCACAGGAGTTAGAACCTTTCAGAGAATAAAAATAATAGTTCCAAATTTGTTTGCCCTTGCGTCAGCACCGGCAAAACCCTCCTGTTCTAATTCTGCAATAAATTATTAACATTTATTCCCAGGAATGGAGCTCAGTTGTCCATGAACAGCATTGCTACCTCTGAGATCTACTGTGAGGCCACAGGGGTTCCCTGGCTTGCAACACCTTAATTCTCAAAGCCTGAGTGCCAGGATCTTCTCTTAAGCCTCACGCCTGGGTGGGCAGCATGATTGGTAGCTGTACCCCCACCTAAGCATGTCTCAATTTCTGGCGATTCACACTCCTGATGACAGCATTTGATCATTGATGACTTGCTTGTGTCACTCCCCTCCCTCCCAGGCAATCCTGTACAATAAATGTCAGGATCTGAGTGCTTTCCTTATTTTTATATAACCATCCTGTTTCCCAATAACATGCTATCCCAGGACACATATATTTAGCTGGTTAAACCCTCTGACTGAATGATTGTTGCTTTAATTGCATTGCAATGCCCTGCACTAATAAACTGCTGCAAGGAGTGCCTGGTGTGACTGACACGCAGCGTGGTCGGGGCTGATGGGGATTTTGGGTGTTCCTCTCCCAGGAGGACGCAGAGCAGCTGTACAAGGATTGCAAACGGTATGACCTCTTGAACAAGTTCTACCAGGCCTCCAACCAGTGGCAGAAAGCCATTGAAACAGCCGAGGCTCACGACCGGGTCCACCTGCGCACCACCCACTACAACTATGCGAAGCACCTGGAGGCAACAGGGCAGCAGAGCCTGGCACTCACCCAGTAAGCACCAGCTGGGTGTAGCTGGGGGACTGGGAGCCTCTTTCTCCTGTGAAGATAGGTGAAGGAGTATGTTTGATGATGACCAGTAAAAAATAATTAAAGTCTTTTCCTGTTCCTGGCGCCTTCTATCTCAGAGTGAAAACATTCCCAGTGAAACCTCCTAGCAACCCTCCCGTGCAAATAATGTGTAGTGTCTTAAAAAGTCAAGAGTCTGTCTGGGCCAGTAGTTAAAACCCACTCATATCCAGTCCTGTGTTTGTCTCTGGAAGACCACTGCCATCTTTTCCTTCCTTTTTCATGAAAAAAAAAATTATTTGCTTTTCCCGAGAGTCCCAGACACAACTGCTGAAGCAGAATTTAGTTTGATTTGGTTGCTTCTGGTGGCTGATCCTCTCCTGTGACTGCCAAGTCCCATGAGAAGTTAGGGGAGGGTATTTTTGATGTCTTGTATTTCTTGTTTGAGATCTTTTTTTTATGAGTTTTCCAATATGAAAGTTCCCATTATCATTATCATCATCATCACCATCCAATAAGGTCAATTCTGTTCAGAATCAAAGCAGAACTCTGCTGTGCTCAGGCAGACCCACTGATGGCCATGGTGGGCAGTGGGGTTAGGAGACATGGGTTCTGGGGAAGGGCAGTGACCTCTCAGCATTGGTAAAGGCTGATGTTGCAGTGGGTGGTACAATGTGGAGCCTGGGCCATTTGTGACCTGCCCAGCCAGATGTGCTTGATGCTTGGGGAACTTTCTGGAATACTTCTTTGGGCCATCACTGGCACTTTAAAGTATTTTGTGTGCTATGAAGATCATACCTCCTTAATTCCAAGTGCTTGGCAGTACCATTGAACTTTTAACTTTTGACGATGCTGGTGGACTGCAACTGGTCTTACAGTGAACTTACTTATACAGCTGAAGCAGTTGTTGACAGTGTTGTCTGTTCATGGCTGGCAAACAATATTAAATAGATGTTTTACACATAGAGACCTAATAAGGAGGCTGTCATTTCACATCTAATATGTTCTTCTTCTCTACAGCTATGAAAAGTCAGACACACACAGATTTGAGGTACCTCGAATGCTCTCTGAAGACTTACAAGCCCTGGAGAACTACATCAACAAGAGGAAAGACAAGTCAGTGTCATGCTTGTTCCTTCTACACGGGGCTGTCAGGTCTGACATACAATTTTTGATGAATGCGAGGATGACAGAGTGTGAATCTTCTCAGTCTCATTCAACCCCTGCCTTATCCACTATGACTCTCCAACAGCTTTTCAGGTTTATGCTGGACTTACATAAGAACTGCCACATTGGTTATTCAGGCTGACTTCCTATATAGTGTAGATCTTGGGAGTGTCACACTTGGGGTGGGGTAAACCATGAACACACTAAGTGTGTTCAGTCTTTAGTTCAAGCTCTCTAGGAGTGAAAACCAGCATCTGTAAGTTCTCATTGCTGTAGTTAATATTGTTGCTTTTCCAGGAGCCTGTGGAAGTGGTGGGCACAGTACTTGGAGAGCCAGTCAGACATGGAATCTGCATTAAAATACTATGCACTGGCTCAGGATTATTTTTCCCTAGTCCGTGTTCACTGCTTTCAAGGCAACATTGAGAAGGTAAGGCAGCCTGCTTCCACCTGCTAGCAGAGTTCTCATTCCTGGGAGGAGCATGGACATGAAGTAAAGCTGTACAATTTTCTCTGCAGGCTGCTGAAATAGCAAATGAAACTGGGAATGGGGCAGCCTCCTATCACCTGGCACGCCAGTATGAGAGTCAGGAGGACATCAAGCAGGCCGTGCACTTTTACAGCCGGGCCCAGGCATTCAACAACGCCATCCGCTTGTGCAAGGTATGCGGAGAGGCACAGTGTGCCCACACCAGCAGTGTTCTGCCCTTTGGCAGAATAAGGTGTTTGTGCCTGTTCTGTCCCATAAGACACTGCCTGCTCTTGGAACAGCCCATGATGAAGCTGGTCCTGGTTTTTGCGGACCTCTTCTACCAAAGGTGGATCAATAAAGCCTTCGTGGTTTGGAAATGTATTTTCTTAAACAGGTCATCAGAAACTCCCTGAAAGAAATAATCATAATCAAAGCTGAAAATCACTTGGGTTGTAGAGGTTTTACGCAAAAGGGGGTGAGAGTTTAATACTATGGGACAGCATAAAGACACAGGCTTGCCAGAAGCTGGAATTACAAAATTTTTTGTGTGCACACCCAGAGCCAAACCTTTTGCTTTTGAACAGGCGAATAATTTAAATGATCAGCTGATGAACCTGGCTCTCCTGAGCTCACCAGAAGACATGATAGAGGCAGCCTGCTATTATGAGGAAAAGGGGGATCAAATGGACAGAGCTGTTATGTTATACCACAAGGTAAATGTTTTCTAGTAAAAACTCCCAAACTTTACACTGAAGCAGTTCCTACAGCATAGGAATGTTAAATCAGCTGTGGTGCTTACTATGTCCTGCTTATTAGTAACTTTTTCATGGTGAGTAATGCTTTATTAAGCCAGGGTGCCCTGTGAACTGGCTCTTTAGTGCTCATTCTAGTCTTTGAAGCCTCATTCCTAATTTTGCAGGCAGGACACTTCTCCAAAGCCCTGGAGCTGGCCTTCACCACGCAGCAGTTCGGGGCCTTACAGCTCATTGCTGAGGACCTGGATGAGAAATCCGACCCAGCCCTGCTCGCACGCTGCTCCGGGTTCTTCATTGAACATGCTCAGTATGAGAAGGCAATGGAGCTGCTGCTCACAGCCAAGAAGGTGAGCTGAGCCCTCTGGTCCCCTCTGCACAGGTAGAGGAGCACAACAGGTGTGTACCTGCACACAGCCATTCATCTGTGCAGATAAACAAATACAAGAGACACTTGTAAATTTCAAGATTCCTCCTAAGCCAGCGATTCAGAGGCACTGGCAGCTCAGCCTTGCCAAAATGCTGGGTACCAGACCAGTCTGTGCTCACTCCTCTTTAACAAGCTCCTATGGCTGGCTTTCTTCTACACTTTGCAAGGGTACCATAGCCCTTTTCTGGACTACAAACTTTTGTATAGCCTACTCAGAATTTGTTCTTAAATGGGAAGTACCAAAATATTTAACAAAATCTTTCAATCTATTTGTATTTTCTGAAAATGTTACTATTGATCATGCCTAACAAACCTGACTTGTATGTCTCTGAAAATCTCATGTTCAGAGTCAAAATTGCTGAATCTTTCGTGGCACACTTATGTGAGAGCAATGTTGTCATGGAAGAACAAACATGCTCTTCTTAGCAAACAAATGGGACAGTGTGTGCCTGAAGAAGGGCTGATGTTGAGACACGTAACTACAGCCCAGTGTTCCAGACAGAGCATCCTCAGCTACCTCTGTTTCTAGCTGATTTCTGTAGGTTACACCGCAAGCAAACATGAGGCATCATGCTAGTGCTTGCAACATCTCATTGCTCTCTTGCTCCCATCAGTACCACGAAGCTCTGCGGCTCTGCCTGGAACAGAACCTGACCATCACTGAGGAGCTGGCCGAGAAGATGACAGTCTCCAAGGAGTCCCAGGATCTCTCTGAGGAGTCCCGGAGAGAGCTGCTGGAGCAAATTGCCGACTGCTGCATGAGACAAGGCAACTACCACATTGCCACCAAGAAATACACACAAGCAGGAAACAAGTTAAAGGTCAGCCTGGATAGCCTCAAAATGAGGGTGTTTTGAAAAATAAACCTTGAAGCAGACTTTCTACGGTAGCTACCCAGATGAAACTTCTGAGCCATCTTGATTGCGCTTTTGCATTCACAATATTTTTCCTTCTCCCTCTGTGCTACTCTTTCCCTTGCCAGGCTATGAGGGCATTGCTGAAATCTGGAGATACTGAGAAAATTATCTTCTTTGCGGGAGTTTCCAGACAGAGAGAAATTTATATCATGGCAGCCAACTACCTGCAGTCACTGGACTGGCGTAAGGATGCAAAGATTATTGCAAATATCATCAGCTTCTACACCAAAGGAGGGGCCCTTGACCTCCTGGCAGGTTTCTATGATGCATGTGCTCAGGTACTGCCCTTTCTGTGACTGCTGAAGGTGTTTGGTTTATTGGCTCTGGAGCAAGACCATCTCCTTTCTCCTCTTGCAGGTAGAAATCGATGAGTATCAGAACTATGAAAAAGCCCACAGAGCACTGACAGAAGCATACAAGTGCCTTTCCAAAGCAAAGGCCAGAAGCCCTGTGGAACAGGAAAGCAAACTTGGTCACCTGCAGAGCAGGATTAGTCTGATGAAACGGTTCATCCATGCTCAGAGGTGAGCTGAAGCATGGATAGCACAGAAACTGACAGAAATATCATACCAGAATAGAAGTTGTAACAGCACCTAAAGTTTAATAAATAATTTGCAGCTTGCTGAAAAAAAAAAAGCTGCTGATACATTTTTCCAGCAGGGAAACCATAATGTAATTTTTAAAAGTGCATTTAAAATGTTGCATTAAAGATAGAAAGGTAACCTGAAAGAGAAGGATATGGACCAAGGGAGGTGTAGCCAGAAAGGTGATTATCATAAAATCACAGAATCACTGACTGGTTTGGGTGGGAATGGACTTTAAAGACCATCTTGTTCCCAAAGCCTGCCATAGGCAGGGACACCTTCCACTACCTCATGTTCTTCTAAGCCACTTCCAACCTGGCCTTGAACACTTCCAGGGATCCAGGGGCAGCCACAGCACCTTCCCAGGGAACAATTCCTTCCCAACATTCCATCTAACCCTGCCCTCTGGCAGGAGAAAGCCATTCCCCCTTGTCCTGTCCCTCCATCCCTTGTCCCAAGTCCCTCTCCACCTCTCCTGGAGCTCCTTTAGGCCCTGGAAGAGGCTCTAAGGTCTCACTGGAGCCTTCTCTCCAGATGAACACCCCCAGCTCTCCCAGCCTGGGTCCAGAGGGGCTCCAGCCCTTGGAACACCTTCATGGCCTCCTCTGGACTTACTCGAGCAGCTCCATGTCCTGCCTGTGCTGGGACCCCAAGGCTGGAGGGAACTCTGCAGGTGGGGGTCTCATCTGAGCAGGACAGGGCAGAATCCCCACCTCCCTTGCTGCCCACACTGGCCAATCAGCCCTAGGACAAGGGGGTTTCTGGGTTTTGTCTGGGATTCTGTCATGAAACTTAATGCAGTAAAAGCTCTTCTCTGTCTTTGGCTGGATAAGCTGAATGCTCTCCCTGGGCTGTGACACTTCCCTTTTCCCCTTTCCTAGAGTTTACCCTGAAGACACTGAAGAAGCAGTCAGGCAGTGTGAACTGCTCCTGGCTGAACAGGACTTTGATAATGCCATCCGGCATGGCGACGTCCTAGGATTTTTGGTTCAGCATTATGCACAAGTGGAGGAATTCCATACAGTAAGTGAAGTCTAAATTCTTCTAACCTACAGAAGCCACATTGTCCACCTGTGCAGCTTGGTGGAGCATGGCTCTCACACAGGAATATGTGCAGCAGGGTGAGGCACAGCTCAGGAACGTTATTTTTCATTCTATGGGAGAAGAGAAAAGGAAAGCTCACAGGAGCGTAAATGGTGGTAGATTCTTAACCATTCCCAATAATTCAATGAGAACAGAGGGTACATCTGGGTGTGTGCCTCAGCAATGCCACCACACTGTATTTGCTACCTGGCCAGAGAAAACTGTAAAATGGCAGTTACTTGAGGAAATAGTGAATCGCTCCTTCAGGGCAGATGTGCCACACACCCCCTGAACAGGTCCAGTGCCTGTTGCTCAGATGAAACATGAGGGTGCCAGGTGCGAGTTCCTCCAGCTGTACTGATGAACTTCACTTCTCATGTGTAAAGAAATGGTTTACTGGGGCCCCATGTGGCAGTGCTCCCTCTGACAGTGATCTCTGCATTCCTTTAGGCTTATCGCTACCTGGAAGAGATGCAGAAAAGAATTCCAGCCTTGAACCTGAGCTACTATGTGTCCCCACAGACCATGGAGGCCGTGCACCGAGGAGCTGGTGTTCCCATGAGCCGAGCCCTGGCCCCAGCACACTCTGGCCATGGCAGCATGGACAACAGGGAGGAGGAAGAAGTGGCTGATGAAGTGGAAGACCCCTGACAATGAGCATTTACCAAATGCAAAGCTGATTTTATTATCAGCTCATTTATTCCATCCTCATTAGGGGGCTCAGATCAGTCACGTGCTGTTGCCACACAGCTTTTTGGTTATTACCAAGAAATTTATTTTTCCTGCTTGACTGTACAAGCAACAGTATTAATGTGTTAGGGTTAATATGTTCTCTCAAGCACAGCATACAGCAGTTCACATGTACATCCTGTTAGAAAGCTGATTTTAGTATTTTAATAAATTTGAGGAAGAAAAAAACAGTAAGAACTGCATATTGTAACTTCACTTTTTTCTCAGTACAGAAGAGATGAATAACTGAGGTGGAAACTGTGAGCTGCCTTTCAAGTACAACAGTGATCTGCTGAGGTGCAGATCTGTGATTCCTTAGAAATGACACCTTCTGAAAACAATCCCCATCCCATTTGGGTAGGAGCTTGGTTAAAAGTCAAACTACCCACTCCTGCAGGCTGAAGGCAGAGTTTCCCCCAACAAAAGCTTCTGTGTTTAAATACATCAGAGAGTCATGTGGGGTAGAGCAACTCCTTACAGACATCTGGGGTAAACCTCAGAGTCACAGAATGTCTGGGTTGGAAGGGATCCTGGATGCCCCCTGCTCAAGCTGGATCACTCAGAGCGAGTGAAGTTTCTTTCTTACTTTCAAGCTCCTTCTCTTGCAGTTACATCAAGCCACTCTGTACTAGTCAAATTTTTGGAGGTCTGTTTCTTCCCTGGCACAAGCAGGACTGAGAGAAGTGGAGCTCAACATAAGAACCAAGGTTCTGCTCACCTCTCTGCCTGTCACCATACCCTGCCAAGGAGCAGTTATCAGGTCACTCATGTTTCTTACCAACTAGCCCTTACACTTAGAATGATTTTTCTTTTTCATGTTTTGTGACTTGCTTCAAAACTTGGGGTGAACATGAAGTTTCTAAACTTCCCTGCTTTCAGGGAAGAAGGTTTGGGGAGATTTTAAGGTCAAAATCTGAACCTTATTTATTCTTTAGTAGAAACTTACTTCTGTACTAAGATTATAAAAAAAGAATTCCCTGTCTTATTCCTTCCTAACCACAGCCCAGCTCTAGCTCAGGCTGTTGAAGTCTGGCACACTTTCAGCACTTCAGTGTAGCTATCCAGTGCTTGCATCCCATCAGCTGTGCCATTCCTTCCACCCCCTCCAGCAGCAGACCAACAGTTGGTCCCCCAAACTCCAGCTGCTCAAGGATGGGCGAGCCTTCATAAGGGGCAGGTCATAGTGGCAAGTGGCCCTCCCCAGCCCTCCTGTTTTTCTGACAAGGAGGCTCTGTGAGATCTTCCCTGTATTTTTAGCTGAGTGCTCAGACCTGCCAAGGCTATAAATAGCTGGGGTGGGGGCGTGGGAGGATGGCAGCGCTCGCCTACCTTCCTGCATCTGTACACGCTGTACCGGATACCCAGAGCTCGCTCAATTGGCCTCCACTACAAAGTCCAGATGTCAAGTCAGGCTTGCTGGCTTACAGCTCAGCACCCTTCCCCCTTCTTCCTCTCCTCCAGCCAGGTGACTGCTAAAGAGGCCCCAGCAGTGCCCAAATACGTCCAGCTGGCAAGAGCACAAGGTAAAGGTCATTTCTGTTACCCTTCAGCTAGGAAGGAACAGCTTCAAGTTTATTTTTCAGGTTCTCCATTAGCAGCAAGTTTTGCAGGGCCAGCCTCCTGCAGTCCCCATCAGGGTCTTTCTCCATCACATCTGCAAAAGAAGCAGCCACTGTTAATTGGAGAATGAAAAAAGTGCCTGCAACACTTCTCACTGTTTTACTGACAATCACAGAACTAAACAACAGCATTTGCACCTACAGCTGGGCTGGACATCAGGACTTGCAGGTACTGCCTTAGGCCAGAAGGCAGATATGTACAAACTTGATCATGTAAAGCAGCATCAGCCAAGACCTGACTGCCACATGGGGTAGTGCTCCAGTCTTGTAGGAGAAACAGTCAGTTGGTCTGAAACACTGTAGAAACTGTCTGCCCTTGGATCCCATGGGATAATCTTCATGCCAGAATTTGTATTTGTCACCTTGAGCTACACAAAAGCTTTGTACAGCTGAGCTACAAACGTGAATGAAGTCTGCAGCTAGAAATCCACTTTCTCCAAAGTCTCCACTCTGCCATTCTTGCAATCTAAAATGGCCAGTGCTCCTTCCTGAATTTGGGTCATGATGCCAATGGGGAAAGAAGGAGACAGCCCCCAAGGTTCAGCATATTCTCCACTCTTGAGAGACCAATCTTCTGATGAATGGGTTCCACACTTCCCACAGCACATAAGGGCAGCATGAGGCTGTTCCCAGCAGCTGTTATTCCAGGGGCCCTTAATGGGCCTGCAAAGTAACAACCAGGATGCATGCAGGATGTCTGAGCAGGGGAGTCTGGAAGAGCAGGGAGCCTGTGTGAGGATATCCTGTACGCACGAGTAGTGTGTTGGGAGCCCGGCACTGTCAGCCCAAACACATGACTCATGTCACTGGAGCACAGCTATTTATAATCCAGGGAGAGCTACACCCTGGTGCTTCCAAACTCCCTCTGCAGAAGACAAAAAGGAAGGTTACAAGGCAGATTGGAACAAGCTCAAAAGCTCAGAGTGCTGTTAGTGCTGTTTCTGTTCCATGAGCATGGAGCTGGCACTGCTGGCACTGCATGAGAGGCACAAGGCACCAGAGTGTCCTGTTGATCCTGACATAAACCTCACTTATTCATGACATAGCTGCAGAGCACTTGCAAGGGGTGGGGAATTCCCTCAAAGGCAGCTGCTGAGGAATCAAAGGGACCATTTCCTAGAAGTATTTAGGTATTCTCTCCCTCCACCGGGAAGGATCAGACTGCTCAAAAGCAAGTCCAGCATGGCAACTAAGGGTAATGATGGACAAGTCCAAAGTGGATTCTCGCCTCTCTCCAAAGCTGGTATGCCCCAAAGCACCCAGTAAGCAGACAGTGCCAGGGCTGCAGCCAACAGGTTGAAGGGCCAACAGTCAGTCATAGGACACACTACAGCAGTTTGCAGAGGTCCAGATGGAGCAACAAACTGAAAGAGGTCTGTGGATTTCTACTAAGCACTTCATGTATAACATTTCCTATCCCACTGTACATCACCACCTACATGAAAAGCATGAGAAGATGCTTCTATCTTGGTCATCATCCTCCTCCCCAAAATAACTCACTGAAAACAGATTACGCAAAGCCTCATGCTGGAAATACATTCCTGAAAGGCTTCGCTTGGTAACAGCAGTGTTAAATGAAGAGACAAGCAGATTCCTGAGAGCACATAGTGTCATGGGAAAAGTTAAGTCTTCAGCCCCACATGGCAGCTCTCATCCTTTCAAAGGGCACAGAGCACCCCAACCTGCCAGGATCAGAGGCCAGCTGGGTCAGAGGCCAGCTGGGTCAGTTTTTCTTCCTGCTTTCTCTCTGTGGGAAGCGACTCACCGAAAGTGAGAATGGTGAAGGAAACCAGATCAGGGAATCACAAGAATCACCCTCACAACACAGTGAAGGCTTCAACATTAGTTGTTCTTTTCCCTCCAGCTCACTGCAGTAACTGAGCACTGATCTGTGCAGCTCCAGCCTGCCAGAACACAGCTTGTGTTGATGTAAGGTGTGCTGGGTACAGCATTTAAAGTAATTTGCTGACTTTTGTAGCTTTTTCCTTCCATCGACAATAGGAAACTAGAGACTAGGCCATGCCCCTCTTCCTCCTGTTTTTTGCTCTAACAACACCCACCTCATGAGCTCACGGTCTAAACAGGCTGTACAAGCTTTGCGTGTTCCTGCTGGCCAAAGTCACTGCCTGGGTGTAACAGGCAACATGACAACACTTTCTGCAGCTTGATGAGGTGGGTGGTTGGGTGCTCAGGTGGAGAGAGGGGGCACAGACTATCTTTGGGAATTTTTCTGGGTGGCCTGTTGAAGACAGTCACAGCTTGTAATGCCATACCCAGTTCTTGGCTTATGCCGCAGGTACCCCAGTGCTGCATCCCTACAGCACACATGGTGCTCTACTTGCTGATCATGCAGATCTCTGAGGCACAATGCCAGGACATCACTGCTGCCATCACAATTAAAGAGATGCTGCACAAAGACCACGCCACTAACCAGAAAAGCACTGCTGTACCCCACCAGGTCTTACCTCCCAGCCAGGACTGAGTCTCCAACAGCTCTTCTGTCATGTCTGCCAGAATCCGTTCCGTAGGGACACTGAGGAGCAGGGAGGAGATACAGGACAAAAGGCCCTGGCGCACGTACCTGTGGACAAGGACTGAACTGGTAATGCAGGTTTATGCTCTGCATTGATTTCCTCACCTCAAGGGCTCTCCAGTTTCAAATGGCATGACAACTTTTGCCATATTCCTGCTGCTTAGGGGTGTAATCTTGCAGTGTGTCCCACATACAGAGCTCCTGTCATGCTGTGCACAGGAGTCTAGCACAATTCAGAATCCTGTACACATCTGAGAGCAAAACAGAAATTGGATGTTTGTAGACTTTTGGCAACATGTCTTAATTCCTTTCCAAGACTGAATGCTGGAATTGTATCTAAAGTTTTCTGAGCTCCCTGAGTAAACACAGATGAAACTTTCACATGGACAGGTAGTCAGGAAATTTGTCAACCTTTCTATAGGTAATGGCTATACTGCCACAATAGAAGACACCAGCAAAGTTCATATGTTGGGCTGACATTAAACACAGTCATAAGAACACACAGCTGGAGGAGAGCACAAAGTAAATGCATTAAGTCACTCTGAGCCAGATGCTCATCTTGGACAAAGACAAACCATGACTGGAGGCTGGCTCACAGCTGATCTTTAAAAATGAGAGCATGCAACTACAGTAACTCACGAGTCCGTGTGGAAACGCAGTGCCCAAACAAATTCCAGTAGTGCCTTTCCCATTGCTGTCACTGCCTGCAAAAGAGGATCGTGATAGCACCACTGAACACCATCCATACTGCCCTGTAGAGCTGGGCCTCAAGACATACTGCTCATCAAATCACAGCATGTCCTGAGCTGGAAGGAACACAAGGGTCAAAAATCCAACTCCTGCCCTGCACAAGCCACCCCAACAATCCCATCATGAGCCTGGAAGTGTTGTCCAAATGCATGAACAAAGCTTTTGTTAAGATCAGATACAACTGAATTTATTTTACAGATGTGGAAACTTTGGCAGTGAAGTGAAATAATGTGCCCAATCCCCCCAGGAAGTTGACAAGAAGCAAAAGATAGTACAGGATAGTGCAGAGGTGGCTTGAATCCCATGCCTCTTTTCTGACCAGTTCTTTCCAGCCCATTCACAAGTTCTCAGCCCACTCAAAATCCAACTTGCTGCCAGTCTCAGTGCAGCAGGCCCTGAAGCACATGGCTAATCCAGAAGGCATCTCAAATTCCCAGGCTGAAAGTCACCCCTGCCCTCTGCTCTTCCTTACCACAGTGTTGACAGCCAAGTACATCAGGACTGCTAAAGTGTGGACCAGTCTTCCAAGGACTAAGTGATCTTCTCCCAGAAGATCAAATGTTGTTAAAGGCCTGCAAGTACAAGACACAGAGTTGTGTAGCAGTGAGAAGGCTGATCAGTGCCTCTTTGGAACAGTCAGGAGGGTTATGCAGGGGGAATTGTCCCCAAAAGCCTGAATCCCTACAACAACAGTTATTATACAGGCACTACCAGGTTAACAGAGATCAGAGCTGTTTGCTCTCATCTCTTCTCCCAGACCAGTATCTCGCAGAGCAATATCCTCTACTCGTACAGCAGGTATCACACGTTCTACCAACAGGCTTTACCTTCAAAGACCTATATGCAAAAGCTGCCCCTACTGCCATACCATTACAACTGGTATTACAATAATCTTGAAACTGATGAAACTGATTACTCAGCCTTCCTTAGGTTTGCAAAGACTTAAGGGACTGACAATAAACTGTGTCCTGTGTCCTATACTGTGGCCTCAAAGACCAGTGCAGGTGATAGGCCAAACCAGAGACAGAGATATCTATGGTTCAAGATTGGAGTCTGAACTCTGTGGTTTGGGTGAACCTCCCACAGTAGAGGCTCAGCCAAGACAACTGGTATGGTGCTGCCAGAATTACTTGTCTCTGTACCTGCTGATAGATCTTCACTTCTGCAGGGTCCTACATACTCCTGCCCCACAAGACTTCAAAGGATAAGTCCAAGAGACCACGACCCTCTCCTCCCCCAGCATTATGAAGGACCCAAGTGTCAGTGTGGTGTCACTGGGCTCCTGCACAGCTCCTGGGCTGTAGCCTGCTGCTTTGAGGCAAGCAGGACAAGCAGAAAGGTTCCCTCTGGCAGTTGCCATGTCCACATCCCACATCCTAAGGTGTTCACACTTACCTGTCAAAGTGCTGAATCAATGGGAAAAAGAAATACCCAGCAACAGAATTGAACTCGTTTGGGCGGGAAGCCAGTTCCACACGAGACTGACCCTGTCCAAGAGAAAAATTAAATCTAGGCACAAGATACAGCATCCAACTCTTCCACTTCACTGGACACTGTCAAGACTACAGATTCCTTGCAGCCAGCCCATTGTCAACTACTGCTTGTACATCTACGGGTACCAGTTTCCTTACTGGATTGCTCACTTCCCACTTCAGATCATCTAGAGATCTAAACATTTCAATACAATATGCCTCGGTACTGCTCAGTTAGATATAAGGAACAAGAACACGCAAGGGATAAAGGAGTTTTGGAAGGCAAACTCTCCAGGCTGAACCACAGGGGAATTCTGGAAACTAGGAAACTGACATCAGTTTATCTCCCTGGAAAATAGGAAGGCTGAGACAGTGTAGTCCAGAGGCAGCTAGTCTGATGGAGGCCCGGGGATTGTGAGGTGAAGTCACAGCTCCCTGCAGTGGCCACACAAACTCAGAACAACAATTAACCCTCAAAGCCAGGTAAGGAATTTCAGGTTTATCTTCCTCTCCTTGCTGGAGAGGGGAAATCCAAACTTTTTTGGATTGGGTCCACTTTCACAGGTATTTTACTCTTTCCAGGCAGAGCTTACAATAACTCCAAGTGTCCCTATTTCTGGTGGATTTTACATTAGTTTGCCTCTGGCCTCACCGTATCAAATCTCCGAGTCTTGCTTTTGATCCTCTCATCAACGATTCTTCTCCAGCCCTTAGAGCTGTCACTTCCCGGAAGGAGCTGGATACAAGGCTTTTGGACACCAGAATGCTTGGTATTCCCATGAAATTTGGGACAGGACAGTTCCTGAGCTGCCAAAACCAATACCTAGATAAAACAGAGAGAGGTTCCATTAAAAGTGGGTAATTCCTAGGGAACAACAAAAACGTTACCTGCATCCAAACTGACAGGAACAACAACAGTTTTAGAGTGAAGAACAGCAGGAAATTGATCTCCAACAGCCACCTGGCTCTGAGGTACTGACCAAGCACTTGGTCACTTAGTCCTGACACAGAGTGGTGGCTCTCCTTTGAGACACAAGTGTGGAAGGAGTCACAGACAGATCACTGTCCTTCAGAAAAGGAAGATGAAATAGTCTGATGATGTGAAAGTAAACACTGGCTTCTCCCAGGCAAATGTTCAACACATGCTCTGCATTCTGTGGGGAGGGATCTCTGTGTGATGGAGTGTAGCAGGGTTAGGAACAAGAGGGGAATGCCAGACACAAATCGTAATATAAGAGATTTCCATGCCTCTGCCTTCTCCCATGAGAAATAAAAGGTAATCCCATTACACCTCAGCACTGGTGCAACAGACAGAAAGAAAGCGGGAAGTGAGAGCACTCACATCAAGGATGTCCATGCGCTGACGGAGACTGTAGTTCAGAGAATAGAACTGGGAGGTCAAGTACTTTGCAACCTGTACAGAAAAATCAGGGTACAATGAACACAGACCCATGCTACAAACAGCCTCCCTATTAACTCTAAAAGCATTTAATTTCACAGGTTCTGCTTCCTGTTAGGTAACAGCAAGACTCCAAGAGAAGGGAAGAAACACGCAGTGTAAATGAGAAATTCAGACACTTCCACTGCTAGATTCTCCCAAAAAATCTAAATGACAGATGAGACTGCATCATTCTTCTCTCCCTCCTATGCAGAGGTACCCAAACAACTGCCACAGCAGCTAGGAGACCTCACTGTGGCCTTTCAGTACTTAAAGAACATTATAGGAAAGATGGATGGTGGCTTTTTACTAGGGCCTGGCTAACATGAAGGATAAAGATGTTAAACTGGCAGAGAATAGATCGCTGGATATTAGGAAGGAATTCTTCCCTGTGATGGTGCTGAGGCCCTGGCACAGGTTGCCCAGAGAAGCTGTGGCTGCCCCTGTATCCCTGGAAGTGTCCAAGGCCAGGCTGGACGGGACTTGGAGCAACCTGGGACAGAGGAAGGTGTCCCTGCCCATGGCAGGGAGTTGGAATGAAGATCCTTTCCCACCCAAATCAAACTGTGATTCCCTGATTACAGTCACCAGTCAGGCCTTTCTCTGTATAAGCCCTTTGTGCCTCAGCTTCCCTTTATGTGAAACCCTTCAGAACAACAGACCTTATCTGATCTGCCTTGACAGGTACACTCAAACCAAGAGCCTCCAAACAGTTCCTCTGTTTGACAGGGTGTTCTTTTTCTCACTGGCTCAGACATTCCTTGCAGATTCTTCAGGAGCACAAATGTTGTTAGACCTGAACTACCTGTTCTACCATACAGACAGCTCCCTCTATCAAATGAGAAAGAGACTTCAGCTGCTTCAATTTTTGCCTGGGCTTCAACTGGAAAAAAGAAGATAGTGGGAGGAACTCACAGGTATTGGGTCCGTGGTTAAAACAGCTACTTGAGCTCTTTGACGGAGCTCCCCAAAGCCTTCAATGCAGGTCTTCTCCTCCAGATGCAATAATATTTTTGCCAGCTCCACACTAACCTGCTCAAAGTACGAAAAAAAGGATCAAAACCCTGATGGTGTTTGAGTTTTTTCCTCATAGGAATTATGGACCACTTCTAATGGTCAAAGACAAGGAGGTATTCTGTTTAGGCAACATGTCCATTCTTTAGGAGGGAGAGAAAACACATTTAGCCAAATGCCATCAGACTTATTTCCCAAAACCCTGAACAGATCCTCCACCTGTCAATTCTCTGTCCACATTTGACTTGGACTGTTTCAGAGAAGTAGTAGCATCATGACATTGAATGAATTGCCACTGTAAGGGATGGGTTAAAGGGTACAGTAGCACAACCATTCTCTTTCTCAGCTGGTGTCCCTGTCACTTTCAAGTGTTCACTAGCAGGTAGTGGCAAGCACTCTTCGCACAGTGACCTTGTCCCAGGTTCCTCTCCCCTGAGCTTTTTATCTTGACCAGTACAATCCAATTACTCCCTCCACAAGACATTATGCTTGTACAAGCAAATAGGGAAAGTGCATTTGATTTTGCCTCCATTTTCATTGGGGAATAACAATTAAATTGAATTTCAAATCAAAATCCAAAATGGCTGCTCTGTAATCTCCTTTTTTAGTGTTTTTCCTGCCCAGCACAAAGAATGGAGCTTCCTCACACTAGCAAGCACTACTTGTAGGATGTTTCATTTTGAGCACTGGAGACGGCAGGGTGCTGCCAGCACTTTTGCTGCTTCTCTGTTCCCCTGTGCTTTATCACCTCACCTTCAAGGCAACTACTTCCTTCTACTTCCAAGTTGAAAGCTTGTCAATGTGTACCTTTAACCCAGTTACACATTAGCCAGGCCCTCTGCTCCACTGGCATGTTTAGTCTCCTCATGACAGCAAAGGGATAGGTCCTCTGGCAATACAGCCTTCTTGTAACCTAGATCATATTACTTCACCTCTCTTGTTGCTGCTGGATTCCTCCGAACCAAGCTCTCAAGTGCCTTGACTGTAGCTTCCCATATGTCCACATCTTCAGATCTTGATCCAGTCAGAACTGAAATCAAAGGACAAACAAAAGTTATTAACAGAATGCCTGTTAATAACAGGCAAACTTCCTTCTGCCAATCATTTGTCTTGGGACAGACACTCAGCATGACCAGAATTAGGAACTAAACTGAAATTACTCAAAAATTCTATAGTTTCTTCAAATTAGATCAGAAAAAATAAACCTATGCAAGAGTTCACTCTCCCAAGCTCAGTAAGAAACAGATAAAGACTTAGCCCAAAATCTCCTACCTTCAATACAGTCTCGGATATACACAGGAGCCTTAATTTTTAGCTCTTTATCCTCAGACATGTCATAAGGAATGAGGTCATCATCACTGTAAAAGAATTAAAGGCAGGGGTCAATTTATGGGGTGCAGATATTTTTGCTTTACCCAGATAGCCACACAAAGAGAAAGAACCGGCGCATAGACTGTCACAACCACATCACTCCTGTATCACTCAGCAGCACTGCTGAAGCCTGGCCTGAGAGGAATCCTTGGGAGTTCTAGGGAAAGAGCAGTTCTGTGATCAGATCTGGAACTGGATATCCTGGTCAGGTACAGGATACAGATGACCAAGAGATTAGAAACTGACTCTTGAGATTTCATTATAGATGTATATATATATATATATACATACACATCATATATACATACATACACACACACACACACACACACATATATATATATATATATATATATATTTCTTCATATAGTGACAGAATAAGGCAGGTCCACTATTAAAATGGGTAAATACATCCTCAATTTCCAGGAAATATAAAAGTCAAATGGAACAAATACAGTGGTTGCACACAACACAGGCCTTGCCTAATTTATTGACTAGTGCAATTTCCTTCGCAAAGCCCTCCTCTGCTGCAAACCACTCAGCTGAACAAGATCAGAAATCACAACAACTGCCAAGAAATACAGGTACTGACAGATCCTTTTCCCCCACATCTGCCATTTATTTTCAATTTCCTCCCTGTTTCTTGCCCCATACCTGTCAAGCTCAGCATCCAACTCATCTGGCATCACAGGGGCTGCTGTATAGGATTTCTCATTACTCTCTGGTACCAATGGCAGTGCAGCACCTGCTTTCTCACTCCTGCTGTGAGGAACAAGAAATTTTAAAATGGATACAGTTCTTAGAAGGAAGAAACTACCCACTCTACCAACCCTTGCTGCCTAAATAGAAGAGAGGATAATTATTCCTGCTGCAGTTTCACACCCAGCTTGGCTGACACAAAGAACAAAGTCCTGGGAAGGAGAATGGAGTAAGGGGAGAAAAGAAGCAGAATCTTCTAACAGAAGAGCAATAGATAAAAAAAAATTAATTGGCTAGTTTGCTGTGTTCCCCTGCACAATACCTGGGACTGCTAAGGAAATACTCCAATAACCAGACCACATTGACTTGCACCAGATTTGAAACTGTGAATGAAACTGAACTGAGAGTAGGTTTAGATTGGCTATTGGGAAGAAATTCTTCTCTATGATGGTGGTGAGGCCCTGGCACAGGTTGCCCAGAGAAGCTGTGGCTGCCCCTGTATCCCTGGAACTGTTCAAGGCCAGGCTGGACAGGGCTGGCAGCAACCTGGTCTTGATAGAAGGTGTCCCTGCCCATGGCAGGGTGTGGAATGGAATTGACTTTAAGGTCTCTTCCAACCCAAACCATTCCATGACTCTTCAAAATGGGAAAAAAACATTTTTAACAATTGCTAGGTCTTGCACAGGGTGAATACAATAATTGAGAATATTTTTTCTGTCTCTACCTATTTCTGTGGACTTTGGCATTGTCCTTTCATCTCTCTGATTCTCAAAACCAGTTTCTAACAGCTGTCTATGCTGATCATGCCCCTAAAATGGGAGCAATAAATCTTTTGTACTTCCCTCGAGTGCTGGACAGCTTCATCTGCTGATAACATAAAGTGCTTCACTCCTCTGCTAATCAAAAAGTGCTTCAAATAGCCTCAGTAGATGCTCTGGAAGTTAAGAGCACTGAAGAGCCAGTCTTTAGAGTGAGAGATGGAGTAGATTTTTGTCATGGGTGAATGGGCTAGGGGCATACAATGCAAATACCATTTTTCCAATAAGAAAACAGAAATGTCCATTTGATTGTACCAAAGGGCACACAAGACTACTATACCACAGTTTCACCACATGCAGCTATCAACAGGCAATTTTAATACACACTACCAATTGAATTATGAATGTAACTAAATCACATTGTAAGAAGGTGGTGCATTATGATGTTTAAGAATACATAAAACATCTTGAATACTGTATATAGTTCTTGTGTGTAATGGGAAAAAGGCATGGAGAAGGGCAAAAAGACATAATGAATAGTAGCAACAACTTACTCATCATCAAGAAGGCTGGGGACAACATAGAATGATGGAGTCTGCACCAGAAGAGACTTCAATTCTCTTGTTTCATCGTCCTCTTCATACTAGACATTCAGAATAACTGTTGCTGCACTCTATTACTTACTGCAAATATGCCCAGCATTCAACATTTCAGCCTTGTAGTGCACATGGACTAAATCATGAGCAGATGAACTCTCACCAATCCTGTTTCAATCCCTGTGCTGACAGCAGCAGGCAGCTGTAATCTTTGTCCTTATATTTAAGAGTAGTACCTGATGATACTTTTTCTGAATGTTATTTCCATATTTCAAACATTTAATAAATGGCAATGTGACAGGAGGAATGTGGCAGGCTTCTAAAGAATTAATGTGATTTATTCAGGTAAGTCACATAAATTCTACTGGAAAGAGCAGAGCAAATATCTCCATGTCAGTCTTGAAAATCCCAGCTCAGAACACATCTTCCCACCATGTCAGGGACTGAATGCTCACCACTGCTTTAGGTTTGAAGCTCCTTCTCAACTCCCACAAATCAGATTCTGATTCTCTCATGCAATAAGATAAACTTTAATTACCAAGTTTATCCTAACCTCTACCAGTAGATTGCACTCCTGAGGTAACTCTCAGCCACCTGACCATTACATACGATTCTTTTTTTGTAAATAGATTCTCTCTTTTTGAAGGTGTGACTGCCTCTCCTTTTTTCTAGATAAAAAGTGCTATAATGCCCTGGATCATCTGGTTTAAAGCTTTTACTTCCTCTAAGCCTAGCACACCAGTCATAAGTTTCAGTGAAATCTTCACCTCAAACTTCAGGACGGGCCCCTCAGTGTTTATGTTCAAGCTGATGCTCTCTGCCACCACCATGCCCAGACGCCGCAGTTGTGGCAGACTGCTCTCCAAGTGGCATTTCACACCCTCCATCATGCTTGTCAGAAGCTCTGAAACAAACAACCAGCAAAGAGCGCATGTTTGAAATGTTGAAACATGGCAGAAACACCCATCTTTTTATGTGCTTCCCTGAGGGCAGCTTTGCCCACTCACCACACAATAATGGATAGAAAGGGTCCCCAAACTTTGGCTTCCCTCCCTGCAGTGTCAGTGATGCCCTTCAGCACCAGCACAGCAAACCCACACCCTTCCACAGGGGTACAAAGTCAACAAAACATTACAATATATTCTAAATTTGCAATATTTTGGTTTTCACTCAAACAAAAAAGGATGGTAAGTCAAGCCAATCTTTAGTTTGGTTTTAGAGCGTTTCAGAGTCACTTAAATAAATATTATGTTTTGAGGACATCACAAGTTCTGACCACTACAATCACATAGAGACAGATGTTTGCCTAACTTTGGATAAGCTCAAACAGGCAGATAAAACAAGTATTTCTCAGCCCTCAGGGAATACTGGTTGCCAGCTTCACCAGGCAGGCTTACTGCTGTTTGACTGACCTCCTTCATCTCAGAAAGCTTATCTTTCCAACAGATGTCAGACAAAAAATGACTATAAAACTACAGAACTTGTAATATGTATCAAGCTGCTTATTCACTTAAAGAACAATTCATTCTAGAACGAAACAAATGAGCATATCTTGAAGTGAACCTTCACATCCCCTGTAAGTCACACGTACATAAGTAATTCTAGGCATTTTACAGATTTTTTTTTTATTTCAACAGAAACAGAGATGTTAGGCCAGGACCCCAGCATGCTATGCACTGTGTGAGCACAGAACTGGAGGTCCAAGCCAGTGACTAACCTTCTCACTTCACACTGAGGAATGCCCATGGGCTGTCAGACACCAAGCTAACAGCTTTTTACTCCCAGTTACCTTCCCTGCCTCTCTGGAGCTGCACCTGTGCTCCAAGGGTAAGCCTATAAATTACAGATCACACCATTCCTCTCACTAGTCCCAGAATCAGTCCTTGTTTTCCTGTGACAAAACTTCAGGGTTTTTAAACTACAACTCAGGTAAGAACCTTAAGGCAAAGATAGATCTTCTTCAATTCCAGAACCTAAAGTTATGCACTTGGAATTCTATCATATCAATGCTGAAGAGGACTCCAGCAGGTTATCATCTCATTTGCCAAGGTGAATATGGGACAATTCTCTTACCCACAGATCAAAACAAGGTATTTTTCTACACATAGTAAGACACTCTGCTAAACAAATCTAAGCCCCGCTTCTCACATAGCCTCACCTTGTCTGCAGCTCGCAATTTCAGCCTCCTTCAGGTAGGAGAGGCAGATGAGGATGGCCTTGCTAATGTACAGCTGCTGCTCAGCTGGGGAGTGTTTCACAGCACTGCTGCTGCTCCAGGTCTCCAACAGCTCCTGCAGCACCTACACCAGAGAACTCAGGTTGGCCTGAAATGGATCTTTTCTATACAGAGGTAATTTCTGAAGCGTATTTTTACTCTCCCTACAAAGAGGGGAAAAAAAATACAAATTTTGTATTTCAGGGCCCAAAATGTACTGTGTTTGACCACCCAAGAACTGCACTTTCATTTAAGATATTGTTAAATATAATGGGTTTTTTAATTTAAAAGTGATGTTTATTTCTCCTTAATAAATACTATATGCAAAGCAATATGTATTTTTATCAAAAACCAGTAAGATATTATAAGGTTTTATCTGTGTTTAGTCCAATTTTAGATAACTATAAGTTCTTCCAGATAATTTTAGAACATGTAAACAGTGGGGAAAAAAATTGACAAAATGGTAGGGATTTCCAGATATACATATTTCATAAAAGTTTCACCACACTGCTGACTTGGAGAGGCAGAATATCTGCCATCCCCACTGAGGAAAATGTGTATGAGAGAGATTCTGAAACATCAACCATTTGGTAAACAGACAACTGTCTACCAATTTGATCCCTTGTTGCCATGTGCCCAGCCACATAAACTGGGTTACTGAGGAAGCTGAGAAGGACAGAGGACATGGGACATCTGTCAGAACCCAAGCCTCACTAGTTTTGCTACTTGGAAGACAATTTACCAATTAAATATGAAAAATTAATGGCAACAGTACAGAAAGCTTTGATTCATTTACCACAGCTCACTTGTGATACAGCTGGGCTTCCCTCGCTCTCATGAACAGCAACCAGAAAGTCTAAGAGAAGAACCAAAATTCTGTACCCCCAGACACACACAGAGCAGAATGTTCCCCATCAGACACCTCATCAGCAATTCAGTAAACCTTACTCTGAGTAACAAGGTGCGCCGGACGCTGTCCAGGGACAGGTAGCCAAGGAGGTTCTGCAGCACTGCCGTCTGCAAGGAAAACCATAACTCCTGCTTCAACTGCTCATAAAGCTGTCATCCAGCAATGACAAAGGTCTGGTTTTATTTGCTACATTAAACTTCATTCTAAGGGACTGGTTGACAACAGTCAGAGACAGAAAAGTAAATGAATTTTAAAAAACAAGCAAGCGCACATATGCAGTTGCTGATGAAATACATGGAAAACCATGACAGGAATACAGTACTGTGTTTTACCAACAGAACCAGCACAGTCCCGGGCAAACATAGAACTCATGAAGTCTAAAGAACATCTCTCACAACAGCATCACAAACCACAGTACAGTTCCTAACATCCCATGACAAACTGAGGTGCACAGGAAAAAACCCAACGATATTTGTCTGATATCTTTAATCTAATTCTTATCCCTGAGGGTCGATCCTGGATGTTTCAATCTCTTCTTTCAGATTCTAAAATAATTTAATGCCTTCAGCTCCCCAGAATTCTGAAACTTTGTGCAAATAATCACTTGGTTCCAGAGGAGTACAGTAATTTTGCTAATCACCATTAACCCAGAAGAGCACATGAATCCCATGATTTCAAAGCTACTGTTCACCACTCCCACTCTGTTACAGCTGCACAAATGTGGGGAGACTGAGGATTCATTTTGGAATGAAGAGTCTCAGACAGAGTAAGAGCTTAGCTAAAAATTGGCACCAAGGAAAACCTACTACACTGCTGTTCCCCACAGAGTCCTCACCGTGTGGCCATATTGCAAGAGCAGCATCTTCTGTGCCACCACAAACTGAGCCTTCTTGTTCTTCACAACCAGGTTACCCAGCAATCTGGACAAGACATCTGCCCTAACAAGACAACAATAAAACAGCAGGAATCCATGTTATTGCTATCATGCTGCTCCTAATCATAAGAAAATCTGAGAGCAGCTATTTGCAACTAAGTCTCTAGAATACTTCTAAACTCAGATAGTGAGCCAGTAATGGCAAAGAATGCTTTCATTTGTTTTTCTTGTTTTTCCACTGCATGTCATGATGTAGATACTTAAGAAATGGTGTAGGTTCTCCCTAAGAGGCAACAATCAACTACTTTATCCCTTGAGTCTTTTAGAAAATGGCAGTATAAAAAACCACCTACACAAACACAGCACATTTCAGAGACCAATTCTGTAAGTATTTGTGACAATTCCTGCCTTTGCTGTGAATCAGGGAAAAAGCAGAGTTCTTACCCAGGTGCTCTCTGCACAAAACCAAGGACCACTGCTTCCATCCAGCGGTCTGGCACACATTCCACCAACTGCCAGCATATCCTCTGCCAGATGCAGTCTGACTTGGTGAGGTCTGTCAGGCGGGGCACCAAAACTCCCAGAATTTCCTCTGAAGCACAAGAGAAAACAGTAAATATCCTAGATGGGCAGGACTGGTACAATGGCATTTGAGACTAACCTGAGAATTTCAAGATCTTCACAACGTGAAAAAAAAAATACAATGTACAGTTTGAAGTTCTAAATTTTTCCTGAAGTAGAAATACTACTAGAATCATGGAATCATTTAGGCTGGAAAAGCTCTCTTAAGACCATTGAGTCCAAACATAACCCAGCACTGCCAAGGCCAACACTAAACCATGTCCCCAAATGCCACATTCACATGGCTTTTAAATCCCTCCATGAATTTAGTGACTCCACCACTACACTGGGCAGCCTGTTCCAATGCCTGACCATGCTTTCCGCAAAGAAGTTTTCTTTAATATCTCATCTAAATCTTGCTGGCACAGTCTGCGGCCATTTCTTCTTGTCCTGTCTCTTGTTCTCTAGTAGAGCCTGACCCCCACCTGTCAGCACCCTCCTGTCAGGGAGCTGTGGCGTGAGAAGGTCCCCTCTAAGACTTCTTTTTTCCATGCTGAGCCTCCCCAGCTGCTCCTCCTCAGACTTATGCTTCAGATCCTTCCCCAGCTCTGTTGCTCCTCTTTGTTCATGTTCAAACAAGAAATGGAGAACTGACTGGTAAGAACCACCCTAAGCAGCCTAAGGAACTGCCCAGAATTCCTCATCCCAGTAAAGAGCCAGAAAATCTTCCTTCTTCTTCTTCCCAAGTTAGCTACTGCATTCAGTAGCTTCGAAGTTCTAAGCAATGCCAGACCAACAGCTGCTCCCACAAGATATATCCAGCAGACATAGCTGAGCAGCCTCAGAGAGCAGCCTGCGCAGCTCAACTCGGAACAGCTCCAAAATAAATCATTGGTCTCCCATTCCTTCAGTTGATCATCACAGTCATCCTCCCATGCTAATGCACTAAAACACTTTCCCCCTCCCCAAAAGAGCCTAGTAAAACACTCACTTTGCCATCCATGAACGCACACCTTCCCCAGGACATGAGAAACAAAAGAGATGGAGCAGTCCAAACCACCTGGGATAAAACAGACGTGAACTTAAGTAAGCATGGCACCAGCATCCTCCAAACCACCTTCAGGAGGAGGCGCAGAGACTTCCACAAGTGCTGAATTCTGAAAACACATTTACTTTTTCTCTTCAAGCACCATCTCTTCCTCCCTCCATTACCTGCCTTCAGGCATAAACCAGCGTTCAGTATTAGTTACAGTGACAGGCAGAAGGCTACAGCAACTCAGTCACACTTTAACGTAATGCCATGGGTAGCAAAGCCACTGGTTGATTCAGCACCACTCATATCTCCCAAACAATTCCTTCAGCACACACCAAGTGACCACAACCAGGCTTTAGCAACAGATGATGCTGTCTAATTGCTTGGAAGATTGAGGCTTTCGGTGGACTCCAAAAGCCCTCGGTTATCATCTGTATTTCAAGCAGCCGCCATGGGGTCCATGCTCAAAACACTTCTTCAGAAAACACGACCTTACAAGTACAGTCATCCTTGCAGCCTTACCCCGCAGAGAGTCAGAGATCTTCTCTAGCACCTGGAGAACTGCATCACCCAGGAGAGGGAAGTAGTTCTGTGGGAAGAACACTGGTGGGTTTTTCCCCTGGAGTTTACTGCTCACATGCTCGGGCAAACAGACGATCTTGTTGAGAAGTGCACCCTGCAGTTCCAGGCAGCCTGCCTGTGCCTGCGGCTGACAGACCTCCCACAGTAATGCTGACACCCGGCCCTGCTGCAGGAACTGCTCCAGGACCCCAACTGCCTCCCTCGGGTCAAGGCCAGAGCTGGAAGAAAATAACTGTAAGTTCCTGCCTCTTTTAAATGGTAAAAATAAGATTTACATGCTACTGCTTTTCTATTGTGGTATCACTACTGAAATGCCTCTGCCCTGTTACACTGGATTAAAAAAAAAGCGCTATTTTAGTATCTTTTTATCTGTAGCTTCCTCGGCTCCAAACATTCAGGACCTTGAACAATCACGACTGATACAGCTCTGTGTCTGCGGGACGCACAGCATCGTGTGAGGACTGAAGGCACGCAGGGCGGGGTAAGGCTTGCCCGCGCTCACACAGATCTCCGTCCCGCTGCGCACTTGAGCCCAGCTGAAAGACACCCCCCGATATCCCTGCTGCGCGCCGAGACCAGCCCTGGGGATCCCCGCCCGCCTGCCCCGGGGAGCTGGACTGACCCCGCAGAGCCAAGGGCCTCCAGCAAGACGCAGAGGACAAGGCCGGGCGGCCCCTCCAGGAAACAGCGCTGCCACAGGCCCTCGGGCCGCGCCGCGCCAGGTGCCGAGGCCAGCCTGCGCAGGAAGGCGCCGAACAGCGCCCGCTCCCGCTCCCCGAGGGCGGCTGGGCCGCCCGCTGCCGCCAGAGCGGCGCGTACCGCGCCCAGCGCCGCCGCCAACCCCTCCCCAGCCCGGCCCAGAGTCGCCACGGCCTCCCGCAGGACGGACTCCAGCCCCGCATCGAGAGCGAGTCCCGGCCCCGGTGGCGCCGCTGCCACCGCCATCGCGCCGAGGGGAGCGCGCTGCAGCCCCGCTTCCGCCTGCCCTGCGCGGCAGCCAGTGAGCGGCGGCAGCCAGTGAGCGGCGGCAGCCAGTGAGCGGCGGCAGCCAGTGAGCGGCGGCAGCCAGTGAGCGGCGGCAGCCAGTGAGCGGCGGCAGCCAGTGAGCGGCGGCAGCCAGTGAGCGGCGGCAGCCAGTGAGCGGCGGCAGCCAGTGAGCGGCGGCAGCCAGTGAGCGGCGGCAGCCAGTGAGCGGCGGCAGCCAGTGAGCGGCGGCAGCCAGTGAGCGGCGGCAGCCAGTGAGCGGCGGCAGCCCACGGAAAGGGGACGAGCACCGCGCCTGGAGCGGGGCCCGCGGCCCCACCCCGCGCACCGCAAGGCAGCGAGGCGGCATAGCCCTTCTCAACCCTATTGCTTTATTCAGTAACTGCTTGTCCTACACAAGTACAAACACAACATGGCCCAAAAGAATACAAAGTTATACAAAACAAGCAAAACAAACAAACAAAAAAATCTATATAGTATTGACTGTACAACAGGTGGTAAATTCTTTGCCTTTCCCTGTGTGAACCCGTTATTCTAGCCAGCATCATGGCTTCAAGCCTCCCTCTCTGCTTTGCAGTTTCCAAGGGGTTGGTACTCAGTCACTCGTTTGGTATTTGTAAAAGCACTCACACTGTTTCACTGTGGGCTGAGTAGGAAGTTTTCACCAACACCCTCAACGAAAAAGTGAAAGATATCACTTATGGGGGCAGCTACAGAACACTTAGGCTTTCCAGCTTCTTCTCTATAGTGTCATGTTCACTGGGCTAGACCATTGTTTCTGTGGTGATTGCCTGGTGTAAGCCAGAACTGGAATAAAGCAACAATTCTGTATTGAATTAAGTCTCAGGCAGGTCTGGCCTCCAGCTGCCCTGATAAAATCCTGTGCTGGCACCTGGAGATCAAGGTATGTGGCTCACTGTCTTACTCACTGGGGTTCTGAACTAGCTCAAGATTTACATGCTGGTCTGTACAGCGTGCTAAACGTTTACAATCACCAAGCAGCAGCTGCTAACTGGAGAAAAGAGAGGCTGAAACATCTTTCCCTCCCTCTATCTGGAAAAGATGTTTTTGCAGCCTTTAAAATCAAAGCCATTTTAAAATAATTTCAATTCAATGCCAGGAATCCAGAAGCCTCACAGTAAAGGTTACTGGCCAGGAACTGGTGTTCTCCCCTCTTACACTGCCTTCACTGCCAGGATTATCTCTCACTCCTCCTCACCCAGATTCATTATAAAAAAAAGGTACAATATTCCATCTGATGGGATTTAAGTTAAAAAGTAAAAAGCTGTCCAGTCCTTTTGCTTTATCTTGAGGAGTTTGAGCTGGAGCGGCTGCGATGGCGCCTTCGCCCGGGAGACCTGGATCGGGAGCGTCGGCGAACAGGAGACCTGCGCCGAGGAGAGCGGGACCTGGCAGGGAAGGAGGAGAAAGTTTCCATTAGGAGACAAGCAACAGGTTCAAGTAATTGGTCAGCTCAGCTACCAAGTTTTAAAAACACTTCCCTGCCTCATGCCAAAATCCCTCACACACCATGGGAAAGAGCTTGAGCAAAACAGTCCTGCTGTGTCCATAGAGGACACATTCTGGCTATCCTCTCTCTGCTTAAGGAACCAGAAAAAATGATTAATACCTGAACAACAGACAAGAAACTTATCTTCTTCCTCAAGGAAAATGAGCTCAGATCCTAGGTAAGATCCTCCTTCACCTGAAGTCATCTTTGACTCCTGAAGGAGTGATATTCAGGGGAAGGATTTAACCAAATCCTTTCAAATCACAAGGAAGCTCCTTAGAGGAAGCTTACTCCAGAAGCAGTTTAGCTTCAAGCTTCTCAGTACTACAACCAACAGTCAGTCATATCAGTATACCTACTGCTATGACACAGAGGTTCCAGGCACAGAATACTAGCAGAGCTAACAGGACAGTAAAAGTTGGAGTAGGAAAGATAACAAACGAGGAGAGAATGGCAAACCTGCATCTGTGAGATCTCAGCAAAAGGTGTGTTTAAAGGAGCGCCAAAAAGCCTCCTAGATCTTATGCCACAGTAATTACTGCTCATTTTTAAACCTGTGGCTGAAAGCTATTTAGCAATCAAGTTATTACTGACAAGTAAGACATTTTGAAGATATGTTAACACTGAAGACTCAGAACTTACCTGAGCACAATCAGGCAGCTCCAAGTTGCACAACTATCAGATCACACCTTGGGGCCAGTGTACTCCACTCACCTGACACAGGACTGCTTTTTGGTCATGTGCCCATTCAGAAATAAGGGAGGGAGGTACAAGGACTTCCAAAAAACAAGAAGCTGGCATAACCTGCCACAAGTATTCTGTCAGCCAAAGTCTGTTCCCACTTCACCTTGAAGCCTTTATGCAGAAGGCACTCCAGGGAACAGGCTGGGAAGGATGAGACCTTTCCCAGAGACTGTGCTCAGGGTGCAGACCAGAGCAGGCACCCTAGAGCTAATGAGTTAGGAACTGCAGCCCAGGTTCAACCAATGTCCAAAATGTGTTACTGTCACTTGGCAAGGGAAAGTGAAGTCCAAGAGGACTGTCCCCATGCCAAGTCTTTCAGCGATGATGAGTTGCTACTGAGAAAGAAAAGCATTGTCCCAGCTCTCACCTCCTCCTCATGCGAGGGGGGGACCTGCGCCACATCGGCGGTGGTGGCAGCATCCTCCTGGGGGGGCTGAAGCGTCTCGGGGGTGGTCGAGGCCGTGGTGCCAGCACAGCTGTGGCCGTGATCTCCTGACCGTCAATCTGGCCTTTTTAGGGCATCACAGAAACAGGGAGAAGTAAGTATTGTTCAACACTAATGTATACACATCATACTACTGCAACTCACTGCTTTGTCACAAGGAACTGAAGTGGGATCAGCCCACAGAGCTCCACACCCTGCTCAGGGGCTATTCTGACAAAGTCCACACACTAACTAGACTTCTTTATCTAATCCCATCAAACTGCAGTTCAGATGTAAACCTGGAAAAGTTTTTGTAAAAGTTTAAAATTATATTTTCACTGTTTTGAAAAAATGATTAGTTTTAATAGTTCTGTGATTCCTTGGATCTGTCCTGAACCTCACAAAAGCCATTTGGGCTGAAAACTGACAATACTTTACATCCGTTCACCAAAGACATCCCTATCACTTCTAACTCATTTTCTGATCAAATCCATCTACTCTGAAGCTTTTGTAAAGCCCACAGGCTCCTTGCAGGTCAGTACCTACCTCCATCCATGTGTTTCAGGGCTTTCTCAGCATCATCTGGGTTTTCAAACTCCACATAAGCATAACCTTTGGAGAGGTGTGGGTTTAGCCTGTCAACTGGCATGTCAATCATTTTAATCTTTCCGTAAGTGGAAAAGATTTCCATGATGTGATCCTGCAGAGAGAGAGAGAGAGAGCGAGCCTTATGACCACAGAGCACACTTGCCAGCCAGGGCTGGCTGGCACAGAGCAGTAAATCCACAGCACATCATTTTTCCAGCAGCCTAAACCTTTTACCCCTGAAGGCCTTTAAACTACATTCTAGCAAAGACAACTCAAGCCAACCCAGCTCTCTGTAGATCCTTTATCAAAGACTGCCCAGGTAATTTCAGCTCCAAGGTAATTTCAGCTGTTGTCCCAAATTCTATCGTTTTCTTCCTAAAGCAGGATATAAGGTCTGGAATACTGACAAAACAGGCAGACTTCTTATGCACTATAGTTTCTCAGAAGGCTTCACGGTATTTGACTCAGCAAAATCATATGAAGATTTTCCTCACTGATCAACCTGGACACAAAGAAACAATACCCAACAGCAACACCTTGGCAACTCTATAGTAACCAAGGTTTGGAGAGCTTTGAAAGAGCAACTCACACATTCTCACGGAAGAACACGAATGCTTGACTGCAAGGGAACATGCCATTATTACCTTTGTCACATTTCTAGTGAGCCTTCCAACATGCACTTTTGTGGGTCTGGGTGATGGGCTCCGCCTCTTCCGCTCCTTTTCATCTCTCTTGGGTGGTTTGGACCTGATTTGAAGAACAGAAAACATTTACTGTTTTCATGGAACATGCAGGACAAAACCAAAGCCAGTCATTATCACATGATTAAAAATACCATTTTTATTGAAGGGCATCTTTGTCCTGAAGAAGTTACAGTGTTGGGGTGGTGGTGAGGGTATTCCATTCAGAAACACCTCAGGACTTGCATTTGTCTTGTCTGCTTTTGCTTTAGAACCTATTGAAATTTGAGAACTTTTTTTTTGCAACTTTACAACTTCACTGCAACTAGGGCGACAAACACAAAATTTGGCAAGCACTTCTATGAAGTTGTGGTCAGAGTTAAAGCATTTCCCAGTTGTAAACACAGAAACATTCTTTGTCTCAACAACTGAAGATGCAAAATAAGGCCATAAAGATCACATAAATACCACAACCAGGCAAATTAACAGATTCAATAATTTGTGTTTCTTGTGTATCTTCCATTCACTACAGAGGTCCAAAAATGCAAACAAATCTATTTAAAATTAGCTGCATATCACAATGCCTTTGCAGTTAAAAAAAAAAAAATCTGGAATGAAACTTTAATCTGTAAAAAAAAATCAGTATGTAGAAAATTTATCTTTATGCTTCTTCCTAATCTTAAAGTCCATGAATTGA
Source organism: Vidua macroura (assembly GCF_024509145.1). Taxonomy (NCBI): domain Eukaryota; kingdom Metazoa; phylum Chordata; class Aves; order Passeriformes; family Viduidae; genus Vidua; species Vidua macroura. Next base: position 671,959 of record NC_071586.1, read on the forward strand.
GTGATACTAAAAACCTACACAGCCTTACGCAGATTTTTATCAGCCTTTATTGCCTTATGCAAAGGAAAAACTGTACAGACATTAAGATAGTCTGATTCCCATGTTACCCTTACAGTGGCTTCCTCTGCCCTCCTTCCTATTTTATTTTTCATAAATAAGAATACAAATATAAATATATACACATATATGATGGTTTTAGCCCTGACTTTTCTGTTAGTCGTGGCTGTAGTTTACAGGAATTGAACAGTTTTACTCTGATCTAGACCCATACTACTAAGGAAACACTGATCAAAACTGCCTCTAAAAAATGTAGCATTTAAAATCTTTAGACTCTTAAAAATTAGGTTTTTAATCTCTGTTCCTACAGGGCATATGTTTGGATTCTAAGGAAACAGAGCACACCCATTCTAACAAAATTCACATCTCTAAGTTATGGAGAAAGCAAATGGTCTTCAGAGAACAATCTGTTCTGATCACAGTCTTGTATTCCACATGGAATTAACATGACACCTGGCAATTTCTAGAAGACAAATAAAACTCACTTGGAGCGGGACCGTCTCCTATTGTCATGTCTCCGTCGAGAAGGACTGGGAGAGCCAGAAGAGCTGCTCGAACTGGAACTGCGCGAGGTGCTGGAGCTCCCAGAGCGGCTCGAGGCAGAAGAGGAACTTGAGCCACTACTAGAACCAGTGCTGGAACTGGACCCCGAGCTGGAAGTTGAGCTGGAACGGGACCTGTTTCAAGGGGGAGAAGAATAAAAATTAGTGGAATACCCAGAAAAACAACATCTGAGAAACTTCTGACAACTACAGAGAGTAACTGTGACTGAAGTTCCACAGCTCACCAGAGAACCAAAGAAATTCATACCTAAAATATAAACCCTCTTAAGTTAGACAAAATTGCACAGTGACTAACACAACACAAGCTTTCAACAGGCCAAAGACTACCACAAATAAAGCTACTGATTACTGAAAATGCTGTCATTTGATATTCCCATAAAAGTACCCACCTGGTACTGCTGCTCCCGCTGGAGGCACTGCGTCTTTTGCGTGTTTTCTCCCGACCACGATCCTTTTCACTCAATTCCTTAGTGGCTGCTTTATCCTTGGACCGGTCCTTCGATTTCTCTTCTGACCTGTCCTTGCGCTTGGTTGGGGAGGGAGCCCTTTAACAACAAATTACAGAAGGTATCACTTAATTAAAAAAAAAAACATAGCCAACACCAGCCCCACACCCAAATAAAGAACAGGACAGCAACACAAAACACTGAACTTTGAATGTAACTCAGGATCACTGAAACTGTGCAGTTAAAGCATTAGGCAATTCCAGACACTTTAGAAAAAGTTCTAGCAAAGTCTTCTTTTTCAATCCTGGTAACTCCTTTTCCCCTTCAGAGATCTCCATAGCAGCAGAACAGGCCCCATGTCTCACATCTCACTTCTAACTCCTGGATTCAGAGAACCAGTTCTCTCTTTGCTCTAGATCCAAAAGGAGACAGAGTTAACACCTCTCTATTTAGCACTGAAATGCTGGGCATTAGTTGACTTCCAGATGTTTACCATATGAGGGTTGCATTCGTCACAAAATCTGCAACATCTATAAACATGTAGCATTTTGATTATTCCATGGGGATTGTTTAAAACCTTCATTACAGACCTGCCTGTAACATTTTAATAACATTTAAAGGAATGTGACACTCTCAACTACCAAGGAATTAAACATTCAAGGAATGAGTAGAAGTGTGTTGGAGCTGCCAGCCTTATCTGTAGCAGCACCAAATATGCACTGTAATGCGGGATGTTGGAAACATCTCCATCCCCACATACATCACAGGCAAACTCAGTGAACAAGAAAAAAACTTCTCCAGCTCACAGCATCAAACAATCTTTTTGCTTCTGTGCTTCTGGTAAGCAATTACTTTATTCTCTGAATTGCAATTAAATGCATGGTTGGGAAGAGATTACTTCTGAACAGTCAAACTTGCTTTCCTGATTTTCAGCTTCACAGTTTTCCCTAATACATCAACTGCAAGAAACAACACAAATGAATATTCACAAACCCAGCTCCCTGCAGAAACCAAGAAACACCCATGGCCTTTCTGCATGGAGGACAGGAAACCCACACACAGATGTGCCACTGGCAGAAGCTGCTGGGAAAGGAAATGACTCCTCTAGCACCAGCGGCAGGAAGAAAGCAGTTATGGACTGTCCCACAGGCATTGCAAAGGGAGCCAAGACAAGCAAACCTGTGTATGTCACTCAGCTTTAGGACATTTCTATCCAGCTCTGTGCCTCTCCAGTGCAAGGTCTGAGGGGCATGCAGATCATAAAGCCACTGCATGAGCCCAGCTGGGTGGTACAGAACAGACAGGTTTTCTGGTCTTGTGAAACCAGGAACCTAAGATTTTCCTTTCATAAAAATCACAGAATCACTGACTGGTTTGGGAAGGCGTGAACCTTAAAACTCATCACTTTCCAACCCCCCAGCTATGGCCTTCGCTACACCAGGTTGCTCCAACCTGGCCTTGAACACTTCCAGGGATGGGGCTTCTCTGGGCATCCTCGGCCAGGACCTCACCACCCTCACAGGGAAGAATTTTTTTCTAATCTCTAACATAAACCTGCCATCTGTCAGTGGGAAGCCATTCCCTCTTCTCCTGTCACTCCAGGCCCTTGTAAAATGTCTCTCTCCATCTTTCTTATAGGTTCATTTCAGGTATTGGAAGGCTGCAATTAGGTCACCCAGAGCCCATTTTTCTTCTTCTAAATATCCCATAGACAGGTTTGGCTTATCTCTGCCTACACATCAGCTCCTCCTGCACTTGTGAACTATCAAAGTCATAAGGTTATCAGCATACAAAACTATCTGTTAGTGCTCAAGAGTCAGATCTGGTTTTACCCCTTCTGGGAGAAGGGAAGAGGAAACACAGATAAAGACCAGCATGTTTGCTGTTACCGAGCCTGCTGCTGAGGCAGGAAATAGAATCACAGAATCAATTACACTAGAACAGACCTGAGACCATCAAATCCAACCTCTGACCCAACACCACCATGTCAACTAGACCAGAGCACTCAGTACTGCATCCAGTCTTTCCATAAACAGCTCCAGGGATGGTGACTCCACAACATCCCTGGGCATCCCCTTCCAGTGGCCCAATCGCCCTTTCTGTGAACACATTCTTCCTAATGTCTGATCTAAACCTCCCAGTGCATCTTAAGACTGTGTCCTCTTGTTCTGTTGCCCATTGCCTGGGAGAAGAGCCTGACCCCCACCTGGCTACAATCTCCTTTCAGGTTTCCCTGCTTAATGCTCCTTGGGACAGGCATTTAGCAGGCAGATCAGCCACATGGCTTTGGAACATTCACCAAATGATGCTACATTTAAGCAGTCTCCAAACTAACCAATGGTTTTAATCCTTTCTCAGGAATGCCACTGGCCAAACTCACTTTAGTTGGAAACCTCACCCTACCTTGTCAGCATTTTCACTTGCAGAAGTTCAGACATTCACTGGAAAATGTGGAAAGAATAAATCACAGTACTCTGACACAAAGCTAAACAACATTGCATTTCTAAGCAACATGCTTCATCCTTACAATAAAAAACCTCTCACTCTCTAAAAAATAGCTGGTTTAGGGGCATCCACACCAAAACAGAAAGTCTAAAGAGCAATCTACACAAACCAAACGTCCATCTCACACACACTTCTGCTTTAGAGACAGAATCTGCACACTCAGAGCAGCAGTTTTGTGCAAAGGAAGCAAACTCGCTCGCCCTCAGGCTTCCCGTAAGGCTATAGACGAGTTCTCTACTGACAGTTTGCTCCAGATCTTCAGCTGCAAACCGGCAGAATTCCAGGTGTGAGGAGGGTTCGGCGCCCGGCACTTCTCTGCCCACTACGGCCGCTCGGCCCAGCTCTGCGGCGGCGAAGCGCGGGGCAGCCAAATCCGCACGCCGTGGGTCCGGTATGGCGCCCGTGGGGCAGGGGGCAGCGAGACCAGCACAGCAACCCGTCCCTCGTGCCCGCACAACGCTCCTCCCCCAGGCCGGGCCGCGGCGGCGTCGACACCCGGGCCCGGCTCCCCGGCCGGCCCCGCCCCGGCCCGGCCCTCCCTCCCCTGCCCGCCCCGCCTCTGGCCGCGGCTCCGAGACCCCATCCCCGACCCTCGCGCCGCCATCGCCTCTCGGCGGCCCCAGCGCACACCCCCCGGTGCCCCGCGCGGCGGAGGGCCCGGTCGGGCCGCGGCCCAGCCGGATGGATGCGGATGGCGCAGCCCCCGCCCCGCACTCACATCTTCAGCGCCGCCGCCGCTCCGCGCCCGTCGCGCGAGATTGACGCGAGCGGGCGGGCGAGCAGGAGCAGCGCCGGCGCGCGGTGATGGTGTCATAGCGGGGGCGGGGCGGGCGGAAGGGCCTAAAGCGGACAGGAGCGGGCTTGGGGAGGGTGCTGCCACCCCTGCCGGTGAAATAAAGGTTCTTGCAAACCCTGTCCTGCATAGCAGCAGTAACGACAGTAACGGCTTGGGCTTCAGCTCTGGGTTTTAGGAGTTTGACAACCCAGCAGGCTGCAGCCCCCACACGTGAATTCTGGCCCACCCTGTCTCAGGTTCACACAGCACGCAGACTGATTTGAGGTGGTGGCGGGTGTAGGGACGGCACTACTGTGAGGGGATTTGCCCTCTCAACTGCAAGAAAATTGGGAAGAGGAGAATGAAAGAGTTAAGATGAAGCACCATACAGTGGCGTTTCATGTCATGTGGGACGGGTAGCCTCTCTCTCTCCCTGCCAAATGCGTTTGCTTAAAAGTGTGAACTTAAAAAGGAAATTTGCCACTGCAGACACAGAACCTCTGACCTTCTCACCACACTGGCTGCCTGACTTTTGACTTCAGAGGAACAAATCCAGAAGCGTATTTTGACCCCATCCCTAATGCAGGGCCTTAAAAGTGACAGATCTTTCTGAGAAGCAGGTGTAGATCAGCTTATGTGTATGGCCACAGGCATGTTTGTTAAATTCCTAATGATGGAAGCTTCACCTCTTGAATGCAGTGGAAGGATATGTCCTGTCTACCTCCATCACAGGACATGAGCAAGACCAGGGCAGGTGTCTGTAAATTCGTGTGTGGCAAGAAGAAAAACAGACTTATTTTCTGTTCTGCTGCAAAACCAAGGGGTATTACATAAAACCTGACATGGAACAGGTTCAGAAAACAAGAAAACAAACAAAACCCCAAAGAAAGCAGAAAGGAAGTTGTTCTTCTGTCCACAACATCTTGTTTAAGGGCAGATTTCTCTCACAGGCAATTTTTGGAGTCTACTAAAAGTTCGCATGGGTTCAATGAGAAACTGCATTATGTCAAATGAGCACTATTAATAGACTGTCATGATGAGCTTAGAATCATGGAATCATTTAGGCTGGAAAAGTCCTCTAAGATCATTGCGTCTAATTCCAATGCCATACCCACAGTGCTGCCAAGGCCACCACTAAACCATGTCCCCAGATGCCACATCTACATATTTTTTTGAACACTTCCAGAGATGGTGATTCTACCACTGTCCTGGGCAGCCTCTTCTAGTGCCTGACCACCCATTCTGCGAGGAGTATATCCCTAATATCTGTGAAAAACGAGGTTCACTTTCCTGGTAAAATTTTTTAAAATTAATAAAAAGACAGTAGGAGACAGAAATAAAGCAATGGGTTAAAAACAGCCAGGTGCTTAGCATTCAGGCAAGAGCACGCTGTTATCTTCGGAGATACCCCTTAAATACCTTTTCATTGCATCAGCCTGTTGCATATTCATATACTCTTATGCATAGTCATATTTTCCCATAAACTAGTTTCCCATAGACTATTCCAGGAACTATTTTGCATGGCCCCTCCTTGGGCCCGCCTTTTTAGAGCATTTGTGTGTCTTGGCTATGGTTTTGGTCCGTTCTCTTTATCACTTCTAGTTTGGGCCTTGGTCCATACTTTCTTCAGACAGCAGATGCTGATATTTGGCATATCAATAGCAGGGTCCTCATGACATCTTCACTGGATGTTATCCCGACCGAATAGACAGTTCACTCAGAACTATATCAGCTACCACTGCTACTATGTCTAAGTTTTTGTTAATAGCAGACATAAAAGCAAAGTTATTTTAACATTATACATATAGCATTCATCTTAATATTTGCGAGAAGCCGACAATATAATATGTATTTACAACATATCCAAATGAAACCACCCTTGGTGCAACTTGAGTCCATTTCTTCTTATCCTGTCCCGTGTTCGCTGGGAGCAGAGCCCAACGCCCACCTGTCTGCATTCACAGTGTTTAACATTTTTTTCTCTCTCAGTTATGGCAAAGCCATAAAGGCTAACTGATCCTGAAGTCCTGCACGCCCTTATTCTCATAACAGCTCTCATCTCCCCAGGCGTGGACAGGCAAGGTCACTGACCCAGCAGAAAAATAGTAATAACGTAAAAAAGGTTTGCTGCCAGCTGTTAGCTGAAGCCGGTTCCTGCAGAGCTGTGAGCCGCAGGGCCAGCCCCAGGACGGTGGTGGGGGCTGTGATCTGCTTCCAGCGGCTGCCAGCAGCTGGCAGGACTGAGCCTTTAAGGCAAGCCTGAACGAGGAGAGACATTTTAACATCTCATTTGGGGACACTAGCAGAGATGAGAACAACTCAAAGCACGTGTCTGCTTCAGTTTCAGAGCGAATGGCCCCGCTGCGGCCTCTGCCCGCTGCCAGCAGCCCGGCTGGCACAGCACAGCCACCATCCCCCGCAGGAATCGAGCTGGTGCTTCCAGGGCTCAAGGGAACCTGTAGGGACGGCAGCGCTGCCTCCTGTGAGGCTTCCCCTCCATCCTCTGGCGCAGGTGTGACCAGCCGCGCCTGGGCCGTGCTCCGGGACGGGACAGACGGGTCTGTGCCCTAAGGTGACGAGCTTCCTGGCGGCCCTGGAGCGCGGCCGCCCCGAAAGGGTTACAAGGAGGGCTCCACCCTTCCTGTACGTCCGTGTCCTCCTGGGTGACCTTCCCGGCAGCCCTTGCTGGCTCTGCCCCAACCAAACAAAGACGACAGGAAGTTTTCAAACAGCAGCTTCCCTGAAAGTTGGCTGCATTATAGCTGGGCTGTGCTGGCACCTGGCTGGTCCCGGCCACCGGAGAACGCGGCAGCGAGTTGGTGCCGTCGCCTGAGAGGACCCCGGCAGCCGTCGGGAGTCCCTGTACGTGGGTGCTCCACCCATTTGCTTCTGTGCATTGAGCTGGTTTGGGTGCTGGGAGTGGCGTGGGGAAGGATGAGAGGAAGTCCCGGCAGTGGTGCGAGCACAGGGAGGGTGCAGCAGGACAGGGCTCCGGGGCCCGCGGCTGTGCCGAGGCTGGTGCGGTGCTGAGGTTCGGTGTCGGAGCTGGGAGTGGCATGCCCGATCTGAAGTGCTGTCCTCCAGCCTCTTCTTGAACTCAGAAGCCTGCCCAGCAATTTTCCAGCGAAGTGCAGATTCCTTTAGATACTGCCCATGTGTTGGTGGACGAGCAAGAGATGAAATAACAGAGCTGTGTGAGTGCTGCTTTTGGCTCTTACTAAAGTGCTTTTCTTTCCCTTCCCTCCTGCACTCCCAGGCTTCTGCTGAGGACAGGCTATTTACAGCCACCTCCGCAGGTGAACTGCTCTGCTCCGCTGCCAGTGGGGTTGGGGCTAATTGTCTCTAAACGCTGCCTGAGGCTGAGGGCGCTTGTCCCGTGTGTTGCACCGACTTGAAACTGGCGTTTCATTTGTCCTTTCTATTAATTGGCTTTGGGTTGTGGTGGCGACTAGAGAGCTCTCCTTGAGGCCCTGGAAATCCAGGTGATCAGTGGGTCATTCTGCTCACAGCAACACTGGCATTCCTTTATCATGGTGAGGTGTGCGCACCCTGTACCAGGCATTGCTTAGCATTTGTGGGGATTGCACTGCAGCACTGGCTCAGCCCACAGCCTCTGGATGCCGGTGTTTTTCCTCTGCTGGGAGATCTTTGATCTGCCTCCCTGTTCAGTCTGTCACTCCCGCACTTCTATGAGACTGGGGGTAGTTGTGTGTGTGTCTCCAGAGGGCACAGTCTGTGTAGCTTCCTTAGAGGAATTGCAAGGTGGAGCATTTGTCTTCTGAGGGTTTGGAAACTTTTCATCCAAATGTGTAGAAACAGCTTTAGTTGTCATTGCAGGGAGTTGACAGAGTTTCCAATGGCTGCATTGTTGAGTAGCTACATAGATTTGGAACAGCAGAAATAGGAGATTTTGGTATTTTTCTCTAATCTGCAGAAGGGTGTGAATTTAGCAATTTAAATACTTATAGGTCTATTAAGCCATCTGCAATAGTTTCTGAACTCTCTTGAGGTCTAAGGCTATTCTTGCAGTGCACACTGGTAGCTAGGCCATGAACAGGTTTAGGACTTCATGACTGTCTGCCCCTGGATGTGTCAGTGCATACATTTGTATATTTCAGGGCTTTTAGCTTAAAAACTGTGCCTTGATGCTCATTTTCCTGCAACACTCTTCCATCCCGATGCTATAGGAATATACCTGCTCAATGCTAAACTTAGTCAAACATCCTGGTTTCACCACAAGGAATATATTACACTTTGCAGTGATTTATTTGTTTCCTCTTCAGGCATGTGAAAGACTAGAAATTCAAGGTGTGCTTGTGGCATACCCAGTGCAGCTCTCTCTGCTGGAAGGGCTGTGTCTGTGGAGAGCAGTGACTCAAAGTACATAATGCTTTACAGAGAGGCACAGGTAGAGGCAGGACAGTGAGATACTTGGCATTTATTATTCTGGTCTGAATACTAAAGTTCACCTTGATGAATTTGTTCAGTGTGAGGGCAAAGATAGATTTTGGAGCCAGAATGTGAAATCTAGCCTGCTCTTCTCCCAAAGGCCTCCAGGTGCTCTGTGAAAAAATCTTGTTCTTTTAAGCTGTGGTTCCACAGTTCTTAATATCATGTTTGGATGCTCCAAATCATTTCTTAAAGCATAGCTGACCTTTACCAGACACAGCATCACAACCATGCTGAGTTTGTCAGACCAGGTAAAAATGTTGAGGGTCACCTCTGGGCTCTGGGCTGTGGGAGAGTTGATCCAGTGCAAAGCCTTTTGTTCAAGGCTATCAAAGTGTGATTTTATACAGTGTCTCTGCTCTGCGGTGTGTGGCCTGGGACCCTTTCACCAATAAGGGAGGACTTTTCCAGTATGGCTGATACTGATCCTTTTCTCCTTTCAAAGGTGAGGTAACATTACTAACAACACTAACACAGTGTTGTTATGCTGTGCTCCTAAACATCCCAACACACTCCTCTTTTATCTTCCCACCATATCTCTGTACCCTATTCCCCAATAGCTCCAGGCTGTAGTAGCATTGTCTGAGGCAAGAGCAAACTGTGTGTACCATTGTACTCACAATTTTTTTTTTGCAACCTCCAAAACTGTTAAAGAAACCTTGTGGAGATCCAACTTTCTTCAATGTTCACATTTGCAAATCTTAAGGTAGAACCATAAATTTTTGTGTTTTCCATGTAGGGATCTGATTTTTAAAGCATGGCCAGGCAGGGGTAGCTCCTCAACTGCTCTGAAAGCACAGCCTAAATGAACGAAGCAGTTGTCAGAGCAGGTGATAGAGCAAACCAAGCTGTGGGCTCTAAGCAGCTCACTTCAAATCCTGGGCCAGACCCAACCCTTTCTCTCTGCCATTCTGATGTCAGAAGTACAACTTGATTAAAATCTTCTTCTGAGGTTATTCCTTCAGAGGGGAGCCAGCGTGACTCAGGTAGCAGCAGCACTGTCTAAATTCATCTGATCCGTCACCTTTTGATAAAACCTGTAACAGAGCTGCTCCTTCACCAATTTTACAAAGAAAGGGTAAGGTACACTACACTCAGTGCTGTTAGATAATGTTATTGTTCATTAAGGCTTGGCAAATCCCACAGAACTGTGGCACTGAGTAAAATTGCAGCCTAGGAGAAATTTTTCCCTGGCACAGATCTTTATTTGCAACAGTTCATCAAAAAAATGTTGCCAATGCTTTGGCAACATTTCAGCATTGGACATCTAATACTGTTCATCTTTTTCCGGGCCAAGTTCCACTGAACCACCTTGGCCAGCTCATTGCCATTCTTGGGGCTGTCCTGTCCAGGGCCAGGAATTGGACTCAATGATCCTTGTGGATTGCTTCCAACTCAGGGTATCCTGAGATTCTGTGAGCCCTTTCTGATTACCTATCTCCATAGAGACTTCCCAGTCTGTGTCTATTGCAGTGAAACTATTCTCTGCATGAATAGCGAAGAACTATCCATGTCCCTTCTGAGCTGTGCCAGGCAGGCTCTGGAACAGGACCTGGAGGGCAGGAAGCCCAGTGGAGGATTGTCCTGCCCATGGACACGACTGTGTTCAGAGCACAGTTCTCTATGCTCTGAGGGATTCTGTTCTCTGCAGGAATTTGGGCATCCCTAGCAGACTCACTCCTTCCACAATTCTTTGCTCTACTTGATACACTTCTTGCTGTCTGAATCCGTATCTGAATCCCATGTAAACCAGCACTGTCTTCCCTGTGCTTCTGGGAGATGTTTTTTAATAATTTTGTCCCCTCCAAGCTGATGCAGAGTGAAAAAGGACTTTTCTTGCCAGGTTTTGCAGCAGCTATTCAGAACACTACAGGAAAGCAACAAAACTAAACAAGATGGATGAGTATCCCTCCCCAGCTGCTTGCAGCTGCTCTAGCTTCCCAGGCTATGCTGGAGGTTTGATAAGGAGGTCTGGAAATCAGACACAAAGGAAAGTGTGGGCAAGAGAATCTTGTCAAGCTGTTCCTAATCACAAGGCCAAGGTCTGACAGATTTGGCTTGTGCCTCCTTACAAGGTCCATGAGGCTCAATCCCCTTTTGGCAACACTGAATACATTGTTAATGAGGCAAACTGTTTCCCATGCCTTGGTAAACTGGCCTTGCACTGTACAAAGAGCATTGAAAGGAAGGAGACATAGCCACATCCAACTTTGTTCTTCATGATCTGACATGGACCTCTAGGGCAGGAGTATTTTGCACTCTGTGCAGCACAGCAAGCCCTTAACCTCAACATGCTTTGAGATGTTAACAAAATAAAGTGTCTGTTTTCAATTGTTGAGACCAGACAATAAGCTGTATCTTCTTGCTCTGCATCTTCATGCTCCCTTTGGGTCACAGCTTTTGCTTCTCTCCTTTTTCCCCTTCAATCACATCTGTTCTCAGCATCAGCAGTTTGTCTCTCTGGTGAAACCTGTTCCCCCTCTGTACCTGCTGCCCCATGACTTTGCTGCTCCTGAAATAGTGGATGGGAGCTTGTTGCTCTGATTAAGACCATCTGTACATAAATGCCTCCATGTCTCCAAGGCTATTCCATCTCTGGGCCAGGCTGGCCACAGGTGTGCTGTGTTCCAGCTGAAACAGCCATTGAGAAAGCACAGCGACCTGTGCCATGTCTGTTGAAGGATTAACTCTTCCTTGCTTCACCCCAGCATGAATTCTAAAAGCAGCTTTGCTTGTACCTCCCAAGGATAAAAACTGCCTGTGTCCAAGAGCAGCTGTGAGACAAAAGGGAGAAGTTAATCTTCCTAGACATGAGCCAGCTCCACGGTCACACAACTAATGTTTCACTCTTGGGGAATTTGGCAGAGTTACGGAATAGAGCATTATCAGCAGTAATACTGGGGTAAAGGATGTTTCTCAGCTATAACTACACAAAGACTTCTGGCATTGCAAGCATTCAGCAGCAGCTGAAGAAAGGGTGGCTAATCTGAAATTTGGACACACACCTAAATTGGCAGGCTGGAGTAAAATTCCTATTGCAGGTGTGGTGGTGTAACAAGGCAGATGTGTATGTCCAGCTGACTGTGTAAGGTCTCAGAAGCCAACCCACTGAAGGGAAAAACTTGTAGCCTGTGGTGCTGCATGACAGCTCTCTCTGATTGGAACTAAATAAACTGAGTGATCCAGTCACCACATCCTCCCCCTGGATCCTCATCCCACTGCAAACACAAGGGGTGTTGGGGGGAAGACACTTCCATACCACGAGAAGCCATTGCAGCTTGCAGGGGAATAATCTGTGGCTGCAGAACTGGGTTTGCCAAAGGACTTGCAGCTGTGGCTGGAACACAGCTGTGTGACACAGTGTGACAGCCGGAGAGGTGGAGGCAAGCAGGATTTCAGAACAGGGGACTTTTATTGCCACACATACAAAGACAGCACCTGGTCTTTGTATGGAAATGCCAGCCAAGCCAACTTTGTGGTGTTGCTCTATTTTAGAAATAGCAAAGGTTGAGTCAGTTGAGATGAGATTGTTTCAGGATATTCTGGAGGAGATGAACCCTCTCTGTGTTCCTGATATCCAAGAAAGGGAAAGCATTAGAGGCAGAGGGTGAGCTCACACAATTGCTGTGAATTTTCTTACACAGATGTGCTCCCTTTTCCTATCCTCCTGCAAAACCACCACTGAATTAACTTTTTCCGAGTGGTGTAAGAAACCATTAGAGGAACCATGTTGCTCTCAGCCTGGTCCTGGAAAGCGAAGGGAACCTCATCAGTCACAGTTCTAGGAAAATCCTTGAATCTTTCCCTCTCATTGAATTGATTTTTGTTTTTCCTTGTGCAAAAAATATTGGAGAATAACAAACACCTTGAAGGCCAGGTGAGTGTAAAGATCTCACTCTTTTGTGAATGTGTAAGTTGATAAGGTGTATGCACAGCACAGGCTGCAGCTCCCTGGGGAAAATACCCTCTGGAGAGGGAGAACGAGGAGAAGGTGATGGACTCAGTGTGGAAATGGGGAGCACATTTAGTACAGGAAAACTGTGAGTTTGCAGCAAGACCTGCATAAATAAAGTTATAAGTAGAGATGGGGCCAGGCCAGGCTGTTGCAAGGGCTGACTGTGGGACTTCTGAGTTGGCCTTCCAGTAGTTGAAGGGAGCTTACAAGGAACATGAAGAGATACTTTTTACAAGAGCATCTAGAGAAAGGACAAAGGGGAATGGCAGAGAGTAGGTTTAGATTAGATATTAGGAAGTAAGTCTTCCCTGTGAGGCTGGTGAGGCCCTGGCACAGGTTGTCCAGAGAAGCTGTGACTGCCCCTGGAAGTGTTCAAAGCCAGGTTGGATGGGGCTTGGATGAACCTGGGATAGTGAAGGTGTCCCTGCCCATGGCAGGGTAGTGGAACAAGATAAGCTTTAAGGTCCCTTCCCACCCAAAGCATTCTGGATTCCTCAAATCAGGAGAGATAATGTGCTGGAGTGAGTCCAGAGAATGGCAGTGAAGCTCGGGAAGGGTCTAGAGGGTAAATCTTATGAGGAATGCCTGAGGGAGCTGGGGTTGTTTAGCCTGGAGGAAAGGAGGCTCAGGGGTAACCTTATCACTCTCTACAACTACCTGAAAGGCTTATTCTCCCAGTGAACTAGTGACAGGACAAGGGCATAGTTTCAGGCTGAGCTAGGGGAGGAGTCTGGTTGGACGTCAGGAAAAATTTCTTCACAGGAAGGGTTGTCAGGCATTGGAATGGGCTGCCCAGAGACATGATGGAGTCACCATCCCTGGACGTGTTTAAGAAAAGACTGGATGTGGCACTTAGTGCCATGGTCTAATTGACAAGGTGTTAATCAGTCAAAGGTTGCACTCAGAGGTCTTTTCCAACCTAGCTAATTTCTGTGATCTTGGAGAAAGTTGCTGGAATACTGTATTTTATGGAATAGACCCATATTGCTTTCACTGCTAACCCTTTCCCCCTACCTGACAGGGGTGGTATAGCTGTTGAGCACTTTGTCCGCCCTCAAGGTGTAAGTGAGCAGGGTTGAAGCTGGTTTTTGACCTGCACTTAATGTCTGCACTTGCCTCCTGCATCTCCTGCTCACCTACTGGATTCTGACCCCCAGCCTGCTTCACAGTGCCTTCTCTGAAATGGCTTTTCAGGTCTTGGTTTACCTTTGATCAACAAACAGATATTTTTTAAAAGCCCTGCTGCAAGAGGCAAGTGCTGTTCTTGAAGGATAAGGAGCTTGAGTGAAGCCTTGAACATTGATGGTATCTCCCTGGAGCTGCTGTCCATAGCCATGCCCTACTGCCCTGAAACCATCCTGGCCAAACTCCTCATCCTGCTACTCCTCCAACAAATGGAGGGTTCTGAGGGAGCACTGTGAATTGGGAATGCTGAGCTTATGTGGGGTTAGTGGGGCAGGGATGGTCTGTGCCTCCCGTGAACTTTTCCCAAGCCCAGGAAAGCAGGGCAGGGTGGTAGGATCTCAGTCGAGGGCTGGGGAAGGGCTGAAGGGGATGAGCATGTGATGAAGGAGGGATTTGGGACATGGGGATGATATACAGAGAGCAACACCTTCAGTGGAGAGGAAGCTGGAGGAGATGCAGTGTGGAGTTGGTGCTCCTCCAAGGTGGTCTCCTCATCTTCCCTGTGCAGGCTGCTGGGTGAAGGCTGCAGCTGTGGCTGTTGGCTTTCCTGGCATTTATGTAAATGATACGTTTCTGTCACCAGCTGCTCAGATACTCCAGTGTTCTCTGGCTGTGTCTGGAGACACTGGAGACAGAGTATATTGCCAGGGCTTAAGCTCCTCATACCTGCAGCTTTAAGGTGGTGGTCTCCTTGTGTGTCTTCCTTTGATGTGGGGAAGGTTGATTTCTGACCTTTTGCTCTTGCTCTGCAATTGTACTGTCTGCATCCAAGGATGTCTGTTTTCCAATATCCACTGCCGCAGCTCTTATCTACAAGGTCCCTAATGCACACAAGCATGGAGTGGCCTCTAGACATAAACAGAGCTGGATCAAAGTAGAGCCTACATCTCTGGAGCTAATGTGTCTTTCTTTTGCCATGAAACAAGTAAGATGCGGAGGGGCAAAACTCCTCTATCAAAATATGTCACTCTATTTCTCCTTGAGGCTGATGTCCAATAGTCTCTGTGCCTTCTTGGCCAACATAACACATTATTGTCTTTTTTAAGATCTATCTGTACCTTGGGAAGTGTGGTTTGGAAAAGGTTCTTATATCACATCTGCTTGGTAGCAGCCACTTGAGGTAGTCTTTAATTGGAAGTGTTCTGCTGCCTTCTGGGAATTCTTGGAAGATGCTGATTTTAGTGAACTGAAACCTAAAAGTATGTCCTTTAGGGAGCAGCTGCAGTGCTGAGGGTCCAAGAAATGCCTGCAGATTAAGGAATTTGGTAGAAAGTGGAAAATACTCTCCACCATAGTTGCGTAGACACATACATGTGCATGTACAGACATATATAGGTATATCCCCCTGTGGTATAGGCATGTACCTGGTGTGAGAGGGGAAGCACAGGAAGTGCATTATATTTATAGTTGTGCCTTCTTTATGAGTGTATCAGTGGTTGCATTTGCTTCTCCCAAAGGTACAGGACGGTGTTGTCTCCAGACCCAAGGACAGGCTCTGCAGCACCAGCAGTTCGCACATGGAGTTTCTACAGTTCTGCTTGCTGTGACCTTCTGGGCCACCAGGGAAACACAATGGGGTCCTGCCAGCCTTGTGCGATGAACCATCCCTTGCCAGGACTCTCCTCAGGCTTCCTGAGACATTGAGTTGCTGCTTGAGATCCTGACTGCTTCTGATTCCTCACTGCGCTGCTGGCAGGGTGGGATTGATATCCAGTTTAGGACACTGGGCAGAGCCAAGCCCATCACCATCCTCTGTGCCCTTGGCAGACTGGGGGACCAAGCTGGACCCTTCACTCTAGAGGGGCTCCACGTGAGCAAGGGACAGGCTTGGGGCTGTCCATATTCACTCTGGTGGGAAGAGCCACCTCCTTCACCCTTTCCACCTGGAAACCGTGTCACTGCTGGGGATGGCACCACATGGATGCAGAGCAAGGGCCAGCAGCCTGGCAGCAAGGCACTAGCTGAGCCTGAGCACCATCACGGGGCATAGAGCTGCCTGGGGGGGTGCCAGCATCCCCATCACAGACGCACTCCAGGGATGTAGGTGCCAGGCACAGGAGGAGTCCTGGCAGCAATGGGCCGGCTGGATGACCATGCCAAGAGGAGGATTGTGGAGCTGCGCAGGGCTGGGCTGAGCTTCCGCAAGATCAAGAAGGTGCTGGAGCTGGATGACATCCGGGTGACACCGCAGGCTGTGTACCTCTTCCTCAAGAGGAAGAGTGTGGAGCCGGGGTCAACGGCAGCTGGCTGGGATGGGGACCAGCCCTGGCCCCCGCTGCAGGGGCATGAGGCTGAGCCCCCCAGGCTGCTGGGTACCCAGCACCCTGCACTGCTCACTGGGGATCCTGTGGGCAGCCGGGCACCCTGCTGTGCTGGCAGCCAGGACACCAAGGAAGGCATCCAGATTGTCAGTGTGGCCTCACTCTGCAAGGACGGTGGGCAGCTTGGGGACACTTTGGCTATGGGGCTGGCCCCTGGGAATGGTAAGGCCTGGCCCCACTGGGGTTTACCATGGCCACTTCCTGGCACTGCTGGGCTCATGAAAAGGCCCCATTCCCCACTGGAAACCCCCCAAGGGCCTCCTTTTGAGGTGTTTCTCTCTCTGTTGTTGCAGGTGATGATAGCTCCACAGGCACAGCCCTGGCTCCAGGGACTGCTCTGGGGGGCTTTGCCCCCCTGCCTCAACCACTGCCCAGCCGAGGGCAGCTGGTCACACCCTCCAGCCAGAACTCAGCCCTGATGGTGAAAAAGAAGACAGTGGACAGGACTATCCTCCTGCAGAAAAAGGTAGGATGGCAGGATGGGAGAGTCCACGTGCTCCAGCCAGGAGCTGCTTCCATCTGGCTAGCCCTGCACAGAACCCTGCTGCATCTACACCATGTCGTGAGGCAGGCTTCTGGGGGTGAAAGGCTCCCAGAGTGCCCCCAACCTCTGCTAGCTGCACTCCCCAGCAATGCTAACCCTGGCACTTGGAGAATATATCTGGGAAGCCCCTCTGGGTGGGGGTGAGGCCATGCGCCCACCCACCTCCATCCAGCACTCACTGCTGGCCATGGAGATGCCAGTCACGCCAGGTTTGGCCTCCAACCGGCAGCTCACAAACCTCTTTTTAAGGCTTGGTGTCAGTACCATCTCAGGAGGTTCTTCCAGCCACCGAAGGCTATAAAGCAAAATCCAGGGTATGTTGTTTCTGTCCCTGCAGAGACCAAACACAAGCCTGGCATCAGCATGGGCAGCCCCACTGCCATTCAGCGGCACTCACCCAGGACGGATCAGCATGTGCTAACAACATGGTGCACCAGGGGCTCCCATGGAGCAGCAGCTTAGGGGCTGGGTGGGGCTGAAGCGCAGCTCATGGTGAGGTCTAGAGGTCTGCAGCAAGGTGATGCCTTTCTCTGAGAGCTCTTCTCTGAGCCTTGTAGCTAAGTGCAGAATAAATCTCTTGTTAAATGCCATTGAATGGGCAGCTGATAATATTTCACATTCTCTCCTGCCTCTCACTATTCCAGGTCAAAGATGCCAGCACTCAGACTGCCTTGCCAAACTCCGTGGGTCCAGAAAATCACAGCCTTGCTTGGGGTAGACCAGTGCCCCCCACTGCTCCCAGCTGCCCTGCCATCGCCGAGAAGCTGGATGCTGTACAGATGGAGGTGCAGAAGCTGAGCCAGGCCCTGCATGCGGTGCTGGAGCGGCAGTGCTGCCTGGAACGCCAGCAGGAGCACCAGCAGCGGCTGCAGCAGGAGGTGCTGATGACACTGCAGCAGCTCAGCTCCACCGTGAGCCACGGCGCTGTGCCAGCCACCCAGCCCTGTGGCCCCTTCAGCAGCAGGGCTGAGCCCTTGCCCACCATGGCAAACTTCAGCCAGTTCAAGATGGAGCTGATCTGAGCTCCTGCAAGGCCTGTGTGCGCCAGCAGTGCCGTGCTAATGAAACCGGGAGGAAGAACCATCTCTCAGAGGCTGCTCAAGGGATTACAAGCAGCACCCAGCAGATAAGGTCCCTGGTGCCTCATGGTCCCAGCCCTGCGGACTGGAAGGGGCTGCCTGGCACAAGAGGCTGGACAGTGGAAGGCTGAGGCCTTGCTCCTCCTGTTGCTGATCCTGGCTGGCACTGGAGCTGGCTGGGGCCCATGGACCTCAGCAGAAGGTGCAAGGAGAAGATGCAGCTAACGTGGACCCAACAGGGAGGTGGGACTCCAAGGATACAGGAGGCTTCCTTCTCATGAGGGTCAATGCCATGACGATCAATCTTGCCCTCCCCTCCACAGAACCTTGTTCAGTAAAAATCTGTCTGCACCACAGTTCAGAACCAGTGTGTGATGAGTATCTACGTATTCCCTACCCCACACCTGGCCAGTGAGCAGGCTGGATCTGTCTCGGTCACTATCACCATGCATGGAACTGCACAGGGTGCAGAAACTCATGAGGTGAGACCAGCGTTCCACACATGATGTTGTTGGAGCTTGGTATCAGCTGCTGCACCATTAGGGATAGATCAGACTTGTAGGAAACAATCTTTTACTGAGCAGATTCCACCCTCCTCACCCCACAAACCCAGCAGATGTGGAGTCTGGTAGTGCTGCTGCCCACTGTCTGGCAAGATACGGGCAGGACCATATCAGTAAGAGTTGCACCTGGGCAGGAGCTGATTAACTGGGTGTTCAGCTCTCCTCTAACCAATTTTCCTGGGCAGGAAAATTGGTTGTGATCCCAGTTGCAAGGACTCTCCCTAGAGCAGGCTGCTGGAGGTGCAGAGCTGCTCTAGCAGAGCAGATCATGATGCTGAGAACCCTCTTGCCTGGACCAGAAGGGCACAGGGGAGGCTGATGGGCCCTCACTGAGCAGTGGAGTCCAGAAGGACCAGAGACTGGCCTTGTCTGCCAGGAGGAAAGATCTGATGGGGGTGGCCTTGGCTCAGCACCCAGTAGTGAGTCCTGAGAGGAGGCAGAGCACGTGTCCTTCCTCCACATCAGCCAAGCAGGCTTCTGTCTGTGCAGGCACCGTGCTTGGCACAACCTGTGCCTTTGAGAATTCCCCAGCCTGTTTCTGAGGTCTCTTTGAGTCCAAGGTCAAAATTAAGAAGGGTAAAAACCAATTGAGGTGTTTGTACACAGACACATATGGAGCTGTACACGCATGCACAGATGTAGATGCATGTGTCAGGTCTGTGCAGCAGCCCCAGTGCTTGAGGAGCTGGACACCTGCTCTGCTCCCCCAAGACACATTGTGCCCAGGAGAACTAGAAGTCTGCTGCCATCTGCCTGCAGTCATTCATTTCGATGTTGGTATAATTTTGGGGATATCTGAAAAGCAACAGATGAAGAAAAACCACATGCTCTGCTCTTTTGCACAAGGCAGCTAATCTGCACCTCAGGTTTGAAAAGAAGAGCCTGGATGACCAGCACTCAGCAGTCACAGTTTCCTAATGTCTCTGTTAACATTTCAGAGAAAAAGAGGAGCAGAACAGCTGATATTCCTTGGCACATGTTCTTAAAACCATGCTGGTTTCTGAAAGAGCTTCTCTAAATCTGACTTGGGCTATTTCTTAAATTATTTAAAATATATATATATCTCTACCAATATATATACTGGGTTTTCTATTCCCCGAACGTATTCTAAGAACTTTCCTAATTTCTAACTCTTGCACATCAGCCCTTTATCCAGTGCTAAAAAAAACCCAGCCAAAATTATTAAAAATAAATCACCCGGGCTGGTTAAATAACCATCCACTGTAACATTTATTTCAGACAGACATACAGCCTGAGTGTTCAGCTGCTATTTGCCTCCTGACCACATTAGGGAACACTAAGTTACTATTTAATGTGGTGTCATGTTATAATGTGGAAGGTGTTTCCCACCAAGGTAATCCTAAGGTGTTTGTCAATTCCATCCTTCTCCAAGGAAGAGCTCTTCCCTGTGGCCACAGCATCACCTGTTGTGTGCCACATGACTTCAGCTTTCTGCTCTCCCACCACAATATGTTGTCAGTGCCACTGATGGCCTTTACTCTGCACCTGCTGATATTCCCAGCATCATCCAGGATTTACTGGTGTTATCTCAACCTCCCACAAAACCTGCAGTCTGCTCTGTCAGAAGCAAAGGGGCTTTGTGAAAAGGAAAGGACTTCGCTGCAAGAATGAGGAGCAGCATATTGAACGGTCTGAAGGCAGTGTAGGTGTTCAGCTGAGTGAAGGAGCAGGTCTCTGTGCAGCTGTTAGAGAGGAGGCCCTGGGGAAGGAGAGGGTGGGGGATGCACAGCAGATACAACGGTGGTTTCTCACCTTTTGATGAAATAAAAAGCCAGGCCAACAAACAATAACAGCAGCAGGAGAGATCCCATAACAAACAGGGAAATTTCCCAGCCCTGGAAGGAAGCTGAGGGAACAAAGCCAGAGAAGAGGCATTACAGCCATGAGCTTTTCCAGCATGGGGGGCCCTAGGAGGTCACACAGAGTCACAGAATGGGTTGGATTGGGCCAGGTTGGGTTGGGTTGGGTTGGGTTGAGTTGAAAGGAACCTTTAAAGGCCATCTAGTCCAATCCCCTGCCACGGACAGGAACATCTTCCACTATCCTAGGTTGCTCCAAGCCCCACCCAACCTGGCCTGGAACACTTTCAGGGATGGGGCAGCCACAGCTTCTCTGGGCAACAACAGGTTGGGCTGTCTCAGCCTCCCACTCTTTTTCCTATGCTACAGCCGTTGTGACATCCCAGCTCTGGACAGTTCCAGCCTGGGTGCCAGTAGCTGCTCCCAGCAATTGGGCCTTGGGGCTTCCTGGCTGTGTGACCAACAGGTCCAAAAAACAAGAGCCTCCCTGCTTAAGCCCAGTGGCTTGCCCACGTGTGCCCTCTCCTGTGGAGATGTCACCTGACCCTGGTCCCAGCCCCGCTCACTGTGCTGGAAGCAGAGTCCCTCCTACTTACCACCACTGTATGACATGAATGGCACATTTTGGGGGGTGACACACTCGGGACTGGTTTTCAGAACTCTCCCATCCATGAAGAAGAGATGGTGCTGGCCAGGAATGCCTGGAGACCAGGTTTTGATGGACTACTCCTGCTCTGACTGCTGAGCCCACACCTGCTGAGCCCAGACCTTCACCAGTGAGCCCACACATGTCATGTTAAGCTCTGCCAAGAAACAACAGCACATTTTGGGTGGTCAGAAATCCTCTGGTGTCAGGGATCATACTGCTCCCCTTGGCTGTGTGCGCTCCTGCTTCCATGCTCTTCACTTTTCTCTCCCCACTGCTTTGAAATCATGCTGCCATGCTGCATCACAGGTAACTTGAGCACATGCTCAACCTTTCTTTTGGTGACAAAAGGGACTTGAGGTCATCATCCCACCCAATAGAATACTTTTTACTACACTTTGTACCTCTACCCACTGGTCAGAATTGACTGAAATTGTTCAACTGGTCAAAAAGGCATTTGGGTTAGGGAGACAGAGCATGGCAGCAAAGTCTTCTCTTCCTTACAAAACCAGCCAAAACCCAGAAAACATTTTTCCTATCCTCCAAAAGCTGTAGTCCCTAAGGCTTCCAGAAGAGACTGTTTGGTCTAGGTACTTTGAATAAATGTAAGAGTTGGGAACCAGAGTCCTCTGGACTGCAAAGGACTGTTTACTTTGTGGGTTTAGGTTTGTCTGGCAGACACCACAAGGATCAGCAGAGACTGCCATTCCTCATGGGGCCCTCCAGCTTGGCCTCACGAGGAACCCAGGTCAGGTTGTCTCCTGCTCCCCTCATTGACATCCCAGTGCCCACCACTGTTCCTCAATGTCCCCTCACTCCAGTGCCAGCCTGCAGGGTGGGCTGGAGCAGGGACTGTCCCGATAAGGCAGCTGTGGATGAGCAATTACAAGGGAAGAGGGCACTTGAACTGGGCACAAAGAGCTGGGTACCAACCTTGCAGGTAGAGGTCAGAGACACTGCAGGAGCGCTCCTCCTCCAAGGAGTTCACCAACACCCTCTCCAAACTTTTCAGCATCCTCCTGTGGTGCAGGGTTCACATGGAACAGTCTAGGGGAAGAGAATATATGGTTTTTCTGGGTGCAGTTCAGGACTGCTGGTAAGCTCCTGGCTATGTGTCCCTTCCAAAACACTTGGCTTCATCCCACCCTCCTCTGCCTTCCACTCTCCTCTGCCCCCTCCTGCCGGGTGAGTCTTTACTTCTGGCCTTCTACCCCTGTACACCAGCTTGGCTCCTTTGGCAGCTTCCCAGGGAAGTGGAAAAGGGGCATGTCCCACATCTCACCACAAAGGCCAGTAGAGAGCAGTCTCTCATGCGGGAAGAGGAGGGAGAGACCCACTCTTGCCCCTCTCAGGAGGATGGAAGAGGAATTTCCATTTTGCCAGATCTTGGCACGCTGATCCAAGTGTGGTCTTTGCAGAGGCTGGAGACCCCCCTGTACATTTACATCCCCTTGAACATTCCTGACTCTGGCTCAGCACTGAGACACAGGAATTGGTTTCCACAGATGGGCTGAGATTGGAGGGTGTGCTGGCAGTTTCCCTGACTGTGCCCCCCACCACCATGAGACACCTGGAGCAGGGGGTTCCTGCCATTGCTGCAAATCTAACCCTGCAGAAAGAAATCCTGATCAGTGTCGCACTACGACACGAAATAACTCACGCATGCACACTAAGATCAAAAGAGTAAAAGGAAGTAACTTTTATTTCTGACTTTGCAATATATAGAATTCTAAAAGTGATAGTGGATTGGAAGATGAGATTGCTACTTCTCTAACTACACTGGTCAAACAGTCTATCAATTCTCTCTTCCTACAAAGAAGAATGTAAAACAATTACTATTTACATGACAGTGCATGAGAAACTTTAGTAGACATACTAAAGGTAGACATCAGAAGGTATAGAAAACTTTTAAAGGAACTTTAAAACTTTTAAAAGAAAAAAGAATAGGGTGACAGATCAGGGCTCAGCCCAGCCTGAGTAGAGACAACTCAAATGAAATACGTGGCCACCTTCATATCACAGAATCATCATAGAATGGTTTGGGTTGAAAGGGACTTTAAAGCTCATCTTGTCGCACCCACTGCCATGGGCAGGGATACATTCCACTATCCCAGGTTCCTCCAAGCCCCTCCAACCTGGTCTTGGACACTTCCAGAGATGGGACAGCCACAGCTTCTCTAGGCAGCCTGTTCCAAGTCCATACAAGCCCACGCTGGAGCTGTAGGTGCAGGTGCTCTCTTGGGCTGGCAGCCCCATATCCACACATTGGTGTGTGTACCAGTTCTCTCCCAGTGCATCCCCTTTCACAGCAGCAGGCTGCCCAAAAGCCCCTCTCCCATGCCATGGAAAGCTGAGGTCAGCCCCTGTCCCAGCCCTCCCACCCCAGCCTGGTGGGATGCCCTGCTCCACTCACTGGGTGTGGGGAAGCAGAGGTGGAGATCTGTGGCGAAGGCATGCTGGGGACAGCTGTTCCACAGTCCAGGAGAAGGCTCTGAGAGGGCAAACTGCAGTCCTGTGCTGGCATTGCCACAGCAGCTCAGGGACACAGGCCTGTCCCCAGAAGAGTCAAAACTCACCAACATGTTACACACCTTTCTTCCCACCTCTAAATCCCAGTCTGGGCCCCAGTTCCTGGTGCTGGATGATGGAGAGTTGGCAGGAGCTTGAGCTGGAGCTGAAGCCAGCTTTCACAGAGCCATCATGGAGATGGGTCCAGCCTACCCCTCCAGAATATGTGAGCTTGGCCAGAGCAAACTTAATTGGTCTGACTGGCTTCTGCGGGAGTAAGATTGCTGCCTCATTACAGCCAGACTCCCACACCTAAGAGTTTGTCCTCCAGGATAGAGTTTTCCAAGCTATACAATACCTGCCCTGGCATTTCATTAACCTATTGTTCCCTCTTCACACCAGGAACTTTACTAGAGAAGTAACCTCACCTGTCAACCTTGCAGGGCACAATGTAAGATGGCCCAAGGAAACCCAAGTGTCCTCCAGCTGTGCCAGGCTCACACATGTAAACTAAGGCATCCACCAAGTTCTCTGGCACTGCCTTCCCATCAGCAGGAATCCCATTGGTGCTGTACACAGCTATTGTGCTGGGGCCTTCACTCGTAACAGAAATGTTCTTGGAGGTCAGGTTTGTCCCATCTGGAAATGCCAGGGAAATAGATGAGATTAATATCTAGATAGTGTTAGGCTGAACTTTGAGCCTGATAGGATAAGCTGGCAACAAGGAGGACTCCAAAAAGAGAAATGAGAAACACAGTAATGGTTGTGACTGAGGCCAAGTAAAGCTGCAAGGAAGCTGCTTGCTGTAAACGTGTTTCCAAAAAGATCAAGGTTCCTCTGAGATGCAGTTGTCTTCATGCAGCCCAGACAGAAATTAAGGTGAACATGAGTAAGAATGTGAATGTGTTAAGGTGAACAAGATAAAGGAATGTGCTGACAAAGCACCAGCTGAGGATAAGGAGGAGGTCCTGGCAGGCTGCTTTTGGCTCTGCAGAGGCAAGCAGAGAACTGTCTCAGTTTCCCTGAGTCACCAAAGACCCACTTTCTCCTGGGACAGGCCCAGGGCTCACCAACTTATCTCTACCAGAACTGTCCTCATGGACAGGGCAGCTCATCCCATCAACACAGCACTGGGCGGTCTGCCTGTGCCAAGAGGCACCCTGAGACCAAGCCTGTGTCCAGTTCTGGGATCACCAGCACAGGAAGGACATAGACCTGCTAGAGCAAGTCCCGCAGAGGCCATGAAGATGACTTTGTGACTTAGAATGGAATGGTTTGAGTTGGAAGGGACCTTAAAGACCATATTGTTCCAATCCTCCTGCCATGGGCAGGATCCGTAGATCATATGGATCAGAAGGTCAAGTAGACAACAAATGCCCTGTAGAGATGTCAGTCCTGCTGCCACCTCTGTGGCTGCCAATGCCCAAGGTCAGAGCAGCTGGTGGTCTGTGTGCTGAGGGAGCTGGGGATGAAATGCTCTGCAGAATGTGGAGGAAGAGCACTATGCTCTGCCCAATCCTAGACATCTCTGTCATCAGCACCAAGACCAAATTAGATGGATCCAAGCCAGGAGGACACAATGTGAGAGGGAACACTGGGCTGAAGATCAAGGTGGGCATTATCCATGGGACGTCCCTAGACTGCTCTGCTCCTGCCCAGCTCACCTCTGAAGTAGGCATAAGAGACTCCAACACTGCTGGATGCATTGAGGGCCTGGACCAGAGTCAGCAGAATCTCCTCCTGCTTCAGGAGCCACTCCTGGCAATCTAGGAAACAAAGAGCCCAGTGTTACCCAGCCAGTGCCACCTTGGTCATGGGATACAGCTCATCTGGGATGGGTGCAGGTCCACTCCTGCTTATCATCCAGAGGACCCCAAAAGCTTCTCTTCACCCAGTCAGATGGAGGTGGGAGGGAAGACTGGGGAAGCTCAGCTTGGCATGAGCTGCCATGTAATTTTTGCAGGCAACTGTCAGGTGTCCTGGTTTTGTTTCCTTTCGGGTTAGTTCACACAACCCATCAGGACTCTGGGTGGTCACCCTGGCTTTGTGCACATGCTCTGGCCCTCAGGAGGTCCTACAGAAGCAACCAATGCCCACCTGCAACATGGAGGCAGAAGGAGAGAGTCTGGCTGAAATGTTTGTTGGGGCAGTCATTGAACATTCCAGGGATAGGCCTGCTGAAGATTGAGGATGTGGAGTCCTGGGTCACAGAGCAGCAGTTGCACTGGCTCATGGACACATCTCCTGGCTGATGTCTGCAAGAGACAAACAGGTATATGACACAAAACATGACCTGCCAGTCACTACCAGTCA
Organism: Vidua macroura; assembly: GCF_024509145.1. Taxonomy (NCBI): domain Eukaryota; kingdom Metazoa; phylum Chordata; class Aves; order Passeriformes; family Viduidae; genus Vidua; species Vidua macroura. The sequence goes on from NC_071586.1 coordinate 697,688, forward strand.
CACACACCTCCACCAAGAGTGAAACTGTGATTGCAGCCTTCTCCTTTTACAAGTTTTGGAGATATATCCCATCCTCACCAGTACCTCCTTGTCTCACAACAAAACCCTCAACAATTCAATAAAAACCTTCAATAAGAACCAGGCATCCCTCCCTTAAACTTCCCCCATTGGTTTGTGTGTCTGTCTGTCCCTCTGCCTTCCACTCCCCCAAATCCCCCCACTGGTGAATGGGCAATCCCTTCCCCCTGGTTACTGCCCTGGTATTTGAGCTGTTGCGAAAGCCTCGGGGGCACTGTCGGCTGTAGGGCACAATGGCGCTCAGAGCTCCTCGGAACTCGGATTAAACCTGAGACTTTTTCCCTGGCCTTGAGTCAACTCCCTCATTACCTCCTTGGACGTTGCCTCTCCTCCTAACAAGGCAAACAGCGAAGCGCGCTGTCTTAGCCACTCCCTGAATCTCATAGAGAAACAGGGGAGCGTCCCCTGCAGCTGACTGTGCCTCGGCCGGGCAGGCGAAGCCAGGGAGCTTCAGGGTGGGCACAGCGGCACCTCAGCACAGTGGAGTGGGGCCCCTGGAGCTCTGTGAACTCAAACTTGCCAGAAGAAGCAGAGGGAAGGACCTCACTGATCAGGACAGCAGATGAGTTCAGATCAGGAGTAGTGGTTGTCCCTGCCTGGTGTGGGCAAAGCCACTTGGAAGATCCACTGAGAATCTTTCCCATGGCACCTCTCTATTGACTCATCTACAGCCCTCAAGGTGGGGTCCTCCAGGACAGCCTCTCTGCCAGGGGTCAGCACCCTGACAAGAGTGTCTGCTCTGTCTTCTGAGTCTTATAGACCAGGGCATCTACCAATCCATAGTGAGACAAAGTGAAAATTTAACAGGGTAGAAATCCATTTGGATTTGGGTGAAATGTGCTGCTTTAAGCTTGCTAACACAGTAAAATATGCTGTTTAGTCTGGTAACTGCAGCACTAGCAAAACTGCCCCAGCTAAGGAGAAAGAATGCAAATTTCCAAGGTAAAGAGAGAAGAGATAGGAAAGACTCCTCGGACCTTGAAACAGACAGCGCAGAGTGACCCAGGAGTTCTCTCTGTACTTTCTGACAAAAACTGAGTACAAGTGTAACTAGCTGTAACATGAAATCAGCAGAATGAATATGCATGAACCTATTGTGAAATTCTATGCATATGTAAATTAGTAAGAGTAATAAAAAAGGATTGGGAGTTCTCAGGGGCATGCATGTCCTTTGAAGGGGAAAGATCCCTCACATGCATCCAGTGCTGTAATAAACATACCGTCCCTACAAATCTTTGTTGGAATTGTAGGGTTTTGATTTTTTGTCCACACTTCAATAGCTCATGATGCTCATGCCCTCTTTGTAGTGCCCTTTTCCATAGTAGAGAGCAATGGCATCAGGGCTGCTCTGGATGTTGTTCTTAGGGATAACCAGGTCAGGGTTCAGGGAAGAGGAGCCAATGAGAAAGAACCCTTGGCTGTCGGTGACTTTGCCCTGGAGGTTTAGCACCTTGTGCACTTGGTTCCCATTGCCATTGTACAAGACCAGGTAGTAGCCATCCAGGTGGGCTGTTTGCCCACTGGTGTGATAGAGCTCCATAAATTCAGCAGTGTCCATTCCTGGGCTGTCAGCATTGACTTCGTTGATCAGGAGGGTGTGCTCAGTTTCCCAGCCCCTGGTGGTTTTTATGAGATTTTAAGCAGCACCTTTGGAAAAGCAGAGGTACAGAAGTACCATGAATCCAATGTGCCAGGTACCTCCCATGATGAAGGCTGGGATTTTTGTTACAGTTCAAGTCTAGAGAGAGAGCCTGTTCTTCTCACAGCTACTAACAGGGCACAGCAGGAAGCTACCACTGGCTGTACGGGACAAGTACATGAAGCCTCTGACCTGGGTGCTCACTGGCAGAGGCAAGTACTCTTCTTCATGGACTTTAGGTTTGCCAAACAAAACATCAATCCCATACAAACCTGAAGCGTATGGCTTAAACAAGAGAATTCCCAGCTCAGGTCCATTAAATGCTGGGGGGAGGGTATGGGAAGAAAGAAGAATTGTGTTAGGAAACATAGAAACACACCAGTGACATTTAACAGCCTTAAAGACCCATAATTTTCCCTCCATGTTTCTTCAGAGATTTATCATGATGCAATGGGGCAAACCTAGAGGTTTGCAGTGTTCAATGCCCTGAGACTTGTGTGAAATTTTAGACGTTAGTTTAATAGTTACTTCCCTGAGTCAAATTTATTCCATGGAAATTAACACAAAATGGCACAAAGATGATAGTAACCATCAACATCGAGATGAAGGTGGGGAAGGAGAATACAGAATGTGGATTCCTGTCACACACATGGCAGAGCAGGTCCACTGACTCCCCCACCAAACAACCCAGCTGCAGCTCCTACAGATGTCAAGGCTTCAGAATATGCAGTGGGGATGAACCTGGAATTTAAGTTGTTTGGGAAAATAGTGAGATTTTTCCTCCCATTTCCAGAGCTCTTCCCCCAAACATCTGTATCATCGCCTGCTGAGTATTGGTGACCTCCCTGCAGCCCTTGGCCAGTAGAGATCAAACCTGGGGAGGGTTCCAGCCCATGCAATAGTACCAGCACAGTAAGAACTTGCTGCCTTCCTGCAATGCAGGGCCACTTCCATGTGAGTGGGACAGATCAAGAATGCATCCAATCCTTCTGCTGCTTAAAATCAGGGCTGCTGACCACAGCAGTCCCAAGGCGTGGACACCTGTGATCTTTTCTAGGAGAGTGCCAGCCGCAGAGGGACACAGTATCACCTCCTTCAGCTATGGCCGCAAACGCCCAGGTTGTGAATGAGCCTGTGGCTCGTTGTCATGGCCAGCTGAGCTGATGCCAGGGCTCGTGTTTCCTCACCAACATGAGGACTCAGCAGTAACTCCAGAGAATGAAGCTGACAGGAATTCCACAAAAGAGCAGGCCCTGATGTAGAGGTGTCCCTGAGGAACCGTGCTTTGGAATGCTCTGCCCCACAGCCCTTTGCGTGGCTGCTCTCAGACCACAGAGGATGGGGAAGTCCCTCCACCACACACCTTCTGCCTCCCCTAAGGACCCAGCCCAGTGCTGTTCTCCCTTCCAGGCGCAGTTCATGCCCAAAATCACCATCAACATCCCCCTCTGTCAGGCTCTTGCTTCTGCCCAGTCTTCAAAGGAAAAGGAACTGGACCAGATTCTCTTCCCAAATCCATACTTACAAGGTGCCAAATTTCCACCACTCCTCGCTATTTCAGTTAAAAGTAGGAAGAAAAGAGGAGCAACACACAGACTATGCTCCTCTCCAGGGGCAGGCGCGGGACGGAAGAAAACCCACCAGGAATGGGAGAACCAGCAGGATAAAAAATACATAAATCCCCCACAGCTGGGCAGGCTGGAAGGGCAGGGGCACGACTCCCGAGAGGAGGGGGCAGCGGCCAAATGGGATGAGAAGGAATGGGGACAGGGATGGGACGGGACAAGCCTTCGGGGGTCGCTCACGCCGCCACCCGCGCACTCACCGCCGCCGGTGCCGACGCTGGGGCCGGTCCGGGGAGGGCGGGGCGGGGGGAGGAGGCGGTGAACGGGGAGCCGTTCACGGGTTCCGTTCCCAAAGTGAGCTCACTCGTCTCCGTGTCCCAGGAGATCCCGCTCTGGCTTTTCCCAGCTCTTTTCCCGAGGTGGGGGGATGAATGGACGGACGGGTGGATGCGCTCCCGGAAAGCGAACTGCATCCCAGCTGCGTCCCCGGCTGTGTGGGCAGCAGGGCAAGAGCACCCTCGGCTCCAGTCTGGTGTTTCCACCTGCAGAGCTGCTTCTAGCTCTGGAGTCCCAACATCAGAAGGACGTGGAGCTGCTGGAGCGAGTCAGGAGGAGGCCACAGAGGTGCTCCGAGGGCTGGAGCCCCTCTGCTCTGGAGCCAGGTTGGGACAGCTGGGGGTGTTCAGACTGGAGAAGAGAAGGCTCTGAGGAGATCTTAAGAGCTCCTTCCAGTGCTTAAAAGAGCTCCAGGACAGCTGGAGAGAGACTGTGGACAAGAGCTTGGAGGGACAGGACAAAAGGGAATGGCTTTAAATTGAAAATGGGGAGATTCAGATGGCGTATTAGGAAGAAATTCTTCCCTGTGAGGGTGGTGAGGCCCTGGCACAGGTTGCCCAGAGCAGCTGTGGCTGCCCCTGGATCCCTGGAAATGTCCAAGACCAGGCTGGACAGAATTTGGACCGACCTGGGATAGTGGAAGATGTCCCTGCCTCTGGCAGGCTTTTGGAATAAGATGGACTTCAAGCTCTCTTCCTACCCAAAGCAATCTGTGATTCTGTGATTTTATGGATGGATGAACAAAAGGATGTTCATTGGTTTCATGTCCATTCCCTCACTCCACTGGACTCCCTACTCAGAACTCGTACACCTTCCCGGATGACATTTTGTCCATCCTTGTAGCAGCCTCAGAGGCTGAGCCAGGAGCTGAAGGGCTGCATGGTTGTGCCCAGCCTGCCCCAGCAACAGTGACAGAGCTTTCCCATGGGACTGTCCCTGCAGCCTCCAGGAGCCACTGTGCTGTTCCTGCTGTGCAGGATCCAGTGCCCAGCCTGTCCAAGTGCAGAGGGAAGAGCAAACACCATTGCACAGCTCCCAACAGGTCTGGCCAGCTCTGGCCAGGGGGAGCTTGAAGCCCCTCTGAGTTGCACTGGGATCGTGTTCCCTGGGAGATGGGGAAGGGGCAGGCCTGGTCTTCCTCTCCCCATCAACCCTCAGGTTCTGCTCGCCCAAATGTGTTCATAGGGCTGCTCAGCCCCCTCCCTGGATCCCCATATGGGAGATGTGTGTGACTATTGCCTCACTCTGCCAGACACAGGGACCGGAGGGAGGAGGAGATCCTGTGGATCCTACTTGGGTTGGACTTGGTGCCGAACACTCATTTGATGCAGCAGCTGCTCCTGCTGCTCTCCTAGATCCAACTCCTACTCACAACTCAGCAGCCTGATGCCTTCCTCTTCTATTTGCTTCAGAGTAAGTGAGAAACTCTTCCAGAGGGGCCATGTTTGTCCCTGGTCTTGCCAGCTAGGCTGAGTGGCCCTCTGCCCCTACAGCCTCAGTGTCTTCATGGGATCTACAGTTTTTCCCCTACAGTGCTCCTTGGAGTGTAAAACACTGCAACTGGTGTCTATCCTAGAGAGGGAGGAGCAGGATGAGCTTTCCCAGTGACCTAGGTACAGTCTCAGGAAGTTTGGAGTCTGCTGGGTGGTGCTGAGGCAGTTCCCACCCCCAACTTGAGCAAAACAAACTCCCTGAGCACGTGGAGCTGAGTGCTGGCCTTGAGTGCTCTGTGGGTCTTCTCCATGACAGGGTAGTGAAGTCAACAATCCCTCTGAGAGGGTTTATTTAGTTGAACTATCACATTTTTGAGCCATTGTACTTATGTAATCATGAGGCTTTGGAATTACAAAGGGTAGAGGAAGGGAAACACCCTTACCCAGAACGGCCCTGACTCATCCCTTGCTGGATCCACATGGTGCAGTCAGAACTCAGTGACTCAGTGACTCAGTGACTCCATCATGTGGTGGGTCCCAGACCTACTCTGGTCCCTGTGTGCTCCACTTGCTTCACCCACTGTTGCTCAGTGCCAATAGAGCACACACTGGCACCACATCCTGGTGGGGAGCTCCTGGATCCCCAGAAAGCTGCTTCCTCTCATCTGACTTCTCCACCACACCATGGCTCAGCAGCCTGTGGAGAGGCACAGTCAGGTGTGTTTTGGGGAGAGATCAAACATCCTGCCAGGAGGTTGTTATGTGTAATAGGCATAATTTGCGCCTATAAAGTGATATATGGATAGGAGTTTTTATATGTTTAAATATAGACACAAAGCAAGTGAGCCAGGGCAAAGGGGGGAGCTGTCTCATGTATGTCGAAACCATTGTAGAGAAGGCTTCATTTACAGGTTAATACAAGTGGCTCGCTCGGAGATGGGCCGTTTCTTGAGGTAATCTAGGAACGCACAAGCGATGATCGTTCGGACAACTACCCGAGATTGGAATCGCTGGAATCTCCGGGGGGATGTATCTCCGTGTCGCTGGAATCTCCGGGGGGATGTATCTCAGTGTCGGCTTCCCGTAACTCCATCACCGATGTACATCGCTTCCTGGACCTGGGATCGTTCAACCCGGCGCAGAGAAAAAAGACTTTATGGATATGTGGGACTTCAAATAGAAAGAAAAGGCTGATCACCAAAATCCTGGCCTCAAGCAAAATAAACTGTAAAAACCGCTCACGCAGGACCAGGACAGGTGGTGTGACTCATAGGAGAGACCCTCTGCTAGAGTGGTTGAACCTTTGTCTCACCCAGCGCTGATCCTGGGCTCAGCACTGTCCTTTTCTTTGTGGCTGGCTCAGACAGAATTTTATCTTTATAATAAAAATTATTTTTTTCTTTTTTTTAATTCAGCTGGGTCAATTTTTACCTATAACAAGGTGAAGGGAGCCTCTGTGGAGCCACCACCAAGTGGGGATGCTGCTCATACAATGAGCAGGGACTGGTGGGGAGAGCTGGGCCCCCAGAGAGAAGAGCAGAGGTGACGGCAGCACCTCCTGTCCATGGCCACTCTGCTCAGGTACGTGGGCTGATGCCAAAGTTCCCCTTGTGTCCAGTCTGGCTGGGAGGTGGAGCTGCAATGCAGGACAGCTCTGGGCCATGCAGGCACCAGGAGGAAAGCTGCAGGTCTCACTGCTCTGTGGGCTCCGTGTCTGCTGGGTGGGCTGGTCACAGTCATGGCTGTGCTCCCCAACATTCAGGGCAAGCAGGACTCAGAAAGTCGAGCATGTACAGCCCTGCCAAACCTTTAAACTCTTCACTAGGACAACACATCTCACGGCTGGAACGTATATCTTACCTGTGTTCTGAACGAGCTCTGCCGGTCAGGGTGTTAAAACCAGGAAATCCAGGAAAATACTGTAGAAGGGAATATTTTTCTCATGTCAGAAATACCCCCTCAGCAGAGGAAGCTGTTATAAATTGAGGCGAATAATTTGTTCAGCCTTTCGAGAGTCAATCAGAAATTTATTGATTACAGCAAGCAATGGCAAGCAAACAGCGCTGGGTGCAGCCGGGGAGTCCCCGCTCCGCCAACGGCTCACACCGTTTCCCCCTTCCCACAGTCTTTTTATACTCTCTTCCTTCCGTGTCCGCGGTATCTCTGGGTGTACTCTGCGCTTGCGCCCTCTGTTGCTAGGGGGTCTTCTTCTACTCTGTGGTGGTCGTTTGAGGAAGGCTTCTCTCTTCTTCCTCGGTGAAAGTCCACGGCCCTGTAATGATCTTTTCCATATAAGGTTATATGTTATATGCGCCTAAGTTCTAATTACACAACCAGCTTAAGTAATCAACATACGAGCTAGTTTCTGTCTTGCGGTTTTTTCTGTTATCTACACAAGGCTTCTCCTTTGGTTTTGTTATCTACACAGGCTTCTCCTTTCTGTCTTGATGAACAAAGAGTTCTTTCTAACTTATCACAATCCCCCCTTTTCTTTTTTCTTTATTTTGTTCATCAAACCTTTTTAGTTCTTGTAAGCTAAGGGCTAAGGTTTCATTAGTCTCAGGATCTTCTGGTATGGGTTCATATTTGGCCCTTATCAACATGAGGTGAGCGGCCTCCAATCTCCCCTTTACTATGTCTATGATCCTATTAAAAATACACGGGCCAAAGGTTAGTCCCAAAATCAGCAAAATTAGGAGCCCTGCAATTGTGGACAATAGGGTAGTCAGCCATGGAGAACTGTTGAACCAGGTTTCATACCAACTTTGTTGGGCTTCTCTTTCCCTTTTTCATTTCTCTAATCCTTCCCTTAGTTTTGTCATTGTATCCCTGTGTGATCTGCGTAGATACAACACTCCTCTCTGAGCGCTGCACATAGCCCTCCTTGCTGTAGGAACAGGAGGTCCAATCCTCTCCTATTTTGCAAAACCACTTCAGATAGGGATCTTACTGATTTCTCTAAGGCTGATATCGATTGCTGTATTCGCTCTAAGTCCTCGTCCACTGCTATCCTTAGAGAGTGAAATTCTTTCGTTTGTTTTACTAAGGAGGCCACTCCACTTTAATGCTCTCCCCATGAGCATTAAAGCAGCCACTGTAAGTGCAGTAAAAGGGTCTCGTTTTTGTAGATGGTGTGCTGGGGTAGTTTGTAGGTTATATACATAGTCTTGAGGGTGATATATAATTTTTGGGATTATGACTACTTGTATGCAGTAATCTGAGGTCTCATTGAAAATTTCCAGGGAGATGCAGGGTGTGAGTCCTCCTTTTGCACAGATCCACTTTGTGTTTTTAGCAGGGAGTAACCACTTGTCTGGCTTATCCTCTCGTTTTGCTGTAGTCATTGTTTCGCACAGGAACTCCATGTGCTGGGGCACTCGGCCAATGCATCTCCCCTTCCCTGAGGCTAATGTGATTCCTTGCTCCCGCGAATCTTTCCAATTACATGAAGGGGGGTTACTGCCATTTGCATGTCTTGCCTTTTCTGATATTCCAACAGCTTCATAAAATGGGGGTTTAACATCAAAGCAAAGCCAACAATGCTCTGTAAGCCGGGTGTTAGTTACATTCAAGACCCGGTATGCTCCCTCTACCAGCTTCCAAAGGGTGTTAAATCGAGAATCCTCGCTAGTGGGTATTATTGTCTGGTTATCAACAGTTGAATTTTCCATTCCTGAGTTACTTTGATTACTGATTATTTCAACATAACCTGGCTCTCCATCTTTGGCTATTATCGGGTTAGGGCCTACTGGTCGGGTATCTGGTGGGATAGGCTCCTTCTTTATGGTAGACATGTTACCTCTGTCCTTACTGGGTTCCACGTACTGAAAACCCCATGTTCGTCCCACTGTCCATCCTGGATCTGATGGTTTAGTTACATTCAGATAGACAAATTGACAATTCCCCTGATTGACTATGCCGCCTGACCAGTGCTTCTGCAGAGCTTTACAGCCGTGGGGTCCTTAAGAAACGGTAAGCCATTGATCTCCTTCCACTGACCAATCCGATGCTATTGTTTCACAGCCCCAATACCCACAGAAGTATTCCCCGGGGTAATTGCAATATCCCTTTCCTGGATTTGATGCTGGACACATAAAGAAACATGGTTCGATGGGGGCCAATGTACATAATGACGATGTAAAACTAGGAGATCTGGACAATATCCGAGTTTGAATTTCCTTCCTATCTACTCGGGTTAATATCCATTTAAAGGGTTGATGTGAAAATTGAGAATATCCTCCTGGCAATAACATAATCAGAATTACAATAACGATAACTTGCCAAGGAGGATGGAGTCCTGGTTTTGCACTTAACTCATAATTCCCTACCATTCCCCTTTTAGCTTGTTGCCCTTTTTGTCTACCCAGGGTGGTTGAGTCGGTACCTTTGGGGAGATTATCAATACCCAGTCAGTAATATTTGGAATATTTCTGCATTATTCCACTTGGGATTGGGAAGAGCCTGGTTCTTTCCCCTCTGCCTCGCCTGCCGACTCTGGTGCTTCGAGCCGCGGGGATTACCATCTTCTCGGCAGCAGCGGTACTCTCCAGTGCATACATTCCCTTTTCCCCTTCTAGCCTTATACTGCTCCCAGTTCTTATCCTTGACCAGGGATGAGTCACACGAGATTTCTTTCAGTTCTTTCCGACAACACTGGTTTACAATATGGGCAACAAAGGGGGCAGGTTCATTCAGGTGGAAACAAAAATTCTCAGGGTTAACCCCTTTTCTGTAAACCTCCCACCACTCTTCTGATTTGAACCTTACCCACTTATTCTCCAATTCTCCTAACTCTAATATGATTCTTGTTAATCCTCGCTCTAGCTTGTAGCAGCTGGAGCAAATCCCAGTAGGTGGCTTTTCTTTGCAGAAATGGACCCACCACCATTCTTGGCAAGTTTTACAAACAAAGCACACAAAAGGATAACAATCACAACGTATTTCTTTACACACTACTCTATAATCATCAGCCAAGGGGTAAGTGTATCCTTTCTGTTCCCCTTCTTGGTCTATTTGGATTACCCACACTGAGTCCATTAGTTTTTCTTCAAGGTGACCTTCAGGTTTCCGGGTTGGCTCGTTACTCTCCAATGGTCAGCTGTAGTGATCGGTCCTTTAACTCGGCTCGCATGGGTCCATCCCTTCTCGGTGGTCCGAATTGCTGTCTCTGTGGTGAGTAAAACAATGAAGGGGCCTTCCCAACGAGGTGTTAAAGAATTTTCTTTCCATGATTTAATGAGTACTCTATCTCCAGGCTTAATCTTATGTATTGTTAAGTCTAACGGAGGTCTTTGAGTCAACAGCCCCTTTGCCCTCAATTCTCTCCTTCTGTTCATAATTTGCACTATGTAGGTATTGATCTGAGAATCTTTCAAACAAGGGTGATCTACAGGGGCCTCCATGTCATAGGGCATTCCGAATAGCATCTCAAAAGGGGATATCCCCACATCAGTTCGGGGTTGAGTGCGGATATTTTTCCCCATTCATCTGCTCCACTCTCCCAGAACTTTGCGGGTGCCATGGAGTATGATACTTCCACTGGGTCCCCAGGGCGGTGAGAACATCTTTTGCTATTTTTGAAGTAAAGTGAGGGCCCCTATCAGAATCTAGGATCTCTGTCATCCCGTATCTAGGTATGATTTGTTCTAAAAGTATCTTAACCACCGCATGAGATGTTGTTCTGGCGGTGGGGAATGCTTCTACATAGTGTGTCAAGTGATCTATTAATACCAACAAGTACTTGTATCTCCCTATTTTGGGTAGTTCAGTAAAGTCCACTTGTGTATGAGAGAAAGGTCTTTGTGTTAACTCTCTCCCACCCATTGATCTCTCTCTTTGTTGTTGCTTGTTTACCTTTTGACAGGTCAGGCAGTGTTGGGTTACCTGTTTAGCCAGATTATAGATCCCTATACACATGTATTTGATGGCAAACTGATCGACTAAGGCCTGGGTGCCCCAATGGGTTTTATCATGTATAGCCTGCAGGATTCTCATGGCTACTCCTTTCGGGAGTACTTCATCAATGTAAGCAATATTTGATTGAACTTTTTCAGTTCTGAGTGTTCCAATATAAGCCACAGATAAAAGGAAAGCTTTTTTTTGTTTTTGTTTTTGGTTTTGGTTTTTTTTGTTTGTTTGTTTGTTTTTTGTTCTTAGGGGCTAATTACCACGGTTTTAGGGAATCCCTTTCCTTTTCTTTGTTTTATTGTCTCCTTTTGTCCATTGGATCGTAACCTGCATCTGTCGGTCACACCAGGGGAGCACAGTGAGGCTGCCTAACAGGGCAGGACATGTACATATACTTTCATTCGTCCACATTCACTTAACTTTATTTTTCACTTACTCTCACACACAACAAAACAATCACAACAACAAGGTACCTTTTATTTTTCAACACACTTATTATACTTTTAGGTGTCCCTGGCCAGTCCCAGTGTTCTTGGATACCCCTCAATCCAGCTGTGTTGTTCCCATCCCCAGATCCTCTCAGATTTATCCTCAAACCGGCAAAAGTTTTACTCAATCCTCGGTGCTCTCAAATATTAATATCTCAACCCAGCAAATTTAATTCTGGGTGCTCTCGAATATCAATATCTCAACCCAGCAAACTTAATTCTGGGTGCTCTTGGAATGTTAATCCCTCAACCCAGCAGGTTTGACTTAACCCTGGATGCTCTTGGAACATTAATCCCTCAACCCAGCAGGTTTGAATCAACCCTGGATGCTCTTGGAATATTAATCCCTCAACCCAGCAGGTTTAATCCTGGATGTTCTTGGGCATTCTTATTCCTCAATCCAGCAGAATTTTTAGGGGCCCCTCCCATACATTTTACCTTTTATTTTTCCCCAATAGATTATGCCAAGAAAACACTCTTTTTACCTTTTATTATTTTTTTTTTTCCAAATTAATTACCTTTTATTTCCCCCCTCCACCAAGGGGTCCCACTCTTTCCCTGAGACCCAGTCCCGGTTTCCCCGGGGGAGGGGTTCTCTCACTCTTTTTATCACTCGCTTCGTCTCTTTACTGGCCGTTTTTCTTGCGAAAAAGACGGAAACGCAGCATGGGAGACTGCCGCTCTCACTTAGCAGGTCTGGGGTAACCAGCCCAACTCTCATTCACACACATTCATCCCCCCTTTATCTGCCCCATCCCACATAAATTTAAGAACTCCTAAGGGTTCAATCCAAACTACTGGGGAGGAAAGAAAAGGAGAAAAAAATTGCCTTAGTTCTTCCTTTTAATGCTAAGGCTGTGCCACTCCTTTATCCTTTCCGAATCTTCTTTAAACACGACTCAGGTTTCAGGGACTAGGTGGCTTTTCTTATAGATTAAATTCACTATTTTAGACTTTGCTTGTTCAACCCCTGGGTTATAGTATCTCGGTACTTCAGGGGTACATACACGACACGTGGATCTCCGTCTATATGAAATACAATACCACCTCCTCTGATACTTCAAGCATCGGAGGAGAACCCAAGCTGTGTGCCAGTCTGGTTTCTAGCAAAAGGTTGTCAATCTACACACGAAGCAGGGGATTACCCCTTCCAGACCCCACCTCAAGGGGTTCCTAAGCGCCCGTTCAACTGGCGGTTGTTCCCAGTCAAAGGCTAGATAGCAACTTGTTGAACTTTGGTATATCCCTCCCAAGAATCTCTCTTTCCATCCTCCCGCTCTATGACTACCCAGTCCTCTGATGGATGAAGAGACTGACTTGGTTCAAGCTGAAACCACCTGTGGAGAGCCTGTCTGGGAGGCCGGGCTCCCTCGGCCTGGGCTTGGAGTTCTGCAGCCACTGTGGGCAGATCGCCTCTCACTTGTGACAAGAACCAAACAGCAAACCCCATAATGCAAAGGATCTCTCAGTGACAGCTTTCAACACTAAAGGGCAGTGGTATCGCACAACAAAACTCTTATCCTAGCCGGGTTCACTGGCTACTTTTGCAAGCCCTTTACCAACTAGCGATGCTTGTAAGCGGTGCTTGTAACTCCTAGCTTGTACCACGCTCCCACTAGCTGCGCTATCAGCTAGCGGCGTTCAAAGCAGCTCCTCAAACCGCGGCTTGTGCCCGCGCGCCCGCTGCGCTATCAGCTGGGCCGCGCCTAAAGCACCTTTGCAAGCCCCGACTTAAGCCCCGCGCCGCGCTCCCCTCGCTCGCCAGGGACAGCCTGTACCACGCATGCGCACCACCCGCTCTATCAGGTAGTGTGGGCTGAGAGCTGCCCTGCGCATGTGCTCTCTAGCACCGCCGCGCCGCGTCTCTGTATCTTAGTAACGCCGCACTGCGCTTCACCGTTCCACTCACACATACACACACACACACACACACACACACACACACAAGCATGCACGTCCGGACGTAACAGACACACCACACTGAAACTGGGACACACCACACCGCAATTGGGACACAACACACAACACACTGAAATCGCGATTTCTCCCTCCCCGAGCCGCGCTATCAGCTGGGGAGGTCCTCCCGCCGCCAATCTCTCCCCTGGTGGCGTTCTGCTTGCAAGCCCCTGGGCAAATCTGCGCGCAAAAACGTCTTTTTGCAATTTATCAGTGCCAACCTTAAGAAAAGAAATTAATACATACCGCTTCCATCTGCTTGTCGACATTCCCGCTTCATATGACCCCTCCTCCCAGAGTAAAAGCAGGTAATTCCTCTTTCAATCTTTTCTTCTTCTCCCTAGTACTAAGTGCAAACAGCTTAGTGCGAGTTTCCCCCACTATCCAGAGGGAGGCGTACTCGCTTTCCTCTAAGTTCAAGGGCTCTTTAGAATTCACATAAATATTTAAAGCCTGACATAATCCAATCCTCAAATAAGCCAAACACTAGCCAGTACAAATGGTCCCCTCTTATTTGTTTTCCTCCCCAAACCTCCATGCAGTAGTGCACCATTTTCACCTTGTCCTTTCCTTTCCTGGAGGGGAAGGCATCCCAATTTTTAATCATTAGTCCTAATGGGCTATCTGGAGGAATTTGGGGGAGCTTTACAGGGTTCCCCCACCCATGGGACCAGAGGGCTTGCTTTTCCTCTGTCCCATCTTCTGGAGTGCCTTCTTACACACACCTCCACGCGTCCCTCAATTCGTGGCCCAGCCCGTCGCCGGGTGTGGGAAACGCACTACTATGAGGTCCACACTCACGTCGTCTCACAGAGACGTCTCACTCATCACACTCTGAGATCCCAACCCCGACCGAGCGGGCCCCGCTCCCTCGGAACGGAGCAACCTCAGTAGCCCCGAAGGATCACTGAAAGGTACTTACACAGTCCTGTGTCTTCGCCCGGGACTTTGTGCACAAAGATTAAGGGGTTGCCGGCTATTCTTTGCTTGACACCGGATTTGGGTTCGTCGGTAAGGGTCCCAGGGGGAGGTCTCCTGAGCGGGGCTCACTGCCAAGGCAGCGAGGGCGCCTCCCCGTGAGGAGCTTCCAACGGATAGCCCTTATCCGAGTCACGGCACCAGATTGTTATAAATTGAGGCAAATAATTTGTTCAGCCTTTCGAGAGTCAATCAGAAATTTATTGATTACAGCAAGCAATGGCAAGCAAACAGCGCTGGGTGCAGCCGGGGAGTCCCCGCTCCGCCAACGGCTCACACCGTTTTCCCCCTTCCCACAGTCTTTTTATACTCTCTTCCTTCTGTGTCTGCTGTATCTCTGGGTGTACTCTGCGCTTGCGCCCTCTGTTGCTAGGGGGTCTTCTACTCTGTGGTGGTTGTTTGAGGAAGGCTTCTCTCTTCTTCCTCGGTGAAAGTCCACAGCCCTGTAATAGTCTTTTCCATATAAGGTTATATGTTATATGCGCCTAAGTTCTAATTACACAACCAGCTTAAGTAATCAACATACTAGCTAGTTTCTGTCTTGCAACTACACAAGGCTTCTCCTTTGGTTTTCTGTTATCTACACAAGGCTTCTCCTTTCTGTCTTGATGAACAAAGAGTCCTTTCTAACTTATCACAGAAGCTGCTTTGTTCAGGTGCTGGGGTGGAGAGTCTTATTGTGGGGAGATCAGAGATGGCTGATTCTGAGTGCACAAGGGAGAAGCAGGAGTACCTGTTGGTGCTGCTGAGGCTGGGGGACACTGGAGGGATCTGTGCTGGACCAGCCACAGCAAAGCCCCTGGGGCTATTTGTCCAAGTCTGTGTGCAGCATGGTGCACTGTGCCCTCCCCACACTTAGCCCTGGCCCAGACTGGGCATGTGGAGTGTCGCTGCTGGGCTCAGGAGGTGGCAGGGATGAGCTCAGACCCAATACAAGGCACGACAATGCCTGAGGTGATGGCAACCACCATGAGCCTACCTGGGGTGGGTGTTTGGCCGTGAGGACTCCCCACTGCTCAGCAGCACCAAGGGGTGTGGAGGGTGTGGCCATGTCGCATCTGGATGCTCAGCTGTGACTGTGGGTGCCTCATCCTGCTGGGGGGGTGGCCACGGCAGAGCTGCGCGTGGCATATGGCGCAGGACAGGGCGTGGGGAGCTCAGCTCATTGAGGGGTGCAGGCACAGAGTATTTATTAGGTTTGATCCAAACATTTTGTACAAGTGAAACAGAGATTTTTGGAGTTAAGTTAACAAAATGAATTAAGCATTTATAATTTAGCTTGTAGAGTTATGTATTGAATTTTAACCTTTTAGTTAAGAAACCTCTGCCTGGTACAAAGGGCATAGGAAAATGCAAATTTCTGAAGCTTCTTGCATAAAGAACAATACCAGAAGAGGCAAAGAACCCAGATAAAGAAGCTCCTCTGTCTCCAAGCCTATCAAGACTGACAGACGTACTCAGATAAGCACCAAAGGACCAAAAGCACATGTGCAGAGAGGAAAAGTTCAAAAGTTCAATCATGAGGAAGACCACAATCTTCAGCCTCAGGACCACCAAGAGACCCCCGTACGACCACCACAGCAAACCACGCGTGCCCAGAAGGGCGTGGACTTACTTAGCATGAGAGGCGAGGACAGGCGGGGCCAGGGGTTGAATATGCATGGTAAAGTTGTGCAATGTATTGCATATGGAACATCTTTGGGAATAAAGGTGTGGGTCAGACTGAGGCTCAAGGCACAAGTTTTGGAGAGTTATCTCACTTGTGCCGGGCGCTGACATACATACCCGCTTCATAACTACCCCAGGTTGTGGAGTCTATTTATTTATTCCGCATATCACTTCACAAGGAATGAGCTGACTCTGCTGCACACACAGATGCAGAGGACACACATTCCTCTGAGTTCCCACCGTGCAGTTACAGGACGATTTCATCCCACAGCTACTCTACACTGCACGACATCTCTTGGTTAGCGAGCGCTTCACTCCATGAAGCGAGTCCGACACGTGCTGCCCTCCCTTGCCCAGAGACGCTCCCGCTGCCTACAGCAAAGCACCTGGGGGCTGCTGACCCGTCCTCTGCAGGTTGGAAAAGCCCGGGCTCTTACAGCTGGAGTGGGGAGGAAGCACCAGTGAGGGAGCCGAGGTGTGAGGTCCCAGGTGGGATTTTACAGCACCTACCAGGAGATGCTCCAACCCCCGGGATCAGCTATCAGGGCCCCGGGAGCCCACAGGGGCAGAGGTGGATGAGCTGCAGCCTTCCCTTGTTCCTTTCCTCTTCTGTGAGGGACTGCTGGGTGCTGCGAGCAGCACGGCATCCTGCCCGGAGCAACAGCACCCATCATGGGCTGACTCTGCCAGTGGCGCTGGGCTGAGAGAAGGCAACGAATAAACATGTGGGACTGATTATGTCCCATAGAACACAGGTAATGCTCCCAAGCTGCTTAGCCCGGTTCTGGGGGATACTGTCCCTCCCACAGGATCTGCTGCCTCAGGTGAAGTGTGGCCCATACCTTTCCTTCCTATTGAATCCCCCACTCCTGCTCCAAGAGCTCTTGAGGGTGAGCTGTTATTGTCTGCCTGAAGGCTATTTTCAGTATCTTTATGCTGCTCACCTGCATCTATTCTAGATGAAATCCTGAGGAAATCCTTATTATTTATCCACTTCAACCTTCTTCCTTCCCCAGCCATGAATTGAGAGCTCTGCTGGGAGTTGTTTTTCTTCCCTCAGCAAACAACACTTATTGGTACTGTGCTTCCCACAGGCTCTTCCTGGCACCTGTACCATGGAAAGGACAGTGGATGCTCCTTTGTGCAGCTTTCTGCCAGTCCAGCCGCAGGGACTTTTAACTGGCTGAGTGTCTCAGCCCAGCTGTGGGGAGTTCTGACCTCCCACTCACCTGTGCTAAGGGTAGGACTCCCATAGAACTCATACCTCAGCCCAGAAAACCAAGGACATTCACGGGCTAAAGCGGGGACTAAAGCCTCCACATTCATCTTGGAGGAGCATCCCTATACCAGCTTTCAGGAAGGCTCTGCTCCCACCCCTGCCAGGTCATGGCACAGAGGTAGAAAGGCTAATGACATCAAATAGATGAATCCCTCATGATGTGAAAGACCTTGAGTGGCTGGAGCATGTCCAGAGAAGATAAAGGGGAAGGCTCTGGAGTTACAAGTCTGATGGGAACAGGAATACAGGACCAGTTGAGTGAGCTGGGGGGGCTTAGTCTGAAGAAAAGGAGGCACAGTGGGGACCTTCTCAACTCATTCAGCATCTGCCGCAGCCTCCCAGTGATACAGCCAACTACTATGACTTCCAGTTGCTGCCGTGGAGGAGGGGTCTTTGGAGAACTACTGAACAGGTATAAAAGCTCTGAGGAAGGTTGTGCAGCACTGCTCAGCCCCAGCACAGTCTGGCTTTGCTCTCTGTTCACAGACATGAATGGAGCCAAAGGTAACAGGTTTGGGATGGACCCTGAGAGTGGGAACAATGCCCATCCCTGATTCCACCAGTGTTCACAAAAACTTGTTGTAAAATGCAGGCGAACCCAATGGGAAGAATGCTGATGTCTGACTCAGTTCAGAAGGCTGAATGATTTCTTTATTATAACTATGCTATAATACATTAATATACTATATAAAGGAGGATACTAAAAACTACACGCTACTTTCTCTAACTACCATTTCTCACTAACTAACAATTCGTGACCCTGTTCTCGAGAGTCCAGACACAGGTGGATGCGATTGGTCACCAGGTCCAAACAATCCTCACCAGAATCCAATCAAGCAATCACCCCAGGTAAACAATTCTCCAAACACATTCCACATGGGAAAAATAGAAATTGTTTTCTCTTTCTTTCTCTCTGTGCACCTCTATGAAAAATCCTGAGAGAGAAATGTGCTTGCCACACAAACTCTGTGTCCTCTTAGCCAGAAAGGCACAGCTAAATCAGTCCCAGGCTGTGGGATAGCTTTGGATGGCCTAGGACAGGCAACCACTGCACCAAATGAGCCAAAGAGACCAGCCAGGCCAGAGCTTTGGTGTTTCCTGAGATTCTGTCTCCTCTTTTTTGGCATCACCTCTTCTCTTAGTGCCATGGAGTGTTGCCAGGGCCATGGGCTGGGTGGAAAGCAATGGCTTCTGAGAGGAGCAGGGGAGGGCTTGCTGTGGAGACATCTATCTTCAGTCAGTGAGTGCCTGGTTGGATGGAGACTGCAGTTGTCCTAAAAGAAATGAGACATCCATCCCCAAGAAACAGCAAATGTACCTGGCCTAGCCTTGGCACAAGCAAAGATTTTTGCCTTGGCTGCAACAGAACTGCAACACCAAGTGGTCCCCTCACCCAGGTAGATGGGAACCTTTAAAGATACCTCAATCCCATTCTCACCCTACCCCAACAAACCCCTTGGTTCTCTCCAGGCCTCCTCCAGGAGGGATGCAGGGCACTAATGCTGCAAGCTGTTGCCACACACTGTGGAAGGTGGAGCTGTCAGGAAACAGAAAGGAAAAGGGAATGAGAACAAAGGAAAAGGGAATGAGACCTGTCTGAAGACTGCAAGAATGGGATGTAGGCAGTGACTCTGGGAGGAGGAGCAGAAGCAAGCCCTGACAGGGTTTCCTGGTAGGAAGGAAAGTACCTACTCAGCACCAATGTCACTTGAAGGCAGAGGACAACAATGATGACACAGACCACTTCTGGAATGCTGGTCCTGAGTGGCTCCAGAAAGCCCTGGGCCAAACAAATCCTCTGCCAGCTCTGCAGCTCTCACAGAGACTGTGCTTGACAGCAGCAAGAGAGTGTAAAGGAGTGAACAGATCATACCCATGGAACCACCCAAACCCAGGGCTGAGGTGGGAACTCTGTGGGGTGGGTAATGCAGGCAGGTGGGTTCAGCCTATCCTCTGGCAGCTCCAGGCAGGAACAAGCTGGGCAGGAAGAGGCACACATTGTGACTCCAACCCATCAGGAGATATGGTGCAAGGCAAAATACAGCTGGAGGTTCAGGACAAAATTCACAGAATCACTGGGTTGGAAGAGACCTCAAAGATCATCGAGTCCAACCCATGCCCCAACACCTCAACTAAATCATGGCACCAAGTGCCACATCCAGGTTTTTTAAAAACACATGCAGAGATGGTGACTCCACCACCTCCCCAGGCAGAACATTCCAGAACTTTATCACCCTTTCTGTAAAAAACTTTTTCCTAATATCCAACCTATATTTCTGTCACACTACGATATGAAATAACTCATGCAATCACTCAAGATGCAAAAGAAGGAAAAGAGGAAGTTTTATTTCTGACCTTGCAATACATAGAATTCCAAAGGTGACAGTGGATTGGAGGATGCAATTGCCATCTCTCCAACCACACTGGTCAAACCAACAGTCCATCAAATCTCTCCTCCCACAAAGAAGAATGCAAACCAATCATTATTTACATGAACAGTGTGTGAGAACTCCAGTAGAAATATGTAAACATCAGAAGGCATGGAAAACTTTTAAAGGAACTTTAAAACTTTTAAAAGAACAGGACGACCTATTTCCTTTGACACAGCTTGAGACTGTGTCCTCTCATTCTGTCAGTTGCTGCCTGGAGAAAGAGACCAACCCCACCTGACTACAACCACCTTTCAGGAAGTTGTAGAGAGTGATAAGGTCACCTCTGAGTCTTCTTTTCTCCAGGCTAGACAGCCCCAGCTCCCTCAGTGGTTCCTCAGAGGGCTTGTGTTCCAAGCCCCTCACCAGCCTTGTTGCCTCCCCTGGATGCACTCAAGGGTCCCAACGTCCTTCCCAAACTGAGAGGCCAGAACTGGACACAGCGCTCAAGGCGTGGCCTCACCAGTGCTGAGGACAGGGGGAGAATGACATCCCTGCTCCTGCTGGCCACACTATTCCTGGCACAGGCCATTGATACAGGATGATACATTCCTGATACAGGCTGCTGTTGGCCTTCTTGGCCACCAGGGCAAGCATGACTGCTGGCTCATGTTCAGCCGGCTGTTGACCAGTGCCCCCAGGATGTCAGGCCTCATGCTCTGCAGTTCCATGGGATGGACAGAACTGTCAGCAGACCATTTCACCCCTTCAGCCAGTGCAGTGATATAAAACAGGCAGTGTGTGCTGGGGGGACACTTACCAGCCTCAGCTCTAAGCAGTGTCAGTCTCAGGCTGAGCAGCTGCTTCAGGCCTGCAAGAAAAGAACCAAAGCCAAACTAGTCAGTGAGTGGGGGATAACAGCTGCAAACAGAAGAAAGGAAAAACTACAGTGGTGTCACCCTTGGAGAGAAGTACACTGTCACCAGTGGTCTCACCTCGGTGCTCATGGGCTGAGGATACAGCAGTTCAGCCCACTCAAGGCCTGGGGAGCACAGAACAGCTTTAGGACCATCTAGTCACAAACTAGTCACTCGCTAGTCACTCACTTACAGCTCCAGACCAAATGCTCATCTTGTCACTGATGCAAAGTCCAAATCCTTCAGTCCCCCAAGTTGAACCTTGCAGCAGTGAGCTGTGACAGCACAGTGAGCTCTGTTCATGCTGTGAACGAGCAGCAGCCACAGCAGAGCAGTTGTCAATGGCCTTTCCAGCATGCAGGGCTCAGTGCCCACTCCTGAGGGACATCCCAGCTATCAAAGGCTGAGCCTGTCCAGTGAGTGCTTGAGCAAATTCCAAAGGGGGTTGACACATGCACAGAACCCCTGGCACCAGGAAGCGTGAGGAGTTCTTGCTTTCTGCTGCATGTGGCCCTGACAGAAAAGGACACCTTCCTCTCTGCTCAGCAGCTCCTGGGAGATAGACTCTCTGAATATACTTCCCTACTCTACTCTGGGCTCACGGCAGACAGGAAGGTGCCTGAGCATCTGCCTGGCCCTGGACAGCAGCTGAGAAATGGAGTGGCAGGGCTGGGACCTGGCTCCCTGTTGAGACTCAAGACATGGCTTTGCCAGCAGCAGCACTCTGGGGAAGCAGGTCTCATTGATCCACCTTCTTCCTGATGTGGTGGACAGGGGCTGACATGATTCACCAGGGTCCCGTGTCCAAAAGTCTGGAGCATCCCTCCTCCTGCTCCCCATTTTCCTCTGAACTTCAGCTGCCAAGGAGAGGGTTCCAATTATACATCAGCAGATGTTTTGGATGCCTGAGGGAGGTTATTTCAGCTGCCAACATAACCTGATGCTTGGAGACTGGGTCAAGTCTAAATCGCCATGACAGAGCATTGGTGTGACCTCCCTGGCAGAGCCAAAGCAAGGTTAAACCATGTCAGTAGAGGGAGGTAACAGTATATAATAATACACACATATATAGTATCCTAATGCACTATATGCACATAATGTATATGCATGTATTTGTTATATCTAGGGGATACCTAACCATAAGTGTGCTTCTTCAGCTGTGCTTACTTCCTTGAAATCATCACAAGTGTTAAACCTGTGCTGGAGAAGGTGGGAGAGGATGCTCTAGCTAAACACACACACAGATCATATGTGCACATACATTCCTCTCTGCACTGTGCATCATGCTGGGCACGCAGCACTACTACCAGGTGTGAAACCATCTCCCCCAGCTGTGGATTACAGGACCATTCTCAGACTGTATGAGCATTCACCACTGAAACAAAAAAGAAATAAAATCCCAAGGAGATGCTTTTTAATGGCAGAAGAACATAAAAAACATTCTTTCTTTTTCTATAAGCCCTATATCCCCCTTCCCCTTCTTTTTTCTCCTCCTTGCTTGGCATTAGGAACCCACACTGGGTTTCCATAAGTGCTATTTCTTCCTTTCCTGTCACTTAGATCACAGTAAACTTTGGAGCTGGGTGAACTCTCTGTGACAGGTTGTTCAGCTGTGGTCCATCAACCTGGCTCACTCTGGGTCCCTAAGCCTGCTGTGCTGTTGTGGCTCATCAACAGAAAAAAAACCCTTTCCCTCTCCCCTCAGGTGTAGCCTCTAGCATGCCGTCTTGAAGACAGCTCAGATAACAGAGAACAGGCTGCAGTGCCTCCAGGCCAAGGGATACTGGACAGACTCCAGGCTCCACCGAGGGCTCTGCTGCCACCCAGGGACCACATACTGGGAACGGGCTCTCCATTTCCATGAAGATTCCCAGACAAGCCACTGTCCCATCCCTCAGACACACAGACACCAAGTGAATGACAGAAGCCGCTCTGCCAATCACTCATGAGACACTCCCTTCACACAGGGAGAAAATAACACCACCACTTCCTCAGCTCTTCTCCTCCCATATGGTCACAACTCCTGCCCTACACTAACAGGGAAAATATCCCAGAACCCCTTGTGTTCCTTCACATCCCTATTTCCACAGCTTCACCCATCCGTACCCAAATCCCACCCCACAGCACACCTCCCACGGGGAGCCACCAACACCAAGAGGAGCAGTTGCTTTCTGACCCCAACCCATTAAGGACGTGGCTGAGCTTAGCAGGGAAATACAGGAAAGGGAGGCAACAAGAGCAACAGACACGACAAGAATCCCATAGATCTAAATGATCTTTACTGGTAACGCTTGCAGCATCTCCTGGAAGCAGACTGGCACTGGTGTCTTCTCTCACCCTGTTCTGTGCCCACTGTCTGCTGAACTGCTTGGTCTGGAAGCAGAGCAGAGAGAGCTGTACCCCTGTAAGCTCTGTGCAAGTGTCAGCAAGCCCATTGTGAACTGCTGTAAACACTGATTATGTTAAATATGTGTATGCTTAGCATCACAAGGAGGTACATAAATAAGCTGTGGTATATAAGTAAGTTGTGGTTTCCAAGCTTAAATCTACAGGATGAAAAAGTTAATAAAGTAGCCTTACCTGGCTGTGATATAATAGAGAAAACTAAAATTAGGAAGGTTTCCTTCTCTTCAGCACACACAATACTACATGGCTGTAGAGCTGGTCAAATCAATTTTGGCAACAGATTTGTGGTAAAACAAAGCTCAGATTTAATTATTTGAGTTTTTTGTCAAAAATGCCTGTTATGCTTGTGGACAGAAGCAATAAAAATTTCCAAAACCTTCCATTAGGAGTAATTGCCAGCAATGTTTTGTGGAGGGCAGTTTTGGACCTCAGTTTCTGGGCCCTCTGCTTTCACACATACAAAGGGCAGTTTGTAAGGGGAGAATGTTAAATTAGATTTTGAAGTCAATGGCCTATTTGCAAATCAGGCTGAGCAGGAGAAGTTTAGGGAAGGGTTCCAGTACCCATAGAGTGGGCTGGGCTGGAGGAGAGTGACAAAATGAAAGAGAAGGCAAGACTATCTGCTGCCTCAGGAGTCTCTGGTGATTGTGGGTCAGGATGAGGACTGCCACCTCCTCTCTTTCTGCATGTGGCCCCACATGCAGCCAGAGACCACCCTTGGGCACACTACAGGTGCTATGTGCCAAGTGTGCCAGCCACCGTGCCATGTGCCTCCAGGGGTATCTGCCATGCCACTGGGACCATCCTGCTGACCCCATTTCAGGGCTCTGCAGACAGTGTTCAGGAGATCCATCCCTCGGCACTGAGCCTCATTAAACCAATGCCCAAAGACAGCTCTTTGGTTTGCTGTAGGTTTGCTTCCTTCAAAAACAAATAGGCCACAGGGAAATGCCCACTTGCCTGATGGATAATGCAAGCACTTAGAGCTGGACTCTGGATGCTAAGAAGGACCCTGAATACTTGGTATGCAGATATTCATGCATGAGATGGCAAAGCCAGGAGCAGTGCCGATCACTCTTGGCTGAAGTAGCAGAAGCAAACGCCTGCATGGGAGAAGGAGATTACAGCAGCCACAATCTTGTTTGGCTCGACTCACCAATCTCTTCCACAATATTCTCAGTGTTTCCAGAAGGAGTGGTTTTTCCTGCTCAAAAACAAGAAAGGAATAACCCATCAAGTGCCCCTTGACCTGCCCCATGGGTCTGAGAGAGGAAGAAGAAAGACATTGAGGTGCTCAGACATGTTCAGAGACGGGAATAGAGCTGGGGGCGGCTCTGGAGCACAAGTCTGATGAGGAGCAGCTGAGGGAGCTGGCAGGGCTCTGCCTGGAGAAAAGAAGGCTCAGAGGAGACCTTCTGGCTCTGCACAACTCCCTGACAGGAAGCTACAGGCAGAGGGAGTTCAGGCTCTGCTCCTAGGGAACAAGGGGAAACAGCCTCAAATTGTGCCTGGGACATTTAGGTTGGATGTTGGGAAAACTTCTTCACAGAAAGGGTTGTAAAGCACTAGCACAGGCTGCCCAGGGCAGTGGTGGAGTCACTATCTCCAGGGGGTTTAGAAGACCTGTGGATGTGATACTTGGGGACATAGGTTAGAGCAAGCAGTGAGTTAATGGTTGACTTGATGATCTTAAAGGTCTTTTCCAACCTTAATGATTTCATGTTCCGTGAATCTGTGGTTCTATGAAGCAGTGGGGCTTTCCTGGTCATAGCTCTGATTAACACCAACACCATGGGGACTGAACTGTCACCTTCCTGCTTTCAACACCATCATGGTTGTTTTCAGACACCCCACCCAGCAGCGTGGTGTCCAACCCACCCAGCCCAAGGCCTTCAGTTATGGTGCCGTGAAACCACAGGAAGAGCTAAGTCCTCAGGGTGTTTTTTTCCTTAAAACAGATAACTTCCCTTAAAAGATAACTGTACAAACTGGCACTGCTTGCTCCAAAGTTTGGAAAAAAGAGCAAAAAAAAGCACAGTCCATTCTTCTGATAAACACCACTCATGTGACTGACATGCACACAGAGAAGAACATTGCTGCCCCCAAACCTGTAAACAAAGTTTTTGTGAGTGATATGTTTCAAATAAGCAAATATTAGAGATTTCTGTAAAAGAAAGGCGTAAACTCTAACAACACACACCTGCTGGCACTCAAGCTCATCTAAACACACACTGTCCTCCTGCAGCTGCATCAGAGCTGCCTGCAGACATGTCCAAGTCTTCAGGAGCTGGATCTCACCCTCCTGCACTGAAAGAACAGATCCAGAAACCCACTCACTTGGACCTGTATTGCCTGATGAGGCTTTCCTAATTCCAGCTGAATGAGAAATACAAATACTTCAAAATAAGGATGTCATTTTCTAATCAACTCAGCAGCCACAGTATATCTGGAAAAAGATTGAATTTGGAAAGGAAATGGGTAAAATGATCCTACAACTTTCCTCAGGGGTTGAGTTTATCCATGGCAAGACTGACTACATTGATCTCACAGGTGCTGGAGTATTTGATGCTTTGTTACTTGGAATAACAAAGGAAATCATAACACAGAGTTCATGAAGTGGCAGCAAATTTTAAACATTAAGAAAAAAATTAAATTTAGAGAGAGAAAAATTAAGAATCTTTCAAAAATCATAATAAAGAACCCTTTTTGCAATCATAAGGGGGAAATAAAAAAACTCTGACTTGATTTAATTCAGATAAAAACTATCACCTGTAGTCCAATGCTATGTCAAATCCCTGCTGGCACTACCTTTTGTGCCCTCTGCTGTTGGCAGCTTCTTGCTGAGCCCTTTCTTCCATCAGTTTGGGTGCTCGCTGTTCTTTCCCTGCCCACCACAGGATCTAGCTCAGAAAATCTCATGTCTTTGGTAGGAAAAAATCTGAATGCAGGGCACAAATCCCATTTTAATTCATCACAAGCTCCCAGCTGGAGCCATGCCCAAAGCTCCCTTCTTTCCACATTGTCTCACATGTTCTGTATTCATTCTGCCTGTATCTAACCTGGTAAATGAGGATGAGTGAGGAAGGAGAGCTGAGCTGGAGCAAGGTCCAAGCAGTGGGTGTCAGTTTGCAGGGCTGACGTTTGCTTTGCTCCTTCTCAGTGACTGCAGGTAGCACTAACAGCACAGCATCCTGCAGTCTGTCTGTCCACAGAGCTACACACCTGAGCTACACACCAGGAACTGGACACGAGTGACTTTGGAGCTCTCATGCTAAGGTTGCACGGGAGCATCCATGTTAAGGTGGTTTTTGATTGGTTTGTTTGTTTTGATTCTATGGAATGGGCTGAGTTCAGACTGCAGGTTAGAGGAGGGGATTCTCCCCCTCTACTCTGCCCTTGTGAGATCCCACCTGCAGAGCTGCCTTCAGGTCTGGGGTCCTCAGCACAAGAAGTATGTGCCCCAGTTCAAATAGGTCCAGAGGAGATAATGGAGATGCTTAAAGGGCTGGAGCCCCTCTGCTCTGGAGCCAGGCTGGAAGAACTGGAGCTGAGAAGGCTCCAGGAAGACCTTAGAGTCCCTTCCAGTGCCTAAAAGGGGAATATAAAAGAGAGGCATGGCAACTTTTTACATGGGCAAACAGTGATAGGACAAAGGGAATGTTTTTAAACTAAGAGGGGAAAGATTTAGGTTGGGTATTAGGAGGAAATTGCTCCCTTTGAGGGTGATGAGGTCCCTGCACAGGTTGCCCAGAGAAGCTGTAGTTGCCTCATCTCTGGAAGTGTTCAGATTGGATGGGGCTTGGAGCAACCACATCCCATGTGGCAGGACCCTACTGCGTCATGGAACAAGATGAGCTTTAAGGTCCTTTCCAGCCCAAACTCTTCTGTGTTCTGTGATTCTACCCTGGCACTGGTACTGCAAACAGCTAATAGCATTTTGGGTCACAGACAGGCTTTCCTGTGAGCAAGTATCCTTTAGGGACCACTCCTTGTATGCCTGAGAAATTACCCTTTTTGAACTCAGAGGAGCTCCTGGAGTTCACCAGGTTTCCTTGTACATGAGCTGGTGCAAGGATTTGTGTGTCTTACTGGAATGGCCAGTCTGAGCAGCTGAACAGATCTGACCCTTGAGCTCCAAGAACTCCTGTTCAGCATTCAGACCTCCCTGAAGGCAACACTTGCTGGGGGCCTGCTATGTGGGCTCTTTGTTGAGCACTGCCTTCCCTCCAGAGGGATATTTTAACTTCATCACACATCCAAGGGCTTTAAATCAACCAAACAGACCACCTGAACCATCCCAGGGAAAGGCTGGCTCATCTGGGCTTCACCCTCACCCTCCAGCATCCAAACACTGATGTTCCTCCAGCAGGTTAGGTCCAGCTGGTGAGAGGGAGCAAACAAATGAATGGAAAAATACAGAACAAATGGGAAAATCATATCCAGTTAGCTCCCAGACTGCACTTCAGGAACTTTCCTTCTGGCAAAGGTGTGCTGTGACTTTAACTTGACCTTTCTGCTTAAAGGACTGCCAAGGGCTCCTGCTTTCAGCTGGGGTATCTGAACTGGTCATACTGGCACAGTCCTGCATTCCTGCAGGGGCCTGACTGTAACTCAACACTGCCCATGTCAGCCTGTCCATACCCTGCAGCAGCCTGCCTTTGGAAGCAGGATCCAAGTCATGGCTCCTGCTCAGAGCCAGCTGCCCCATGAATGGCCCCTTGGAGGGGGTGGGCAGCAGCAGCAGGAGGGCATTGCTTGGACAGAGACAGGTTTTAAACAACAGACAGGTTTTCCAAGATTTTTCCAAACAAGAGCTGTGGGTTTCCTGGCAGCACCATTCAGTGGAGATGCCCATAAATTGAGGCCAGAAGCTGAACAGGGCAGACAGGAAGAGAGCCAGGGAGATGCTCCGAGGGCTGGAGCCCAGCTCTGGAGACAGGCTGGAAGAGCTGGGGGTGTTCACCTGGAGAAAAGAAGGCTCCTGAGAGATTTCAGAGCCTCTTCCAGTGCCTAAAGGAGCTCCAAGAGAGCTGGAGAGAGACTTTGGACAAGGGCCTGGAGTGACAGGACAAGGGGGAATGGCTTTAAGCTGAAAAAGGGGGACTAGAGATTGGGTATGAGGAAGAAATTCTTGGTTGTGAGGGTGGGGAGGCCCTGGCACAGAGTGCCCAGAGCAGCTGTGGCTGCCCCTGGATCCCTGGAAGAGTTCAAGGCCAGGCTGGATAGGGCTTGGAGCAACCAAGTGTAAGTGGTGATTTGCTCCCTCCTTCCTCAGACTTACTCCAAGGGATCAACACACTGCACCTGAATGCTCCACCAGCAGCTAAGCCAAGAGAAAACTGTCAGGGGGAGCACCAGGGAGGGGATCGCCCTGCTCTGCTTTGCACTCGGGTGGCCTCACTTCAAATCCTGTGTGCAATATAAAAAAGACATTAAGCCACTGGAGAGCATCCAAAGGAGGTCACAAGGATGGGGAAGGGTCTGGAGGGGCCATGTGAGGAGCAGCTGAGGGTACTTGGTGTGTTGAGTGTGGAGGAGAACTGAGGGGAGACCTCATCAAGCTCTTCAAAGTCCTCCCAAGGGGCAGCACAGGGGCAGCTCAGGGTTTGCATATCTAACTTCTAGGCGCCTACGTTTGCACACAGGAATTTTCCTCCCATGTATGTCTTGCATTAGACAAATTAAAGGTTTAAGCTCATCTCTTTAAAGCCCTTGCAGGCTGTTCACTGTTGAAGACTGTCACCCCTGAGCCACACATCTGCACTCACAACTCTTCCAGTGGCAATGCCATGGCTTGTTGGAGTCGTGCAGGCTAGGGGCCAGCTAATGGAAGGGAGTTGGTGTATGGTTAATTAACTGAGGTAATTTTAGGCATTTTACTTTTGCTCCTACCTTCAGTGCTCCAAACCACATCTCTCTTCCAGAGCATCAAATTTAATATCTGCAGCTAGGTAGTGTGAATATGCCTGAGGCCACTTCTGCTCACCATAAGAGGTTGGCAGGGATACAGTTCCAGATACTTGGAGGAGAGTATAGAGAACACAGTGATCAAAAATCCCTCACAGTTAAACAGATTCCTGTTTGCCAAGGGCTGGAATGCTGTCACTGTGGAGCAGAGCTTGGAGGACAAACTGCTGACATGAGAACTAGCAGGGCACACTGGTGGGCATGACCAGCTATGAGGATGAAACCAGGCTGATTTTGCTTATAGTAAGAGGTCACTTGCTTGTTTATGGTCATTTTCGCCTGCTGCTCTTAACTCCTTTTGGGGGGTCTCTAAAGCACACTACAAACAAAACCCTATTTAACAACAAGAGTCAAAGACAGGAGCACTGAAATGATCCCTGTAATGAACAGTTTCCAGGTGTTCCCCAGAGACGTGGGCAGGGCCTTCTTAGTTCCCATGGCAACACAAAAAAACTACTAACTCTAGCTAAGTACCGATATTGAAATGCTAATTAACTAATTGCTCTGTTTGTTTTCCCTCAACTACCTGGAGATAACTGGCCTCCCACCCCTCCACGCTGCCATTCTGGGACTAACATGCAAAAAAAAAAAAACCCTTAGGATCATGGGAGTATTTTTAGGAGATGAAAAGGACTATAAATCAAAAATTGAACACAGTAAAGGAGTCTAGACAAATGCCCTAGCTGAGGAAGAGGGAAACACATCCCCTGATTGACTTTTACCTGTCGCCATCACCGCAAAAAGAATAGACTAGGTTAGGCTTTGAGAAGCAGGGAGATAGACAGAGAGAGAGTCCTGGTGCTGCCACCATGGAAGGAGCGGGGACAGCTGTTGCTCTAGACTTCAGCAACAGACTCTGCACGCCACGCCTCCTCATCCTTGGGCCACCGGTGTGCCACAAGGAAAGAAGAAGGGACAGCTGCCGCTGCTCTGGACTTCAGTGACAGACTCTGCACGCCTCCTTCCTTTAGGCTGCCTGGGAAAGCTACGACCGCGGGGGCGAGCTCTGAGTTGAGCCCCCTGCCCAGCTGATCTTTTTAATAAAGAGCTGAACATTAATAAAGGCATTAGCCCTGTTCATTTCAATCCCCAGATTTGAGATGGCAAATATGACACAGATGCTATGACCTTCCTAACCCCAGCTGGGAAAGAATAAACAGGTTGTGCTGTGACTGGTGGCACTGTAAGCAGGTGCCAAAACTTTAGGTGAGAGCTCAACACTAACTCAGCTGCAGGGGATGTGCATCAACACTGCCTGATTCAAAGAGCCAGGAAAGAAAACAAGAGCTGGCAAGACTCTTCCAATGAACTCTTGTTTATTATTTCCCCTAAAATAACATCAACTTTTTCCACTCTTTCCCCAAGAACCAACCATCTTCTTGAGTAGATATATTCTCTCTCTCTTCCTTCACTTTGACTCACCCAGGTCTCTGAGCACATGCCACATGATTAAAAATGCCTCATCACGAAGCCCCACAGTGATACCAAATGGGAAACGTATGCAATACAGTCAGCTTATGAATAACTTGGAGGTATTTACACAATGTCCTTGAACAAATAAAATCCAGGGGCAGAGCTCTTGAAGCCTTTTGAGAGCAAAGGTCCACAGAGGGCTGTAAATATCCATCCTTTGCCATTTCAATATTTCTACTAATTTGTGACTTTATACCCTTCCTTTTATCTCCCTTAACCTGAATCCTGCTTTCACTCTGTAATGGGAAATCAATTCAACAAGCCTAAAAATGGAAATGTGTATAGCATGACAATATTGACTCACTTATTCTCTGAATATTTTTTTATCAAGTCCTGAAAGCAAGTCCACAAAAATCTCCCACATGCTGCCTAACCATGCACAAACAATCAAGTGCTCCTCTCCAGTTATCAGTCCTTCTCTCTTGAATGCATGGGGTGGATCCACGAACACATCACTGAGTGCTGGCTCACATTACAGACTGCTGGGACAAGCTGGGTCCTTACAGAGCTTCTGAATCACACAAAGACTGTGACACAATTAACTGTTCAGCCAACTGGAAGTTAAATCTTGCAAGTAAAAGAAATCCTAATCTTCTAGACTACAAATATAGCTGTTACTTAAGTGTCACCAACTGCTGAGGTAGGAAAGAGATTCAAGGAGAAGGAAATTCTGTACCTGTAAATAAATGCATGTTACTGATGATGGGTTCCAAACCTATTGAACCTCTGATCATTTTACTGCAAGGCTCTATGTTTTCTCACCAGCAAGAAAAAGAGGGTAGAAATGTCTCCTCATGTTGAAAGAGACAATTAGAAGCTCATTCTGCTTGGAATATATCTGATTAAAAGTCAGGGTTGAGGCACAAACACAAAACTTCATTTTCCAGATACACATCCTGTTATCTGCCTAAATTTCTTTGAGGTTAATGTATGCTAGAGAGCTAAAGAGAGTGGGAAACATCTAGATGCAATACAGAGATGGAGGACCTGAAGAGGAGACTTCAAAAGAAACAGTGTTTTGTTTTTCCTGCACAAATGCTCAATTTTTCATATGTTAGAGAGTATCCAGATAGAGATACTAAAAATCTGACTGGATATAGCCCTGGGCAAAAATGCTCTAGCTGACTGTGCATTTGTAAAGAACAGTTTCCACGTGTTCCCCAGAGACATGGGCAGGGCCTTCTTAGTTCCCATGGCAACACTAAAAAAACTACTAACTCTAGCTAAGTACCGATATTGAAATGTTAATTAGCTAATTGCTCTGTTTGTTTTCCCTCAACTACCTGGAGATAACTGGCCTCCCACCCCCCGCCCCCCCCCCCCCCCCCACGCTGCCATTCTGGGATTAACATGCAAATAAAAAAACCCTTAGGATCATGGGAGTATTTTTAGGAGATAAAGAGGACCATAAATCAAAAACTAAACACAATAGAGGGGTCTAGACAAATGCCCTAGCTGAGGAAGAGGGAAACACATCCCCTGATCGACTTTTGTCCATCGCCATCACCTCAAAAAGAATAGACTAGGTTAGGCTCTGAGAAGCAGGGAGACAGAAAAACAGAAAGAGCCCTAATGCTGCTGTTATGAGCAGTTTCCAAGTGTTCCCCAGAGACGTGGGCAGGGCCTTCCTAATTCCCATGGCAACACTAACAGAAACTACTAACTCTAGCTAAGTACCCATATTGAAATGCTAATTAACTAATTGCTCTGTTTGTTTTCTCTAAACTACCTGGAGATAACTGACCTCCCACCCCTCCACACTGCCATTCTGGGACTAACATGCAAATAAAAACCCCTTAGGATCATGGGAGTATTTTTAGGAGATAAAGAGGAATATAAATCAAAAACTGAACACAATGGAGGAGTCTAGACAAATGCCCTAGCTGAGGAAGAGGGAAACACATCCCCTGATTGACTTTTAACCGTCGCCATCACCTAAGAAAGAACAGACTATATTAGGCTCTGAGAAGCAGGGAGATAGGGACAGAGAGCCCTGGTGCTGCCACCATGGAAGGAGTGGGGACAGCTGTTATTCTGGACTTCAGCAACAGACTCTGCATGCCACCCCTCCTCATCCTCGGGCCACCGGTGTGCCGGTGAAAGAAGAAAGAAGAAAGGACAGCTGCTGCTCAGGACTCCAGTGACAGACTCTGCACGCCTCCTTCCTTTCGGTCGCCTGGGAAAGCTACGACCGCGGGGGCGAGCTCTGAGTTGAGCCCCCTGCCCAGCTGATCTTTTTCATAAAGAGCTGAACATTAATAAAGGCATTAGCCCTGTTCATTTCAATTGGGGGCTTGTCCGGGATAGCCACGCCTGAAGAGGACCCCTGGACAGCTGGACAGCTCGACCACCTGCTTCGAGGGACCCTCGGGAGTCGCTGGCTACCTTCGGACCCTAGGATCTGCGTGAGACGAGCGACGCAGAGGAGCGTCGGATGGGTAAGAAAAACTGGGAGACGAGTGAGTGAGTGAGACGGGGGCCGGCAGCTCAGACCCCCGAAGTGAGAGGGACCCGCTAGTACCGCGTTTCCGGACTCCTGCAAAGGGGCCGGCCGGGAACGGGGGGAAGCAAGTGGAATACAGGAGCGACTGAGGTGTCTCCTTAGAAGTAAAGCAGGCCCTCCTCCGAGTGTGTGGAGGTGCCCTAGGGGCAAAGTAAGTCCCTGGCAATCAGAGCAAGGGGAATGTCCCCAGCAGGGCAGGTGGGATGTGGAGGTCCTAGAGAACATGTCGCCGGAAGGCAGGATGGGATAGGACGGCAGGTGGGATGTCCCTGGCAGGTAGGGCGGGGTGTCCCAGCAGGCAGGAGTGGCATATCCCTGGCAGACAGAGAGCATGTCCCCACCAGGCAAAAGGCATGTCCCCGCCAGGCAGGACAGGATAACAGGGCAGGTAGGGCGGGATGTCCTAGCAGGCAGGAACAGCAAGTCCCGCCAGGCAGAGGGCATGTCCCCAGCAGGCAGGACAGGATAACAGGGCAGGTAGGATGTCCATGGCAGGCACGGATGGAGGTCCCCGTCAGAGCAGGTAGGGGAATGTCCCTGGAAGGCAGGGCAGGATGTCCCTGTCAGAGCAGGCATGAACCCAAGTAAGCAGAAAGGCAGGAAGGCAAGCAAGCTAAGCCTAGTAGGGTCAGACAAGGGGGCTTGGCCGGAGTTCGAGTGTAAGGCACGGCAGGACATTCGACCTTACCTCAGCAGGGAGACCAAGCTTCCCAAGCCTAGTAAGAACGTTAGGCAAAAGGCCAAATAAGAGTTTGGGCAGGATTTAGCAGGGGTGCAAGCCTAGAAAGTCCATCAAGAAGTTCAAAACTTAGGCCAAAGAGAAAAAGAACAGAAGACAATAGATGAGATTGTGACTAGTGATTGTCCTGGCCAAGAGACAATGTAAAGTGCCAAGAGGGTAGGACCAGGAGTGGGAATTTAGTTAAAAGAGATTAAGTTTAGTCAAGTGATTCAAAATACGAAGTTGGGAGAGGTCAGATGAGCTTTAGCTGCCTGTCAGTACATTCCATTTTAGATAGAAGCACCATTTAAGGTATATATGTTTTTTTTTTGAGGCCTGAAAATGGGAAGAGGTTATAGTAAAGGAGCAAATCCTTCCAAAGCAAAGAGAATCCCCCCTAACAGCCCCTTAGGGCAACTGTTAGACTAATAGGATTCTCGGGAGACCATGAAGCGTCTAGACAAGAGCAAGATGATACATTACAGTATAGAAGTATGGCCGAAGTTAGAATTACAGGGAGAGTGGCCGTGGTATGGAACCCAAGATCAGTGGATGTGTAATCAGTTAAATCAACACCTAAAAAAAACCTGAGAGGACCTTGATATAGAATAACTATCTTATGCAGCTTACTGGCTGGAGAATTCTATAAATAATGAGACTGAGAATATGCAAGTTAGAAAGAAATAGAGAGGAAGACAAAGGGAATAGAGAGGGGGAGACTAGAAAAATAAAGGAATGGGACTCCCTCGATTGCCTGTCCCCTTCTGCTCCTGTTACTTCCCCAACAGTTTCCCCAGTTGGTCCTTCAGCCCCTCCTATCGAGTCCCCAATTCCTTTCCCCCGTTTTCC
The DNA here is from genome assembly GCF_024509145.1 of Vidua macroura. Classification (NCBI taxonomy): domain Eukaryota; kingdom Metazoa; phylum Chordata; class Aves; order Passeriformes; family Viduidae; genus Vidua; species Vidua macroura. Next base: position 732,220 of record NC_071586.1, read on the forward strand.
TACCTCTGTTTCATCGTCCCTTCCCTTAGTTTCCTCAACCATCTCCCCAACTCCCTCTTCCTCTTCTCCAGCTGGAGTTTCCTTGCCTCCTCCCACTTGGGAGCTGAGGCCACCCTTGCCCAGTGTTGGTTCACCACCTGGCATGCCCCCTGGCCTCCAGGGTCTGTCTCCACTACTATTTCCCTGCCTGGTGTCTTAGAAAAAGGGCCGTATTGTAGCACCCAGTCCAAAGCACCAAGGGTGGAGGGGCTCTTTCCCCTTAGAGGGGTTCCTATGGGTAGAGCAGCTGGGGGAGTTAGGTTTGTGGATGCACCTTTGGCACCTTCCGAAGTCCGGGGATTTGGGAAAGAGCTAAGAAATTTAGTGGAAGACCCCGTTGGAATATCTAGCCCGTTGGACCAATTTCTAGGGCTGAGTATTTGTACCTGGGGAGACCTGAGCTATTCTAAGCATTCTGTTCTTTCTGAGAAAGGTCCAGATGATCTGAGCGGCAGGGGTGAAGGTATGGGAAAGAGAGGGTGGATTGGGGCCCCCAGGGAACCAGGGGATGCCCTTGGTGGACCCCAACTGGAGTCCCAGCCAACAAGAAGGTAGGCAAAACATGAGAGACTATAGGTCCCTCATGATAAGAGGGATCAAAGAGTATCCATAGGGGAAGCAACACGAAATTGGCCTTTGATGGTACTCAGGAGAAGGATGAGACCCCGGCAATTTGGCTTAACCAACTAAAATGAAATTTCCAGTTATATTCAAATATAGACCCAGATAGCCCAGAGGGTCAAGTCCTCTTAAAGGTCTAGTTTGTCACCAAATCCTGGCCCGATATTAGACAAAAACTAGAAAAGATAGAGGACTGGCAAGAAAAGAACATGAATGAGTTGCTCAAAGAAGCCCTAAGAATGTATTTAAGTGGGAAAGATAAAAAAAGCCAATAGCCTACCTCTCAAAACTACTAGACCCAGTAGCCAGAGGATGGCCAACTTGCCTGCAAGTAATCGCAGCAGCAGCAGCTATCCTGATAAAAGAAGCCCAAAAGTTGATCCTGCAAGGGAAAATTAAAGTACAAACATTTACTAGTGATCGTGGATCACCTCACTCACTGGGTGGAGGCTTTCCCAACCAAAAAGAAAACTGCGCAGGAAGTTGCAAGAATAATCTTAGAAAACATCATACCACGATATGGGCTAGTCAATAACATTGACTTAGCCCAAGGTCCACATTTTGTCGCTCAAACTTTACATCAAGTAACAAAAGTCCTGGGGATAAGCTGGAGATTGCACACCCCATGGCATCCTCAAAGCTCTAGAAGAGTGGAAAGGATGAATAGAACTCTTAAAAATGTGTTAACTAAATTAATTGAAGAAACAAAGATGAATTGGCTCAGGTGTTTACCTCTCGCTCTCTTGCGCAGCAGAACCAGACCTCGGTCTGACATAGAGGTCTCTCCCTGTGAAATAATGTTTGGACTCCCTTTTTTTTAATCACCCCTTTCAGTACAGCAGATTATCTGGAAGGGGAGGTAGCAACTCAGAAATATTTAGAGGTCATAGGAAAATCCCTAGAAGGCCTCCGAAAGAAGGGGTATCTCTCCCAAACTTCCCCTCTGGAGGCCAATGCCCACATCAGTCCTGAGGACTGGGTGTTGATAAAGTCCTGGTACACTACCACTCCATTAACCCCCAAACTCGAAGGACCTTTCCAGGTACTACTCACCACACACATTGCGGTGCGGACCCAAGAAAAAGGCTGGACCCACATCACCAGAGTCAAAGAACCAGTGCCACCCTCAGACGCCAGACCAGACCCAACAGTGTCACCCGCCTCCTCTTGTGCATGGACAGTAATTAAGAAACCAGAGGACTTAAAATTAACTTTAAAGACTTGCTAGAGACTGATATACAGTAAGGTGTTAATAACTGTTTCTGAGTTAAAGTACCATAGTAAAGGTTTAAGTACTTGGTAATTGTTTAATAAGACTAAGTGTCCTTTAGCCAAAGGAGTTAACTAAAAAAAAAAAAAAAAAAAAAATTTAATTAGAATATTATTAAGTCTTACTTGGTTTCTAAAGGACAGGAGAATTACCATCAGACATGAGTAAAAGCATACAAAAGCCAAAAGAAGTTAGCCCTCAAAAGCCAAAGACTGTAAGTTGATGCGGGCTTAAGCCCGATCAAAGAAATAGAGGAGGGATTTGTTATGAACAGTTTCCAAGTGTTCCCCAGAGACCAGGGCAGGGCCTTCCTAGTTCCCATGGCAACACTAACAGAAACTACTAACTCTAGCTAAGTATCCATATTGAAATGCTAATTAACTAATTGCTCTGTTTGTTTTCCCTCAACTACCTGGAGATAACTGGCCTCCCACCCCTCCACGCTGCCATTCTGGGACTAACATGCAAATAAAAACCCCTTAGGATCATGGGAGTATTTTTAGGAGATAAAGAGGAATATAAATCAAAAACTGAACACAATGGAGGAGTCTAGACAAATGCCCTAGCTGAGGAAGAGGGAAACACATCCCCTGATTGACTTTTAACTGTCACCATCACCTAAGAAAGAACAGACTATATTAGGCTCTGAGAAGCAGGGAGATAGGGACAGAGAGCCCTGGTGCTGCCACCATGGAAGGAGTGGGGACAGCTGTTGTTCTGGACTCTGCACGCCACCCCTCCTCATCCTCGGGCCACCGGTGTGCCACAAGGAAAGAAGAAAGGACAGCTGCTGCTCGGGACTCCAGTGACAGACTCTGCACGCCTCCTTCCTTTAGGCTGCCTGGGAAAGCTACGACCGCGGGGGCGAGCTCTGAGTTGAGCCCCCTGCCCAGCTGATCTTTTTAATAAAGAGCTGAACATTAATAAAGGCATTAGCCCTGTTCATTTCAGCTGCCACCACGGAAGGAGTGGGGACAGCTGTTGTTCTGGATTTCAGCAACAGACTCTGCACGCCATGCCTCCTCAACATGACTAATTTCTACTATGAAATATCACTGCTGTTTTTTTTTATCTGTAGCAGATCTAATAAAATAGCATCTTCTTCAGTAATTAAATTGGCTGCTAAATAAATTTTAATTACTAAGTAAACTTGAATTACTCTTCCTGCTTTTGTGCTTCCAAAAACAGCCACACATTTTGTGTATCTGTCCCTCTGCCTTCAACTGGTTGTACTAATTCTCTCAGCTCAGGCAGCTCTGGAGGATTTAGAAAGTTACAATGTACTAGCTCACCGCAAAGACTGTTCACATCTGTCTCTTGATTCTTGGGCAGGGCACCATTACTGACAGCAAGGTCTCTGCACTGAAGGCTTCATGCTGGCACTCCCACCTGGATTCAGGAGGTGCTCCATGACACAGTGGGGAACTGGCACTGAGGGATCCATGTCTCAGGAATGAAGAATAGAAACAGGTGCTGGATGGGGAGAAAGTAGGAGAAACAGCTGCTGGCATAAAGTGACACAGCCTCGTGAAGCTGCCATGAAAACTGTCATCTCAAGGGCAAAATCTGATGTATTGCAATGAGGCTAATAATAAAAATATAGAGACCTGCATTGTTTCAGCCCCTAAAAAGGGGCCTTGGTCAAGGCAAAGAGAATTTTGCAGGTTCCCAGTAGTGCCTTTCATGTTTACAGAGTACACGGCATGATCATTGTGCACATAAGAAAAATTACATATTTTCCATGGCTCAGTACCATGCAGTGGCCTCTAGATAAATGTCTGCAAAGTTCCTGTACTGTACTGGGCCAGACCCTTAGCTGGGAAATCTGGCAAAATGCTGCTGTATGAGGGGCAAGTGGGAGATTTGTAACAGCTGAAGAGCTGCACAATAATTTCTTGAAGTAAGAAATTATGCCTGTTTCTATGGGAAGGAGAAATTTACATAATAGCTACACACACATGCATAGATACTAATGCCAACATGTACATCTTTCACGTGTAACATATACACCACACAAGTCACAGAGCTCTCTGGAAGACTGCGTAATATTGATATAAGCAGTGCAAAAATAGGAATGCATTACCTTCAAAATAAGAAGACTTCCTCCCACCTCTTCCCCCTCCCAAGTTCATTTCACCAGGATTCACTATATCAGCCAGGATTAACCACCTTAGCCAAGAGCTCTACCTTGGGTTGAGTCTGAAAGTCATTTTAAGTTTCCTACTTGAACTTTTGTGCAGCCTGACAGATGGTAAGAGTGTCCTACCTCCTTTCCTGAGTGTTCCTTAGTTTCTGACACAACATCAGCACTTCTGTGATGGAGGGACTTCTGATCATGGTGGCCATCACTTTTTATGGCTTCTGTGTCAAAGAAGACATGGTTTAGCTTCTCCAGATACTTATCCAACTCTTCTTGAGTATACTCCAGTTGTTTGCCAACATTACTGGGGGAAGAAGAGGGTGGCAGGGACAGTTTGCTTTTCCTCTCCTTCCTGACTTCTTCCAAATCTGGGTTTTGTTTCATTGGAACAAGCATGATGATTATCAAGATCAGTCAGAGATACACAACCCAGACTTCTTCCATTATGGAGGTGAGCTATCAGGAGCTGGTCATGCCTGTTGACGTACTCACAGGGAAGAAGCCAAATGGACCAAACACTGCCAGTGGTCAGAACTCCCCAGCTGCCAGCATGCACAGGAAGACTGCTGCCAGGAATCAGAGCACTGGGGATGTCACAGCTGGACTTTCTAAGCAGCATGTCTTACAAATCTTCCACAGTTCTAAAGATGAAAGCAGCAGAAACAGTGAGGAGCAGAAAAAATTTAGGCAGCAGAAAGATACAAGATCCTCTGTCACAGCTCTGTATAGTGTTAAAATAGCAGCATCTCTCCTCTTTTTTTTTTTTTTTTTTTTTTTTTTTTTTGTTATGGAGCTGCAGGTTAATTAACTTTCCTTCTGTTAGAATGTTCCTGCTGATGTCTTTCCTGAAGTGGTAAGTTCTTCCTCTTTCTAATTCAAAGAAAAGTTAGGATTTCCCTTCCCAAATGAAGATAAATATGTTATCCTTTAGGAGTGATTGGATGTAGGACCAATGTTGGCTTCTTTCTGGTCTTGGGAGAGGAAGTCCCTGCTGGGATTCTGAAAATAATTCCAGCTGAACTCTGTAGGGATCCCCTGGAGATTCTTTGTGGGCTGTTCCTCGGTGACTCTGCCCCCTGGTTACTCAGAGGTGGGCAGCCCAAGGACCAATAAACACATTTCTACTGACCAAGCTCAGGAGAAGGGGTTGGACAAATGTCTGATTAGTGCCCAGTGTCCAGGGTAACAGGTAAATGCCAAATGGGACGAGGGCCAGCCTGTGAGGGGGCAGGTGGGCCATCCCCTGAAGGCAGGGTCTCCATCTGAGGCAGAGTCTGTCTGGAATGGGATTGCATTTCCTAACCTTTTCTCGGGGGATCTGTTTACAGAGGAGGGTGCTAAGCCTAAAAGGAGCAGAGATCATACCCAGATTTCTGCTGTGTCTGTGTGCATTTTTGGCCTCACCGTGCCACAGAAATAACCGTAAAATTCTTCACTTTGTTCCCAAAAGTGAGACAATTCCCCTGCTTTGCTACAGTGAATGGTCTGAGACAAATTGCAGAGTCCCTGTAACCCCCTATTCTCTTTAGAAGCTGATCCTCAGCTTTTAGTTCTCCAAGACTCATGCTGTGAAGCAAGTTTTGCTCTAGAACCACTGTGGTACTTCCCATCCTTTTGCCATGTCTTTAATTCATTCCTGAGCTCACAGCTGTGCTGGATACTTCTGTAAGCAGTTTCCTGCCTACAAGCCTGGGCCTGGCACTGCTGCTCTACATTTAGGTGGCCAGTCAGCAAAGAGATACAGTATTCCCAGTCCAGTCACCCTGGTGGCACCAAACTCAAATGCCAGGCACAAAGCTGAGGAGAGGATGCAGAAACAGGCAGGTCAGAATTGAGCTCAACTTTTTATCAAAACTGAGATACATTTCCTTAAAGCAAGAACAGTGGGTCAGAGATGTCCAGGTAGATCAGAATATCTCCCTTCTCCTTCACTGCTGTACATCATTAATGCCTTGGGGCATAGACCAAACCTCCAGCCACAGGTATTACAGTTACTAGTAGAGCAAAGCCCTGATCCAAACCTGACATTGCTGTAATAAGAGACATCACTGAAACCCTAAATAGCACTGAAATCCTAAAGAAAGAAATGCTAAAAGGGGAAAACACAGCGTTTAAGAAACATCATTAAGACTGTACTGTGGCCCCTCTAAAAGGGGAAAGGATGGATGGAGCAGCCATGGCATTTCCTAACTTCTAATATCATTGCTTGCTTCCTTTCAAACAAATATAATACAGCAAAGCTTAAAAGTGAAGTACAGACTGCTGTAGTTTCAGACAGCTTCTTCAAGATACAATCACTAATGAAATAACTTGGGCACATGTGTCAGAAACTCAGGAGGCATCACCTTGACAATAAAAACAAGGAGTAGACAGAAAAAGGCAAAATGCTTTGTCCAAGATTCCATGGCTGAATCGTGGAACCGAGCTGACATGATACTCGGGAACACAACGTATCACACTGATGAACATCTGCCTTCCCACAAACACATAAGTAAGTCCTCTAGTAATGAAGTACAGAAAAAGGAACTGGTTTTACAGGTCAGCATTATTCAGACCTCTGGAAAACCACAGGAGTTGTTCTCATATTAGAATGGAGTTTTCTCTGACCCCTTTGAAGAGAACTGCTGGATCGGGTTACACCACACACCCACCTCACTGGTATCTTTAGTCTAATTGTGAATGCCTAATAAACAGCATGAAGATGAGGTAATTATGTAAGAATGCTTTCCAGAATACTTCTGCAACCTTCTGTAGCAAGGATTTTATAGTATTTTAGCAGCTCTAGCTTTACCTGAGCTATGACAAGGAAAAAAAATAACTATTTCCCAGACATGTCCTGCAAAATCAGCCAGGGAAGCAAACAGCTGTACCTTCAAGGTAATGTAGACAATGCTCTTGAATCTCAGTAAACAGCATGAAAACATGAAAAGTATGACAAGGACACAGCTTTTGTATGTTTAATGCAAAATCCTGGAAATAAAAAAAAATACTGTCTAAGATTGTTCTATACATTCAAAGTAACAGCTGTGCTCCTTGGCAAATAAAGTGTGCTGACCTCGATTTCCAGTTTTCATCTATTGACTTACAAAAGACAAAATTAATTTTTCCATGTTTCTCCTCATCATATATGTTACCCAGGTTCCGTTTCTTATGCCCAGACAGGAATTCTTTAAAATATTCTTTTAAAATATTTAAAATTTAAAAGAAATAAAAAAGTATTGCAGATGCAACTGCCTGCCATCAGAGCTTAGTAATAAATTTTTTTCATTTTTAAATTTTACTTTTTAATTTTAGATTTTAATTTTTTAATTAATTAATTTTTTTAGAGCCAGAATCAGGTTTTTAGTCTTTCACAGCCTATGTTTTTCACCATGTCTCAGCTGCTCTCAGCACTCCCTGGAATCTGGCTACACTCCCATTTCCCACTTTTCACACAGGCTGACTGGACTATAAAAGTCAGGAATGCACTGCTCCCTAGGGACACCTGATACCATGTAGCCTTTCACAGCACTTCTTTCAGCATTGTTTACACTTGGTGGGAAGATCTTCTGCATGAACTTAAGAGATGGGTTCAGTGACTCAAGCAGTATTGACTGGAGACACACATTCAAAAAGCCAAAATTTAATACAAATCAAATGGAAGAGAGTCTTTGGGCTGTGACAGTTTATTTTACCACCACCCAAGGCTGGCATGCAGCTAATTTTCCCTCTGAGGCACTAGTGGTTGCAACTGAGCTACTTATGAAGTAAACTTTATTTCAGAGCTGATTGTACATCCTTCCTAGCTGTCCAGAACCTGGCTTCAGCAACAAAAAATTTCCCTGCTTTCCTGGAAACAGTTGTCCTTACATCTCTAGGCTGGATTAAATCATGATGTGCAGTTTTATTCTAGGTCCGTACCTGTCAGTGAAAGAGATGAATGAGCAAAAATGGGTCTTGCTCACTTTTCCTCAAAGACCCTGAGCTCGTACTCCTCCATGTCAGACTTGACACACTGCTGGTATGTGCTGGATGCCAGAAGCTGCATTCACACAGACTTGGGGAGTGGAAACACCCAGCTATCCACTGCTCTGGATCTTGATTCCAAACCATTCCCTGCTGTATGCATTGCCACCTCAGCTGCTAGAAAGGCTCTGCTCTATTTAAAAGCAACGGGAGAAAGGGAAAATCTCATGGTATAGAAGACAGATTCTACAGTTAATGTCAATTCTACAGGAAAGAAAGCAGATCCTTCCACACTGCTGACCCTTACAAAGCTGCCTCTCTCCAATGTGAGCACAAAGGTGCACTTATGTAGGCTGAGTTTTGGGGTCATATGCATAGTAGGCAGATCTAGTTTAAACTTCTAGATAAGGCACCCTGGAAGAAGATCCAGAGATTCATGCATGACATTTCCTTCTGCACAGCACCTTTCCACCGTTCTTCAGTTTACAGGAGATCTGGCACAGTTTTAGTCAAAGTGACTTTTCTAGAAGAAATTAAAGTGAAATTCTTGGGGAGTTGTGAAATTGAATAAGCCTGTGCTAAGTGTCCTGTGTGACTCTGAAGGGGATTCTGCTGAACCTTGGCTTTTCCTGCAAGCTCCCAAGCACTTCCGGATGAACCGGCCATTCTTCTTGTGGATGCTTCCCTTCAACTCCACAATCCTGGCAGATTTTGCAGCTTAAAGAGAGGAGAAATAATAAGAAACATTCAGTCACCTCATATAGTGAGGCCTCAGTCTGCAAAACATAGGGTAGGATTGACTCCTTTTCTTCTCCTTCTCACCGTGCAAAGTTCTCCTACCTGTTTCCATAAGTTTCAGCTCTCTGCACAGCTCCTCCTGCATCTTCTTCCTGTAGTCTCCAAACATGGCTCTCATGAGCTGACGCTTCTTCACCAGTGGAGCCTTGTCACTGCGTAATGTCCTGATTGCCCTGAGAGCCTCCTCAGCTGCAGCAATGGAGAAACAACACAAAGGTTAAGGCTCCCTGCTGGCTCTGCCCCCTGCATTCCTGCCAATGCTGCCCCCAGGAGAGAGCTCTTCTTTACTTCAATGCTTACCCTGCTTTGGAGTGGGTTTCTGTGTCTTCAAGCCAAGTTCCAGCTGGTTCACACACCAGTCCACCTCCTTCCACAGCTGCTCTTCTGACTGTTATCAGCATAAGGCACAGTGAGCAAGAGGAAGTAAATTACCCAAAAATTACAGCAGCAGTGGCTACACAGGATGAAAGGGAATTCCATAAAGTCACAACTATTCCAAATATTATGTTCTGGTGATTGCTTAATAGACTTCATTACATTTTCCCTCTAGTGTTTTTCATCAGATAAACTAAAAGAACTGTGCAGATGTTTAGTTGCAACTCACTGTCTCTATTAGATGGATTTAATGTGTGGCTGCCATTCAGAATATGCTGTTTTCTGGAAAGCTGTTCAGCTTTCAAAGAAACTTACAGATGGGAGAAATAAACATTAACAACAAAAAAACCCTATCCTCAAACCTGCACAAAATCAAAAAAAGCAAACAATGGACAAAATCAGAAGTTGAGTATTTCAACTCAGTATTTCTCAGCTCCTTTGTGCTTGCTCAACCAGAAATGCATGAAGGACAAGGAAGATGAAGCCCATGGAGATGAAGGAAGCCATGCGCCACTGAGCAAAGCCAGCTGGCTAAGTCAGCAGTGGGACAGGGAAACAGGGCTGCACCCTGGGACTGAAGCAACTCTTAATTGTTATGTACATGTAAATACAAATGCCCTCACACTGTCTCCTTTTACCTACAACAGTGTCCTTCCAAAGGACTGGAAGGGCTTTACCTGACCTTCAACTCTTCCTATGTCTCTGGTGCTCAGCAGTGTTTATTGGCAGGACTGCAGGTGAAGCAGACCTTTGGATGAAATGTTCCAGAGGCAGGTGAGCACTCAGTGCAATTTCCTTGTAAAATATTAAGAAAAGGAAGGTTTTGTGCAATCTTGTGTTACAATATGGATCACTTGGCACTGTTAGTAAAACCTACACCAGTGCTGGAAAGTAAAATAAAATGAAGACTGAGGACCTTAGCAGAACAGAAAACCTCAGGGTGTGCCTTAATGTTGTGTTTACACATAACTTGCAATTTCAGTTGATTTCTGGGCTATGCCCTACAGAGGAACCTTCTCAGAAGCACACTTGAGCTCTACCACAGGTCCTTGGCTACACCAGGTGGCAGTTCTGTGCCTTGGCTTTGCTCCTGTTACTACAAAAGCAATTCACCCTGCAACATGCACATCAGAGCTACAGGGCCTGGCTCAGCACCCACAGGCACCAGCTTGGCACCAACTGAAGACAGTTACCTCCATTTCCTATTTTTATTTTCTTAAAAAAACATAGCATCCAGCTCCCCAGGATTAGCTGTGACAAGCCTAAACATGACATCTTTCAGCACAAATCTGAAGGACCAGTAACTTCCTTTGCTCTGGTCAGGTTCCTCAGCTGTGTAGCAGAGAAAGCAAACAGCTGCTGGAACATGTAAGTAGCAAATGCGGTCTTTCAGCTTCCATCTCAGGCCAGTATGCTAATTGTTCATCTGTGCAAAGAGATAAAGTGTCTCTTTAGCTCAAGGGTTTATAAATAACAGGATCCCATCAGTATTTAACTACCTGAGAGGTCATCTCATCCTGATGGGAAGTATCTGTATTTTGACAGCTGTTAGCTTCTGCCTTTGCCTTCCTGCTGGTCTCAGTTTCTTCTGTTTTGTTTTTACTGACAGGTGCTTTTTGTTTCTTCTTTTTCTTCTGGGCAGCTCCACCTCCTGTTGATTTCTCTGTCATTGCCTTGTCTGCAGGGTCTGTCTCTGTTTGGGGGATCTTTGATGTGACTTGGCTTCTATCCTCTTTGGGTGCACTCCTTGTCACTTGAGTCACCTCAGGCTTCTGCAAGGCAGAAGCTGCTGATTCAGCAGGGAGTGAAGAATCTGCTGTGTGCTCTGTATTTTGGCTTGCTGGAATTAACTGAAGATGAGGACAGTCTTCATCTGGGATGGCAAAGTTGAAAGCAAACTTGGGTTCTTGTCCAGAGGCAGCAAACCTCAAGGCACCATTCCAGTTCTCCTGCTTGGTGGCTCTGACATTGTTTTGTACTTGCTCAGCACCACTGTCACCGGGGTCAGCTTCTGGGTTGGTCCTGGAAAGTGTAAAATCAAATCGGAAGCTGCAGCCAGATGATGTGAACAACTCTGGCTTTGCCTCAGGGGTTGGGTCAGACTGTTTCACACCATCTGAAGCCTGCCCCTTGCTTGGCTGTACTTCCACAACATCAGGGGTCATGCCTAGAAAAGACAAAGAATATTGTTTCAATACTGGTGTTCTCAATGCACCAGTTTCCTATCATGGGGGTGCCACTGCAGTTTCCACCCTAAGGCACTGCCCAGAGAGGTGACTCAATTAATGCTGCAACCTAAGAAATCTACAGAAAAGAACCAAATCTCACCATCCCCCGAGGGACAGCTCAAGCTCACCTTTCTCCTTGCTCTTCTGACCCTCATCCATCTTGAGATGACAATCCCCAAACTCATTGCTCATCACTTGTTGCTTCTCTGCAAGAGGAGTCTCAGGGGAGTGCAGGACCTTGAAAATGTGTTGGGTCTCTTCTGCTGTACTCAGAAAACACCAAGAGAGACAAGAGACAGTTTACAGTGGGCCTTAAAATCCACACTGTGGGATGCTGATGACTGACTCTTCCCTTAATGTCCTCTGTGTTCATACCACCTCTGACTAATCCATAACTAACATTCAATTGAAAGGGAACTCCAAGTGCTTCCAGAAGCTCAAATACTGTGAGATGTTCCTATAGAGGGGGAAAAAAATCTTAACTGCTTATTACTTACAGTTGGACTCTTACAATGCAATAAGTGCACTGCTAATGGCACAGAAGCTACAGAGGGCTTAGCAATCTTTCCCTCAAGGTGAAGACAAGTCCCAGAACCTAATTCAGTGTCTCTTCTCTGGAAAACTGGAAAAAATCTAAGTAGAGGGCATACCCTGAAAAGCAGGACTCTTGCTCTTGCTTACAAACCAGCCTGACCACAACAAGAATTGAAAGCTTTTGTGTTAGAACAAATTCTCTACAAAACAGAGTTGTTCTATGACGGTGGTCCCCAAGACTTCAATTTGGAAACCCTAAATATAGTCTTGTAGTGTTTGTCCCACTTATTTTAAGCCACAGAACAACTTGAGAGTAGTACTGTGGAATGGGAACATCCCACCTCTCCCAGCTGCAGCACCTGACCATCTTTTCGGGAAAGAAGCTTTTCCTAACATCCAGCCTAATAATCACCCCCTAACATAGCTCCAGCCATTCCCTCAGGTCCTGTCCCTGGTCACAGAGCAGAGATTGGAGCTGCCCCTCGGGAGGAGCTACAGCCCTGGTGAGATCTATGCTCCATCTCCTCCAGCTGAACAAACCCAAGTGCCCTCAGCTGCTCCTCCTATGGCTTCCCCTTGAGACCCTTCCCCATCCTCATATCCCTCCCCCTGGACACTCTCTAACAGTTATAGACCCTTCTGATATTGTGGTGCCCCAAAGTGCCCCCAGCACTCGAGGTGAGGCTGCCCCAGGCAGGGCAGAGCGCGACAATCCCCTCCCTGTCTCAGCCAGTGATGCTGGGCCTGATGCGCCCCCGACTGTGGTGGGACAGAAGTGAGATGTACCTTCACAGCATCTGGCTGTCAGGGTCCTGACCACATGAACTCTTATTTCAAGGGGTTTGGCTAGCTGCAATCCAGGCCAGTTACACAACAAGAGGTAGAGAAAGCTCCAGGGAGCTGCTTCCCTCCCTCACCTGGGAGTTACTCTAAGCTGAGTACCTCATGCATACAGTGCTACAGCCAAACAACTCATTGATCCAGACCCTGAAATCCTGGCTAGATGTTGGATCTGCCTCCTCACCAGACTTCTTCAGCAACTAGGACTCCAGGCAGAGCCTGAGTACCATCAGCACCATTGCTCAGCTCTCCTGGTTCACATACTGTGCAAAAGGGTCCTTTTCTGGCCGGGGCACTGCTTCTGCTGCCTCATTCCTGTGCTCAGCTCCTGCTTCCCATCCAGGAGCTGCCTTCCCTGCTGCTGGGCACTGGGGACCAGCACAGGACACATTTGTAACAAAATGGAGTGATCACAGAATAGCTTGGGCAGAAACTTTAAAGCTCATTCACCCCTACCATGGGCAGGGACACCTTCCACTGCCCCAGGTTGCTCCAAGCCCTGTCCAGCCTGGCCTTGGACACTTCCAGCAATCCAGGGGCAGCCATGTTCTCTGGGAACCCTGTGCCAGGGCCTCACCCCCCTCACAGGGAACAATTCCTTCCTAGTATATGATCTAAGCGTTATCTCTGGCAGTGGGAAGCCATTCCCTGTGTCCTGTTCCTCCATCCCTTGTCCCAAGTCCCTCTCCAGCATTCCTGGAGCCCCTTTAGGCACTGGAAGGGACTCTGAGGTCTCCCCAGAGCCTTCTCTTCTCCAGGATGAACAATCACAACCCTCTCAGCCTTAATTCTTCCTGGAGCCTGATGCTCAAGCACAAGGTGTAGGCACCTATCAGTCACTGCTCCATGCTCAGGTGGACCAGCAAACACTCACCTGAGCATCTTACATAGGGTTCACAGTCCTCTCCCAAGGTTAGGCACTGACCAGCAGCAGGACACAGCTCTACAAATGGGACTAACGAGGTCAAACTATGACCTTATAGAATTTTATCTTCCATGTAATTTTTCCCTGGAAAAAGCTTCACAAAAATAAACCTACTGTTGTTTAAGGGCCAGACATGCTGGCACAGTATTTCCTTAAGATGAAAAACAAAGGCAGAGCTGTAGCAGAACCAAACAAGTCACAAGAAAAAAGAACACGAAAAGAATATAGAGAACAGAGAGAACAAACACTAAATGAATAAAAAATAAAACTGTTTCCAGAAATACAGTCCTTAAAGCCCAGTGTTGTCCTGTGCTTAGAACAAATCCCAGATAACACAAGAACATAAAGGAGAGAAGAAACAGAAAACATCCACATCTGCTAAATCACACCCAAGGCCAGAATATGGGGGGGGGGGGGGGGGGTGGGCTGGGAAAGAGGAACGTACCTAGTTTGGGGTGTGGAATGAGATGGAGATCTGCCTCCAGTTGTGAAATGCACCACTCCAGCTCCTCCTGGAACACACCTTGGGGATCCTTAGATATTGTGTGGGGAAGGCAGAATGATTAGAAGCACAAATCTCTCACCTCCAAAACTGATTCCAAAACTGATTCCAAAACTGAGTTTTCTGAGGCCTCCTCCCCTCTCACAGGAGATCAGACCTGGCTTTACACTGGCGGTGTGCTGTGTAACAGTTCATTTATACCATAAATCAACACAGCACAGGGACACACGTCCTGTGTAGAGAGCACCAAATGAGTCCTCTGCATTACAAAAATTACAGCTCTTACTAGCAGGAAACACCACCACTCCCAGCAAGCCAGGACTTCCCACAGATTTTTTTTTTTTCCATCTTTTTCTCCACCCCAAATGGAACATTTCTCATTTTTCCTGAAGCTTAGGCAATGGCATAATGTCTCCACAGCAGGAAATTTCCTTTTAGCACAGCTCTGGTAACACACAGAATTTATCTTTAGCCTAAACACAAGCCCTTGAGGCCCCATGTGCTCTACTTCTACGCTGGTTGCCTCTTGATAAGCAGGTGGAAGTTAAGGTTTGCAGCCCGCCTGTGGACAAGGCACACTAAATCACTGGGAACGAAAAGAATGTTCAGGATAAGGAAGTGAGCAGGGATTGGGAAAGACACCAGAGATGGGAAAGCCTTTAAGGAGAACCTGCGGGAGCTGGGCCCGGGCCCAGTACGGTGAGAGGGGCTCGGCGCGGGCCGGGCGGCCGAGCCTTACCTGCTCCATGCCGAGCTCCGCACACCGCCGCCGGAGGAAGCTGTCCCAGCGCACCGCCCACCTCCGGTCCCGGGCCTCGTGTGGGCTCCGTGAGCAGCCCCGCCCGCGCCGGCACCACCAACTGGAGTTCGGGGCCCGCCTCTCGGATTCCCCCGGCCCCTCCCCCGCCGCGGGCTCAGGGTGGGCGGGCCGGGCCGGGCCGGTGTGCGCCGGCCTCAGCGCCCGGGCCGGTCCCCGCGCTGCCGTTCCGCCCGAGAGCGGCCGGGCCCGACGGGCCGCAGTCCCCTGCGTATTTGTGACCCCTGCGCCTCCCTTCTGCTCCCCTGAGCCCCACACGGTGCCGGACACACGTGTGCCCACGGAGCGGGCCGCGGGTATCCGGCGCTGCCGCCTTCCCTGGGCCAAATCCCCGCAGGAGCACCCACACCAGCCCTGGCCCCTCACATGCCAGCACGACAGAGGCCATGCCAGCAAGCACCAGGGCAGGCAAAAAAGGTTAATACACACCTACTGGTACTGCCTAATCCCATTTCTAGTTTAGATTTCCTTTTGATTATTTAATTTTGTAAATAAAAAATTAGACACCTTGTTTCATAGGCATTTTTCCCTCTCGGATTGTGTCCAACAACAGCCAGAAGATCCCCGTGAGGTCAGTACTGCAGCAGCACAGCGTGTCACTGCACAGGGTTTGGTGTCTCTCAAATGCTTCAAACCATGGAGGTTATAATTTCTCTTGACTTTGGGAGTTGATGTTAGAAATTCTCCAAGGCTGACAGAAGGGCTCTAAAGTGCTGGGAAAGCACTTCCAAATGTTGCTGCTAAAGATTATAAAATGGTACTGGAAAAATCGGTACACTCCTGCCAATCCCAACCAGACTTCTGTCTGCCTTACAATCTCCATCCACCCTTGCTGAGACTTAGTCATTGTCTGAGCCCTCTCCTCGTGAGAAAAACCACCTCAGTGGTTTGAGCCTTACCCAAGGTTGTCTTGCGACTTTATCTCAAGGCTTATTCTGAGTGGTTGAGTAGGGTCCAAATCAGCATCAGTCCTCACATACAAGTGTCCCAGCGTCAGGAAAAAATTTGACAGTCAAGTATTGGAGAAGATAATGAGCACAAAATAATGAGCTATTGTATCTATCTTGAAATGCCAGAATCCCACTGCAGTTTTCCTCTCCCTCAGTGCCTGAGCTGGACTGAGGGCTTGTGAGCCTGTCACCACCAATCTGGATGCTTCCCCTAAAGCAAAAGCTTCCCATCCATAGCCCGAGGAATGCACCTCATCAGGTGATGCAAAGGCTCTTCCTGGTATGGCTGGCGCAGAGCCTGCAGAACCCATCCAGACAGAGCAAGGAGTGAAAGGAACATTGTTTTATGTCGTAGGATGCTGTTCATATCTCCAGCTCTGTGGACTCAATGCCCATGCAGGGAAAAGGCACAAAGGACCAGCAATGCCTTGGTATTCCTGGGTTTGATCTCTGCCCTGAGGATTCAGCCCCACAAGGGCACCGAGTAAGCAAGCTGTGGCAGCCTTGCTCTGAGAACACACGACAGAAAGGCTGTCAGGAGATCTGAATGTGATCCTCAGCTTCTGCTTACACAACAGAAACCTCGTCATGGGAAGAGCTGCGAGCTGAGCTGGTGGAAGCTGATGTCTAACAAGTCATGGCTGCCTGGAAGCAAAGCAAACAGCAGGCAGAGGAATTGGAATGGCTTGAGCCTGCCTCAGGTGCAGAGCAGGTTAGTGTGTGCTGTACAAACTGTGCAAAGGCTGGGACAACTCCTCACTGCTGTCAGATGGTGACAGGAGCACCTGTCTGGGGGCAGGACAGCTGTGCAGTCCTGTAGGTCACTCCAGGACTGGCATTCCTTGCCAGCATAGAGCTGCCTTCTTTCCCCATACCACCAACTGAGCACCAACAAATTCTTGGCAGGCATGGCTGAACTGGAAGCTGGAAAACGCAGCTCTTTGGTATGAGGCTCCTTAGAGGGAGTTGCAGGAAGGAATTGGGAAAAAAAACCAAAAGAGAGAAGTTGAATGGTTGCCAGAGCTGCTAACCACAGTGCCAGTGAGCGAGCCTTGGAGGGCACTGGGACAGCCCAGTGTCACATGCCCAACACATCCTGTCGCCAGACTTCCTCGCCGGCAATGTACGTGGCTTGCACACACAGGCTGTCATTCAGCATTAGGAAATCTGTGTTGGACAAGAGAGAAAGAAAGCAGCTGTCAGAATGGAGCTGATGGAGTTGGCTGGGGAAAGCTCAGATCATTGGGGAAGGGCTTCTCCCCACCCCGGATGGCACTGCAGTGCAATCCTGGCAATGGCAGCTCTGCTTTCTGCTCAGCTGAGATGTGGGGGGCACTCCAAAAGGTTTCCCAAACACCACCAGCATCCAAGGGAAAAACCACTGCAGCAAAAGCCCAGAGCATATCCCAGGTGGAGCAAGTCTCCCTGTAGCTCCTACCAAAACAGAGAATCAGCATGTGCTTGCAGCAGCCCCTGCTTTGCTCCAGCATTTGTGAGCCCTGACACCATTGTCTCCATACCAGTACATGCTGTGCCCACAACAGTACCTGCATCGGAGTCATAATTCAGTGTCCCCTTTTTATGTTCAATCCCCAGGAGCTGAGCGGGATGCAGAGATGCTGCCTCCAACGCAGTCTCTACTGAGCACCCTTGGACAGAGAATTGGGGAGATGTTAGGGCAGCCAGAGCCCCATTGCCAGAGCAGCCCAAATCCCCCTGGACAAGGCAACTGTCAACCAGGCAGTTGATGGAACCAAGCTGGAACACCCTCAGCACAGCCAGCTGGAGTTGGGAAGGGAAATATCCCTACAGGAGAGAGAAGGGAAAACTGAATACCTAGGATATGGAGAAGAGAGAACCATTCACTTTTGCGAGGAAGAAGCTGGAGAGTTCACCTCTCATTAGTTCTATGGGTTAAATTGAAACTTCCCCTCAAAAAGGGGCTCATCTGAGGGCACTGATTCCAGCCCTTGCCATGTCTCAGGTGAGAGGGAACATTCCTGGTGGAATGGAGACATCTGGCAAAAGCAAGACCTCCTCCCCTGTCAACACAGGGAGCAGCAACTTGTGGGGCTTACCTGTGGCTTCTTGGAAGTGTCGCACACAAGTGTCCATGGTCGCCACGCTGCCACTCAGGGTCTTTGTGCCTGGGAGAGAAACAGGATGGCACTGAGCAGCACCCATAGCTCACAGCAAGAAGCAGGGCACTACGGAAGCATAATGGGACCAGAAGTGCAGAAGTCCTGTGTGGCAGGAGGAGCAAGCTGAAGGGCCTGCAGCCATTTTCTGCTGGAGCGCAGGAAGAGGTACCTGGGTGTTATCTGCAGCTCCACTATCAGATCAGCTGGACTGGGTGAAACCATCTCACAACACAGGCATCTGCTGCCAGAGGAAAGGAATGGAGAAAGGAATGCTCCTTCTCTGAAATACCTTCCCAGTCTTCATCTGCTTGGGAATTTGAAACTTAAGGAATTTAGGTAGCAAGAAGTGATAGTGTTATAATGAAGAAAAGGGACAATAAATATCTCTAAGATTTCTCTGTCCTTACTGATGCCCTGAACCTCTAGCACTGGGCAATGAAGCTTTCAAAGGTGTCGCAGACAGCTATAACTGGACAGATTCCTCCACGAGGGAGGCACATTTCTCCTCTTTACCAGGAGTTTCATTATCCCCAAGGCCAAGTCACTGCAGATCCACCAGGCAGCAAAACCCAAGAGGGTGGCACAAACGCTGCCACACACCAACAGGGACAGCAAGGTGTGCTCAGCTCCTCAGGAATGGTGCTGGTGGCAGCACTGTCCCCAGCTCTTCAGCAAGAGGGACAGCACTTACCTGCGATGTAGGTGTTCAGCCCATCGATCTCCACCACCTGCTGACCCAGAGTGTGCCGACCTGGTGCTAGCCCCATGCCAGCAATTGCATCTGTCACCAGCACCAGCCCTGCAGAACACAAGGAAAGGGGCCTTGTCAACACTGCTGCTGATTTTGCTGCAGCTCCAAGCACTGTGCCTTGTTGACCCTCCCAGAGAGGAACCACATGTCTCCAGCCACATCGCACTAAAGCAAGAGGACTGAGGAATCAGTACATGTGGCTGTGACCTTCCAGACAGCAAGGGCAGCGTAAATGTCTTCTGAGAGATGGTACAGTGCTCGGAGTGGCTGATAACACTGTGGGGACTGCCATGGCTCACCTTTGGGGTGGGCTCGGTGGGCGATGCGCAGGGCAGCAGGGTTGGTGTGGATGCCATCAGAAATCATGCCATAGAAGACCCTCCGCCCAGCAGGAATCTTGTCACTTGTCAGCAGCCCCACAATGCCAGGGTCACGGTGGTGGAACTGCGCAAGGGGAGAGAGAGGACAAGCTGTGGAGGACCAGGACATGCTGGCTGAGACTTCACTTTAGGGGATGCAGCAGTCATCTGTATCACACAGTGCCTGGCAGCTTTACCAGGCAAACCTGGGACTTTAATCACAGAATCACAGGATGGTTTGAATTGGAAGGGACCATAAAGTTTATCTTGTTCCAACCCCTGCCATGGGCAGCATCACTTTCCACTATTCCAGGGTACTCCAAGCCCCATCCAACCTGACCTTAAATGCTTCCAGGGACGAGACAGCCACAGCTCCACTGGGCAACCTGTGCCAGGGTCTCAGTACCCTCACAGCCAAGAATTTCTTCATAATATTCCATCTAACCCTGGCCTCTGGCAGTGGGAAAACATTCTTCCTTGTCCTGCCACTTCAGGGCTTTGTCCAAAATCCCTCTCCAGTTCTCCTGGAGCCCCTTTAGGCACTGGAAGGGGCTCTGAGGTCTCTCTGAGGCCTTCTCTTCTCCAGGTGAGTATCTCCAGCTCTCCCAGCCTGTCCCAAAGCAGAGGGGCTCCAGCCCTTGGAGCATCTCTGTGGCCTCCTCAGCAGCTCCACATCCTTCTGATGGAAGGCCCCAGGGCTGGAAGCAGCTCTGCAGGTGGGGCCTCACCTGAGTGGGGCAGAATCCCCCCCTTCCCTGCTGTCCACACAGGAGGGGGTCTGGGTACACACAGGAAGGGCATGTCCAGCTCTCACCCACCAACACTTCCTAGTCCTTCTCAGTGATGAACTTCAAGAGTCTGCTACAGCCTTGAGTCTCTTTCAGATCCAGCAGTAGGAATGTGAAGCCAGAGGTTCAGTGCCAAAACCTCATTGCAAAGCATGGTACAAAACCAGCTGTGGAGAACACAGACCCATGGGGAGCAGGAGAGAAAGCCCAAAAGCAGCCCTGGAGCAGGGCAGGTGCTTCTGGGGACTCACCGGCAGCATGGCATTGAAGAGGTGAGTGATGAAGGTTGCTCCGTGCTGCACAGCCTCCTCAGCCTGGGACAGATTAGCCACTGAGTGACCTGGGAACAGAGACCAATGCCTGATTCCTCTGCCCATCTCTCCACTGATTTCCCTACAGGAGCAAAGACACTCCATCACTGGACTATGCTCTAATGCCCACCCTGGCCTGAGGTCTCAGGTGCAGCCTCGACACAGATGTGTCTGGCCATGACCCAGGGGGGGACTCTGGGGGTGGGTGCTTCACCTGAACTCCTTCAGTGTTCACATCACAGCTGTCACAATGCTGCCTTGCTCACAGCATGTTGTCTTCAGGCTGAGTTTGAGATCCAATGATACACCTTTCTGCTGGCCTCAGATACTTAAATATTTTGTAGAGAATTATCAGAAGACGCCCTCACAACAGTGGGAACTTTGCCAGGAAAACATATGGGAAGGAAACTATCCAGAAAGAAACTTTTGTTTCCCCAACAGGACAGCAGCTCTGTGGGCTAACCTTGCCTTTCTGGAGTTCTTTATGTGGCTTTGGGATAACAGATAGTCTGCTGTATGAATGCCCTTCTCACTTGAGGTTTAATTTCACCCTGAATAACTTCCCCCCTTTAAAAAAAAAAAAACACTTCTTCAATGATCTGAGACAAAGAAGAGTTTGTGAAGTAAAGGAAAAGAAAACACAGCCAGTTTTAAGTCAGAGGCCAGCCAGATGTTGGTGGGAGAGGTTCCTACCGTACTTCCGGTTGAAAAACAGAGTTATCAAACCAAGAGTAACCTTTGGAAAATGATTTCACATAAGGCCAAAAGCAGTGGAACTTCAGAGTTTGAACCTTTCCACATCATCAAACCTCCAACTAAGACTGCTATTCTTCCCTGTGTTAGAACAGCACCTTCTTTTTACTGCAGGGGCTCCTAAGTTGATACAAACTTTGGCCCTTGCCATGACAGACTGACAGCATCAAGCAAGGTCCCCATTTGTGACAGGTTTGTTATCTCCATCCAGAATCCCACCCCATCCAGTTGCACTGAGACACTGTTAGAGATGCCACAGCCTTAAGGGAGGGGCGGCCAGAACTCCCCTAAGCCCTGGGTGCCCCAGCCCTTACCCAGGGAGACACAGATGCCCCGCTTGGTGAGCTCCCGGATCACCTCACTGCTCCTCCTCATTTCAGGGGCCAGGGTCACTATCTGGACACAGTCCAGGGAGCCATAGGTGGCAAGCAGGTCCTGGAAAGCACCTGCTTCAAAGGTGCGAAGGCAGTGCTCTGGGTGGGCACCCTTTTTCTCCTTGCTGATGAACGGCCCCTCCAGGTGGGCTCCTGTCCAAACAGGAACAAAGAACCATGACCCTTCCTCCCCCTGCCAAGGACCAAGAAACCTGATATGTCTACTCTGCTCCAGTAACACTCTTGCCATTTTTCTGCAGCAAAACACATGTCTCAGGCAACTGTGAGCTCAGCACAGTGAAGATGCAGTGCTGGCCACTGGCCAAGCCAAGTCACCCCACTGCCATTGCTCCAGGGGCCCCAGAGGGGCTGGAGCAGTGTGTGTATGATGACAGAAAACACAGTAAAAGCCAGGCACAGACTAAGGGACAAGGTGGGTCTGTGCCCACCTGTGCATCCCTCCCCTATTTGTGCTCTGTAAGTTCTTTCACATCAACAGTGAACAAGGTAATTGCCCACCTAGACTAACACCACAAAGGGATGAATCCACTTACCCAGGATTCCTGCTCCATGGGCTCCACCATTTCTTACACTGATCTGAGGGAGAACCTAGAGAAAGGGGTTTGTCAGACATGGCAACCCAGACACAGCCCCCCAGCCTGCCAAATCAGACCCAAATTTCAGGTCCACAGGGAGATTTGTAGCTGGACCACTTGGGACCATCATAGCCCACAAAGGAAAAGCCGTCTCCAAGCCTTGGTGTGCAGAGCTCGCTTGGGAGACATGGCTGTCTCAGCATTCTAAGGGCTGAGGGCAAGAAACCCAGGGTAGAGACCATCTCCTCATGCCCATGGCTTTTCTGCCCTGGCAGCTATCCCAGTCTTGGCCCACCCACCTCCTGATACCAACCTCAGTCCCTGATCACCCTGCGGATGGGAGAGGAGAAGGCCCTTACCTGGTGGTACACAGATGGAGGAGAGCTCACCAGGGTGGGACAGAAAGAGGTCACTCCATGGGAGAGGATTTTCTGACTGACCAGGTCAATACCTGATTTGAAGTCATCCGTAGCCAGAGAGAAGTCCACCCCAAAGCCTCCTGCACCACAAACAAAACAGGGGTGAAACTGCTGCTTCCCCAGTGGGTGTGCTCCACCCATAAACACAGAAGAAAGACTGTGTGACTGGAGGGAGATATTCCATTCGTAGGGTGTTGACACAGAGGGCTCCACCAGCACTTCTATCCTACATTTCAAGGTTCCACAAGTACAAATCTCACCATCACTGCCCTCATGACGTGCTCTTCCCCACAGCACCCCAGTGTTTTGCAAGCACAACCTTTTTATTTTGATGCAGGGCAAAATGTGATGATTCCCAGCTAAAAGGGAACTGACTTCCAACTTTAGCTACCATAGAACAAGCCCCTCTTTCCTTCTGAAGAGAGCTGTTGCAGTTAATTGTTATTGTTCCTGTGGGAAGTCTTGCCCTCTCCTCCCACATCCTGGAAAGGGTAGGGAGGCATCCTGCCAGTGCAGGGGCAGGATAAAATATCGATAAAATTGAGTTCAGAGGAAACCCTCACCTGGCCAAAGGGGATCACTTACACAATAGCAGCAACCACAGGCAAAATTGCTCTTTGTCACTGGTTGGGTGACTCACACCTCCCTTGAGCAGCTGAAACCTGGCCATGGGCAGGACACCTGCAGTGGGGCTGGGAGTCAGGGACGGACAAACCCAGGATGCCCCCAGTCTGCGAGTGCATGTAGCTTCACTGTACCATTGATCTGGACATCGATGAAACCTGGGGCGATGATGCTGTCCTTGCAGTCCAGCTGGACATCAGCAGAGCCCTTTTCGTCAAAGAAGAGTTTCTCTGGGTTGAGGATCTTCCCTTCTCGTACCCACAGGTCCTCCCTGGAGGGACAGTCACACATACCAAGCTCTGGTGCCATCTGCAGTATGTGTAGCAGGTGGCTGTGCCCCAGTGACAGTGATCCTGAGCAAAGTGGATCCCATTGGCACCTCCAGCCACGGACTCTGTGATGTCTGCCAGAGCACAGCTGCTCTTTCAGCTGTGACACAGCGAGCAGCCCTCTCTGCCTGGCTTTGGCTCTGCAAAACTCACAGGAATGGGATTTTCATGGGCTACCCCTCAAAAGTGGTGGTGATGATGGCCAAAGCGCCAGGGGGCTGGCAGAAGAGACAAAACAACAGGGACCTACCTCACACCCGCCCCATCTCCCTCCAAAACCTGGCAGAGAGGACATGGCATGGTAGAGCGCGCGGGGTGAGGGCCAATAGCCGGTGCACAGGGGGAACTGGCGACCTTCCCTCGGCACTGCAGGTGTCAGGTCAGGTCGGCAGCCTGTCCGGGAGCCCCCACACCCCTGGTACCGCCGCAGCCTTGGTACCCACGGACACCACGATCCCCCCAGACAGCCCTGGTACCGCCGGACATCACGGTACCCCCAGCCACTGTGGTACCCCCCGCCTCACCTCTGGAGCTGGTGGTCCCTCAGGATGCGGCAGTTGGTGAACTGGACGATGGGCGCGTCCGAGACGGATTTGTTGGACGGCATCGCGGGGCAGTGGGAGCCGGCGGGAAGCGCGAACCCCCTGGTGAGCGGCGCAGGGGGAAGGGACCGGGCGTGGCGAAGCAAGGCCAGGCCGCGGCTCCGGTACGAGCGGCTGCCGCGGGACTGTTCAGGCGGTGAGGGGCGGAGGCACCGGAGCACCGCCCCCGGGGCAGGCGGAGGGTGAGCTCCCTCCCCTGCCTGGCGGTCTGAGCCGACGCTGTGAGGAACAAGCCCCACGAGGCCGTGCGGGCGGGCGCCGCCGCGGTGCCCGACGAGAGCCGGGCCCGGGGCGCTGTCCCTGCCCCGGGGGCACCGGGGCCGTGGCCTGGCCATGGCCTCGCCCCGCAGCACCGCCCGCTCCTGGTCACGTGAGCGCGCTCAGCACGTGCGGGGATCCCCCACCCGCCGTGCGGCACGTGACCGGCCCCGGAGAGCAGCCATCACGGGAAGGGCGCTGCCATCTTCAGAAGGTCGGCGGCGGAAACCCTCCTCGTAAGACCCCATCCTGAACCCTCATCTCTAGACCCCATCTTGAGACCCCATTGTGAAACCATGCTGAGACCCTACCCATCGTGAGATTCCATCCTGAGATCCCCATCCTAGACTCCATTGTGAGCCCTCATGCTGAGAGCCCATCCAGAAACCCCATCCTGAGATCCCCATCCTGACACCTCCATCCCAGCAGCCCCATCGTGACACCCTGGGCCCACTAGCCCCTCTGAACCCAAGGGAAGCTGACAAGGCATGGTTCCACCCAGCTGATGTGGGCTCTGGCACTGCTTATGAATCTCTCCTAGGAAAGAAAAGTGATGGGGAATGTAATATCCCTGTCTGGCCTGGAATTGTATTTTTTTTAGGTTTTGAGCCATACTTATCATTCCATGATGTCAGTGCTTGTCCATGCTACAAGCTGTTCCTATTGTCAGCAAGATGCTGGGAAAGGGGCCTGAAAGGGAGAGATGGGAATGATGCTGGTGGAGGCTGGGAAAACAATGTGCAGCACAGCACTGTTTTGGGAATTTGAGGCTAAGAATGGTTTCAGGCCATAGAGGGGCTCCAAAAGCTGAACCCTTCTGCTCTGGAGCCAAGCTGAGAGAGCTGGGGGGGTTCACCTGGAGAAGGCTCCATGGAGCCCCTTCCAAGGCCTAAAGGGGGTGCAGGAGAGCTGGGGAGGAACTGTAGACAGGGGCCTGGAGGGACAGGACAAGGGGAATGGCTTCCCACTGCCAGAAGGCAGGGTTAGATGGGATATTGGGAAGTACCTGTGAGAGTGCTGAGGCCCTGGCACAGATTGCCCAGAGCAGCTGTGGCTGCCCCTGGATCCTTGGAAGTGTCCATGGTCAGGTAGGATGGTCAGGGCTTGGAGCAGCCTGGGATAGTGGAAAGTGTCCCTGCCCATGGCAGGGGGTGGAGCTGGATGAGCTGTAAGGTTTTCCTCATGAAATTATGCACATCTCAGACACCCAGCACTGTATGGCTGGGAATGATTTTTAGCTTCATTACAGGTGGAGCTGAGGAGAATCCAAAATTAGAAGTTGAGAAGATGAATTCTAAAAACAGCTCTCAGCCCTGCTTATCAGTCTGTGAAGAAGAAAGGACCCATCCAAGCTGCTAAATCGAATTTGGATGTCAGAAGGCATGTATAGCATCCAAACTGCCTGTAGCCAAAACAGGTCCCTTCCCCAGGAACACACAAGCTGACAGGGCTGTGACAGTATCTTGAGCTGGCAGTGGAAGAGATGCCGAGGTAAAGGCAAGTACTGACTGCAGAGATAGGACCACCCACCATAAACATCCTGCCTCAGGCCCACCCAGAGCACTGGCAGAGCTTCACCTGAGAATCCTTCAGCCACACAGATCCTAGGCTGCCAGTCCCAAGCCTGGATCAGAGTGCTGAGACCTGTCTGCACTGCTGGGAGAACCGAATAGCCTGTGCCAAGCGATGGGCATCTGCTTCTGGAGGCTGCAGGTGTATCATCCAGCCCAGTTTATGGCACGTACTGCTACAGTCTTAATCCTTTGGATGTTCTCCTTTTATTTCTCAGCATTTTATTAGCCCTGTCTTGCATTATCAATACTGCACACTCTTCTAATAATAATTCCATATTCTTTCTCTCCACTGGCCCAGTAACAGGCAGAAGGAATTACAGGCTGTAGTTTTGCTTGCATTTTCTTTAGTAAACGTGCATTTTTTTCCTTCAGGTTGAGTTATGTTAAATCTGGCTCAATTCCCAAATTAGATTCACTGCCTGGCAGCAAGAGCAGTTGTACCTGCGCACTTGGGAGGACCTGGGGAGCATACGGAGCACCTGCAGGAGTGGGGCTGGGGTCAGCACTGCTGCTGCATGAGGGGTTTGAAATATGGCCTTGTCTTCTGTTTTTCACAGGCATTCACAAAGATGTGTAAGAAATTGTCCCAAGCCATGGGGGCTGCTTAGAACAAACTGCCAGTCTTGGGAATATACATGATTTCCCAAGATTTGTCCTTAGCCTACCTCATGCAGACAGCCATTAGGAGAGGGTGGCTGAATTCACTCTCTGCCACTCAAGTCACCCTTTTCCCCTCTGCCAAAGACAAAGGAAGAAAGCACAGATGTAACAGCACACACAGGACAGTTCAAAGTGCCAGAAAAGGCTCTGGAACTTACACAGTCCCTGGTATCCCCTTGATGGATCCTGAAGAGCCAAACCTGATCCTGTGGTGAGGGCAGCTTGTCCCTCAGCAAAAAGAAAATGGCAAAGACAAGCCGCCAGCTCTCCAGGAGCTGCATCCTGCCCAGCTTGTGCTCTCTCAGGTCCAAGAGAGCTGTCAGGGGTCTGTAGGTACCTTGTGCATACAGTGTGGGCACCAAAAGCCTAGGTCCCTAAATATGTAATGTTGGGGCAGGATTTTTCCCTGTGTGCTTTTGTGTTGTGACACAAGAACCAGCTTGCCTGAAAATCACTAATACAAGTTGCAAAGTTGTGGCTCTCAGAAGTTCACTGAAGAAAAAATAACAGCATTTATAAGCTTTAACAGGAACAAAAATGGAGAAGCATTTTGGGACACAATCCTTTGACCCTGAAACAGAAAATTCCCACTCCAGGGCAAGCAGCATTGTGAAGATATGCTCTGGATTTAATTTAATCGTGTCAAGAGAAAAAGATGGTTAATAGCTGTAAATCTAAGGGTAGAGGTTGCAAGTCCTGTGCAGAGACAAATAACTCTCACCTGAGCACAGTGATGGTTTGGACAGTACAGCCAGCTGGAAACAGCAGAATGCCCTACAATCAGTATCCCCATGGCCAGCCTGGGAAGGAAACAAGGTTTACTGAGAGCTACAGTCATTAGCTCTGCTGTTACTCTGTAATTGAAAACACCGACTTGGTTTCTGGGATCAGTTTCTCATAACAAGGTTTTTACTTCCCCAAAGCTTATTTACTTTTCCAGGTTACAATGCTCCTCTGTAAGCCAGATCTCCCCAGGAAAGCCAGTCTCTGAGCAATCACAGATAAAATGCTGGTACTGAAAAATGCTTCTCCAACAGCAGTGAAAAAAAAATTGCAGCCTTTGGAAAAAAGCAAACAAAACACAGTGTGAAAGAGTTAACAAAGAACAAGGTCAAGAGACTCTGTGGAAGCATTGTCTGTGCTGGCAGCTCTGACATCTGGTCCTGAACCTCCCCGAGCCTGCACTGACTGCAGATGGCCCTGTCCCTGTGGTGCTGCTGCTGCAGAGGCCCCACTCCTCTCCGCAGGGCTGACTCACTGCAGCGCTCCCAGCCACGCACAGAACACAAAAGCACCATGGCTATGCCAGCACAGCCACCCCCTTCCCCTCTTCCAAACAGACCACCAAGTCAATCCCTGCCAGCTGGGACTGCCCTCTGAGCTGCCATGCTCCTGGCAGTAAAAGAATTTCAAAAATCCCAAAGATCCCTCATATTCTTAATGCCCCGAATCACTTGAGAAACATGCTGATGCAATAGTACCAGCAAAGGACTTGAAATGGGAGTTTTCAGCTGGGAGTCATCACAGAGGAGTCAGAGCATCATTGTCAGAGCTGAGGCAGCACTACTGACTGTTAATTTGACTCTGGGTATATTTGCAGGTACTTGGCACAAAGTGATCCTCCCCCAATCCATGCTCACACCCCAGCTCTGTTCTTCTTGCATGGGTGTTATATATTAATGACAAAGGCTACATGTTCTAAGGCATGAAGCAAAATGCGATTGAAGGGATTTTCCCTGCACTGGTTCTGGAAGTACCTATTAACTGTCTCTGCATGATGTCACCAACCTACAAGGGACCTTAGGGGTGACTGGAACAGGGGGCCTTTCAATTGCTTACTGCCCTTGGAGATGAGAGCACTTAGCTGCTCTCTTAAATGCAAGACTGGCAGTAGGGTCCCATTACAGAAGGTAGAACCGAATGTTAAACATATCTGCAGCCCCAGATAGGACCCTCTCCTATCCTTTCACACAATTTGACTTGCCAAATTCAATTCCTCTCACCAGAGCTGCAAGCTGGATGCAGCATCCTCTCCAGAGCCTGGGTTTGGGATTCACCCCCCAGCTGCAAGCTGTCACACTGCACCTGCACAGGAAGGGCCCCCTCCGCAGTCAGTGTGAGACACAATTAACCTACAGATTCCATAAACATTTATGAGACCTGGGGAAAGCCTAATTCAGAGGTTTAGTCTACTACTTTTGCTGATGAAAAGAATGACCAAAACCATTCAGATCAGAAATTTCTCCTTCGGCTGGCCATTGCTTCAGCAGCCATGCAGGATTTTCCTTCAGTCAGCTTATGCCTTGGTACAGCCCCACGACCATCTCACACTACCACAAGGCAAAGCACTGCCCAAGCAAAACCAGCCCAGGCCAGGCCAAGCCCGCTGAGAGGTGACTGCATAGAGATCAGTGTTCTAGCAAACAGCAAAAAAATAAGCCCATTCCTTTGTTAATAGTTATTGCTAACCCTGACAGGACAACTGGCTCATAGCTACAGTCTCCTGACCACCCACAAGGTTCACACAGTGGCACCAGGCCTGGGCTAGGCAATGCCCCTGCCAGGTCGGAAGCTCCAAGTAGCTTCAGTGAATTCCTTATGTTCTGGCCACTGCTCTTCATGGTACTTGCACCACTCATTGGACAGATACATTGGTGAAACACATATATGCATTTTCATTCCCAACCAGGTGAAACATCCCTCCAAATACATCAGCTTGGTTTGATGCCAAAGGCACTGCTAGCACCAGGTGTCTTGAGTAGTAACATTTTGGCTTTACCACTGAAAAGGTGCAACACATTTCCCATAAAAGCTTGTCAGTACTCAAAATCCTCAGGCCAGAGGAGGCTGCTCCAGCACCCAGTAGCTGCAGCAGAATCTCCCAGCTCAAATGGTCCTGTGATTTAAAAGATAAAAATACAAGTTCTTGACTGAAGCCATTTTGTTGATGAGACTATTGTTGAGGTACTTCAGAGGCAATTACTATTTACAGTACAGCTTCCAAGCAGCTCAGCTTCTGCAGGGCCAGCACAAGGACAGGCTGCTTGTTTCCTGACAAGGCAGCTCCTCTCCTGGTCACAGGCTGCAGCCGGCACCCTCTCTCCCTGACCCTTGGTGCAGGCTGCAGCTCCCTGACCCTTGGGAGCATCACACTGAGCCAGATGTGATCAGGGTGAGCACAGCCCTGCATCCCTACTCACCACGAATATGGCCCATGGCAGCAGCTGGGAACCACAGTGCTACAGCCCAGGAGAACAGGAAAGTTGTGGCAGAGCTGGCAGCATCACTCTGGCATGCTGCCAGTCACTTCAGGAACCTGCCTGCCTGGAGAGACCTCACCCGCTTCCCAAAGGAGCAGCAACAGCTGGAAATCAGAGCCAGGGACTCATTACATCAATGTAGTGAGGAAGTTTTATTTCGAAACATGGTAGAAGTTTGTAACCCAACACTGGGTGCACGACTGATGCCGGAGCATATGCAGTTACTATTGAAACACGGGAGTGTTTCGGACAATTGCTGTAATAAAACACAAAATTCTCATACTCCAATACCAGGACACTACAGCAACCTTTAGAATCAAAATTACATCCAAGGAATTCTCTGCACTTACAATTTACCCCACAGTGTAATCTACCTATATATAAGATTAATATATATAGCATGGGAAATTGAAAATCCTTGCTCCATACATGTATGAACATGTCAAGTCTTTTATAAATAAACATCCAGTGAAGAGAAAAAATTACATTTCTAGTTCATATTTATACATAAAATACTAACAGCAATGGGTGGAAAATTGCACATGGGCCACCCCAAGCCATGCAGCAGGCCTGGAGCAACCCATCCAAGTTAATATTGAAGTACACACAGGACAGACGAGTCACTAACATATATTGCGCATTTACAAGAGATCAACTACCAAATTGGGACAACTGTACACATTGGAGAAACCATTTTCATTCTGGAGCTTTTTTTTTTTGTTAAATGTAGATTCGTTACATCTCTTTACAACATACCGCAACATTTACTTCGTGGAGAGGATAAGGGCAACAATGAGGCCATAGAGACCCAAGACTTCAGCGAAGATCAAAATGAGGATCATCCCCACAAATAACCTGGGCTGCTGTGCTGTGCCCCGGACGCCTGCATCACCCACAATGCCAATGGCAAAGCCAGCAGCCAGGCCGCTGAGACCCACGCTCAAGCCAGCACCCAGCTGAAGGAAGCTCCTGTGGGACAGAGATAGAAGAATTTTCAGTGGCAAGGAACAGGACACCCAGCCTTAAGCCCCCAACTCTTTCACCAAGCCCAATGTGTCTCAAAGCAGATGCTTACTGACACTCCCAACTCTGATACTTAAAGATAGGCAGCAGTGAAGGATCTTCCCCTGATGTTCATGTGTGGCTCACCAACTGAGTTACTGGGTTCATCTGGCCACCAGCAGGCTCAGTGTGCTGTCAGAACAGCACTTAATAACACTTGCAGCAATGCCTGTCCCATGGTGCTGTGCAGCCTGTTAGTAGCTGCTCATCTCCAACTGTGAGCAATCTTGTATACAGCCACAGCACATTCAGGTGTCTTGCACTGCAGGAGCTGGGCAGGAATGGTCTGGTTTTCCAAGGAGGAGAGCAGTCCTGTGGAGCAGTCCCTATCTGTGTCTGCTCACCTGGTAATTGCAAAGGGCCATTTATATCTGCTGTTTTAGACCACGTCTTGGTTAGGCCAAGCACACTGCTCATAGGTACAGCCTGTACAGCAACACAGATACCTGTCACACTTCAGCAGCATTGTTTAATTGCAAAAGGGCTCAATCACACCAGTTCCAGCTGTTCTCAGAAGCCAAGAGGAGACTAAGTTTCAGACTGTAGCTGCTAGAGGCCCAATGTATAGCTCAAGGATTGACTTACCAGCACAGGAAGCAAAAGCAGTATTAATTATTTACTTCCATCTCCCAGGCAACAGCAGATCTACTTAGACAGTTTTGGAAACACCTGTGCATCCAGGTCTAGAGTCTGGCATCATGACACAAGCTTTGCCTCCTATCCTAGTGCTGCCATGGCTTCTTTCAAGCCACAGCCCCACCACAAGAGCAGTAGGATGCCCGACTGATCTGTAACCACCCGTACAGCCAACTCCACTGGGGCTGAGGCATCCGGCAGGACAGCTGGAATCCAGCCCATGCTCCTAAGCCTAGCCATGCAGCATTTAGCACTGCCAGCCCTTCCAGGGGCCTTGAGCCAAAACCACCCACACACAGAGCATCAAACAAGTGACAGGACAGTCTGAAACAGAACCACCAGCTGCAACAACTTACTTGAATAGCGTGATTTCAGGTGAGAGGGCATTGGCAATGAGCACTGCCACTACAAGGCCGTAGATTGCTATAATACCCGCCATGACCACAGGGATGATGGACTTCATGATCAGCTCAGGCCTCATGACAGACATGGCTGCAATGCCTGTGCCACTCTTTGCTGTTCCATATGCAGCTCCCAAGGCTGGAAGAGAAAAAAAAAAATGCATTAAACACATCCCCAGATACCATTTCTTTCACTAGGCTGCAATTAGAACAGCTAAGTCAGCACAAGGAAGGATTGTGCAAAACTAACATGGTCACATGTCAGCCAGGAATACTCCCCTAAGGGATGAGGAAGTGACCTACCCAGAGTCCTATTCCAAAGATGAATAAGAGGTGCTGTTCAAACACTACTGATAGCAGAACATCTTTCCAGGCCAGCTTCACAGCAGGGCACACCCCTAGCAGCCATCCATGCCCCTGCTTAGGGGCCAAAACCCAGTCCCAAGGGGAACTCAAGTGTTTGTGCCCTCCCAGAATCCACACTGCAAGGCTCAACAAAGCACATCTGTCTATCCCAGCAGAACACAGCTGAGAGCTGGGCCACCTGAACTGAACTCCCACAAAACCCATCTGCCTATGCTTTGGCCCTGGAGTTAAATGTGTCACTGCAGCTTCAGACACACTGAGATAGAAACCAACTCAAATATTACTGCTCCATGTCATTAATTGGAGAAAGGTTCTGGCACATGGAGAGTGTGACCTCACCTGTGAAGGATTCCGGTCCTAACACTTGTCAATGCTACTACTGGAACAACAAAGAAGAGTTTGGCTTGTAGGTTATAGAGGACCACAACCACCTTACACCTAAGGTTTCCTCATCATCTCTGTCAACACCTGAGCATGCAGAGACCTGCACAGGATGATGGGTTTATCACCTGTACCTGAGACCTGCTGGAAGAATCTAAAGCACTATTCCTAAGTAACTTCTGACTTGGAAACTTTGTATTAGTCTCACAGAAGCTTCCTCAAGTACCTCATTCTTTGATTCTACAGTACTTGAAAAGACACTTTTCCTTTCAGCCTTCCTGGGGAGTACTGTGGGAACTCCACAGCTTCCTACTGTATTCACCATCATCCAGAGATGACATGCATGTCAGCTGCCAGCCAGGAATAAGTCCCTGAAGCAGCAGAGACAAGCATATGGAAGGGCAGGCAGTCTCATTTTCTGACACCATCAAGATTGTCCTCAGAGGTCTGTCCTATTTGGCAAGAAAATGTTCTTGCATCTGTTCTAAAACACTGCTGGAATGTACTTAAACCATGGGCATTTAAAGTCTTTTACTGTTCTGAGACTTAATAGTTAAGTTTGCTCCACCCACAGAAAACTTAAGGTTTCTCCAAGGGAGACCTGCTTATTCCGCAAAGATCTGTCACTGTCTTACACCAGTATTAAAGCGTGAGATTGTGCACCTTGTCCTGAAGAGCTGCTGGGAGGTATTTGGATACATGCTTTCCTGCTTCTCACTCAGCACTCCCATAAAGCCCATATTTAGAGTAGTCATCTTCCTGGTTTGGCACTAGACCTCCACACCATTCATACAAGCAGCACCACTGCACTAACAGAAGGTTCATTCTCAGGAGGAAGTTCAGTTTTAGTTACAAAAACCTGAAGGGAAAGTCTCATTAACTACCAATTTGTTCTGTGCTAGCAAAGCTCTTGAACCTTGACTGGCACCGAGTGATGTAACGGGCTATTTGGGCTATTCAGAACTAGAACCCAACTTAGGAAGCCTGAGCCAGGAGCAGGTTCTATCTGCAAATATAAGATGAACCTCAAAATTAGCACATGGACTTAATCAGTCATTTCAGTGATGGCTCTGTTTAGGGCCTAGTCCTTAAGAAGTCTAGAAAGAAAGCACTGACTTGAACTAGGAAACCTTTTTGTTGGATGAAGCACCTTATAAGGACTGGAACTAAGCCTGAATCCTGGTTCCACTGTCTACCCTGGGTATAGAATTTAGCAGAAACCACTTCTCCTGTCTGCAATCTTTTACAAACATCTCAAAAATGCAGAGGCTTATGAGGGAAGTTCACTATTTAAAGTTATATCACTCATCACTTCCTCCAAGCATGAAGCTACTTGAGGGTGTTGCAATTAAGGCAGTGATGCATTAGAGAAGGTGATTTTGTAATCCCACTTACAAGAAAGTCAGCTTGCTCAAGCTTTTATGGAGGGGCAATGCAGCACGAGTTTGTCAGTCCCTGTTAAAATCCCAGAAGAGGTCAGATCTTATGTCTTGAACTTGTTTTAGACACAGTTTGAAAGAAAGCCTATGTTCACCAGTCTTCACATGACAGTCTAAGATGTCACTGAAATTCTACTGAACTCCCACTGGTGGCCACACAGAGCTTCAGAGCTCGGCACATCTGCTCCCAAGGAAGCCTTTACCACCACCCCAACACCTTACAAGGGAGTTTTACTAGCCTGGCAAGTTTACTAGCAGCTTCACAAGCCTGGCAAGTTGTCCTTGCATCTTTGACATTATCTCAGTATTACAGGCAATGTGGTAAAGACAATACCTGCTTCCCACCATGGCACAGCCACTCAGTTTTGGGCTATGGACACCCTGGACAATGTTCCTGCACACCTTCACCTCTATCTTGCAGCAGCTCTAAACAACGGAAAATCTCAGTAAACAGGGTTTGAGGAGATCTCCGTGGCAGACACTGGAAATGGGGCAAGAGCTGTACCTCTGCTACACACCTGGGTAGCAGACTCTGGGTTTCTGTGTCAGCTCATCCAGCTCCCTCACCTCTAACATACAGGCCAAGCAAGCTCCAAACACTACCTTTAAAGAGGTAGACCTGTCAAAACATTTACCTGGCAGGTGGAGAAGCACTCCACCTATCTAGTTCACCAGAGTCAGAATCCATGCTGGTCTCTAACCAGGAATTGTGCCATTTGGAAGTTCAATGGTGTTACAATACAGAGAAGTTGCAATGCATATCATTCAAGATCACCTACTCCCAGTAAGCCTGTTTCAAAGGTTAACCCCCTTGTGAAATACTTTATTTACTACTTGAACTCACAGCCCAGAGTTGATTTATGTACTGCTCCTGGTGGCAAAATGCCTTCCCCTCAGGGCTGAGAATATGCTGCCTGGCACCTTACCATATCTGTCCCTTTAAAAGTGACAGCAGAGGGAGTGAGGCTGTGCAGCTCCAGGATCAAGTATAAACTAGACAGTCACTTGCCAGATAGGCTGTAGTGTCAAAGACTGAAGACTGGTCTTAGTCTTGCCACTGCCACAGCTTTCCATGCAGCATCCTGCTCTTCAGATCAAGGGCACTCCCAGCATCAGAACCAACCTTTTCCAGCTCCAGCAGGTGACTGTGCTTAGTCAGGTCACACACACACCAAGAAGCGTAACCTTGCAGTTAAATCAGATTCAAGTCACTCCCTTGATACAGAAAGAGGCTGTGAGGAGCCTTCCAAGTCAGGAGATCCAGTAGCACAGATCCAGTTTCACCAGTGGATACATTCAGACAGGCTCAGCCCAGGAACAGGCTCAGAACCAGCCACATACACTCCAGCAGCATTTGGTCCATTCAAAGCCAGGGATTCCTCCCATGTCCCACCATGGTGAAGCAGATTTCCACATTGCATGCGAGAGATTTCTAGAGCACTAACACACAGAACTCACCTGCATGAGAAGTGAGCTAGTAATAAAAGTCAGATTTCAAATTAGGATACCACTGGTTACCATCACAGCAAGCATGAAGGACCATTTGGGATGAGCACTTACATCTGGAGTCTTTTAAAATGAATAATTATCAAATGGGCTGCCCTCTGCAGTAGGCAGGCTTCCCTGGGAGCAGACAGGCACCAACTCACCAACATCTATTCATCCCTGAGCAGGCTGCTCTTAAAAGGCTGGAGAAATGTTAGAGGTGACATCCAGGTCAAGTACAGTCCCTGCTTTGCCATACCAGAAACCTGGACACTTCCAAAGAAACAGGCTGCTTCCCACAGGTTGGCCCTGCCCCCTCCCACCTCACCACATTCAACAGCTCTACCTCAGGTTACAGTAATGGATACTTTTGGAAAAATCCTGCTGCTCTGCCCAGGTGCATCTGCACAGAACAGACAAGCTTCGTTAGGGGAACTGTACTGGAGCCTATGCAAATTGCCATCACACTGGCTGAAGCCTGTTTCCACAATGAAAACCCGAGGAGTAAACCACGAGGCTGCCCTACAGGAAGCTGTAAGCGCTGAACCCTTTAGTGAGTCACCTGTTTCAGGATTAGGAATAACTTTTTGTTCTTCCATAATGTAATGAAAGGGTGTGGGTATTTCCACCAGGCCTGGCACTGTCAGCCTACAACATTATCAAAAATTCTCCAAGACTGGCAGGCCCTTTAGTCTTGGGTCAGTATATCTGAGAACTTAAAACTTTAAAAAAACACCAGCTCCTTGAGACACTGCTGTAATAGCAGCAGTTCAAGGAAAATAAAGCATCTGCCAGTCAATTGTCCAAGAGCTGCTTCAACTGGCATTCTGGATTGTCTGACCCAGCACACAGAGCTGTTTGATTTTGTAAGTATGGTAAAGCATTTATACCATGGAGCACAGGCTTGTCCTTCTGCAAGCAGCAAAGTCCATCCAGCCACTTGTTATGTATCTTTATCATCATAGAGGCTCCCTCCCAACACCTTAAAGATGACCCATTTCACAAAACCAGGTGACCAGTGTATTCCAGGTACTGTCTGGCAGAGCAGTGTTTTACACCACTTAGTAAGACCCCTTCCCAACCAGCACGTCTCAGGGGAGCTTAGAGGACTCAGCAGCACCCACAGCTCTGCTGTCCCATTGCTGTGGCATGGGACAGCTCATGTTCCCCGCCTGCACCCAGAAGACACTCCTGTGGCCACAGCAGCCTGACCCAAGGCCTCGTGCTCACAGGATTCACAGTCTGAAGGAAGTGAGTGCAGCCAGTTATGCCTCACTGGAGAAGCACACACTGCTGCAAAGCATTGCTTCAAGGAGTACCCAACAGCCTGGTCAGGCGAGGATATCGTTCACTTGGCAACATCTGTGTGCAACCAGTCAGGCTCTGGAGATGGAAGATGCCAGTTCTAAGAAGGAAAAAAGCCGACCAGGAGGTCCTGAGGCAGCTCTCATTCATGTCCACTGCTGCGCCCAGTGTTCCCACCACAGGGGAAGCATCTGCAGGCTGTGTAGTGACTCCAAGGATCCATCAGGAAGCCACAGTACAAACTGCACATCCTGCAGCATAACTGCTTAAGCCATGTTCTGCAGAGCCAATGCTTTATACTGACGATCCATCTCATTTTCAGATGTTCTCAAGACTGGCATTTACTGAGAGGAAATGATGCCCTTGCTGAGATGCCTTCCCTCATTCTCAAGCTGTAGAAACATCGCCTACCTCACTTCTGTTACAGCACTTAGGTCTTAGCCATCCACTGCTTTACCTGCTGTAAAGGACAAAAGCTTAAGCTAATCTCTACTGCAGACAGTCTGGTAGCTCACACACCTGCCCACATCACAAGCACCCTCATTTGGAGCAGAAAATTACCTTGAGCTGCACTCCACCATTTCATTCTTACCTGCAAGCAGTTCTCCTGTTCCACCTACCCACCTCTCAGACAGTATTTTGGGAAGCACAGGTGCCATTTGCCTTTGAGGATGCAAGCTGTTTATAGTCATAATGCCTCCCAGAATCAGACTGCGCAGGGCTGTCAGCTACATCAAACTACATGTTCTGAGCCAGCTATTTCACCATGGAGGTCTCTTAAAAGCCAACCAACTGCTATGATATCTAAAGGCTTAGTTTAAAACAAAAGTACTATATCACTGCAGCAAAAATTAGAAGACACAGGACTAATTTAACACTAGTGGCTAAAGTTCTCTTCATGACGAGTCTTCCAACTGCTTGGCAGTGCAGCAGGTACTGAAGGCACCGAATGCCCAGCTGGAGTTCAGGCCTAAGGACAATTCCTCTCACCATGGAGGGCACAGTGGGCACACTTGTGACAGCTTTGCACGGAGCACCAGCACACACAGAACCAGAAAGCTCCACCCAACACCACATTTGTCCATTCTGATGTGCTCAAATCACATGAAAAAGCTACAATAATTTAATCACTCAACCGCACCTGACCCATCACATTTCACACATGGGAAATAAGGAACTGCAGCAATGAGAACAAGTTGTAATCTGCAAATAACCAGACAGGCTCAAAGATGGCCAAGGTCACAGCAGCCTGCTCTTGTCTCTTGCTGACCAGAACAAGTTCTGCTATCTATTTACCATCAGCAAGTAATGCTCACGTAGCATACAGGACTGCTCCAAGTCACTTGTTTTCACATCAAACTAGTCTGGACAGTGCAGAACCTGAACATGTTTACTAGAAACATGTCTTGGAACTACAAGCTCCACAAGAATGTGATCTTTAGCTATAGCATGAGTCAGACATGATTCACTGCACTAAGTAACACTGATCCATGACAATTTTAGAGTTTTACATTGCTTGTCCAGATTTAGCTCCTTACTTCAAAATCAGGGTTTTTTTAACAACTACCATCAGAACATGTTGTGATGCAACACATCTGTTACAAAAGCTACACAGCATTGCAAGTTTTAGTTTATCCTATGTTGACACTTCTGCCATATTGCCTTAAAAATACAAACTGTTTCACTGAACAGCCACATCTAAGAAACAATTTCCCATCAGCAGTGTCTATAACCTGTTGTCCAGCACCTGAACACATCACTGGCCCTGGCAAGAGTACCTGCATGGCTCAGACCTGCTGGCATTGCAACATTGCTGAGGTCAGGATAGACCTCTCAGCTCACTGAATCCAGGACTACTTGACACAGATTCTGCATCAAGGACCTCTCACAAACTGGCTGCAACATGACAGATACCAAACCTTCATCCATACAGCTTATGCAGGGACTTTGCATTCCCCTACTCAAACCTTCCCCTTGCAATCCCAGAGCACCATGCTGTCATGCTACAGCTTCTAGGAAAGGCTTCTCTGCTGGTTCAGACATGCCAGCACCACTCCAAATCCGAGCTCCTCCACACGCTCCAAATACCTGTTAAAGCGCTGACTCAAGCCCGCATCCCTCACTGATGTTTCAGCTGAAGCACATTCACACGTCACAAATGTGGTGTCTGAAGCCATACAGCCATGCTCTTTTACTTCCAAAATCCATTTTGCAAGAGGAAACCAGCAACTCCTTCCTTGGAAGGAAAGCTCGCTATTTAGGACCATTTTGCAAAATGCAGTCAACTGTTGACTATTTTTTCAACAAGTAACTAGGTCTTAGTTTCTTCCTCCATTATCTTCAGTAGCCAAGAGGCAGGTAGGTCAGCAGTCCCAACTCTGGCTCCTATGGCATTTCAACCATTGAGTTTTCAGGAAAATTTTTACCTGTCAAACATGAGTACAATATCTGAAATCCAAGGTGGCAGGCCACTGATTGCCCTCAGCATGGACATCTGCATCCCACCACCAGGTACAAACTAAGCAAGACTAAACATACCTAACCAAGCTTTTACCAAAAATTAAAGTCACAAACATGACTGGTGTGGAACCAGTCCATGGTGCCCACACCAGCATGGCCAGACAGCTTCCTCTCAAACACTAGTTTTAATTCACTGTCCACTTGGCTCTTTGCATGATTTCATCTCTCACACTCATCAATCAAGAGCAGCTTCCCAAAATCCATCCTGCAGACCCAGCCACCAGCCCAGAGGCCATAGTAACACAATGAGATCCCAAGCACCTCAACAGCACTTACACAGCTTGAGCTACAACCAATTCCGTACCAGAAGGGAGCCAAAGACCAGTAAGTATGTTCACGTCTGTGGAGACATGGGCTAAGCCTTCAGAAGGGAAAGCCAGATAGGCTCCTTATTGTTTTATTCCCAATTACTGTGACATTTGCATTTGGGGAAAAAAACAGCTGAAGCCTTCCCCATGTTAGATCCCAAAGGGAACAGCAGGTCTGCACCCATCAGAGACCAGCAAATGCTGTGCAGGAACAGCAGTCAACTTCTGTAGGAGGTATAACAAGGCTCTGAGAGACAATGCATTAAAACATGGCCTTTCTGGTGTAAACCAGCATTTATGGTCCCTACATCTGCGTTTCTTCAGTGGGGAGAGCAGTGCCGCAGGATGACCCAATTTATAGCGCACTGAGGTCGCTACCTGGAGACGCAGAGGGAGGGCCGTGGAGCAGGGCTTCCCCCGTGCCCCAGCACCCCCGTTCCACGGGGTAGTTCAGGAGCCCGTCCGTTGCCTGCAATGGCATTAACGTCTAAGGCGGACTGACCGCCAAACGACGGCACATTTATGTTTAATCCCATTAAAAACTGGTCTTGCGTTACCCGGGGAATGGTTTAGACACCAACCACGTCCGATTCACAGTGGGAGAAGTGCCGCCGGCGCCGCGGAGGCCAGGGCAGGCAGAGCCGCAGGGACTCCGCGGGGAGCCGGCGCCGGGGGCACGACACCCCACCAGCACCGCGTCCGCGCCCCGGGGGGCCACGGGGAGACTCCGGCCCGCGGGTGCCCGAAGGAAGGGCGGGGGGGGGGGGTGGGGGGGGGGAAGGCTCGGGCGGTGCCGCTGCAGTCACGTGGCCCCGGGGGCTCCGCCAGCGGTGACGTCACCGGCACGGACCCTCCGCTGCCCCCGAGAGCCCGGATGGAGCGGGGGAGGGCGTGGGGGAGGGGGACCTCGGGCCCGAAGAATTCCAGCCCCCGCCGCCGATGGCGCCCCGCCGGGGCAGGGGAGCGACGGGGAAAAAGCAGCCGCTTCCCACACACCGTGCTCCCCCTCCTCCCCACCCTCTCCCGTTGCCGGTCGGTGCTCACCGCTGAAGACCATGGCGGCCGAAGCGCCCATCACGGCGAAGAAGGAGGCGTACTCGGGGCTGGCGCCGGAGGACATGGCTGCGCGAGCCGGGCCGAGGCGCCGCTAGAGTGGAAGCGCGAGAGGGCGGGGGAAAGGCGGAAAGCTCCGCCGCGGCGCCGGTCCTCGGCGGGCAATGCTCGGCCACAAAATGGCGGAGGCGCGGCGGGAGCGGAGGGAGCCGGGGCGCAGGGCGGGCGGCGGCGGGGCCCGGGGCGCGGAAGCTCCGTCCCGGCAGGAGTGGCGGCGGCGCGCGCGCTGCGCCCTAAATACGGCCTCCGCAGGACAAAATGGCGGCGGCCCGCCCGTCACGTGATCGCACCCACCACCCCCGCCCGACCCGCCCTCGGCGCACACCACGCGCGCGGCAGGGGGGACGCCCGCTCGTACGCTCCTCACTCCTTCTCCCCGCGCCCCGAGCCCGTTCCCGCGGCGCGGCCGCCGGCGAGGTCAGCGGCATCCGAGGTCCTCCGCGCGCTCCCAGGTCGCAGCAGCAGCGGCGGCGGCGCTTGGCTGCGCTGGCAGCCCGGCTCTGATGCCCTTCCCTCGTTCCCCCCTCCGCGCCGCCTGGTTGAGCCCGTCCTGTCCGGCGGCCGCGGTCCGCTGAGCGTGATTCAGCTCTCATTAGCATAAGGGGCGTGTCCCGTAACGGCCCCGCCCGCGTGGCGGCGGCCTTGCCTGGGGCCGGTGATGTTCGTGTCGTGTCCGCGTGGCTCGAGCCCCTGTCCTGTCCGTGTGTCCTGTCCCCCTGTCCCGTCCCTGTGTTGTGTCCCTGCAGTACCACCCGGGCAGTGTCCCCATTACCTGACCGCAGGACGCGGCTTCTGCCGCGTATCCCCGTGTCCGTGTACCGTGTTCCAGTGCTGCATCCCCCATGATGCATCCCATTGCCGTGTGGCGTGTTCCCCGTGCCATATCCTGTGTCCCACGTGCCGTGACCCTGGTGCCATGTTCTCTGCAGCACATCCTGTGTGCCATGTGCCACCGGCCCTGTGCCTTCCCTGCACGCTGTGCCCCCTTCCCTGTCAGGCCCTGTCGCCTAAGCTGTGGTGACCTGTTGTGAGCTTCCCACGAGGCATCAGCTGTGCCTATGGGGCCTTGGTGGCTTGGGGTCCCCTCTAGGGCCTTCCAGCCCCTGCACTCCACATCCACCGAGGGTCCAGTACCAGTAACATCTGCTGAGTTCTACTCCCATCCCATCCATCGGTCCTGCTCCCTTGGATGTGACAACCAGCCCCGGGCCGGAGGCAAGTGGGTGTGCTGGGTCTGAACCATGGTATCATCCCTCCAGAGGCTCTGCCACCTGCTCTCTCCTGCAGGCACTCCCCTGAGCCAACCCCATCCCAAAACATCCCAGAGGGATGCTTCTACAGCCCATTCTGGAAAGGTGATTCATGCCATTCTGTTACCCAGGATTTTGGGGGTCATTAACAGTTCCTGCTGCCACAAATCTGGCTGAGCTTTCCATGTCCCAAAACACCTTAATTACTCAAGGGCCACCTGCCTTTTCCCCCGTGTTGCCACTTTTCTGGCCACCTCAGCCTTGTTAGAGCCCACAGGGAAGCTGAGGACAGGATTTACTTCGGCAAATTCCTTGCTGATTCTTGAGCACAA
The DNA here is from genome assembly GCF_024509145.1 of Vidua macroura. NCBI lineage: Eukaryota > Metazoa > Chordata > Aves > Passeriformes > Viduidae > Vidua > Vidua macroura. The sequence goes on from NC_071586.1 coordinate 774,601, forward strand.
AGGGCCCTGGCACTTCAGTGGGCAGAGGTGGCTGGTATGTGCTGGGGACTGACAGCAGGGCATGCTGGTTCTGAAAGGGAGACTGTCTTGTGGCAGACTGTCACCAGGTCTTCACGGGGACATCCAGCACATGGCCCATGGCAGAGGCTGTCTGGAGGCACAGAGAGGAGCAGTGGGCTGGGGATCAGAGCACAGAGGTGGACCCTGTCCTGAGCCCTGGCAGAGGTGGGTGCAGGGGCTGTACGTCCCATGTGTGGAGCACACTGCCACTGTCACCACCACCACTGCCACCACCACTGCCACCAGCATCCCCACCGCCGCCATCATAACTGCCACCAACACCACAATGATCATCACTGCCACCAGCAGCACCACTGCCCCCATTGCTGCTTTTCCACCCTGGGACATGTTCCTTTTCAGTGTGGTCATCATTGTCATCGCCCTGTGGTGGTGACTATCACTCCTAGCAGTGTTTCCAGCAGCTCAGAACCTTTCACTATCACAGGGCAATCCCTGCCTCCAGGGTCCAGAGCAATTGGTCACTGAGTGAATTTCTCACCCCTCAGGCCACTGGCAGCATCAGCAGTTTGTTCACCAGAATTGGGCTGGTGAGGGGAGATGGGGCCTGGCCCGTGGTGCCTCATCCCACCCTGGTGCTCAGGTCTGTGCCCTCCTGGTGCTCACCTGGGCTGGGTCTGGCCGTGCTGCCACCAGCCCTCACCTGGAGTGGGCATCTCTCCCAACACTGTGCCCGGCCTGGATGCAGTGAGGGGACCTCGCAAGGTGCGGAGCCCAGGCAGAGAGTGACATGAGCATCCTGGCTGGCAGCAATGAGCCCGGATATCTGCTCCATGGAATTTATCCGTGGGTGATGGGTGCTGTTGTGTTGTTGGGAAAGAGCTTCAAAGCCCCAAGGACACCAACAGACTGGAGCAACAGCAGCAGCAATATTTGGAGCAGGGATCCAGGACCCAGGGTGGATTTTAAGGGCCCCTAAAGGATGCTCTTCCCCCTGTGTCTGCATCCGCTCTCTCCCTGTGCCTGTCCCGGGTCCCAGCGGGCAGCCCTGGCCGCATACACCGCGGTGCTGCCGTCTCCTCCTCTGTGCCAGCTCCGCGCCAGCCGCAGCCCGGCCCTGCTGCCCCTCCTGGCTGGCGGCTGCCCGCAGACCATCCGGCCCCATCCCCGCTCGTCGCTCCATCTGCCGGCCAGTGGCCATCACGGAGAACAAAGAGCCCCCTGTAGCTGTGAGCTCACGAGTTGCGGCGGTGGTGACGCCTTGGGGATGCCGTGTCTCCGGAGAGGCTGAGCCGCGAGGGCCGAGCGTCCCTCCTTCCACCTTTGGAACTGCGGGATGCCGGGAGTCTCCTTTCCCCTGCAATGTGGTCCAGCACCTTGAGCCAAGCCCTCTTCTCCTTCCTTCTCCTCCTCCCACGCTCTTCATTTGGGACTCACTCAATGTCTCTGGGTCTCAGTTCTCCAGCACTAAAGGTCCAATAAATTGTTTGGGTTTCACCTGAAATTGCTGATTCACAGCAAGGATATTTTTTTTAAGCTCTTGGCAACAAAATTTCCTTTCAAAACATTGCATTTTACATTTTCCCTGCGGCATGTATTTATTCAGCCTCCTCCTACCCAGGTGGAGGTCACGGTGGAGTCAGTGTGGTTCCCCCTGCACATCCCGGTGCCAACACTCTTAAGGGTTTGCACAGAGGGAAGGTCTGGGTGCTGGAAACCTCAACCTCCTTTCACCCACTGGGACTGGCCAGCCCTCCTCACTCTCTCCTGACCAGGCCAATGGAGGGACCGTGTGCCAAGCATCCTCCTGAGATGCCTGTGAAGCCACACTGGTGGCCCAGATGTGTCTGTGATCGGTGGAGTGAGTGGACACAAGGATGCGCAAAGCCCACACGGGCCAGAGGAGGGGAAGGACTAATTGGTCCTAGTGACAACAGCACAAGTGACTTCGCTGGGCTCCCTGCCATGCCTGGTGCGCTGCAGCAGGTACCTAAGAGTAACTGAAGTCCTTCCCACAACAGTGCTGTTTGAAAGCACCATGCATTCCCACCACCGGCAGCACTGCTGCTGCAGCTGCGCCAGCAGGCCCAGGAGCGGTGGCATCCTTGGCTGGGGGCTCTCAGTCAAACCTGGCTCTGTCCTGGCCCCATGGCTGCTGTATGCAGCCAGCCCTCCCCAGGATGTCACTGCCCCCCTGCCAGCCCTCAGCGGGGACACCGAGGCTCTCATGCCAGTTCTGCTTCTGCCTTGTGGAGATGCAGGGGTATTTCTTCCTCAGGGAAAAGGCAACAGAAGGAGGAACAAAATTCAATGCAAACTGGGAGGTGAACACAACATCAGAGGCAAAGGGCCAGAGCCTGGATGCAGAACAACCCGAATCAATTCGTGTTCCCACAGCAACCAGCACTCACCCCCTCGCCCCGGCACCAGGTGCTCGCCAGGCTGGCACCAATGTGCCCATGATCGCCAGGGGGATGTGAGGGTGACATCTCCAGTGCTGCCTTTTCCTTTTGAGATGGATTCACCACACGGCATGGCATGGCACCACACCAAACCAAACCCAGCCTAAGAGGAATTTTGGGTTGCCTGTTCCCATGCCAAGGAAGGAGCAGAGGGATGAAGTGGGCTTTCCAGCAGGTGCAGGCGAGAGGTGCCACCACCTTTTGAGAGATATTTTCTGAGTGGCCTCATGGCAGATGACTCTCCTGCTGCCCTGGGCCTTGTCTGTGCATGGACCAAATACCCTGGAGAGCAATTTCAGAGGGCTCCAGCTTCTGTCAGCTGCTTCCAGTGAGCAGGTGCTGGACTCTGTCTGCTCCATGCTACATGTGGGACTCCAGGGCTGCTGACCTGCCCTGACCCAACTGGTTTTTGGCAAGTTAGAGAGTTGTTTGCCAGGGGATCTATTTCTAAAAGCCATGGCAACACTGGTGTTTTTGCCCATGACATAAAGCACGGTGGAAGGCATCTGTGAAGCCAGCTGGGAGCACCCTGCCCCTGCAGGACAGGTCTGGGTACAGAGATGCCAGCATGGAATTTCATTGTTGCAGGACAGGCAGGGAATGCTCTGACCCCCTGGGTACCAAGAGGGAATTTGTGTTAAGGTATTAAAAATGCAGCTCAGCTCAGGACAAGCCCAGGTGGGATTTCAGTCTGGAGGTCTGATAGACTCAGTGGAGCTGAACTGGTGCTGGGATTGGGAATGAGAAATGCAGGTCTGGCAGCGGATGCATTGCTCTCAGCCTCAGCAGCAAGTGCTGGCCAGCCATGGAGCAAACCCTGTGGAGCATTTTCTCATTCAATGTCTCCTGCAGTGTATAACCAAAATCACAGGGCAGGAGTCACGGCCTTGGGGGCCATCCCCCGGCTCCTCCTCCCTCCCTGTGTCAGGACTTTGGGCCATTTGCAAAAGGGGTTTCTCTTGCTCCATTTGGGTCTTAATTAACTGATGCCCACCCTGAGCTATTAACTCTTACCTGGGATTTCCCTGCTGCTGGACTTCCCGATGAGGCAATCAGGACCCTCTGATCCTATCCTATCCTATCCTATCCTATCCTATCCTATCCTATCCTATCCTATCCTATCCTATCCTATCCATCCCCATTTATCCTGATCTAATCTCTTTCCCTTCTCATCTCTCTGTCCAGGACTTTCCTATCCTATGTAAACTCTCTGATCTTCCTCTTTTCCATACCATGCTTCTGTGTGAATGCAGCTGGGAAAATATCCATGTTCCTACAGTTTTTTCAGTTCCTGGGAATGGTGTGGAGAGAAGCTGGTTTTTTTCTGCCATTCTTTTCCTGAAATGCCCTATCCAGGACTGCACACTGTGTGAGGCTGGTCTTTATCCTTCCTTCCACAGGGCATCCATGCTGGCTCCCAGCACTCAGCTGGCACTGGGCATCAGCCAGGGCTTCTCATGAGGAGGTTCTGTCCGTGGTTTGAAAATAGCATTTATTTGCTCTGGGTTACCATAGTTACTGGTGGAAGTCATGTGGCTCCTGCTGTTGGGTTGGGAGATTCTCTCCATTGTGGCATCACTGTCTGGTTCCACCTTCACCCATGGAAAAGGCAGGAATTTCTTGGGCACTGGGTGGGCTCTGCATGGGATGCTCCCTTCCCCCTGGCACCTTTCAGCAACCCACTGGCTGCATGTGCAGTGCTGTTGTGGATTTTTAGTCCCCACTCCCAGGGTTTGTATTTCTAGGAGGAGCCAATGTGGTTTTCCCAGCACAGAGCCTGTCCCTACACTGCATCTCAGAGCTCTTGGAAGCAGACACTGAGAGCCAGCACACCAACCTTCCCACCATACCCTACCCCTGGTTTTTGGGAAGCTGGTTTGCAAATGGGGGCCTGGAACAACTGACATATCCTGGACAGGCAATTTTGGAGGCATGATGCTTCGTGAGATGGGCATGCAGTGTGGGAGGGACGCTTGGTGGCTGGGAGCCACATGTGGGCTGTGCTCCAGGGCTCCCTGCAGAGACACTCAGAGAAGTACAAACCCAGTGCTCGGGTTAGCCTGGCACTGGAGCCTTCCAGCCATGGGTTTTTCCTGCCAGAGGCTGGTGAGTGCAGGCAGTATTTGTTATCTTCCCACAGCCATGGCAGACATCACCCCACAGAGAGAGCCTGGAGCCAGCCTGGGATGCCACTGGGACTTTCCTGCCTGTGGATATTCTCCTGCTGCCCTGGTGTCACTGAAACTGTGGGAAAAACAAAAACCCTCCAACAACATTTCAATGTTAGAGAGTCAAGGTATTATTTTATTATCTGACCAGGATGTACCACAGAAATCATCTAATCCACACATAGCCTGGGTGTGCAGAGAGAATCATTCCATGACACATGCTTTTACAAGATTTTCCCCAAACCTTATACAGTCAAAACCCATAGAGATGCACTGTTTCAAAGTTCATTGGTCTACAGTTGAGTAACCCCCAGCATTCGGTTTCCCATTGGATCTGAATCTCCCCAGCTCCGATGTTAATTAGATCTTCATTCTTCAATTTTTTATGAGTCCCTTCTGGAGGAGATGTCTCCAACTCTGCCAGAGGCAGAGTCTGGGGCAGATGTTGGTAGATGGCCGCTGAGGTTCTGTTGGTGTTCTGTTGGTGGCCTTTTATCTTTCTGGGTATCTATGGGCTGCTCCCAGTCTATTGGTACGTTAAGTGTGTTAGGAAAATTAATCCACAAACATCAGAGGTTTATGTCCAAAAAGGAGACAGAGGAGTCCTTTTGCTTTATTTGAATAAAGGGAGAGGCCATGGGGCATTCCCCTGGGGTCTCTCCAATTTTTGGAGGATGCAGCCTCCTCTTTTATCCCAATTTCCTGGCCGCATTTCCCTTCTCTCTTCCCCATTGCCTGAGGTACTTGAGAGGTACAGACTTCCCAGAACACCTGATACCAGAGATTTCCCTCTAATGTATAACCGTCCCTTTTAATTTTTAATTCTTATGGAATTTAGGGTTTTTCTTCATTGTTTCTTTCATCTTTCAACGTCTAATTTTATTTAGCAGCAAACCTAAAGCTTATTTGTAAAAGCAAATATCTTTTTCCATTTGTCCATCAGTGGAATCCTTCCCATTGTTTCTTTTATCTCTCAATGCTAGTTTTATCTACCAGCAGACCCACAGCTTGTTTGTAAAGACAAATCTGCCATTCCTCTCAAGTCCATCAGGCCTCACCTAGAGAAACAATGTCCTGGAAAGAAAGCTTCAGTTCCCTTTCCCGGGGCAAAGGTGAACAAACCTGGCTAAAGTTATATAAAATATTTTTTAAACTGGTATGTTTTCCAACACTGGGAGCTGCCCTGGGGACACAGGGAGAGAAGGGACAGGATGTGGCAGGACAAGTCCAGACCCAGGGTGCCACAATATTTTTGAGGATGGAGCTGCTGGCAGGTGCTTAGAATAGGCAGCCACAGGGCACCAAGGAAGGGAAAGGATGATTTTGGGTCATTACACTCAGTTTTGGGGGGAAAATTCGGGTTGGTGAGGGCAGAAACTTTCTGCTGCCCGGGTGGGAGCTTCTTCAGAACCATGTGCTGCACTGCTCCCAATGTGTCCTTTGTCACTGAGCTGGGACAGTGCCATGGCTCTGCCCCCACAACCTGCTTCTTCTCCGTGCTGCCAGCTCTCTCTTGGCCCGTGGCCCTGGCAGGTAGGGAGGGAGATAAACATTGGCTGGCTGGCAGAACAGCACCTTCCTGCAGAGCTGCTGAGCACGAGGTGCTGAAGAACCGCTGCTGTGAGATGCACCAGGGCAGGAGTCTCTTCTCCCCTCCCTGCCTCCCTCCCTGCCTCCCTCCCTGCCTGGCTCAGCACATATCAGAGTCCTCATTACCAAACAGCAAATTAAATCCAATCCCTCTGGCACTTCCCAGGTATTCCTACACAGCTGCTGTGCTTGTGCTCCTCCTGCTTTGGCTCCTGCACTCTGACAGAGCATCACCTCTGGCATGCTGCCATGCCGTGCCTGCCAGCCTCTCCTCCTATGGACCCCTCAAGTGCTAGAGATGAGACTGAGAGGGTGCTGGTGCCAGTGGCTGCTGTCTGGGAGCCCCTGAAGCTCCTGTCCTCTGCAGTTCACGGATGCAGTGTTACCCCCACCTCCCACTCTCCTCCTGCACACATTCTCTTTTGGGCATGACTAATACACTTAGAGAAGGATATTTTTGACTGGGTAAAGAAATTTGCCAAAACAGGGTCAGATTCTGCAGATGTATTTCTGGGTGTGGGTGCTGGCAGTGCCCCAGTCTCATTCTGCCTGGTCAGGGGGACCACGGGAGCTGTGCTTTGACCCCTGGCAGCCCCCGTTAGTTCACAGTGGGCCAGGACATTCCACGGCCTTACCTCCTCCCTGCCCCACTATCGAACAAACGATGTGGCAGCCGGTGCCTTCCCTGGCCATGTCCCTGCTGCCCGGGACCACTCAACCTAAAATGTTGTGGATGAGCCAACTTAACCAACACTCTGTTATCACTTTGTTTGAGGAAAGACAAACTGAAAGGCAGAAGGAATCTGTTTCCTTTGTTACGGTTATTCCTCTCTCAGGGTGTTGTTTCCTTGCTCGGTTTGCCGGGGAAAATCGAGCCCTGGCTGGCCCTGGAGCTGCTGCCGAGCAAAAAGGCACGAGACCTTTTTATTTTAAGAGTAATTTTTATGTTTCCTGGGTTTGGCATCTCCCTTGCGGGTAGTTCCTCTCCTCCAACCCCCTCTGTGAAACATCCTGCCAGTGGCGAGAGGACAGTTGCTGAATCATGGGGACGAGGTGACATCTGCTTGTATGAGCCCCACCCGGGGCAGGTAGCCTGCTGTACCCACTGGCAGCTGCGGGGACCAGCGCCTGTTTTCCAGAAGCACGGGCACCTCCTCTGGAATGAGCAAGTTGGGAAGGCTCAAGACTACCAGAAAGCAGAAAAAGCTGCAGCAGCAAGAGGGAGTTTCTGTTCCTCTTGGGTTGGAAGAAATGCTCGCCCAAACCCAAAATTCATATCCTGAGAGCGGGTACGCTGGTCTGAGCTCTCGGGGTCTGCCCTGTCTCTGGCTTCACGTACTGCCTTCTCTTCTAAGCCTCTGGAGACCAAAGTGCTGGTGCCTGCAGCCAGGGACATACCCAGCTCCAGGAGACAGAGACAGTATTTTAGAGCTGCCTTGGCAGGATGGAGAAGAAAAAAACCACAGATTTTACCACCAGCCCAGCCCCAGGGCTGGGATTTGTCACACTGCAAAGGGGACTGAGCCCTGAATGTCTCTGGCTGCTGCAGCCAGGAAAAGTGGAGGCTGGATGCATTGTGGGACCGCAGCCTGGGGCTGTTTCACCTCTCTCCTGTGTGCCAGAGGTTGATTGGGATTTCCCCTACCCACGCTCATCAACGACCATGGGTGTGGCATCCAACACCTCCTTTGAAGGAAGCTCCATCATGTCTAGTCAAAGATGGCCTTATTCAGACCTGTCCTAGAAAAGAGAACACACCACAGGGAAATTCAGAGATCCCCAAAGGCTCCAGTTCAGGTTCTCAGTAGAGTGGGGGCAGCTGGTTACCTGTAGGTTCCTGCTGGCCACTTACACTTGTGTCATAGGTGCATCCCAGGCCTCAGCCTGTGACCACCACTGCTGGCAGGAGATGTGCTGCCCTTGGGGCTGAAATACCCAAGAAATATGATATTTGGTAGGAGAAATTACTGGGTGCCATGGACCTGCTCACCTCAATGCCACCAAAGCAAAAGATCTGGATAATGACCCCAGGGCTTCCAAAGCCCAGTCCTCTGTTTTCTAGTGCTTTTTAGGCTGCCCATCTATCATGAAATTGTTTAGGTTGGAAAAGACAGCCAAGATCCTTGAATTCAGACATTACCCTAGCTCGACCAAGGCCACCACTAAACCATGTCCCCAAATATTCTAAGCCTACTTGCTCCTGAATGCTTTCAGGAACAGTGATTCCATGACTACCTGGGCAGCCTGTGCCAGTGCCAAACCACCCTTTCCATGGAGAAATTTTCCCTAATACCCAATCTGAACCTCCCCTAGCACAACTTAAGGCCGTTCCCTCTCCTGTCCCTGTTCCCTGGGAGCAGAGCCTGACCTCCCCCGGCTGTCCCCTCCTCTCAGGGAGTTGTGCAGAGCCACGAGGTCCCCCCTGAGCCTCCTTTTCTCCAGGCTGAGCCCCTTCCCAGCTCCCTCAGCCCCTCCTGGTGCTCCAGCCCCTTCCCAGCTTTGTTCCCTTCCCTGGACATGCCCCAGCCCCTCCGTGTCTGTCTTGTCGTGAGGATCTCAGAACTGACCCCAGGACTGGAGGTGCCTCAGCAGTGCCCAGCACAGGGGACAGTCACTGCCCTGGGCCTGTGGCCACACCACAGGTGGTACAGGCCAGGTGTCACTGGCCACTGTTGACCACAGGCAGCTGTCACAGGCTCTGCAGGCACTGCTTACTGCAGAGACAGCTTCAGTTTGGGCTCCTTGCTGGGACAGATTAGTGGCTGCACTAATCACTGAGTTTTGGAGATGACATAGCCAAGATGGCAAAGTTCAGTGGCTGCAGATGAAAAGGGCAAGAGCGTTTGCAGATGACAAAAGATCATACAGGAATGTTGGCTCAGAAAAGGGGAAGAGAGAGAGGACATTCAGTGGAAAGATGTGGGGGATATATGAAAACAATTGGTTCCTCTTTCTACCATATCCCCTAAGTACAGCACAGAAATTAAAGGGCAGCATATGTTGAACAGATTAAAAGAAGTTGATTTTATATATTTTATTTTTTAGTTGAGAAAGTTCAGGCATTGTTCAGAAAGCCAGAGGTAAGGACAGACATGGCACGAAGCCCAGGGAACAATAAAAGTGACAATCAAGCACTGTGTTTTCCAGCACTGCTTCAGGGGTTTAAAAAAACAAGAGGTTTTACAGTGGGCATAAAAACCAGCTTTGTGACTCCTTTTGGGAAAGGGAGAAACACCAGCCCTGATGGAAACTGGAGACAACTGGGATGAGTGCAGCCCCATGATGTCCTCACAGCCTGGTCCTGCACTGGATTCTCTCCTTCCAAACACTCTCCTCTCCCTGGAGTGAGTAAGCAGCTGGACACCCTTGGTGTATGCTGGGAAAGGGAGGACACCTCCCTTCAACTCAGGGGGACTGTGTTTAGATTGCAGCCCCATATCTAAGATCAGGACAGGGAGCCTCCACCCAGCCAAACATTTCAACCAAATCTCGGTTTGATCCCTCTTCCATCTTCCCTCCAGGATACACAAGGCTCTGTCCTCACCCATCCCTCACACACAGCTGGCTCCAGGCTGACTGAGCCCAGAGGCGAGGGATGGCCTGCACAGTCCCAGGCCTTTTCAAGGAACAGCCGTTTCTTCCACACAGAGATTTTTTCCCATCAGCTGACACAGTCAGGATCACAAGGGGAAGCTGAGCTCAGGAATAGTTCGTTATTTCAGAATACATATGTATTCACATTCAGCCTGTACATGTGTATTAGTAATATCTGCTGAGGCACTGGCTCACCCCAGCTACTACTTGTTCCTTGGGCACTTCTCATCCTTGTGGTCCAGCCCTCCCTCCCCATTTCCATGCTTGAAGGAAAACTTCCAAGTGCTGCAGCAGCCCTTGGATGGGAATCTCTGCGTCTCACTGGGAGCTGCAGGCTCAGAGCTGCAGGCTGGGGCTGCTGGGTGGGAGGTGGCAGCTCGATGTGCTGGATCTCACCAGGCAGCCCTGGGGATGGCACAGCCTGCAGGAAGGGCAGTAGGGAACATTTGGGATTGGGATATAGGGATTCTTGGCCCCCAAGGGCTTTCATGACAGATCCATCGTGGTTGTTTTGGCGATGGTGAGGGACCAGCAGTAGGGAGGATGGGCTCAGGACAAGGTCCTTTGGAGAGCACCAGGGTTGTTTGGGGCCAGGGCAGGGCTGCTCCACAGGGGACAGTAGCTGGCTTCAGGCATCAAGTGGGACCTGTTGGATAATCCCCATTGCTGCAGCCTTGGGAAAAGGGAGACTCTGATCCCATGCATAAGGAGGAACAGAGCTGGTCCCACAGCCTTGGTGTGACCGGGGGAACTGGCATTGCTGTGGCAGTGCCTAGGGCCACAAGAGCTCACTGTTGGACATGGCTGCTCCCGCCCAGAGCAGTGTGTTCCTGCACAAAACTGCTGAGAAATTCAAAACTTCCCCGTTTTCCCCTCTTCCATGTGCTTCCAGTGCAGCTCTCCTGCCTGGAGGGGTATATTCATCATATGCCTTTCATGATTCCTGGCAAGTGGCTTTTCACACAGATTCACATCCCTGGATTTCACATCACTGCCCTTCTGAAAACCTCCCAGGTGGAGGCACACAGAACCTGGGAAGGATGAGGACCTTGAGCAGCCATCTCCCAGGCTTTTGTAACCTCTACAAGTTCGCCTCTTCATTAGGGTGCAGATTAAATATTAAACTCCTAAAAACATCCCCTGCCTGAGAAAACCAGCATAAAGGCAGTGCTGGAGCTTACTGGAATGTACCCTTGTTGCGTGTACAAGGAAACACAGATCCAGCGTCGGCAAGCAGTCTCCGGCTGCCTGAGGGATGGACCAAGGCAAAGGTCCTGAGCAAAGCAGGCCAAAAGCTTCTGCCTGGTGTGTGTTTGTGTGGGTTTATGGGACAAGAGCCTGCCCTTCCTCCTTTGGGCAGCTCTGGACCCTCTTCTCTGCAAACAGCTCTCAGGACAGCCCAGGAGCTGTGACTGGATCTGACCCAGCTGGAGGTTGCTCTGACCCAGGGAATAGGCTGGAGCAAACATCTGCTCCCACCAACCAGAGGAGTAGCACATTTCCCTCCTAAATACGGGCTAGAAACGCTCCCCAAGAGACTGATCTGAGCTGGAGGCGTCTCCAACACTGTCAGAGGGTTGAGCACAAGGCAGGCAGCTGGTCTGGAGAGGTGCTCCCACACTTCCTCTGAAAGACCTAACTTACCCCTGCCTCTACCCCAAGCCTCTGTCTGAAGAATAAGATTTCCTCAGTGAGCCAGTTATTCCTCCTGTGGTTTCCACTTCTGCAATTTCAAAAATCTGTTCATGAGTCTGTTATTGCTCATTAGGGAAGAAAGCCATCCTGAGGAGACCCATACCCTGAGGAATTCTGGGAGCTATGGCTCTGCAGTCCTTAAGTTGAACTCAGCTGAACTGCTGAGTTCAGTTTCCTAGCTGGAGTCAACCTTGGGGCACAACCCTTGGTGGGCTGCAAGGAAAGCCATGACTCTGGGAAATACTTCACCCCACAAGAGCACAGTATCCTGCGGGAGCTGTGGCTGGTGTTCTGGAGTGCAAGAAAAGCCTAATGAACTTGAGATAAAGGTTATGGCTGTTCGTTAGGCAGATCCTTACAGAAGCATCCACAAGTATTTCTGTGAGCTGTGGATCTCCTGAAATCCATTTTCCTCTGGCTTTGTCTAAAGGGTAGGTAACTGGGGGCGGGATTCTGCTCCCCAGCAGGGCTCCAGCCCCACCACAGCCCTTCCCTGTGGGAAGCAGTGCTGGAGTTCACTGTCTGGTTCTGTGAAACAGGCAGCCAAACCTGGGGAAATTCAGATCTCTGAGACATTGCTGTCTCTTTCCCCAATAACTTGGTTTGAATGGGGCCATGAGGAAGTCTTGCAGCATTTTTGCTGCGGAGGCAGCAAGGAAGCTGAGTTCCACTGTTGCATGTGCCCAAGGGTTATCCCATTGTCCAGCGGAGGGGCGTGGGTGGCTGCGGTGTGCTGCAGTACAGAGACACAGCTGCTTGTGGCAATGCCCTGGGGGTGCCAAGGACTGATGCAGATGTACCCCTTGTGCCAGCTGGCTGCCAGAACCCAGACTGTAGGGCATCACAGCTCAGCAGGAGCTGTACAGTCACTGGCTTTGTGCTGCTGGAGCTGGCAGGGCTATCCTCAGGCAGGTGTGATTTGCCATGCAGGAAGTCCATGGATAAGATACTGGCCTAGATGTACACCTAGACCCAGCTCACCAGTGAGAGTTGGTAGAGTTTCAGCCCTAAATCTCCCTTGAACAAAACTGGACAAGTTGTTGCTCTGCAGGTCTCACAGTGAGCAGCCAGCCTTGTTTGAGTTGTGGTATTTCTTGGGCTCCAATTCAGAGCACCATCAAGCTGAGTGTGCCAAGCATGGCGTACTCAGACCCCTGCAGGAGGTAAGGATGCAAAAGGAAAAAAAAATGTTTTAGTAGAGGGATTGGCTCCCTGCGGCACAGCCAAGATCTTCAGAGAGTGAGGAAGCAAAAGTGGGTCTTTGCATAAACCCGGAGAAGTTAAAGGAGGAGGATTTCAGCATGAAGAGGATGTTTAAGGAAGAGGAACAGACTGTGCCCCAGCCACTGCCAGTGGGAGAGTTCTGGCTGCAGCCAGCTGGGCTGCTGAGCTGGTGCAGCCAATGATGGTGCTGCTCTGGAATGCTTATGGATCAAAAATGTGTACTCCCAGTCATTTATGGGACACAGGATCCAGCATCACGCAGGCTGGGAGGATGAGCTACTGATCACTGGCTTGCTGGGCTTGCAGTTTTCCCCGTGGGATTCCAGACCTGCCTCCTTCATCTCATGGCTGAGGGATTAAGCAGGACGAGTCCAGTCAGAAATCCTTCAGTCAATGACATGTGGAGGGCACAGCCATAATTCTGGAGGACATTGAACCATGGAAAGGAAGGTGACTCAACATGAGGCCATGGACTGAAGCTGTGTCAGCAATGGGAGGCACATCCCCGGGTTCAGGACAGTGCCAACAGTCCTGGTGCCTTATCTACCCTTGCCCAGCAGCAGCCATCTGCAGGTTTGCAAAGCAGCAACAAACACGCTCCACTTTTCCCCAGCTGAAGTCTGTACCCAGCTCCACCCAAAAGCTGTTTGTAGGGTCTGAAATCAGTCAGCAGCAGCCTATATCACCAGGCTACAGACAAGGAGTGGAGCCACGACCTTCCCAGAGGTTCAGGCACAGGTTCTGCAGCCCAAAGCAGTGCTTGGGAAGGACAACAGCAGGGCAGAGCTGGAAACACCCAGTGAGGGGCTTGAAAATGCAGAAAACCCTATAATTTGCTGCTACAGGCAATGTTGTGCCACAGCTTGTTATAAAACATCTCTCAAGGAAGCAAGTGTCTCTGAGACATTTACACAAAAGCCTGTACAGAAATTCCAGAAAAAAAAAAAGCACAACTGGCAAACATCAGGCTCTTCTCACACTGCAGCAGCACAGCAAGACACAGCACAGCCTTCCTTTTCCAGTTCAGGCTCCTGTAGCTGCTACCAACCCTGAGACATCATCCAGGACCTTCCCACCACCGTGCTTTCTAGGCAGGACACCAAGCTTATGCTGCCTGATGCAATCAAGCAAATTCCCTCTCAGGTCTCAGTCACTGGGTTTACAGCAGCTGCAAGGTCCCAAAACAGCTGCCTGCACTGCTCAGCTCCTTACTATCCCTCACATCTTCCTGCTACTAAGCACCTTCATTATTAAGTTTACAGACTTCAAGGGAGTTGTAAAATTCTGATTTATGGTATTTAAGACTCAGGTCACCTTTGGAAACCATGGGAAGAAAGCCCTCTTAGATTGCAAGGATAGATTTACTGGCGATGGAGGCACAGGATCAGGCTGAGAGGAACCTCTAGTGGCCACAGGCTTCCTGTGCAGCAAACCTCCTGGTAGTGCAGAGCTGGCTGGAGAATTAATCATCTGGGAACTGTTTCTGCCAGCTCAGCAATCCCTTTTCCACACTGCATTGCCTTAACACACAGCTCTGCTCTTGGAAATGTACAGTAGCATAAGGTGGCCAGATTTGTGTATGAGGTGGATATAGAGGAGTGGGACTATTTTGAGGGGAAATACCCAAATCCCTTTGGCCTGACAGCAGTTTGTTTAAACCCCCAAATTTTGTGGAATTCTACTTTTTTAATTTACGTCCTTGGTCACTGCAGGGTCTGATTGCAACTTACAGGTGCTGGTGGCCAAAAGACACCCCTAACCTCCACTTTCAACTGGGGCTGGGCTGGGGCAAACCATGCTCCCTGGCCCTGCAAAGGGAAGAAGGCTTATGTCAGAATTCGCTCTCTAGAGACTTCAGAATCAGTTTGACACCTGATCTCAAGGGAAGACTTGTGAGATCTGAAATGATCAGGAACCATGTAACCACCTCACTGCAGTGAGAGCTCTGTCAGAGAACACATGCTCCAGGGTTTCTCTCAGTTTCAGGGTGCCTTTTGCTATGAGCCCTACAGGAAGGAAAAGACAAGAATAAAGGACAAAGCCAGCAGCCTCCACAGTCAAATACTTTTAATACCCAAGATTCTGCACAGCGACAAAACCATCATTGATGTAGGGCAGTGATTCCAAGATAGGGTAGAAAACCAACGCAGCAGCACATCACCACTCATCTGAAGAAAACATCACCCCAAATAGTACTCACATTCATTCTGACTATGAATAGTCTGAAATCCATGACAGAGAGCTGCAAAACAGCCAGGTGCCCACGCCTTGACTGTACCCAACAGCCTGACTCGGTGCCACTGGCAAGAGCCGAGCTCTCGCAGTGCCACAGTTGTGGGTCAGCTCCTGACTGTGGCATCAGTGTCCCCATGGGGAGAGGAGATCATGCTCCACCAAAAATGAGGATGAATTTCTAAAGACAAAGGTACACAATTTCAATACACACACATGAAGAGCAGTTCATGGATCTGCACATGTCACACCTTGTGGCTCACCACAGATCTCTATTGGCATGGTTTAACTCTTCAAAGAACAGTACTGGCCCTCATTCAATTTTGACTTCAGATATGTCATCAGAGAGGAAATGAGAATTTTCCCCTTCCCTTTGTTGCTTTGCCCCCATTAACAGGAGGTTGATTAATGTGCTTCATCAGAAAAAGGAGTGTGCCAAAGTGCAGGAGCTGCAGGAAGGACAGCTCAGGTGCAGTGAAGTCTGTCCAGCCTGGCTGCAGCTGGATACAGTTCCCATGGCCTGCAAACAGTTTGGTTGCCATTTACAGTGAAGTCAGGTTTCTGATGTCAGGAGTTTCTAATGTTTTCTGCCTTCAAGGAATATCACAAAGCAAAAAGCAGCTTTTCAGGAAAGCACAGATGCTCTCACAGAACTGTGGTGACCAATGCCCAGACCACAGCTCCCAGCCCAAGCCCATCCCGTAACTCCAGCACTCTTAGTGCTGCCAGCAGGATCACAAACAGGGATTACAGCCTACTTCAAACAGGTGTTCAGAGCTGCAAGTAACAACCGACTAAAGCACTTGATGGCGGGAGTACTTGAGATAACTCCACTTTCTGATAAGGTGTCCATTGTAGTCATTGTCTTCAAAACCAGCCTGTGGCCTCAAGAGTTTTGCATGAAACAAAGGGTTTGAACTTACACATACAGTTGGTCAGTAACAACCATTAACTGCATAGAAAATGCCTCTCTGCTACTGGAAAGATAACCAAGTCAAAACGCCGTTCTTCTAAGGTGTCTCACAACCACAACAGGAATGATGAATGAGGACTTGCACATGACAAGGAATATCCATTTTTACTGAACACAAGGATTGTGTTGCTGCAGCACTGTAGAACTGCTCTCCCTGGATTACTGCAGCTTCTTGCTCATCCAGGCTATTCCAGGTCGAACCACACAGACCGTGGCTGTGTGAACCACACAGGGTGGCTGTGGCAGGGCAGTACTTCATCAAGCCAAACCAGTCCCATGCCTGACATCCAGTACTGCTCCTCCTTGGATTCTCACATTGATATCCTCTGATGAGTTTCTGAGGAACCAAAAGTTATTTCAGATTCTAAACACCCAAATTACTGTGCACCACGAACAAAGTAGGAAAAGGAACATGTTTCTGAGGAATGTTTCTTAGATATGGCTTAAGACAAAGTATTGACTTAGTTGCACCCAGCAGGGATGGGAGTGAGAAAATCCCATCACACTGCCAGATGCAGCCAAGTTTTTGCAGATAAAATGTATTCATTTGGAGTAGAACATTACACTCCCACAAATCCTACCATCACACAGCTCCAGGGAATTTCTGACAACAAGCTGGAAATTAATACTATTGTGTTTTTGAGTTGTTTTTTGTTCCCAAGGGCACCTCCTCAGACAAGCTCAAAAGAGGAGATGCAGACCAAATAGAAATCCCATCTACACTAAGCAGAACCTATACTTTTTGAGTGATTTCTTTTGTCTGAAGAAGCTTGTGGGATACCTGCAAGGGCAAAGAGACATAGGTGGCTTGGAAAAATAGAAGGCAGCATCAGTTAGTGTTTGCAAAAAGCCAGATATGACTGAGTTCTTCCACATCAAAATATATCAGTGTAACTGAATTACCTCTTGCAGTTCACTGAAGCTTATGGTAAACTTGTGAAAAGACAACTGGGAAGAACTCACTGTGTGGGAAGGAGAAAGGGAGGCCCAATGCTGACTCTCAGACAGGGTGAAAGAATCCAATTGCAAATACAAATGGTGCAAAAGACTTAAACTGTTCTGCACAAAGGCTAATTTTTCAAAGAGTTATTTTGACAAAAATTCAAAATGGCATCTTAAAAAGCAAATCTTATATTTGCCAAGTTTATTCACATACTCTGCAAGAGGCAACTCTTTCCCAAGCCATGAGGTACTGTCATGGCTGGCAAGTTGGACAAGCCAACATGACCAAAAACTCACTTCAGACCTCAGAATATGAATGTGACTCTGTCCAGCCCAGCTTTTAACATTGTTCATTTAGTTTTTTTCTTTTAATGAACTTCAAGCTTAAGTAGGAATACCATTAAGTAGCAATCCCATTCTACAGCAATTGTTCAGATTGAACTGTTTAGAAAGTCAGCAATTTCTCTTTCCCTTCATTTTCCTCGTTGTGATAAATCTTACTAGTGAGTTACTCACCGAAGCTCTGAGCATCCTGTTGTATGCTCCAGACTACTCACTGATGTTTATGCATTTGTGCTTCATGTGGGAGAATTTCCACAACAGACAGTGCCCTTTTTGGATAAAGACTCTGGGGAATTCCCTCCAGACATTACATGCCACAGGGCATGCCTGCAGGGAATGTAGGAATGCTCAAGAACGAGCAAAGCCTCTTTTCATAACCCAAACCCTACCAGAATATACAGGAAGAAAACTGTTAGCTTCTCAGGAGGGATCTCATCACTGGGAAGACATTTGGAATAAGTGCTGCCTCTAGTTCTCCTGGGAAACCCATTCACTCCAAGATTTGCCTCCTGCCTTCCTTTCTTTACTTGAGGGGAGAGAATTAAGCTCCCGTCATAATCAGGTCTAATTCCCCAAACACACAGGGATATCAGCACAATTATTTTCAGATTTAAAGCTTCATTTCATCTCCCAAGAAAGATGAGGAAAGGAACATTTCTGAGCACTGCAGATACTCTCTGGCTTTCAGCTGTCTGACACAGGGAGTCACTCTGAAGTCATCATACTGATATGAAATAGGAATATAAACAAAATCAAGACTTGAAGATATCACTGTCCAGCCTGGATGCCTTTCTCAGAGGCAGACTGCTCTAACATATGCAATTGGAACATGTCAAAGGTTTTGGTATAAGAAGGTCAGCAATCATGGTTCTGGTGTGAATGAAGAGCTTCATAACTTAATGGTACTGATTCGTCTGTACAATGTCTGCTCATAGGAGGGCAGTGATTTTATGAACTACTGTTCTAAGTCAGATCTGAGGTCACCAGTGTTCCCTGTGAGGAGACATCTGATATTCCTGGCTCAGGCCAGGTACTGGTGCCAGTGGCTCAGAGCTCTGCAGCAGAGCTCAGCCAGGGCTGTGCCTCTGAGGAACTGTGGACTCAAATCTATCCCATGATTCGGACCTGTATCCATCTAGAATGGCTCTGAACTCATCACATTTTCATTTTTACCAACAGTCCCTGAATACAGATCTCTAGAGGTAAAGGGAAAAACAGTTAACCAGATACATTACTTCACCTTGACCTGTCTTAAATAAAATAAGAGTAAACAACTAGGCCTGCATCCAAGTGCACCACTTAGGAATGATGCACAGCACTAAGCCCAGCAGAAAGGATGTTCTAACTTAGCTCCTGTATTGGAATTTACCTTGGACAACTGAAAAACTAGCTGATTAATGATAGTCACATCAACCATTCATGGTGTCCCTGAAGCCCCACACCTCCAGGATGGATATCTGGAAGCTTTCAGAACACAGTGGCTGGTTATTGAAAGTGTTGCAGTGGCTGGTTCTCCCATGGTTCAGATCTGCATCGAGGTACAGAGCCTGGCCATCACCACCTCCTGGGAAGAGAAAAAGATAGGGTGAGGATATCTCTGCATTCCTTGGCATGGGAAACAGCTGTACAAAGACTTTAGTGCTTTTCCCATGGGGAACAACTGGAAGCTCTCAGCAATGTCCGCTTGCTGTCTTCAGATGTAACAGTATAGGATCAGATGTATAGGTTTTGAACGATAATATCAGAACTGGATGATTTCTTGCAATAATAATAAAGAAAAGTAATGCAACTCAGCAAGAACAAAAACTACCCGCATTTAAGATTTGTATTTCAGTGCTGGAGGATATTGGAAGCTACAACTGCAAATTTTTCTCCAGTAAAGGAAAACCAAATAATTCTGTTAGCAGTCAAAAACCGAAGCTGGGAGAGAAACAAGATCAGTAAGTAACAGCACTGGCTTGGTCTTCAAAATAATTATAAACCATGTAAGAGTTGAAAGCATTTTGGTTATCTGTGGATCTACGTCAAGGTTCACAGAGCTTTCAGTCAGAAAATGCAGAGAAGTGAAATAAAGTTAGACACAAATGTGTTAGGAGAACAAAAAGTAAGATTCCCTATTGCTTATTGGGCAACCATCAAAAAACAGTTACTAAAGCCATCTGAAGATTCAAAAGGGTGGGAATTCTGGTCAACAGCTGAAGCTGTGTACAACACTCTCTTCTATGTATCTACTACCCAAGCCTGTATCTCTCTTATTACCACCCATAGTGTAGCATACGGTAAATATAAGTGACTGCCTTACCTAAAGCTGGTAGAAAGAGGTGGTGGGACACATCACACTCTACACCTCCCTGAAAGGAGGGTGGAACATGATGAGGGTTGGGCTCTGCTCCCAAGGATCAAGTGATAGGACAAGAGGAAAATGCCTCAACCACTAGTGAAGATTTAGGTTGGATTATTGGGAAAATTTCTGCACTGAAAGGATAGTTAGGTATTGGAACAGGCTACCCAGGGCAGTGGTAGAGTCACCATCCCTGGAAGTGTTAAGAAACCATGTTTGGTTTCTTAATGTGTGGCACCTGGGGACATGGGTTAGTGGTGGCCTTGGCAGTGCTGGGGTAATGGCTGGACTCGATGGTCTTAGAGGGCTTTTCCAACCTAAACAATTCCATGATTTTATTATTAGAGCACATGCTGCCAAGTGGGAAATCAGCCAACACTTGACATTACAGAGCAAATTATAGGCCAGTTGCTCTCCTAACAAGTGTCAAGTAGAGACTTTTGGGAAAATGACAACTACGATTTTAGATCTGTTCCTCGTAAATCCCATTTAAGTGACAACCTTACTAAGCAGATTTTTGCCAAAGTCAGCAGCACCACAGATCTAATAAAGTTCCTGGAAAATTAACATATTTTATAGCTTACTCTGTGTTTCAAAAGCCTTGAAGCAAAGTAAGCTCTTTTTTGAGAACTACTTCTCAGCATGAATTAGGCAGTATGAAGGAATGGCTATACTTAAAGCCATGAGTTACTCTCTTCTCTAAAATGCTTGTATGCAGGTTTTCTCACGGAAAATTTTGGTTGAGAAATGATGTCAGGTTTTGGGCAATTTTATCTCTACCTGTGGTGATAATGAAATAGATAAAGGGGTCAGGTATTTACCATGTACCAAGGTGGACAGGAAGAGATGGGGTAGGATCTGTGCTCAAATTCTCACACAGACTCACCTACAATGATGCACTCGCTGCTGCCAGCCATGAACATGGATGCTGTTTTGGAAGGCAAGTTGAAGTGCCTAGCTGCTAAGAAGGGAGAAAGGCGATCTGAAGGGTCTGAGGGGATGCTGCTGGAGGAAAGGGTGCTGGAAGCTGGTTGGGCATGGTTTTCTGTCTCTGATCCAGCTGAGGCTAGTTCTGGGTGTTTTATGATCACCCACTCGTAGCGTTCCACTTCTGGCTGCAGCTGCAGAGAGGCAGAGAAAGGTAGAGCTGACGTTAGTGTACGCACATTACACAGAGTTCTGCTCAGAAAAGAACATTCCAGCACCTCAGTCTCCATCTGCACAGTCAGCAGTAAAGCTTAGCTCAACCTTTCTTTTAGGCCAGATGTTATCCTTTATTCCTTTGCTTTTTAGGTGGTTATAATGATGCAATAACCTCCGAGTTACCTTATTACATCTCTCATCTCTAGATCACCTTTCTCTACAACTGCATAAAAGGAAGGTGGAGCCAGTTGGGGTAAGACTCTGCTCCCAGTTAACAAGTGATAGACAAGAGGAAATGGCCTCAAGTTGTGCCTGGGAAGGTTTAGATTGGATATTGTGAAAATTTATGCACTGAAACGGTTGTCAGGCACTGGCACAGGCTGCCCAGGGAAGGGGTAGAGTGACTATCTGTGTCAGTTTTGCACAACCTGGTTCTTGATAGTGGGGAGGCCACAGAGGTGGCTTCTGTGAGAAGCTGCTGGAAGTTTCCACCATGCCCGGCAGAGCCAATCCCTGATGGCTCTGAAGATGGACATGCTGCTGGCCAAGGCTGGGCCAGTTAGAAATGGTGGTAAAGCCTCTGTGATAACGAAGGAGGGGGAGGAGGTGCTCCAGGAGCCAGAGCCAAGATTCCTCTGCAGGCTGTAGTGATGACCATAGTGAAACAGCTGTGCCCCTGTAGCCCATGGGGATCCACGGAGCATGCAGAGATCCACCCGCAGCCTGTGCGGGAGGTGCCCATGCCAGAGCAGGTGGGTACTGGAGAAGGCTGTGAGCCCTTTGGAGACCCAGTGGAGAGAGGGGGCCCTTGCTTCCTTGGAGCAGCCTGTCCTTGGAGGACTGCACCCCGTGGAAGAGTGACCCACACTGCAGCAGTTTGGGGAGGACTGTTTGCCTGTGGGAGGGGCTCATGTTGCAGCAGGTCGCAGGGAGCTGCTGCTTGTGAGATTGGAACCACACTGGAGAAGTTCACGGAGAACTGTATCCTGTGGGAGGGACCCCATGGCATTGCAGGGGAAGGACCCCTCTCCCTGAGTAGTGGAAGAAAATCTCAGGTGATGAACTGACCAAGCCCTCCAGGCCATGTCTCCCTGCACTGTCGGTGGGAAGGAGGGAGGGGCTGGGGGGAAAAAGGTGTTTTTAAGGGCTCATTTTACTTCTAATTTTTCTGCTCTGATTTTGTTAGTAATAAACCCACTCTTTATCTCTAAGTTGAGCCTGTTTTGCCTTTGGAGTGTTTATTCTCAGTCCCTAACTCATGAACCCTTTGTTAAATTTTCTCTGCTCTGCCCAGCTGTAGCAGGAGAAGGTGAGTGAGCAGCTTATGTGGGTGCCTGGCATTTGGCCGGTGTCAAACCATCCTTAGAAGTGTTCAAAAAATCTGTGGATGTGGCACCTGGGGACATAGTTTACTAGTGAACATGATAGCAGTTCTGTGTTGGTTCTTCATGATCCTAAAGGTCTTTTTCAACCTTGATGATTCTATGATCTTTTAAGAAAATGTTCTGTGCAAGGGGAGAAAAAGAGTCACCACAAAACTTAAAAGTAAAATTTTTCCTCCACATTAAGAGTTCAATAGACTTTATAAATTAGAAAGGTATGCAATCCAGCCTCTTTAAGTGGAAGGGGTGTGATAGCTAACCAGTACAGTCGTTCTTCTTGGTACTGGGCAGCAACAACAAAATTTTACTCACCCTAAACACAAAGCATTCCCCAGTTCCAAAGAAACTCAGCTTGTTCCCTCCTCGCCGGCGCTCACTCCAGTCAGTAGACAGGTAAGCCCCACAGACCTGGCACAGACAGCACAGTCAGGCTTCCGGTTGAAGAAGAAAGTGTGTTAAACCCACTGATACTGACATTTCAGAGACCAAACCTGCAGGCTTTATTTCAGTTTGAGTTTCAGAGTTTCTACACCAGTGGATTAAAGCAGCACAAGTACTTATATCTAAAGACAGATTTAAGCTGCTTTAATCTACCAGTGGTTGGTTACCTCTAAATCCCAAGAGTGTCCAAAAATATTTCATACATCTGATGCCTTAAAAGAGAAATTTTCTAACACAACCTCAAGTACCAAAATATAGATCACTCTAGGCCTGTATAGCCTGATTCCTACTCCTTCACTTTGGCAACCAAAGCAGCAGTGCTGTCCCAAGTTAGAGTATGAGCAGCTCTGCCTGAACACTTTTTGGTCAAACAGTGGCCTTGGTGGCTTTCTTACATTTCAAAGTATATGTTAAAGCCAGCTTAGCTAAGAAAATGCTGAACTAGCTCAGATATTTAGAGCATCCACTCAAACCACATGGGGGCCACTAGTCTCCAATAAAGAGAAGCACCCTTTGAGGGCTGAGCTGGTCTCTGGAGTCTTGTGTTTGCACTAGAACTTTTTGCTACCAGCAATACACATCGCTGCCATGTGCACACAGAGGAAACAATGAAGCTCCAAAGTGGGATGAAAGCATCTGTGCTTTTTCCCCCCAGAAATCAGAAAACCAGTTATGATCACACAGAATAGTTCTAAGGTACGTTTGCAGTTAGGCCTCCACAAGCATTACAAGCAGATCTCCTAGGACAAAATTACTGAAGATCGGATTTGTTTTATTTAGGTAAATCTGTATTTAGATTTAAATGTAAATTCAGATTTAGAATTAAATCTAAATGACCCAGAAGTCCATTTGATGTGATATGCCTGATGGGTATGAGAGGCAGAAAATCAGAAGGCAAATTGTCCTAATTCTAAAAGTTAACCATAGACATACGAATAAAGGATGAAAAACCCTTTGCAAAATCCCTCCAAATCCATAAGCATTAAAAAAACCCCATATTTTTCTCCTAGGGTGGTGGTTTTTTT
Source organism: Vidua macroura (assembly GCF_024509145.1). Taxonomy (NCBI): domain Eukaryota; kingdom Metazoa; phylum Chordata; class Aves; order Passeriformes; family Viduidae; genus Vidua; species Vidua macroura. The sequence goes on from NC_071586.1 coordinate 798,173, forward strand.
TTTTTTTTTTTTTTTTTTGGGTTTTTTTTTTTTTTTTTTTTTTTTGGCTAATACATGTTTTTTTTGAGGGGTAAGAAACAAACCATCCTATAAAAACCAGAATCCCCTTACAAAGCCAGACTTTCAACAGGTTCTAAAGCAAGAAGCAAAATAATTGTTTCCCCCTCTACCCTTCAGACACTAGGGGCAGTCCATAAGCCACTGGCATCTTAACATAGGCCTGAATGGCCATAAACCACATGCAGAACTATGAAATGGCCTGGAGGGTAAGCATTAGGTAGACGTAAATAAAGAGTAGAAATGGGCTTGTTCATGGACAGTCATCCTGCAGAGATATAGTGACTACAGATGAAGAAAAGGCCGAAGCGCTTAATGCCTTCTTTGCCTCAGCCTTTAGTGGGGAGACGGCTTGTCCTCAGGACAGCTGTCCTCCTGAGTTAGTAGATGGTGTCAGGGAGCAGAATGGGTCCCTTGTGATCCAGGAAGAGGCCATCAGAGAACTGCTGAGCTGCTTGGATGTTCATAAATCTATGGGCCCAGAAGGGATCCACCCCAGGGTGATGAGGGAGCTGGCACATGAGCTTGTGAAGTCGCTCTCCATCATTTACCAGCAGTCCTAGCTCACTGGTGAGGTTCCAGATGACTGGAAGCTGCCCAATGTGATGCCCAGTTACAACAAGGGTGGGAAGGAGGATCCTGGTAATAATAGGCCAGTTGGTCTGCCCTCAGTGCCCAGTAAGGTCATGGAACAGTTCATACTGAGTGTCATCACACAGCACTTACAGGATGGCCAGGGTATCAGACCCAGCCAGCAGGGCTTTAGGAGGGTTAGGTTGTGTTTGGCCAACCTGGTCTCCTTTTATGACCAGGTGACCCTCCTGGTGGATGCAGGACAGGCTGTGGATGTGTCTACTTGGACTCCAGCAAGGCCTTGGACACTGTCTCCCACAGCACACTCCTGGAGAAGCTGCAGCCCACAGCTGGGACAGGAGCACTCTGTGCTGGGTTCAGAACTGGCTGGATGGCCGGCCCAGAGAGTGGTGGTGAGCAGTGCTGCATCCAGCTGCCAGCCAGGGGTGTCCCCTAGGGCTCTGTGCTGGGGCCAGCTCTGTTCAGTGTCTTTATTGATGACATGGATGAGGGGATTGAGATTTTAATTGGTAAATCTGCAGACGACACTAAGCTGGGAGCATGTGTCCATCTGTTGGAAGGCAGGAGGGCTCTGCAGGGACACCTGGAATGGTTGGATGGATGGGCAGAGTCCAATAGGATGAAGTTTAATCAGTCCAAGTGCCAAGTCCTGCATTTTGGCCACAACAACCCCCTGCAATGTTAATAGTCTGGGGATGGTGTGGCTGGACAGTGCTCAGGTGGAAAGGGACCTGGGGGCACTGGTCAACAGTCAGCTGAACATGAGCCAGCAGTGTGCCCTGGTGGCCAAGAAGGCCAACAGCAGCCTGTATCAGGAATGTATCATCCTGTATCAATGGCCTGTGCCAGGAATAGCGTGGCCAGCAGGAGCAGGGATGTCATTCTCCCCCTGTCCTCAGCACTGGTGAGGCCACGCCTTGAGCGCTGTGTCCAGTTCTGGCCTCTAAGTTTGGGAAGGACGTTGGGACCCTTGAGTGCATCCAGGGGAGGCAACAAGGCTGGTGAGGGGCTTGGAACACAAGCCCTCTGAGGAACCACTGAGGGAGCTGGGGCTGTCTAGCCTGGAGAAAAGAAGACTCAGAGGTGACCTTATCACTCTCTACAACTTCCTGAAAGGTGGTTGTATCAGGTGGGGTTGGTCTCTTTCTCCAGGCAGCAATTGACAGAATGAGAGGACACAGTCTCAAGTTGTGTCAAAGGAAATATAGGTTGGATATTAGGAAAAAAAAAATTATGGAAAGAGTGATAAAGTTCTGGAATGTTCTGCCTGGGGAGGTGGTGGAGTCACCGTCCCTGGATGTGTTTAAAAAAAGACTGGATGTGGCACTCACTGCCATGGTTTAGTTGAGTTGTTGGGGCATGGGTTGGACTCTATGATCTTAAAGGTCTCTTCCAACTTCCTGATTCTGTGTGATTCTGTGTATGATTCTGTATAGGCACGAATAAAGCCCACAGGCTGCAGAAACAGCTTAATGTTATATACAGAATATTTAAAAGTCATGTACAGTGGCACAGTCAACAACACCATTACAGGAAGTTCCTGTGTGCCCTCTCGAAAAGGTTCTGGGAAGACTTCTTGCTTTATGTATTAATTTTTTAAACAAGCATATAGCTGTTTTCACATTATGCTGTCCAATATTGTCACACATAGGAGCAGAAAAAAGGGACGTGTGCACTCCTCCTCAGGTTCTCAGAACTTTCTTGGCTTATTTTTTTCCCAATCAAGAATGAGATGAACTAAGGCTTTTGTTTTCACATCATGTAGTCCAACATTATTCATACCATTTAAATTTTGCTACTTCCTCTCCTCATATCCTTGAGAAAATAAAAATGTCTTCTCTGAATCATAACTTTAGCACAATTCCCACTCTGTCCCTCTGACTCTGCATGTCAGAGTCTGTCCAATAGCAAAATGAGCTACTCTAGTCCATCACCCCACACTACTTGCAAGAGAAAAAGCAGTTAACCAAGACCTGGTTTGCAAAGTCTGCCCAAGAATGCATAGTCCTATAACCAACAAATAGAATAATTTAAAGCATGGATTCTTAAAAAAACAAAGCCAAACTTTGCTTATTCATTTTATTATAAACAGCTGTGTGTTGCAACACAGCATTACATACTACCCAAACTCCAATTTAATCACTTGTCTTTTGCCTCACTCACTTCTTTCGCTGTTGTCTTGATGAGGAGCAGAGTTGGTTCGTGTCCCTCGCTGTGGGAATAGAACCTGAAGTGCAGAGCACAACAAAGTGAGTACTTGACTGCCACCAACTGCAGCTCCTTTCCTCCTCAACGTCAGGCACTGCCTCCTTCTCCAACTGGTGCCATGGCAAAAAATCACCCAAAGACTAAGAATATTCCTGCAAATACTTTATACAGTCCATGTAAATAATACAGCTGTGTGTAAGCAAATACTATCAGTTCTCTACTCAGTCTCCTGTACAGTTTATGTCTCCAAAGAATAACTAGAAGTTTACCTAGATCAACTGCAGCCTTTTACTGCATTTTGAATTGAAATAACCTAAAGGATTGTAAAACAGCCTAGGACTGATGATCATGTTTGAAGGGCTTTAGGTCCTCAAGGAAATTAATTGAGATGCATTCTCTTTGCTTGCTTTTGCTCTTCCTCATAGGCACATAAGGCTGGGAGAGCAGGTCACTCCCTGCCTCAGTACCTCAGTAGCTACTGATGGCAAAGTCATTATTAGGGGCTATAGGGTTACAGTGTTCCATACCAGGTGCAAGGATAACTCATATCTAGTTTATCTCACTTAAAATAAAAAACAATCAGATTCATAGATAATTTCCAGTTTCCAGTTCTCTTCTTCCTTGGATCAGTATGACTGTGGTTACCTATCAAAAGTGCCTGCAGAGCAGCCACTAAGTTAAACCATTCAAACCCTTAAGGAACCAGACTCAGACCTGCAGAATCTGTGAACTGATCCAAGTTTGACTTTTCTAATTGATCTTGAACAGTTTAAAATATTCTGGCATAGAAAATATCCCAGTCAAATGCTGTAGGTAATACGAATTTGTCGCTTTTATATTCCATCGTTAATGATGTTCTTCAGATCAAGTCCTGAATAAGCACGGCCTTTCAAATCCATCAAATACTTCACCAGTTGCTCCTTTCTGCCCTACACTAGAGAAGAGAGAGGAAGGTGTTCCTTACCTGCTCAGACTACAGCCATGTTCCAAGGTGGTGAAAAGCAGGAGGGGCTGGCACAGTGCAAACCGTTCTGGGATCCATGACCAGATATCCCGCATCTCCTTCACACTGACAATTTCTGATTTGAAGTTCTCAGCGTGAACTGCCAAGTGCACATTCTGCCTGAGAAATACAACACAAAACACTGAGAAGCAATAATTTAACAAGTTTCAGATTACTGAACTGAAACACGAGAAGACAGCTGAACACTAACAGACTCCAGCATACAAATTATTGGTCAGAGCTCCAGTCCACGGGATTAGATGGCCGTGACCTGGTGAAGGCAATAAACTACTGCAATTTAACATAATCCTCAGAGGCAGAGATTGGGTTTGAGATTGTATTTTCTATTTCTCTGTATGGCAGCTGTGGCCTGCACCTTTACACACAGAGGACACAACACTGAGCCACAAAAAATAACCATGGCCTTTTATTTGCTGTTTGTAACAGTCTCACTGGCACTTGTGTTTAAGCACAGAGAACGGAATACCTATATAAATAGGATCTGAGAGGAAGGGGTAGTATTTTTTCTATCTCTGAAATCCTGCCCGTAGGGTGCAATTAGAGAATTCCTAAACCCCTCAGAAACTTTAGAGGAATCAGTATTACCAGGGCAAGCAATTTTAATCCAAGGCAAATATTTGAAGCTTTTCAGAAGTTCCACCTCTTGGAAACATGCAATTACCAGTGACTTCCACTACATTATGAAACAAAAATGTTCCCGGGATCATGGTTACAGATGGAGCCTGAGAATACTAAGGAATGCTAGACACTGACACTGGGAAGGAAATCCCTGTACCCCTCAGAAGGGTGTGATACAGTTAGAAGGATTGATTCATGGCTTTTAAACACTTGAAGGTAACAATCATCACCATCTTAGCCAGCCTTCATTTCTCAGATTAAATAAGCACGCAAACCCAGAGCCTGGGGATTAAACGTTATTTGCTTCCATGGTCTATGTTAAATGCTTAAAATGCAATGGAGACAGCCATGGACACAGAATTTACACAAGTCACTGTATTACTGGGCAGCCAGGTGTTAAATAAAGCTTTATTACTTTGCTTTGCATGCAACGGTTCAGGTGCAAGTATTTGCCCATTTCTGATGGGTTTTTTTGAGAATTACACATTCCTTTCTCTCAGTTTCATGATCATGAAGGAGCCCTCAATACTGTACATCTGCATGGATCTGGATACCTTAGCTCACTCCCTAAAACACACAAAATATATAAACTTTTTATTTTTCATGCTCGTAGTACCAAAAAATCAGCAGCATTTGCAATGCAGAGGAGTGCTTGCTTGGAGACACTGGGAACTGCTTTCTGGAATTCACTGTAGGCACCTTGGTATCAGCATTTTGAATGAAATGACTCTTCAGGTCACTTTAAAAAATTACTAAAATTACTGCTTATTTTAGCCAAGTGAACGAAATCAGTCTTTGCATTGCTACCCTGCATTATTTAATGCAAGGAACTTCTGTGGGCAGCTATTAAGCAATCTGTAACTATTTATGGGCTTTAAAACTTACAGTATCACTGACTAGGGACATTATTTGTATTTTTAAACACAGCAATCTGAGGCAAAAGAGAGATCCACTTAAACAAAGTAGGGGCCAAGCCTTGAACCCTCATGTTCAGAATCTTACTTCAGGTCTGCAGCTAAAACTGATGTCACTGTGGAACACAGCTGAGAGACAATGACTTGGTTTCAGCTCAGCAGAAATTAAGATTTTTCCTGCCCCCACATTTAAGGAATTAAAAAATATTCAGGGCAGTCAACTGTTTATTAGAATGAATTTCCAGCGGAAAAGCAATGATGATAAATAGGCTAAGACTTAATGACAAATATCAAAACAGATTTAAATTTACACCTTGAGCCTCAGAATTATTTGTATATCTGGTCTGTACATTTTTCACATTTCTGTGAACTGTTTGGGCAACTAAACTTCAGTTCTTTTTTCTAAAAGGCTCTCACTCAGAGTATCTTTGGTTTTGCCTTTTTCCCTCCTCCTAGCTACTATAAACTGCTGATTTAAACAGTTTCCTACCCAAACCCCTCTCAAAGCCTGTTCAGCAGCATTCTGAACACATCTCTTTCAGTACCCTGTGCCTTCCCAGAACTCTTTCATGTAGGTAGAGTATCACCTTTTCAAACAGATCTTTCTGATTTACTAGAAAGTATTTACCACTGTATTGGCCATTCAAAACTGCACCAGGCATACAGTTCCTGCCCTTTGAATATCATGGTAAATATTTTTTTTAATGACACCATCTAGTTAAACCAGAGAACATGGCCAAAGAACATGAAACAAAATGACATGTTATTTCCCAGTAACAAATCACAGCTGCGGATGGTTGAGACTGAAACCTGACCCTGTGTTGAGAAGTGTCCACATACAGCTTGCACCTATCAAACTCCATGCTGCTGAGCAAAAATATAACTTTTTTGGGGGGGTTCCAGATGGCAACTAGTTACAAGTATCTAACCTGTATTAATTGCAACTAGTTACAAGAATCTAACCTGAATTAATTATCTTATTTTTAACAGTATTTATCTTATGACACTGGAAATAATCTCCTTCAGTTTGGCAGTTGCTTTTCAAAGTAGTAAACGAGTGAAAATGAACAGAACACAAGTGGGCTAAAAAAAAACCAAATGTTTTGGTTTTTATTCATTGAGGAGAATTCAGTTTAGCCTTCACCACTCCACTCTTTTCGGGGTCATCTGTGAAAACACTGTAGCTTGAGAGAACAGTAAATTTGGACAGCATTAAAGTCTACCACTAGAACTGAACAAATTCAGGAGGTTTTAGCCTGCATTAGTGTTTTCCTCTGTTACTGGGATTCACATGACAATCTTCTCTTGATTGCTGATGTTAGAAAGACTTGTTCAACTGCTATTATTCCAAGGAATTAGATTTGAAAACCAGCACAATCTGTTTAATAAAGCAGCATTTGCTAATTTCATAGGAATGTTGCTTTTCCAGCTATATCATTAATACTATGTGCTTCAGAGACCTCAAAGCTCCCAAAGGTAAAGCCAAGGTTGAGGATGTGCAGCAGCACCTGTCAAAGTGGATGTGCCCTGTATTATTCAAAAAAACAACAAATACCCAACTCCAAAGATTACTCACCAAATTACATCTTCCTTCTCTACTCTGGCATGGGTCAAATCTTAGAGGAGATGCATTATCTTTAAGATCCATTATAATTTCAGTGAGGGCATTATTGTGTGGTAAAAGGAGATTTCTTTTTCAGTCATAAATAGCAATATAAGTAATTTGTGATATATAAACCTGAAACCTAATCCTGTGTCCAGATCAGCATCAACAGACACCCTGCTCTCCCTAAGTCCCTCAAACCCAAACTGCTTCCTAGCATAAATCAAGGCTTTTGCTGCATTCAGAACAACCTAACTGCAAAAATAATACACAGATTGCTTGACTGGAATTAACAGCTTTTTGATTTATTAGAGATAAAATCCTCAACACAGAAGTTATGGTATGAAACATGCTTTGCTAAGTCTGTTAAGGTGTTCTTTCAGACATGAAAACATGAGAAAGTTAACTCCAGCTTTGATTTTATAAATTAGTACAAATATTAGTGTGCATCACTCACTAAAGTTAACTCAAGGCACCTGCAGCAAGGCCAGAGGATTCTCAAAGGCATGATTTTAAACCCAAACATCTCTGGTATTTAATACTCACAGGGCAGCCTTTCTCTTTCCAAGTTCTCTGCTTATCAGATATCACAATCCACTCACTGTGTTTTGTCATTTAAGATTTACTTTTCAGGCCAAGACTTGATAAATGAGTTCATTAACCATTAATGCTCTATGGCTGAGTAACTCTGACCTCCTTGACACAGAAAGAGTCTTGTCTTCTCGACTCTAAAAAAAACCCTACCTACTTAAAAGTAAATATAAACTACTATGAATAGAGACAGGTCACTTTTAGGAGTGTGCCAAGTTGAGGTCAGTCCAAATTTTTTCCAATTAACTGCAGAAAGCTTCCAAAGAAGCTAAAAAGTTGACTCTGTTTCACATCTAATGCAACAGCATATGCCAGGTTTGGAGTTGGGATGATACCTAACAGCTCTTCTGAGCTGTTGAGATGTTTAAAAAAATTACATTTTTTCTTCCAGAGTAGAAAGGACCATTATTATAAAGGCCTTTTATAGCCATAACCATAATCCCAGCATGTACTTTCTCCATGTACAGTACTCTTACAGTACTCTTTCCCACTCTGGAAAACACAGGTGTATTGCTGTCTGAAGTGCTGTGCTCTTGGGCCCACTACCCCTTCTCTGACAGCTTTGCAGGTGTTGCGAACTAACTTACTAACTTTGCAGGAGGGTATTCCAGAGATGTGGCACAGCAATCAGGTGCTCTGATTGCTGGCCTGCTTCTCCTGCCCCAATGTTAGCAATATGACCACCTTCGAAAAAACAACAAACCAAAGACAGCAGGAATGAGCAAAGTGCAGAGACTCCAGTGTTTTAACCTACCTTTTGGGAGATGCAAGACTGCAAACAGGAGTGGTGCAGTGGAGATGGAATGGACAGAAGGAGAACATACAAAGAAAAAGACAAAAAAGATAGAAAAGATCAATGACTTCCTACATCCATGACAAAGCGAGTGAAAGGAGCCTGGAGAGAAACAAAGCAAGGTTTGATTTGAGTCACCAAGCACTAAAAAATAATCAGACAGGTTAAAACATTTATATTTCTATTTTCCCCCAGTTTTGTTATGTGATGGGGAAATAAATCATCTTCTCCTTGCACAGGCCAAACACAGCTGGAGAAGAGAACTCATTGGCACCCCATGGAACCCTGGAGAACAGCTCACTTCTCCTGCACTTCCATCTGCCCACACTGGGACCCAAACTGAGCCAAGCCAAACTCCCAGCAGCACTGTGCCTGGGGACATTGAGAAATTTCAGTGGGTTTACAAAGGTAGCCAAGAGAGGATGAAAAATTTTCAGTAGCAACTCTGCCTGACATAGCAGTGACTACTGGCTTTATTTGGGCATATTTCTGTATTTTGCCTTAAAAGCATCACTGTTGTGAGAATTTCTCTACAACATTTAACACAGCAGGAGCTTTTGAAGTGTCTGTGGTTGGCTGATGTATGTTTTCTTTTTCTCTGGTTTATTTAAATTATTTATTAATTTTTTTTTAATTTAAAGCTCTAATTCTAATTTAAACAATATACTCAACGATATTACAACTCTCCTGAACTTCCCAACAGGAATGCACAGTGGAGGACTCAATATTTTGTTACAAGTTTCAAATACAAAGGTCTGAACTGCCTCTAGTGTGACAATCCGGTAGCTAAAGGCCTTGAAATATTTGAGACTGACAGGAAAATGCTGAAGCTGATTGTAAACCAAGCTGTGAGTCTAAGAAATTAACCCTTGGAAGAGACTGGGGGGAGCTTTACATGTATGTAGACACATGAAGGAGGTTCAGCTAACATTTATGTGATCTTTTAGGCTGAAATGTACTGAGTATGTACTGCCATGCCATGGAATGGTAACTGTTTGCAACTACTGTAACTAACTCAGCAATGCAGCTGGTGGAAGATCCTACTGTGTCAGTGGAGATTTACAGAAAATGAAACCGTGTGTCTAGAATACCAAATTCTAGATACCACACTCACTGACCCAGGGGACTTTTAGAAGTCACCTCTCTTTAGAGGGCAGTTCATAAAACTGTCCAACACTTAAACTTGAGAGTTCAAAATGGTTGGGAGAAGTTTTCTGCTGTCAGAAGCCTCTGGAAAAACAGAACAGGCACTACTTACCTGCACATACATTTGCACTTGGCAAGATGCTAATTTTGTTCAGATTAATATATTGGTGCCGTTTCTATATCCGTTGAGAGGCCTTTCAGCTAAGCTTTTTATTAGTATGACTTTTACTGTCATATCAGAGCAGGATTTCATTTACTGGTTTCAAAGTTAGTTCTTCCTCCCCTTATTTCTGAGACGAGCTTGTAATTATGCAACAGTTTCTTGGATCTGTACAGTCACTCTTCCATGGTTCTTTCAAAATTATTTCTTCTACTAGTACATGAACCTGTCACAAAACAGGTCAACTCCTACCTGTGAGTACTACACTCTTGACTTCCAGGAGTCTTGCAGTCAAATTTATTTAAAAAGTAATCTGAAAATAAGACCTATTTCTTCCTTGCTCGGTTAAAACAGCTCCTCAGTCAGGCACAATGTTCCCAGCTGTGACAGTGCCTTACACTAAAGAAACTGCTGAATTCCCAGTACTGAGCAGCATCAAATTGACATTTTCTACATATTAAATAATGATATATTAAATAATATCATATTTAAGAATAAATTCTCACATTTCTTTGGGTATGTTTCTTCCAAGTAATTTATCAGTGCTGGTTTTATCATTGGAGCTGCTGAGAGCTTCTTCTGTGCCTGATAAAACCAATCAGTGAGTCGTGTTGAATATTGACACTTTGTTAAACTACTAGAAAGTTGAACACACCTCTGTGAACACCCATGTTAAGAATGAAAAATCACAGGAATTCTCTTTTTCTCTTCTGGCCTGAGAGCAGGGAACAAGGCTGGCCTGGCTGGGTGGGCTCTGCTGTGGGGCCAAGCCCCATCGGCTGCTGGGCAGCTGCAGGGACGAGGCCAGGCCAGGGCTCGGGCTGCTGACATCTTGCTGTGACTAAGCCCTGTCCCGCCACTAGCCCGGGCTGAGCTGGAGTCTGCTGGGCCCCGGGAGCAACCCTGGGCCGGGTCAGCTCAGCCAAGATTCTGCTGCCGTTGGGGTTTGTCCGCAGCCACCGGCCAGGTGGAGGAGAAGCCATCGGCCCCGGCCGTGCTGCTGCTCCATTCTGGCCTGGCTGCTGCGACCCGGGCTGCTTGCCCCAACCCAGCCCAGCCGCAGCTCCGGCCACAAACTGCTGAGCCCTGCGAGGCCAACTGACCATCTGCAGGCCTGGGCGAGATATTAACTCTTTCAGTGCACAGATAAGACTTGCAGACCTTCAGTCCTCCCTTGGATGAGAGAAAAGGACAGAGTTAGAACATGTAGAAGAACAACATGAAGACACCAAGGTCAGTGAAAAAAGAGTCAAGTACCAGATGGGAGGGATGAGGAGATGCCTTGATCTTAGGGCTGAAATCCTCTTGTAAAGCTATGGAGAAGGATGTAATTGATACATCAGACTCTTTTTCCCTGTGACTCATTGAAAAAGTATGGGGAGATGAAGTGTTCTGCGGCTTTGCGTTCTTCTCCCCGGTCCCGGGTGGTTCGGGGAGCCTGGCTAGGCTCTGCATATCGTCTGGGAGTCCGGGGCTGCCGCGTGTCTGGGCGGTCTGGTGCTGAGAGCACCGACGTGGGCTGCCACGCTCTGTAACTGGCAGTGGGAGGAGATGAAGGGGCGAAGGAATGGCACATCTTGCCTTGTGGTTGGCTGGAGAAGGTTTAGTCGCATGGTTGCTGCGGAGGAGAGCAGCGTCCGCTGCTAGCACCCACGTGGACAAATGGCAACGAGACAAAGGACGCATGGGGTTTTATAGGGGGCGGGCAGACAAGGGCGGAAGCTCCCTTGCCCAATAGGGACAGGCAGCGGGGGGGTGACGTGGACCACGGCAACCAGCGGGAACACAACAGGGGTGGATACAGGGTTCCGGGACGAATAGGAACACGGGGATGGGGTAACTGACACAGAAGTTTCAGGAGTGAACGGGGGGCGGCCACAAGACTGACATGAGGAAGCTCCAATGGTAAGTGACCTGGAGTGAACAATCGTGGGGGGAACATGGGGGTACATAGAACCAGCTAACTAACATTATTAAAACCCCTATCTAAGCCAACCCAGGATGCAGCAGTGTTCAAATTGTAGATATGAGCAAAGGCCTCCAAGCTACAGTAAGCAGATGTTAAAGTAGCTGTGATCCTATGAGAAGTTTGAACAGAGAGAGAGAGAGAGAGAGAGAGAGAAGAGTGATGAAGACCCTCTGCTCCAGGGAAAGAAGAAGACTTCTCTTTCTAGAGATGAAGATGATCTCAGAGATAGATAAGGAAAACCTTTGCTCTTGAACAGCTCATCCTAAAAATAGTACCCCGTAAGTTGACATGGCCCATAAACACAGCTGTGGGAAAAGCTGTGAAAAATGGGAAGGACTTTATCATCACAGATTTTCTGGGCGGCTGCTGTTCATGGAAATTAAAAGCCACGAGAGAACTGTTTTCTTGTGAAGAAGTCTCCATAAATTGACAAGAGGGACTCCTCTCCCTAAGTTAACTGAAGAAAGACTATCCTAGAAGTGATAAACTACTGAATTGTTTCTGTACGTTGTGAGTAGGAAAGAAAAGGTTGTTGCAGGAGGAGAAGTGTTCTAAAGTTTTTATTCTGATTCTTATTATTTTCTTTTAGTTACTGTTAATAAAGCTTTCTTTACACCCTTTTGAAGCTTTGAGCCTTCTTTGCCTCCCTCCTAATCCCATCTCACACCAGGAAATAATTAAGTATATTATAGTGGCTGCATTAGCACTTAAGACAGCGCTAGACCCACTACATTAATTGGTGCATTAGTCGGGTAATCTCAAATTGGTGAACCAAAACCACTACACCAACTTTGCTAAAATGCCTTTTCGTTTGAAAACTGCTTATGAAACATACTTTTGAGATATAATACTTGTAATTAATACATACACACATAAATTAATAATTTATCAAAGTACAAGAAACTTCTGTTCCTCTTGTATCATAGAATTTCAGTTACACTTTCCATTACAATCCCAGCAATGCTTGATTTTAGAGCTTCTGAGTTTTTCTGCAGAGAAAATGCATCAGTAGACACCAGCATGCACCAGTGGACCTTCCCCACCAGTCACCCAGGGCTGCCTGACTGCTCCCCACACCGGGAAAATTCCAGAGATTGCTCAGGTTACCTGTGCTGAGCCCTACCTTTTCTGTTTGACTGTGATGCCCTTCTGCTGCAAAGCCTTCTCATTGGCCATCTGCAGGAGCTGGATCTCCTTCCGAGAGAAAAGGCGGATAGCAAAGGCTTTTTCCAGGAGCCTCTCTGGGGACACCGACTTGGCGATGTCCCTCACAAAGGCTCGAATGTCCTGCTGGATGCTGTCAGACTCCATGGGCTGCCCAGCTCTGACTTTGTGAAAGAATTTCAGAAGAGCCAGTGCGACACGATAGAGAACTTTGTACCCCTCCACCAGAAAGACATCAAAGATCCGTGCAATGTATGCCATAGGGAGCTCTCCGAAGAGCCACCGCTGCCAGTCCGAGTACACCTCCAGCACATCCTCGGACACTGCCACCATTAGCTTGTGGGCCGCCTGGCAGTACTTGTTCACCAGGTCCCCAAAGGTCATGCAGGAGGACTCAAAGGCCAGGAAGGTCTGGTCAATGAGCCGCTTGGACGGGTCATTGCAAGCTAGGATGCGACAGACCTGCTCAAAGCACTCAGCCTCGTCCTTGCTGTAGTGCAGGAGCAGCGCGATCACCGAGGGCAGTGCCGGGCAGAACGAGATGTCCGGGAACTGATTGGCGATGCACAGAATGATCTTCCTGACGGCCCCGATGCCCTCCGCGTTCAGGCAGTACGTGGGGATCAGGCTGTTGTCCACAAACTCTGGCAGCGGAAGGGAGCTGCTGTTTCGTTTTCCAATGATCTTCACCACGATGTCCCGGTACACGTTTGCATCCGGGGTCACTGTACGGCATGGGATATTGCTGATGAGTTTGTGGTACACTTTGGCTCTCAGAGAGTGGTTTTTGGCCCAATAGCCCTGCCGGGCCAGCTGCTTGAGCTCATGTAAGTCTGTGCAGGTGAGCTCTTTTGTATCCTGGCTCTGGGCACTAACATCCATTTTGTCCCAGTCCACAAAGCGGCTGTATTCATCCATGGCTCCAGGAGAAGCAAATCACATAAATCATGAGAACAGAGACTTTAGTTAGTCATTGATGGACTCTTGGATTTTTCTGCAAAAGGGAAGTAAAAAAACAGATGTTTGAGTAACAGATAATTTCTTATTTTCTTAATGAACACACATACATACATACTTGTTCCTGCAATGGCAAAACTGTTTTCTAAAGCAAAGAAAGTTAAAGATGCCTTTTTATTTTTAAGCCAAACTTTTCTTCAGTAACTCCTATTGCAGTAATTGATCAAATGCCAGCCAAGAGGCTGATCCTGAGGACATCTCTCCAGGAAATTAATTTCCCTAACTGAAAGTCAAGCTGAGGCATGGACCTTTACATTAACATCCCACTCAAGAGAAGAGAAGACTCCCATTGCAAAAAAAATATATTGCAAAGTATGTTCAATTTGCAATCTCTCTTTCCAATTCTCTGGGGAAATATAAGTGAAACTTATACTAACTAGAAGGATGCAATCTCATAAGTAGTGTATGCTGTTCTCAGACTGTGGCCACTGAAAAGATACGCTGTCCTCCTACTAACCACAGCCATGTCCTCCAAGTAATTTCTTTGTGCTGGTAATAACACTTGTGTGACCACATAGTCACTGAGATTAGTTTGTTAATCTGGTACAATTTTTCTTTTCCATTGGATAAGAATTTTTCATGGAAAGAGTGGTCAGACATTGGAACAGGCTGCCCAGGGAGCTGGTGGAATCACTGTCCCTGAACAGTGTTCAAGAAATATCCCTGGAAGCATTCAAGAAATGACAGGATGTAACACTTAGTGCTCTGGTCTAGTTGACAAAGTGGTGATTGGTCAAAGGCTGGACTCAATCTCGTAGGTCTTCTCCAATTTCAATGACTATGTGCAGCTGTACAGTCAGATCATTGCTAGTGCCAGAAAAGAGACTTGCGCAGGACAAGAACCCTGCTTCCTGACTGCAGCACAGGGTCAAGTCAGTTTCAAATACCTTCATTAAAGCACTTACATTTTCTAAGTGTTGCTCTGGATGCCGGCCATGCCCTGTCACAGAGGCACACAACAGCTCTCCCACTATAGATGCCACAGACACCTTTGTGACAGCACTAGGAGCTGGAACATCAGGTTCTGGCCTCTAGTGCTTTGTGCCAAGTTTACCTGATCTACCTGCTGGCTCCAGGTTCAGAGCACACCTGTGTCTCAGCAGAGAGTGTGGCTGTGACCACTAAAGCCCATATCTAAACTGGCTTTAATCAGTCAGTGCAAAACCAGAAGGGGATGCACAATATCTCCACTATTGCAGCAGCCCTGCCAAGTGCTGGAACCTCTGCCCATGTGCCCTCACTGTCCAACTGAAGCTGCAAACATGGCTGTGGATGCTGCACACTCTGCAAAGACAGACAATCTTTATAAAATCCAACAGGCCCATAAAACTGTTCTGTCCAATTAAGATGTTATATAGCAAGGTTAAATCAATGAAAATATTCACTGAAAGACTTCCAAAGAACCCTTAGTCATTCCAGTATTGACAGACTGAAAAACACATTGAACTTGACATTTATTGGCATGGTCTTCCATTTAGGAGGTCTTTGAGCCTATTAGGGGAACTTCTAGGGTAAGGCCCTGGAAGAATCTGCCACAGGCTTTGAGAAAGCTTAGGGTGAGATGACAAGGTTTCTCCCATAGTGCTCTGCAGCACTATGTTAATCTACCTCAGCTCCCTATAGGTCACTGTCCTTTACCCTGCCCTTTCCTTATAGGTCATCGCCCTTTGCCCTGCCCTTGTACCGCTCCTGTGCCCACAGACCATTGGATTGGCCCCATACTCCATACTTAACCCAGGACAATGCACTGCTTTGTTGTCTTCTGTCCCTGGACTCCTTCAGCATGACTACAATAAACCTTGCTGGAACTCTATACAGAGACCCTTTCCATCTTTCTTTGCTGACCTATCTGTGGTGTGAGTGTGGACTGAGTGACTGTCTGTGCCTGCCCGAGCGGCTTTCTCACAAGATGCTTTCAGGGAGGTAGGAGCAAATACCATCCATTTTCCACACTGCTACATTCCATAAATCTGGTGCTTTAAAATTATTTGAAACTCTTAAGGAAGATATACCATCAAGATGAGATCTCATCCTCCTAGCTGCACCTTTGGAAAAGAAATCAAGCATTTTGCCTGAAGCAGCCATAGCAGCCAATCCAGACAGTTTTAGATTCTGAGTAAATGCTAACCTGAGTATTTTGGAATCACATGCTGAAAGTCCCACATTTAACTCCTCTTTTAAAAATTTGGCAGCAGCAGCATGCAGGAGCCTTTCACAGAACGCTTTTGGATGGCTCTTCTCTACCATATTTAATTCAGGGCTTTTTTATAAAAAGAAGACTGGTTTTTGATCATCATTCTTACAGCGTAAGAGCGATACAGAAATGCTCACCATTTCTTTTTGTGGCATTCTTCCACATCTGAAACCAATTCTCAGACTGTAATTAAAGGAGGCAACACATTGTCCTGACTCCAGTTCTGAAAGTGAGACATCTTACACAGTTCAGCTGTGGGGTCTTTGTGTGAGCTCAGTGTGTGTTTCCTGGAGATCCGGTAACAGCAGGACACCAGTCCATCGCAGAGCCAATGTCAGCTCCAGGGAAGTGAACATTTCTCTGTAATTTTCCACCTGGGAATCACAGAAACACTCATTTTTAATTCAAATCCTACAATAACGTCCTTTTGTAGAAGAGAAATTTAATCCTACTTTGCACTGGCAAAAGCATGGGGAGATGAACCATTCAGTTCCTGGACACTCAGCACAGAAACTATCACTGCCTTGTGCTTGCTAGAGTCTCCAGCATGCTTCTACCTTCTGCCATCATCCCTTGGGAGCTGCTTAGATTTATATTAGGGAGGGTTAAGTAAAATATCTATCATATAAGACAACTTCTAAGACACCCAGATTCATTTTGGCTTTTTTTTTCCTGTAAACTTTCTTCTCCTGTCTTATTTCTTAAGATACACAGGCATACTTAGAGGCTGCATCAAACAGACATTTTTCACTCTAGCAATTATTTCCCATTCCAGGAACTAATGAATTTGATTAATATGTGCTCTTGAAGCTCACTGAAATCCGTGGCAGTCAGACTGCCAGAAGTTTTAATTTGAGCTCACAGTTTTATACATTTTTTGGCTGGGATAAATCTATGGGGTCTGCAAGTAGGTCCGGCTGCTTATACTTTTCACAGGTCTAGATGTTGCAATAAAAAGTGACAGCAAAGCAATTGGGCATCATCAAGGCTGCCAGAGCATAACCAGCTCTTAACTGTGCTTGCAAAACCAACAGAACTTGTGTGCTTCAGTGTAATGGTGCATAGTTCCTGATACCTTGCCAGTAGCTACTGTAAGCCAGCAAGCCTCAAACAGGGAGGATTTACTTGCCACAGAAGAGCCCAAGAAATCTCAGGAAAATTCCAGCCAGCCTTCAACTCCTCAGTTCTTTCTGAATCGTCCTCCCCCTCTCCTGTGAGAGAAGTTCTCTCTCTTTTCTGGTAATCATGTAAAGAGTAATGTTTAACTCTGGGCTGCTGGGAAGAGGAGATAGAAGATGACGCCCTCAGCAGTCAAGAGCCAGTGAGTCAGGGCTGTCTCCTGCCCATTCCTCCCTCCACAAGGAAGCAAGTAGGCAATACAGACTTGTATTTGGAGGGAGGCTGGAGTTTCAGTTAGGGAGTAAAACTAGAGGATGGCTGTTTGAGAGTGCAGTTGTGTCACAAAGTCCCAAATTCACCTAAACTTCCTCGCTTACCCCTCCTTATAAAGGAGGGTAAGACAGGCAGAAGAGAAAAAACATTTCAGAATAAAATGTATATATATAGATATGGCTATAGGCATGCAGAGAGACTCATTTACAGACCCTTATTGCAGCAAACTGCTTTCCCTCCTGCTTTAGAGAAGTCAGCATCATGTTATGGTAAAAATCCTCTAACTGGAGATGGGGACAACAGGATGGATGAGCGCCTGAACAGCACAGGACTGAAATGTGGCCTAGTATGTGTAAGCATAGAATGATAAGGGCATTGTATAAACTAAAAAAAAAAAAATTGCATTATTCATAACAACCACAGAATCACAGACCATTCTGGGTTGGAAGGGACTTTAAAGCGCATCTCATTCCACCCCTTGCCATGGGTACGGACACCTTCCACTATCCCAGGCTGCTCCAAGCCCTGTCCAACCCTTGGACACTTCCAGGGATCCAGGGGCAGCTACAGCTTCTCTGAGCAGCCACAAAACTTTAAAGTTCTGTACTAAGAGTAAGCAGACATTATCCTTTCTAATCAGACTGTCTTTTAAAACACGCAGGAATTAACACAGAAGAACAGAACCAGGAGAAAGAGCTTTCTTCTTAGTATCTGCCCCACAAGTGAAGATTGTTAGATTTTTTAGTTTTTAATGGAGCTCTTCAGGTAAGTGCAATATAAAAAAAAGCAAGCACACAAGTGAGAAGTAGAACTAGAAAAATGCATACTGAGGATCTGCCAACAATGGCTGCAGCACAGGCAAAAACAAGATTAAGTTTAAACTCTGAAGCAGGCAAGCAATCATTACAATTCAAACCCAAGCAAAGACCATAGCAACTTGAATGATTTTAAGTCAGTGACTGAATTTTCAGGAAATATTTAGCTTGCTATTCTAGCCACATTTTCCATTTCATTCCCTTAGCTCTTCCCATTGTCTTTTGGACTGCATTCAGAAGACTGCTGAAAACTGTCTGAATCTGTATAAAACACATAGCAGTGAAGCCAAGTGTGACAGGCAAATTCTTACTGTCTACAAAGAAAAATTCTATGAAAGTGTCTAAAAATACATTAGAAAAAAAGATTTGAATTATTACTTACTTTCAGTATGGGGAATATAAGGTTACAATTTTACTAAAGATAACATGGCTGAGGGCAATTTCAATAATTTTATTATTTAGAATAATTATTTTATTATTAGAGGGGTTTGTTTGTTTTTTCTTTACAAAATGCAGGAACTAGCAAACTGAAATATCTGAACTACAACTAACTCAGAGGGTAAGAATTCCTTTCAAATTGAGAGTATGTGAAATACTCTACAGTAGTGAAATATTCACAGTCTAAACTTCTCAAAAAACAATTCCAACTTTGGCTAAAGCCGGAGATTACGTTATTTAATACTGCTTTTAATAAACATAAGAGAGTGCCCTAAAAACCAAGCAATAATTAATCAGGAGATCCTGGTTCCCCATTCCATTTAGGTATTCTTGCAACTTTGTGTTCTGAAAGTCTGCCTACAGTTTAAAAGATTAAGACACTTCATTTAAATCTAGTGTAGTTGCTCTATAATGGGAACTACCAAAGTCTGAAAATTACATTTTTCATCTCGTGCATGAGCAGTTATACTACCTTGGATTCAGCTCTTTGCTATGTACAGATACAGTTAGATACTGACAATTAACATTTTGGCTGGCATTTTTTTAAAGGCTCTA
This sequence comes from Vidua macroura, assembly GCF_024509145.1. Lineage (NCBI taxonomy): Eukaryota > Metazoa > Chordata > Aves > Passeriformes > Viduidae > Vidua > Vidua macroura. The sequence continues at coordinate 817,425 of NC_071586.1, forward strand.
ATAGAAAGCAAATATTCCCTTTTGCTGCCCTTCAAATCAAGAGTAATGTAATCCTCCAGACCTGCAGCGTATCATTTGGTGTTTGTATTTCTGACCAGTGTTGTAGGCATGGAAAAGACTCAAAATTATTCTTTTTCATAATCTTGTGAAACTAGGTTAGTGACTCTATGCAGAAGGCACATGAAGAGATGAGAACTGCTTCCTCAAGACTGCTTGCTACTAGTCCTTTTCCCAGTAAGAGGAAATTAACCCCAAAAGTCTGAGATGAATTCCATCCTTGAGGGATACTCAATCACCTCTGAGATGTTTGCTTCATAAAGGGAAGTCTGACAGAAGCACAAAGCAACACTGCAAGGTAGCAGTAACTGTAGAACAAAAGACAACTGACAGGCAGCTTCCCTCTCCTCCCCCAGTATTTCAGTGCATCCTGCAGCTTTCCCAGTCCTGGACTTACAGCAGCACACCTTGACATCTCTGCTACATGGATCTGGGAACAAGACTGGACACCACTGTCCCCCTGCACCCAAACACCTCCTGATCAGAAGCACAGTCGTACAGCCTCAGTGACTTTGCCACCCCTCCCTGGGGCAGATGTGCTTCAGAGTTTGAATGAAACACTCCATTTAGCATTAGAAAGCAACCAGCTCATCTCGTGCAGAGTGTTTGGGAGCACGTGGCTGCATTGTGCAGTGATGATCCCTTCCAGCAGAGTACACAGAGCTCGATGGAGTGGTTAAATGCAGTTCGATCTCTACATGTGCCCTGGGCACTCTGTACTCACAAGCTGGGCGCCACGATAAAAGTCATGACAATGTTCTATTACAAGTTTAGCAATAGTGTGACAGCAGATTATTAAATGCTTCCTGCTGGATTTTTGATATGCTTTTAGGACAAAGTCTAAAAACCTCTCAATTTCCCAAGTAACTGATAAAGACCTGATATCAGAGCACTCTACAGCGCAAATACTTTTAGGCATTTAGATGATTTCTCTTGGGATATCACCACTGCGTGTGAAGCACAGTAACAGTTTGTCCTAGAATCCCATGTTTTCTTTCTTAGGAACATACTACCACCTTCTTAAACAGTCTAAATTATCTGTAATTGATTTGTTGTGCACTTTATTACAGTCTAAAGTTCAGACGCACGTTCAGACACAGCAGTTCTTCATTGCTGGGCAGGTAAGTGATAGTAGCTTATATTTAGGAGAATGTGTATGCCATAGAATTATGGAACAGTTTGGGTCAGAAGAGACCTTAAAGATCATCTCATTCCACCCCCTGCCATGGACAAGGACACCTTTCACTATCCCAGGTTGCTCCAAGCACCGTCCAACCTGGCCTTGGACACTTCCAGCGATGGGGCAGCCACAGCCTGTCCCGGCACCCTGCAGAAGTAAACTCTGAGTAAAGAATCCTTTGCCTCGCCATCCTCTGAGTAAAGAATTTCTTCCTAATATCTACTTTAAATACATCTCATAGCTGCAAGCACTTCAATACAAAGCCTCCCCTCCTTCCCATCTCTGGGGTGGGATGACACAAGCAGTTCTGATGTCCAGTCCCTGTGGGTGCTGGGAGCAGTAAGATACCAAAAAGGCACACACAGAACCAAATAAGATACAAGTCTGGGGAAAAACACAACACATTTTTGTTGAAAAAATGTAAGAGGAAAGAAATGGTTAATGGCTCCACAAAGGTTCAAAAACGCTAAAGAGCTGAGCATAAGAGGATACTGGAGGCAAACGTTAACAAAGCCATAGGTGAGTAGCTTTCACTCCTGCCTACATCATAAAAACACTCAAGGAACAAACAGTAAAATTAAAGAGAGGGTAATTCCTACCTTTTTTTCCCCTTCAGACCAAAAGAAAACTGCACTTAACCTGCAAAACTATCTTACACGATGCATTAAAAATTAACCATTATAAAAAAGGTATCTGTCAAAATAGTGCAAAAAATCAATACAATTTTCTGACTACATTGTCAGAGTTTTCCTTCTGGTTCTTCCAAACCATAAGGCTGAAAACATCCTTCATGTTGTGCTAATTATCTGTCTTCCCTTGGTTGCAAAATGGGAAATAACTACAAACATGTCTCCCCTCAACAGCAACCTCTGACTCTGAAGATACAATCTTTGGTCTTATTATTTTAACTTTCCCATAACATCTCACTTTATATCTTTCTCTGTTTGGAAGTATAGTCAACTATGTAGAAGCAAAGACAGCGTTGACTGTCAGTGAAAAACCTGACATGGTATCAAATCCATACACAATAATGCAATCCCTTTTCCCTCTCTGTTGCACTGCATGCTGTCAGTTTGACATCTATCACCTTGAGACTCTCTTCCACTACATTTACTGGCAGAAAAACATATTTAAATATCTGTTGATGATATGTTCTCCTCTTAGGCACACTGCATTGGTTTTTGTCAAACACTGATTTATTCATTTCCCTCTTATCTAAACCAGAAGGCACAGGAACATGTAAACATGTACTTTAGATATACATGCAGCCATGTGTTATTTCTTTTACATTTAGAGTTTTTTCAGGTCCAGAACAGCAGCTCACAACATGAATGGAAACACAGGTAGATTTTTACAAGCAGAAGACACAATCTGAGATACCAGGAAAGGGCATCCCTAGGAGAGATGTTTGCCAAGAAGCCTTTCCCAGTGCATGGCAATATATTGTATATATATAATATAACAAATATAAATACCATTTTAAAAACTAATGCTCAGAATAACTTTCCCCACAATATTCATATTTATCAAAAATACACCCACACAGATGACTGCTGGACAGTCTCTCTTGAGAAAGGTTCAAAATATGAATGGTGCCATTTAAAGTCTGTTAAGGAAACCAGCCAATGTCCCAATTCCTCATATCATCTTTAAAACAAAACAAAAAGACAATTTAGTCAAAATAATTCAAGTATCAGCGTGGATACTTACACCAGTTTAATTCTTCTATAAAATTAACTGATAATACATGTTTATAGTGGCTTAAGACCTCCTTAGTGCAACACATGAACATACAAAGCCTTAACGGGCAGTGATGGAGAGCTCAAGGGGTATCTAAATTGGGAAACGTGTGGATGCAGCAGTAACCCTGATGTAATGGAGCACACAAATCCTTAATTTATGCTGAGCCTTTGGAAATCACTACACACACTTCTTGTATGTGTAGTAAGCAAACGGAGATGTACACTTTATTCCAGCCAGCAGTTATCCCTACAACTTTTTTTATTCCAGGGGAGATCTGTGCTCCCATAATTTCAGCCAGCAGCTAAAAACAGGGTAGGGAAACCTCATTATCTCAGACTATTTCATGACTGCCTACACTAAGTATAAGTACACTACGTATAAGGGCACAGCAGTTTTCTCTTGGAAAGCAAAAGCCAATTTACAGTAAGATGAGCATATAAAAATTAAAGCTGTCATTTTATTCAGAGTTTTATTTTTTTCCGGCTCTGCAAAATCCTACAGTTTTTTTTCCTTTCTTCCAACGTTGCTTAGAAGAAAAGCTTCAATAATCTGGTATGCCCTGTAATGGATTACCCTTTTCTGAAATGAAGTGTAGATTACCCTACACAGGGAAGGAGATATTCAGACACCAACTACACTTTACAAGCAAAGGAGAACCTAAGCTCAGCCAACAGCTACATTTTGGAGAACTGAACAACACATTGCATTATTTTGGTACTTATTTCTGTCATCTTTCTAAACTTACGTTATATATGTAATTCGTGCAGTTAGGGTTGTATGTAATAGGCTGTAGTTATAGATGTTATACACTGTAGCCACAAAATGTTTTAGAGTTACTGGAAAAACCAAGACAAAAGGAAATTCGCAGATTGAGTTGCCGGGCACCTAATTAGCATTTAAAAATCCCTAGCCAGCAGAAAACCACGACCGCAAAAAGATGGCTATTAGATCACACCCAAGCGAATCACAGGCAAGTGGCGTCGAGACCGGGACCCAGACTCAACACCAAGAGGGAAGACAGGGAGGGGAACACCTGGACTCATCACTAGCTGATGATCTGCTGCTCAGACATTAGCGGCCAAAATGCCTTCTCTGTGACAGAAGACTGCATGAATATGCAGCTTGCCACAATGACTTATAGCCAAAGGCGGAATAAAAAGTATAAAAACCCTCTGCAGAAATACAATGGGGTGCAAAAACTCGAAGGAGGCACTGACTCTGTCGGTTTGCACCCAGAGCTGCTCTGTAGACTGTGGGCTGACCCAACCAAGCTGCGGCTGGGGGAAATTCGAACACTAAATTGTTATGGGATCGCAAAATAAATTTGTGCTATTAATTAATTTAAATTGGCTTGTCTCTATTTACAACACTTACGCTCTATTAAAAGAGCAGCAACAAACACTCCTCTGCAGCAGCAAAGGTACAGAAACAGCACCTCATAATGAAAAACTGACGAGTGTGAAATCCCACACTAGTCCTGCATTTGTGTTTGGAAATCACACCAGATTGGCTGCCAAGTTTATAACCTTACTATTAGTGTATACTGCTAATATTCTAGTCTTTCTGGGGAGAGAACTTTGGGCAACTGGCCCTGTCATAGAGTTCAGAATCAGGGCACAGGTTTTACAGGAAGCTTTGCTGTTGAGGGTTCTCTGTACCCATGTGCTTGCTCTGAGCAAATCTGAAGGGATCTAACACACCTGACACATCTCCTCTCTCCAGTGGCACTGCATTAGCCAATGGATTCCAAGTCTCTCATCTGGAGGATACAGGCATATTGAACTGTCAACCAGGAGCAGGAATCCTGTCTCCACAACCAGATTAGAAAACAAACATCTTCTTTATAGAATAAAGATATTACAAAACAAAACTATTAAACAAAAAGAATCCCAAAACTCCTCCAATACTCAGACTGAAGTGCTTTTATTAACCCTTACCTTAGAACTTGTGACTGTACAGATCTTATAACTTACTCCCTTCAGTTGTGCCTCTTTGTGAGATGAAAAATAATCTGTAAAAATTAGACTGTTTTTTAAACAGTGCACTGGGCAACACTGATATGCATCAAGTGCACCACTGACCTCCACACCTTAAAAAAAAAGGTATCTGCATGCACAGCTTCCAATCTTCATTCCTGAAACTATAGAAAACAAGGTGACAAATACCCTCACCAAAGAGAACAGATAAATAACCACATTATTAAAGTGCTTGCAGCATCAACAACTCATTTCAGTCTCTAAAATCACAAGCAGGATTACTACTTGTGGCAGCTGTGTCACAAATACTTTTAGCTCCCCCTATTCTCTACAGGATGTACAAAGTCTGCATTAAATAGGCAATCTCTGGAAAGTGTTTCTCTTCCAGGGACTAACAGGTACTTGCTGCATAGGTACATGACTTTGGAATTCCCACTCTGCAGTGTTTGGATCACCAGTTCTGAAACAAACCCAACTATACTCTGATGATATGCAGTGGACTATGGGGTTAGAATAGCTGATTTGCTGAGAGTTGGTATCTGGCCTTTGTCCTACTAGGTAGAAAAATTCAAACTAATCTGAACATTATTTTTCTTTTCAAAATGTTGATGGTCAGCATAGCAGATTTGGCAATAACACAGTACAAGTTTTCTGAAACATAGTCACTACACTTGTACTTGTGTGAGATTTATTTCTCCTTTAAGTGGTTTTCCCCACAAAAAATAACAAAATAATGAAGTGGTGAATTTTGGCAGCTACACCTAAGTTACACTTATTTGACAGGTTTTTTAATCAGGAGAGGGAGAAAAAGTTTTACACTGACAGAGAATAAGCTTAGATTAGATATTGGGAAGAATATCTGTGAGGGTGAGGAGGCCTGGCAGCCACAGAGAAGCTGTGGCTACCCCTGGATCCCTGGAAGCGTCCAAGGCCAGGCTGGACGGGGCTTGGAGCAACTTGGGACAGTGGAAGGTGTCCCTGGACATGGCAGGGGCTGTAATGAGATGAGCATTAAGGGCCGTCCCAAGCCAAACCACTCTGTGGTTCTGTGCTGATGTAGCTGCCCACACCCCAAGCATCATTCAGCACACTCCTTAACAGACATTGGCAGTCTCCTAGATTTCTCCTGAGTCTCTTTCCCAAGACATTGGGAATCAACAGCTCATAGTCTTTTGCAACATTTCTGAAAATTCAGACAATTGTTCTCTAACTGCATAAGTTTAAGCAGGAGGAGAACAAATGAATTATGTTAAAGCCTAAGAGTGTGAACACCACAGATACGAGCACTTCCATATATTAAAGTCAGAGATTTTAAAACATTTGAGTCCAGAACAGGACCTCACCAGCACATATTCCAATAAACACATGTGGACTCCAAGCCAGTCAATCATTAATTATAGTGCAATAAGATCTATTTTTGTATCAGGTGACTGGCCAAGTACCAAAGCAGGAAATAGCCCAAGAACACTATTTCTGCAACAAAACCTACTGCACCCAGCAACACACTCCATTCAATTGTGTCAGACTATTGCAAATAAACCTGAAAATAAAGGCATCCTCAAATGAATTTGAGAGAAACTGTAGTACTTTAGTCCTGATTCAAGGCTGTACAGACAGACTAAAAGGAGCTACTTTTCTTTCAGACCATTAACACAATTTATCAATTTTGAGTGGTAACACACACTTATCTGTGCCTGAGCATGCAGCCACACAGCCCAACAGCAGCAGTTCCAGCTGCCTCTCCAACCTAACAGGAAGGGCAGGGGGAATTCTACAGAGCCAGAAGAACAGCAAGGACCTAAGTAATGGTATGTTATCAATAATGTGCTTGTCACTGGCTGTATGTGGCTTCAGCACTAAAGCAAAGGCACCTACGACCTAAATAAATGCCAAACAATGCATACAATACAACACAACAATAATGCCTAAACAATGCATTAGCAGATTGCAATAACCTTGGCATTGGAGACGGGTGTCTCCCGTGCAGTGCGGACTGGTTTGCTTTGCTTGCCTTAAATATGCAACAGTTATTTTAGTACAGGGATAACTTCTTTTCCCATTTTTCTTTACAGTCCAAATAACAGGGGGATCAGAGGATGGAGGCCCTTAAAGACTTCAGATTAACAGAACAAATAAGCAAATACAACCAAGGGGAGAAAACAAAGATCACAACAAAAGGAGTGAGCTGGAAAGAGCAGAGGTACTTAAATATGTGATGGATCCACAAACAGCCTGCTAGAAACATTTACTTGGCAGCACTTAATCATTAACAGCAAAAAAAACACAAAAAAACCCCAAACAAACAAGCAAACTCCCCAGAAACAAAGAACAAAACAAAAACCACAAAATCCCCACCACCATCAAGCCCCCCCCCAAAAAAAACCACCAAAAAAAAACCCCAAAAACACCATCAAATAACAACACCCAGAACAAACAAACAGCAAGCAAACAAACCAACCCCCCAAAAGAGGAAGAAAGCTGTTTTTATTTGAGTTAAAATTTCCGGCCGCGGGACCACACCTGCAAACTTTCAAATATTAATGACAGAAAAGACTTTCAGTAGAAGGATTCCCAACAGCTAATTATGTTTAGTGCAATACTATTCACAGCTGTTTTGAAAATTAAAAAGGATATAAGTATCATGCATTGCTTGGAAGGAACAAAAAGTTACCATAAAATGTTGCTGGAATCCTTGAACTCGAGTTATCATTGTTGTTCCTGAGTAACTATCTTGGAGAAGTCTTTTGCAACAGTCTAACAACTAGTGATTGCAGAAAGAAGGAAATTCTAACAACAGGGAACTCCCTATTCTGGTAATACAATGCCCTAGATATGATCCATGTTATTTCTGTGCTCTGGGTACTCCCGGATGCTCTGAAAATTCTACTAGGATTTCCTCTAAGCCAGAAAAGCTTTCAGATGCTCCAGTTTCTTGTAGGAATTGGACATAAAAACATAAGGATTGAGATAATACAGTTCAAGGGAGAAGGTCCCACTTTCCTCTCATCACAAGTACACAGCACCTGAGAGGTGTCATTCCCCCTGCTGCCCTGGGGCCGGAATCAGCTGAGCATACTGCATCCACCCGGCTATTGCTCGCTTGTTCACAGGCCCAGAGAGGCCGGGGAGCATTCTGGCAGGTTCCAGCCAGCACTCTAAATTTGGTGTTTGGTGGCTAACAGTGTGCCAGCCCCAATATTCCAGCAGCAACTTTCACTGAAGCATGGGCCGGAAAGACTAACGTGAAAACAAACTCACAATAAAATTCTACTTTCATTATAGAAATTTAAAAAACATTGAAGTCAGAGGCTGCAGAACACAAGTGCTGGGCTTAGAGAGCTCTCCCTGGGAAGATCCGCTGCCCCGCTGCGGGGGTGGGCTGGCAGAAGAAGTGTACACTGTGCGTGCTGGGGCGAGCGTCACCAGCGGTCAGAAGATCCTCTGAGGCACTGACCGGCACCCGAAGCTCGCACAAGCCATTTAAACACCTTCCAGCCTCTGCACACACCGAGCCAGCCCCCAGGCGCGCAATCCAGAGCCCCCGCGGCCGGCTGGCCGCAGGGACCAGCGCCCGCTCTCCGGTCACCGACAGCCCCGGAGGTTCCGCCCTGGGCTCTGGAGCCCATGGACAGACACAGCGGCTGGGGCCGCGCCCAAGCCTCCCCCGCAGCTGCCGCCTGGACTCGCACGAGCACAGCCAGCGACCCGCGGCCCGGACATGGGGGCCCGACGAAGGCCGGTCTCGAAGCCAGCCCCCTCCGGATCCCTCTCGGCCCCCCGCCGGAGGATGCTACCGCGATGCCACCGCCCGACACCGAATGCCATCCCCCTCGGCTGGCTCCCGGAGACGCGCTCGTCCTCACCGCTCTCCGCCGCTCCGGGCCGCGTCCGGCGGGACCGGGGGCGCGAGCGGCCCCGCGCCTGCGCAGAGGGCGCGGCAGCGGTGGGACGGGCGCGCGCACGCGGTCCTGCTGGGCCGGGCGGGCGCGCGCGGAGCGCCCCTGGCCCTGCGGCCGAGCGGAGCTGTGGGGAGGGGTGGTGAGGGCTGTGAGGGCTGTGAGGGCTGATGGAAAGGTGGTGAGGAGGGTGATGGGAGTTTTGGAGGAACAGGAGGCTGTGAGGGGTTACTGTGAGGGATGTGTAGGCCAAAATTTAGGGAGTGTGAGACGTGATAGGGACTATTAGGAGTGGTGGGTGTCAGTGAGGGGCAGTGTTGTGATAAGAGTATAGAAATTTGGTGGAAAAGAAACGCCTTGTGAACCAGCTGATTGTTAGAGATCAGAGAGGGTGAGGGCAGCTGGGCTTAATGTCTTATTATAAGCAGCTTGGCACTATAAGTGGTTGTGTTCAGTAGGAACTTCCACAAGCACAGGTTCTCAAACAGGGCATGTTCAACACTGTGTCTGGTAATGTTCAATAAGAACTTTCACCGTCACAGATTCGTGAGTAGTGTGGTTTATTGAAGCGGCAGAAATGCAAGGGGGAATGGAAAGGGGGAATAACTGTAAGTTAGATATTTTAATTAGATTTTCAGAAGAAATTCTTTACTCAGAGGATGGTGATGTCCTGGCACAGATTTCCCAGAGAAGCTGTGGCTGCCCCTGGGTCCCTGGAAGTGTCCAAGGCCAGTCTGGACAGGGCTTGGAGCAGCCTGGGACAGTGGAACGTGTCCCTGAACATGGCAGGGGTGGAACTGGACAAGCGCTAAAATCCCTTCCAACCCAAACTATTGTAAGAGTCTATGACATATAGATTTGGAATTGCCCTAGATGGATGCAGTAGCTGTGACAGAGTTCTAACAGTAGCAATAGTATAGTGTTAGCCCAGGTAATAATAATCATAATAATTTTATGTAGAAGCTTACAATGAATGCTTGGGAGGAGGGAGAGGAGACTAGTATCCCATCAACTGTTTCTGAGGTCCTTTTGGGTCTTCCTCCTAACTAGGTAAAATTTTTAGCCTCCTTATATACAGCCCAATCTTATCCCCCTGCTCCTTCTTCACATATAGCATGATTTAAGCAAAGAGCAACATAATACAGTAATATATGTGGGACTAAGGTACTTAATGAAGGCAATTAGCATATGTAGGGTTTGTTGAGGTTTTTGTTTTGTTTTGTTTGATTTTTTGTTATGGTGTCCTTCGAAGTTCTGGTCATACAACTTTGTTCTCATTTGCTTCATTCTTCAGAGCGAGAGCAGGATCATTGCATCTCCACAGGACTTCCTCCTTCAGGGTCTTTCCTGATGTCAGCTATACAGCTCTCCATCCACAGAGATAGCACAGGGGGTACACAGCATACACTGTAGATATTAAGCCTCAGCCCTTGCTTGGCTCCTTGGTCATTATCCCACAGACAGCAGTGTTGCGTGAGGAGAACTTGGGCTGTGCTTCTGCCCTGGAGCCTGGGAAAAGCTCAGCGCAGATGTTAGAAACAATTGTTGCTTTAGGAAAGCTTTAAAATCTGACTACTTTTGTGCTCAGTAACAGTATGTCTGGTTTTTAATTTTTGCAAAGCCTACAATGGCCAGGACAGAAATTAGTTCATTTTAAAGATGAAGGATTTCCATAGTATTTATTTGACTTGGCTTGGCAGCAGTGCTCTGTTTACAACTGGATAAATAACTGCCACATTAAAGATTATTAACTAGCAATGCTTCAGTGGCCAATAAAGCACTAATCTTTTGTATGGTGTTGTATATGTACACAGCTTGGTACGGCTGGATCTTGCCAAAGAGATAACAAATCCCTTTCCTGGAAGGTTTACAATCTAAAGGAAACCACAAAGGACCACAAGGAAAGTACTAAATATGATAATGAAACACAAAATACACAGAGGACTTGGAGCCATTTGCAGCTGCATTTTAAACAGGTTCTTAAGAGGGTGTTTTGTATTTACCTCAAAGCTCCTGGGCAGAGAGGCAAGATAAAATCCTAGATTTGGGTTGGGAGGGACCTCAAAGCCCATCCAGTCCCATGCTGTGCCATGGGCAGGGACATCTTCTATTAGACCAGATTGCTCCAAGCCCTGTCCAACCTGGTCTTGAACACTTCTAGGGATGAAGCAGCCACTGCTTTCTGGGCACCCTGTGCCAGGGCCTCATCACCCTCACTGTATAAACCTTTTTCTAATACCTGCTCTAAATCTTCCCTCTTCCAGTTTAAAACCATCCCCCCTTTTCCTGTCACTACACACCCTATTGAAAAGCCTGTCCTCACCTTTCTTAGAGGCCCCTGTTAAGTCCTGCAGACAGACACAGTGGCCACTGTGCTGTGACAGATGGCCAGTGGGGTCTTGTCAGTGCTGTGCCCCTTCCTCTGCTGGTGGCCAGGCAGGGCCATCCCCCTGCTCCAAAACAGACCTAAGCTCCAAACTGGGGGAAGCAGTAAGCAGTCCTTGTAATGTGCTTCCTTTAAGGCTTCCTTGTGACTGGCTAATGCTACTATGGACAGCAATGGACTTGTATCATGGAGCACAAGACCCGTTTCCAGAAGCTGTGATGAGAAATCATTTGTTTATCCAAATACAAATTGTAAATATAATACATTACTTTATATTCATTTGTGTTTGATTCTGCAGGACACATCTGTGTTTGATCCTAGAGGACACTTCCACACATGTAAAGCTTTATGTTCCTTATGATAAATGAAGCTGAGCTAGCAAGGAAAGCAGGTTTAAAAGAGGATGAAAGTAAATGGAGAGGTGTGAGGACAGAGATAAGTGTGGGCAGTGTTTGCTAAGATTTTGTAGGAAGATGGAAAGCTTTCATCTATCTTCAGCATTTATAGATCCTTTCACTGTAATATGAGAGACATGTATTTTGCATACTTGGACTCATGGTGCCCCTCTGAGGTAAAGCGGTACTGTTATTCTCGTATCTCTCCCAGGAAACTGCAGCAGAGACAATGTGTTCACATGGGGAAAAAGAAGCTGGGGATTGACAGGCTTTGGAAAAGCAAGAGCAGCACAGGGAGAGACTTACAGAGTTTCTCTCCTGAAATGTGAACCATTATTTGAGCTGGGCATACTGTTCAGACAGATGGTTGTTCTCAGGGTTCCGAAAGTAGGAATAATTTAAGGCTCTCTCCAAACTGCTGACCTGATGCTCAATGGTGCATTGTTGAGAGATAATTTAGGAGTATAATGGTGACTAAAGCCTCTGCATTGCCTGGTAGTTTTACCTAATTCTCGTACTTCGGGTGCAGTAGGGGGATAAAGTTCAAGGAGACAGAGATAAGATCAGTGTGGGGAAATCTTTCAAGAGAGAGGCCTGCGTGAATGCATGATAAAAGGAGACAGCAGTCTGTGGATTTGTGGTGAAAATGGTAGATGATACGGGTAGAGGGGATGCTCTGTGCTATAAAACGTTGGAGCCTGCATGGCTATATGAGTAATCTCCACAAACCTGTGTTCAGGCTGTTGGACTGTCTGTGACTGTGAGAGAGAGGGTGAAGGCCTTGCTTGAGTAGCTGGCTGATGGCTGGTGGAAAACATGTTTGAATGCATCTACTCCTCTTCCTGGAGGAAGGTGTTCATTGCTGGCAGCTTTACAGAAGCCAAGGAATGCCAAGGCTCTCTTAAGTCCTAAACTCTGCAGTGGTTCAAATAAAGAGAAAGACCCAGTGAGCCCCTGGGCATGGAGGGTAGTGAGTTTACAGAGGCTTTTGAGGGATGAAAGAAGGCTCTTTGTTTATATATAACTAGTTCCCAGAGTTTTGAAGTGCTTTCATGTAGCCATGAAATAAAGTAGTTCCACAAGTGCAGTGTTGGGTGAAGCCTGTGACCTTTGGGTTTGTGCCTTGATGGTGGCTTCTCTTGCTGTTCTCTGAAGAACAAGTGAGCTCATATTGAACCATTCCTTTATGTGGGAATGCTCTTCCCCCTGAACATACATTTTCCAGAACCTACAGGAACAGAAATTTCTCTAGCATGTACAGTTGTATATCTTACATTTTCTTATGAAACTAGGGGCTGGAGTTATGGACTAGGCACTGGATGTAATGGAGGCTTTTTGACAGGGGCAGTGGAGGGACTGGAAAGCTGGATGGGGAAACATGAAAGCAAGAAAAGAAAAGGAAGTGAGGAATGGCTAAGTGGATGGAATGATCCATCACATGAGATCTATCCTCATGTGGTCCAACAGCCTTGGAGAGGAGATTTGCACTGCTAAGGTGGGCAGAGTAGCAGCTGGAGGATCATCAGAGAATGCCAGGAAGCACAGAAGGGTCTTAGGCCAAAACCTAAGCTGAGCTAGTAGAACAGTGGCTTTGCTGGTCCCGCAGCAATGGGATTTGCCCTGGGCTGCTTGCATGGGAAGCTGATAAACCTCGGCAAAGTCTGACCTCCTGTGGGTAAAACTGGGAATTACTAGGGGATAATTAAGCAAAACTTTTTCCTATCACGTGCCAGCATCTTAATGAGCGGTTTGCTCACTGGTGTGGATCACTTCTCTTCCACTTCCAGCAGCCAGACGTGGTTCTGCCCCTCTAGATAAGCTGCTGATATTACTCCTGGCAATGAAGGTGAGGCTGATGGTCCCAAAACTGGGAGAGTGCTGGTGGATTTTTTAATGACACAAAAGGAATGTGGTCATGAAGGCAGCCAAGCATTTCTCTGTGACTGCAAGAAGTACTCCATGGACACCGTGTTTTCCATTTGATTGGATGGGTTGCAGCCAGCTTTTCCTATTTCTTTGTCCCTTCCCCAACTATGGCACCTCCTGCCTTTTAGGGGTGAGCAGTCACGTTGTACCATGAATGTGAAAGGTCGTCTTCTGGTACTGGGTGATCCTCTTGGTGTGGAGAGGGAGTTTGTGAGAAAGGAATTAGCAGTTTCCCTTTAGGATGACTCTAATCCCCCTCCTCCATGAGGAAACTGGTGTAGTACATTCCCAGCATATTGCATCAGGTGTTCCAGAGTGGGATGTCGCTTGTTAGGATCCAGATTCAGCTGCAGGTGCTGCTGTGGTGTTCCATACCTGGTAGGGTCCAGCCCACAGAGATTCCTCTGGCTATTGGGCATCTTTGGAGCACTCTTACCAGCTCTTGACTTTGGAGGAGGAGAGTTCATTGCAGAAGGATCTTGCACATGACAGTTTGCCTCCCCCTGTATGGTGCCTGCCTGATGACCTGCGGGATCTTAGGGAATGACTCATAATCCTAGGGTTTTTCCTGGGAAGGTGATTCTGAAGGAGTTTGGTTTATTCCAAGTGCAGGTGTATCTTATAAGCTCCAGGGACTGTTAGTCAGTCACGTGCTACAGACATGGATAGATAACTAAATGTTGCTTAATTTATGCTCTGCACTGTCTTTGATGTTGGCTTGATCCCTTTCATTCTCCTGCACTCCGCTGCACCAGCTCAAACACAGCACTGCCTTTTTGCAGGAGGCTCATTGGCTTTCATCAGGCAAAGCAGGAACTTTTTTTTTTTCAATTGGCATCCCTAATGGTATTATGTCTCTGTCTAGGCTGCTGGCTCTGGGTCTTCAGGGTCTCTGGTGCATTTACCTCATAGTGTGATTGAGCGGCAGCAGTGAGGGACCTGCAGAGTTCACAGCAAAGGTGGCTAGACAAGTAAGTTCAAAACCAGGCTGTGATCCCATGGATCTGCTTTTTAGAGACCTGAGAATAGGCTGAGCCTCCCTGGGTGAAGGATAAGAGAATATGGTGCCCAGACAGCCTCTGCCTGGAGAGGGATCCTGTCTGTCCCAGCCAAACAGCCAGGGCAGGCTTAGCTCTCAAGAGGGCTTTACACCAAAATCTGTGGCACTGGGTGCTCTCAGGCCTGCCTGTGTTCTCCTCTAAGGCAAAGCAGAACCTGCAATTAGTGTTTCCAGAAGGTGTGAAATAGAGCTGGAGGAAAAGCAGCCTTGGTGGTGCTCTGGCCCAGGCCTGGTCCTTGCAGCCTTCATACCTGTGCTGGAGCATGAATTGCTACTCTGTGCTGGTGCCCCTCACCCCTCTGCAAACTCTGTTTTCATTAGTGTGTGCTCTTTGGTTAAGGACCCTTCTCACTTCCAGCTGAACAAACACTTTCCATCGCATGTAAAATCCAGCTTGGTGCTAATAGACGTCTCCCCCCACTTTCCTCCCTCCCCTTTACCACCTTTTCTGCAGTTGGCTTGACAAAAAAGTGTTGCTATTACCTGACTTATTATCAGCACGGGACTGTAATTTATGACATATACTTGGTAAAGTGCCACACTGAAAACATTTATGGCCCTCTTTGAGTTCTGTGGGGTGGTGGGGAGAGCAATGGCTGTGGAGGAGAAGCCAGTTGTTCACCCTTGCAAAATACAACACAGTCCAAAGGCTTCCTCTGACTTCTGACAGAAGCACTGTGGGCAGTAGGCTTAGCACCCTGCTCTGCTGATGTCAGTGGGTTGAGACACCAGTGCCCAGAACAGATGCGAGGTTTTTCTGTCCTTGGGAAACACACAGTTTCTCCCTTGGGAAATTTATTGAATTCCCTATCTTTATTGCTTTTAGTCCTGTACAATCTTATCCCTCAGGCAGGATCTCAGAACCTGCCTTCCTCGTGTTCCTCATACAAGTGTCACCTCCTCTTTCCTCCCCTGGCTTCAAGTCCCTGTTCTTTCATGGGAGGGTCTGCAGCAGCTGCCCCATGTGTGGCAGGTCAAACACAGGAGCTGTGAAAGGCAGGCATTACAGCAGGGCAGCTGCCCTCCAGTAACCAGGTTCATACTCTGTCTGAAGGAAACAACCTGATAATTTAATTCTCCATGTCTGGATTTGAGCTGAAATTGTGCTGTGGAGAGAGGGGGGCAAATGAATTGTCATTGCTGTTGGTGGGCTAGATTTGAATAGCAATATAAGGGGAAAGGAAAAGTCCTGGCAAAAGTGACTTTTTCAGTGACTGAAGAGAGATTTATGAGAAATGAGACTTTATATCCCAGTCTTGAGATGAGTGGTATGGAAATTTGGCATGGGAAAGAGTTTTTTTCACTGGGCTGTTTGCTGATAACTGAAAAGTTAATGTTGACTGTTGAGCTCCTCTCAGGAAAACACCATTGTTCATCTTTCAGAGGTATTTGGAGCTTGGCTGTCTGCCCTGTCCACTTGTTGTGTTTCAAAGGATGGGAGCAGAGATCATCCAAACCATTTCCCAGTTTCAGGAGCACACTTTCCCTGAAGCTGCTCAGTTAGAAGGAGCATTTGCTTGGCCTGCAGTGAGGCAGGCTCTGTACACTGTGGGGAAGGATCACATGGCAGTTTGTCCTCTTTCTTTGGTTCAGGCTTTGCCAGCTGCTGGGTGAGAAGCAGGTCTCTGTAGCCCTCTGCTTCAACAGTGCCATGTGTGCATCCATGTGCTGGAGTTAAAGGAGATGTTGTGGCTGGGCTTGAGTCTTGGATGCTCTCTGCTACTTGCTGTCTGAAGATTTGCAAGATAAAGCCTTGGGAGGTGGGTGACATAAGGAGATGTGTGAAGCCCACAATACCAACCTAATGCTGCTTTCAGAGTCATCATCTCTAGCTGCTATTATTTCTGGATATCTTGTCCAAAGGGTCTCAAGGCTGAGGGTTTGGTCTGGGAGAATGCCTTGAGCTGGAGTAGCTTCATTCCTGCTGTGGTTGGACAGAATGTGTGTTTTGGATGGCATTTATTTCCCCAAACAGCAGCTATATAGAAGTTTGCCATCTGGTGTAATTTTGTCTTCTGAGCTCCATCTGTCCTGTGCAGTGGGGAGAGACTGAAGCCTCCCGTGAGTGAATCAGCTCATTTTGTCTTAAGCACGATTGGGTGGAGCAGGTTGCTCTGGAGCTGATTCTGCTTTTTCTCACTGGAGCTTAGATATTTAGGTGCCAAACTGGGTGCTAAAATCAGAGATGAACCCCCCCCCCCTTTCACTTTTTGTGTGAGGGAGGGCTGGTGGGAAGCTCAGATTGTCCGTGGGGTCCGAGTCACCTTTAAGCCTTGTTCTGTTGACTGAGTTCCAGACCCAGGAACCCCATACCCAGGTCAAATCTCTACCTGGATTCCAGAAAGAGCCCCCCTTTCTCAGCTGGTGAGAAGATGGGCGGTGCTGGACCATGCTGAAAACAAGGAATAACCACAATCTTTAAAGGTTTCTCAGTGTCCTGCAGGGTGAAAGCAGTTTAACTGATAATAAACCTCTTCTGGGTGCAAGATTATTCAGTGGGAAAAGGTGGGGGGAAATGGCAAAAAATGGCAACCTGTCTTAAGAGAGTTCTCGGTATGTGCACCTGATAAAAATCATAACCTGGGATTGGCTTTCTTCTCTGTTTTCTTGGCTTTTGGCATGCGTAGCCAAGCTCTGGCAGGCGGGGCAAATTTCCTTATCCCTAGGGTAATTAAAAAAGACCATTTCCCCATTTAAAGAGTGAGAGGGAGGTGAGGATGGAAAGGGGAGCTGAGCCAGGCAGTGAGCAAGCCCTGCCCACACTGCTGCATGAGTTAGCAGAGCTATGGCTCTCCCACCCCCACCAATTTTCATGGCGTTAGGCACGTGGGATTGAGGGGGGCTGGATGGGTATGAAAGCAAACACACATCTGGAAGTTCCTCCAGTTAATTGGGCAATTATTCATACCATTCTTGCTGGAAGCAGCCTGCTACTGCTGAGCCAAAACCAACAACAACAGACTGTGGGCGTACTTCATCCCTGCTTGGAGTGGGGAGACTTGTGTGGCAAGGTGGGGCTGCAGAGGGCAAGTTAAGCAGTGAGGGTGTGGACCCACTGTTCCTGGGCTGCTCTGCTTGGCTGTAGAGGTGTGTGGGGAAGCCCTGGAGACCCTGATGTGGTGAGATGCTTGGGAAGCACTTGCTTCACAGTGCATGTGGGCCTCAGGTGGGGAGGGGGAAGCTGCTGCTCTGGAGCAGCATGAGAACCCAACTCAACCTGTGTTGGGTTTTATTAGGAGCTTGGCAGGCTGTGGTGCTGGTGAAAGTAGTCCAGGCCCAGCTGTGCTCTGTAGCAGTTTACTCCTCGTAAATAATGGATTCACTGCCATTTCTGCCCAGCTGCCACCTGAGTGAGGCTCTAACAGCTCATGTTCACCTTTTCTATCCCTCCTTTACCTTCCTCACATCCTTGGTTCCTTCTTAGTCTGGCAGCAATGTCTCTGGATGTCCCTATTCCCTGCGTATTTTTTGGTACAGATGCTGTGCAAGTGAAGTTCTGAGGGAATGCAGAGCTAGATGGCCTTTGTTCATTCCCCAGGATCTGCATGTGAGATGGAAGCTGGGAGTGACCACCTCAGTCTGAGTGGCTTTCCCTATGACAGAGTTGACAGGCCTCAGCAGATCCTCAGGGAGATGATGTTCAGGAGTAGCCTGGATACCATCAGCCTTGAAGAGTTGTCTCTCCTCCTTCTCATCTCTATATCTGGTGGGATAGAGGGTTGCTCCCGAGGCTGAATTCTCTGGGATTGCATATCAGTGTGACAGACCACATCTTGAAAGCGTTTCCCTGGAACTGTGGCTGACTGCTCTTTGAGTGCTTTGCCATTCCCTCCTTGCTGCTGAAGCCCACAGGAAGCCTTCCCCTTCCAGCAGAATCTCTTGATTGATAAAAACAATCCCCTTCTCTCAAACCATGCCTGCTGCACAAGCTGGGGGTGCTGTGTTTGGCCCATCTGCTTCCCACTTTGCCTGAGAGCACATCTCTGGCACTGGGAGTCATTGTGGCAGCCTCAGAAGCGCACGCTGTGCTGGGCTCCACCAGCATAATTGGAGCCAGCTTCAGCCAAGCCCAGCTGGGATGTGAAAGGAGAAGAATTCCCGTGGTTCCCTCTTTCCTTGTCTTTTTGCTTCTGCCATGAGATGGGTCTTCTCTAAAGAAGAAATTTATTGCCATTAACTCAAGATCTTCCTTAGGATAACATAAATCAGACAGGCAGTTTGGCTTCAGGATGAATGTGCAAACGTAAGCAAGGCTGCAGTGGGTCACACCATGGAGCCGTCGAGTACAGGGTTTTCTCCACAGTATCACTGGAGTAAGTGCTGTAGGAAAAGGCTGGAAACAATGCATGCATGGCATGTGCTATCTTGCGTCTTATCTGAGGGTCCATGGATGTGGTGAAAGGTTTATCTAGCGGGTGATCAGCAAATATTTTGTATCTTTGTTTGTCCATTTTTGAAGTGTCTTAGATGGTGCTAACTCAGAAAGGCTTGGGGATGTAAAGTTCTCTGCATGAGCTTTAGTAGTGGTCTCAAAAGTACTGTGAGGACATCTCAGCATCAAAAAATACTGTAGAGGGGGGAGCATGATTCCCAGTTTTACAGGAGGGAGTGAAGAATTTAAATGACTTATCCAAAATTTCAGTGGGAATCCTTAACAGAGTGTGGTGTTGAAACCAGATTCTCAGACTCCTGTGACTGTTCAGCTTTCCTCTTTGATAATCACCCACACAGAGATCTAAGTTAGGATTGGAACTTACCCTTGAGCTAATGCAGAAATAAACCTAACTGAAGGGAAAGCCTTCCTTACTGTCCAGCAGATGACTATACTGTAGAAGGAGGACATTGCCAGGTGGAGAGGCCAACCAACAAAACCTGCTTTGTCAAGGATTGGGAAATGGAAACATTGCTGAGGGTCCAGCTGAGGAAATACGATTCTGAAGGTGCTCAGAAAATCAAGATTTGTGGTGGAAAACCGTTTCAAGGAATGGGAGAGAGTTAGGGACAGGATCTGCTGTTCAGCCAGAAGGAAGAGGGTAGAGCCGCCAGTCATGTGGAAGGGATGGGAAAGGTAGGAGGGTATGTGGAGCTGGGCACTGAAATGGAACAGCTGAGATACAAGCACCAAGGGACAGCTCTTGCTCTCACTGAAGGGAATGGACCAACTCCCATTGACGTCAATGAGGGCTGAACTGGGACCCTTGCGAGAAATATATTGAACACAGACAAATCCAGCAAAGTCAAAACAGATGATGCAGACTGCTTAATACAGTCACAGGGAGCTGATTGCGAAACCTTCTAACAAGGCAATTCTGTCAAGCAGCCATCCAAGCCCAGTAGGCTTCGACCTAGGAGAGGAACATGGGACGCTGTGGTCCTGGAGAAGGCATACCCAAGATGGAAGGCTGAAATGGCATGGGATGTGTCCTCACTGTGCTTCAGCATAACCCCACTTGCCACCTTGTTTGTGTGACCTTCCTAGCTATTTTACTGTATTCCAGGTGCTTTTTCTTGAATTTCCTCTGTCCCACCAATGGAGCTTTTCTGAAGCTGGAGGTGTGGACAGACTGGACAAGTTGTCAAAGAATACACTACTGTACCTCAGCTGGCAGTGGGGGGCAGCTGAGTGTGCACACGCCTAATCCATGGCACATGCAAGTCAGTTCAACTTAGCCAATGTGACAGAACCGCACTAAGCTGGCTGAAGTGACCTTATTTGCACGGACTAAGCAAATGCACATGGACCGTAAGGCTGACATGCAGTAACCGGTTACCGCATGATAGCCGGTTCCTGTGTTTGCGCTCAACCTCTGACTCATCACCCCAAATTCTTCCCTTGCTGTGCTTCTCAGTCCCTTGTTCCATGTTCCCAGTGCCTGGTTTCCTCTGCGTCAGGGATGTCTGTGATCCTACAGCAATTCCGTGTCTGTCCAGAGAGTAGTTTTGGCAACTGTCCTGCTCTGCTCCAGGGAGTCTCAATGATCTGCTCCAGATTCAGGCTCTCCTAGTCCTCTTTTGAGGGTACTCAGCCAGCCAGCTCCCTGTGGGACCCCAGGTCATGGGTCCCCTCACTCCATAAACCCTTTCCAGCCCAGCAGGCCTCCTCGGGCACCAGAACCTGCCTCTCCTCCATCTTTATTTTTGTTCCCCACTTGGAGAAAACAGAGTCCAGACATGGCTCTACCCTTAGAGAGCAAGATGTGGAGCACTCTA
This sequence comes from Vidua macroura, assembly GCF_024509145.1. Lineage (NCBI taxonomy): Eukaryota > Metazoa > Chordata > Aves > Passeriformes > Viduidae > Vidua > Vidua macroura. The sequence goes on from NC_071586.1 coordinate 838,254, forward strand.
GTGAGGTCAGTGGCGGGATCTTGGCAGTATCTTCTCTCTGGCACAGTGAGAATTTGGAAAAGGTGATGGAGTTGAAAGGAGAGGGCAGGATGAAGTTACTAGTGTGGAATGAAGCTGAAAATAGAAGGAGCTGAGTTTCTGGGTGCTCCTGAGGATGTCTCATCCTTGACCAAGCACTGGTTCAGGCTGAAGAGCAGAGACTTCAGTGAAGCCACACTTACTCTACACCATGTTGAAACAGAATTCAGTCCAGAAAGATCCATTTCCCCTAAACCTGGAGTTGTACCACAGTTGTAGCTGTGTTATGACAAAAGGGACAGATCTAAATCAACTGATTTGTAAGTAGAAAATTCAAAGGAATGGGAGCAGGAGTGGAGACAGGAGAGCGGCAGGAGTGGAAACAGGCAGGGGGCATTGTTGCTCTTAAAATGGGCCTATAGTCTATGCACAGTTTAGATGTTTTGGGAAGAGTGGAATTTCACTTTTGATTCCCCATGGATAGACTGGACTGAAACTTTACCTTCCTTTCCACCCTGGATCCACTGAAATAGCAGCATCTTGTATAAGGACCAATTTCCTTGATGTAAGAGTAATGTTTGGTGGGGAATCCAAGAGTGTACACAGGGACAGGTTACCTGCAGTGGGTATTGAGGCATTGCCTGAACTTTCAGGAATGAAATGAGCAAAGCCAAAGTGCTGGGGCCAGCAGACATGAAAGACACCAAGAGGGGCCTCTTTCAACTGTGCCAAATGCAAAATAAAGGCTATGGAAATGTATGGGCTTGCTCTATACTGGGGCAGAGGACATAGAAACAAAGGGCATGAAAAGGGCAGATATTCAACACTTTTTTGATACTGTTACCCATAATGTTTAATGTCCTTTTTAATGGCTTAGAGTGCACTCTCAGCAAGAGTAGGGACAGCCAGTTGATACCCCCGAGGGCACAGCTGGTAGTCAAAGGGCACTTCACAAGCTGTCCTCTATTCTGTGCTGTGATATGCATTTCAGCGCTGAAGGTCTGGCATTTTCTGCTGCCTGCACTGCTTGTTTGCTTCTTGCTTCCATTTCAGGCAGCTCTCTTTCTTTGAAGATGGTGGAAACAAACATTCCTTCTCTAAGTAAGCAGCTGAAGGGACTGTGTTAGACTAGCCACACCTCAGTGAATTAAATTTGCACCATGAGCCATAGTTTTATGTTTGTGGGTTTCCCACAGTAGCACCAGGATGTAATCACAGCATTGTCACTGGTAAGCTACTGCATCAGCCTAATGCACTTCTGCCAAGGGCTTGCCTCTGTGCAGTGACATGGGAAAGGACCTGGATATGGGAGGAGGTGTGGGCTTGAAGGAGCCCTGCTCCACATTAGTTCTCCAGCCACAGCCTGGCACAGAGCTTCTTCCCTCTCCATGCAAACTGGCACATGGGGACTGTGTTCTCAGAGAGGAGCAACCTGAGTGGTTCATCCTATGTGGTGAGTTAAAGGTGTTTCTGGAAGCACACAGGAAAGCAGCAGCATCACCATCTCCTTAGCTGGTCCCAGCTGTACAGCATTATAGGCAATACTGTGTCTTCTGGAGTGTATCTGGGACAGCCTCCTCCATCAGTGTTCCTATTTTTCCTTATTCATGGGCATATCATAAAGTGAGGTTTTGTTATTTATAAGACTGATTTTTCTCTCTCCCTTGTCTTTTTTTTAGCAAACAGTGCTCCTCTCCATGTTCCACGACTCTTCACCTCCTCTGAATATCTGTATGGGTATGTTTATTGATATGACAGCATGCAGCAGTCAGCGCTGCCAAAGTCAATGTGTCCCTTGTCTGCTGAGGATAGGCTGGGGCTGTCAGCTTTCTGTCTCCTGAGAGAAACCAAGTCTGTTTGTTGATTTTGCCTTTAGCTGGTGTTAGATAAACAGTGAAATTGTATTATTTTTGTGCTTCTTCCTATGACCAGCTTGAGCACTGTAGTGGGCACATCAGTCACTGACATCAATTCTCTCCACTGGATTTTGTTCTGAGTGTTTGGTGAAGCCTGGACAAAAACACTGTTATCTTTGAAACTCATCTGGAAGGGTGGGAAAATCATGACCGTTATGCTGTTCTGGGGCTTAGCCGTGGTTGATGCTGCTTGACATTTTGGGGTGCTGGTCTCACAAGGTGGGGGGGCTGCTTCTGCCCATCAGGTACATGTGTTCTTGGTCACTCTGTTTATCAATGTTAAATTTCCTGTTTTATAGTGGTGACATCCTCAGTGCAAAACCAGAGGCAGCAAGCCTATTCAAGGAAACCTCACCTCCCAGGACTCTCTTTTCTCTGGTGGATCCTCTAGTGTTCTGAAAAGTGTGAGTCCTGCCTAAAGATTCTGCATGAGTAGGTGGTTGGGGAAACTCTGGGTACTCTTTTCTCGTGTCTGATAGAAGTTGAGCTCTCACAGCAGCTTTCTGTATGGGCTCCTCCTATGCAACTGGTAAAGAGAGGAATCCCATGTTACAGGTCGAGTCAGACCATTGGCTTCTTGATAGCTCAGTCTGATTGGGTGAAATTTGCTGATGGGTTCCGAGCTGTTGGGGATGGATGAACAAACACAAACAGCATGATTCCTTAGGTTTTATTTCCATTGGAAACCAGGCTGAAGGAGCCAGCTCCACTATTCCCTATGGGATTGCTTATGACCAAAAACATTGCAGAGGTCATACTTCTTGGTATCTGCATGGGATCTTTTGTTGGGGCAAACTCATTCTGTGCCTTTGGAACCAGCTGACAAATCTTGATATGCAAAATGGCAGATCCTGGTGCACCAGGATTTCAAGGAACAGGCAACCAGAGGAGAAAACTGGGTGAAGAAATGCCTGATCTTGGGCTTCTGCCAACAGAGAGCAAGACCTGCTGACACAGCGGGAACACAGAAGTAAGACCAGTCATGTTCTCAGGTGCTGGGGCCTTTCAAAGTGAGCATGCTGGCCCTAGTAGAGTGGGCTTGCTCCAGAGAGGTCCTTCCCACTGGACTTTAACAAGCAGGAGGATGAAGATGCTGGGAGAGGTGACCCAAGTAGTTTTTGGTCTGATTTTACTCACGACTTGGGACTTTTGTTTGTGGTACACAAGTAAAAGTTGGGGGTCTGTCTCCCTCTGCAGCACTGCAGAATCATAGAATCTTAGAAACTCCTGAGTTGGAAGTGTCCTACGAAGATCATTGAGTCCAATTCCTGGCCCTGCACAGGACAACCTCAAGAATCTCACCATGTGCCTGGGAACACTGTCCAAATATTTCTTGAACTCTGAGAAGCCTGGGGTCATGACCACTGCCTGGGGAACCTGTTCCAGTGCCCAATAATCCTGTGGGTGAAGAACTTTTTCTTAGTATTTGATCTAAGACTCCTCTGACAAAGCTTCATGCTTTGGCTCTTCACCATGTGTCAACAAATTATGCCTGATCAGCAGGATTAGAGCATGTCACTGTTTCTTTCTAGGCTTTATGTCCAGCTTTCCTTCCCACAAAACTCAGCCAAGGGAGAGGGCAGGTCAAAGAGTCTGCAGCTGGTGTGAGTGATGGTTTAGCACAGACAACATATTTTGAACCACAAAAATGGGGAGTAGAGTTGCTGTTCTGATGTGATTCAAGGCTCTTTAAGAAGAACAGAAGAGATAAGGAGAACCAGGCAAACTATCCTTGGAAAGATAAACAGAACAATACAAAGTTACTGTTGAGTTAGGAAGAACAATTGCTGAGAGCAACAAAGGTGTTTCTAGACAAAGAACTGCAAACATTTTAAAAGGGAGCCAGAATAAAGAGACCATGAACAACTGGGCAGGATGTGACCTCCTCTGAACCTGAAGGAGGAGCCTGGCAGAGCTCCCAGGCACATCATTTCCACATGTCTGATGCTCTGCAAACATCTGCCCAGCACCTTGAGGTCCTGCTAAAGGCAGTGGTGTAGCACTGTAAGTCCAGGACAGTGCCTGACAGCTCAGCTCCTGCTGCCTGGGCTGACTGACTTTGGCATTGAGTGGGATGGATGACTGTTATTCTGCTGTGGAGCTATGATGTAATTTGACTCCTACAAAATACTGGTGCTGAAATATATTTCTGGGTCCTGCAGTTTGGGTACAGTTGCTGTTTCTTTGGACTGTCTCATACTTCTCAATCTTCATTACAGAAGTGCTCATGTCACATTGCAGCTGACCCCCTAACGTAATACCCTCGGAGGCAGCAAAGATGAAGAGCTGAAAGACCTTATGTTTACATTACAAAAAATACTCTTTCTGGGTTCTTGTTTTCTATCATGGCCAATCACACTGCCACTCTCCCTTTCCCAGTTCTTCTCATGGCACCTAGTGAGATTCTTGAGGTTGTCCTGTGCAGGGCCAAGAGTTGGACTTGATGACCCTTGTGGCTCCCTTTTCAATTCATGAGATTCTATGGTTCTGATTTTTTCCACCCCTCTGTAACCATCCATTGCCCTTCTGCCCCATCCTTCATCTCCCCACTGCTGTCTCCCTGGTGCTGTGATGCCATGAGAGCAGATATGCTGCCATTGGTAGAAGGAGATGGTTACTGCCATGCCAGTGCATGTCTGTGAGCTGTCTGGCTCCTTGTGCAGTTCCTGAGTCTGTGAGTTCCTGTGAGTCTCTGCACGTTAGCTCTGTGCATTGCAGTCATGCAGCTGTTTGTGAAGCCAGTTAATGGCTGCAGTATTCCATGCATTTCCCACTGATTGCAGCACCCATGCAGTCATGGTTGGCAGCTGGCAGCAATGTGCCAAGCAGAAAAAACACATGAGCATGTCAGCTCTGTCTTGTGGTGGTTGTCCCTGGATGCTTCAGAATAGTCTGGCCCTGGAGCCATGTGTTTTCCATGTGGCTCCCCCTCCTCCCTGAGTGCATTGTACATGGTGACCTCTGGAGGTCCCTGCCACCCTCAAACATTCTGTGCAGTAAGAATTCCCCCCTGCAAGGGAGGATGTTCCAGTATGGGGGTGGCATGGCACCTGGGGTCTGTAGGTGTGGGGTGATGCTCCCCTGCTGGGGCAGGTAGTCTTGTATTCACACTCAAAGAGAAGTGCAGTGGGTCTTTAACCAGGAAATGAGCTCAGGGAGCTGGGTACTCAAATGATGAATTGCTGGAGTGTGTAGATGTGTGTCCTGTAGCCCTGTGTGGTACCTGGCCTGGAGACCAGGAGCACTTTAGAAACAAGACAGCAAAGTTGTGCCTAGGGTCCATGGAGCGCAATCTCAAGCAACCAAATGTTTGCTTTCCTAATGCTGCTCCTAGGAGCCTTGGCTACTTGAGATGATAGTGTGTGTCTGTTATTTCAGTTGGGCAGGCTGAAACACCCAGACATTATAAGGTTTTTTCTGCAGAACCAACCTGAAAATCTTTCTTGGAGGTTCTATGTACACCAGTCTGCCATGGCAAAAACTATCCGTGTACGAAACCATTTTCCAGGACAGTGGGAAACAGGTGCTGAGGTAAGTTGCAGGTCCCCCCTCTGAAAGCACTGTCCTGGCTGTGGATTCTATACTGTGCTGGACCACAGAGTTTCATGGTATTCATCAGGATCCTTGCACACCTTGCCTCCACCCAAGGCCACTGTTTTAACCTGACCTCACCTTCAGCATGCCTTCTGCTTCCCTTTCCTGAGGATGTGCATGAGCTGGCTCTTATATCCCCTGCAGATGCTCTGAAATAGGTAGGGGAAGACTGTAATAGTGGCATAGAGGTTCATTGGACTGCCCCTTCCCACCCTCCAGATAATGCCACAGAGACTGCCTGGGATGTTTTGGTGCATGGACAAACTTCTGCAGCAAGTGGCAGTGAGGTGAGTGATGCTGGAGGCCTCCTTTGTGATTTCAGGGCAGAGCAGTGTGTGCCTGTCCAACAGAGGCACCCTTGGGGCTGAGCCTGCTCCAGGCTAGCTCTCTGAGTATGCACACCTGAAGGTGCATCCCAACAAGGGTAAGGACAAGATCCTTATGCTTTGCAAACCTTTTCTGCTTGTGGCTGAGGACACCCAGGAATGAAATAGAAGGACAAAACAATTGTGCCATGTGGCATCTGGCGTTCATGCTACATCATGACCTGACCCTGCCTGGAGTCTCTACCTGCAGACAGAGGTTTCCCTTGGTCGCAGCAGATCTGCTCTGTCTCAGATACAGCTGAGTGTGAGCAGGCTCCACCCAGGCCATGGTTCCATCAACACCTCTGGAGGATGTGTTGATGGAACACAACATCCATGTGTACATCTGCCTGGAGCCGGGCCTGCCCAGGAGAGCTGGCACGGGACAAACACATAGCCGGGGTTGTCTACAGCCCCTGCTCGCTGTCAATCTTGACACAGTGCCCTCACTTTTCTTCCCCTGCTATGGCTCTGTGTTGTGAAACATTGACTGCCTTACACCAATGAGACAGCCAGGCAGCAAGAGACAGCAAGGTTTTTTGTCTGGTCACACAGGGCTCAGGTTCCCCTGTGCTTACATACAGCATTATGAGCAGGGCAGAGGTACAGTGTCAAAAGATAAAGATCTAGGGATAGGGCAAATACTAGGAAGAAACGGGATTGTCCCAGAGCAGAGAGAAGCAAAAAAAGTTACAGAGATGACAGTGAGGAGCTGCTTCAGAGGAGCCTTCTGCTGAGCTCTGAGGCCTGATTCTCCATAGGCCAAGTCCTCAGTGCACAGATGCAGGCACTGAACTGCATAGGGACATTGTGAGGGGGCTGTCACAGACCTGCACTTGCAGCGGGGGACCTGCACCTCCTGAAAAATGCTCCTCTTGAGCTCTCTGAGACCCTCATGGCACACCTGGCCAGGGCTGGTCAGGACAGCCACAGAGGAACAGGACACAGGACACCCTGGCATAGGAGCAGGGCTTCAGGAGGGAGCAGCATCTCAGCCACAGTGCCAGCAGTGGAGCCTGCCAGGTAATTACAGATGATTGTAGAACTGATCTGAGATGAAACGCTTTGGATCAAGACCACAACCAAAAATATTGCGAGTTGGATCCAACTGATCCAAACAAATCTGTTTGTTTCCTGCTTTCCTAGCAGACAGTCTTAAAGGTCACAGAGCTGAGAAGTGTAGCTGGGCACAAGTGGATTTTCCTTTAGGAAAATTACAATGACAGAAAATTCCTGACTAGCTTTGCCCTAAAGGTGAAGAAGGGGGTCATTCACCTCTCCCAATTTTAGACATCTTTGTGAGGAGCTGAGACATGGAGCCCTGGAACGCAGAGAGTTTAGCATCTCTAGCCAGCACAGAGGTCCCCACTCCCCAGGGGACAAGGCCAGCAGGAGTGATGGCTCGTCTCTTGCATATTCCTGCATGCTGAGTGGAGGCTGGGCCTCCTCAAAGCATCCCTCCAAACTGCTGACTTTTGGGAAGTGGGAGCCTTTCCAAGCCTTGGGGACTGTTGTTGACATGGAATGAAGGTATGCAGACAGGTTGAGGCAGAACAGTGACATGAACAATCAGACTTATCCCTTTTGACAACTGCTTTTTTGATAACTGCCTGTATTGTTAGCCAGCATCAGCCAGTGACTCAGAGATGGAAATGTGCAGGGACAGGCTTTGTAACTGTCCCAGCTGCTGGGTCCTCATTCTTTCCCAAAAGCAGGGATACCCTGATCCATACCCCTGTGGACCCAGCTCTGGAGCAGCTGGTGGTGGCACAGCAGTCTGAGGGCTGCTTTCCTTTGCGGGTGTCTTGCTGCAGGCAGTCACATTGGAGGAGATGCTCGGAGCTGGAGAGCTGCTGGCTCCCACCTGAGTGCAAGTCACTGTGATTCAACCCGAGGGCTCCCAGCTCTGTGCGGTGAACTCACCTCACCATCCGACTGATCCCTGAGGTGATCTCACCCACCAGGTTTCTCCGCAGGTGGGATTGCCCCAGGAGGCTGCGCAGCTTTAGGAGAGCACAGTGAGGTGCTGGCTGCTTCCCCACGGCCAGCTGCAGCCTCCCGTGCTGTTGTGGCTTCCTGCAGCTCTGCGCCCGGTTCTGCTGGGAGCCTGGCTCTCCCAGGCAGGTGTGCTGAGGGAGCGGGCTCAGCACATCCACTTGGCAGCCAGGGATGATGCTGCTGCTGGAGAAGCAGTGCAGAGGCCAGACGTGTGCGAGCAGCTGTGTGCACATAGAGCTGTGTGCAGGAGCACACTGGGGTACTTGGCCTGTGTCCTTCATCTCTGCTGCTGTCCTGTGTCTAATTGATGCAGGCTAGCTTCTAAACGAAGAATTTGCCCTTCAAATTTGGTAATGTCACTTTAATTCACAGAGCACTTTTAAGATGCTCAGATGCATTTGGCAACTGTGGTCTGTTTTTATTAGTAAAATTATAGCATATCACATTAAAAATCTGTTTTCATTGCCCTTGTTGGAAAGGATGCCAAATGCAAATCCATTTAGGTAAGTGAAGTGGATTTAAAGACTTCCTTTTGCTGTGCCTATTAAACAGGTGACAAGCTAGAGCCTTGGAGTTTCTTTCCTTTTCTGGTGTGGGAGCTGGGTGCTGGATCAGGAGCAGCAATGGAGAGTATTCTGACCCTGCATACTGCCCAGTCAAGCAGGTGGGCAGAGCTGCCTGCCCTGTGCACACTCAGTCCCGTCTTGCCTGGAGCCAGCTGGGAATGGAAGGGAACAGACTGTTCAGTTTGTGAGTAGGTTGGTTGGAGATGGCTCTTCTGGAGCCCCAGGAGGAGCCCCTGTGCCTTCACTGGGCTCTGCTGTGACACGGCTGCAGCAGGAGCTGCCTGCAGACTTGCTGGCAGACAGCTTGGCAGCCAAGACCTGCAGAATGCCCTCACTAACACTGGGGCTGATATGCCCAGGGCCACAGCAGAGTCTGGGGCAGAGGAGAGGTGATCCCAGACCTCTGCAGCCCTGGGGACAGAGCTGGACAGAGCTGAGACCACTGAGTGTTACCTTTGGCGGGTCTCTCCCATCCTGTTTCCCGCCTTAGACCCCAGTAGCTGCATTATCTGTGGAAGATACCTGTGTTCTGGTGCATGTATTCTTCCTCTCTCTGTCTCTGTGGCTGTTCATTGTGCACTGTGGGGAGTCTGGCACCTGGCTGTGCACCTGAGGCACCTCCATGCCCTGCAGAGGGGAACAGTGCCCTCATGGGAAGTCTGTACGTGGTGGAGGTGCTGGCCAGGGTGATCCAAGCTTGCTCTCCATGTTCACACTCCTGTTGATCTCCACACCTGAGTTGCCTCTTCCTGTCATAATTTTCTCAAGAAAATGCAGAATTTGTCTTCATGGGCTGACCCTTGTTCTTCCAACAACTGCAATGCTGCCCATTGTACCTCCCAACATGCCCTGGCCTGAGACACCTGTCCACATTCCTGACCAGTTCCTGCATTTCTTACCTTCACTTCATCCCTTCATAACATCCCAGAGGCCACTCTTCTGGAAGTTCTTCCAGAAACCTGGTGATCCCTACCACAAACCCCTGATGGATGCAATTGCCCAGCCCAGTGCCTTGGGAACAATAACCTGCAGGCCTGTAGGTGCAGCTCATCAGGTGCTGGGCATCTGTGCTAGTGCAAGCCCACAAGATGCAGAGCGTGTGCAGCATTAACAGCATTGAGTCACCATGATAGTCCAGAACATTTATAGTTTTGTTTCTAGCATCAAGACTCTTTTTTTTCCCAAAGGATCTGATATCCTGGGGATACTGCTGTGTGTCTGGTCTGGGTCTTTTCAATTTGCACTAGGAAGGAGGGTGCAGGACCCCCATCTGACCTGGCCTGATGGAGCATGAGGTTGTCCAAGGGCAAGATGGGCTCCAAGGATGTAGGAATGGCAGAACGGGACACAAGGGAGAGAGGGAGAAAACCCCTTTAGTGGCACGTGGTGTTGTCCATTCTGTGCCTGCAGTGGCAGGCTGGGTACTGCTGGGGGGTCAGGCTGCTTTACCTTGGGCCTCTTAGCAGAGATGTCCTGGTCCTCGTGGTCCTGAGGGAGCTGAGAGCTGCCCCTTTCCAACATGTTGTGCCCTTGCTGCCTGTCCTGCAGCCACCCAGGTACATCCACCCGGTACCTGGGGAGCAGCAGCTGCCCTGGCTGGCAGTTCCCACATGGAAGCACAGGAGAAGGGAAGTGATTCAAAGCCACCCAATGAGTCAGTGGGTTAGCTGGGAATAAAGCAGAAGTCTTTTGCTCAAACCACTCACTCAGCTTCTCTGGGAAGGTTGAGCGCATTCTAGGGGGACTTTGCTGCTTCAGCAGTTTCCAAAGAATCAGGGCTCTAGACGTAACACAGCAGATGCTCTGCTCCAGGCTGCACTTGCAAGACCAGTTGCTTAGAAAATTATAATGAGCCAAAGAGGCAAGGCAGCTGCTCCCTGGGGCAAAGCACAAGGATTTGCGCAGGGGAGAGGGTGGTGAGACTCAGACCCTGACACTCCAGCCCTTATGCAGTCACAGGCAGGTTGAGGTACCCAGATGTTCCAGTGCAGGGTCTAACTGAGCAGTCAGAGATGTTTAATGATTTACTGCCCACTGTATGCCACCATCACTGTATATGCTTGGCCACGTGGCCTCCGGCAGGGCTGGCTGTGACACGAGGGGATGGCACAGCGCTCTCCAACCCAGCAGACCTCCCTGCATCCTGTGGCTGGAGTTGGGCACTTCTGCTCACACCTCAGAGTGTTTCCCCTCCCTAGCACCCAGAGGTGGGATCAGGCATCTGCCAGGGCTGTCTCCTCCCCAGCAGCACATGGCAGCTCCACTGTCCTCTTCCTCCTGCTCCACTGCCTCCCTGGGATTCAGCTTTTGGAGCAGCTTATCTCTGTTTCCAATGTGCAGTCCAAGCCAAGCTGTGCATATTCCTTGTTTGTGAGTTGTTTCAGCCCTGCTCTGTGCCAGCTATGGTGGGAGGCAGTGGCTGGCAGCCGAGCCCACAGCCACCATAGGGGCTGGACCTTGCTGAAGCTCTGAGATGTGTGGTGGCACAGCTGGCCCAGCCGAAGGTGGCTGTGGTGGCTGGAGGCATCAGCCCTGGAGAAAGGGCTGTTTGTTTACCCGGGGCTATGGGTGTGCTTGCCCAAGTCTGTGGTCCCCGCAGTGTCTGGTGAGCAACTGAGAGAGGATGGAGTGTGTGAGGCGTGGGAGCTGTGGTTTCTGCAGGCAGAGGAGCTGGTGCACAGCTTTGGCAGTGTCTTGCAAAGAAGTGGCCCCTGGGTTTGGAAAGGAAGATGGGGGGAGTCCTAGCTCTCTTTGGTGCAGCTGGATGGCTTGTTTGGGTTTCCAGTGGCTGCTCTGGAGGTTGAGCTCATGTTTGCTCTCTGTCCTGCTTCAAACTGGTAGAGAAGTGGCAGGGAACCCAGTGGCTCCTCTTGCTCTGGAGCTAGGAGATTCCCCACAGCTGCCAGTCTTCTGGCTTGTCCCCAGCCCACTAAGCCCAGTGGCTGGAGCTGTGTGGATGTCTTGCCTGCTCTACATTCCAGAGCCCATACAGGATGGAGCAGCTGGCTGGCAATGTCACTCTGGCCCTAACCCTAACCCATCACCTCTCTGTGGCTGTCTGAAATAAGCTGTCACATGCTCATTTTTCCCTTTCCCCAGAAAAAGCAAAGCACAACCCATTGTCTGAGACTGCAGGAGTTGCTGGGGTGGAGACTCTGGGGAGATGCTGGCACTGAGCTGTTTGTCTCCCAGCAGACTAGTCTGTACCTCCTCCTGGCCTGCTCGGGTTGTTGCCTGGACCATGCTGAGGAGGGTGGATGGAGGAGATGCTGCAGAGCAAGGAGCTGTGGAGCTCTTAGAAGGGAAAAGATATCTGTCCTGATGCTGTCACTGTGCTATAGGGACAGAGATGGACTCCTTCACCCTGCAGTAACCAGACCATGGTGCCAGCAGGGTCTGACTGGTTGCCTGTGGAGGAGCACCCCAACTGGCCCCCCAGCTCCCTCCACCAGACGTGGATGTGCTCGGTGCTTAGATGGGTAGACGTAGTGCCTGCTGCTGCTCCCGTACCTAGGGAAAGCTGCTGGAATGGCTGCAGAGCCAGCACCCTTGGGGAGGCGAGGGGCTGGATGTCTGTGGCCTCTTTTGCATCTCTTTAACAAGGCATCTCCCATGTGGGATCCCGTTTTCTCTGGGCTGTACCACTTCCTTCTCTTCTGGCTGTTGGAAGCACAGGGGGTTGCTTACAGCCTTGCCAGGCTGGCAGTGAACTGGGAGGGCTCCAGCTGGCATGCCATGGCTAGCCCCAGGCTCAGCTGCCCTCTGACACAGGAACCCCAGTGGGAAAATTACTCCCACACAGGCAAGTCACAAGCAGTCACAAATCAGGGCCAGGCTCTGTTCCCTCACCCTTTCTGCCCAGTGCTGGGATATTTTTACAGTCACTGCTTGAATTCTATCTTCTTTGAGAGCAGGGGCAGGGAAAGGGGGAGGCTGGAGACATCCCTGTCCTTTGATGCATGGTCCATGGTGAGGCAAGATGTCCCTAGCCTGCCAGTGCAGCCCTCAGCCCCATGACCAAGTTCTGTCCATGCTCAAGAACTGCAGTGAAGAACCAGAGAAGAGCAACCACGGAGCACAGCTGGGTTGGGACATGCCTGGACACCTCTTGGTGTTGAGTCTGGAAACCTCCTGCCAGTGGTGCTGCTGTGGTGGGATGGGATGCATCAGCCTCCCAGGATGAATTATCACCCTGCAGCTGCTGATGACAGCAAGACCAGCATGGTTATGCCTCCCTGACAATCTCTTCATATCAGTTTCATGCCTCAGATCTACCCAAGATCTGCCTTTTTTCTATGGGGAGAATAGCACGCGAGGGGCTCCTTCTCCACCCCCAGACCCTGGCCTGCCGCCACTGCCTTTGGATGCCGTGGCAAAGTCATGCCACACTTTAATTGCATCAATTAATTCCTGAATACCAGCCTTACTATGGCATGGGGCAGGGCAGGGGGCCCGGGAGCGAGGAGTACAAATGGGCTGTTGTATTGTCCTCCCGTCTCATTGCCTGCCAGGTCCTGCTGGCCTGGCCCCATGCTCTGAAATACTTCAGCATCCTCATGGTCTGCCCCAGGCACTTGGCTCTAGCTTCCCTCCAAACTGGATGCCCAGGATCCTTTCTGAAGACTCCTTGTGCCAGAAGAGAAAGAGCTGGGAGCTGTGGAAGTCAGGCAGGGTCAGGGGCCCAGGGGAGCGGGCAGTGTTATGCCCATCCTTGGGGTCACCCCAGGAATGCCATGGTCCATGGATGGGGGACATTTCCCAGGGTGTGAGGTTGTCTTTTGGATGTGCCCCTATGAGGATGCTCAGGACAGCCAGAGGTTACATTGACTCCATGGCACCATGAGGTATTGCTTAGCCCCAGTTGAAATCAGCTGCAATTCCAGTGGCTGGAGAGCTGTCAGCTCCCATAGGGCCATCCTGCTGCACAGTGGCTCAGGTGTCTGGGAAGTTCACGTGTGAGCTGGCTCCCATGGCTATGCTCCGTGCTCCCAGATCCTGTCCCATGCTGACTCTTGATTTTCCCAGGGGAGTGAAGCCTCTTTAATGCCCCCAGGCTGTGCGAGGCCTCCAGGGATATGGGGGATAGCCAAGAAATCCATGCTCATGCCTGGGAGATAAGTCCTCAGCCTGCTGTGAGCAGCCTGGGGAACTCTGGGCATTTTGTCTCTCTAGGTCTTGTTTCTTGCAGTTGGAATGGTGGCATCATCCCAGCCCAGGGCCCCCTGACGAGGAGGGGTGTGCTAGTGGGTGCTGAGCAAGGACCAGGGACTTGATGAAGAGAGGGAGAAAGGCACCTAAATGGTTGGTTGAGCTCCTGCAGGGTTTGCACTGGAGCTGCTTTGCCTTGGGGCTTGGGATGTGCCCTGCACAGCCACCTAGGTGCCATCAGCCCTCTCCACGAGGAACCCCAGAGCCTGTATCCAGAAACACTCTAGAAAATACTGGCTGGCTTAGATACATTGCTATGCTCCTTTCTTGTTCAACACTTGCTGTCAGAATTCCTCTGATGGCTGCCCATCCCTGGAAGTCCCCTGCCTGCTCTAGGATAAGCTGGGCAGGGAGAACCCTCAGCCTCGTGTCACATGGCATTCAGGAGCTCATTTTATTTCACTCTTTTTCCCTCTCCCTGGAGCTGAGGCCACACCTTGCCCAGGTGCCTCTTTTTCTCTGATATTTTACCACCAGGGGTTGGATGGTTTTTAGCAGCAAGCTGAGACCGTGCTGAGACCGTGCTGATGGGCAGAGCTGCCCACTGGATGCTGCTTCCTGGCCCCAGGCAGGGCAGGATGGGTAGATCTGTCCCCTTGGTGCTGTTTTGGCTGCTTTGCTAAGGCATTGGCTGCTGCTGGTCCCGCTTCCAGCAGGAACATTTGGAGGAGGCAGTTCCAGTCAGCCCGTTGTCATACAATCTGCAGGAGCATTTTTGGGAGGGTTTTTACTCATCTGCTGGCATTTACCAGCCATAGGTCCTCCCACCCCACCAGGGGCTCAGCCCTGTGTTACCCCTCCACCAGCCCTGTGGTGCTGCTGTGCTCATGTGCCCACCCTGCACAAAAGAGCAAGATGGCAAATGATTAACGGTTGTGGGCAGGTCAAGTGATCTTTGCATGGATTGAATGCAGCTGGAACAGAGAAGAGGAAGAGAAAGAAAAGAAAAGAAAAGAAAAGAAAAGAAAAGAAAAGAAAAGAAAAGAAAAGAAAAGAAAAGAAAAGAAAAGAAAAGAAAAGAAAAGAAAAGAAAAGAAAAGAAAAGAAAAGAAAAGAAAAGAAAAGAAAAGAAAAGAAAAGAAAAGAAAAGAAAAGGAAAGGGGAAGGGGAAAAGAAGAAAAAAAGAAAAATATAAGAAAAGAAAATCTCCCATAATAATAATTAAAACAAGAAGGGGAAAAAATAGGAAGAAGAAACAGGAGGGAAAGAAAAGAAGGGAAAAAAAAAAAAAAAGCAAAAAAGCAGCAATCAAAGTAGTACCATGAGGAAACAACCCTGGCCTGTGTGGTGCTTTTCCAATGTGGAGCAGTTCCCAATGGCAAGATGTGCCTGTAGGGCTAACTGGAGGAGAAAGCCAGGCTACACTCTTGCTTTTATATCCAGGCTTCTGCATGGATGAAGATTTTGGGATCAGGAATGGTCAGAGGGTGGAGCATCTCTCAAGTGGGGAAAAGCTGAGAGATTTGGTGTTGTTCAGCAGAGAGGAGAGAAGGCTCTGGAGACACCTTATAGTCCCTTCCGGTGCCTAAAGGTGACTTGCAAAAGAGGTGGAACAAACATTTTATCAGGGTTTGTAGTGATGGGACAACATGGGATGGCTTTAAATTAAAAGTGATTAGATTATCTGGATTAGATGTTAGGAAGTATTTTTTTTACAGTAACAGTGGTGAAACCCTGAACAGGTTTCCCAGAGAAGCTGTGGCTGCCCCTGGATCCCTGGAAGTGTCCAAGGGCAGGTTGGACAGTGTTTGGAGTTGGGATAGTGGAAAGTGTCCTGGCTCATTGAAGATTTTTGGACTGGTTGACATTTCAAGGTCCCTTCCCACTCAAACTTAGTTTGTTATTCCATGATTATATTTTCCTGCAGGGAGGTGCTGGGGTGCTGCTGCCTGGGGGAGGGCAGTAGTGCCATCCTGTCTGTGCCTAGGGTACAGAGAGGCTTCAGCCTCTCTGGTGGATTCCCAGGCCGGCTTCCCACACAGCGCTGCCAGCGAGCAGAGTGGGGCTGGGCACCGCATGGCCCCAACAGGCGCTGCAGAGCCAGCCTTGCTGGCACCGTATCCAGGTCACCCAGCAGCCTGAGTGTGGGACCTGCTCTCCTCCACCTACCTTGGGCTCCCCCATACACCAAGGTGGTGCTCTGGAGATGGGGAGAAGGGTCATCAAGCTGCCCTCCTGGGGTGATGGAAGCTGCCTCCAGGGGGGCAGTGTGTGAGCTCACACCGAGTGTACAGAGGGCAGAGTGTGAGCTCACACAGTGTGCAGAGGGCAGTGTGTGAGTTCACACAGTGTGCAGAGGGCAGTGTGTGAGCTCACATGGAGTGTGAGAAGGCAGTGTGTGAGCTCACACAGTGTGCAGGGGGCAGTGTGTGAGCTCACACAGAGTATACAGAGGGCAGTGTGTGAGCTCACAGTGTGCAGGGGGCAGTGTGTGAGCTCACATGGAGTGTGAGAAGGCAGTGTGTGAGCTCACACAGTGTGCAGGGGGCAGTGTGTGAGCTCACACAGAGTATACAGAGGGCAGGCAGTGTGTGAGCTCACAGTGTGCAGGGGGCAGTGTGTGAGCTCACATGGAGTGTGAGAAGGCAGTGTGTGAGCTCACACAGTGTGCAGAGGGGCAGTGTGTGAGCTCACACAGTGTGCAGGGGGCAGTGTGTGAGCTCACATGGGGTGTGAGAATGCAGTGTGTGAGCTCACACAGAGTGCACAGGGGGACAGGGTGTGGGCCTGCACAAATGTTTCTGGATATGGATCACCTGGGCTGGTGTGTAAATGGGGTGTGTGGGATCCTGATCACAGATGACAGGAAGGTCTGAGTGTAAGCTTGCACAAGTGTGTGCAGGTGTGCTACTCCTGGGGAGACAGGACCAAATGGAGCCCCAGGGCCTGAAATAAAAAGAGAGGATAATTTTTGCCGTGAAAGCATTCCCTTCACAGCAGAGGGTTAGAAAACAAAAGGCTCTTCCAAAACAAATGGGGTTCGTTGGCCTCAGCACTGGAGAGAGCTGCCAAGAGGCTGCTGGGTGGGAAAGGCCATGTAAACATTGGTTTAATCCCTCTGTCCTCCCACTGCCTGCAGGGATGCTCTACCAACATCCCTGACTCTTGCACCCCAAGATGCTGCAAGACCCCCAGGAGCAGTCTGGGCACTGCGCCTCTCTCAGGTTGTCCCTGGCTCCCCCTCCTCAGCTCCCCCAGGCCTGTCTGCCTAGTGGTTGAGCTTCCTGGGAGGTTTTCATCCTTTGTCCAGACTTGCACTCCCTTTGCTGCTGGAGCTGGGCATTTGTGTGTCCAAGAGCAAACAGGAGGCTACACCTGGGGCTTCTCAAAGATGCACAGAGAGGCAGTGAGAGGCAGCAGCAGGAGCTGCAGTAAGGGAAATTCCCCATGAAGACATGGACAAATCATGAGGCCATTGTGAGTGTTCTCAAATACTGCAGTAGGGGCCTGGAGAGGACTGGGAATCTGACTTTGGAGACACTCAGATGGAGCGGGGTGGGAATCTGTCCTTGGAGATACTTGATGGGAGCAGCCCAGGAGCAGCCTGCTCAGAGCTGGCCCAAGAGGGAGCAGATAGTTTCATGAAGCTCCACCATCCACCCTGCTCTGGCAAGGTCCCTCCTGGAGTGGGGGCTTGCAAGTGCCCCACACTCACAACCCAAGCAGGGTAGCGATGGTGGACATGGGGACTCTTGCCACCCCTTCTACTCTGTGCAAGAGCAATGACTCCAGGTTGTAAGAGCCTTAATGAGGGATGCAGGACTCCAGGCAGCTTTTCAAAATGCAGTTTATTGTATCCAAGATGTTACAACAGTCCAGGGTCGTGGGTGACAGCCTGCACCTGCAGCTGTCAGCTCCAGCTGCAGACAAGCCTGTAGACGTTTTAATTTTGGTTACAATGCATTATATACTTTGCTGAGCATCTTAATACAGAAGAATCAATCTATACCTTTACTTTGACCTATAGCCTATCATAACTACTACAATTACCATATTGATGTTACTATTCTCCAATCACAAAAAGTATGTTAGAGTTTAAGCTAGAAGTTGTTTTTCAGTTTTCTCGCAGTGGAAAATTTGGAGACCTTTTTTCTACTTGCAACACTGGCAACCTTGTTTGCCTGTGCTATCTTTCTGCTTGGTAAAAACATCTTCGTGTTTGAGGTGGGTTTATCCTTTGCTCTAAGTCATAAAAACTCCTTCTAATTAACATACCCTTTGCCTAATACTTCTAATTAACATACCCTTTGCCTATAACTATCTTATAACTAAGATAGTTATCCAGTAAGACTGGCTCAGCAATTCTTTTCTTCTATATCAAAACTTGCTTCCATCTCTATTTCATTCTCAGATTCTACATTCAAAAATCTTTCTGCCAAGCATACATATCTGTGAGACTTTCTTGTCAAACTTTCATCCTTCCCAACACCAGGTGATGCATCCTCATGTCCCGGTGCTGCAAGGGAGTGAGTCTGCACGATAGCCTGCATCTGTGCTTGGCTCTCATGACCCAGAGACCACTCTGCCTCATCCTCCTCATCTTTATCCTCCTCCTCCTCCAGCATGTTGTTCCATGAAGGCCCTTTAGCATAGCTGACCGCTATGCACTGTGATGTCTGATTCAATCTGAACCAGTGTCTTGCTCACTAGAACCACTGAAAAGACCTGGGACAAGGTTCAGCAGCATCTGGCAAATGTAGAATCTACTCAAAAAATGTTTATGAAGAGGAAAAAAATAGCAAAACCTTGAGGAAAGAGAGAAGACAGGCAGCAACTCTGTGAGACCCTTGCCTCAGGAGCGGGAAGCAGGAAACATAAGGAGCCATTTATTTTAAGTAAACTATAAATATCAGACTACAACAAATTCATGTAAGAAAAGAAAAGTTGGTCCGAATCCAAAGATTTACAAAAGGTCTTGAGCAAACATATGTGATTGAGTCTGGCAATGTGGTGTGTGCATGTGTGCTGGTGTGTGTGCTAATCAAGGGCTGCTGCACTAGATACAGCATCATCCCCCAAATTAAAAACAGCGCAAATTCAAAATCAAGACAAAAGTGTGTTGGATCTCGTGGCTGATGATAAGATCAGTGGGTGGGAAGTGAGAGTGGAGCAAATCCCTCTGAAAATGCCTGCTCCAGTTGGGAGCAGCTCTGTGCAGCCATGGCATGCTACCATCCCCATCACTGCCAGTGGAGAGCACGTGGGGATGTGGAACTGGGGAACGTGCTGGATGGGCTGCTATGGGGTTGCAGGTGCCACTGGTGCCTATGTCCTTCACTGGTGCTTCCTGCCAGGACTGGTGTGGGCTGTCAGGTAAGCTCTGGGTTTGTACTACCACTGACAACCTCTTTTCCAAAACCCTGTGAGCTCTGACAAGCTGGGATGCAGACACATCCTCATGGGAACACCAGGGTATTCCCAGCTCCATCAGCTGCCTCCCTGGAATGTTTTGGAAAAGAAAGTGCCAAGAACAGTGTCTGGTGGAGGCAGCTGCACCAGAGTCTGCTGCAGCATGGGCAGGGCAGCCCTGCTAGGGAGGGATTTGGGCAGAGCTTGTTCATCACTATAGAATCACAGGGTGGTTTGTGTTGGAAAGGACCTTAAATTCCATCTCTTTCCACCCCCTGCCATGTCCAGGGACACCTTCCACTAGCCCAGGTTGCTCCAAGCTCTGTCCAGTCTGGCCTTGGACACTTCCAGGGTTTCAGGGGCAGTCACAGCTTCTCTGGGCACCCTGTGCCAGGGCCTCCCCACCCTCCCAGTGAACAATTCTTTCCCAATATCCCATCTAACCCTGCCCTCTGGCAGTGGGAAGCCATTCCCTGTGTCCTGTCCCTCCATCTCTTGTCCCCAGTCCCTCTCCAGCTCTCTTGTATGCCTTTCGGTACTAATAAGCCCTGTTTAGGTACAGGAGTGCCTCACTTAGGACTGATGTTTGCAGAGTCACAAGATTATTGGCTTTAGCCACCAGTAAGTTTCCATCCTGGCCAGTATCCGAGTTGGAAGCTACAGGACATTTCTTCCGGTAACAATGGTACCGTTCCACTTGGGCTACGATTCATTTTTTCCAAAGATCTCGTAACAATGGTACCAATTCACTTGGGCTGTGATTCAGGTAAATGATTTACCAAGGCTAACAAGAATTACTGCTTTTCCTTTGCTCCCCATCTTGGGATCCTCTTACAGGCGGGATCATTCCCTCCAGTACCATGCAAGAGCTCCTGGTACAGTCAGGGGATGCTTCACTGCCCAACTACCATCAAGGTTTATCAGGAACTTCTGGTGCTGTAGAACTGGCCCGAGGAGGGGTGGGGGCAGGAAGCACCACCACAAGACCCATCTCAGGGATATGCCACAAAACCAGCCTTTGTTGCCCCAAACTAGCAGGCTTGTTGAGCAGTTCTTGGGTTGCAGAACTTCTGCTTTTTCCAGCAGTCTTGGAGCTTGCTTGCACTCTATGAGTGCTAGTAACTCTGTGCTCATACTTGGGCATCTTTTGGCTGATCTGCCCCAGCTTTGTTTGGACCTGAGCCCTGCTTTAACCTCAGGCAGAGAATAAATCTGATGGGCATGAGGTGCTGGCCCCTGCTGTGCTGCCAGGCTGATGACAATGAACATATTGCTCGGCAAGTGGCGCCTGCTTTTTGTGACTGCTCTTATCACAGCCAGATGACATGTTTTGCCCTTTTCTTTCTGCCTGTGTGAAGTATCGCCCCAGTCCCCAAGGGCCAGCCTGGCTTTCACCCATGAACTACCGCTGTGGTACTGCTGCCTGGGGCACCTCTGTCCCTTCTGCCTGCTGTAGCTGATGCTACAGGCAGTGGGGGATGCAGTCAGTGTGCCCAGGGCCAGGCTGGGCTGCGAGTGGCTCTGCAGCAGCCAATGCACCCACACCCCTCAGGATGGCCGTGCTGGCACCCTGGCTGCACCCACTCCTTGCTCCTGGCTGGCTGCCCTGGCCAGGGCTCATGGGGCCATGTGCTGCTGCTGTGGGGCTGCTCCTGCTGCATGGGACTGGCTGTGCCAGGGTGGGTGCCCCACGGTGGGCAGCTGGTCACTGGATCTCCGTGGGACCCACACCATGCCACCACTTCTTACCCCACACTGTCCACAGGAAGCTGCAAAGAGAGGTTTGACCCCCTGTGCTGCTTGTTTGATCCTTCAGGAGCCTTGCAGGACTGTGGCATGCTCGGAACAGATGTGTCTGCAGGATTACAAACAACCCAAGTAACAGATTACTGTGTCACCACTCGTTTGCTCTGTCTGCCACCAGCATTGTCTGACATCTCTGTGGTCACTGTGGTGTCCTCCAGTTGCCATCACTTGTCACCATCAGTCACACACACTACCCTCAGACTTGGCCATTAGGCGGATTAGCCATAATTAGTACTGCCCATCATCACTAATCACTATCTTCATTGTCAGTTTCAGCACCACCCAATGCCTACACTATTCCCATTTATTAGGAGTGTGGTGGATTCTCTGGCCCGTGGCATCTCTGATCTAAGATGAGATATCTTCTTTGAAGGGCACTGCTTGGTTTCGACATGTCCTGGAGACTCGGATCACTGAGCAGGTTCTTCCAGTGCTCCCAAGGCATTCAGCAGGTTTGTCCCTTCTTGGCTTTGGAAGCACTTGCTACCAGTCCCTGCTGAGTGATTGGCTGCTGCGGGCTCTGCGATGAAATGAGACCCAGGCTGTGCTGAATGCTGGGGTACCTGGGTGAGCTGAGGGGATGCTCACACAGCCGTGCTATTCTGGTGTGTTTCAGGGGGGGATCTTGGGGACTGAAGGTAAGAGGACATGGTTGCAGACCAGTCCCTCTCTGTAGTCCCATCCCTCTCTACTCTCACAACACTTTTGGGGCAGGAGCAGACACCTGGCAGGGTGGAGGCTGTGAGCAGGCTCTTGAGCAGAGTGGACACCGAGGGTTGGTGTCCTGTTCTGAAATGTGCTGAGTGGGAGCCCAAAACAGGGTGGCTGTAATGCAGAAGGATGTTCTCCTTCCCTCCAGGCTGGTGGCTCTGGTCTGTGCTGTGCCCTGCCCCGCGTCCCCTGATGCTGTGTCCCTCACATCCACCACAGCTGCTGTGCCAACAGTGATGCCTGCAGCACTTGTCTGGCACATGGCTGGTCCCAGCGAGGAGGGACCAGCTGTTGTGTGTTTAGGAGAGACTCTGAAAATATTGGGGTGGGCTAAGGGGAAGGTCAAACAAACCATTTATTTTTAGGCAGAGCAGTCATATGTGAGTGTCTCTGTTTAGGAATCACATCCAGATGCTGAAATTAAACATCTGGGCTTAACCTCTGTGTTTTGTCTTCTTCCCCCAAGTGTGGTGCAGCCTTTGGAACCATCTGCTGAGGAGTTATCACCTCGTTCATCAGCCGCCCCTCACCTCTGGCTGGGGCTCCCATATTCCCTCTAATGTGCTGGGAAGGGCTGGGAAGAGTCATGATTGCAGAGCCCCCGCTGCTGGTCACACTCTGCCTGCCCCTTGCTCCACCCCACAGGCTGTGCTGGAGCTGCCACTGGTGCAATGTGTCTGAGGCCCTTTCCCTGGGCAGCAATGTGGGAGCATGTTCAGTAAAACTTGGAAGGAGTCCTTTCATGTCCTGGATGAGATGAGGGCTTTTCACTCCAAGAAGGGCTGAGGGGCGGACAGGGGGTTTGCACACCCCCTGGGAGTCAGATGGGCAGCTCTGAGCTGCCAGCCCTGTGCTCTCAGGACATCAGACCTTTGGCAGAGCTTTGTGTGTTGGTCGTCTGCAACCCAGACAGCTCAAATCCTGCTGGACATCTTGACTGGCACAAATAAATCCCTCAGCAGGAGGAGGTCCTGAAATCCTGCATGCAGCCTATGCTGGAATAAAGCTGGCAGCGGGGCCAGAGTGCAGGGTAGCATGGGGAGCATGGCCAGGGTAAACTTCCCCCAGCTCAGCTCCAGCTGTTTCCTCTGGGCCAGAGGGTGTGATGCTGGTGGGTACAGCCCACTGCCAGTGGGGCAGGTTGCAGCACGGCTATGCCATGGGCAGAAGAAGCCAGAGACTCTGAGGATGGTTCCAGAGATCTGTTTGGCCTGTAGCTGCGGAGTCCTCTTCATTTGGCAGGGCCCTGGTGAAGGTGGTTTCTAGAGAGGGTCCAGCTCCTGTGACACGTGGTCTGGCAAGGTTCAGGCTTGTTTACAGCATGAAGAAATGCTGGCTTGCTCAACCAGAGCCCTTGCTTGCCTTGGGTGATCTAACCCATGCAGTGGCACTAGTGATGGATGGGATTTGCATGGTGGTGTTTGAATAGTCCTTATACTAGAATCATAAAACCATAGAACACGCTGAATTAGAAAGGACCCATCAGGATCACTGAGTCCAACTCCAGGCCCTATGCAGGACAACCCAAGAATTCCACTCTGTGCTTGAGAGCATTGTTCAAACACTCCTTCAACTCAGATTGGTTTGGAGCTGTGACCACTTCCCTGTGAGTCTGTTCCAGTGCCTGACCACCCTCTGAGTAAAAAAGCTTTTTCCTGATATCCAACCTAAATTTCCCCTCAGATCCAGACATTTCCTTGAGTCTTGTCCCTGGTCATGAGAGTGAAGGGATCAGAGTTGCCCCAGTGCTGCCCCTTGGGAGGACTTTGAAGACCTCGATGAGATCTCCCCTCAGTTCTCCTCCACATCAGCACACCAAGTACCCTCAGCTGCTCCTCACATGGCCCCTCCAGACCCTTCCCCATCCTTGTGACCTCCTTTGGATGCTCTCCAATGGCTTAATGTCTTTTTAATATTGCACATAGGATTTGAGGTGAGACCACCGCAGTGTAAAGCAGAGCAGGGCGATCCCCTCCCTGGCCCAGCTGGTGATGCTGAGCCTGATGCCCCCAGGACGGGGATTTCCTTCCTTGGCTCCAGGGCCCTGGTGACCAGGACCTCCAGGTCACTTCCTGCAGCTTCTCTCCAGCATCTCTTTCCCAGTCTGCATACACAACCAGGACTGCTCTGTCTCAGGTGCAGGATCTGGCACTTGCCTTTGTTAAATTCTGCGTGGTTGGTGATTGTCCATCTCTCATTTGTCAAGATCTCTCTGCGGGGCCTTTAAGGGAGTCAACAGCTCCTCTCAATTTAGTGTTGTTGGTAAACTTAATATTCCTTTAAGCCCTGCATCCAAGCCATTAATGAAGATGTTGAAGAGAACTTAGTTGAGGATGGAGCCCTGCAGAACCCCATTAATGACTAAGCACCAGTCTGACGTCATCCCGCTCACTGTCCCTCTTTGTGTCTGACCTGTGAGGCAGGTGTAGGCTGGACAGTTTGCCCAGAAGGATCCTGGCAGAGACTACATTGAAAGCTCTGCTGAAGTCCAAAATGATCACATCTAGTGGCTTTCCTGGATCAAGCAGTTGGGTTACCCTGCTTTAGAAGGAAATCAGGTTTGACAAGCAGGACTTTCTTATCATTAAGTTGTGCTGGCTGTGATTGATGCCAACATTGTCCTCCAGGTATTTTTCAATACTTCCCAAAATAATATTTTCCAGAATTTTACAGGGCACCAAAGCAAGACTGACAGGTGTGAACTTTCTGGGGTCCTCCTTCAGTGGCATGAGGGAAACAGTCCTTGCACTGTGAAACCTCTGGAGTTGAATAAGAGAATATATTTTACTCAGGGGACAGCAGCCCCATGGCTTCTCTCCTGGGGTGGGATGGGAATTATCACCGTTCCAACAAATCCAGGACCTGGCTGTTTTGACACAACTGGCTCGTTCCTGCCTGTGTTGTTGTGGATGTGCTGTGGCTCTGGCTTTCTCTTCCCCTGCTCTTACAGGAAGACCCCCTCCAAATCTCCAGCAGGCCTGGAAGCAGGGAAGGCTGAAGTCTCACTCAAGTCTATTTACCACCCAATTTCCAGGCTAGCACTGCAGACTTGAGCTGCAACAGTGAATGAGACCATAAAGAAGGACAACGATCCTATGACAGGGACAGTCCTGCCTCCCTACAGTTCTTTCACTTGCAGAAACCCAAGGCACGTTACATCTTACAGCCTTGTATTAAGGACTCATCATCTTTGGGACTGACCATCAGCTTGGGAATTTCAACCTTTCCCTCCCTGGAGGTTAACTACAACTGCTTATTGGGGTAGATGGGGTTTGGAAGCAGAGCTGGAAAAACATAGCACAAAATCCTCCTTGGTTGTATAAAATCTTCAAAATATAGATTACCATTTGAAAAGAGACTAAATGTCAAAGAGGTTGTTCATTTGGCATGCTTCATCTGCAGAGCTTTATGGTCCTCAGCACTCCTCTGTGGTCTGCCCAGCTCCAGCAGAGAAAAGGCTTGGTGCTGCTGCCTGGAGCCATAGCCATGAGGAACAATCACAAACCTGGATGGGAAAGGCAACTTCATGCTTTCTGCTCCCTCAGAGTGTCAGGTGGATAAAGATCAAAAAGCTTCCCTTCGTTTTGCTTCATTATTCTGCTGTGAAACTCTGTAAATGTCCTAACACAGGTGGCCTTAGAACACCTTCACTGTGCAAGTCTGATCCAAGATAGCAAAAGAAAAACTTTGGCTCCTTGCAGCTATTCTGAAAGGAAGGGAGCTGTAACAGCAGAGCCCAGGGTGCTGGAGTGGTCTCTAGTCCCAGCTTCTCTGCTCAAGACTGGGATGGCCACTGGCTCTGGTATCCTGGACATGAGTCCCTGTTCTTGTTTCCCCATGGCTGGCTCCCTATGCAGACGGTTCTGCTCAGGGTGTGTCAGCAGTGGGTAATAAGCCAAGCTGACCTTGTTGGGCCGGCCCTGCAGACTTCTTCATCCACCCTTTGTTTTCTTTTGCCTCCTGAACCCATTTTTTACTCCTGAGACTTTGGCCCCATCTCTGCATGGAGAGGAGCTGCAGTTGCATGTGAAAATGGGGTCAACTCTTGTCTCCCTCTGTGGGGTGCTGGGGTCAGGAGTCAGCACAATGGACTGATCCTCATCAATCCACTCCATCCACTGTCCCTGCCAAGAGCTGCCTGTGCCCTGGACGTGCAGCAAGGTGGAGTTTGGCTGTGTGCAGCAGCATGGTGGCCACAGGGGTGGCCACACAGGATCATCCAAGTTCTGATACTGGCACTCCTGGCCCCTCACATGCAGTACGACTGGGTCTCAAAGAGTGTGTCCTGACATCGTGTTTCTGGCCATATGTTCAGGCAGAGACACATTTGGAGATGATTAATTAGTAGAAAGGAAACAGGTATAGAAATGAGGACCAGCTGCCAGCTGAAACAGGGAGCAGTGGTAAGTTTATTGCAAAGGCCAAAGGCTGTGAGCAGCAGCTTTGGAGGGTTTTGGGGATTCCTTGCAGCTAATTGCCACGTGACAAACCCTTCTTGTTTCTTCTAGCAGCCCCTGTGGGACAGAGACCAGCTTGTGGTGATCTGTGGTGCCTCAGCTACAGCTTTTATTCAGAGTTAACCAACAGACAGGCTTGTTTTACACCACCAGTTGACCATGTTTGATTCAAAAAAGGCATAAGGAAATGTTGGTGTGTTAGTGGCTGTTGAAGGCAGTGATTTGGATGTCCCTAAGCTGACTACTCCTGGGAAGGTCTCCTGTGAATTCTTCTGTGGTCTGGCAGAGCTGGAAACATAACTCCAGTCCTTTTGGTATAGTCTTGTGGGGTGTCTCTAAGTGTACCTCTGTGTGCCCCCAACAGAATTATTTTTTTTTTTTTGCCTTTTCTTAGCATTCTTTCTCCATGTAGGATCCAACAAACTAGGAGATGGGGCACAAGGGAGGGATATCAGGCAAGGCAGACCTTGCATGACAGCACCCTTGCTGAAGACTCCTGCCTTGTGCTGTCTACTGGGATTCAAGTTCAGGCTTGACTTTCAGACAGGTATTTTGGGGGCTCTTCTCTGTAAAAAAATTATCCTTCCCTTGAGAATCTTCATTAAATATAGCCCTGTTGCCTTCATATTTTTTTCCTGAGGTCACCTTCTTCAGGATGCCCCAAATGTGCATGATTGTCCTTCCTTCCCTACCTTGTGCACCTCATGATTCCCATGTCTCCACCTCCTTGGTGGCTCAGCAAGGGCTGGGGGGGATGGCACCAGTGTTCAGCTCCAGTGCAGGGGCCAGGCTGGGAGAGGGGACCATGCTGTGGGCTTGTGCCTCACGGAACTCCCAAGACTCCCAGGCTGCAACGCAGACACACACATGCACACATATATATGTATATATGAGACACCTTCTGCATGGGTGACTCAGACCTCCTGGAGAGGCCCTGGGAGAAAGTGGCTGAAAATCAGGAGTTTCACCCTTGTGGAAATTGTGGGATTTCAGAATTTGCACCTGTCCTCAAGAGGGTGGAAAAATTAACTACTTAAAATCTTCCCTGAGCTGGAAATAAAAAAAAGAAAAAGAAAGAAAGAAAGAAAGAAAGAAAGAAAGAAAGAAAGAAAGAAAGAAAGAAAGAAAGAAAGAAAGAAAGAAAGAAAGAAAGAAAGAAAGAAAGAAAGAAAGAAAGAAAGAAAGAAAGAAAGAAAGAAAGAAAGAAAGAAAGAAAGAAAGAAAGAAAGAAAGAAAGAAAGAAAGAAAGAAAGAAAGAAAGAAAGAAAGAAAGAAAGAAAGAAAGAAAGAAAGAAAGAAAGAAAGAAAGAAAGAAAGAAAGAAAGAAAGAAAGAAAGAAAGAAAGAAAGAAAGAAAGAAAGAAAGAAAGAAAGAAAGAAAGAAAGAAAGAAAGAAAGAAAGAAAGAAAGAAAGAAAGAAAGAAAGAAAGAAAGAAAGAAAGAAAGAAAGAAAGAAAGAAAGAAAGAAAGAAAGAAAGAAAGAAAGAAAGAAAGAAAGAAAGAAAGAAAGAAAGAAAGAAAGAAAGAAAGAAAGAAAGAAAGAAAGAAAGAAAGAAAGAAAGAAAGAAAGAGGGCAGCAATGCTCAATTCTGAAAACATCATTTTCAGTTCCCCCATGCCAGCCTGTGCGCTTTGGAGCTAGTGGGGCATCACTCTTTTCCCCAGACCAAGTTTTGCTGGAGGTTTCATGTCAAGCTGATGTCAAACTGCTCAGGTTTGGCTAAACAAGCCTGAGGCTTGGTCTTTGGGAGAAAACAAGAACTGTCCTGGAGGGAAGACATTACTTTTGCAGAAGCCATGGGTTCCACCAGAAAACTGCTGATCGCCAACAGAAACAACAACCCTGCACAGGTCTGGGCATCTGTGCCCAGCCAAGCAGTCTCTGCTCTGAGCTTAGAGGCAGAGCAGAGTTCAGGCACCTGCGTCTAGGTGGGAAGGACCACCTGAAGGTTGCTGATGGACGTAACCAGAGTCCATGGTGGACACGTGGAGTATCTTTCTCCTGGCACAACCTCCAGAGCAAACGCTTAGAAGTGGATGTTTGTGGGTAAGTCAGTATTTCACTGGTTGGAAGAGGGGAGCTCCCAGTCCTTCACCTCATGTGTGAGGTCTCACCAGGAGCCATGGCTGAGGCTCTCCATCCCCACAAGGCAGTGGGATGCCAAGCTGGAAGGGCACACAGAGGGACAGATGGGCAGGTTGGAGCAATCTGCAACCTGGCCAGGTCTGTCTTTTCTTTTCTGAGAGGAACAAGAATAATGAAATGCCTCATTCCTTTACTTCCCTTGAGACTAGCTTGGGCTGTTGGTAGGGCGGATCTGTGCAGCAGATGATCTCCTCCTTGAGGTTGGAAAGAAGTAACCCTTTTCTGTGAAAAAAACATGAATTAATACCACAGGAGATAATGTTACCTGCAGCAAGGCCTGACAGCACCTAATGTGAATCAGCATGTACCAGGCTGTCCACAGACACCCCCAGCACCCTGCTTAGGGCTAATCACGACTCCTTTTCTTGGAGACATTTGGCCAGGGAAGTTGCTGATGTGGTAGGGGATGGTCTCCCCATTTTGGGGGACGTGGATCTTACGGTTTCAGGCACCCTTGAGAGTGAGCATGCCTGACCCAGGATATTTGGCTGCTGTCCTTGTGGGACACCTGGTCTGGTTGCAGCAGGACATTGCAAGAGATGCCCACATGGGGCTGGGATGGTGATGTGGGGTCTGGGTGAAGGGGGGACTCAGGTACCCTGGAGTGGAGGGTGCTGTGCATGAGCCTGGGTGGGGAGGAGTGAGTAATCCTCAGAGACAGAAGAGCAGCTGGAGGGCAGTCCTGTTGTGAAGATGGGAGGTCTCTGGGGGTACCCTTCCTGGCCCCACAGCCGTGGGCAGGTGGGGCATTGCCCCTCCAAGCTGCTCCCCTGACTGCAAAGCCCTACAGCCAGGGGACTTGGAGGCACTTTGCCCTGCCAGAGTGAGCCAGACCCCCTGCCTGGCATGGGAGCAGCAGGCAGGGCTCAACTTCCCTGGGCTAATCAGGGTGTAGGACCACTGAGAGTGTTCAGGAGGGCAGCAAATTTGGGATGCCACATGAGTATCCCAGGTATTTTCCCTGCTTTATCCATTCTCTCCCCAGGGGAGCCTGGCAGAGAGCTGAAATTCAGGGCTTCAGGGGCCACCCCACTGCCCACCCTCTCTCATTCCCATTGCTTCTTGCAATGGGCTGCTCTTCCCAAAATCTGCCCTGACTGATCCTCTGCAAAGTTCAGCACCAGCCTGGGATCTGGAGCTGGGGGAGAGAATGGGGCCCCTACAGTGGGGCCCTACATGGCCTCTCTGTGGCCAGACTGCCAGTGCTAACACTGCTGAGTCCTGATGGGCTAACAAGGGCTGCTGGCTGGGAGCCAGGCTTGGCTTCAGTTAGGACCACACCTGCATCTCTCAGTCGCAGTCTGAGCTGGTTGGCAGGGCCTTGTGCTGCTGGATGGTGCTACGTCCAGCTGTGGGGCCTGGATCCATCCTAGTGCTGCCAGCTGGTTCTCGCCCTGTTGCACCAGTTCTGGCTGGCTGTGCCTTCATCCTTCTGGGCAGCAGAGAAGGATGGGCTGCCAGCTCTAAGCTGACACTCAGCTGCTGTTTTGCGGTGGTCTCTGCTCCCGGGGTGAGGACCAGGCACATCTTCATCTTTGGGTCAGTGTTGGGGTAAAGTGTGGCTGCATCCCAACCGCAGTTGCTGAAGTTTCCAGCCAACATGGAAAACCCAAGCCCGTGTTTTATAGGGGTGGGAAAACAGCAGGTGAAAACACAGTTGGGTGTTTATGAAAAGTTTTTGCAATGTGTCAGTTTCTAAGCCTGCAATGGTGTTTTGCTGACTTTCTGATGGAGTTACGGTGGAAAGGTGTGGGCATGGCTTGCTCTGATGTGTGTCCATGGGAACATAATAATGGCTTGCCAGGTTTTAGATCAATTTCCTATCCTAGACGTAAGGCAGGAAGCCACCACTTGAGTGGCCCAGACCCTCAATCAAACAAGCTCCTCTTTGGGGGATGGTGGAAGGGAGCTCACTTCAGTCACTCCTTTTTGGGCAGCCATGAATACAGGCAGGAGTGAATTTCTGGAGAAGTGGCTGAGCTGATCCTCATGGATTGTGGCACCACCTCACTGACCCCAGGGCCTTGTTCCCGTCCTGATGTGAGCACAGGGATGCTTTGGACCTAGAGCCATGAATCAAATGGATATCCTGGCTCATGGAGACATTTCCCTGTGCAAGGAAATGTTCATCACAGGGTGAAATGTCTCACAGTGCTCTCAGACCTGGTGATCTCTTCTGTGGCTGCAGGAATCAGCCGCCTGCTCCGGAAGCAGAGTTGGCCTCAAAGTCGCTGCCACGGTGGCAGAGGTGGTGATGAGGAGGGAGTCCATTCTCTCAGCAGACTGCCACTTCTAAACCCATCTTCCTAACACAGACCAGCTTTGAAGGAAAGCTCCTGAGCATGCGTTTCATTAAGATTTAATAAAGCAGTTGCTTGCTCCTGAAGAACAAAATGATTATTAGACCCTTTATTGAGGATTAATAGCTATGTAATCAGCAGGTATCTGGTTCCTACAGGCATCTATTACATAGCTTCTAAACCTCAGTGAATATGTTTCTAATTGGCTTTTAAGAACATGCTGTTGCTTTATTAAACCCTAATTAAATGCATATTGGGTGAAGTCCATTCAGAAGTGGTTATTGTGAACTACTTGTCATTACTTAATATGTGCAGCCTAATGGGCCTTCAGCTTATTTGCTCTGTTAATTATTAGATTTTATGGCCTTTGTTTGGGCTTTGTTTTTGCAAACTGGGTTGCATATGTTGTTTTCTTCCCTATTCAAAGCCTTTCCAAGAAATGGGTATTGCTGGACAGGCAGGGACTGGCACTGGGTTTGAAGTGCAGAGCAGATTGGGAGAGACTCTTCCCAGTCTACAGATTTTTTTAGGGATGCTCATGTGTCTCCTGCTTGCATTGGGCTCAACCCTGGTGGAAAGCAAGTCTTCAGGATGGGCTGAGGGTTTCAGGATGGGCTCTAGCCTGGGCCATTGTGGGGCCACCTTGAGGCTTGAACAAAAAGCCTTCACCAGGCTCAGCTTCAGCTTCCACTTGGGACCTGACAAACCCTCCAGCCTTGTCTATATCAATTTCCTGCCAGTAATGTCTATATCACTTTCCTTCTAGTACTAGGTGGGGCAGCCACACCAGCCACCAGCAGCCTCATTCTTTGCTTGTCTTGGTGCCTGCAAAATGAGGGTGCTGGTTCTGCCTTCACATTGTCTGAGCTCCATCAGGCATCTGCAACATGTCTGCAAGCCTCTTTCCCAAAACTCTGTGAGCGTAAATTGTAAGACACACAAAATTAGGGGATGTGTAGGAGGTTGGAGTACAGATTCTGGCTGAAGAGCGGAACAAGGGATGCTGATGTGGTGTTTCAGCAGAAAAGAAGTGCTGCATGTGTGGTCAGTCAGCAAAATGCTAATAGAGGATGCAGTGTTGAGCAGTATGGCATGGCTGAGCTCCGGGAAATTGCATGGATTTCGGTTTGAAACCTATTTTCTGTATTTTTTTTTCTGGCAGTTTCAGAACACGTCCTTTCAGCAGATTCAGGACAGGCCATTTCCAAGGCAAAAATCGTTCCGTTTGGCCAAATTGAGGGATGATATTATTATTATTATTATTATTATTATTATTATTATTATTATTATTATTTAGGGAGAGGAAGGAATTTTCCATTGTTGAAGAATTTCAGGAGTCCCTGGAGTCTCTCAGAGGGGGAGGACCAGCATAGCATCTGGTCCCTATCCTTTGCCCTGCTCTGCTGCCCTGCTCTCCAGTGAGTCTGAGTGCTGTTCTCAGGGCTCCGGTGCTTCCCCGGCAGTGTGGAGAGGTCACCAGGGGACATTGGCCGCATCTCAGGGGTGTGTCTGGCTCTGAGGTGTGTGGAGACAGGTTGTCAGAGGTTCAGAGGGAAAGCAGGTCATCCTGGGCTCATCTCCAGCTGCTGAGCCACAGAGGCAGTGCTGCCAGCAGCTGCCTGATCCTCGTGCCCACATCACAGTGTTCTCATGTGCTGCTTGGGCTGTCACCCCTGTCTCTGCTCTGATGCCTCACACAGGGCTAAGCTCAGCTCCCAGTCGCAGGCTGCCTTGGCCAGGCAGAGCCCTCAGCCCCAGGGGCTGGCTCTGGTAAAAGTCTCTGCCCCCGACAGCCGCCTCTTGATCCTCAGCTTCCTGCCACTCCGGATGCTCTGACTCACGGAGAATGAGCACCTCGCCTGAACTTCCACCTCCAACTTGAACCATCCCCAAGTCAAACTTGCTAATGCTTGAAACCTTCAGTTAGCCCCGCTCCCCCTATTTTTTTTTTTTAGGTTTTCCAGCCTTTGTACGTTCTGCATCCCTGTTGGAAGCAAGGGTGCCAAAATACTTCGCAAAAGGCTCTTCTTGCAGTGCTTCCCAGACCTTCCCTCACTAGGAAATGCCAGAAACCGTGGGAGCAAGCCTGCTCGCTGGAGAGTCTCAGCACAGGTTTTGCAGACCCTGGAGATCTGGAGAAGCTTGAACTTCCCCAGGCATGGACCTCTCTCCAAAGCCAACAGGAACTCAGAAACTTTGGGGCCTCTTCTGTTTTTCTACTCTCCAGACCTTGGATCTTTGAACTTAACCTTTGTGTTATATTTATATGTTGTGTGAATATGCCCTTATTTTTCTAATTAGGGTCACAAATTCCTCATTAAAACTGCCTGCAGGCCAGGGTTTGTCTTGCTTGACTTAAGGCCAAATCAGAGAGGTATCCAGGCTTGGAGCTGTATCTTCTTATCCTCCTTCAGAGCCAATGGACAAAGAAAATGATCCAGACCTTGGAGGCAGCTCTCCTGGGAAAAGGGTTCCCCATCTCTGTGGCAAAAGGGGGAGAATACACAGCTTAACAAAGTAGCATGGAAAGCTTTAAGAGGCATCACCAAGAGAAGCCAAAGAGAACCTCCTTCTCTTCTCCTGCCTGAGCTTCAGTGGGGATGGAGATCCATGTGCTCTGCAGAGACAATTAGGTCTGACATTTAAGAGCAATGAACCATTTGTTTGTTCATTTAACATTTCCCAATGACTTTGCTGCTGGCTATTTTATTTCAATGGGCTTTCCCTTCCTCTAGCTTTATCAAGATTTTCTTCTCCTTCCTAGAAAATGCATGGGAAAGGGGAAAGGAGAATGTTTCTTATCCTGTGGAAATAGCGTTTGACTTCTTACCTGCCCTGTGTGGGGAAAGAGGGAAAATTCACAGCAAAGCTGTAAATGAAAGAAAATTCACTTTGAAATGTCCCTAAAAATAAAAGAAGCAGCACTTTTGGCAAAACCTCTTGGCCACAATTTCCTTTTGTTCCATTTGCATCCATGGAGACAAGTCTCGAGGGGGATTCCTGCTGACTGAATCACAGAATTCACAGAATTACTGGATTGGAAGAGACCTTTAAGATCATAGAGTCCAACCCATGCCCCAACAACTCAACTAAACCATGGCAGTGAGTGCCACATCCAGTCTTTTTTTAAACACATCCAGGGACGGTGACTCCACCACCTCCCCAGGCAGAACATTCCAGAACTTTATCACTCTTTCCATAATTTTTTTTCCTAATATCCAACCTATATTTCCTTTGACACAACTTGAGACTGTGTCCTCTCATTCTGTCAATTGCTGCCTGGAGAAAGAGACCAACCCCACCTGACTACAACCACCTTTCAGGAAGTTGTAGAGAGTGATAAGGTCACCTCTGAGTCTCCTTTTCTCCAGGCTAGACAGCCCCAGCTCCCTCAGTGGTTCCTCAGAGG
The DNA here is from genome assembly GCF_024509145.1 of Vidua macroura. Classification (NCBI taxonomy): domain Eukaryota; kingdom Metazoa; phylum Chordata; class Aves; order Passeriformes; family Viduidae; genus Vidua; species Vidua macroura. The sequence goes on from NC_071586.1 coordinate 872,096, forward strand.
GCTTGTGTTCCAAGCCCCTCACCAGCCTTGTTGCCTCCCCTGGATGCACTCAAGGGTCCCAACGTCCTTCCCAAACTTAGAGGCCAGAACTGGACACAGCGCTCAAGGCGTGGCCTCACCAGTGCTGAGGACAGGGGGAGAATGACATCCCTGCTCCTGCTGGCCACGCTATTCCTGGCACAGGCCATTGATACAGGATGATACATTCCTGATACAGGCTGCTGTTGGCCTTCTTGGCCACCAGGGCACACTGCTGGCTCATGTTCAGCTGACTGTTGACCAGTGCCCCCAGGTCCCTTTCCACCTGAGCACTGTCCAGCCACACCATCCCCAGACTATTAACATTGCAGGGGGTTGTTGTGGCCAAAATGCAGGACTTGGCACTTGGACTGATTAAACTTCATCCTATTGGACTCTGCCCGTCCATCCAACCATTCCAGGTGTCCCTGCAGAGCCCTCCTGCCTTCCAACAGATGGACACATGCTCCCAGCTTAGTGTCGTCTGCAGATTTACCAATTAAAATCTCAATCCCCTCATCCATGTCATCAATAAAGACACTGAACAGAGCTGGCCCCAGCACAGAGCCCTAGGGGACACCCCTGGCTGGCAGCTGGATGCAGCACTGCTCACCACCACTCTCTGGGCCGGCCATCCAGCCAATTCTGAACCCAGCACAGAGTGCTCCTGTCCCAGCCGTGGGCTGCAGCTTCTCCAGGAGTGTGCTGTGGGAGACAGTGTCCAAGGCCTTGCTGGAGTCCAAATAGACACATCCACAGCCTGTCCTGCATCCACCAGGAGGGTCACCTGGTCATAAAAGGAGACCAGGTTGGTCAGACATGACCTAACCCTCCTAAAGCCCTGCTGGCTGGGTCTGATACCCTGGCCATCCTGTAAGTGCTGTGTGATGACACTTAGTATGAACTGTTCCATGACCTTACTGGGTACTGAGGGCAGACCAACTGGCCTATTATTACAAAGATCCTCCTTCCCACCCTTGTTGTAACTGGGCATCACAAGGACTGGAGCCCTGTTCTGGTTTGTTCCTGTTCCAGTGGCAGCAGTGGGGCTGGGGCACGGGCCAGTGAGCCCTGAACACCCTACTGCTGCCCCAGGACCATTACCTGCCCACCATGGAGCCTTAGTGATGGGCAGACAGTCTGTGGCAGGTTGGGCTGCCCGACCCTGGCTGTCAGGCAGGATGGGCACCTGGACACATCCTCACCCGCACCAGTCATGTCCACTTGAACAAGGCTGCAGGCAGAGCAGTGAGAGGAGAGAGGCACCAGCCCAGCTCTCCCCATCACCTAGCCTCAAATGGCTGGATCCTGCCCAGCTCTTCCTGACCATGTCTACACATCCCTGATGGCTGAGAGCTTGAGCAATGCCCTCCCTGCAGCTTCTTTGGAGCTCATCTCCCAGTGGTGGGATGCAGCTGGCTCCCTACCCCCTGGTGTGCCACCCCTCCGAGTGCTGTCAACAGCGCCAGACGCGTGGCCATGGGCCGTCACTGGAGGTGGGAAGGCAAGGGCAGGTTGGGTCACTCAAGCAGAGTGATCACCTGAGCAGATGCCTGGGCTGGGAGCAGCAGCAGGAGGTGTGTGGCCATAGCACATGGAGTGAGGGCAGAGAAGCCCTGAGCCTGGCTGTGCTGGGAGGAGCTGAGTGGTGGCACACTGGGGACATGGCTTTTGGCTCACCAGCTTACCTTTCCTGTAGCTTCTCCTGACCTTTGCATGTGGCCAGCGATGTCGGTGTTATGTCCGTCTGACGCCCACATCCCTCTGCTGACCCTGCAGGTTGTCCAGCTGAGGGAGAAGATGGCTGTGGAGGTCCCACCATGGAGGGGATCTGGATCCCTTCGTTTTCCTTCCTCCTTGATATTTCCCTTGGCCATGGATCAGCTGGCGGGATCCAGCAAGTCTTGCAGTAAAGATGAGGAAAAAAAAAAAAAAAAAAATCTCATTATGCCTGTAAAAGGAAGAAGGAGAGCATGGCAGAGACAGGCCGTCTGATACAGCTCCACTTTCTGCTGTGGAGGCGGGAAGCCTTTCAGACAGGATTTATTTTGTATAGTGTTCCATGCAAACCGGAGCCCCCTCCCCTCCTGGCCCTGCCCAGCCTTAAATCATATCCTTTGTAATGACATTTCGTGCTTGTGTGGCGCCTGTGCTTCTGAGCATCCCCAAGTGCTCTGTAAACTGATGTCTCGGAGCCTGCCAGGAGGCCGCAGTACCACCCCTCCACTCCCCTGCCACCAAGGCAAGGTGATAAACCCTTCCAACACCTCACCTGGATGCCTCACCATGCCTTCACTGATGCTGCAGCTTCCTCTGCATTCCTCTGGACTGCCCTCCCACCCCAGCCATCTCCATGGAGATCTCTGTCCCTCCTTCTGGAGTGCCCAGGGTGAGGTGCTCAGGGATGAGCAGCTCCAGTCTAAGTTGATGGGATGCTGCCCTGCAGCCTGGCACATGGCCTGCAGCCTCACCTCCCACCTGGAAAGTCCCTGCCAGGGAATCAGCATAGCTGTCTCACATCATCAAAGCTGCAGGGTCAACAAAAAGCCAGCCTCTGTGTCCCCAGACCCCCTTTTTGGTCAGGAATGGATTTCTCTGGTGCACTGTGCCCTGGGGCAAGGCATGGGTGTTAACTGCATGGAAGTCTTGCTTTATGAATCCAAATAATACAGCATTTCAGATTCCCTCTTCCCTGTCCAAGCCCTTGGCTGTCATCAGGTTCTCTTTAGTCCCGTCCAGAGGTTTCTTCACAGTGGCAGAGTCCCAGGAGATGCAGTGGTTTTTGTCGGACACAGCTCTGGCTTGGCCAAGTAGAAGAAACATTGTGCCTCCTCAGATCTGCTTCAGCTCCTTTGGCTGCTCGGCTTCCTCCACTGGACATCCTGGGCTGTGGGCAGGGCTGCTGAGGTAAGGACAGCTGGACAGCTGCTGCATCCAAGCAGGATTTTGGGCTCTGATAGATGGTTTTGGAGGCTGTCTCAAGCTACCTACTGTTTTTTTGTGAAAATTGCCCTCCTGGGAAGAGTCCTTTTAACTTCACTCAGAGCTGGAAAGTCACAGCCCAAGAGCTGACTGCTGACAGTGGTGCCTTTTGCACGGGAGCCAGCAGTGATGCTAGCTGGGAATGGAGAGGTTACTCCTGGGTGTAGGTGATGCCTTCTTCCAGTCCAGCTGGACATTGCTCGGAGAATTAATGCAGAAATGTCCACAGGCACTTTGGCTGGCTCCAGGTGCTGATGGTGCAGCCCCTTCCCAGGGATCTGGAGGATGGACCTCAAGCCTGCTGGGCCACTGCAGCTACTTCTCTGAAGAGCAGAGCTGGTTTCCTGCTCCAACCCCCCAGGGACTTGGCTGTGGGTCTCCAGTGAGCTCTGCTCTTCTTTTTCCTCCCCAGAAAGTCAGCTTCATTCTTCTAAGACACTTAGAGGAAAAAGATTGGAATCTGAGGGAAGCTTTGTGGTGAAGTAGGGAAAAGCAAATGCTCTTGTCTGGTCTGGTCTGGTCTAGTCTCCATCTCACCTTGACTCATCTCCTAACTTTATCTGATCCCATCATACTCCATCCCACCCATCACAGTCTACTTAACCTATTCCCTACTACCCTCTACCCTACAACCTTCCCATTCTATTTTACCCTATCCCATCCCACTCCATCTTATGCCATCCCACCCATTCCATTTTACTTACCCCATCCCACCCCATTTTCTGTTCTTCCTGTCCCATCCTACCCTGTCCCATCCCACTCTATCTCATCCCATCACAACCATCCTATTCCACTCACCCCATCCACCCACATGCCTCTTCCCTCCCATGCCATCGTACCTATTCCATCGCCCTCCACCTCATCCCCATCTCCTGCAGACATCCATGCCCAGACAGAGCTGCTCTTGCCAGGGGCATGGGCCCATTGGTGGTGGAGGCCACTTGAAGCAGTTCCTTACGCAGGATGTGTGTCAGTGAAAGCAGAAACCCAATAAGCAAGATAAGGAGACGATTTATAATGGCATTTGTGAACTTTAGGAAAAAGCTTTACAGCCAGATTTTACAGACCACACAGGGAGAGGTTATACTCTCCAAAACCTTGGAGATTTTTTAAAAAATATTTTTATATTTAAAAAAAAGACTTTCCAAGAATTAAATAACACGAAAGTGTATGAAATATGATGTAGGGAATGTTCCCCTTGCTCTCACATCTGAAGTTAATTTGGGAGACGCTCTGAATAGCTTTTTAAAGAGTGGATAAACATTGGCATCAAAAGTGTAAATAAAGTTACCAGACAAAGCGGCCGTTCAAAGGGAATCGTCCCTGAGATGTTGGCCGGGCAGCTCTAATGGCTGCGTCAGGAACATTTGGAGATAAAACAAGGCCTGGCCGATTAGCCCAGGCTGAAGTTCTCTGCCTCGGCTCCCTCTCCTGATGCCAAAAGCAAGCAGTGCTGGCAGCTGCTCTTGCAGGTTTCCTGCCTGGGGATGATGCTGGCAGGTGGTTCCTGGGTTCCTGTTCGCTGGGACCCCCCCCAGTCTCCTGCACCACCGCTGCCCAAAATTTGGGTTGCATGCTCGCAAGCAGGACCTGCTGAAGCCTAATTAAAGCCTATTGGTGCTGGTCTCTTAGGGACCTGGATTTGTCAGAGTTACGGCCCAAAGAGTTTCTAAGAAGCCCTCAGGTTACCCCACTGTGTGTCATGCCCAATCTTTCCCCCAGGACAGTCCTATTTTTGATTGACACATGCTTGGTCACAAATATTCTGAAATACAACAGGACCTTCTGTGTCACTGGATTTAAGATTGCAGCTGGTTGGAAGAAGCCAGAGGGGTTGTGTCTCTCCTGAAGCGCATCTTTGCACTAGCATCAGGGTTCTCCATGACAGTCCCCCCAAAAGTCTGTGGAGAGAAGGCAAAAACAGTGAAACAACTCTGGCATCTCATTTAAATCTTCCAAAGAGGAAGAAAAATTGACAGATGTGAACCAACCTTTTGTTTCCATCTTTCGGTATGAAGGAAAACCTTTAGGAGTTGTCTTTGATGGAGCAGTTTGTGAAAGAGAGGCAGTTGTGGGTTGGAGTGACTCTGGCAGTCAGATCCCCATCATGAGGTGCTTCTCCTTGCCCTGTATCTCTACCAAAAGGGATTTTCTTGGTAGTTGTAGAAGTAGGAATGTGTGTGGATAATAATACTAGCTCTCCTGCATGCAGAAACTTTTACCTCCACAGCACCCAATGCTGAGGGCTGCTATTGCACTTGAGAGTGTCAGTTCTTTCTTCAGCTTGGTCATAGCTCTGCATCCCTTGACTGCTGAACACAAGGATGGTAATGACAGCAGCCATGACAAAACAGAGAGTGTAAATCCACTTCTGGGTTGTCCAAGAGCAGCTCACAGCTGCCTACACCGCAATAGGGGCCCCATTCATGGTACCATTTATTCAGTAAGCTCCATTCATGGCTGAGGGGCTCTTGTGCTGCTCCTGGTGCTCTCAGCCCTGGAGACTCAAGAAGTCTGTGTCTTGACAAACCCAGCCTAGGGAATGTGGTGGATCCACTACATATCTGTCAATGTGCCAGCTAGGAATTGTGTCCCACTGCTCACTTGTGACCTGTGCACTGCCATGCTGGGTGAGGTATCAGCTCCTGAGGCTGAGGAACAGCATGAAGGGCATCATCACAGGTAACTCTGCAAGTCCCCAGTGGTGACATATCCTGGTTTCTCTTACATTGCCCTGGAGACCATATCCTCATTTCTCCTGATGCCCTGCTGTCAGAGCATGTCCTTCTTGTGTCCAACCCCAAAGCCTGTGTAGTGGAAGAAACAAGCTGGTTTGAAGCATGACCCTTATTAGGTAGAAGTTACAAAATTGTATTTTAATATTTCACCTACTCAGGTGACTTTAGGATGGATAAAGTCATGAGGACTCATTTGCTCTGTCCTTTGCCTGGCTGTAACAGGAGCTAACAATGACCGTAACTCTGACCATTTTTTTCGGTCTTGATTCCGCAGTATTTTCCTGAGTGACAGAGAACAAATCTCCCGTTGGCAAGGCTGGGAAGATGGTGTCCCACATGCTTGGTGTTAACCACAAACAGCAGTAGCTCCTCTCTGCATCCCTGGGTGAGACCCAGCAGGATGGGGATGCCGCTTGCCTGGGCACCAGCTGGCAGGGTTGCACTTCCCCAGAGACCACAGCAGGGGTTTTATTGCAAATAATGGAATAATTACTCTTTCTTTGCCTGGGACATGCCCGCAAATAGCTGCTGATTCCTGTGAGAAGGCTCATGAGCCCAGATTCCCGTCAAGGGGCTCACTAGTGCCTTTGGGATGGAATAGCCTGGCATGGAGAAGGGGACCCTGGCTCGAAGGGTGCCTGGTGTGATCACTGTGGGCTAGGGCTCGTGCAGACCGCCCTTGCACATCAGCCTTCGTGCCACTTGTGTAAACTATTACAGCAAAGGGCAAAGGTTAAATGCAGCACATGTGTGGCATCAATTAACAGGATTTCAAGGTCTCCAGTGGAGTTTCTGCTCAAATCTCTTGTGGCAGGTTCAGTTTTCTTAACCCCTCTGATGCCATGCAGTCAGAGGGCCTTAGCTCTGCCAGACTATTAGAGGGGAATGGGCTTGTGCTGGCTGGGGGTCTCCCCAAGGACTGTGCTGGAGGGACCTCTGGCCATTTGGGCATGGGGAGACAGGGTCACCACACACACCACACCAGTGGTCTGTGGGGCAAGTGGGAAAGACTACTCTTGCTAGTGGAAGTGTCCTTGGAAGGGAGTCAGGCCCTGGCAAGGCAGCAAGTTGGTGTATAAGCAGCCCTTCATCGTGCCCCCCTCTGCTTCAGGCCCATCTTAGAGCCCTCGTGGCAGGTGGTTGCTCCTGTGTTTGGTCTCAGCCAGACCCTGCTCCACTGAAACACCCCATTGTCTCAATGTGTCCTACTGCTGAGCAGACAAAGGTTCCTGCTGGGCTTGGGACTGCTGGTGCCTTCACTCCCCGGCCATGAAACAGACACAGTCACCCCCCACTGCCTGTGGGGCTGGGAGGGGATGGCTGCAGTGAAAGTCTCAGTGATTATTCAAAACCAGGACAATATTGGTGGAGAAATTGCCGTTGTGAATCTTCACCAATCTGAGGCCATTCAGGGCTGCTCCCAGGCAATGTACCTAACCACTGCTCATCTCCTCCTGGATTTATCACTCATACTGGGCATACTGGGAGAGGGAGTGGTTAAAAGGATGGTGGCATGATTCAGGCAACTTTTAGTGCATCCCATGTCTCCTGCAGCTGATACATCAGAGACCTGGATGCCACAGCTTTGCACTGCAGCTCTGCCAGGTTGTTCTCCTGAGTTCCAGATGTTTCTCCTAAGGGCCGGGACCTTGGAGTCAGAGTGCTTGGAGGCTTCCACTTTGCTTTTTTGAGGGAGTTTGACAAGGAAAAGGAAGGCTTTAGCTGCCACCACCATGAAGAAAACACAAAAATGTGATATTGGCATGGTCTGAAGACCCAAAAGCTTTAAGATATTCTAAAAGCTTCCTCATTGCTTGTGCAGATTTTTGCCTATACAGATTACTAATTTTCCATGAACAGATGCTGCTGAAGGGAATCCTGCCTTGGGGGTTTCAGTTCCTGGGGTTTCCAGTCCTGCCTCAAGGTTGGGGACTACTGTAATGGATGAGTCAGGGCTGGGAGCTTAGTGAGGAACATTGGTCCCAGCACCAGCTGATGCAGAACCTGCCAGGCTGGAGGAACAGGACATGCAAGTGCCCTTCTGCACCTGTGTGCCCCTGACATCACATTGCCCATACATTCCACTCCTTTTTGGGAAATGAATAATTTCAATCCTCCACGTTAAAAAACTCAGCCCCCCAGACATTCAAAACCACTAGAAATCCCTGCATTTTGATGATTTCGATCTGTTTTTCAGTCCTGGATCCTGTTAAGATGAACAAAATGCATGCTTGAAAAACAGAGATGCTCTGCCCACAGCTCCCCGTGTCAGACCTGAGACTTCTGGCTGAAAGATGGATTTGCCCTGGATATCTCCACAGAAATACTCTGTTTGTTAGCAAACCTGTAAAAATCTTGGTAATCCCCTTGATCTGAAACAAATGGGCTCTGCTGTCTGGTACTGATTTTATTATCAGACACTGCTTAGTATCATCCCATGGCTTGGATCAGTGCCTGAGGCTCAACACCAAGTCAATCATGCACTGGCAGGCAAAGGTGTCCCCTGAGCTCTAGATGTGTGCTGGTTCTCCACATGTGTGTGGTGCCCTGGATAATACATGTTGGATTTACAGAGCCATGTGGTTGCCCAGGGACCTCCAGGACCCTTCAGAGCTGCTCCAACGCTGTCTCTAGATGCGATGGGAGGAGTAAAGCATGGCTGTCAGGGTGAAAGCTCAGGTTTTGTTGAATTGTCCTGATCTTTTCTCCTTCTGGGGTGGGGAGCTTGGCTTGGTGGTTGTATTTCCAGTGTCTGGACCTTTGTGCAAACACAGGATGAAGGACCAGGAGTATTTTTGGGTCCTAAACTGATTCCCAGGACGTCTGTCAGCCTGAGCTCCCACCCAATCATCCCTTGGAAATGGGACCTAGAACAAGCCTTGAGCATCCATGGGGTGATTCGAGGACTATTGGGAATCTTGATGGCTTGGAGGCCAGGTAGATCCTCAGCAGGCTGCAGGTTGGTTGCATTGACTGTGGCTCCTGACAGCAGCATTCCCAGCCCCACTCTTCCTCCATGCTGACTGCAGCAGCCAAACATAAAATTCAAGCCCCCCAGAGACCCACCATCAACCACACGAGCCCCAGCCGGTTTTGTTTTGATTATGCATTTGTTTCCTCCCTCCTGGGAGTGTCTGACACAGCTTTTACCTCTCAGCACTTCCCCCGCCACCTCCCTCCCCTCCCGTCAGCTCTGCTTGGATTAGCTCTGACCCCTACTGAACTCTGCTGCCAGAAGAAGTGTCAACCCCTTTCACTTTCCGAGAGCTTTCCAGCCCCAAACACTGAGCAGGGAAGGAGTGTCCTCCAAGGGAAAACATCCCACATAATTTTTTCCAACTCCATGCCCTTGCTGTGCATCCAAGGAGGACAGACTCTGGTCCCTGCCTCTGGCCATGCTCTGGGGGCAGCCTGGGTGACCTGCAGCACATCTCTGCCCTCCCCTGAGCCAGCACAGGTGTAAACAGGGCAAAAGGGGCTTTTAAGGAGGATTTGCTTTGTGGAGGAAAATGGTGGGATAGGAGAGAGTAGGAGGTTAGCTATGGCCACAACATGGCATGGCATAGCCTGGTGCTCGGGGCCAAGGGCAGCTGTTTCCATGGGAGTATGGCAAGGTCAGTGGCTACATGTCTTCAAGGAGATGTCCAGCCTCCATTGATGGGTGGACATCAGCAAGATGGGAGGGAGAGAAAGAGCTGGCTGCTGCCACCAGGAGCACAGAAGATGGGGAGAAGGTCTTTCAATTCTTTCCACCAGGTTTGATGGTGGTTGTGCTTCTCCATGCCGAGCAGCAGCAGCTTAAACGTTCTGCAAGGGCTCCAAAATTCAGAGGAAGCCAGCCCACGAAATAAAAAGACCATTCAAGGAGAGAGCAGCAGCTGATGCCATATGCCTACAGCTCAGCAGCATTAACGCTTGTGGGGCTGGGAGTAACACTCCCACCCCTGAGCAGCCACCCTGGCCAGCAGAGATGCTGGGTGGTGGATGTGGGGCCACAGCTGGGGAGCAGGGAGGTTAACTCCAGCAACACCAATGAAATAAAGAAAGAGAATGCCGTATGCTAAAGGAGTTGAAGATGTTTGGATGTTGGCAGGGATTTGGGTGGAGCTGCCAATACACAACATGGTTTGCAGCACGCGGAAAGGATGGGAAGTGCCAGGGAAAACCTGCCCTTTCTCTAAAGCCTGTGGTAGTGGAGGGAGCCCTCCTGGGGTAGGTGTCATGGGGGAGTGCACAGCTGTGTCTCCTCTCAGAGCTTGGAGATGCCATGGAAAGGATGGGGGAGGCAAATGAAAATAGACCAACTGATTCCAGGTCTCACTGCTGCTGTGTCCCTCTCTGTTGGAGCACCCAGAGCAGCCACCTTGGTAGTCAAGGATAACTGAGCTGTGGAGACAACAGCTCAGAGCACAGTCTCTTTATCTCTAGGACACCAAGGATGTGCCTCGGTCTTCCAGGGGCTCTTTCCCGTTTTTTCCCCAAGCCTGTGGAAGCCAGGCAGATATCCAAAGCTGTTCCTCACTTTTCACAGCTCAGTGAAGGGATGTCCCCGCCTAGCTGAAGCTGGATGAGGGTCACAGGCCTGTCTTGGTCTCACCAGGTCAGCAAAAACCGGGACTTCAGGAGTGTTGTCCCAGAGCTGAGTAGTGGTGCACGCTGTGCCAAAGGGTGGAACAGCATTGCCCCTAAAGTGAAGAAGGCATTTCTGGAGGTCTGTGAGGACTCAGGCAGGACAAATCCAGGCTGAAGGGCACATTTAGGGTCGTGCTGACCTCAGTATTTAACAATTTTGTCTTATCCCTGGCAAAGGGATATGCAGGGACCTGGTAAAGCCCAATTGGGCAGGGTCAGTGAGGTCCAAGCCCTGCTCTTGTACCCAAAAGAGGTGGTGGGGTGGTGGGGAACAGGGGCCTGAGGGGTGTCTGTGAATCTGGACCCCATCAACTCTGGTGTGTGGATATGGGAATGTCTTGTTCCTTTTTGAGGTGCCAGCTCTTCAGGATGAGCATGAGTCCCCTTGCCGGCTGGCAGATGGAGTCCCACCCCAGAGGAGCTCTTGGGAACCTACTTTGTGTGTCTCAGCGAGAGTGCAAGCCCCCAGAATGCTTTGCATCTGCAGCCTCAGGCTCGCAGGAGCATTCCCTTCTCTTGAAGTCCTCCTGATGCCTCCTGGCCCCCATGGCTCTTCAGCTGTGTCAGCTTGCTGTGGTTCTCTTGGTCTTTGTCAGCAGCATGTTTAGTAGCTCTGTAGCCATCGTGCTTCCTGACATGTTTTCTTTTCCCTCGTGATTTTGAGAATTGTATTCATTTCTTTGTTGAGGAGGGAGAGGGAAAGGTCATCCCTTGCTAGCAACTCATTAAAGCAAAACAATGGAAAGAACAGCAAATGGGTTCTCGGACCGCTTCTCCAGGCATGTGTGAGGCTGCCTTTTGTCAGTGTAGGAGAGGGGCATCCATGGAGGTGGTGGCATTGCAGGGAGGCTCTCCCACCCCTGCCCCCCAGACTGATTCAAGGCATCACTGGAAGACCTCAGTGTGTGTCAGAGCTTTTGTTTGTTTGTTTTGTTATTGTGTGTTTGTGTGTGTGAGCGCAATGTACGTTCAGCCCTGCTGTCATTAAAAAAAAAAGTCTTAATGAAAATTTTCTCATTCCTTCCTCCCAGGCTTCCTGGCTTGGACTAGTTCTGTTTCTTTCATATGGGAGGCAGCTGCATTTGTCTCAATAATTGTGTTTCCCTGTTGCTGTGTACTGCTGAGGACTTGGTGACACAATGACATGAAGTATTTATCTTTCCCAGGTCTGGCTCTGGGGGTTTGGTTTTGGCGACATTATGGCCTTCTTTCTCTCCAGGATGCCCATATGTGGTTTGAAGTCCATCTCGCATTTGGCAGGAATGACATTGCTTAAAGATGATGGTCATGCTCAGAGTCGATGTTGCATCTCGGACTTTGGGTTTAGGTCGGGGTTCTAGTGTGTGTTAGCAAATTCTGTGTACCCCCGTGTATCCCCCGGTTTCCCCCCACTGCAGTACCCAGTTCCCGAGCTGCCTTACCACGCGGCTCGGCTCCCATCCCTCCCCAGGTCTCTTCCTGTGGGTCCTTCCCTGCTGTTACCCCTCCCCCGCAGCCGGGGCCGCCCCGCACCCCCGGTGCTGCCCCTGCCGTGCCCCAATGGCTCCTGCCTTCCACACCACACCCCCGCAGCCCCGGGACTGCCCCGGGCCCCCGGGCCCCCGTGCCGTCCCCTACTGCGTCCCTATTGGCTTCCCCAGACCATGTGACACCCCCCGCTCCACCCTCCATAAAACTCCCACGAGGCAGGAGCTGGGTGGCCGTATTTCTCAACGCAGGGATTGAGAGCGCTTCAATAAAATGCTCTCAGCTCTTGCCGCGGGGAATTTGGTCCTTCCTTCACCCCCTTTATCAAGGTCCCTCGTGCGCGGCAGTAGAAACGGCCGGCCCACCTTCCCGGAGTGTGCGGAGTCCGGGAGCAGCGGCGGGACCGGGACCGGAGGAGCCGACGTGCCCCGCTGGGCACGGCGGCTGCTCCAGACCCGGGAGAAACACCAGAACGCCTCAAGAGTCATGCTGAGAAAGAAGCACTGCTCCATGCCTGTGGTACCTCCTCTCAGGATCACTTGCTTAAGTCCACTGCCTGTTCCAATGGGAATGGTCATGGATGGGGCCCAATTCCTATGTTTGAATGTCCTGCTAGGCCTGTTGGCCTCCAGACCCCAAAAAACCACCTCATGGTTTGTCCCAGTCCCATCCTACCAGCTGCTGGCTGGGCAGCCATGGTGTTTCATGAGGGAGTGTGGAGAGCTGCCCTGTGGGTAGAGGCTGCTTTGGGCAGCTACCTCCCTGTGCTTCATCACTTGTTCTGAACCTCCCCTGCCCTGTCCTCTCTGGAACCTATCCCTCACTGCACACCCACCAGCCCCTGGAGGTGGGAAGTGCAGCACAGCCAGGACACCCTGCCTGAGGCACCGGGCCCAGAGCAACGCAGGAATTCTCCCAGTTTAAGGTGGGACACTTCATTGCACTGGGAAGGTGGGCCAGGCATGGGCATATTGCCAGAGCAGGGCTGGGAGTGGCAGAAGGAGCATGGGTGGCATGGGACATCGAGGGGCATGAGGGGCATGGGAGTGGGGCTGCATCTGGTGGGGGGCAGGTGGGGCATGAGGTGATTGGGAGTGCAGCTGATGTGGGGCGCAAGGGGCACATGGGGCTGTGTGGGGTGGGTGGGGAGCGGGAGCGAGGGAGGCACCTCACAGGTTCCATGGAGTTGTTCCAAGCTGGAGCCCATGAGGCTTGACCTTGCTGACATGGAGGGGTCAGGGTGTGAGAGCAAGGAGCGATTTTGGGAGTGGAAGATTTGTGACCCCCGGGCCGGGCTGTGCATCCCTCAGGGCCAGGGCCGGGGCCAGGGCCGGGTCGGGTCGTGGCTATGCATCCCCCGGGGCCGGGCTGTCCTTCCAGGCAGCGCGGAGAGATGGCAGCAAAGGCCCTGGGACGGGGGTCGCAGGACCTGCTGCCTCAGCCGCGGGTGCCGGGTCCCGGCCCGGGAAGGATGCGTGTCCCCCCGTCCCGACGTCTGCTCCCACCATGGTCCCACGAGCGGAACCCACGCGCTGAAGTCCATCTCTAGGTCGTAACATCCGAGAGTGGTTTTGCCCACTTCTTTAAAGAATACCTGGTCCATGCTCCTGGAAATCTTTCTGTCCGACCTGACCCGTCAAGCACTGCTAGGGATGGGACATCTCCAGGGACACTCACCACAGGCTCAGGGATCAGAATCTGCTTCCAGGACTGCATGAGCTTTAGCATTTCTGCCCCCTGCTCCAGTCTGGGGCTGCCCCTCTGTGCCACTGACGACTCAGGCTGCTGGAATCCCATGAGAACAGCTTGTGAGACTTCAGGAATTGTGAAAGCTGAAGTTGAACCCTTATCCCAGTCTGGCTGGGTGCCCACAGCCCAGCCAGCCCTAATCTGGGACTGTGCACTGCCCATGTTTAATGAGGTATTGTGTACAGATATGTCCGACTGTGTGTATGCACACGTTGTGGGCTCTGGGTGTCTCGCTCAATGTTTGCATCTGTCTGTTAGTGGGTTTGGGCATCTGGGGCTGTTTCCCTTGCCTAATTAAATATCTCTCCAGAAGCGAGTTTGTGTAGCCAAGTATCTTATCATATGTGTCGGTGTCTGCATGGGGAGGAGCTCACAGTGCTCCATGTGTGCAGAATTTGCACAGTATCTGTGGGCCATGCTGGGCTGTCCAAGATGCTTCTTCCACTGTCAGCATGTGCTGAGTGATGGCGGATGGGTGAGTGGCCAAGGAATGGATGGATCAGTGCAGAACAGGACAGGCTTCCCCATCAGTGGTGGGCAGCATTGGGGACCAGTGCTGCTCATGGCTATTCTCTCTCCTCGAGGGCATGTGGAGCCCACCCTGGACACTATCCTGCATCCCACAGCCAGGGAAGGAGGACAGGGCATCTCTGAAGCTTGGATGCAGCATCAGAGATGAACCCATCACTTGCAGTGAGGTGCTCTGTGAGGGGCTGCTGGCAGCTGTTGTGGCCCTGGGCCAAGCTGTGCCCCAAGTCTGGCTGGGCCTTCTCTAAGTCAAGTAGCTCAAGGGTTCAGGAGACCCCCCATTGCCCAATGACAATGCATGACAGACAAGGCAGTGCCAGTGTGACACTGTTCCCATGTCTCTTCCCTCCTGCTCTCCCTGCTTCCACCCAGATCCATCCTGAGGAGTGTCCCTCCCAGCTGGGTCAATGCCTGCATCACCCTGCAGGTCTTGCAGGGCACAGGGCTGGCAGGCTGGGAGGGCTGGCAGCCAGGGGCAGTGGGAGGATCACAGCCTCCTGCATATGTGCTGTCCAACTTGTCAGCACCTCCGTGAGGCAAAGCCAGTGCTGGCTGGGGACGTGCCCCTCAGCTCTCTCCCTTTGACATGAAGAGCCAAGTGTGCATGCCAGAAAGCTCACCCTGGGGTAGAAGCCATCCATCTCCTCTGGAGCTCAGCATTCCCTCCTTGCTCCTTGGCTACAGGGGTTTTTGGCTGCAGATATTTACCGAGCAATTCACATCCAATTACAGAAGCCAGAAAGACTGGGAGGATTTTCCTCTGGTTTCTCGCAACCAAAGCCAACTTGTCCGAATTACAACCTAGGAAGCATCTCATTAGTGGGGAGTGAGGTCTCCAAAACATAGAGTGCTTGGAAAACACTGCCAGAGGCATAGGAATGTGGGCTGACTGGCAGGCGAGTTGGTGAGGAGCCTGTTTGGTCATCATCTTCTCTTGCCCATAGTAATTTTCCCCATCTTCTCTGGCACCTGAGTGGAGAGGAGATGGGATTTTGGAGGCTTCCCGCTTATCACATCACTTCCCCATTCCCACTTTGGTTCAAAAGGTGTTTGATTTTGCTGGGCTGAAGCACGGGCTGGTCTTCCTACCCATTTCTTTTCCCTCCAGCTTCTCCTGCCCTTCCTCTCAGGCTGTGTGGAGTCACCCCAACCAGGAGGTGAAGGTCTAGGAGCAGAGTCCTGGGAATGGTGGTTACAAGTGTTTAGTAACATTAGTGCAAGTAGGATCCTCAGCAGCATCTGGCTGGTCTGTCTCTAGTGCTGTCCCAAGAGGCTGGGGGATACCTCTCACCTGGCCTCATGGAGATCTGCTCCCTAGTGTGGCTGTCCCACAGGGACTTATGCCAGAAGCACCTGCATGGAGCCTGCATAATCCCAAAACTTGCTGGAGACTTTGTCTCAGGTGGGATACAAGCTGGCACAGGGGCTGGGATGTGGGGAGGAAGTGAGGCAGGATCCAAAGTGATCTGGTGATACCAGCTGTGACTGCAGGGGAGCTTTCTGCCAAGGTTTGAGAATGGGAGAGATCAGGGAAGTGCAGATGGCAGCTGTGCTTGGGCTTACATGGCTGCGAGGTGACTCCTATGCCGATGATTTAATGCCCTTCCAAAAATACTTCCCTGGATACAGCTTGCAAGCAAACTGCTGAGCCAGCGTGTACCAGTGACAGGGATGGAGGCAGGCACGGCTCTGGTGCCTTCCTCCCACCCGCAGCATTTGGGTGTGCATGTTGGCCCACACAATGCTGGCAGGACCAAGGACATCTGTGCTTTGAGTGGCATGGTGGGTGTGGGGGAGCCTGTTCCCTGGCTGCCTCCCTGTCCCAGCAGAGCCTGTGGGTGCTGGTGGGGAGCCGCACCATCACCCTGGCTCCTGGCCCACGTCGGGAGGGGTTTGTGCTCCCCTGCCAATGGCACCATCTGCTCCCTGAGCTGCTGGCCAGGCTGATGGTCCCTACCTGGCCAACTCCCAACCATCCTCAGGTGCCTGGTTCCTGGGCAGAAGGATCCATGTGGGCTCTTACTGTTGAGGTGAAGGTGGCTATTGAGCAGCCCTGGTCTGCTCCTGGCATCATGTCACCTCTACCAGCATCTGGGTGATAGTGCGCACTGTCTCTTATGCCATCAAGAGCCCCTCCTTTTCTTGCTCTCTCCTTGGCAGATGCCAGGCTGTAGCTTCTATTTCAAGGTCGAATTTGATGAGCTCCAGCTTCCAGATGAGTGATCTTATAATGACTTTGCAAATGAGTATCACTCCTGCGTCCCACATGGGGGCAGGTCAGGATGGACATAGGTCCCTCAGCACAAGGGGGAAGGAAAGGCTGGGATGGATAAAGCCTAGCTGCCTGCACTAGCTCAGCCACCCCGCCCC
Source organism: Vidua macroura (assembly GCF_024509145.1). Lineage (NCBI taxonomy): Eukaryota > Metazoa > Chordata > Aves > Passeriformes > Viduidae > Vidua > Vidua macroura. The sequence continues at coordinate 888,580 of NC_071586.1, forward strand.
CACACTTCACCAGCCCCACTGGCAGGAGATCTGCTGGGTTCCTCTGGTGTGATGTGCTTCCCAGAGAGCCAGGTTGGCAGCATATGGGCCCCCACATCCCCAGGACATCCCATCCTGAGTGTCTCAGTTCTGGGCTTCGAAGTGCCTGAGCCCCTTGACATGACCAAAGTGAGCTTGGATGATGAACACCTCCCTGCTCCCCATGAAGAACATGTCCCATCATGGGAGGATGAGGTGTTTCCACCAAAGGAAGCTGCTCCTTGCCAGCAGGAGAGGTGGGAGAGGGTGGCCTTGCCCTGCAGACACGGGATCCGGGTCTTCTCACTGTCCCCGATGAGCACCCTGCCCTTCTGTGGATGAATCAGAACCTCCTTTTCATGAGCCATGCCTGTCCTGGGGGCTGCCTACCCTTCCTTGCTGCCCATCACTGCCTGTCACTGTCCACAGCCAGGCAATGCAAGTCCCTTGCAAGCCCCATCCCACTCAGCTGCTCTCCTCTCCGTGGCACACCGTGCTCTGTATCCTGTTCTGGCCTTGCTGCTGGCGCCCTGGGGATGTCCACCCACTCCCCTGGCCTGCAGGAGTCCACGGCTCCAGCACCACCAACTTTGCCTCTCCAGCCTGTCACTCCTGGGCAGCCACGGGTCTTTGGGCAGCTCTGCCTGCTGTCCCTGGGGGCTGGGGACAGCGCGGGGGGCAGGAACGCCCCCCAGGTGGCAGGGGGCTGAGAGGAGGAGTGGGAAGGGGGTTGGGAGACAGGGCAGCCCACCGCCTGGCTCGGCTGCACCAGTTCCCCTCTCTGGCCCCACCAGCCCATTTATTACCCCTCTGCCATTCATTGGGCCAGACAGATGCCCCCAAATAAATACCCCCAGACAATAGGGTGGGAGGGGCCAGAGAGGCTCCTCATGAATAAACATGAGGGTCTTTGGACACAGTTTCCTCTCCTCGCAAAATGGGACCGATTGTGTGGCAGGCATTTAAAATTCAGCCGCGGTTGGGCTGTCTTCCAGTGTCCCCGAACTGCTGAGGTGCTTCATTTATTTCATAATTTCCCCTCCTCCCCTCTCGGCGACAGACCTGGCTCTTTTCATGCCTTGTCCTCCCTCTTTCTTTCCTTCTTGCTCCCTTTCTCTATTTATTTTTTTTTTTTTAATCTTCCTTCCTTTTCCTACTCCTTGTCTCTTTCTCTCCTTGGCTTTTGTGCTGGAGGCCGTGACGAATGGCTCAGAAAAGAGGGTGCTGTGAGAAACTGGGGCTGCCACTGGCAGAGTGGGTGGTGAGGACTTGGTGCTCGGGGGCGGGGGGTGGAAAGGGTCTGCCTGTGAGTGCCTGGCTGGGGCTCCTACATGGAGCTGGGGTGGTGAGGCAGTGGGGTGATGGGGGATCCCAAGGGCTTTGCTGCCTGGGGGCTTGTAAAGACAAGGATCAGGCCCCCTGCCTGTCCCTTGCCTGTGGGGAGACAACCTTGCAGTGCCCACCCCAGCACATCCAGAATGGGCTCCATGCATAGGAGGGAAAGGTCTACCCTGCTGTATCACTCACTGGGGGTGGAAAGCAGCCCAGGTGATGGTGGAGCACCCAAAAGATGGGAGATAGAGAAGGAAGAAGGAGCTACTTGTCCAGGCCAGGGCAGACCCAGTTTTGGTGGGGATGGGTTTACTGGACCCCTGACCTGTTCCTATGCCTGGACAGCCCCAGCAACGCTGGTCTTTAGATCCCAAATGAGTGGCTTTTTGGGATCTTGGATGACAGCATCCCCACTGGGCTTCCAGCACCCCAGACCCCACGTGCCACTTGGTCCTGGGGTGAAGGCAGAACCAGAGCAGCAGCAGAGAATGGAGGTGTGGGAGCACCAGGACATGGCCAGCAATGTGGCTCAGCCTTCCTGGAGACCTGCCAGCACCCTGGTGTTTCATCAACCAAGTGCTGAGATCCTGATGCCATGCACCCCTGGGGAAGCCAGGAGATGTCCATGCCATGCATGGGACAGCTCCAGAGTTTGTGGAACCCCCTGAGCTGCTTGCTGTGCTGCTCGGGCTTGGCAGGAGGATGTGTGGATGGGCAGAATCCCCAATGCCCATCCTGCCCCCAGGGCTCTGCATGCTGGGGTGAGCATCACCCATGACACTGGGAGCTGCAGAAACTCCCTAGACAGCTCTGGTGTGTCCCTGTATTGGGAGAAAGCATCTGCCTACCCCCTCCCCACCTCTGGGATCCTCTGCCTGAAGGCCAAGCAAGGAAAAAGGGAGTTTCTACCCAAGGGCTGGCAAGAAGGACATTTCAAGTGAGGTGTCACCTGCCAGTCCATCTGCCCCTTGGGAACTGGCTGGCAGGAGAGACCAGGGCCATGCTGGCAGCAACAGGTGGGGACAGGAGGGACATCACTAGCTGCAAGTTGGGGGTGGGCAGAACCTCCATCCAAAGCCCGGGGGGCTCTCCGTGCCTGGAAACTCCAAGTCTGGCTTCCTTAGCTCACGAGAGAACACGGAGTGGAATCTCACCCGGGACTTCGTGGCTTCACTGTGGATGTGGGTGCTCTCTGCCGAGTATTGCCCAGTGCCAGCGCCCACCAGGGCTGCCTGCCCCTCTGTCCCTCTGTCCCGCTGGCGGGCACGGCAGCTGCAGCCCATGGGGAACGGTGCTGGCAGGCTCCGACAGCGGGAGGGCTCCTGCATTACAATCCGGTACAATCTGTCCCCCTTCCTGCTGCCCAGCAGTGTAGGAGACGGTTACTGTTTAATCCCATTTGACAGCTCTTTCATCATCTGCCTGCCTCCCTCCAGCTTCCCGTGGCTCCTCCAAGGCTCCTTTGTGGCAATAATCAAAGCGTGGTGAGTGATGGCTGCTCAAGGCAGGGAGGGAAGGGACAGTGGAGCGAGGGTGGCTCACCCGCGGCGGGGGAGGGAGCGTGGCCCGGCCGCAGCTCCGGGGAGGGGCACGGTGGGATCACAAGGTGTGGGGGCCTTTGCTGGTCCTGCAGGTGCAGCTGTGGGTGGTGGCACTGGGAGCTGGGCTGGATGGAGTATCCCCAGTGCTGGGGACTGGATCAGATAGAGCATTCCCAGTACTGGGAACTGGATCAGGTGGAGCATTCCCAGTGCTGGGAACTGGTCTGGATGGAGCATCCCCAGTGCGGGAAGCCAGAGTGGGCTAAGCATCCACAGTGATCAGAGCTGGGCTGAACTGAGCATCCCCAGCGCTGGGAGCCACATGGGACAGAACATCCCCAGTGCTAGGAGCCATGCTGGTTGGCTCATTCCCAGCCCACAGTCAGGCTGAGAGGTCCTGGTCAGGGCAGAAGGGCTGGTGTCCGAGCAGGCAGGGGCCAGGCAGTGGGTCAGTCTCCCTGAGGGGCAGAGAAGCAGGTCTCCTCCCACAGCTTTCTCCCACACACCCTTCAAGCACCCTCTGGCACTGAGGACATGCTGGCTCACAACTCCTTTGTGCCTTTCACACCTGGCATGTGACTGTGGCCCTGGAGGAGCATGGCAGCTCTCTCTCCATGACAGGGAAGACTGTGTGGGAGAGATTTTGGTGGAAGTCGCTTGGGCAGCACAGGCTTCCAGCACAGCATTGCTGGCACGAGGCTCACATGGGGTGAAGCTTGCTGTGCCATGGCAGCTGCTGCCATCCCCATCGGTGGAGAGCTGAGGACCTGGTTGCTCCAGGCAGGCTGGTGGCAGTCAGGGCAGGTTGGGACAGGTGAAAGGGCCTCTAAGAGGTCCCTGCTCTTGACATTTCTGTGAAATTTGTGAAATCTGCCCCCAGACCTTGTCTGGAGGCTGTGTGGGTGGCAGGCCCCCTCTGGAGGTTTTTGGCTAAAAAAGAGGAGCCTGTAGTCTGCAGGGTCACCCACAGCTTCCTCTTGCTCAGCTCTTTCTGGACTGAGCCTCAGTTTCCATGCCTTGGCTTCCCCCAGTGCTGACCAGTGCCACGCCAGTGCCACAGTGATGGAGCCACGTGAGTATTCAAGGACTGCGGGGAGATACCCTCCTGTTTCCATTCGTGCTTCTGGCAGGGACTCAGCACTCACCAGTGCTGCCAGGGAACCCTCCCCATCACCAACAGCCTGGCCCAACCTCACTGTGATTTTTTTTGGTGGTTTTTGATAACATTAAACTATTGGCTGAATTGGAACGCACCTGAAAAGCAGGGTCTCTCTCTACAAGGACTTGACGAAGTGCCCGACTTGAGCACTGCAGAGTCTCCGTGCTCAGCAACAATGAAATAGGGAAGCAGGAGAGGAGCCCCCAAAAACCGCATCACTGTGGCCCAAGGCAACTACCCCTGAGGCCCCGTGGCTGAGGAGCACCCTGATTCCCTGAGGAGGGAGCCTGCCTGACCTTGGGTTATCACCTGCATTGCAGCTGGGTGACAGCTTTCCCAAGAACACATGTTCCCTCATAAACCCTGGCTCTGCTTATCTCAAAGGGCACATCCGACTATTAGCTTATCTGCTGTGAAAGTGAGGAACGGCTTTGGGGCTTTGGATATCTGCCTGGCTTCCGCAGGCCTGGGAAAAAACACAGGGGAAAGAGCCCCTGGAAGAGCAAGGCACATCCTCGGTGTCCTGTAAATAAAGTGACTGCACTCCAAGTGTGCCGCAGACGGACTCCATGTGCTCAGGGTGGGGAGTGGAGGTGCCCCTGACTCTTAAGGATGTCCAGTGCTTCTTGCTGAAAAACACTGCCTGCAGCTGCTGGCAGATTTGCCAAACCATCCCAGAGTGGGTGGTAATTTTGTGCAGGGTTGATTCCAGCCTGCAGTTAAATTTTTGGGGAAAATTTCAGCTGGCTCTTTCCAAGAATGGGGAAAAGGGAAAAAAATAAAGGATTTGTTCTCATTTTAAAATTCTGTCTTTGAAGTAATTTGGCAAGTAGAGAGGGAAGAGAGGCTGAGCTTCATCTTGTGTTCCTGGAATATGCTCAAATTTGACCACGCTAGAACCCTTTATTTGGGAAAAAATGTGGTTAGCATGAGCTCAGTGCAAACCTCTTCCATAGGGGCAGCTCCCATCACAGGGCATAGGTTTGCCACCACCCAGCTCCTGGGCAAGTGGGTGCCAAAGCCAAGGGCCTCCTCTGTCTGCATCAGTGTCGTGGGGGTCAGAGGAATGGCAAAGGGAGCTGCAGCCCAGTGAGCTCCATCTACTGCAGGCCATGCCAGGGCCGTGCTCTGACTGACTGTTTTTGGTGATTTAAACCATTTTTCTCCTGCCCTGTAGCAATTCTGTGTGAAGCAGAGAAGAGCAGGCACGTTTAGCCAGCCCTGTGCAGTGTGATCACACTGTCCCCTGTGCAATGTTCTGCAGCCCCAAGGATGTTTCTCCTCCCTGCCTGGCCCAGGACATGTCATCCCTCACTTGGACAGCAAATTAAGAATTGGTTGAGTTAATTTGCTGCAGATGATTCTTTGAGGAGCAAATAACCAAAAAAGCTGGTCAAAAGCCCAATTTTCCTCCCTCCTGGAGACTTTCTGGAGGACTTTCTGGAGCTCCTCTCTCCTGGAGGCTTTCTGGATGGTGGCTGGTGCCCCATGCTATGCCCTGAGGAAGGCCTGGACTGCCTTTGGGGGGTAACTTCAGATGGCTTCCTCCCCATCCTGCTCCTCCTGCTCTCCCCCAAATTTGCACCAAGAAACAAGTATATTGTTTGCAAGCTAAAAACTAGAAATGATTTATATGTTTATAAGTCCAGCTCTGGCTCCATTTATTTTGGCAAAGGAATTGTTTGCATCTTTGCAGAATTCCTTCACCAAAATCACTCATTAGATATGAATTTCAAAACAGCCAGAGGGAGCGGGTGACTCAGGGGAATTAGCAAATGGCTTCTCAAAGACTTTTACATCAGGGACAGCAGCTTGATTCCAAATCTCGGTGCCCAGAAGACATTGTTATCTCATGTTGGGTTGGTGACCGTGAGTCAACCAGTGCATTTGAGGACCTTGGTCTTTGGCTCTGAGCTGGCAGGTGCCTTCACCATGAGAAGCCTCAGCCAAGGGAGAAGCCAGAAAAGACAGGAGGAGAAGGATTCCATCAATGAACTTTCTCTGGACACAGCAACATCAGCTACAGGAGCTGACAGAGGAGTGATGTTCTACCATAGCTCTTTCTCTCCAGTGTGGAGATCTGGGAATTTCTGGAAAGGACATTTGAGGAGGGTCAGCCTTGAGGTCTGAAGACGGGGCGAGTGTGACCACTTGTGCCTCTGCTGTGGGTTTAAAGACCACCTTGTTTTTCACCGGGAAGTTATTAAGAAAGTTGTGTATGGAGATGATTCCAGTTATCACTTTTCTCCTTCAGACAAGAACTCAAAAAGTAACCAGTGGGTGTGATGATGTCCCATCACCTTGTCCTAGCAGAACTGCTTGACTTGGGCTGGCACTGGGAATGGGAGCAGCTTCTCAGGCTGGTTTAGCAGAGGAGATGTGTGCAGGGAGGACGTTGTTCTGCGATGGCACTGTGGGGCCTCTGGACAATTTCAGTGCCCTCAGAAACATCTGTCTGGGGCAAGAGGACAGGCATGTCTTTTGTGAAAAAAGGTCTGTGAGGAGTGAGAGTGGCTGAGGTCCCCCTGGTCAGTGGGGAGTCTTCCACCCTGGACTAGGCAGCCTGGACTACCAGAGGTGTCCTGTCCTCTGAACCTCCATGGGTACCTGGTGCTGGTGTCCCCAGCCTCTGTGTCACCTGTTTTCTCTGGAGGCACAGCTGGAGCTCTGGCAGGCAGCATGCCCTGCAGCAGCTGGTCTGTATCCATGTGTGTCAGGCAGCTCGTGGTGCCACCAGGCTCCTGGTCTCCATCCCCACTCTGCCCCAACCTGCCCTGCACCCCCGCCTCGCTGCGCCGATTCGCTCCCGAGCCAACCTTGCTCCTTGTCTCACAAGCAGAGATCAAAATAAACTCAAATGAAGGGTCCTTTAACTTTCTCTACTTGAGTGAAAATAAATGCGCTTTCCCCACCACCCAGCCCTGTAAATTCCCTGCACTGTGAAATATCTTCCAGATATAGTAAAGAGACGGCTTTAGACTATTTTTTTTTAAACATCTTTAACTGCTGTATATATTTCCAGGGAGACGTAATAAGCGCTACAGCTAATTTATCTGCGTGTACTGTAAATATTTTCAGGAGATAGCAGAAAGGATTTCAAACACATGGCTGGGAGTATTGGCACACAGCATAAGCTGGGTGGGTAGGACACCTTTAACCATTTGCGTGCCATGTCCTTTCCCTTTGCTGCTCTCGCTGTGTCCCCAGCGCAGCGTTTCCTTGCCAGCACAGGGCTGTCCTTCCAGCTGATGTCCAGCCAGATGTTTGGTTTGAACAGGATGCTGAGGCTTGTTCTTCCATTTGACCTTGCAGTCCTTGCTCTGGGGGCACTGGGAGCTCAGCTGGGAGCCGCTGGGAGTTCCCCTCCTGACCTACTGCCTGTGGCCATGTCTCAATACCTACACCCCTGCCCACATGTGACCTGCTGCTACAAACATGGGACAAGATTTGGGAAGAAAAAATCCTGCTTGGGCATCTAAGTGAGTGTCTTGCAGCCCCAGTATCCTTTGGGTTTCAGCAGAGATTGCAAACCCATGGTGGGGAAAAAACAGAATGCCCAGTTCTTCCAAGCCCCGTGACTGGAAAAGGAGGTTGAACATTGCAGGGACAGAGGTGCTGGCCACATACTTTTGTCCCCTTGGCCCTTGGGAGATGTGAGTTCTGCAGAAGAAGGAGGCTTGGTCCACCAAGAGTCCATTCTCAGGGCTCTTTTAGCATGGTCTCTCTGGGAGAGACCCCAGGTGATGGAGAGCTGTGGGAGCAGAGGGTGGCAGGGTGCAGGCATGTGTAGCTCTTGGGGGAGCAGTTGCCAGCAGATGCAGAGATTCCTGCCCATCTCCCACCCAGTCTGGCCACAGGGGATGCAGAAGCAGGCATCTGCTGGGACACAGCCCACCAAGCACCCACAGCCCCACTCCTGGCATGGTGACTCCTGGCTGCACATCCCACTCGTGACCACATCCATAGTGCTGGGATCCTCTGAGGACCATGTCCCTGTTTTGGGAGAGCTCTTGAAGATAAGATGGGGGTCCGATGGCCACCTTCTCTCTTCCTGTGCCCTGATACTCCCCAGGAACTTCTGTGGGAGACAGTAAATTTTCCAGGGGAAGGTCTGGAGAAGGAAGTCGTGGGGTGTTGGCCTGGGGGAGCAGAGGTCTTTCATCACACAGCCAGTGTCTGGTGTCAGCAGGGAACCATGCTAAAAGCACATTCAATTCAAACCCTGTTATTAAGCCAAGCCAGCTCTGTAGCACGAACAGCCTGTCCTGAAACTGTGGGTCACTGCAACCAGGCCAGTCACCCTGCTGAGGGGTCTGTTGCACCCTTTCCATCACAGCCCTCACCTCTGCTGCAAGCTCACCATGAGCTCCTGCCTCTTGGCTGGTGGGGGTGTTTTGGCCAAGGCAGCGTTTTCCCTGGGATTCTCCTGCAAGAACTCCACTCCTTCACTCTGGCAGCTTGCACTCTCCTGCCCATACTGTGGTTATGAGTCCTGGAGGTATCTGGGGTTCCCAGCCCATCAGCTGGGTGCCTCTGGCTCACTGCAGGTTTGGGGCCTCTGTTGGCAGAGGGAGCAGGAAGGATGCACTGTGTGTTAGGAAGAAAGATGGGATTTCCCCAACTGTTTGCATGAACCCTTGAGGTCTTGGGACTTCTCTCCATCACCTGAGCACTGCGATCCGGGCTTTTAGTGGGCATGAGTCTAATCCAGGCTAATTCCAGACAGGTTGCAGTCCCTTTGGCTAGTTCCAAAGCATCACCTAAGTTGTGGATAGAGCAGTTCCTCCCAGCAGCTGAGGCTGCACAACAGGCTAAGGCTGTCAGGGCAGGAGAACTGCCACAGCCACTGGGAGGAGAGTCCAGGCAAGATGAGTCTTCCTGGCAGCAGGCATGGATGCATTGGATGCATCATCCAGGCAATCTGCTCCCCAGGCTCCTGTCCCCGTGGTGTAATTATTGCAGAATAAGCACAAGAGGTACCTATTGGCTTGGAGCCCAACTGAAAAGCCACAAGAAGGAGATAAAAGCCTTTAAATGCTAAGCCTGTCCAAAGAGACAATAAAAGGCAAATGTCTTCCCAGCTTTATGTCCATGTCTTTTTACTTGATTTATGGACTTTTTGCTATAATCTTTCATGCTTTGTGACTCTTCAAGTTGTTCAGCTCTTGTAAAAAGCCTGTGGAAGCAAACTGCATCAGCCAGGGGACTCCATATCCATCCCTTAGCCTGGGCTCATCCTGTTGTGGGGTCCAGTTTAGGATCTGCAATGGTCTTTGCCTGATGTCCCACAGGGTAGAGAAGCCCAGGGTTAGCCCTGATGCCATAGCACAAGGCACAGAAGGGATTTTGTGGCTACAAAGAGGAAAAGGCAAGCAAAGAGAAAGGATCCAAATGTTTCCATTCAGCCTCTGGGTGAGCAGCAAAATGTTTGGGACCTCGATCTGCAAAGAGAATCCAGATGGGGGGAACCGCAGCTGCTCCCTGTGAGTGGAGCCTGAATGTCTTTGGGAATGTGGGGTGGAAGGTTGGCAGGGGGCAGCCCTGGGGCTGGGTGGCTGCGGGAGTGGGGAGTGGGAGGCAGCCATTCCCACACACCCAGCATGTGTGGATCTGGAGCTAATCAGCCTGACACAGGATGCTTGGGTGTCTGCTGGGGACAGGCTCCGAAAGCAATTGCTCTCAATAAAACGTTTCCCTCCTCTGTTGCATTCGGAAGTGAAGCTGTGAGCCCAAATGTCCTTAGCTGACTCTCCTGGTCCTTCTGCCCCTCTCTGAGGGGAGGAATTGAGTGAGATGTGGGGACTGGTGCAGCTGAGCAGGAGCACATGAGGCTTCACATCACACACTGCAGGTGCCCCCAGGCCAAGCCCCACGGCTCGGGGCACCAGCTGTGGCTCTGGGCAGCTGAGCAGCTCTAAAACTGGGTCCTCTCAGGTGCAATGATTCCCCTGAAGCTGTGGAGACATCCCTTCCCTTTGTTCTTCCCAGAGCAGCTCCCGTTGCAAGAGGAGCAGCTGTAGGGCTGTATGGTGGTGAGGGAAAAGGGGTGGAATGGCACTGGGAATGGTGGGGAGCAGCTCTGGGCAGCTCTGGGAAGTGGTGGAGCACAGTTCTACTCAGTGCCTGCTCCACTGCTGGAGGTAGAAATTGTCCCAGCTGGCTGGGAAAGCGCTGGGTACCAGGTAGAGGAGCAGCTGACTGTGGCTGTCCTGGGGCACCTCGGGGCACCCCCGCTCCCTCCCAGCAACCAGTGGCCCTAATGTCCCCCACCCTTGCTCCTGATGGGCACAGCAACCCTGAGGGCAGCACGAAATCCCTGGGTGGGCACAGCCTGGTTTTGCTGTGCAGCACCCTGGGAAAGGCAGGCGTGTCCTGCGATTTCCCTGCCCACAGCCCAGACCACTACCAGTGATGCCCAGGGTAGCATCCTCTCCCCACCAGACACATTTCATTTTCATTTCTGCACAGGCAGCAGCACTTCTGTATGGTGTCCATTCCCAAAATCTTCAGGTACCAGGTGGGAGTTCCATGGCTTCAAGTGGTGACTTTGTGTCTCTCCCCTCCACTCCTGCTCCAGGCCAGGCTGCCCCAGGACCCCCGGCTCACACAGCCTTCCTCCACCGCTCACATTTAGTGACAATTTGCAACAAACCTGGTGAGGGGGAAGATTTGGGAAATCATGGGGAGAGGGTGATGTGGGGAAGCAAAATTTGGCCTATTCTTAAAGTCTCAAAAAAAAAAAAAAAAAAAAAAAATCTTGCCTGTAAAAAAATTAGTAATTTTAAACCGCAGGCAAATGCTTCACATTCCTGAGCAATGCTGCCCTCTGTTTACTGCCCTTATTGTTCTCAATGAGCTGGAACCGTGGAAATGAATATTCGCTCTGACCCCATCCTTTGCCCTGAGAAAGAAAGGAAGCAAGAAAGGAGGAAAAAAAACCAAAACTGCCGAAGGAAAACAGAGTAATTCTCCCCATGATTGAGTGAAAAAATAACATGGGAGCGTGGAAATAGAGCTGCCAGGGCGCAGCAATTGATTTACAGCGGGATCTGAATGCCGTCCCCGCTGCGGTGCGCTGGCCGTGCCCTCCGGGGCGGCTGCTGGGCTCCCCGGGCGCTCGCCGGGGCACAGCGGAGATGTTGGCCCTGGGACAGGGGCCGGGCACTTGCGCGTGGCTGCCAAAGGACGGGAGGATTTAAAGCGCAGCCTGGGGCTCCCTCCGCGTGGGTTATCTCCGGCCGGGGCATGCTGCAGACCACACAGGCACACGGCGGAGTGAGTTTTACTGGCTCCGCAGCACAGCGGGCAGCACACGGGAGCCGGGTGGCGCTGAAAGGCGGCCTCGGCCCGCCCTGGGGCCGCTGGGGACACACAGGGAGGGGACACGCTCCGGGGGACGTGCGGAGGGACATGCCGTGGGCTGCAGGAGGCGTTCACGGGGTTGCAGGGAGAATGTGCATTAGGAGTGACTGCGCTGGGTGCAGGAGGATCTGCTCCATCTGCCTGAGGACTTCAGGCTGCCCGAGGCCAGGGAGCAGAGACCCTGCCCAGAAGAGGACTCCAAGCCCCGTTGCTTGGGTTTCTCTCCCCTAGTCACCCACCAGGCTGGGAAGAGCAGAGATGCCAGCCCCGGGCCAGTTTCGGACTCTGTGCCAAACATCTCTATGCCCACAGCAACCAGTTCCCGAGATGGGGAGGGTCCCCCCAGCACCCATTATCAGCAGATGTCTCCAGAGGCAGCTGCCCAGAGTGGGGGGATGCTGGGCTTCACCACGGGTGAAGGCAGTGGCAGCTGGCAGGGGGAAGTCCCCGTCCCTCCTGTGCTGCCTCAGTTAATCATCACGTTCAGTAATTGCACGAGTGGCCGAGAGGGCAGCCCGTGAGGATCTGACTGCAGGTGTGGGGCTGTGGACGGGCACAGAAAGCTTTTAACTGGAATAGGGTTACAGTCAGGCAGCCCAGCAATGCCAGGGATGCGAGGAATCCCCCACCTGCTTCAAAAGGACGCTTTCTTTATCATCTAATTAAAAAAAGGGCAGTGGTGGGGGGGGGGGGGACCAGAGTGCACCTGTGCTGGCAAACACCCGACCAAAAAAGGGGGGAGCGAGGGCCTGAGCAGGGAGCAGGAGCGAAGAGGGTGTGAAGGGACTGCACTAGAGGGCAGTGGCAAAAGGACAAGGACTGGGATGGGTCAGTACCTCTGGGATTCCACGGCACCTCTGCTGCCAGTCAGTCGTGCCAGGTAGACCCTGCTTGGTTCTGCTGTGGCAGTGCAAGGCACACAGCCTTTCCAGCTGTATTCAGGTTGCCTTCATCTCCATGCAATGCCATCCCTCTGACAGGTCTAGAAAGCACCCCAACAGCTGATTTATTGGCAAGGTTTAATATTAATCTGTAGGGATTAATCCTTGCTGGGTAAGATCATGTGAGCTCTATGCCCTGACACAGCTCCTGGGCAGTGCCCTGGACAAGTTTCACACTGCTCAGCTGTTCCTTTCTTTTTCCTCAGCTGGTCTTATTGGAGCTGTGTCAGGGAAGCTTACGTGGATATAAGGAAAAGGCTCTTCCCCCAGAGGGTGCTGGGCACTGCCCAGGCTCCCCAGGGAATGGGTACGGCCCTGAGGCTGCCAGAGCTCCAGGAGTGCTTGGACAAGGCTCTCAGGGCTGCACAGGGTGAGACTGTTTGGTTTGTCCTGTGCAGGGCCAGGAGTTTGACTGGATGATCCTCATGGATCCCTTCCCACTCAGGAGATTCTGTGATTATTAGATGGGAAGAGTGTTTTAAAATTGATGTTTCAGTCAAAATGACCCCTGCAGTGAATCAGCCTAGGCAGCATCAAGGCAAAATTTCCAGTAGGAAAGAGCAAATTATTCTTAGGTTTAATGGGGGTGAACCCTGGCTTTGGGATTTGTGTCTCAAAAGCTCCTGCTCTGTCTGGCTGTATCTGGCTGCTGCCATGTCCAGTGAAAACAGGGCTGGGGGTTCAGCATCTCTCACCCTTACTAAAGAATGCATGGGGACAACCCTGAACTCTCCATCCATCCGCTGACTCCAGTTGAAACTGGCTGGTGGCTTCGACACTTACAGAGCTGGACACAGAGACATACCAGCACATACCATGAGTGCAGAAGCTTTGAGTGCTTTGGAGACCAAGCCAAAAAAGAAAGGAAAAAATGAAAAAGAAAAGGATAAAGCAGAGTGGAATCAAGCCATTCATGTGCTGTGGGAGCAGTTTGGACTAAGAGCCAGCACGGGTTTAATGAGATCATTTCACACCTCTAATTAAATAGGTGCAACTCTCTGCAAGGAGGAGGCTTTGGGCCCTGGGACACCCCAGGGGTTTGCAGGGTGGAGAAGTCAGGGATGGAGGAGAGAGGCTGTTTGTCCTGGATGCATTTGCTGGCTCTGGCTCTGGGGAATGGAGTCATCACTGAGTGCATGCAAGTAACCCCAGAGGGGTTGTTTGTGCGTAGAGAACTGTCACATTCCACTTCCATGCTGGCATGCCACAGGGATGGACAACCCCAGATCCTCAGATGCCCAGGGGTATGCTGGCAGCACCTTGCTGAGGCCAGGTTGGGACAGGTTTCCCCCTGCCAAGCCTCAGTTTCCCCAGCTGTGATGTGCAGGTGGGACCCTCGAGATGCACTGTGAGGAGCTGAAATCCAGCTGTGTGGGGGAGCTGGCTCTTCTTACAGCCTATCCCTCCCTGGCCCCCCCAACTGGGACATGGGCTTCCCAGGTGTCTCTAAGGGTTCTGCTTCCCCACCTCACAAGTGGGAATTGGGTGCTACCTCGCTGACACCTGCAGCAGTGATGGATGTGTCCTGTGGTCATAGCACCCAGCAGAGCCCAGGACGGGCACTGGGATCTCACCACTAGGAGTGATGTCCTGCACCAGGGCACAGCCCCAGCCTGTGCTCACCCCTTGCAAGGTTGGATCTGGATAAGGACACAGCATGGATAAGGGCAGCAGCATGCTGGGGGGTGCCTGGGTTTGGGAAGGCTCCTGGAGCCTCTAGCAGCCCTCCCTTTGTCTCCAGAGCAGAGGGGTTTTGCTGTAGCTCCTGAGCCTGCAGCTGCTGCAGGTGAGCGCATCCACTGCTTTGCTCTGGCCCTGCTCACAGCACAGGGGGAAGGCAGAGTCCTCTGGGGAAAGGGGTGGGAGGAGAAGAACGGGATCGAGGACAGCTAAGCCTTGAGCTTCACACACTGATTCTACAGCTTTTGGCTTCACCTCACCTCCCCTCCCTGCCTGGCAGCTGGGATCTGCATGGACCAACGCCAGAAGAAAAGAAACGCCCTTCCAGCCCATCATGGGGGGCAGTGAGGCATGAGGGTGGGGAGTAGAGCTTGGGGGCTGTGCTGGACAGGAGCAGCCCTAAAGCCCCCACTGTGTTGCAGGAGAGGAGCAGGTCTCTGGGTCATGAGGGAGAGAAAGCCCCCCCTTTCCACTCACTGCACCCTAATGATGTGCACCCTTGGGCCCCTCTTCCTCTATCCCCCTTTTGCAGGAGCAGGAGTGGAAGGAAGTGATGTTCTGCCTTGGCAGCAGCATTATGGTGGCATGGCAAGGTGGCATTGCATGGTCCCATCCATGCTGTAGTCCCATGGGAGCTGTGGCACAGCTGGGGTGCAGTGAGGGGCAACCAGCACAGACCCTGACGCAGAGCTGTGCCGTGCCATCCACTTCCACCCCAGGACCCAGCGAGGGGACAAGCAGCCTCATAATCCCCCACCCCACTCCTGGAGGGGGATGTCCAGGCTGTGTAAGGCAGCCTGGGTTGGTGCCACCTCCAGACATTCCCTGTGCTCTTCAGATGTCCAAGGCAGAGCTTGCATGGACTCTCCTCACGGCGTGATGAATATGTGCCAGTAAGAGCTTCAGGCAGCTGGACATCTGCCTTCATCACCTCCTGCCAGGCAAGGTCTGGGATGTGCTTCCAGCCTGGAAGTTATTTTAGTACCCAAGTCTCTTTCTGAGGCAGTGCAGCTCCTGGATTTTCAGTACATCCCCTCTGGCCAGGGGCCTGGCATGTTCCTGACCCCTGCCCCTTGTCCCGACAGTGGGAAGAGAGCCAATTCCCTGTCTTCTGCCAGCTCTCCCCAGGGACAACACACTGCTGCTGCCCTGTGCCAGGAGTGGCACAGTCCCTCCACAGCCCCCACCTGGCATGGGCAAACACATGGAAATCTGTCCCCAAAGCCGATGCGCCAGCTCCATCCTGGAAACACCTGCTCAGATCCTGTGAGCATGGCACATGTGCGAGCTGGCCCCTCCAGGCCCTTCACGACCTGGCTGGCAGCTCCTGGCAGGCAGAGCCTGTGGCAAAGCTGACACTGCCCTTCCTAAAGCTGTCTCTTTCTGTCCCTCTGCCTCCAGTGATAAAGGAAAGTGCTGAGGAGAGGCTGTGGAGCCTAGCAGCTGCTGCAGCAGTTTGAAGCTGAGTTCAAAATTTGGCTGATTTTCCACTGTGTGTGATGGTTCCACAGTGGCTCAGCACGATGGAGTCTAGGGTGAAAAAAAGAGATTTGGCTAAAGCATTCCTCCTCTGAAACCTCAGCACTGGTAACAGCTTGGCATAACCCCTCATGGTGTCACTGGCTGCTCTGCACAGCTCCTGCCCAGCTCCCATGTGATGAGCTGTACCCTTCCCTCAGGTTATTGCTTTGGGATGCTGCACCCACCCCTGCTCCAACGACCTCAGTGTTGGCCACCATGGGCTTCCTCCACACCATCCTACTCCTGTTGCTGCTTGCATCCTGCCTGCAGCCTGCCTGGACCCTGCCTGTGGCTTGGCACAATGTTCTTCCTCTCAGGCCCCTCCGATGACGCTGTGCTGGCACAGCCGCACTGCCTGGCACAGCATGGGGAGGTGCTCCCGGCTGGACATGCAGCTCCATGATGTCCTCTGCTTTTCCAGAAGAGCTGTGAGAAGCTTGAGCCCAGAGGAGAACCCAGGGGTAGGAGGAGCAGGAGAAGGGAGGAGGGGGAGTTTTCCCTACTAATTTCAATAAACTAAATGAAAGGGGTGGAAAATTGGTATTTCATGCAAAACTTGGTGAGGGTTAAACCACTTCCAGATGCTATCTCAGAAGGTTTTGCTCCAACCCGGTCTGTTGCAGATAAAGCTGTAGATGCTTCTGCCAGATATTTATTACAGACCAGTGGAGTTTCAAAGCGGTGCTGTGATCCAGGTTGCATTTTGTGCCAATGCTGTCCCTTAAAGGGAGCAGAGACCACTTAGACACGTCCCTCCCAAGGACAGCACTGAGCAGCCCTTGGTGTGGACAAGGTGGGGCAGGTGGCTGGGATGGTGGCAGTCCTGTGGGGGATGAGGAAGTGGCAGATGCTAACATGAGGGACCCCTTGTCCCTAGACACCACTCTTTACCCTCTTGCACCATCCCTTTTCAGCAGGACCATCCCCGGCTTTTCCCTCTGCTCCCCATCTGACCTGCTCCGACCCCTGTGGATTCTGCTCACCTCAGTGGCACCCAGTGGCAGGTGGAGAAGACCTGGGAGGGTGATCAGTGGTGACAGAGGGCTTTCCTTCCCATAACATGGGAAAGCAGGAGCTCCCTTGGTCATGGCCCTGAGTGAGGTCCAGGGCTGGCACAGCAAAGCCCAGCAGCTCTTAACCCCACAGACACCTTGTGCCCACCCCAGCAACCCCAGGATGGGTCTTGCCACTGCCTATGACTGATGCACAGGGTTATTTTAAAGCTGGGGAAACTGAGGCATAGCCAGGCCAAGTGTAGAAGATGAGCTGACTGCACTTCTGGGGTTGCTGCTCTGCTCCACGCCTGCCCTGAAGAAGAAATGAGGGTCCCATGGCCGAAGTGCAGCTTTGGCATGGCCGGCAGCAGGTCCGGCAGTGGGTGCAGCACACCTGCCCAGAGCGGGAGCATAGCCGGCATTCCTGCCCCCGGAGCCCCCTTTCCTGCCCCCCCCCGCCGCCGCTGCGCCCCCGCTGCCTTTCGGCCTCCGCTTGTTTTCTTAGCAGGCGGGTCCCGCGCTCTCCTAGCCCAACAATTTCCTGCCCGGGCGAACGCATTCCTCTATTCCCCCATCACAGGTCCCTCCTGCCACCTCCCCACCTTGCTGCTGGATGCTGCCCCTCTCCACTGCTTGCAGCACATTGCCCCTCTCCCCTCCCACCCTCCTGCCTCAGTTTCCTCAGCTGGGACTCCCACGCTCCTTCTAGGAAACAGAGCAAAGACTGGGGATACGGGATGCTGAAGTTGGCATCCTTCCGCAGTTTTGGAGTGCTAAAAGAGGTGATATTTGGCCCCCATTTACCATGTCGGGGGACTGGCCAAGAACCAGTGGGGAGGTGGTGATTCGGAGTGTGATCCGAGGGGACCCATTCCAGCCCCAGCCTTACCATCAGCTCCAAAGCACTGCTGGCAGCGCTGAGGGCAGTGAGAATGTCCCCAGGTTCGTCGCTGACAGCTGATCCTGGAGCCCTCCCTGCCCGCCAGGAGCAGGATGTGCAGAGCAAGGCGACGCCAGGCACTCTGCTGTCGCCGGGAAACATCACACAGGTGGGCTTTCCCAACTCTGCAAGGCGGGAAAACCAAAAAGGCAGCAGAGCAGTGGTGGGACAGTGATCTGGGATAGACAGTGACCGCCAGGGACTTCCAGGGTGACACTGGGTGGATGGGGACATCACCTTGGAGTGCAGAGTCCAGGACTGATGGAGCTGCTGGGGGCAACAGGGGGGTGAAGTACTGGGCAAAACTGGGCAGAACCCAGCAGGTCCACTTTGGAGACCAACTCCGCATCACCTGGGGGACCACCGAGTGTAAGGTGGTGGTCTGAGCCAGAGGGACCCTGTTGCTGGGGTTTGTGCTGCTGGCAGAGGGTCCGGGAGGTGGGTGGGCAGGGGCAGTGAGCCCAGCACCAGACGTGCCCTTTCCAGCTGCCCCCAGCACACTGCCAGCACTCCAACACACCCGGGGCCCGAAAAGAAAGAAAAAAACCCCGTCCCACCCATCAGGAAACCTCAAATCAGGGCCAATGTTTTTGAAAGGTTTTTTTTCTTCTCTCTCCTTTAACACATCTGCCAATATAATCTGACCTTTTCCATATAAATAAAGCCCGCGTGCTTGGGCTTTGATCCCGTGCTCTAAATTTTCTATTTACTTAATTGGCCCATCCAAGGGCTGAGCAACTCACGGCCGGCAGCTGCCGCCGCCGCCGCATTCCTGGGGGCTTATCGCCACTCGCTCACCTGGTTGTCATTACCACGGTCCCGGCCCCGCTGCGGCCACCTGAGCCCGGCTGCCCGGGCGCTGCGCTCCCCTCCCACCCGGGACCTGGTTCCGCTGCCGTGGGGTGGGGGCATGGCAGTGGGGACACGCCGTGGGGGTTTCACAGAGGATCTTGCTTGTCTGGTTCTCTGTCACCCCACTCCACACTGCCTTCAACTCTGGAGGGCAGCTTGCTCCAAGGGAGAGGGAACCCCATGTAACATGGGGCTGGACCCCCTAATCCCATCCCTGTGGAGGGATAGAGGGTCAGAGGCTTTCCCAGGCAGTCTGGGGAGGGTGATCCTCCAGAAAGGGGACCAAAGCTTGATTTACTCCTCAGAGTTGCTTCTGTTTCCATACAGATTATATCCTGGTCACCCTTCCATGGATTAAGGACTGTAAATGTGGGGACTAAAAATGTCCCCACATCCAGCAGGAGGGAGCACAAAGCTTTGCTGTCACAGGGGACTGAAGACTCTGGGCACCTGGAGCCTGGAGGAGGTGACCCCTGAGCAGTGGCCATCTGTTCTCCCCCAGACTTTCCCTGCTGGTGCACCAGGCCATGGCAAAGGACCAAGCCCTCCTGCTGCAGGCCTGTACTGATCAGCTGGGAGAGCTGACACCTCCTCAGCAGATTCCCACTGTCCTGGCCATGGGGAGCCCAGCCCAGGAGCTGCAGGGCTGGGACCAGCAGAATTGGGAGGACTGTGTGTCTTTCTGCAATGCTGCCTGTGCGGGGTAGTGGGGGCTATGGGCCATGGGGAGATGGACAAGTCCCAAGAGTGGACTGTGACTATGCTCTCAACCTTCCAGCTATTAATTTTTGGTCCAGGAAGAAGAAACAAGTGCAGGGAAGGCTGCAGGCAGACCTGGACATGGGTCTTGGTCTGCTGGCTAAGGTGGTCCTTGTCCCTGCTCTGAAGAGGTGGAAGATGCTCCTTCTGCCTGTGATTACTCAGTTTCTTCAAGCATTAATAAGGGCCTGAGTGGGCTTTGGTACCCTCCAGCGAGCAGGAAGTTGGGGAGAGCAGCACCCATAGTGACCCCTCTCCAAGCAGGTATTTTTGCCTGCCCATGGGCACTGTGGGTGTGACTTGGAGCCTCTTGTGGGCAGATCCCAACCATCACTGTGCAATGCCGGCTGAGGTGACGTAGGCAGGGTTAGGTGATGGGAGGGTTGGATCAGCTGTCCTTAACTTCTCCACCCTCCTTTTCTCACTCTCACTTGAAGGGGAGGCAGGTCTGTTTTTAACCTGGTTCAGCTCAGTAGGAAGACATTGGTGGTCATCCTCCACCAAGCGTAATCTCTGATGCGTGGGAGGCCCTCCATGAGCCCTGGAGGGCTCCTCCTGATACCTGGACAACACTGAGGCATGAGGATAGATTCCAGCTCCCAAAACCTCCATACAGTTGGTCATAAACCCTGGGTCCCTGATACCCACCATAATGAGATGTAGGAGCAGAAAGCCAGCTACCAGACCCTAGACAGTACCAGGGTTGGACTGACATCAGAATCATAGAATCATAGAACGGTTAAAGTTGAAGGGACCTTAAAGATCCTGTAGTTCCACTCCCTGCCATGGGAGTGGAAAATCACTAAATCAGATTGCTCAGAGCTTCATCCAGCCCGGGCTGAATACTTCCAGGGATGAGGCAGCCACAGCTTCTCTCTCCTTACTAATTCTCATGACAATATGAATGAGGGAGGAGAATGGTTCTGTGGTCCTGGCCATGGTGACTGCCCTGGACCAGCAGAGCCCTGGGTTGTAGGATGCTGAAGAGCAGTAGGTTAGATGAAGCCATGGGTTGGCCCTGAAGTAACAGCACTGGGAGCTGAAGCCAGAGGCTGGGTCAGGCACAGCTGGATGGACTTCAGCCTCTGCAGGACACCCAGCACAGAGAAGGAACTGGCCTAGCATGGCAGGTGCCACCCAGCACTGCTCTTGTCCTCAGGTGGCAGACCTCCTTCTGAGCTGCCAATGGGGATTTTCCTCTGACCAACTCCCCATTCTGCTTTTTCACATTGTGGCTCATAATTTATACACCAGTGGTGGGCAGAAGGAATATTTAACTCCCAAGTACCTCTGTATGGTGCTGCTGGATGTGCCAGCTCAAGTGACAGATGGGCACCACAGGGTGGGAGCGATGGACCACATCCAGGGTGCTGCAGAGGGGCACCCCCAGGAGCTGAGTGCTCGGGCAGCTATGCCGGGTCCAGCCGGGAGGGGTGACAGCTCCCGTTGTGCTGTGGGACATGGAGCTCAGGATGGATGTCATCCCCTCGGCTACACCAGGTCTTGTTGACCCGCTCTCCCTGCTCCCCCAGGCAGCTCTGAAGTTGGTATAAGTCCCCACAGTCATTTGCACTGATGCTGGTGAGTCAGAATGACCGGTGTGTCTGGGATCTCCTTCCTCCAGGGAAGCGGCTCCATGGCCTCCAGCGTGCTGGTGCCCTCCCTGCCTCGCTGGCAGCTGTCTGCTCAGCTGTGCTCACCAAAGGACTGAAAGTCTTTCTTTGCTTCTCCAGCAGAGCTTTGCTGCCAGAGATCCCAGATGGCTTTGCCTGCTGAAGTTCTGTTCCCAGCTCCTTGGAACCTCTTGAAGATGCCTCCTCCACTGCCTGGCTCTGCCTATCCAGTGCAAGCAGCACCACTGCAAGTTCACCCAGCTTCTCCACAGCCCTCTTCTTGGTGAATCAGTGGTTTTCAAACTGACAGGCTTGACCCCTTGGTGTCTCACAGTGACACCCATCGAGGTCCCAGAAAAACTACCCCTTCCTCTTGGTGCCATGCCAGAGGGATATGTGGGCAGCACAAGCAGAGCCGGACAAGGAAGAGGGGAAGGAAGCTAAGGAAGAGGGTGTTGGGTGGGATTTCATTATCTGACATGCTGACGTTTCCCAAGTAGAAGCCAGTCATTCAACATCTGGCCAAGAATATTGCGTCTTGCTTAAGAGCAACTCCAGATGTTCCCAAGACCTTTTTTTCATTATTTTATTTATTTCATCTTTTCTTCTCTCCGCTCCCTCCTAGGCACTCTTGACTCACTAAATCAAGGGAGACAGGCTTTTAACTCTCTGGAAAGAAATAAACGGCTCAATGGTGATATGAAACAAATTTTCTGGAACTATGTGAGCAGATGTGTGTTGGGGGAAGGGAAAGGGGGGAGCAAGGTGAGGGAGATCAAGCGAAAGAGAGGGGTACGTCTACATGGGCATCTCTTCCTCATGAGGTGCAGCAGCTGGATGCACAGCATGATGGCCAGAGGTATGTGCAGTCTTCACTACACATGTAGGACTGGTGAGGACAGGATTTGTGACTGGAGGAAAAAAGGGACATGGACTAGTTCCTGCTTCAATAGGTTGACTGGTTATCCCTGCTCCAGTGTAATTTGGTCCAGTTCTTACCTCCTGGAAGTGACTCAGAGCCGAGGAGGTCAAAAGAAGGATGAGTCTGGTATGTTCATGATGCTCATCTGTAGAGGTGATTTATCATCCCTGACAGAAGTGGGAGAATGAGCAGCCAAACAGCAAGAAACTTGGGAAAAGAGAAAGTTTGGTGGGAGGAGGGGAGAGGTCAAAAGCAAGAGAGATGAATGAGAGAAAGGTGGAGGAGGGCAGTGAGGACATGAAAGGATGATCCAGATATATGGAAACGTGATTTCTTGATCAAGTTCCTTGACTCTTGCTAATGTGCTAGTCAGGCCTGTAGTGTCAGTTCCCACCATGTGCCACACAGGCAAGGGCTTCATGGGCGTCTGATGGCCTAGAGCTGCCACCTCTGCAATCTCTTCAGACAGAATTGCTAGCGCTGTGCTTATCCCCATTATCCACACTATCCCCTCCTGAGCCATTACCTCCAGCTCCATCCTTTTGTCAGAGCTGCTTTGTCTGGATTTGAATGCTCCCAGCCTCATGCAATCCCACCCTTCCTGTGGTAGAAGGGTTGTTTGTAGACTCTTTAGGTAAAGTCATGGGACTGAAACTATTTGCTTTCTCCTCTTCCTGCTAAGGAAAGCTCATTTTGTTGCCTTCTTGTTCCCCTTTGAGTTGAAGAGCCAAAATACTGGATGACCACTGCTGTCAGCCTAGAGAAGGACCTGATCACAACCTGTGAATGGCCACAACAGGCCTGAAAGAGCTCACCTCAGAGAAATGTGCCATTTAGAGGCAGTGAGGATGGTAGAATGCAGCTCTACATCATTTAACCCACTTGAGAGATCTGCCACTGGCTCCAGAGCCTCGGAGGAGCCAAGCACCTCTGCCAGCACTCAGCACAAAGCCCTTTGCAGGACACATCCCATTATTAGCAGAAAGCCAAAAATTCAGCAGGTGAGGTTGATGCTTTGGCCTGGTGAGGCCCAAGATCCCCAGCCTGGGAAGTTCCAGGTGCCTCCCTCGTGGCAATGATGGAAAGGCTGCCAGCTTTCAGAGAGCTTTCATTCTCAACATCCTCTGAGATATCTGGGTCTCCAAGAGGTCTGGAAGCTGGGGGTGCACACACACAACCTTGCTGAGCAGTTTCTGCTGTGCTGTACACACTTGAAGCTCACAAGGAACCCTCAGAGACCTTCTGTCTGGCAGTAAGAGCCCTTCAGAACATGATAGAGGAGATCTTGAGAAACCACAAGTACCGTCCAGCTAATGGCTGCTCATATGCTTCTGCAGAGCAGTTCAGCTCATTCATGAACAGGAATTCTGTCTGGAGCTTTGGAGCAGGAAGAGACCCCATGGGATGACAGCTCAGGGGCTGCTGAGGAGCAGTAGCCTGGTTTCCACACCAGCAGGTAGCCTACACCAGTCCCATGCTTCATCCATGCCCAGCTCCATGCTTGGTTGTCAAGAGCTGGTTAGGAAATCCCCAATCCAACTGGTTTTACTCTCTGAAAAAGCCAGTTTGCCTGAGCTGAGCCAGCTGACTGTCACTCTCCTCAGTATCTGGCCCAGTTCCCTGAAGCTGAATCTCTGTATTTGGAAAGCCCTGGGGAGGCTCCAGGGGGGCTCGTGTGGTCCCAGTCCTGTCTGGGCTGCAGGTGGCTTTCAGTTCCTTTGGGCTCCAGCCTGAGCCGTGGCTGTGAGAGCATCCAGGCTTCCTGCCCTGGAGCAGGGTCTTGGCTCTTGGTTCCTCGCTCTGCAGAGCAAGGCCGAGAGACCATTCTGGCTCTCAGGAGGACCTGCGCTTCAAAATTTTCCAAACAAATCACTTGGATTATTTCTAACTGACATTTTTTGGAGGGGTTTTCCTCCCGCCGGAAAGGAAGGATTTGATTTATTAATTTTTCAAAAGTTTTTCATCCAAACTTTCTGAATGCTCAAATGGGGTGGAGAGAGGGACAATGAGTTTGAGCAGACCAGATGCACAAGCCCTGCCTGAAGCTGGCAGGCACAGGGGACTCTGTGCTGAGGCTCCTTGCTCCTCCTCGCTGTCCTCAGCTTGCAGATGAGTTCCCTAGGACCCCTTTGTGTGCCCACAACCACCCCAGTGCCCTGCAGCACCCTGGCAGGCTTGGACTGGTGATCAGACCACCATCAGCTCTGCACCCTCATCCCACCAGTGCCTAGGATGGAGAATGGCTAGGATGGAGACACCAGTACATCTATGAGTAAAATTCAAATTTTTATGCTTTAGTGTCTTTTAGCTTTCCCTTTTTTTGCCTTTCCCTTTAACTGGAGGAACTGAGGGGGATTTCCAGGCCGTGGGGTACCCTGCCCCTCGAACAGGGCCCATAACCATGTCCCTGCCCTTACCATGGGGCACCATGTTCCTATGCCAAGGTACAGATTCCAGTCTGTGTCGGCAGGTCTCTCCCAGCTGGGTCAGCATCAAGGAGCAGCAGGCAGAGTGGTGTGTCTGCAGCCCCTTAGCAACCATCACCTCTTCAAAATTCCCAACACTGGAAAGCACAATGGGGGTCTGAAAAGGGAGAGATCAGGACCTTGCTGGGAGGAGCCTTGCTGTGCCCATCTGCCCCCCTGTCCTGGGATGGGTGGCAGAGGGGTGCTTGCACTGGTGATGGGGACAGCTTGGGTGGTCCCTAAACATCCCCTACTCTCCCACCAACCTCCCATTGCCCAGCTGTGGAGGGGTTCCCATCTCTTGCCCTGATACTGCCATCACTGCAGGGAGGTGGAGGCACCTGAAAGGCTTCACCACAACTTTTTTTTTGGGGACTTGACGGTGACACCTCTTCCACTGGCTTCTCTCTCCTGTACCAGCTCCTGCCTGTGCCCCTGCCAGCAGCCCCTGGACTCCAGGTGCTCTTCCCAGAAGTGGAGAGCAGTGTTTGAGGCTGACCACCCTCTCCTGCTCCAGGGAATCACAGAATAGTTTGAGTTGGAAGAGACGTTAAAGGATATCCCTTTCCAACTCCCTGACGTGGACAGGGATACTTTTCGCAAGACTGGGTTGGTCAGAGACTGATCCAATCTGGCCTTGGACAGTGGCTATGGGAAGCAGGTCTTCATCCCTACCCCACACCATGGAGTCTCTGAGGTCCTCACTCCCACCATCGAGGCCATGCAGTAGGAGAGGTAGTGGCACTGTGCTTCCCAGGAACAGGAGTCTTCTGGGTTGGGGGACGAGGGAAACAAATCCCTGAGACACCTGCATCCCTAGGAATTACACTCTTTACAGGGAACAGGGCAGATCTCTCCTCTCCAGAGAGGCTCTGAAATTCAGATGAAAAAAAAATATTTTCCAACTATTATATTTAGTGAAAAGAGCTGTTCATCCACTTAAAATATAGGTGACAAGTACAAAAGGTATTTGTCATTCTAGAGCAGGCCAAATCTTCAGGAGATCCAAGATATATGGTACGCACCCGCGGCCCAGCTTCAATCTGCTCTTACACTGTAAATTCCAATTACATCATGCTGCCTTGTTTAAATACCGTGAAACCTGGCTCATGCCCTAAGTATGTTTTATATATTGCCACATCCATTTGAAATAGATGGGTAATGTGTTTTACGGCACATGTGCAAATATCTCCATATTTTTCCATCTGGGGGTTTATGGGATCTTTCAGAAAATTAATAATGGGGCTCAGAGGAAATGTTCGACTTGGAGGCAGTAGCGGGGATTTATGGCCATCCCACTGGATGCCAGGGAAAAGTCTGAAAGCACCCAGAGCAGACGAAGGCCCCACGATTTTACCAGGCGTTCCCTGAGATCTAATTTTGCATAACAGTCAGGACCAGGAATTTCCCCCTACAGCCAGCAGGTTGACAGGAAGGGATTGCTCAGGAAGTGAGGAGCAAGGGATAGGGATGGGGATGGAGGTGGAGGTGGGGACCAGCATCCAGGGGGCTGCTGCCAGTGGCTCAGATTTGGGCAGGGCACGGGAATGACTGAGCCTTGCTGGTGTGGGGGCAGTACTGCCCAGCCACTCCAAGATCCCTCTTTGGCCACCCTGCCTCACTCCCAGCTCCAGGTGCCATCTGGTTTTGCTGGAAAAGGGACAGTCTGTATATGTGTGCTGGCCAAAGCCGCCTCATTTCTGGCTCAAGAGGCCAGCTAGAGCCTGTTGTGGTCTGCTGGGTTTCCTGATGGATGAGCTGCCCCAGCTGCCCCAGCACGGGGAGCACCCAGGGCTCCCAGGACAGTGACCTGAGCAGCGCCAACCCTGTCCCGGGGCCACGGGGATCACAGCATGGGTGGCCAGCAGGGCTGGGAAGGGACACTCAAGAGTCACCACATACCAAAAGCCGCAAATGGCCCTGATGTCGGGTTAGTGACCCACAGCACAGTCCTGGAGCTTTAAACATTGGAGATTACTTGGTCCCACTGTCATCTGTTTGGCAGGACACAGGCAGGGGACAGGAGGGGACAGACAGGATGCAGCACTGGGGTTCAACCACTGCTGCTGCAGAAGTCTCTGTGGTGATGTCAGTGCCAGGGAGAGACCCAACCCAGGCACCTTTAGACTCCTTGAATGTGCTGAGCTGGGTTTGCTCTGCCCATCTTCATCTCCTCACTCCTGGTGCTGTGAGCAGGACTGTGGCCAACCCAGGGATCAGCTGGTGACTGTGTGTGCCTGGGCTGGCCACTGCTTGCTCTCAGACAGGGAATCCTCCAGGACCAGCCATCTTCTGGGAGTGCCACCTCTCCCTGCTCCTGCACAGCTGATGGTTTCCCATCGTGTGGGTGTGTGGGGGGAGGAAGCAGTGTGTGGTGTTTATTTTGACAGTGGAGAGGCTGGTTCTCCAAGATTTTGTGGTAGAGCATCTTGTCCAAGATGAAAACATTGTCTGTTTATTGAGTCTCACAGTGGCTGTGTAAATAGAGGATAAGCTTTGATGGATGCTGAGGGTCTGATCCTGCCCCATGCAGAGAAATTGTTGATTTCTGCACAAAGATGCTGATCCCAAGACATGGGGGTACCAGCATGGCTCTGATGGGGCAGCAGCTCCCCTGGGTGGATGTTCTCTTTGTGCCACGACTCCCGTGCTGCTGGCAGCAACATCACAGCAGTGCTTCAGAGCCAGCTCAGGGCATATGCAGGTCTGGGGCTGCAGCAGGGCGCTGCTGGGGACACCTCTTCCCTCCTGCCTCATCCTCTCCATTGCCACTGAGGTAGGAAAAACCCGGCAGGAGGGACCTGATGGGTTTCTCCAGATGGTGCCCCGCTGACCCCAGCTGTTCCCCGTCTTCGGCTCTTCCTTAGGAAAACACGGCTTGGGCCAGCCCATCGATTAATGGTTTCCTCATGTTCCCCCCACACAGCCGAGGGGGGAAGCTGTCTCCCTGCTCCTCAGGCCCTGCTGAACTGAGCCCCCTGCCTCCCTATGCCCCCCGACCCCACACAGGTGCTGCATATCTTGTGCACACGGGGAGCATGTGTTTAACCAGTGAATTGTGCCCTTGCAAAGATGAACAAAGAGATAGGTTGGATGAAGGACTACATGAACAAATGAATGAATGACAGGTAATTAATGCTGATGTAATAAGTGTCCCCAAGGCCAGTAAACATACACTAGGCATATTGAAGAACAGCACATTTCTCATAGCTTTGCAAGGACAGGAGGGGCTTGGAGCAACTAAATTCCCCAAATGCTTGTTTGACATGGTCACGAGTGGGAAAACTGTGCCCTGCCCCGGTCCTACAGCCCCTCGGGAAGGAGCCTAAGTGAGTGAAAGAGCCTTCATTGAGATTGGGACGACAGGAGGAGGGCTGGGAATTGCAGAGGCTTTTCTTTGCTTAGGAGGCAAAATTTAGGATGTTAATGAGACTTGTGAGGGTTGGAAAGTGCCAAGTAAAACACCATGCTTGGGTAAGGGGTGATGGACAGAGTGCTGCAGTACCAAGGGCATGGGACAGAGGATGTGGCACTGGTTGGCTGGACAAGATGTGGTTGGTTGGACAGGTCACCACACCTGAGGCGTGGCAGCAGGCCACAGTTGCCTAGTACCATGTCCAGAGGTGGCAAAGTATGACTTGTCCATGTTATTAACCATTGAAGCCTGAAGAATATGGGCTGGCAGAGCCACCATCACTGCTCACTGACAGCTGAAGCCACTACTAAGATCCACTTGGATCTGCATGGTAGCATGGACACAAGTTGCTCTGTGTACCAGAGAGCATCAGGAGAACAAGGAGAGCAAGACCAGGTCAGACTATGACAGAGGTCACGCTATGTAGGTCTTGCCCTTTCTTAGAGGCTCAGCTCCTCACCAGGAAGAATATTCCCACACCCCAGCACTGAGCTGTGCCCTGCTGGCCAAGCAAAATGCTCTTTGCTTGATCCCATTTCACCTAAGGAATGTGTTTTCCTGTCTGATGCAGTCAATTTTATTTATGTGGACTTTGGTTACCAAGAGCAAAATGATGGAAAATACTCTACACATACATCCATTTGTCAGGCTGGAGTTCAGCTGTTCAAACTCCTGTGATCTCTCGTGAGTGGAGCTGGCTGGACAATACAGAAAAAGAGCATTGAGTTTTCTGTAGTGTTCTCACATTTTGTGTCTTTCCTTGGCCAAATTCTGGGCTTTCATGAAAGATGTCCACTGGCGTTTTGAAATGAGAAAAATTTCAACCAGCTGCAAAATTCAGTCCCAAAGCAGGGGGGAAACTGCAAACCTGGCCTCTCTTTCCGCTGCCTTTGTGTCTCAAATACTTTGCCCCAGCTGAATACTGGGAAAAGACCTGTTAAATAAAAAAACATGGATGGAAATGTGCGTGGTGGTTTTGGCCCTTCCCACATGGGCCGGCATCCACCGCCTGCAGCAGCCGGTCCCAGCACGGGGCTTCTTGGCACACTGAGCTTGGCCAGCTGCTGCAAGGGGAGGGGGATCCGTGCTCGAGGAATTGGGAGTGCACCAGGGCACACCAAAGGCTTTTCAGATACTTTGCTGAATTAATACTTTTTTCCTTGAAGAGCTATTTTGGAAAATACATGGCTTTGTAGTGCCAAGCAGAGCTTGCACTGCAGTCTCTCTCTCTTGCCCTTGCAAAGCCCATGGCTGTTGGCTGCAGCCACCAGGACTGTGTGACATATCCTGCTGCCACCTGAGCCCCCTACCCTGTGTCACCCGTGGCTTCTGGCTGCTCCCAGTGGTGTAAAGCACTCCTCACCACCAAAGGGTGGACAGGGCTGGGTGGATGCTGGTGGATGTGGAACTACCCCTGGATTTGCAGCCCTCCACCAAATGATGCCTGAGCTGGTGTGTGTTCCAAGCCCGATCTATAGGGCAGGACAAGCAGTACCTCTGAGCAAATCCATGGTGCCTCCTCCACTGCCCTTGGTGTCCTGGCACCAGCTCAGAGTGATCCAGCTACAGTGACCCAGGTACAGCCAAACCCATGTGCAGACCCCAGTTCCCGTGCCAGGCAGAGGAATAAGAAAGGTGAATTCTTGCTTTGGACATGGAGGTGACATAAGAAAGACAAGTCAGGAAAAGTCCTTCAGGGATCAGATTCAGTGAAGAGTGTCTTCCTCAGTCTAGACTCAGTGCAGAGTGTCTGCCTCCAGTCCTTCAACCAGGATTTTAGGACATTCCCCAGCCAAAGGGAGAGAGGGAGAGAGGGAGAGAGGGAGAGAGGGAGAGAGGGAGAGAGGGAGAGAGGGAGAGAGGGAGAGAGGGAGAGAACTCCTCTCCTCAGCACAGACCATGGGGTGGTGGTTCTGCTCTGGCATCTCTGATCTGCCCCAGCATGACACTGAGGTGCCAGATGGGAGCCATCCTTCCTCAACAGATGGCAGAGGTGAAAGAAGAGGGAAGAACTGCTGGGAAGATAAACGGAGAACTCCAATCAGCAAATTCCTTAAAGAGTTTTAGGTACCCCACTTCAGTCCCAAATCAGGTCCCAAAGGAAACCCTGGATTTCCCTGCCTGAGAAGGCTGTGCCCAGTGTTTTTGCGGAACACAGACACATTGTGCCTCTCCTTGCTTGGAGAAACCACGTACTGCTGAAGCCCTGCCCTAAGAAGTATCCATGCCTGTGGAACAGAGGTGCTGCCCTGCTCCTTCTGGGCTGTGGCTGCTGAGTGGGGGGGGGGGGGGGGGGGGGGTCAGAGAACCCCCACACCCTATGGAGTGATGTTGAGGGATGATCCTGATGAAAGTCCTGTCCTTGCACACCCAAAGGGTGTTCCACCACTGACATCTGTGTGAGGACTCCTGCATTTGTCCAGAGAAGCTGTGGCTGCCCCATTCCTGGAAGTGTCCAAGGCCAGGTTCGATGGGACTTGGAACAATCTGGTCTAGTGAAGGTGTCCCTGCCCCTAGCAGGACTTGGAAGAAGGTGATCTTTGAGGTCCTTTCCAACCCAAACAATTTTGTGACTGTTGGGTGCATGGGGTTGGAGTGAGCCTGAGCCAAGGGCAAGTTTGGTGAAAGCAGCCGTGGGAGGAAGAGGAGAACTGGGTGGCCCAACTACATCAAGAGCTATCTCATGGCAGAGGCCAATAGTCTGTGACATTCCAAACAAGAGGAGCCAGGGATGGGAGGGTCCTTTCAGCTCAGAGAGAGGAGGGAAGAGGGTCTGTGTAGGGAGAGGGGATAATATCAGCTCATCCAAGCCCAAGTGGTCCCACATACCCATTACCCCTCAGCTTCTAGCCTCCCCACACCTCTGCCCATGCCCTTTGTAGGCACCCATGGGACCTGAACAATGGCACTACAGGCCCTCCACAGCTCTGAAATCTCACTTCCAGCATCTCCAGCAGCTTCACCAATGCACCTGCATGTCCACACAGACATCCCCAGGGCCTAGATCCTCACTCCCCAAATTCCATTGTCCTGAAACCCAACAGTGCTCCACTAGTCTGTTTAGCTGGAAGCTCCAGCACTACCCTGGGATGCTGAAGCCTGGAAGAACCACCCTGGAATGGGGAGTCCACACAAGCTGCCGTGGGCTGGAAATGGTAAAGTTTAATGGAAGACCATTAGGCTACAACCCCTCACTGAGCCATTCAATAAGCAAGGCAAGGTTTGTGTGGAAATGAATATCTATTATCAGAGCACCTATTATTTCTATTTGTATTTATTAAGCCAAGACCACTACAATCTCAACATGGGAAGATACTGGTGTCTGTTTAACCAGAGACTAATACATGGTGAAGAAGATATAAAAGCCTAGAGGTGGATCAATGAAAACTCTTCTCTCTTCCTGTCACCTCTGCCTTGTGCATCTCCTTGGACAGCCTTGGCCACAGCAATTCTTCCCAGGAGAGCACAGTCTGGCCAGCTCTGAAGATGCACACCAAGACAGATGGTCACTTGGTGTCATCTCAAAAGAAACAGGTGGAATTATGTCAGTTAGTACCAGGTGAGAATACAGGCACATAGATCTGGGTGGATGGATGATTGGTTATACATGATGGCTCCAGTCAGCCTGGCTATTCCAGCTCAGGTTCAGACAGAGCAGGTGGACATGGGAGGGGAAAATGGTGTGTCCAGGTCTTTTTCACTGGGTTGTCTGGACTAGGCACCAGGACAGTGGCAACCAGGGGTTGCCAGGTCTGTCCCTTTCTCCCTGGTGGACACAGTCCTGCCTGGTAGTGGCCACCAGCACACTGCCAGGGCTTGGCTTCTCCCTATGGCACTGCAGCACCGCACAGGTCCTGCCCCAGCTAGCAGCACTGGTCCATGTCAGCCCAAGGTCGCCGGGGAATAAGGCCTTGTAAAAGTTTGTTTGTCCTTCCTGGTGGAGGTCCTGGGGCTGGACACTGCAGCACTGGACAATTTCCACTCAGCCTGCCCGCATATCGGAATGAGGGACAGAAGACTCTGACTTCCTGTTCCTCCTGGGTGAGGAGAAAGGCAGAGAGAGGTCTGGAAGCAGCACATTTTCAGAGTGAGGAAGAATCATACCTGGGTGCTGGAGAAGGGAGAGCTATCAACTGAGATGTCAGCACTGGGCAGAAGACAACTGTGTTAAAAGGAATACAAAAGCCTTGAAAATGAGTTCCAGAATGCCTGGAGCAGGACACCAATCTCCTTCAAGCGCCTTCAGGTGACAGGCACCCACAGGACCTCGCTCCACTTTGCTCCTCATTAAAGGTTTGTCATTACTGCATTATTTTTAATACACACTTAGAGAAAAGGACTGACACGCACACCCACCCATGCACACGCACACAACGGGAAACCATTGCCAAAATATACACTATAGACAAAGAGTCCATTCACACTATATATATGTACAGAGTCTGTGGGCAGCGCCCAGCTGGGCTAGGGCTGGGCATGGGGGACAGGGTGGGTGCAAACCCCTCAGGGCTTCACACACTTGCCCTTCTTCTCCCGCCGCTGCAGTTTCCGAAGGCGGCGTGTCCAGGCATCCCGCCACTGGATGACCAGGCTGTTCTTGTCGGCCATCAGTCCGGGCCGGTCAGTGGAGTTTTCACTGATCCCCATGACCAAGTACTTCTTGCTGATCTGGATCTTGGGGCACTTGCAGGACAGGTCTTTCAGGTGGATCCACAAAAAGTTGTCACCACGCTTGACCCGCTCGTCACGGCACTTGTAGACAGAGAGGATGTTGATGGTGAACTTGGCCCAGTTGGCCACTGTCTCCATCTCAAGGATGTTTACCTGGACCACTGAGGGGAAAAAAGGGGGAGGCATAGTGATGGGGGATGCTTTGCCTTGCTCCCCCAAAGGAAGGCTGGGGACAGGAACTACCCTTCTCCAGCAGCCCCACCTGCCTCATCCATTGCAACTTTGGGACGGTTCATTTGGAGACCTCTCTCCATATGAAGTGTCCCCCAACCCCTGGATGCCTTCATCTGCCCCACCCACAGCCAGCCCTCATCTGCCTGTGGGCCAAAGCCCAGGGGAGGCTGGAGGTCCTTACCATAGTCCTTCTTGCAGTACTTCTTCATGTTGATCTTGTAGTTGCCCTTGGCTGGTTTGCAGTAGGAGTCGCAGTCTGTGGCAGAAGAACAGTGGGTTGAGCACTGAGGGGCTCGAGGCACGTGGGGACTCATCCCACCATGGGGGAAGAGGGAGTGGGGTGGAGGGGACAGCAGCAATACCCAGCCTGGCAGAAGGTGGTGGGTACTTGACTCCTCCTGAGCCAGGGCCTGAGCACTGCTGGGGACAGGGGTCTGTTGAGTCCAGTTGCTCCCCTGGCACTTCACAGGGGCCCAGGGCTCAAAGACCAGCACGAATGGCTGATGCCACATCAACTGGGAAGAGGAACCAGGTGGCCTTGGGTGCATTGAGCAGACTCTGTCACTTTTGGTGACGGTGTCCTGCAGGATAAGTCAGCAGAGGGGTAGTGGAGGAAGCCTGGAGACTCCTTCCAGACACAGAAAGGGATGGATGGGAGGAGTGCAGGGGAAGTGATAGTGGCTTCCATGGAGGGCTGGCAGGGGCCATGGCCAAAGAGAGTCAACAGAACAGCTGTGACCCTGCAGTCCTGGGTGATGTGGGAAAAGAGGATTTGGCACCAGTCCCACAATCAGCTGCACAGGGGGCAGATCCAAAGGCAGGTGTGACACCAGACCAAGGGGGTCATGATCCTCAGAGTGATTCAGCTCTCAGGGGCCAGAGTGGTGGGAAGCACGCTCAGGGGGTAGCCCCTCCAGGGACCTGTGCCTTGTAGGTTCCCACAAGTGGGAAGGGGACTCAGGCTGTGGGAAGGAGACAAGTGAGGGAAGTGGCCCTGCTCTACCACATCACTCCTGTTGCCCAGGCATCCCCTGCTCAGGCTGCTCCAGAGGGGCTGGGGAGGCCACCAGGCTGTCCTCCACCACCCTGCTGTCCCCCAAGGCTCCTGTCCTCCAGGAAGCTTTTTTCTGTGCATTTCTAAAGCCTCCAGATTTGCATCTCAAGCAGAGGGAGGGCAGGGAATACCTCTTTCCTTCCCAAAGCCTTTGATCCCAACAATTGCCTGAAGCAGCCCTGTTCTCCTTCTTTCTTTACCCTGCCATCTTCCTTTGAACATCTCAATTTGTCTCTTTCCAAATAGCATGTTTTTTTTCTGAGCCCATCTTTCTTCTTTTCTCTGCCTTTTGCAGGTTCTCCCTCTGGTTTGGCCCCGTGTCCCAGGACAGAGCCAGCAGCTTCTAAAGTTGTCTTTGTTTGCAGGTTGCCACAGTGATCACTGGGGATGGAGGCAAAGCTCCGGGGGAAGACAGGGAATAACAGAGCCCTGTGCCAAGGGAAGGTGGAGAAATAAGGAAAAAAGAAGCCAGGAGCACAAACTCACCCTGGGCTCTGCTGTTCTCCTCTCTGCCCAGCTCCTTTTTATCTGGGACTTCATGCCACCTGTTCCAAATTTGTCAGTGATAGAAGCAGTGCAGCATTAAGCTAATTCTTGGCAGAGGGGGGATGAGCTCTGATTCTCAGTTCAGCCCCCCCATGCTGCCACACTGCCCCTCTGCCTGGGCTGGCAGAGCTGCCTTGGCCCTGCTGCCTCCCCTGAAAGAGCTGAGGTGGCTACAGAGGGGGCTCAGGGCCTCTCCATATAGGGAGGTGGAGTGTGCTGGAGTGCTGGGCAGTGGCACTGAAGGTGCCCTCACCCACTGCATCCCTGGGATGTGCTGCAGCCTCAGCCTGTTGTGCTCTCTGGGATACACTACAGTCCCATCCCAGACCCCAGAGCACCTCCTGAGACAGGCCACAGGCCCAACCTGACACACCACTCCGCCCTTTCCTGCTCCATGAAAGGGACTCTAGGGAGAGCCTCCCACCTTATTTTGGGGAGCGCCCATCAGGACAGGAGCCCCTTTCCTCCCCAGGCAAAGGGGCACAGAAACCATCCTGCACCTGGCACCAGTTGCCACAGGCCTGCCCATGGACACCGGGCACTGTGGGGAGGAGGGTGGCATGGCCTGGGGGCTCAGCTGGAGCATGGCCTGGGCTGGGATGATGGGTGCTGGGCTAGTGGAGTGTGGGGTGATGTGTGCTAGGAGGAGGCTGTGGGGCAGCCTCAGCCAACTGCCACCCCCTTCCCTTGGCAATGGGGGTGAAAGAAAAGCAGAAAGAAATCCTGTAACTGCCCTGGGCTCCTGCTCATGATTAACAAAATAACACTGTGATTCAAAGGAGCCAGAAAATGGTGTTGGGAATTAACAATTTAGGATTAGTTTAGGGTTATTTTTAACCACGGCTTTGTGCTGTAGAGGAACATTCCTCAAATGTAGAATCAATTCCTGCTCCACTTATCTAAGAAACTTGGGAAGAAAAAAAAATGTCCAAATAACTGGAAACATTTCCGTTCCTTAGCCCTGAGTACATGGCCTCCTCCATCACTGGGTGTGGGGCAGACACAGGTGCTGTGGCTGGAATGTGGCAAGGGATGTCAGGGCAGGATTCTGCCTGTACCTCCCCAGACTGCCTCTCCCTGAGCATCCTGTCCTGTTCCTGCAGGGTTTTGCCATGGGAGGTCTCTGCTTGGGAGCTACTCAGTCCCCATCACAACACAGCTATGGAGCATGGTTCCATCCTCCCTGGGATGCTGAGTGTCTGATGGGGCTGCTCCCACAGACAGGCCCTGAGAGCCCATGGCTTTACACATTCCACAGGGCAGTGTGGAGAAGAGCTGCTTTAGCTGCCTTTCTGCTGTGTCTGTGCAGCTGGACTGGTCAGCCAAGCCCCACAGAAGGGCTGGGGGTCAGCAGAGACCTGACAGAGCCCATGGCATGAAAGTGCACCCACAAACCCTGAAATGCCTCTGCATCTCCAGGATATGCTACAGCCCCATCCCTGGCACTAATGCATGTCTGGGACAAGTTACAGAGCAATCTCTGAGCCTGAGACATCACTGCGATGGGTTACAGCCCCATCCCTGATACTGCTGCATCCCTGGGATTCACTACAGCTCCATCCCAGGCACAAATGTATCCTTGGGCTATGCTACAGCCTCAGCTCTAACACTGCTGCATCCCTGGGAGATGCTGCAGGTGCAGAGTGGGAGGAGGCAGCTGAAAAACAGAGCCACTGGCCTGGCGTGGCATTCTCCCATCCCTGGGGGGGAGCATGTGTGTGAGAGGTGGCAGGTTTGTACATCTGGTTTACTTCTCCTCTCCTTGAAAAAAAGGAATATTTTGTTTTAAGAGAGATGTAACTTAATCAGGTGCTATGGCTGCAAATCTTTTACTGCTTACTTTGAATTCCCTTAAAGCCCTGTTTTGCGCTCCACGAGTTTTGTTAATTCTGCTAATGGGGAACGTGGATTTAATTTTTTTTTCCACTAAGTGGAAAATATTTTAAGATAATAATAATAAAAATTATGAGAAGTGGACCCAGGACGTTTCATCACTAAGCCAGTCAGTTGCTCAGGCACAGACATCAAAGCTGGACCTCAAAGGCTTTGGAAAATTGGAAAGGCAGGAGAAAGCTGGGAAAAGTGATGCAGAAGATGGCAATGTCAGTGAAAAGCCTGGACACACCCAGGGACTGTACCCCAGCGTGGAGGAGGATGGGGAGAGGGCGGGAAGCCCAGCACCTGAGCATGGCAGCCCTGAACAATGTGCCCCTGTTCCTGCAGCCAGCACCTGCTGCCAGAGGCAGGGCAGGAGGTGGGGAAATGGGGGGAGAAGGGGCTTGGAGGCTGCCTCAGGTGCTGAGAGCCCCTTGGGGAGTGTCCTGCTCAGGGACAGCTGGGGGCTCCTGGGGCAAAGGGATGTAAGCTGAGGGGCATCAGGGAGCAGGCAGGGTGGAGGTAGAAAAGACCATGGCTGGCAGCCCTGCTTGCAAGAGAAGCACACCAAGTGCAGGTAACCCTGGCAGTGCAGCCAGGGCAGCATCACCCCCATCTCTGATCCCCCCAGTGAAGGGAGCAGTAGGACCCCCAGTGGGTCCCTTGATCCTTCAGTGGCAACGACTTTGGGCAGAGGCAGCTACATTGCATTAAGGATATTTGAGCTAGAAGCCAGAAATCTTAAACCAACAAACCCACAGATAAACTGGATGCAGTTTGAGGTAGACCCGCTCTGCTAAAACAGAGTAAGCCACACAGCTCTCCGCCAGTGCTGTTTATTTTTGTGCAGCTGAACAGCTCAGACATCATTGTGAGACTGTTCCTATTTATAAAGCACTGGAGGGGAGTCACCTTAATTAACTCTGCTCCATGCAGCACTCTCTGCTGGCAATAAAACTGGCCAAATCTCTCATTCCGCCCCCCCCATTTTTTTCTTTTTCCCAAAGCCTGATGTTCCCAGTCTCTCCCCACAGCTGGCAGGGTGGGCAGGGTGGGCAGGGCAGGCAGGAGCAGAGGTGGTGGTGGTTTGCCCTGTCCCATGCAGCTCCCCCGAGCAGTCGTACCATCACCTCAGCTCAGCATCTTCCCATTGGGCAGGATGTGCACTCCAGGTCTCATCACTCCCCCTCTGCCACTGTGAGGAGTGAAACCTCTGCCAGATCCAGGCAGGGATGCTCCTCACTGTCCTGAAAACACCCCCTCTTTTCCAGAGCCTCTAGGGGCAGGGCTGTGAGGGCTTAGCAGTGCCCATAGGTGCTGGGTGGGGTGCCAGGCTGTGCAGAGCTCCCAGGCTCTGCACTGCTCCTTGGGGTGCATGTGTGCTAAGCCAGCACCGCTCTGCAAGGAGCTACAGATTCTTCCTTGTGCATCTCCCCTCTCCATCCCCATCCACACACTTTACTCTTGCCAGAAGAACACAGAATCATTAAGGTTGGAAAAGGCCTCCAAGGTCATCGAGTCCAACCTTGAATCAAATATACCACCATGCCCACTAAACTACATTGCAAAGGGACACATCTACTTGCTTTTTGAATGCTTTCAGGGATGGTGACTCCACCACTGTCCTGGGCTGCCTGACAACCCTTGCAGGGAAGAATTTTTCCCTGATGTCCAACCTGAATCCCCCCTGGCACAGTTGAGGCTGTTTCCTCTTGTTCTATGACTTGTTCCCTGGGAGCCGAGCCCGACTTCCCCATGGCTGCCCCTTCCTGACAAGGAGTTGTAGAGAGAGAAGAGGTCCCCTCTGAGCCTCCTTTTCTCCAACCTGTGCCCCTCCATTTCCTTCAGCTATTCCTCATCAGACTTGTGCTCCAGACTCTTTCCAAGCTCCTTTCCCTTCTCTAGACACACTCCAGCCCCTCAGTGTCTGCCTTGTTGTGAAGAGCCAAAAATTCCATCTCTTCAACACACCTCGTCCCTGGCTCTCTCCCGCAGCCAGCGAGTTCATGCATGGGGCTGCAGCAGCCACACTGGAAAATGTTCCCAGAGGGCTGGAGAGCACATCCCAGGCACACACCAGCCTGGGAAGAGGCTGTTGGCATTTTCCATTGCTAAGGCAAGGTGGTCATGGTAAGGAGAGCTGGGGAGATGGATACAAACAGAGCACTGGCTCTCCAAGAAAGGAGTAGGCCTCCTTGGGATAGATGTACACCAAACAGGGCACAGGAAAGTTGCTCATTAAATATGGGTGTGGGGAGCTGGAGGGGACCCTGCTGTCTTCACATGCTGCCATGGGATGGAGTGGAGGATTGTTTGGGATGTCTATTCCAACACAGTGGAATGCAGGGGAAGACTAGGCTCTTGGGGACAGCAGGAAGAGGGGGGGCCCAAGGAGGGAAGGGGCTGCTTCTTTCCCAGCTTCTCCTCCTCCACCTGGCTTGAAATCCCTACAGGGGATAGACCTGGGATGGCTGGGAACAGGCACACTGCAGTGCTGAGGGGACTGCAGAAGGAAGAGGAGGGGAGGGAGGAAAGCCCTGCTACAGCCCTCTTTAACCCTGCTGGGTGCATCCTGCAGCTGAGCATGGAGGGCTGAGCATGGTGGCACTGGATCCAGGGGCTGGCACACTGCTTGGTGTCACTGGGACATGCCATGACCCATGATGGTGGGAGCTCAGGGCACTTTGTGGGACCTTGGTCCCTGGCCTGGCTGGAAGAAGGACCCTTAATCCATCAGTGCAGGGAGCATCCATGCACCCACCCAGCAGTGCCCAGCTCCAGCCAAGCCTCTGCAGGAGCACAAGTGAACCTGCAGCTTGTACTGAGACGCCAACCTTCCCACTCTAGTCTGAGGAACCAGGGCAGCTCTTGTGGAGCTCTGAGGACCATGGTAGCAATGCCTCCCTAGCCTGTGCAAGGCCTGCAGTCTGTCAATGGAGCTGTCACCTCTCTCTCTCTGGGTGACCACAGCAGTGACAATGGTCCCTCCGTGGTCCAGTTACCTATGATCCCATCACCCTGTGCAGCCAGGAAAAGCAGCTCATACCCAGACCCTTCTCTCCTGCAGACATGGATGAGCTGAGCACCATGTCACCCACGTCCCAGGGGAGACCTGGCAGCCTGTGCTCCAGCACAGGGGCCCTGGAGCCTGCCTGAGACCTTCCAAGCCCCCCTGCCCCAGCACCTCCCAGACAGCTGGGGTCTTGAAGAGGCCATGGACACTCAGGAGAAACCTCTTGCACTGGCGCTGATAAAAGGAGGTTAAGCAAAGCCAGCTCCCAAGCACCCACTGGTGCCGTATGTCACAATCCCTGCATTAACCTGCTAAGGGATGGCAAGGCTTTATCCTGAAAAAGTCCATCAGTCTTAGTCAAGTCCTTTCCAGAAATGCACAAGATTTTAAATCTCAGTCACATCTTTCACCAAAACTTTTTACCATTAATTTTTTGCCAAATGGTTGGGTAGAGCTCAGCCTTCCCCTGTGCTGTGCCAGGGAGAGTGAAGGTGGGATCTGCCCCAGGTCTCTGGGTAGGGCTGAGGCCATGGACTTGGCCAGGGACACTTACCTGCAGGTGCCTCTGTGCTAGTGACCAGGGAGGTGGGGTTGATGGCAGGAATCTCTGGAAAAGAAAGGGAGAGGTATCTCAAGGATGAGATTCCTAGCTCTGGGGGTAACAACTGGGCAAAAGCCCTCTGAAAATGGGCCACAAGGAGATTTTGTTGGTCACAAATGAGAGATGATGGGATGAATCTCAGCTGACCATTGCAGACCATTGAATAGACCTG
Source organism: Vidua macroura (assembly GCF_024509145.1). Lineage (NCBI taxonomy): Eukaryota > Metazoa > Chordata > Aves > Passeriformes > Viduidae > Vidua > Vidua macroura. The sequence goes on from NC_071586.1 coordinate 928,261, forward strand.
GAGATGCACAAACTGAGCTCAGTAAATTGGGCCAGGCAATTCTGCAATCCCCAAGGGCCCTAAGTAGTTGTGTGAGGATGTGTGCTCCAGGGATGGATGCTTCCTGGGTGCTCAGCTCATCTGAACTGAGTTTGGACATCAGATGGGTGCTTGGCTGAACTCAGCACACCTCAGGCAGCCCAGCACAGGGATAAATGTGGGAAAAGGTAACACTTTCTCAGGACTCTTGGCAGCAAAACTGGGGGGGATTTCTTTCCTAAACTTAAATCTGGGGAAGAACAGAGAGAGAGGAGCCAGCTCCACCAGTCACCTGCACTGCCACTGCTCCAGCAGCCCAGCAAAAGCTGCAGGGTGGGAAGTTGTTCCTCTGCCACTTGGGTCAGATGCAAACCCACTGTGACAATAAACACAGTTTTATGCTGACTGTAGGCTCTGGCCTTGCCCCAGAAGTGACCGTGCTCAGGGCTCAGCTGGGTGAGGAGGGCACGTGCTGTACCAAGGATGGGATCCAGCAGAGCTGTTTCAGCCACCTGGAAGCACTGACCCAAGGGGTCATCCAGAGCCTCCTTCACTGAGGCAGGTGAAGCCCAGGTTGCCCCAGAAAGTGATTAGAGAGTCCCACTTGACCACATCCTGGAGAACATCCATAAGGACAAACAGTCTCTTGTCTGAGCCTCCCACCCACCACAAACCATCCAAGGTGAGTGAGGTCCAAGGGGCATCCCCTAGTGCCTGTGGGGGTCCCTGAGTGCAGGGCAAGGCGTGGGGCACTCACTGATGCAGGGGGCCACCGGCGAGCGGCTCTGCTGGTAGCCCTTGGCACAGCGGTTGCAGGTGAGGCCGGTCACGCCGTCCTTGCATGGGCATTGCCCCGTGGTCTGGTTGCAGGTCTTGCCAGCCGCACCAACAGGGTGGCAGTCGCAAGCTGGGTGGGAGAGAGAGAAATGGTTATGTGAGAGGGGAGGCACAACACAAACCCCAAACTGGACCCAAGGTGCAGTCCCAGAATGGTGAAGAGGAGAGGGACCCTTCCAGAGCACTACTGGAAATCAGCTACTGGGGCTGGCACAGCACAGACCCAGCTGGACCCATGCGTCCGGACCAACCGTGGCCCCACATGTGCTGTGATCAGCACTGGCAGGAGAGCGAGTGGACAAAGGGGTTAGCCAGGGTACGGCCTAGCTGACAGGGATGCTCAGGAGGAACACCTGGAGCCTCTGCAATTCCCACAGGTGTCTGCAGCGACCAGCTCTCATTTAAGATCTTCCCCCACCTCAAATCCAGGGAGATGTTCCTGTCACAGCAGTAAAAACCATTTTTCTCCACTTGCTCCCCTACCTCTGAGCTTTTCAGTCAATGGAGCTGAACCAACACTGGGTTTTTACACAAACAACAAACCTTGTCTTGGTTTTAGAATGAAGCAGGTTTTCTCAATGTTTCCCAAGCTCATAAGCCTCAATGCCCCTCCTGACTCCTGGAGACCCTAGGTGACTCCACACCTTTCTGCAATAGCCTCTCTAGGGACAAGCCAGACCTGAGGTGGGTGAAAGCTGCCTTTGCTCTCAGAAGAATGCTCCATCACGTCACACTGGATGATGGACCCTCTGAGGGTTGTCTACATGGAGGGATGTAGGAAGGAGATACTTGCTCAGAGGAGGACCTTCCCATCTGCTTGCCTGGAGCTGGGCTGGCAATGAGCTGGAGGAGGTTATCTTGGCTTCCATCAGTGTAAGAGTTGAACGTGATTTCAAAGCAAAACAAAAACATCTCCCCCACCCGCCCCCACAGCCCCCTGATGTTACTGTTTCCCTAATTTTCACCAGATGGGACTGGTGGGAGCACCATGGCACTTGAGCCCCTCTCCTGCACAGCCAGAAACCAGAGTGAGCAGCCTCTAATGGGGACCAGATGCTCCATCCTTATCAGATCTTGGCTAGGAGTAGAAGCGGACATCTTTCTGACAGGAATATATTGGGGGCTCAGCTGTGATAATAAATGGCGGCGAGCAAGGGAGTCTTGGCATGACACAGGGCTGTTGGAAACACAAGGCCTTTCTTGGGCCCCAGTGGTCTGTTCCTGGTGTAAAGTTTATTGACAGACATAAATCTCAGCCCAATCAGGATCCAGTTCATCTAAGCTGATCTCTCTGCATGCGGTGGAAGGCAGATTTCAGTGACTCCGGATGTTTTACCCAGATAGGTAAGTAAGGCAGCTTTGCTCATCTTAAGTGCACAACCAGAGTCATCGGGGTATGAGCTTGGTCTCTTCCAGACCAATCTCTGCCCACTTGCTCTACCATAGTGGGATTTCCCACAGTCTCACAAAAATACACTGTTCCTTCCCATTCCCATGGGATGAGTATCCCAGGCAAGAGCGCTTCCCCTGATGGGTCCCGCACTGCAGCACAGCCCAGCCCAGCTGCGGCTGTAGCATCTCCGTCCTTCCTCATCCTGACATAACCTGTGGAGGGGGCTGTCTCAGGGAGTCTATCCCAGCCCCAGGGAAGCAGCTCTGCACTGCTGCCCACACACCGAGCCCTGCTGCTCCCAGCCTCTGGCTGCCAGGATCTGGCCCATGGAGCTTGAATGGTGGATTAAGTCACTAGCTTGGAGCTTAACTCATCAAGCTGTGCTTGCCAGAAAGCATGTCTTGCACCTCATTTTGAGGGTATTTTTGCATCTTGAGGCTTAGCTGCTACTGCTTCACCAGTTTTCATTGGAGAAAGGCTCACGGTTTACAGCTTTGTTTAAATTACCAAGATTAATGCACAGCCATCCTTTATTTGACTTTTCAATTAGCACCATTGAATTAATCCTGAAGGTTGCTCTGCCTTTTCCATCCTCCCAGCTTTTCCACCCCGCAGGGTCCAGCAGCAATGCTGGCAGTGGGAGGGAAGCACTCCTTGCTCACTGGCCAGTGGCTGAGGGCTCTGCACAGTTCGACACAATCTGCAGCTGGTAATTTTGTGCCTATTTCAGGGATGCTGCATCCCAGCAGAGGCAAACTGTGGTTGAAGAGTTATTTAGTACCACATGCTGGGGTTTGTTTAAATAAGATGTGGTAGTTCCTGGCCTCTGGGTTACTGATTTGCCTCCTGAATATTAACTTAGCCATCTGCAGCCTGGTCTAGCGGAAGGTGTCCCTGACCATGGCAGAGGATTGGAACCAGATGATCTTCAAGGTCCCTTGCAACCCAAACCAGTCTGTGATTCTATGAGCATCTGCCTTCATTGCGATGCCCAGCCTCTGTCCTGGGCCAGCACTGTGGCAGGTGCAAAAGCCTTTGTTCAAATCCTCAGCACACTGTTCCCATCCACCTGCTCCATGCCTGCTCTAAACATCCACTGAGAGGATTCTTGCCTTGCCTTTTTCCTGCAGGAGTGTAGATACCTGAGCTGCAGGTATGGGACATATCTTTGGAAAACACAAGTCCAAATTGTCTTGTCACACTTCTATGTATTTATATGCCTCTCTGGAAGAACCAGCTCTCCATTGCCAGCACTGGGACCTTACTTTTCCTCTAAGGAGCTCCCAATCCCAGCAGACCCACCTCTGTGAAAGGGAGGAGTGGAAATGCTTTCTGCTTTACTGAAGGAGGGGCAGCCAAAGATGCAGAAGCATCAGGGATTTTATTATTAACTCTGTTCTCCAAGGGACAGCCAGGAACTGGCTGCCCAGACCCAGGGTACCACCTTTCCTGCCAGATCCTCCTCAACATATGCACCATGGCAGGGGTCAGCCCTGTGCACATGTTCATCTGGCTCGGCTGAACTTTGCAGCCCTTCCAAACCACAGGCAAACCCTGCCAGCCCTCCGGAAGCAGCATCCTCCGCCCAGCCTGGCAGAGCCCTGCCCGTGGCTTGGCACAGGGACAGAGGTTTGTCTGCGAGGGGGCACCTGTCCCACTCCTCTGCTCCTCTGCAGCCCAGGCACTGCTGGCTGCCATTTCTCCTGTGCTGCAGCATCTGCACTCACCCCATCCCATCAAATCCTGGGCATAGTGGGATGCTTTGCCCACCCTGTCCCCTCCAGAGGAGCCACCTTGGATCAGAGATACTTTCCATCACTGTAATGCTGCACAATTACTGCCCTGTGAGGGTGGTGGAGCAAGACTCACACTGACAAATGGTGGGCACATGCAGGTGGGAGCAGCCAGGCCCCCTCTGCCTCCCCTATTCCCTGCAAGGAGAAGGGCTTGAGCCATAGCCAGGTAGGAAACACTGCAACCTGCAGCTGCCCTGCTCCCGCAAACCATGCTATATTCAGTAATCCTCCCTGGTCCCAGCCATATCCAGCTTGCTTTATTAGGCTTTGGCATTTTTTCTATTATTGCTCTTTGCTAAGTGCTCTCTTTCCCATCTGGAGCAGAAACTGAGCTCCTCAATGCCTAGGGAAGTGGTGCTGGGGGCCCTGGAGAGGTGAATGCCTGCAGGGCATCCACTTTGCTTGGTATTGTATCAATTTTGGAGCAAAAGTAGAAGGAGCCGGTCAGAGAATTACAGAATATCCCAAGCTAGAAGGGACCAAATATGACCATTGAATCCAACTCCTGTCCCTGCACAGAGAATGCCAACAATCCCACCCTGGGCATCCCTGGCAGTGCTGTCCAAATGCTCCTGGAGCTCTGGCAGCCCTGGGGCTGTGCCCATTCCCTGGGGAGCCTGGGCAGTGCCAGCACCCTCTGGGGGAAGAGCCTTTCCTGATATCCAACCTAAACCTCCCTAATCCAAACAAAAGCAGAAACTGTTCATTGGGGAGGGCTGGGAGGTGAGCTGCTGCCTACAGGAGATGAAGGGTGAGGTGGAGGCAGCACAGCCACCCCGGTGCCTCTCAAGTGCTGGGGGAGCCGGGTCTGCCTGCCAGCTCTCAGCACTTGACGGAATCCTCATGGAAAAGAGAATTTTGCTGCAGCTGCCCCAGTTTGGTGGTGCTGCAGCAGGAGCTGGGGGCTGCTGCCATCCATCCCTGGCCTCAGCAGAGCCAGGACCCCTCCTGGGAATGGGACACAATCTGGGACACTGCACCATAGACCATCAGGATGCATGCTTTGTCCTGCCTCCTCCTCTTCCTCTCTCCCAGTGTCTGCCTTGTGTCACCCTGAGGATGCTGGCCCCTGGCACAGCTTGGGACCTGGCTGACACCTGATACAATCTTCATCAATGGTGTGCTGCCAGGGGTTGTCATGCCCACAGCCATAGCTGTGGCATGGCTTGGCCAAGGCCACAGGGTGGAAACCGCTTGTGGTTCCCGGGAACACGGGCTGTGAGGGGGACATGTCAAGGCAGCTGCTTGAAAATTATTAGCTCAGTTTGCTAATGAGCTGGCTGCAGATAGGGCTCCTCCTGCCAGTGCTCTCTCCGCCCTCCTCCTGCTGTGACACTGCACAAACATAGGAAGTTTCTCCCTTCACTCCATCCTCTCAAGCATTCCTGGCAGTAGCTAGGATGAGAAGAGGCACTGGCACAGACCAGGCAATGGAGGGATTTCCTTTATTATATCCCAGCCTGAATGAGCCAGACCTCCAACAGCACTAATGCACCTGACAGGGGAACCCCAAAAGTCAAATCCTTCAATTTGGGTCCATGCCCACAATGTTAGCGGTCCAAAACCAGCTCCAGTAATTCCTGAAGGCCCTACATAAACACATGAGCATCATGTTCTTGCAGCAGTGAAGGGGCCTGGTGCCCCCACAGCTGCAAAATGCATTGGAGAGAGATCTGAGAGGGACACTGTTCTCCCTTCCAGGAGGGACTCACAATCAAAGACAGAAAAACAGGGATCAGGGATGAATTCTCAGCCTCTGAACAGCCATGGCTGACTTTCTGCCCATCTGATGTTCCAGTCTGGATCTAAACAGTCCTTGGGGACAGGCAGGGTGTTTTCTTATCTCAAATTCTTTGGTGAAACTATTGTTTTGAAAAGGCTCCATAGACAGGCTGAGCAGGGAGAGGGAAGAGGAACCAGATAGGCTTGGCAAGGAGTTAAGAGGAGGGAGAGGAGAGGTACAGGTCCCATGATGTTTGGCACAGGCTAGGGACCTTGAGAGGACAAACTGCAATTTGATGGTTTGGAGCCATTGTGGCTCCTGGCCAGCTCAAGGCCAGTTACCAGGACCCACAGTGCTCAGCATCTCCCCAAAAACAGATCCCAAGAGCCATCTCACAGCTAAAAAACACAATGCGGGGTCCAGCCCCACAGCCCACGTGGGAGATGTGACTTTCACCAGCATCCCCAACCCTCCAGAGCAGGGAACCCATGCTCCAAGCATGTCTATATCCCAGACAACATCCATAACAGAGACAGGGTTTCAGCACATTTAGTCATGTCTGTTTCAGCAGCTCCCCAGCATCTCTCCAAACACTGACCAATGGAGATAGTAACTGCAAACACACCAGAACCCTCCCAGGCTCCTGGCAACCTGCTCTCTCCCTTCCTGTAATCCTCCTCCACCTCGAGTTGATACTGAGCTCAAAGTGCTATCCCTGCCTGGTGCCCTTGGGGTGGTAGAGGAGATCGGGGTGGTAGAGGAGATCAGGGTGGTGGTGGCTGGAGCTGACCTGCAGCTGCCAAAGTGAGCAGAAGGACATCCCAAGGATGGGAAGGGAGAGCAAGAAGAGCGAGAGAGATTCTGTCCCTCATCTACCCCCACGGAGCGCCTCCAGCTTACCCTTGCAGGCTTTGCGGTCAGTGATGGCCTTGCTGAGGTCGCGGTAGAAGCCCTCCTTGCAGTAGTGGCAGTGCCTGCCCGCTGTGTTGTGCCGGCAGTTGAGGCACACGCCGCCGCTCTTGCGCCCCGACAGCTTGAACAGCTCCATGTTGAAGCGGCAGCGCCGCGCGTGCAGGTTGCAGTTGCAGGCTGTGAGGGAAGGGGAGAGGATGAGGGCTGAAGGTGAAATTCAGGACCCTCTGGGTGGGCTGGAGCTGCCCCGGTGTCCCCCACTGCAGTGAGGGGCTGTGCTGGGACTGGGATGGACACAGCACAGCACAGGTTGTCCCGACGTGCCGTCCAGATGTGCAGTGTCCACCACCCTGTGGGGCCGGTGTCATGAGGTCAGGGCAGAGGAGGAAGGACACGTGTAGGAACTGGCACCACTCAGCTGAAGGCAAGCAAGTGTGGGATGGAGGGCTGCAGCTAGGGGGTTTGGCAGTGCCAGCTGGGCACTTGCAGCCCCATGGTCCCCCCTGCTCCTTCCCTGGCAACTGGCTCTGGTGACAGAGCCCACCCGGCCTTCCAGCAGGACCACCCACCTCATGCCAGGCTGTGTGACAGCCCTCCCCTGCAACCGAGCCCTCAATTCTTTATATTTATGGCTCTATCTTGTATGCATGAGCCACACACAGAGAAACCCACGCAGCAGCCTCTGTGTGCTCACGTCCCTGTGTGTGCATGCACAAACATGCACAAGCACACATGCACACAAACATACCCATGAACACACGTGCACACAGACATGCACCAAAATACCCCCAGAGCTGTACACGTGCCCATGGGCAGGCACACGCAGATGTGCACAGAAACATCTGCACATCCTTACATGTGGATGCAGAAATTAGCCCCGGGAAGCACACAGCCCTCCTGGTTGATTCCATGTGTGTGAGATAAAAAGGCAAAGCACTGCCTATTCCAACTTAACACTCTTGCAAAAAGATAATGGGAACAAGATTTCCTTCGGCAAAATGTGGCGCCCTGCTCCCCCAGCCCTGGCCCCCTCCCCATGCTGGTAAAGGGAGGTTGGGTGAGAGCTTTTCCAGGCTTACTGTGAAATTCATTAATGTGCCAGCCCAGATTTAACTGCCTGGGCCTGGCCTGGCGGCCGTGTGAAGTTGCCTCCCTGCAGCCAGTGCAGCTTCACCCCGCACAGATCAAACACCGCCTTGCCTGCCCTGGTGCTCTGGCCATGGGCACACTGCAGGGAGAAAGAGCAAACCCCAACAGTAAAAAAGTTTTTTGGAGGCTTGAGTAAAGCATAAGGTAAGTGCCAGCACACTCAAACCTCGGCTGCCCCCAGAGCTCCCCTGAGTTATGAGATTAGTGAGAAATCACATGGCAGGCATCAAAATAACACCCAGCGTGGCTGTAGGTACCTTCAGGGGCTTGTTCCTTTTCAGCTTTTTTCTTTTTTCCTGGTGACAGTGGAAAATAGGGATTTTTAAGGCGAATTTTGGGTTGTGGTGTGTGGAGGGAAAGCAGCAAATACTGCCCAAGGCTCCAGGTAGCACAGGATGCTGTTGAACTGGGAATGTTGACATTCAAACAGTCTTTGCCAGGGCTGGAAGGGACTCAGTAAAGTCTACTGACAGCCAGTGTGCTCTTGCAGTCTCCAGATAATAGGACAGGGACAAGACAAGGTGGTTTTTGCTACAGAACTGTGGCAAAGGAGCAATTTTTGGGAGGAGAGGGGCCTTGTTTTCCCCTTGCAGCACTGAAAGGCAAGTGAGGTCATCCCAAAAGGCAGTTCTGTGTCCCTGTTGGAATACCCCCAGCATGCCTGGGGGAAGAAGAAAGACTAGCAGCCCAGAGGGGAGGCAATGGGCAGTGGAGGAGGACTGTTGGGTACATGATTTACTGTCCTCGGCACAGGTTCCTCTCTGCCTCCAGTTTAATTGGTGACAGAGTAACTGGCGGTGCCTTCTCCTGGCATCATTGACCCTGGCACATCCTGATCTACCCCAGGGCCACCCTTCCCTTGGAACATGCTGCAGATCCTCTGACCATCCCATGAGCTAGATTTGGGGAAGAAACCTCCCCTGGTAGCCCAGTATTATCCCCTCTCCTTCAGGCTGCCCGCTCTGGGCCGGTGTTGGTAGCTGCCAAGCAGACAAGAGCCAACAGGGGGACCTGGCTGGGCTTGGCCACCCCGGCTTGGGTGGCTGTCCCCACTCAGGGACAGGGTCACACCAGCACGTATGGCAATCCCCTCAGCCCCTGGCGCAGCCATCCGGAGCTAATCAGGGCAGACAGGTCCCCCTCTTACCCAGCTAAATACTCTCGCTGTTCCTCAGTACTGAGGCAGTTGTAAGCTCTGTCTCCTGTTAATCACTAATTAAAGGCTTGAATGTTCCCTGCTGTTTGGGGTATTAATAAGAATTTAATTGCACAGTTTGGGGCTAATTACCTGGTAGCTCGCTTCCGCCCTTGTACAGTATGCCCAATTAAACAATCATATGATCAATTAAACAATCACAAGATCTAATAATTTGCAATAATAGACTAATTAAACATTGACACCTTGCAATGGAGCAATCTTTTGTCTCCCTTTTGATGGTGTTTGAACCCCTTCACAGGCCCTGGCCACCCCAAAACCTCTCCTCCTCCAGGCTGCTGCAGATGTAGGAGCCTGGAATGACAGCACGAGGGGGTTTGGGACAGAGACCCTGGCAGGGCACAGGCAGCGCCATGCACCGAGGCACACGTGGGGCAGCAGTGGAGCCCGCAGGGCAGGAGCAAGGCTCACCGCCCCTACAAATTTCCTGGGAATAATTAGGGAAGGCAGACGGATCAGCGAAACCCTAGACCGGCTGCTGCTGCCAACCCGCAGTAGATTTGAGCTACGCCCCTGCTTTGGCTGGAGCAGAGCCTGGCTGGGACACAGGGCAGGATGAGGCTGCACCTCTCGGTTCCATGGCAGCTGAGACCAGAACAGCCCCTTTCCTCTCATCCACACTGTCCCTCTTCCTGTGAAAGGCACTGGGGGAGAAGGGCTCACTCTGCTCCTGCCAAGAAGCAGCAGGAGAAGCAGGAGAAACCCCCAAGGGGCTGCGAGGGACAAGGCTGAGGCATTCCAGCCCCATCCCGGGAGGAGCAGAACTCAGGATGGTCAGACAAGTGCAAATCTCTGCCGGGGTGTCTGCCTTCCCCTGCGCTCCAGATCCGCTCGGGGATGCGGTGCGGTGGGGGGGGGGGTGTCCAGACAGGGGTGGCAGGGACACGCTGTCCGCCTGCCCACCTCCCAAAGCCAGTCGCCTTCCCCCTGCTCTCCCCAGGAAAGGACCATGGCTGGTGCTGCTGGGAACTCACTGGTTTCCAGCAGGTCTACTGGGGAGCAGGTGCAGAGAACCCTGTCAGGGGAACTCCCAATAGAAGGGAAAGTGTACAGGAAGGGGCACAGGGGACAAGGGAATTACATGTGATCCTCCAAATCCCACCACTACTACGGGGATTGGTGTTTTCAGGCACCGACGTCCCGGGTGGAACACCACATCCCCCCCGAGCAGCCGGCGAGGTTTTCCCAGGAGAGCGCCGCCCCTTCCCCGCCGAGGCCCCGGATCAAAGCGAGCTCCGTGCATTATCCTGGTGCTCCGGAGAGTGCTCCTGCCGCGGCGGCCACAAAGGGAACAAGGGCTCCCGCATCACCAGCGAGTGCATCAATTACTTCCAGTGACTGCCTCGTGCTAATCCGCTTCCCCTCCTTCCCCAGGCCGGGTGTTTGGGGACCGGGCTGCCCCCAGCAGCTCGTGGGTGCAGGCTGAAACCGGCAGCAGTGCTGGGGAGGTGGAGGTGTAAGTCTGCAGCGATAAAGATGGGGGCGAATCCCCAGGATTCTGGCAATCCTGTTCCTGCCAGCCCCTTCGCTGGGATATTCCTTCACACAGCCTGTCTCAGGCTAAAAGCTGGGGGGATACATTAGTGGGGACACGTTCCTCTTCCCTGCCCTGGACACACAGAGCGTCCCAATACTGGCAGGGCAAGCTCCCTGCGGGACGTGCAGCCCCTATGGTGTGCCAGGAGAGCCTCCCGTGCCTGCGGGCCGATGATCTCCAACCACCAGGCACGGAGGAGTGCGCTCTGCGGCACAAAGCTGGCACAGTGCCCTCTTGCCAAGCCAGCAGCTTGGCAAATCCACTGTCACTGTCCTGGCTGCGACAGCCCCAAGCCTCCCTGCTTGCCAAACTCATGCTGACCTACTCAACACTGCAGCACAGTGATGTCCCCACGAACACCACAGTCACCCTGCGGCAGCCGTGGTGGGGTTGTGCCGTGTGCCAGTGCTCAGACCTCAGGTAGTACTTGCCTGCTTCACCTGTGCGTTTTCCAGAGGCACAAATTCTAGTGAAACAACAAATGTTTATCCTCACTTCCATCTGAATGGATACATGTCCCGGCATCGTGCCATGCTGTAGGACATCAGTTTGTCCCCGTGCTGGAGCAGGCTGAGACTCCCATGCACTGGACTGAGGAAAACCCCCATGCATAGTGCTGGGGAGCACAGAGCCAAGAGCTGACACATCCCAACATGACCTGAAGCTGTACCAGCCCCATGGATCCATTCTCACCCCCTTTCAGGGCGCTGCGATCCTCCACCCTGGCCCTGGGCTGTCACTGAGCTGCCAAGCCCCTGCATCCACCAGCTCTCCTCCTCTTCCTCGCCACGTCTGACATCCACCACCACGAGCCAGCAACAGCGCTGTCTGACCACAGGACAGAGTCCGAAACCCCGCAGCCCCCAGGCTGAGCAAAGGGAACTTCCCGGGCAGCCTCTCCTTTTAATTGGTGCTAATTGCTGCGTCTGTTCGTGCTGGCTGGGGAGATGTCATTGTTGAAAGGCACAGAGGGGAACGCTCGGGAAGCTAATCTAGCTTTCAGCCACTAAGCCATTCGAAGGCGGGTAATGGAGAAGCTCTTTCAGGTCCCTTCAGAGAGGGCACAAAGCCCGAGAGAGGGAAGGGAGAAAGAAGGGGAGCGAATCAACAGGAAAAAACTACTTTCACACGCAGCTCGGGGAAGGGTCTTTGTGTGCGGAGCTGTCGGGGGGGGGGGGCGGGGGGCGGGGGGGTTGAAGGGATGGCGCTGCGGCCCCGCCTCCTCTTCCCTCTCTCGTTTATCTTTTCAGCTTCATCTGCCAAAAGGGTGACGCAGCTGGGGGCTGGATGCTCAGAGCAAGGGACCCTCACCCCGCCCTGGATGAGATGGATAGAAAACCTGCAGATGCTACTCAAAAATGAGCCTCCTCTGTTTTAACCCCTTTTGTGCCAGCAGAGCCACCTCCACTGCTATCGTGCTGCTTTACTGGAGGATGTGGCAGTGAGGCAGGTATAGAGTGGGGAGTACAAGGGGGCAGCCAGTGGGGTGAGGTCCTCCTTGTGTCCTGGGGGTTTCCATGGGCTCACGCACATGCTGAAGGCCTCTCCTGCCTGACCTGCAGCAGCCCTGGGAGGGTGAAAAGTGGAGGTTTTTTTTCTGAACTCCAAAACTTATCTTTCTGAAACAAGTGTAAAAACACAAGGGCTGACACATTCCCACAGGGCATGAGGTGGCTTAAAGCATCAGCTCCAGCACTTGCTTTGAATCCGTTGCCTTTTTAACCATTCTTACAAGAAATCTGCTGGAACATGTATATATTGAAGCAGACAGCTGGGTTCTCAACAAGACATCGATCACAAATACTAACAAGTCCTTCTGACCTCTGGCACATCCACTGAGCCTTTCAGAGGCTGATTAATGGTACAGCTCTCCCTTGTCTCCATCTTCCCGCCACCCCCTGAGACCTGGGCTCCTGTCCAGGAGGAGCAAAAGGCTCTTCCTCCCTCTCCCAGACATTCACAGGGCTCTGGCATCCCCCAGCTCCATCCCAAAGCAGGACAAAAAGCAAAAGTCTCCACCAAAATCCCATAAAGATTCATGAGCAGGAGAGCCAACTAATACCAGTTTGATGTTTTGGAAATGTTTCATTTTGTGACAATATTTTTAACTTAGGGAAACCTCTGCAAGGACAGACAAGCTAAAACCACCACACAGACTGAACATGAAGGATGAAATTTCGATCTGGGAACCTCAGCCTCTGCCAGGTTTTTCTGCCTGCTCCCTGTCCGCAAGCACATCTCACAGGGAACTGCTGCAATTGCGCCTCTGGCCCGCAGACAGCTAGTTTGCTGCCCAAGGGAAACAATTCCACAGGGGCATCCCGCACTGAGGTCTGCTGACTGGCTGGAAGACACCAGTGATTTTTGGGAGCGTTTTGGTACTTTGGCTCACGGTGGAATCACTGCATCTCTTACAGAACAACTGCAGCAGAGACAAGGAAGACGGTTGAGCCTTTCCCAATCCTCCAGCACAGGGGATGCTCCCCAGCATCTCTGGACAAGCACACTCCATTGCTTTGGCTCAGCACCCATCACTTCCTACTCTGATGACCTGTTTTAGCATTTCAGCCCCAGAAAACAAAAATGTTTAAAAATGCCTTACCCAGACACTCGTTTGCCTCACGGGCAGTAGCCCGCTGCCAGGGCCGGTCGTAGTGGAAAGGCTTGCAGCGGTCGCACTCAGGTCCCTCTGTGTTGTGCTTGCAGTCACACACCAGCTTCTGCTCCTTGTCCTTAATGCAGCGTGCAGCGTGCCCGTTGCACTTGCAGCGCCCACCGACCTGCAGCTCCCCCACCGCATAGTAGTAGGGGGTGGAGCCCGTGGCCCCCTCCTCCTCAGCGGCATCCCGGCTGCCCAGGTCACGGAAGAGATGCGGGCGGCTGAAGACCACGCGGATGTCGGTGGCCGTCACCCAGTCCTGGAGCACGGGGCTGCTGTCAAAGTCCTGGGCCGAGGGTCGCCCGTCAAGGGTGCTGAAGGCAATGAGCCCCCCGGTGAGTGGGTAGAGGTCGGTGAGGCCGTCAGTGCACAGGGCCTCCTGCTCGTTCTGCTTGGTGACTGTGGCTTTGCTGGGCTTGCCATAGATCTTACGGCACTGGGAGGAGTAGTACTGGTAGGGCACCCAGGTCTTGCCGTAGTCCATGGACTTGAGGATGGCAGTGGACTCAGGCCGGGGTGAGCAGAACTGGAGGCTGACGTAGACCACCTCAAACTTCTTGCCAAGGGAGAGAGTGAGGGTGACGTTCTGGGGTGAGTGGTGGAGGGTTTCCGAGTGCCAGCAGGTCATGTTGGAGGCGGTGTTGAGGTCAGTCAGGTAGGCGGGTGGGTGGGCTCGACGGGGGTCCGAGGCATTGCAGTGCCGTGTCGGGGGCTTCCCGCATATGCTGGAAGCTTGAACCTCCTTCCCAAAGGCAGCGTTGACAAATTCAGGGATACAGCGTCGAGGAGCACCACTCTCATCGTAGCAAGGGTCTGGGGGGCTCTGCTGGGCCACAAAGGGGTTCACTGTCTGGGACAGGCCCAGCATGGCAGTGGTGAGGAGCAGGCGCAGGAGCTGCAGGACCTCCATCCTTCTGGGGAGAGGGAAGTGGCTCCTCCCTGAAGGAAGAACAGTAAGAGCAAGTGGTACCAGCAGTGTCATGGACGCAGCACCACACATATTGGGAAGGCTGGTAAGGGATGGAAAACTGCCCCATGTCTGGTCCATCACCTGTACCCATCTTTCCACCCTGTATCCACTGATGCAGTATCCTGGGAGTGAGGCAGGGAGGCAATTACTTCACAATTGGTGTGTTGCCTCATCCACACCAATCCCTCACTGCTCATCAGCAGGACTGAAATACCATGGAAATGGGAAAAGGGCCTGAGCTTTGGGTGTGAGGGGTTGAAATTGGGGTACAGCCTTTCCCCGGCCTCTTACAAACTGTCCTGTGGTGACAAGAATGTTCCTGTCTGCCAGCAGCCCTGGATGTCACACACAGTTCAGAGACCCTGTTACTGAATGGGTGACAAGGGCTGGTGGTGGGGAAGAGTTAGGGGAGATCTTTCTGATGCAACAGGAGCTGCAAACCCCAAGTTATCTACCTGTGGCACGAAATAGCTCGAGAAAGAGCAGGAGAAACAGCAGCAAAAACACCTTGAAGGCACATTGTGCAAGAGACAGGAGCTCGTTGGGATGAAGATCTGGAGCTCCTGAACACACCACTACTTTCTTTTCTGGCTATGGGCACAGTGGCTTCTCCAGGCCAGGGGCTGGATCCCCTCCATATTCCTCTGCCACACTACCCAGCAGCAAAGGAAGTTATTCTGACCTCACCCCCAAGAAATCCAGGTCTGGGTCTGGTATTTTTGTTGACTGGGGGAAAGGCCAGGACCAAATGCAGGACTTGGCTGGGCCCCTCTCTCAGCAGCTGCAGCACAGGCCAGGGAGCTCAGTGGCTCCCAGGGGATGTGGCCCATCTCCTGAGTTACTGGCTTGAAGAGTGGAAGAGCTCTGGAGGTCACATTCCCTCCTGCTGGCTCTGAATGCATGAAGGATCTCCCACACAATGCAGATTGGCCATGTCCCTTTCTTGCTACAGCAGACCTCTGAGCCTCCTGGATGGGTGGGTGGCATCAGCCCTGTCACCCCATGGGTTGTGCTGAGCCAAAGCCAAGTTGTCCGGCCTCAAGAAGCCCAATGCCACGACCAGGCAGGAGGAGGGGGTCCCCTGATGGTCCCCTCTTCCACTAGTAAATCTTTACAGGATGACTTGTGTTTCTCTCTGAGGAACGAAGGTCTGCATGACCTAGCCCAGTATCCCCAGCTCCAGCCTCCACCTACAGCCCCAGTGCCACTCCTGCCTGTCCAGCTGCCCACTCTGGCCAAAGGAAGCTCCAAGGAACAGCCCATTTCAGTGATCTAGGACCTTTTTTTTTTTGGTTTGTTATTCCATTTTGCAAAGCAAAAGGAGCCATCACTGTGGAAGAAAACAGCCTCTCCAGGCTGCCAAACCACTAATGAGGGAAAGCTCCTCCCTGCCCAGCCGCGGTCAGCCCAGCAGCCACGGCCTGTGGGTTGCTCCCAAAGGAGCAACAGGGACAGGGGTCTCAGCCCATCCTCCTGGGATATCTCCCTCAAGGCAAAACCTGCCCCTGCCACTTCCGTGCTGTTTCCTCATTGCTTAATCCTCTGCTGATGGAAAAAAAAAGATGTGAAAAATTGGTAGCTCCCTTGGTGGTCCCTGCATCACCCTAACAGCACAGTTCCAGCTTTACCACAATGCTGCAGAGCCTTTTGGGGACATGTCAGCCCATCGCTTGGTGACTTGGCTGCCGGCAAGACAAATATACTGTCCCTGGAGTTCCCAGAGCATTGAGAACCCACTACTTGAGGAGTGTGGCTGCAAGATTAGAGACTGCAGGGATGTAGCAGTCACCACAGCAGAGGAGGTGCCATGCCACGAGCACCAGGCAGTGAAGAGCATCCCCCCACAGGCAGGCAACCTACAAGGCCCCGTTGGGACTCCTGGCCCCACTGCAGGCAGCTGCCTCCTGGGCAGGAGATGAAGCTATGGCTGCTGCCAGATCCCTGCATCTGCTTGTTGAGCAAAGGCTGCAGCTGGTGAAACCCCCAACACAATCCTGACAGGATGATCCCCCTGCCCCTGCCTGGTGCTGAGCAGTGCACAGTGGGCATAAGCTCCTGCCAGCTCACTGGTAGAGCCCTGCTCCTGTATTCTCACCCAGTAAAGGGGCTGCAAGGTGCTGATGGATCCCCCCTCAACACCTGGCAAGACCCAGCCGTGTACTTGCAGAAGCCAGCACAGCACCTTTGGCCCTGTGGTGCTGCCAGCCCTCTCCCCCACAGTGTCCCCTTCCAACTGCATGTCCCACAGAGGGCACACAGTCAGGTGCTGCAGCCATCACCTCCCATCCCACCACCCACAGGGCAGCGCTAGCAGGGATACAACCCTGTGGGAAAACCTCTGCAGCAGGAGAGAGTAGAAACCCCCAGTGGTCCTCAGCAGCTGCATCCATCCACTCCAGGAAGAATCAGGATGTAAGTAACAAGGCATCTACTAAATCCATCCTGCCATCAAAGAGTCTCCTCCACCTCCTCTCTGCTATGTGGCAGCAAGGTGACAGGAGTAGGGACATGCTCAAGCAAAGGTCTTTTAATTTCCTCTCTGGTAAGACACAAAGGTCTGGGGAAATCCTTGCCCAGGGGAAAGTGACAGCAGCAGCATCTCTGGTAACCAGGGGAGAGGCCACAGGCAAAGTTGTTATGAGCAGCAGGTCTAGGACCCAGAACTAGGTTACTACTGGTTTTAGCATGCATGGGGGCATGAGCAGCTCTTGCTCATCCTTCCTGTGCCAGTGGGGAGCTTTGTCCCTCCTGCCAGTCTTACCAAAGCACAAGTCCCTGAGGTTCAGTGTTAAAGTTTTGGTGGCTCTGCTGCCGGGGAGCAGCCACTGGGGAGCCAGTAGTCGCTCAGCAGCACATCAACACTGCAGAGGCAGGGCAGGAGTGGAAATCATTATCATCCGCAGGACCACACACAGGCACGCACACTCCGTGCTCAGCTCACCCCATTATCCCACTGAAAGAGAGCTGGGGCCGGTGGTCTCCGTGGGCCTCACCTCCGTATTGGAGAGGAGGGCAAGCTGCAATCTGCTCCCTTTCATGCATATTCAGCATGACCCTGGGACTGCCGGCAAGCTGCCAGAGAGGCCTGGGAGTGGGTATTTCTCTCCCTGGTCCCCATCTGCCCCCCTCTTTCTACTTCCCATTTTTGCTGCCCCTGGTTCAGATCAAATGGAGACACTGCTGACTAAGCAGAAAGAATTGGGATGACCCCTGCTGAATCCAGCCCAGCACGTTCCGGGATCTGGCATGAGGAGTGACACGAGCAATGGAGCCCCTTTCCCTGGGACAGTATCCCAAAGGTGTCCCCAGCAAAGCTCTCGGGTGGCTGCCAGCTCCCTGCCACCAGCAGTAGCCATGGCCCGGGGGAATACGGCGGTGGGGCTCACCCTTCCCGAGGAAGCGGCCGCCCTCCCAGCTCCTCCCCAGAAGCGGCTGCATTTTTGAGGTGTGCGATTTCCTCACTCCTCCACCCCGGGAATGCTAACAGCCATGCGGCTTGGAAGGAAGTCATGCTGCCAGAGCACTTCAGAAGTGCTTTAAAAAAAAAAAAATGAGCTTCCACATCCAACACCTCCACACCCCTTCTCTCTACGACCACACGCTTCCCAGAGCGACCAGCAGTGCTTCCCTGCCTTGTGGGAGACTTGTCAGGGCGTTGCTCCCGCCTACCATGGGCTTCTTCTCCATCATCTTTGCAGAAGCCAGTGCCACCGAGGGTCATGCTGGGTGCAGATGCATGTCTGGAGCTCCAGGTTTCCCAGTGCTGAGCCATGGGGGAGGTGCTTGGCCCCCAAAATAGAATGGGTGAGGTAGGGCAAGGAGAACAAACTTCCCACGATGTGGATGCTGGTGCCTACAGCAGGCCCAGGATCACCACCTGGCAGACCAGGGCCACAGCAACTTTGCTGAAGTAATTACAGGATTAGGTGCAACAACACAGGGCAGAGAGGGAAGCAGGTTATTAACCAGATTTGATCCCAGGACCTTTGCAGCGCAGGAGCAGCTTTCTCTAATTAAAGTGGAGGGGAAGGCACGAGTGGTGCTCTGCTGTTGGAAAAATGAGGGCTTAGAGGGCAGGTGACAGCTAAAGCTGAGCAGCCAGCGCTGCCCTAGAAGGGGATGGGAGAACCCCAAGGAATGACAGGGGAATGGTGCTGCTCCCCCAGGTTGATGCTCCTGCACCAATGCTGCTGCCATGCTGCAGCCCACTGCATTTTTCTTCTCCAGGCCAGGACAGCATAGTGTGTGGGAGAATTGCATTACTTGAGGAAAAGACGTGGCCTCACTTGGAACTGGTTGAGAGGGGAATGACTGGTCCCCATGAGGTGCTGCATCAGCCTGCGCACAGAGATAAGGTCCTGGGTGCCAGCGTGGGGCAGGGATAGAGCCACCCACCCGCATGGGGCACAAACATGCACAGCAAAAGCCATGGATCAGGAAGCAGAGATTCCTGGGCAAGGATCAAAGGAGCTGAGTACTTGAGGGGGTCCAACAACTAAGACTCTTGGGTAAGACTGATACAGGAGGACTGCTCATTCCTGAACTGTGCCATCCCCAGTAAAGCCCACCAGCATCTCGGATGTTCTCTACGAAGGAAGCCACTGGGAGGACAGGACAGGACCCAAAGTAGAAGAGAAATTATGTGCTCAGAGAAGCTGAAACCAGGCACAAATGACCAGAGCATGTCCCTTAACCAGGGTGTATCTGCTGCCACAACCTGCACATTTCCACCTCATTACAGGCCCTTTGTAATGAGGGCATCTGCACTCCCTTGCCACATGTGCTGTGGGAGCAACCCCCTGCAGCTCTGCCCCAGCCCATGAACAAGATCCATCCTGGGGGGCTGCCAGGGTCCCTGGATACCCAGATCCCTCTCCCACCATGCCGATGCCAGCTCAGGGAAGCTTAATTTCTCCAGCCAACAAACAGAGTCAAGCCCAAACTCTGCTCCGGCTGTAGATAAATCATTCCATGTGTTTCTGGGATATAAAAACACAACTGAGAAGTATTTAAAGTGAAAGGAAAAATTCCATGGAGCCAAGGTACTGGTCCAGCTCAGCTTTCCAGAGGGAGGGAGTGTGTGCTGGGAGAAGCTGGAGAGGTGCAGTGTGGCTGGGAGTGCTAATCGCCTTCCCAGCCACTAATGGAGCAACTGGTGCCCACTTGGGACATGGCTAATGGCACAAAGGAGAAGCCTCACTTTCTTTTATAAGCTCCCTCATCTCTCCTGATATTTAAGTATCAGAAGCTTCTGAGTGCTTATGGCCCCACAACCACAGGGCTGCCCACTCCATGCAGCCCCTCGGACTCAGCCCCCTGCACGCACAGCTCAGGAGGGCAATCACACAGCAGCATCTTCCTGCAGCAGGCATTGCAGGTGAGGGATATTGCAATGCACTCTTGGCAGGTCACAGCCAGAATTACACAAGCCATACGATACTCTGGTGGTGCCAGGAGATGTGTACAAGTTACACTGCACACAGGAAAGCATGGGCCAGATTCTGACCTCAGTGCTTTGGCATCAGCCCGAAGTAACTCCATTCACATCGGGCCAAACCAAGACGTAAGCAACTCCATTCAAATTTACACAGGCATACCTGTGGTCAGGATCTATCCTGGCTTGAATTAGTTGCAGCCTGATGTTACAAAAGGCAGCAGAGCCCAGATTTCCAAGGTTATCGAAAACAATTAAAAGAAAAAAGAAATTCACCATAAAACAAACAGTCCTCAGGCTACTCAGCTATGTGCACGGAGCTGTCAAATGCAGGACACTAGGACACATCCCTGCTCACCAGTTTCAGTAACTCATAGGAAGGAAGGACCATAGGAAGGAAGGACCAATATCCAGCTTGGGTGTCCTGCTGGGTCCCCCATACCCAGTCTGCTCACCACTCACTCACCCTGGGTAGAGGAGACTTCAGCATAGTATCACCATATGATGCAGACCTGAATTCATTTTGCTGCAAAGCTCTTGCATCCCCCAGCTAGTGCAAGCTGGAGATCTCCTAAAGTTCCCAATGCAACAGCAGCTCAAGGAGACATTTGGAGCCCTTGACCTTGCAGGACAAGCAAGCACTGCCTGGATGCATTTGGACACAATGGTCCTTGTGGGTCCCTTCCAACTCAGGGTGTTCTATGTTTTTTTTCCACCCCATTTATTAACCTCTACTGCATCTTGGCCCATTAGTTTTTTTATGCAACTCTAACCCCACCGCAGTCTCCCGAACCCCTTTGCACATTCCGACCACCATGCTTGGCTCTACTGAGTGGTCTCAGCAGTATCCCTCAGGGTGCAGAGAGTTTTCCTCCCACTACTCCCAGTGGATGCAAGGGACTCAGAGTTCCAGTCCAGAAGTCCTCATTGCTTCCACCCCTTTCCACTCCATATGAGAATAAAGTGATCTAGTTTCCATAACATCCCTCATTGCGTTTTCACAACATGCCGGGCACAGATGTTGAAAATAGTCTGGATGAATATTTAAAATGGTATTCAGAAATGACAACATTTGGCCAGCTTTGAAAGAGCTCTCACATCGGGCAGAGGATGGCTCACAACAACGGGCTGGAAACACACTGCACTTTGACATCTCTTTTTTTTTTTTTACCCCCTCTCTGGCTATTGGTACAATATTTCATGCCCCTGGTGTCCCACGGTCTGTTATTGCTTGAGTGCCAGCCAAGCCTACAGCATTAGGAAGAAGCTGTCATGTACATTTTTAAACATCACGGGGCAAAGCAGAATATGGAAAATCTGTCGCGTTTCCATACCGAGCACAAGTGTCCTGCGCAGGCTCGGGGAGAGGCTCGAAGGGGCACAGAATAATTGCTTCCTTATGGGGCAGGGCCTGACTAACCAGGGTCGGGGAACAGGAGGCAGAGGTGTTGCCTCAACACCCTTGACATGCTGGGCTGCTTTCCTGCTGAAGATGTCTCAGCACACCCCCCCAAGGTGTGCACTGATGCTCACCTCCTCCTTCAGGGCAGGGGAAACCCCCTCTCACAGTCACACCTCTGCCAGCAGTCAGCCAAGGTGGGACCTCCATTCAGTCCAACCCAGACTGAAGACACCATTGTTCTGGTGCTCAGAGAGCAGTGGAAATGCTCCTCAGCCTGAATGCCTAGCAGCTTGCATTTCTGGTGAGCATCTTGCACTCAGCTGCATCCCTAGGCCAGCCTTCTCTCTTCCACAGCCTGCAGACACACATCAGCTCCTTCCCAGCCTGGCATTATACCTGCCCTCTTCTCTGCAGGGACCTACCTTCCTTCCACACACAGGTAGAAGAGAAAGGGGTGTTGGGACCCTTTCAGCGCACCCTGCTCTTGGACTGCTGGATCTCCTGTCCGCTCATCAACCCGCTCCAAACAGGTGTCAGAGGAGCACAGCAGCTCCCTCTGTTTTGTAAATGGGATACTGCAGAAAAAGAGAAAAAAGTTGCCCTCCATCCATCCAAACACCTTGGAGACTGTTTCCAGCACACGGCCAAAGCCACATCCCTCTCCACTGGTTACAGAGAGCTCTAGCCTCTCCTGGCTCTGAGAGACAGGCAACAGCAAACTTGGCCAGGGAAGAAGGGTCTGTGGCATTTCCAGCCATGCAGGGTGTGCACATCCATGTCTGCATTCAGTATTGTCTCAGCCTGGCTACTGGTCCAAAACAAATGCCACAGATGGAGGTGGGGATGCTCAGCCTGGCTTACATCCCATATGTTCATGGGATGAGCTCCCTGAGAGAGGAGCATTCATGCCCAAGAGCTGCCTAGATGACCATCAAGCCAGCAGGACCCAGCACTGCCAGAGCAGCTTGTGCTCCTGCCCGTGGGGCCTTCCTCACCCACCCTGCTTGGCGACACAGCAGACTGCCAAGCACCACGTCCCCGTCACACCAGTTAGTCCTCATCCCAAGAAAGGTATTTCCACCCACTCACTCTCCAGTGGGCCAGGGAAGCTGTAGGCCGGTGTTTTGAGGAAATGAGGTTTCAGCAGCTCCAAGAGAGGAAAGCAAAAGCAAGCCCACCAAAGTCAGCCCAGCTTCCCTTCCCATGAAGGGAAAGGCTCGCACATTCACTGGCCAGAGCTCTCACCCCAGCTGTGGCTCAAGAGCCAGGTGCTCGGGGTTCCAAGGGTCTCACCCAGTCTGGCTCCAGAACTGCAACAGAACAGAGCACATCCCATGGGAGCCGTTTCCAAAGGGAGCCGACCCACCCCGCGGGGGAGTCTCTCAGAGCAGCCGTGCTGGGAAGGGACCAGCAATGGACCCCAGCCTGGGATGGTGACAAGAGTGATGCCTCCTGCCCAGGTGGCTTTGTGCGGGTGGAGCCCTCACGGGCGGAGAAGGGCCTGCGGTGGGAGCGGAGGGCAGGGGACCACGTGCGTGCCTCGCGCCCGGTCAGCCGGGCTGGCACCGCAGGCTCGGCCTGGCAGGGCTCCCACCGCTGCCCGCACCGCACCCGCACGGAGCGGGGCCGGGGCTCCGCCGGGCTGCGACACTGTGGGGCCCCCTAGAGCGCCGAGAACCCCCGAGCCGGCTCTGCAGGGCGGCGGCAGCGAGCCGGGCCGAGCCCGGCGAGGGTGCGGAGCGGCGGCGGCCGGAGCTGCCCGGGGACGGGAAAGGGGCTCGGCGGCGGGCGGGCGGCCTCGCTGCGGGGAGGTCCCGTTCTCGGCGGTGAAAAGATGGAAAGGGAAATAAAGGGAGGGTGAGCGCGGGGGGAGAGGGAGGAATAAAAGGCAACGAGGGAGGGAGCGGTGGGGAAGAGAGCGGGAGCCCGGAGCGTCGGGAAGTTGGGAGCGCAGCTTACCGCGGCCGGGCAGGTAGCGGGGCCGGTCTGGGCGACAGGTCCGGGAGCGGCGGCGAGAGGAGCCGGGGCCGTGGCGAAGCGGACGGCGGGCAGGGATAGCTCCTTCCCGGTGCTGGCCGCAGCACGAAGAAAGGAAAAAAAGTGAAGAAAAGGGTGTATGGGGTGAAAACCAGTGATAACAAATTTCCAGGGAATCGTGCGTGGGGGACGAAATAAGGCGAACTAGTGAAAAGCGGGAGCGCTGCTCCCGGCAGTGCGGGCGGGTCCCAGCGCCGTGCCCGCAGCCGGCCGCGCTCCCGCCCGCTCCACCGAACCGCCGGCGGCTGCTTCGGCTGCGGGAGGGAGGAGGAGGCGGCAGGGGAGGGCGAAAAGGAGAGGAAAGGGAAAAGAAAAAACACCCCTTAAAAAAAAAAAAAAAAAAAAAAAAGAAAAGAAAAGCAAGAATTGGAGAAACTGAGCCCCGACCGCCGCCTGGACGTGGAGTAAAAAGACTCCAATAAATCCCGGGTTGAAAAGAAGGGAAAAGTCACCTCCCCGAGGAAATCAGAAGCAGATTTCGAGCCATTTAATCACATGCAGGGAGGTGTGTGCGTGTGCGCCGCCCGCCGCCGCTGCCAGCCCTGCCTCCGCCCTCCGCCCCGCCGACAGCCCAGCGGGCAGGGCCGGAGCCGGGCGGGAAGCGGGGCCGCCCCACCGGCACGCAGCCCTCCCCGCGGGGTCCCGGGTGCCACCCCGCGGGCCCTCCCTCCGGTCAGCGCCGCGAGGGTCCCGTCCCGTCCCACCTGCTGCCCGGCCAGCTCCGCCGCACCCCAGGACTTCGCTCAGCCCACAGAGGCTCCATCCCCGAGGGGTGCGGGAGGCTGTGGACCGTAGCCCACCACGCCGAGGGCTCAGCGGTGCCGCAGCCGAGGCGGCCGATTATTCTCCCTCTGCTTCCCAAAGCAAATGAGGCGGAAGCAGCTCCTCTTATGGAGAAAGCTGGAGTCTCCGCTCCATCCCATGAGTGCAGGAGCTTGTCATGCGCTGCTGCACCAGAGTCGCTCTTGGTCTCTGATTTTTGGGCAGGGAGGGAGAGAAGCGGGGCACTTACGTACCCAGCACAGCTGCCTTCGGGCTGCCCCCGGGGGCTGCTCTGCTATCCCCAGACCACCTGTGAGCGGGCCACGAAAAAGGTGAAACTAATTTAATGAAGCTTGTACAAGGGGGTGGAGGAGAGCAGGAAACTCGGACCTGGATTTTCTCACTGGGGCCGTGTTCACAGCCCTGCGGCCCCCATATCTGCCAGTTTGGCCTGGGGAACATCCTCTTGTAATTGCCCTTGCAATGGATGTGAGGGCTGAACACAGCACCGGAGGTGGGATGAAGGGCAAGGTGCCAGCACAGTGCCCACCCATTATGTTCAAAGCCTCCACCCACCATCACCCTGCTCCCGGGGTCCCTGGTTGCCCATATCCTGTTGCTCTGGGGCAGCAGGTTGCAGGAGCAGCTCTCCCAGCCGGCTGGCAGATGCTCGCTGAAGGAGCAGACCCCAGCTGGCCACGAGCCCCAGGGGAATTGCTGTTTGCTGCTCTCTGTCTTGTTGCACTAAACACATTTCCACTCCTATTCCAGCAGCTGGGATGTGGATAAACAAGAGTGAAGTCACCAGGACAGAAGAGACCTGAGCAGGGAAACATCAAGGCTCTAAGTCCAATGCTACGGGTGTCTTGTAGCCTCCCTGTCTCTCTCAGGGACACTTATGCATTTGGAGAGCTGGGCAGTCAAGCCAGAGGCCACAAAAGCAGCCCCAATGCAGATCCCAGATAAGACTCTAGTGCAGGGCCAATGTTTGCTTTGTGTGGGATCACATCAGACTGCGGGACAGAGCAAGGCCCAGGGTTGCCAGGACAGTGTGGCACCAGGGACAGGCTGGGATGATGAAGGCTATAGGGCAAAATGGGGCATGGCTAGAAGATCCTGAAGTGACATGAAGCAGGAATTGTCCAAGGGATGGACCTGAAAGCATTTTCCTCACCAGGAAACACAAGGACAACCATGAACAGGAGCTGCAATACTGACCCAGCCTGGCCTGGCTGCTCCAGGCTGGTGCTGAGCTAGGGGGCCTGCATCACCACAACCTCAGTGCTCCTGTTTTCACACACATTGGACCCCCACCCTCCCGTGACTCAAACATGATGTTGGAAGTGCTGGCCATCATATTGAAAAAATTTGGGACTGCTCTCCACAGGCATTACATCAGTGAAAGCCAAGTTGAGATGGGCAGAAGCTGTTTCCTGAATCCCTGTTTCCCCTGTTCCCTCTTCATAGGATGGAGAGCCTGAAAGAAAGATGTGAATCTGGATTTGGCAAATGGGAGTGCTACAGATGTCAGCAGGGATGGAACACTCACTGAGGTAGGAATCAGACTGAGACCCTGTTGGCATTCCTCAGTGTGCTGACATCACCCAGTGTTCGCTGCCTTCCTGGGCAGATCTGGCAGGGTTGGCAGGATGAGAGGGCAAGCACGCTGTGTTGTTTGTCACCCTGCAGTCTGCAGGAAGCTCTGCCTGTTGCAAGCTCCCATTCTGCATCCATTCCTGCTCCTTGTGCCTCATGAAAGCACAGCATTTGGTGCCAGCCAGGCCTTCCAGTCAACAAAGGATTGCTGAAGGGACATAGACATCCACAAGCTGTTGGAGCAAAAGCACCGGCATCAAGTCAGCTGGGGCAGATACAGAATTGTTAAATGGGTAAATGGGTTGGAAGGACCTTAAAAGATCATCCAGTCCAATTGCACAGCAGGGATATCTTTCACTAGACCAAATTGCTCATTCAAACTTATCCTTGAGCACTTTCAGGCATAGGGCAGACACAGCTTCTCTGGGCACCCTGTGCCAGGCCCTCACCACCCTCACAGCGAAGAATTTCTTCCCAATATCCCATTTAACCCTACCCACTGCCAGTGGGAAGCCATTCCCTGTGTCCTATCACTGCAAAGGCCCTCTCCAGCTCTGTTGGAACTGCTTTAGGAATTGGAAGGGGCTCTAAAGTCCCCCTGGAGCCATCTGGCCCCCAGACTGATGCCCTCTTCTGTCCTCTGTACCTCGCCCCCCATCCCCCCTCCCCGTGCAGCACACGCTCAAAGCCAGCCCAGCCCTGCAGAGGACTCCCCGGCCATTCCTTTGTGCTCACAGAGCGGTTTGGACCCAACACCAGACAGCAGAGAGCAGAGAGCAGACAGTGGGCAGCAGGCAGTGGGCAGCGGAGAAGGCAGAGTGGACAGTGGAGAGGGGACAGTGGACAGCAGACAGCGGGCAGTGAACAGCAGAGAGCGGGCAGTGGGCAGCGGGCAGTGGGCAGCAGAGAGCAGAGAGCGGGCAGTGGAGAGTGGACAGTGGGTAGTGGACAGTGGGCAGCGGAGAGCGGGCAGCGGGCAATGGACAGTGGGCAGTGGACAGTGGACAGAGGGCAGTGGGCAGAGGGCAGTGGGCAGTGGGCTGCGGGCAGTGGGCAGTGGGCTGAGGGAAGTGGGCTGCAGGCAGTGGGCAGAGGGCAGTGGGCAGAGGGCAGTGGGCAGAGGGCAGTGGGCTGCGGGCAGTGGGCAGAGGGCAGAGGGCAGTGGGCAGAGGGCAGTGGGCAGTGGGCAGTGGGCTGCGGGCAGTGGGCAGAGGGCAGAGGGCAGTGGGCAGAGGGCAGTGGGCAGTGGGCTGCGGGCAGTGGGCAGAGGGCAGAGGGCAGTGGGCAGTGGGCAGTGGGCAGAGGGCAGTGGGCAGAGGGCAGAGGGCAGTGGGCAGAGGGCAGTGGGCAGTGGGCAGTGGGCAGAGGGCAGTGGGCAGAGGGCAGTGGGCAGTGGGCAGTGGGCAGAGGGCAGAGGGCAGAGGGCAGAGGGCAGTGGGCAGTGGGCAGTGGGCAGAGGGCAGAGGGCAGTGGGCAGTGGGCAGAGGTCAGTGGGCAGAGGGCAGTGGGCTGCGGGCAGTGGGCAGAGGGCAGAGGGCAGTGGGCAGAGGGCAGAGGGCAGTGGGCAGTAGGCAGTGGGCAGTGGGCAGAGGGCAGAGGGCAGTGGTCAGGGGGCAGTGGGCTGTGGGCAGTGGGCAGAGGGCAGAGGGCAGTGGGCAGTGGGCAGTGGGCAGAGGGCAGTGGGCAGGGGGCAGGGGGCAGTGGGCAGTGGGCAGAGGGCAGTGGGCAGTGGGCAGGGGGCAGTGGGCAGAGGGCCGTGGGCAGAGGGCAGTGGGCAGTGGGCTGCGGGCAGTGGGCAGAGGGCAGAGGGCAGTGGGCAGTGGGCACAGGGCAGTGGGCAGAGGGCAGAGGGCAGTGGGCAGAGGGCAGTGGGCAGTGGGCAGTGGGCAGAGGGCAGTGGGCAGAGGGCAGTGGGCAGAGGGCAGTCGGCAGTGGGCTGCGGGCAGTGGACAGTGGGCAGTGGGCAGTGGGCAGTGGGCTGCGGGCAGTGGGCAGAGGGCAGTGGGCAGTGGGCAGAGGGCAGTGGGCAGAGGGCAGAGGGCAGAGGGCAGAGGGCAGTGGGCAGTGGGCAGTGGGCAGAGGGCAGTGGGCAGAGGGCAGAGGGCAGTGGGCAGTGGGCAGAGGTCAGTGGGCAGAGGGCAGAGGGCAGTGGGCAGAGGGCAGTGGGCAGAGGGCAGAGGGCAGTGGGCAGTGGGCACAGGGCAGTGGGCAGAGGGCAGAGGGCAGAGGGCAGTGGGCAGTGGGCAGTGGGCAGTGGGCAGGGGGCAGTGGGCTGTGGGCAGTGGGCAGAGGGCAGAGGGCAGTGGGCAGTGGGCAGTGGGCAGAGGGCAGTGGGCAGGGGGAGGGGGCAGTGGGCAGTGGGCAGTGGGCAGAGGGCAGTGGGCAGAGGGCAGAGGGCAGTGGGCAGTGGGCAGTGGGCAGTGGGCAGGGGGCAGTGGGCTGTGGGCTGTGGGCAGAGGGCAGAGGGCAGTGGGCAGTGGGCAGTGGGCAGAGGGCAGTGGGCAGGGGGAGCGGGCAGTGGGCAGAGGGCAGAGGGCAGTGGGCTGTGGGCAGTGGGCAGTGGGCAGAGGGCAGTGGGCAGGGGGCAGTGGGCTGTGGGCAGTGGGCAGAGGGCAGAGGGCAGTGGGCAGTGGGCAGTGGGCAGAGGGCAGTGGGCAGTGGGCAGTGGGCAGTGGGCAGTGGGCAGAGGGCAGTGGGCAGAGGGCAGAGGGCAGTGGGCAGGGGGCAGTGGGCAGTGGGCAGAGGGCAGTGGGCAGGGGGCAGAGGGCAGTGGGCAGTGGGCAGTGGGCAGAGGGCAGTGGGCAGTGGGCAGAGGGCAGTGGGCAGAGGGCAGAGGGCAGTGGGCAGGGGGCAGTGGGCAGAGGGCAGAGGGCAGTGGGCAGTGGGCAGTGGGCAGTGGGCAGTGGGCAGTGGGCAGAGGGCAGTGGGCAGAGGGCAGAGGGCAGTGGGCAGGGGGCAGTGGGCAGTGGGCAGAGGGCAGTGGGCAGGGGGCAGAGGGCAGTGGGCAGAGGGCAGAGGGCAGTGGGCAGTGGGCAGTGGGCAGAGGGCAGTGGGCAGGGGGCAGAGGGCAGTGGGCAGGGGGAGGGGGCAGTGGGCAGAGGGCAGAGGGCAGTGGGCTGTGGGCAGTGGGCAGTGGGCTGTGGGCAGTGGGCAGTGGGCAGAGGGCAGTGGGCAGGGGGCAGTGGGCTGTGGGCAGTGGGCAGAGGGCAGAGGGCAGAGGGCAGTGGGCAGGGGGCAGAGGGCAGTGGGCAGAGGGCAGTGGGCAGAGGGCAGTGGGCAGGGGGCAGAGGGCAGTGGGCGGGGGGCAGTGGGCAGAGGGCAGTGGGCAGGGGGCAGAGGGCAGTGGGCAGAGGGCAGAGGGCAGTGGGCAGTGGGCAGTGGGCAGAGGGCAGTGGGCAGGGGGCAGAGGGCAGTGGGCAGAGGGCAGAGGGCTGTGGGCAGAGGGCAGTGGGCAGTGGGCAGAGGGCAGTGGGCAGGGGGCAGAGGGCAGTGGGCAGAGGGCTGTGGGCAGAGGGCAGTGGGCAGTGGGCAGTGGGCAGTGGGCAGAGGGCAGTGGGCAGTGGGCAGGGGGCAGTGGGCAGTGGGCAGTGGGCAGTGGGCAGAGGGCTGTGGGCAGAGGGCAGTGGGCAGTGGGCAGAGGGCAGTGGGCAGGGGGCAGAGGGCAGTGGGCAGAGGGCTGTGGGCAGAGGGCAGTGGGCAGTGGGCAGTGGGCAGTGGGCAGTGGGCAGGGGGCAGTGGGCAGTGGGCTGCGGGCAGTGGGCAGGGGGCAGTGGGCAGTGGGCTGTGGGCCGCGGACACTCGATCCCCGCGCCCCCCGCGGTCTCGCGCGGCACTCTTGCACCCCCTGGCGGCCCCGTCGCGCAGCGAGGAGTCGCGGCCGCGCAGGGGTCCGGCCCGGCGTGCGCGGTGACGCCGGGGCCCGGCAACACTCACTGATGAGCCCAGCTGTAATCCAGTCCACAGCCCCACCGAGGAAGGAGAACGTGTCACCGCGGGCAGCCCCAGCCCCATCCCGGTGTGTTGGAACGGCTCCTTGAGGTGAAGCTCATGTTTCCAGACAAGCAGGGAAGAGACCCTACCTACTGCCTCGCCATGTCCTTCTTCACCCTCCTCACTGGAGAAGGAAGAGGTTTACTGCCAGAGGGGAGGACTCTTTCCTTTGACTGGTCCCAGAGGCCTCTCTCCCAGTGCAGTGAGAGAGGAGGATCCCGTTTCAGCCACTGGGTCATCCTCAGGATGTCTCCATAATTCTCATGTTTCTCTTCTTTCTGTGCTATTTACTCTTCCAAGGGCACCTTATCTGCCTCCCTTTTGGGTCTATCAGTCTCCTGACAGACACATCTGCCTTCCCACCCTGTGCTCAGAATCTGTCCTCTCACAAGGTTTCTTCTGGAGTGCAGGTCACAGCAGCAGTTGCCAGGAACTGATATGTGACCTTGCGGGGAGGTACCGACACCCTCCTCATGGGGTGTGATTTGCCCAAGACATTCTGCCATGCTCTGTCACACCAGTGCTTGGGGCTCACTTGAGCCTCAGCAGCCCTTGGGAGTCTGTTCCCTCCACCCTGACTCTCCTGCTCACCACCAGCCTTCCCGCAGGCCCAGTGCATCCATGATGCATTTGGGTCCTTCCTCTTGCTCTGCACAGCTGGGGAATACAGATGTCCTGGGCTACCTGCCCAGCCTGGGGTCCAGGTGCAGTTTGAGCACTGTGGGGATGTGGAGGCAGCCCAAATAGGTCCTCCCTGGGGACCTGTAGCCCTGCTCTGGGCCACAACAGCTCTTCTCTGCCACTCAGAAAGGTCAGTAGGGGCTGTTCACCCTGGTGGAGACAAGGTTTGTTTGTTGAAAGGTGTGCAGTGAGCGTGGCTTGGGAAAATGGAACCCAGTGTAACACCACCAACAAACCCAGCGTATAATTCCTTATAACACATATAACCACTGAGGTGACATTACGTGGACTTTGCCCTGCCCTGCCCCTGATCACCCCAGCATAAACATTGCACAGGTCAGGCAGAAAGCTGGAGCTTCAGCTTCCAGTCCCAAGCTAAGGTGGGGCAGCCCAAGGGACTGTAGTCTGCTAGCAAGGCTGGAGAGATGCTGAGCCTGCAGCAGTGTGTGCTGAAGTCATGTTCTGGTGTCATTGACATTCCTGGTCTTGGACTGGAAAGATGCTGCAGAGGCTGGGGACAATGTGCAACACAGCCCTCAAACACACTCCATGCCTCTAGGAAGTGGCAGCTCTACAGGCACTCCAGGTCCTGCTCTTCTAGCACATCTTCAGCTCTGTTATCCCCCTGTGGTGACTTTTAGCCCATGGCAAAGGGATTTGCATGGCGCTGCTCACAGTGAAAACATTCCTGGACAATGCTGAATGTGATAAGCACGTCCCAGGTCCTCCTATTCAGCAAGCAGCTGGGGTCAGGAATTGATTTTGTGCCTCTTTCTCTCTCATCAGCTTTCTGACCTGCAAGACTAAGCCTGATCCTTTTCCTGAACATGCTTTGGTTCATCTTTATCTAATTCCATCCCCTCATCACTGCCATGGCTGTGTGTGCAGACCGCTCAAGAATGTCACCCCCACACCTTACACTCCTGTCTGTGCCCCCCCTGCTCTGCAGTGACTGCTATGGCACAGATACGTTCCTTCCCCACGACAGGCAAAGGGTCACGCGTGTCCCCAAGGGCGCGATCGCAGCAGCCGCGGGACCCACGAGCCCCGGCCGGGCGGCCGCGAGATGGAGCCGTTCCCCCGCAGCTGCGGCCGCGGCCCTCGGTCTGTGCCGGGGAGAGGCTCCGGCAGCCGCGAGCGGGTGGATTGGAACACCGGATACACCGGTCCCACGGGGGCACTGACAGCTGAGTGTATGTTCCCATCGGCAGGAGGATGCTAAGCCTGTCCTCTTGCCATCAGGGGAAGGACGCTGTGCTTGTCACAAGTGAGAGGACACTGTGCGTGTCCTGCGCGCCTTGTGCCACGGCAGGAGCCTCGGCATGCTCTCGGGGCAACGGGGGCCTCTCAAGGATGCACAGCTGCCAGCCAGCGGCATCTCTGCTGAGCGGGATTATGTGGCTGCAGAGTGAGAGCTTCTCCTGGGAAATATCTCTCCTGAATTTTAAGAGCTGTTTTCCAGGGGCCCAAATGCTGTTCACGGGCCTGAAGTCAGAAGCAAAGCTTATTTAGCACAAGGGGTTCTTTTAATAAACCTCATCAGCTATCTCAGCATCTTCATGTGCTGGGGACCCTGCTCCCGTCTGCTCTCTTTTCCCTGCTCCGAGCCTTGTGCAGGGATCGGAAGGAGTCGGGCGGTGCTTTCGCACCGGAGGAATGTGAGTGAGCACTGCCGGCTGGCAGATAACACCTTGTCCACAGCGCTGGAGGAGCAGGCAGCCATTGCAGAACGATGTGGCAATCGGAGCACAGCATGTGCCTGGTGCTTCAGGGGTGTTCCCAGCGAGACACCAAGGGAGGAGGTCCACAAACCTGCCTGGCAGATGGAGGCTGTCCTCTGTGAGCTGGGAGCTCAGGCTCACTCTGGCATGGCTGGGGTTGAGGTTTGGCTTGCATCTTGTTTGCTCCAAACCAATTCAGTGTTTGAGTAGACTTGGGTTGGGATTCCAGAGAGCCTCAACAGTTTGGGCTGTGCCTCTGCTGCTCAGTTGGGCACAGCACAGGGGGCCTTGGTTGCCCAAGGGTTGGGGCCCCAGCCTGCTGCTGGGACCATGAGCTGCAGCACAGAGATGCCAGCCCAGATCTCCAAGGCAGCAGGGCCTGTTGCTGCTCAGACTTGCCTCGAGCAGCTCCCGTGGCTCCAGAGCCTGCTCAGTTGCAAGCAGCAGCAGCCACTGTGATACAAACAAATCTCTGTTTTTTGAAGTGGTCATGGGATTGAAGTGCCTGCTTCCTTGTCCTCCTTGGGAGTGCTGGTACATGAGCAGTTCTCTAGGGATAAAGGCAATTCACAGCCCCAAACTTGCCAGAGCTCCAGAAGTGTTTGGACAGTGCTCTCAGCCATATGGTGGGAACGCTGGGGTGTCCTGTGCAAGTCCAGGAGCTGGGCTCGATGTCTGGGTGCCACTTACAGCACAGGAGATTCCGTGATTCTGTGAATTCCTGTGAGGCAGTAGAAGTGTGAGCATATGGTCAAATGCATGCGGCCACACTTCTCCAGTCCTCCAGATTGTCTGGGGAGGTCATCCCTCCACTGCCTCTGCTGATCTGGGGCTGATCTCCAGCAAGGCAGGAGCCCAGGGGGTCCCTTGGTGTAGCCATGTCAGACCGAGCAGGTGGCACGGGCCTTGCTGAATCAACTCAAGACTTTTGTCTGAAGCTCTCCTGAAAATGAGTCTTTCTGAAAGGTGGTGGTGGTATGTGGCTGGCAGCCAGATGGTTGGGGGAAGAAGGGATATTGACAGGAAGGGCTGGGACAAAGGGCTGGGAAAGAGTGAGCAGGGTGAACAGTGAGAGAAGGAAGGCAGGAGAGGAGAGGTGGGAGGGAGGGAAGGGAAAGAAGCTCATAGGAAAACATGGTGTGAAGAGGGACAGAAGAAAGATGGTTTGGGGGGTTGGGGGGAAGAGAAACACACAGAGTTTTGTAACAACTTAAATTCATTCCAGACAATGTCCAAGGAGCCCTGGCAGCACGGGTTGAAACTAACCCTGCCTTTGATTTTATGAGTTCATTATATGTTGTTTGGGACAGTGATTCATGCATCTTGGCTGCTTCACATTTTCCCTTGTGTCACAAATGAAGAGGGGACCATGAGATGGATTCTTCGGATGGAAAGTATTCCCTCAGCTGTTAGGTAGATGTCTCTGTGCCATGCAGAGGTCCCAGGAGAGTGGTCTCCTGGGCTGCCCCAGCTCCCTGCACAGCACACAAAACCTCTGTGCCTCGTGTCTTGCTCCCTCTTAAAGGGAATGTACCGGGGGTGGCTGGGCAGAAGGATGCCCAGTGGTGGCCACGTATGTTCTGTGCCTGCCCTTCACTGCAAAGCCCAGATGGGCCAGAGGATGGACAAATGGGAGAGCTCAGACCTGTGTGGGGAGCATATCCAGCCACCAAGGATGGTCCTATGACCAGTGTCCCAGAGCCCATCCCTGAAGATGGTGAGGGAAGGTGACCCCAAGGCCACAGTCCCAGCTTGGGAACCATGCTGAGATCATACTGCAGCACTGCTCTGGGTGCTCCTTACCTCCATCCCCTCCCCAAGAGCCTCACTACACTTACAGGTTCTCACTGCTCAAAGGTACGAGGCCCTGGATGAACTACAGGAAAAACTGTTCAGGAACAAGTTGGTGACTTCCAGACCATTTTGGTTGGGAATATTTACAACCCTCATAATAGGCCCTGGTCAGAAAATTAAGAAAACCTGCCCAAGACAACATCAAAGTTTGCATTAGAGCTTACTGAAAAACCCTAATGACTTGGTTGGGTATTGTTACTATTTTTAGCATTCTGTGTCATTTCAGGCTTTCCAGTGGAAGAAAGAAAAAAGTCTCACAGATTTTTGAAACACGTTGGTAGAGAAAATACAGGCCTCCAAAACTGGACACCAAAAGCTCTTTGCCTGGCATTTTCTGGTTTTGATTTAAAATTTCTCTTCCAAATGAGACAAAGTTCAGCCTGAAAAATTTTGACCAGAAAGGCATTTTTCAGTATGGTTGGTCCTAGCCTGAGCCCTATAAATGATAGTGCTTCTACACTGGAGAGCTGTGACCCGCCTGCAGAACCTCCCATGCTTCTGTACCTTACACTGACCAGTGGGAAAGTGCCTTGAAGATCCACATTTATTGAGGCATGGAAACCTCTGCAGAGGCCTGAAGTAGCTCAAAAGGAAACCTGAGGCTTCCTTACAAGCTTGCACTAGTGCCAGATGAACTCCACGTGGACTCCCAAGTAGAACCACCACACAGAAACCCATTTTGAGATGTGCTGTGGTGAAGAGGACAAGAAGCACTGAAAGTGGGGTGTCTGAAATCCTGGTGGGGGGACCAATAGTCCAGCCCTGCAAGCCCAAATCTGCCCTGCTCCAACTGAGTTCCAGTGACCCAGGTAGCCCACACTCCCTCCTTCCTTCAGGCCTGGGCTCCGGCACTGCTGTTCCTGCAGGGAGCCTCTTCTGAGGATACAGCACACTCATTCTGCTGGGATTGCAGGCCAGCATCTTTCCCCAGCAAAAGCTTCACTTCAGGAAAATGAGCAGGTTTTTTTTTTTTTTTGTTTGAATCTTGTTGTTTTTACAGAGAATTCTTAGGAAAAACACTCGCTGAGACGGATCAGTTCATGTTCAAAGTTATCCTGAGGCAAAAGGCAGAGGGTGTGGGCTGTGATACACACCCACATCTGTACAATGAGGAAGGCAACAGCGCAAAGCAAAAACAATTGCATGAAAAGCTTTCCAACAACAAAGTTTGCAAACCCGCAGAGCCCAGGCTATTTCTTGTGGTTGATGGGTAAGAGTTCCCAGATAATAGGGCCTGACAATGGAACAATGGGGGCCGAAAGACTCGGTTCATGATTAGGAGTTATATAACAGTGGCTGGCATTTATTAATAACACTCGTGTTGGGCTTCATTTTCTTAGTTAGCAGTTTTCAGGTTCAGAGCACTTTACAACCCCTGGCTATTCCATACTGGATGCTCAGCATGAGGTGACCTGGAGCAGTGGGAACAACCTTCATGCCTGCTTCTCTTGCAGAACTTAAAGAGGAGAAAGGAAAATGCCAAGCAATGGGCTTTCACTGGCTATTTGGGACCTCTCCTCTACCCCACAGTCACGGCATGGTGTAAGATCACAAAGGAACATCATTTGGGAAAACAGAGTTTTCTGAGATGTGTTACTGAACCTTAATATTTACAAAGTGCTCCTTTTCATGAAGAACGACAAAAACTGGTACTTTCACTGGGACTCAGGAATAAGTTTGGGTGTGATCCCAAATAGGAACCAGCCCTGGAGGAACAGTCCCACAGCCAGCCTGCAGTGATAGCATCTGCCTTCTGGCACAGTTCTGGGAGCAGGAGTGAGACATCCCACACAGACAACCCGATGGCTGCCTACCCCGTCCTGGACATGCTGGTTGGAGCAGTAGGCATGGCTGCTCCTGGAGGATGCACTCGGGGCTGGGCCAGGACGGTGGCTCCCTGTGCTGGCTCCCATGAGAGCCTGACGCAGAGCAGTAGCTATCCCGCCGGCACAGGGGATGAGCGGTCCAGTCTGAACAGGTTGTCTCCTTCTGGTCTGGCTATTTATTGCTCCTCTGACTGTTGCTCATGGTATGTGCTGACCGCTCAGCCTGCTTGTGAAAAACAAGAGAATTCCCGTCCAAGCTTTGGTGCCAAGCAGGCAGCAATGCTTTTCTTCTGAGCAGGCCTGAGAACCTCTTCTCAGCCCTGGGAGGCAGATGTCTCAAAAGCGGCTCAGACCTGGGAAAGTTGCGGTCCGGGATCAGGCTTTGGCCTCAAACACCCAAACAGCTCATCAGACAGTCCTCAGTCTGCTCCAGAGGCAGAACCAGTGCAGGCAGGAGAAAAGCCTGCCAGTGTTCGTGGAGGCAAAAGCAAAGGGCCTCATGGCCCCACAGCTTTACTCCTAACCAGGAGGCATGGGAGAGCTGCAGATTCCCACAGGAAAACACAGGAGAAGGAGGCAGGGTTTGCACCTACAAGGGATAGGACCTTGTGCCTTTTTCCACTGGTTCTAGAAGTGCATGTGCTCCAGTGCACAGCCCTGAGGTATGGAAATTCACACTTCCAGCAGTTCCTCTTATAGGAAAGGCCAGGTGATGCTAAGCAAAGCCAAGGGCAAAGAGCCACCCCAGGGACAGGCCTATGACAAGCCCCAGGAGTCCTAGGGAGGTGCCTGCGCCTGACTGGAGGCACAGGGCTGGGATGCTGAACTGATTCCCAGAGCCCACTGAGCAGTAGCCAAGCTGATGCACCCTGTAGGAGGAAATCTCTCTTTTTTGTAAGATTGAGATCATTCATATCTGTCCAGATGTGCCCACCTGCACAGGACAGATCTTGAGATAACAGATATCATGACCCTGCTTTTTTTTCACCTGGTCTTTCAGAGATGCTGGCAGCACCAGGAGCAATTTTAGCACTTGTAAACCATCCTCCCACATGGGAAAAAACTTCCCACACCATCAGCTAATGCTGCCTAGTGGAGAGCAGATTGAACTCCAAATGCCAGAAGCATTGATGGTTCAGGGACTCTGCTCACTGGCAACCATCTGCTAGTCGACAGCTGATCAGCTCCTCCTACTCAGAAGTGTCTGGGGACTCACCCTGCAGACTGGTCCCTCCACACCTTCCCTGCCTGCATGCCAGGTGGTGTGTAGGGCAGGGACAGCACAATGCTGGCATCTCAGCATCCTCCACACTGCAGCCAAGTCCAGGTAGGGCTGCTAGCAGGGGTCACTGGTGATGCAGAGATGGGGCTGGGTTGCCCTCAGGTCTTTGGCTGCAGAATGTATTGCTGGTGGAGTCAAGAGAAACCAGGATGTTTCCTGGGGCTCATGTCTCCTTATGGGTCTGCCTCAGACTTGGGAAAGTCAGTTCTGGGGCTTCTTCCTGCTCTTCCTATGCACCTTCCTGCACAGCTGGGGTGAATGAAAACCAGGCTGGATCAGGGGGACCCCACACAGCATGGCCATGGTCATGCTATGTGGCATGGGTTCTACAAGGGGAATAGTGCCCCTCAAGCCCCCAGCCCAGGACATCTGGCCCTGATGATCACGGGTAGACTGCCCAGAGCAGCCCAGCATATGCGGTCCAGCTGCCTGTGCGTGGCTCCAGGTGAGGCAGGATGAGGTGAGAGTGGCTGGATGAGACGAGCAGCGAGGCAAGATGATGAGAGTCATTTCAGACCTTTTAAATCAAGATCTGGATGTGCCCTTTGCTGCTGAGATTGAAATCAGGACCCTCCTAGCTTCAAAGACGGTGAGCATAAAAGGTCAGATTTCTTTACTGTACGTCCCAGGTGAGAGCTACAGCCAGAACTGTCTAACAAGCACAGTGTTCCAGGCAGGAAAATCCTTTCATTATGTGCCCTGAAGTGCTGAACAGAAAAGGCTTAAATACAAATTAGTTTTTTGCAGGGAGAAATACATACTGACCCCAGCAATCTGAGGAGGATTAAAACATTCTCCTCACACTTACTGGGAAAGAATAACATTCACCATCTGGCCTGAAAGGAACTTCTGGTTCTTTTTTGGCACCCTAATCTGAATGCACAGGAAAACTGTGTTCAAAATGGGTTCAAACTGGGTCAAAAGGCTCTGGTGCTGTCTGGGGGAAACCTCTAAAATCCCCATCACGACTTTTTCCCTACAATTTAATTTGTTGGGAAATTGCACAGGCAGAAAAATAATATAGTTTCAAGGTAAGTTTGGTCTAAAAAAGTTTCTTGCCAATGTTGAATGCAGTTCCTGGGGCTATTTCCTTCTGGCATTTGTCTCTGCATCCATCTTTCATGCCTTCCCACCTCCAGATAAGGTGCATTTAACAGCATGGCACTGGCATAATGACAGATAGTGCCAAAGCTAGTATCTCTAGATCTTAGTGGCAGCTACTCAATGGCTCATCTTTGTGTGTTTCTCCATCTGCTCTGCCTTGTTTGAGGTTTTACCCTGTTGGAGATTGGGGTTTTTTTGGACTTGTCCTTCTGGTCATGGCCTGCACCTCAGAGATCAAATTGAAGAGCTTTTAAGAGAGATGAAGGAATACCATGTTCTCTGAATCCTTGCCCTGGGCATTCCCTGGCTGTGCTCCAACAGCTCTCAGGACACAGCAGGGCCATCCTCCTCCCTCAGAGCTCAGTGTCACAGAAGAGGAAAGGAAGAAGCAGGCCAGCCATGATTTGAACTATAAGTCCACAGGGTTCGTTAGCAGGAATTTGTGCTTTGTTTACCAATGCGCTCCTCTATGCCCAGCATTAAGTACTCACATCCCATGTTTCAGCAGGCTTGCCCAGAGCATGTGAACAAGAGCTCTTATTCTCCTGTGTAGGCATCCACAGTGTCACCTCCTGTCCGTGCTACACAGGGGGGAGGTTTGCAAATGGTCTTTCTTAGGCAGATGTGCTGCATAGTCCTTGACCGCAGTTTTTAATGAAAAATGGCATAAAAATATAAAATTTTGATGAAGAACAGGGGGCAAAAAACCTGACTGAATTTTCACAATTCCTTTCCTGATTCCTGTCTCACTACAGTTGGTTGAATGTTTCTAAATTCAGCTATGCTTCAACAATTTCTGACCAAAAAACATAAGGATGTTTTTAGAAAAACGTTTCTCAGTTTTTCCCTTCTGGTTTGGCCATGTGTTTGACTCACTGAGAGGAGACTCCAGTTGGTTTTTCTGACTAGAACCACACTTTAAAGAGAACAGCCATTCCCTTAATTGCGGCTGATAAATCTCATGGGCACAGATGAAGATAAATCACATTTTGAATCCAGAGTACAAATTCTCAGGGTTTAAACATTTGTGGTATTTGTTAAGCAATTTGAAGTCTTATTGAAGTAACTGAGCTGGACAACAGGGTTGGACCTGGCCCAGGACAACAACTGTGCCCAGACACTTGGCCTGTATGGAATAGGGATAGAGGGGCCTGGATGAATCCCACTTCACTCAGAGCACTCATGGAGGATATGTCCTTTCTTCTACGCAGGATATCTTTGGTTGTGCTTCTTCCACTGCTCCCTTTGGGAGGATGGAGGGATGTTCTGTCAGCTCCCGTGGGCAGCCTTTATATTCCAGGCATGCTAAAACTCCTCATGAAGAACAAATTTGCTTCAGCCCAGAGGAGAGTCATGGAGGACTTTCTTGTGTCTGCTGCTGCTGCAGCCTCCAGAGGAAAAAGAGGCTCCTGCCACCCAAGGGTCAGCAGTGGCTGCTGCGAAGCTGGAATTCCTGGAAAGCTGCTGCGTGTCCAACACATGCCATCCCACCGGGGCACAAAGCCTTGGCACTGCAAGCTCGGGCTGCTCCTCAGGACGGCACCACCGCATTGCGACCGCCGCAGGGCACTTGGCAGACGCTCTTTCATGTCCCATGGCCGGATGCTCGAGGTGGCGCATTCCCCTGCCTCCCACGGAGGCACCTCCAGGTGCTCCGAGCCCCGCGGCGCTGCCCCGGACCCAGCGCGTCCCGCCTGCCCCGCACGGCCGCCAGGTGGCGCCGCTCTCCCGGGGCCGGGGCCGCGCTCTCGGGGCCGGGACAGCGCGGACAGCGTGCCCGTGGGGCCCCGTGAGGACACTGCCGTGCCGTGTCTGGCCAGTGGTCCCTTCACCAGCCTCCCTAGGGACCCCCAGAGAAGTGTCCGGGAGCAGGCAAAGCCCGCGTGTTCCCGCTGAGAAGTCACGTCCCAGCCTGGTCCAGCAGCCTGGGCGCAGGGCACCTCCCTGTACAATTCAGCCCAGGGCTCTGTTGAGTACCACGACATCACAAACACCATCACCATGTCCTTTATTAGTGTCCTTCTTTATCCAGCTTCATGGCGAATCTGTTGACCCACACGCTGCCTTTGCTGGCGCAAAGAGGTGTCCAAGTTGATTGCTGGCTCAGTTCCCAGGTGGGAAGGGGGGAGACAAATGTAGGCTCTTTCCTAAAATATGGTCGAAGAGCAGAACACCAAGTGCAGCTCGGTGCTTAATCTCAGCTCCAGGAGAAATACGGTCTCTGTCCCAGTGAAGTAGATAAACTGAGCCAAGGCTGGAGGCCCAGTCCTTTGTCAGTACCCTCTCCTGGAGAGAAAGTGTCTTTTGGCAGGAAATGCAATGGAAACAGATCGGACAGTGCTTGAGGACACAACCAGCCTCAGAGGGGATCTAATGGCTCTTGCAGAACCCTCCAAAAAGCTTATGGACTCAAATACCTGTACATGATCCAACATCCATGATAAGGAACTAAAAAGTTCTCTGGCACTGTTGTTCTATTTCCCACCCCAGACTCAGAGCTGGCTCTCCAAAGGCTGTCCTGTCATGGAATCCAGGAATGCAGCCTTTACTTCTCTTCTCAGCCTTTCTCTGCTCCACTCTGCCTCCTGCTACCTCCCCAAAGGCTGCTTCCAAAGCAGCCAATGCTGAAACAGAGGAGCTACAAGGAGCACTGGACATGCTGCTGCTCAGTGGGTGGAATCAGCATCCTGGAAACTCCAGTGCCCCTGCTGTGGACCCCCAGCAGCTCTGGCAGCACTGGCTCCAAAGCCTCAGCTTCTCTTAGTGGCATGCAAGACTACCCCTGGGGAAAGGTCAAGATCTTACTTAAAATGGGGGGGGCAGTGAGCTTGGCTGGGCACCTTGCTGTCATTCTTCTGGATGGGGAGATCACTGGTTTCCATGGACCATGTTCACAGGTGACAAAGCACAGGACATGGCTGACCTAGTCAGATTATAAGCATGTCCCATATCTGGATACCCTTCACTCCCAGCTTCCAGATACAAGAAGGAGCCTTTCCCATCACATGCTCTGTCACCTTGCTGGGATCATGGGCTTTTCTGAGGACTCCTCTCCCTTTTTAGGATATCAGTGTGATGCTGGAGAGCAGGGTCTCCTACCATATTCCAGCAGTGGTCCACAGGCCCTTGGTGGTATGTGTCCCACTCCAGGGTGCCCAGGAGGAGGCCAAGGTTCTTTGGGCAGGCCATTGAAACTCCTTGGAAGGAATGGTGGGGCCTACAAAAAGATGGGCAGATGGGCAGAATCAGTCCACTGAAATTCACTCATGGGCTTGAACATGGCTGCAACAGCCACATCCCACACATCTGTTTCAGGGTTTGGGTCAGACTCATCCAGATGAAAAAAGTAAAATATGTAGACTGTTTTGCTGTTTGCAAACAGGCCCTTTTTTTTTTTTTTTTT
The DNA here is from genome assembly GCF_024509145.1 of Vidua macroura. NCBI lineage: Eukaryota > Metazoa > Chordata > Aves > Passeriformes > Viduidae > Vidua > Vidua macroura. Next base: position 969,563 of record NC_071586.1, read on the forward strand.
TTTTTTTTTTGTGAATGGATTCATTCACCGTCCTCCTGAAAGGGCAATTTTAGCCAATGGCTGGTTCACAAGCGCTGCCTCCCAGCTTCTCTCTGTGGCTCTGCCTCTCTGATTGGGCTCCCAGTGCCACATGATGCTGTCCCTTCCTCTTGATAGGGGTCTGACACTTTTAGGCAGAATACCAAACAGCTAACACCAAAGAGCAGCCATGTCCCTCGGATGCTGCTGCTGTTGATGTTTGGTTTTAATCACTGGGGGGGGAGGGGAGGCTCATGCACGGCTTTTGCAGATGAGCCAGCAACCCTTCTGACACCTCTGCAGTGTCAGTGAGTAAAGCCTTACACTCCCTCATGGAGAGGGGTCAGGGTCCTGCTCTGCCAAGCAGCAACTGGGCACGAGGTTGGGTTTGCTACATGGACACAGTGAAGGAGAACAGCACGGGAGTGGAAAGGAATCCTGGGTCTTGTACAGAGAAAGCAGAACCTTCACACTTGTACCCAGTAGCCGTGAGGAGATGGTGAGATGAGCCCAACACTGCCCACCCTGCAGGGCACATGTGGTCAGCACAGGATCACTGAGGATGGAAAAGACCTCTGAGATCATTGAGCACAGTGCACCCTGGCACTATTAACCTCAGCAGTGTGGCTTGATTTTCATTGAGGTGATGAACGAGGAGCTGGGGGTGCCTGAGGAAGTGGGTCCAGCTCAGCTGGAGCTCCTAATCAGCAGCAGTCAGCAGGATGAGCTCACTAAGGACCTGCTGCTAGACCAAGCAGGGTGTGCAGAGAGACTGGCTTTCCCTGATAGCTCCTGGTGGCCATGACGGGCTGCAAAGGCAATTGACAACAAATGCTCAGCCTGGAGGAGGAGATGAGCACAATTTTGCATGTTGAGAAAAGGTTTAGCCTGGGCTTCAAAGATTAAGAAAGGCAATTAGTGCCTCCAGTCCATTCGTCTGCCTTTCTAAGAATGATGAGGTATGAGCCTAGGTCATCACCTGGGCCTGAGTCAGATATCTCAAGAGCTGGCACTGAACATCTGTGAGCTATGGCCCCATTAATCTGAGTTACCCTGGCAGAGCCAGCATGCTGACAGAAACTGCATTCCTGGACACCGGCCTTAGTTGAGGGGACGTGAGCTAAATGGGGAGAGGCAGGGCAGAAAATGGGGATGAAATAAGCTTTGCCAATGAGACAAAGAGTTAACCTGCTGCTGGTGTCAAAATCAAACTGGGATGTGAAAGAGGAATGGAAAGGTGACTTCATCCCATCGAGTCAAATGTCAGGAGCCATCCTGAACTCATTCTCTCTCCCAAAAGAATCAGGATAATCTAAATCTGGGGTTCATGCATGGGAAAGCAATTCACCAAGTGATAGAAGGGCCTTGACATGCAGGATAGGAGACCTCTGCAGACCTGAGAGAGGTTTGCTTCAGTCAGGCTTTGTAGGGATTACAAGGAAGAGATCCAGCTGTGATCCAGCCAAGGGAGCTGCCCCTGAACCGCACATGGTGTTGGAGCAGGTGAGCTCTGGCCAGTGCCGGCTGTGGAGAGGAAAGCTGCCTTTGCTTTCCCATAATGCCGAGGGACATGTGCCTGCAGGAACATCCATTGGGTCCTGTGGAACTTCCTTCATCACATGTGCTCTGCCCTGCCTGAAGGAAGAAGTGGTTAAAGGGCTGATCCTCCAGATAACCACCTTCTGCTTAAGCATGGAGACTCAGTGTGAAGAAGGGTCACAGCAAAGCATGGGGCTCACTGCAGCTCCACAGGGCATGGGCACGGTCCCCTGCCAGCACCAGGTGAGTGGAGGAACAGCTGGGTGCCCAGGAGTGGGAGTGCACGGCCTTGTCAGTGAGTGCCCGTGGCCGTGCATGGCTTTTGACAATGTAATGACAGGAGGGACCTGAGTTAGAGGATGGCACCCACTCTCAGTGCTCCAGCACTTTTCCTGGGCTATGACCCCAGAACACACTGGGAAAGTCCGTATTTTCAGAAGCTGGCACCCACCACGGTTCTCGGGGTTCTGCTGGTTCTGCCTGTTCTGTCCCTTTCCCCTTGCAGCTCATCCCTTAATCACAAGCAGCTTGGGGAGACAATGCAATAACCGCACCGAAGAATCAGGCTTGTTCCCCTTTGTCTTAGTCTCCTCTGAGGCTCGGCGATTGAGGCAAGCCATCACGCCCATGGCCCGGCCATCACACGTCCGACTCACTGCCTCCCAGGGCAGCCAAGCTCCTCGGCATGAGGGCACTGTGCCACCAGCACCAGGTGACCGTGGTGCAGCGCTGTGGAAGGTTGGCGAAGCAGAGCCGGGTGGGCTGGCACACAGGGCTGCCCTCTGCTCCACAGCCCTGGCCTTCAGTGAGCACCTTGGCTCTCAGCTCTCATGCTTTCACCTCCAGACAAGCCATGATCTCAAGCGGGACCACTGAGTTCTCCCCAGAGATGGAGGCAGCCCCCCTCCTCCCTCTAGCACATGGCATGGAGGCTTTTAGGCTGGTTTTCGCTGAGTTCACACAAATCTCGCCTTCCCTTTTCCCAGCCCCCCTTCCCCATGCAACTGAACTCGGCCATTGAGCCCAGCGAATGGTTTATTTCCCAGGTTAGCACAAAGCAGGGGTCTCTGTGTGCCCCTGGAACCAGCAGAACAAAACGCACAAAGATGTTAGAGGGCCATTTGTAACCAAATCCCAACACACCAGATACTGTTGGGATTATGTCAGAAATATTTTCCCAGAATGCCTTCCCCCCATGCTCCCTCCTACAGATGTTCAGCCCCCACACCACAGATGTTGTTCCTCTTGCAAAATGAGCTTTCCCCTTTCTCTCTGAAATGCCCCTGATGTTTTGCACATTGTCTTCGCTGAAGTCTCCTTTTCACCCTGCCCTCTGCATCTCTCCTTTCCCTGATCCCTCACTGACAAATGTGTGGAAAGACCAACCTGCCTCCTCAAATGGGGATGAGGAGATGGCTGCAGGGCTCTGCAGGGATGTGGGCTATGGGGTGTCACTGTCCCTCTTGCCTTGTCCCCACCATGCTCATCTCAACTACTCTCTCCCTGTTTCAGCTTCAATCTGTGACCTCCAGGCTCTGTAGTCCTGCTTCATGGGACTTGCTGGACCTCAGTCCCCTCAGACAATAATGGAGGGATACAAGCCAGACCCTTGGAGGGTCCTGGTGCCTTCCCATGGGCTTGGTGTCATGCTGCTCTCCTGTGCTGCATGCTAAGCTGGAGGGGGGCGGGGTCTCCTTGCTGTTCCACAGCTGCCTTGGGGGAGAACATCTCCTCACTGGCCAGGGCCTTTGGCAGCAGTTTGTTTTTCAGGGATGCCAGGCACGTTTCGGGCACGTTTCATTCACCAGCAGGAATAGCCAGACCTTCCCCTCCAGCACCAGCAGCCCACGCAGAACACGCAGGGGAATGGCCTGGCAGCCTGTCAGGGCCGTGCTCCAAGCCCTGTGACCGACAGACAGATCTCCGTCGGCAGCGGGCTCACACTGCCAGTGCCCTCGCTTTCCTGTGCCGGGTTCCTCCCCAGCCCGGCTGTCGGAGCCCCCCCGTGTGGAGCCGTCCCGTTTCTGCCTTGCCCTGGCTCCACGAGCTCCGGTGGGAGTGCTGGGATCGGCCTGGCACCAGCACAAGCTGCGGGCACTGCACACCATCGCAGAGTCTGCTGACCCCGCACACACCCAGCGGCGCTGCGGGCAGGATGCCGGACCCGGGGCTCCGTCGCGGCAGCAGGTCGGGGCGCAGGGCTCGTCTCCATCCTTCTCTCCTTTGCTACTAGCGGCAGCCGAAAAAAAAACATTTGTTCCGACACACGCGGAGCTGCCAAGTCGTGTCAGGCGCTTTGATGGCCGGGGCAATAACCTCGACCGCTTCCTCTGCCAGCGGGAGAGCCGAATCCAAGAGCCGCAGAGCGCGCAATCTCCCAAGGACTTCAGGTGACACCTCCAGTCCGGGACATCGCAGCTCTTTTATGCGTTACGAGACATTTCTCTCCCCTCGGTGTTTTTCTATCTCCTCAACAGGTTATAGTTATACAAGCAAAAAATCCCAGAGCGGAATCCCGGAGAGACAGAAACCGGAGGAGCTGTCCCGACTTTTGGGGCATCTCGTGATTTACACCAGCCTGGCCCAGGCAAAGCCCTTTATTCAGCACCTGCTCTGAGTAAGAATCCGAATTTCCGCTGGTCTCCCAGAGACCTGGAGTGCAGCATGGGGTTTTTCTTCAAAGATAGAGTTTATTGCTAAAAATGTTTTGATCAGTGATAGCTCATATTTACATTGATATGTTTTTAAAGGAATATTCAAGTAAACATTTCCAATAGTTTCTGGCATAATCTCTAGCTTTTTTTTTTCTATACACAAACATTAAAAATAAATAAACTGTACACAGAAAATTTCTTTTAACCTCTACACGACTATATGTATGCCCACACAACAAAACAATTCCACTCTTTCATAGATTTGTACTTTCCTTTAAAATTTCCTTCTTAATTAATTGTTCTAAACTTAAAAAAAAAACCAAAACACTAGAGAGCTTGGCAAATTAGTTCAAACATCAGTGACAAGGTCTGAAGAAGATAAAAAAATACAGCACAGAGAAACAACCCTTCGGGGATGCTGTGGTTCTTGTCTTCTTTTTTTACACCCTTTACCCCTTTTCTCCTTTTGATAAAAACATCTTTACAAGAAATTTCTGCCCTTCCCTTCGGGAGGGAAGTGCATGGGTTCTGTGGGGATGGGTTTAAAATGTGGTCCTATGTCTTTAAAATAATAATAATAACAATAATAATTATAATAATAATAAAAAACAGCTGCGATTTCCCCCCCTTTTCCTTTAAAATCTCTCTATTTACACGGCTGGTAGTTTTTTTTTTCCTTTTTTTTAAGGTTTTTTTTTTTATTTTCCTTTTGTTAGAAGGCTATATACGTATAAAAATAGACATCTGATTGTAGTGCTTTACTGTGCCTTTGGCCTGCCCTGCAGTTCCTGGGTTCGCTTTCCCCCCTTTTGAATAAAATAATATTAAAAGAAGTCCAAGAGAAAAAAAAAATTAACAACAACAAATAATAATAAAAAACCCAAAAAACTAAAAAGCAAAACAAAATAAAACAACAACAACAACAAAAAAAAAAAAAAAAAAAAAAAAAAAAAAAAAACCCGAACAAAAGCCCCCTAAAAATTAACAACAAAAACCACCAAAACAAACCAAAACTCCAAAGCGGTTCATCTTCTCCCACTTCGCTCTGGGGGGTGGGGAAAAAAATACACCTCCCAAAAAAATTATCCCAAAAAACCCACCCCCCCCAAAAAAAACCCACCCGAAAAACCTCGCGCCCCCCCCCCGCCCCCCCCAAAGAGATCCGGAGGAGGAGGGCGGCAGTGCAAGGGGCCGGGGAGGCTTAGCAGGAGCACTTGCACTCGGAGATGAGCGGGTACTGCACGGGGATCCAGGTGCAGTACTTCTGACTGGACCAGCCCTGGCAATGCCAGCGCAGGAAGGTCTTGGTGACCGACTTGACGGGCTTGCAGAACATGCCCTCGGGCAGCGAGCAGGACTTCTCGGCCAGGCAGTTGCCCTCCTTGATGTAGCGCGGCCAGAAGCGCACCCCCAGGTCCTTCCACGCGTAGAAGACGGGGCAGTGGGTGTGCGCCCACAGCCACTGCAGCACCTTCCGCCGCGCCTTCTTGCCCAGCCGCAGGCGCGGACCCCGGGGCGGCCCCAGCTCCAGCCGCCGCAGCTCGGCCGGCAGCGCCGCCCGCCCCCGCCCCGCCGCCGCCGCGGCGCCCGAGGCGTTGGCTGGCCCCGGCACGGCCACGGCCATAAAGCCGGGGTCGAAATGGCTGCCCAGCTTCTTCCTCAGCGTCCTCTCGTCCAGGTCCTGTTCCTTGGGGTCGTACTCGGGGTCCGGGTGCTCCACGATGTCCTTGACGGGCAGGTTGTCGCTGGGCGAGGGTCGCAGGCGCAGGAAGGGCTGCCCGCCCGCCGGCAGCCCCAGGCAGAGGCAGAGCAGCAGCGCCCGGATCGCCGTCATGCTCCGGGCGGGCCCCGGCGCTGCTCCCGGCGGCCTCGGCTCCTAGCGCTGCCCGGCGGCGCCCGCCGGCTCCCGGGGGCTCATAAATAGGCAGAGACACCAGTGTCCGGCGGGGCCCGTTACTTTAAATAGCCCGGCCAGGGTTGTGTGACAGCCGCATCTGAGACTCGCCCCGCGCCCGCGGCCGCTGGCTCCCGGGGCTCCCCGCCGGGCCGGCTCCAGCCGCGGTCGGCAGCGCCGGGGGGTCCGAGCCTCCCCCGCGGGGGAGGGCAGGGCACGGCGGCGACCGAGCCTTCCTCCTCCTCCTCTGCCGCCGCTCTCGCTCGCTCGCTCCCCCCCCAAAATTCACAGCGGACTCGTCTCCATCGCCATGGTGACAGCTGGGCCGAGCCCCACGACAGCTCGTCTAGACGATGTGACAGGGTTTGGCGTGAGACCGGAGCCCGAGAATAAAACCCTCCTTTATAGCCGGGCGCGCCGGGCGAGGGGGCGGGAGGAGGGTCACGGCGCCGGGGCGCTCGGGCGGCCCCTGCGCGGGCACGGCCGGGGCACGGGGCTCAGGCGGCGGCGGGCAGCGGCGGCAGCGCCCGCGGCCCGGCCGGATTCCTCCTCATGGCGAGCGGCGGGGGCGGCCCGCAGGCCCCCGGGGCATCCTCGGCGTGATGGGGCTGGGGACCCGGAGGGTGTCCCCCGCACCGGCGAGGCGGTGCGTCCCGATTCCCTGGCGGCTCCTCGGCGGGGACGGGCAGGGACAGGCTCGGCTGTCGCTCAGCAGCCCCGGCGACCCATGCTGCTGCCGCTGCTGCTGCCGCTGCTACGGGGGCCCGGTCGTCCCCACCGCGCTCAGCGCATCCAGCCGCGGCTCCGCTCCGTGCCCTGCGCTGCCTGCTCGGCTCGGAGCGGTGCGGTGCAGCCCGCCCCGGCTCGGCTCAGCGCGGCTCGGTGTCGCCCGGTGTCACAGCGTCCTGGCCGCCGCCGCCTCCCGCCCGCCGCGCTCTGCCGCGCCGCCGCTGCCGCCCAAGTTAAATACGCGCCCGGCGCGCGGCCGCCCCGCCCCCCTGTCACTTTCACCGCGCGCTGAGTGACAGCCGGGTCCTGCCGCCACCCCCCCGGAGCCGCCCGCCTCCCTCTGGAGCCGCGTCCCACCTGCGGTCCCGGACCCGGGCTCGCCGGGAACCGTCACCGATGGCCCCGGAGCAGCGGGGCACTGCACGGACCCCCAGGTAGCGGGACCCTCACCCTGCCCCTGCCTTCCACAGCTGCTTTGCTGTCCCATGTCTGCTTTTCCACAAGTGCCCAGCCGCCATCAAACCACCTTCCAGCTTTACGCAGAGCTTTAGTAGAATAGAGTGCCATGTCCTTAGAGCCCCTCTGGGACAGCACACCAGGGTGGGACCACTCCAGCATCAGCATCTCAGCACCCTCTGCAAGGAAGCCTGCAGCATTCCAGGAGCATCACACTCACTCGGGAGAAAGCCTCCCTGTATCCCTCGGTGCAACATGGTGTGATAACCAGCCAGGTTAAAGCACTGGCTCTTCCTTCACCTCCTTCTACATCTTTTTTTTGGAGAACAGCTGGACCCACAGCCTTTGAGGCACAGAGACTGCCAGCCTGGTGTGTGTCAACAGTGCAAAACCCTAAACCCTCCTCACCTCCTTTACCTCCACATTGCTGAGCACTGAGCTCACACTTGAACCGTATCCAGAAATTGGACACACAGCTGGTTCCTCCAGGCTGACAGTGTGTAAGAGCATTCCTGCCCATGCCAGTCACTCTCTCCCAAAGCCATGAGGTAACCAGTTACCCACTGGAGCCAAGGCAGGGTGCAGAGGGCCTGAGGTGGATCATGGGGCCAGTTTCTCACCACAGTGTGCTTCTGACCTAGCAAAGTGAGGGACTGTTGCAACAGGTCATCCCAGAGCATCCCTCAGGCACATGCTTGGGGTTGTACAGCACTGGCTTCACTTACTAGACTAAGTAACAGAGCATCTCCCCTGGCTTCTATCTCTTCATCATCCCAAAAATGCCAAATATTGGGTTCAGACAGGAACAATAAACAAATCCCCCTAAAATAGAGAGGCTGGACATCCAGCCCTGAGTCTGAATAGAGTCAGAGCATCTGCTGGACACTGGGGAGAGAGAGCTGCTGTACCAGTGTGGGAGCTGATCCCACTAATTTACTCTGTGCAGGAGTTTAAGTGTATCTAGCCTTTCTTCCCTCACTCTGTATTTCTGCTTTCATGATCCCAGTTTGGTTTGCTGAACTTGGAACTTCACTCATTTGGCTCACACATACTCTCCAATTAGACCTATGAAACTGTACCATTTCCCAGCTTTTTCAGCATTAGCTCTCAACAATTTGCAAAAGAGATCGGTATTGCTACCCCCCGAAGCTGAATATTATCCGTGAAATGTTCTCATTATCTATTTCCTGACCCCGATGCACATGCAGTGCTTGAAGTGAAGGCAACCTGAATGTGCAAGATGTGCTCTGCCATCGCTCTCTGCTGGGTGGGAAAATGCAGTGCTCTCAGCAGTGTCAGAACTAAAGCAAACACAGAAATGAGAAGCAGCTCAGAGCAGAGACACCCAAGAGTCAGGAAGGGGGCAATTACTCAGCAAGATGTACTGATGTTGGCACTGCTGCCTGAGTAAATCTTGGTGGGGTGATTAACATCTGACTATAATTGTAATAATAAAATCCAACATGTATACAGCATTTTTCATCCTGAAGGATCTCAAAACACTCAAGTAACTTAACTCCTTCAACTGTCTCCTGGACTTTATAAACAAGGTTCTTAATCATCCTGCCCAGGCAAAGATGTCTTTGCTCTGGCCACCCTCACCTTGCTTTGACAGGTCCCCCATGGGAGAGGAGAGACTCTCCAGGGTGGCCTGGAGAAGATTTCCCCCTTCTGGAGGCAAAATTCCTTGAAAATCGGGCTTGGCATGTTCTAGGGGTAGTGAGGGGGAAAGCACCAGTATCTCCAAGGGGCTTGGAAGACAGCAGTGGACTAACTGCTCTGCTCTTGCGCTAGCCACTGTGAAGCACTTCACTTGGTCTTCTTCTGAGGTTCCCAAAGGGGAAAGAGGAAATGAAGACAAGCCCCTAGGGAGGAAATTTAAGGTTACATTCTGTCTGCAAGGTCCACCATGAGAGCCAAAGGCTCCTACTTCCCATCCCTTCCCTTCCCTTCCCTTCCCTTCCCTTCCCTTCCCTTCCCTTCCCTTCCCTTCCCTTCCCTTCCCTTCCCTTCCCTTCCCTTCCCTTCCCTTCCCTTCCCTTCCCTTCCCTTCCCTTCCCTTCCCATGTGGCACCTGATCTCGCAGTAGGAAGCTTTCCAACCTACTAGCTCCAGTGCTTCCTCCCTCAGATGCACACCACAAGTGGTCGCTCCCCGTCTCGTGCCGCCAGCAGGGCAGAGGGTAGCGGTTCGGCCACAAGTCAGGACCCCTTATCACCTAGAGCAGCTGATAAAGCAATCCATGCCAACAGGTTGTGATAAAAGAAGAAGGGAAGGGCTCTTGCTTGCATCTCCCAGTAGTTTTATTCCACCCCCCGGAGAGGAGAGAGCAGATGACACAAAGTAGCACACTCAAAGGGAGGCAGAGGCAAAGAGCCAAGAGCGAAGGAGTGCAGTGACTTATAAAGGGGGGGCAGTCTCCAGGGGGCAGAGAGCCCAACAACCAATCAGGCTAACATAAAGGAGGAGCATTAGGTGGGACTACATTAGCATGAGACCAATAGGGAGGTGGAGGGGATGAGAGCATAAGACAACCAATGGGGATGCTGGGATTACATAACTGATAGGGAAGGTTCTAGCAAAAGGGGTAGGAATTACAATGATGGATAGGGAGTAGAGGCAGGGTTACAGAGACTGACATGGAAGGGACTGGAAAAGGGGGTACGTACATGAGTTGATGGATAGGAGAAGGAGAGGGTTAAACATGGGTGAAACCATTTTGAAAAGGAAGTAGGGGTACATAAGAATAAACTACTACAAACATTCAGAATCAGATTCTATAACAACCTAAGAAAACATATCTTCAAAACACACAACCACAATTCCCCCTTTTTTGTTTCGTTTTTTTTGATGGGGTTTGGTGTAATGGGTAGGTTCTTTAAACTTGGGTCTCTTCCCACCACCGCTGAGGTGGGGAAGATCCTTGGCTAGTAGATGTTTTTATTAAAAATCTTTTTATGACACTAATAGCAACGGAAATTAAGAACTAGAACGATCAAACAATTGTCTTTCACAAAAGATGACACACTTTCGGACAGACCCCATCCTTCAAAGAGATCTTGGAACCAATCTCCTGTACTTTCTTTCATCTCGTGCATAAGATCTTTCATCTTGTTGATTGAGGTGTGGACACTTTGGCTTTGGTCAGTGATATTAAAGCAGCACAATCCCTCAAACTCTTGGCACCCATGCCTGTGTGCTAAGAGAAAAAAAATCTATGCTGCTCTGTTTTGTAGTGTTGCCTGCCTGCTTCCTCCTCTGCTAACAGGTCACTGAGCGCTGTAGAACTTATGTTCGCCTGTTTTGCAACCCAGCACTTGAGGTGGCCTAATTCCCCAACTGCTTTGGCTGCAGCCACTCATGGCAAAAAGGCGGAGACCACAGCCCTTGCTGGAAGAGACCAGTGCTGAATTTCTGAATCACAATGTTCATCCAATTCTGTGATGCTGCGCTTACGCTTTTGGATTGCCGAATTACTTAATTTGGATTGCTAATTCAAAGTTTGTGTCTGATTGGATGAAAACAGGGACAGCTGCCCGATGGTGCATGGACCTCCTACTAGATGAGAGGAGATCCCTGCCTAGGCCCTCTGCCCACAATTCAAAAACATACCCTTTGGGAGTTTCAGGGGGATCTGATTTTCACTTGATGGTATGTTCAGGTGCCTGATTGACTTGCACCAGCTGGCCACCTGAAACTCCTTTCTATGTATCTTAACTGAGATGTAGGACTCCACGTAATATGGAGGTTTAAAAATAAACTGAACGCAAAAAGGGGCAATCAGAGAAGCAAGTAACTCAAATTCTGTAGGTTCTTTGTCTAGTTCAGGCAAATTTGATGACCATTTTCTCCATAAAACTAGAGGGTTGGTAATGGGAACATAGCGACAATAAACAAGGGGAGGATCCTGATTAATGTTATTCATGAGGGCCCTGAGCTCAGATGGAAATTGATCAATAGAAAAAGGGATCCCCACCAGGCATGTTGACATGGGGTCATCTGCTGAGGCCATAGATAAACACAGGTGGTTGCGTTGCAGCGCATGAGCAAGGATTACCCAAACATTCTGTCTGGGTTGAAGGACGATCCACGCCTTGAGGAGATGGGGCATCAACAGCAACAGGGGCCATGCGAGTATTCTTTTCCACATATTGTCCGGAATGGATGTCACTTAAATATAAAGGAGAGAAAACACATTAGGAAAACTTAACACTAATTTTCGTTGGGGGTAAAGAAAGAAAATATGAAATTTCTGAATTCTCATCTTCCTTTATCCTCTTATGATTTGAGGCTATAGTGATGTTGGCTGGGTTGTCGACTGGTGGCAAGGTGGTTGTATGGCAGTGTCTACTCTTGGATGGTATATACGGTTTGACCCACTTCTGCGGGATCCACTTTGGGCCTGAGGGAGTGGATACACATGTGTACCCACACCCCCAGGTGATCAATTCACAGGCCCCTCTGGTTTCCTGGGATTCAGGATCTTTAATTAGAACAGGTGGTCTTTCCTTAAACTCTAACATACTGTTCTGACTGAAATGTCTCAACACCGGCAAGTGAAGGGTTTCAAAGGAGCAATTCAGCAAATTCATTGTGAAAAACACCTTTGAAAGCCTTAAGTGAGGGGATATTATCATGGCATCAGCCCTCTGGTGTTCAAGGGTCCACTTCAGGTTCTGATGGGTACTTTCTATTATTGCCTGGCCGGTGGGGGAGGATTGGTATTCCAGTTTGATATTCAATTCCCCAATCGAGCAGGAAATTGCTGAAGGCCCTGGAGATACAGGCTGGCCTGTTGTCAGTTTTGATGACATTTGGGATCCCTAACGTGGAGAAGGCCTGCACTAGGTGTTTCTGCGCATTCTTGGCCTTCTCCCCTGTGTGGGCTGAGGTATATGCTGTGCCAGAAAAGGTATCCACGGTGACATGCACATACCTGAGCTTGCCAAACTGGGGTATATGGGTGATGTCAGTTTGCTAGATTTCACAACTGCAGAGTCCTCTGGGGTTAAGTCCTGCCCCCAGCGATGGTAAAGTGGACCCCTGGCACTGAGGACATGTGGCCGCAATTGCCCTGCCTTGGTCACACTTTAGGTGGAATTGGTGGACCAGACCAGGCACATTCTGATGAAATTGCTGATGGCTGATTTTGGCCCAATGGAAGGTATTCCCTTGGCCAGCCAGCTGTAGCAGCACGGCCAGGGCATCAGCTCTGCGGTTGCCCTCTGCGATGAAACCTGGAAGGTCAGAGTGCAATCTCACATGCATCACATAAAATGGTTGCTCCCGGTGGGAAACCAGCTCTACTAATTTTGAAAGCAACCTCTATATCACCGTATTTGGGACTTCTCTGAGCATAGCGTGCTCTGCCCTAGACACCACCCTGGCCACGTAAGCCGAATCAGTTATGATGTTAATGGGTTCGGGAAATCTCTCAAAGGCTCTGATGACAGCATCCAACTCGGCTACTTGAGGGGAGCCCTCCACAATCTTGAGAAATGTACTCACACAGGTTCTCGACAAAGCTATTATTGCCTTGTCGGGAGCGGGATTTGAGTTAAACCATGAAAAAGTGCAGAGGCTACCGCCCTGGAGATATTTAGGCCTTGAGATCACCAAGCACATGATAACACCACAGCGGTTGGTGATCAAAGATGAGCCCAAGACCCTGTGGGATCTCCACCAGCTATACTAATCTTGAGAGCAACCTCTATATCACTGTATTTGGGACTTCTCTGAGCATAGCGTGCTCTGCCCTAGACACTACCCTGGCCACGTAAGCTGAATCAGTTATGATGTTAATGGGTTCAGGAAATCTCTCAAAGGCTCTGATGACAGCATCCAACTCAGCTACTTGAGGGGAGCCCTCCACAGTCTTGAGATCAGTCTCCCACCGCTGAGTCAGGGGGTCCTTCCAAGTCATTACTGACTTGTCGGAACTCCTGGATGCATCAGTGAAAATGGCTAGGGCCTTAAAGGGCTTATGACTTTGAATATCTTTTGGAATCAGATGGAATTCACAATTAAACAATTTGTGGCCTGGTTGACATATCGATAATTTCCTGGGGTAGCTGTCCAGGGCAAATTGGAGGTTCTCATTCTCCCTTAACAGATGTTCTAAAGTCTCATTCATTAACTTTTTGGTGAACAGCCGAATTGGTACGTGGATACACACGCAATCACACCCCGCAAGCAACTGCATGCGTGTCCTGGCCTTACATATCAGCTGGGCCATCAACTCCTGCATGATACTCTTGGACAGGTTATGGCAAAGGAACACCCATTCTATGATCAAGAGAGGGTCCCTCTGACCTGTCCCATTGAAAGGTCAGTCCATATAAGTGTGGCAACTTCCCTAAGATGTTAAAACTGAAAGGGAGCTCTGGCTGGCAGCAGTGGGCTTGCCGGCTTTCCAGTGCCAATTGGATCCTTTCTAACATGGCCCGAGCCTCCTGGGTTAATGAGACCATCCATCTCCTCCCCGCCTTTTAACAAGTCAAAAAGAGGAGACAGATCCCCCATGGTCAGGCCCAACCAAGCCCTCACCCAGTTCAAGGACCCACACAGCTGCTGGAGATCCCACAGGGTCTTGGGCTCATCTTTGATCACCAACCGCTGTGGTGTTATCATGCGTTTGGTGATCTCAAGGCCTAAATATCTCCAGGGCGGTAGCCTCTGCCCTTTTTCATGGTTTAACTCAAATCCCGCTCCCGACAAGGCAATAATAGCTTCGTCGAGAACCTGTGTGAGTACATTGTCGGCGGGGGTGCACACTAGTACATCATCCATATAATGATAGATGATGCCCTCCCCTGCTCTGGCACGCACTGGGGACAAGACTCTGGCGACGTACCATTGGCAGATGGAATGCGAGTTCTTCATCCCCTGAGGAAGAGCACACCAATGGTAACGCCACATGGGAGCTCCTCGATTGATGGAGAGAACTGAGAAGGCAAAAAGTGGCACATCGGCCTGGTGCAAGGGAATTTGGAAAAAGCAACCCTTGATGTCTGTGACTGCCAATTGCCAATTTTGTAGGAACATCAATGGGGACGGCATCCCTGGTAGAAGACACCCCATATCCTCTATGACATTTTTCTCAAATCGTGGAGGGGCCACTTGTCCTTCCCTGGCTTTCTGAAGACAAACACTGGGGAGTTCCAAGGGCTGTTAGTCTCTAAGATGCTAGTCTCTTTGTCTAACTGCTCTTCCATGAGTTGATTGAGCACACTTAATTTCTGTTTACTCAGCAGCCACTGATCTAACCAGACAGGTATATCAGTCAGCCAATTTAATTTCTGAGTAGGGCACTCTTTTCAGTGACTGCAATCAAAAACCCTGGGGAGTCTTTGGTATCTCCAATTTTACTCCCCATTGGGACATGCAGTCTCTCCCCCACAGGGTATATTTGGAATTCAACACAAAGGGACATATATTTGCCAATTGCCCATTGGACCCCTTCATTTGCACGACGTTCCTTGACTGGTAAGGTTTGCCAATTGGGTGCCCCCTACACCTTGGACCTTGGAATCCACGTCTTGCAACTCCCATTGTGATGGCCACTTGTGCGGTGGAATGATAGTCACGTCTGCCCCTGTGTCCATCATCTCCTGAAGTTAGATTTTGTGCCCCTTGCTTTTAAGTCCACACCATATTAGGGGCTTCTCCTCTCCCACCAGTTCAGTATAATAAATGGAAAGGTCCAGGTAGTCCCATAATAACCATGGCATTGGAATGGCCTGGGCAACAACCTAGCCCTTGGGTAGGAAGAGGTGGGGGTGGACACAGCATGCCATGAGAACAAGATGCTCTGGGGTAGGTGGTAGGACCCCCAGCACAATCTCCATCTCGGAGGGTGTGTACTTTGTGTTCCCTATGACAAGGTACTCACAACCCTGCTGGCATAGAGACTGGACCTGCTCGCAGAGCCTGGTGTCCTGCTCCAGGTCTACATAGAGTTCTTTTGAGTCAGTAAAAGTCGTAGCCTGGGTAAGGTGAAGCCAAAATGGCTCAGTCACATCCTGTGTAGGAAAAAAACAGAGGGGCTGTTATACTGATATTCCTTACTGCCAACCATCCCGCGCTCTGCCCCATTTTTTTCTTCACGCCGGAGCAGGGTCGCACTCACTCACTAGTTTTTTGTTTGACCATGTCCTCCCTGCTCTCCTCCTCCCCCCTTTCTAGGTGGAACCAGGGGGGCCTTCTCCATAAAGGGACAATCTCTGATTAAATGCCCTTTTTGTTTGCAATGAAAACAAGTGTACAATCTTGGTGTCTGTGGCGGAGTTGCAGGTGATACAGCATCCACTGCAGCCATTGTCTTCTCTCTGAAGGTCACTTTCTTTGGTGTTTCTGCCTGCCTTGCTCTTGCCTTCCATGTGCATTCCTCCATGATTTGGTCCAATGAGGGTGGTGGAGCTGACGGGAGGCTGAGAATGATCCGTCTGCAGTCCTCACTGGCGTTTTCAGTTACCATTTCTAGGATGATCTCCTCACACATTTCAGGCTTCAGGATCTTATGCTCAACTACTTCTCTGACCCTGTCCACAAAATCTAGAAACGTTTCATCCACTCTCTGCTTTCATGATACAAAACTGGGCAGGGGTTCTCTTGTTAGTAACATCTGAAAAGCCTTCTCAGCCATTTCTTTAACACTGTCTAACATGGCCTTAGGGATTTTTTTCGGCTTGCTTTCTGGCCAGCTCCCAGTTGCCTTCACCGACCAGATGTCTGATGGTAATTGGATTGCCATCTGCATCAGTTGCCGTGTCCTTGCTATCCCAAAACCCTGGAAGGAGGTTGGCAAGTTGTCCTTTCCAGGCCTTCAGCCAAAACTGATACTCTGATGGAGTGAGTAGGCTGGCGAATATTTCTTTTAGATCCGCAGGGACAAGGGTATTTGCCGATAAAGTTGTTCTGAGAAGGCCTTTAAAATATTCACTGTTCCTGCCGACCTCCCTCTGGGTCTTGTATAGCTCTTTTATATTTTGGTAAGAGAAAGGCACCCATTTAGGATGCCTCCCCCTACCATCATAGGTGACGGGAGCAGTGAAGATGACGTTGTTTTACAATTCCTGGCTTCCCATCCCCTCACACCCAGCTCCCATGTCACCATGGGAACTGGAAGGAGGGGCGTGGGAAACCAGAAGTGGGTGGAGCTGACCAGGAAGCCAAGAGGTGGAGTTCAGGCCAAACTGGGAGGAAACACTGGGAGGGGCAGGGATTGGCTGATGTAATTCAAGGGGAGGGAGCAGTGGGAGGTACCAGGGGTGGAGTCAAACTAATTGGGATGTAGGAAGAGGAGGAGTCAGAAATTTGAGGGAGGTCCAAGGACAGGATGGAGTGGTGGGCAAAGAGAGAAAAGGACTGTGGGAAGAAGAACCACAAGATGGGGGCCACACCACATGGCATCTGCCATCTTGTGATCCTTGGACAGGGGTGGAAGAAACACCATCTTGGAGATCGCCTAAGGACTTTTCTATGGGGTCAAGGGATGAGGTACTAGGGATTAGGAAAGAGGCCCTGAAAGTGTGGCCAGCACTGTCAGAGCAAAGAGGGTACTGGGAAGATCGTGGGGAGGCAGGGAGACACTCTGCAATGCATGGGCTGCCCTGTATCTGCTGTGGACAGTTTGCTCCCCCCGATCCACCCAGTGTGGAGAGCTGGGGATCAGGAGCAGAGGAAATAGGAACAGGGCTTTCAGGAGAAACTTGGGAAGATTTGGTTTGACATTCTTTCATTTTCCCCTCCGACTTGCTCAAGATGGATCTCATTTTAACAAAGAGATGAAAGAAATCATCTTCTGACTTATCTCCCTCTAATGTGCATTGGGTGAGCTTTGCTCCAACCTCAATCCAAAATTTTACCATTTTTACTTCAAAAAGGGGTGACATTTAGAAAATGAAAGAATATCCATCTAACAAATCTTTTTATGTTTCCCATAGACACACGCATTCCCCCTCCCACCAGGGAACCTGCAACTTGGAAATACACTTCCTTTTCCTGAGTAGACAACCTCACACCCATCTTCAGACGTAATCTACTCTGTTCCTTCCACCCACTCCTCGGGGCAGAATAGAAAAATAAAGAAAAAGGGCCCAAGGACCACCAGCAGTGGGGTGCTAACGCAGTGGGCTATGTCCCCCCTTCACTGCGGAAATGGACCCACACCATACACCACCCAGAGTACCCCAGTCAGGTTTGTCCCAGCCATCAGGATACTCATGGGACCAATGTTCCTCAGAACAAAAATCCTCAGAGAGTGTCCACAACCTGGAGAAGGGTCTGCTCAAGTCCAGGAACCACACCACTTGATGGAGAAGATTGTCTTTCTCACATCTGGGAGCCGCGGCGACCACAAAGCAGAAGAGCTCATCAGGGGTGCTTGGCAGTCCAAAGGATTTCACAACACTGACACATTCAGGGGACAGTCCTCTCGTGGGGTCTTGCCTCGTGGAGCCCCCACATTGGGTGCCAAACTGACGCTGCGCCTGATCTCGCAGTAGGAAGCTTTCCAACCTACTAGCTCCAGTGCTTCCTCCCTCAGATGCACACCACAAGTGGTCGCTCCCCGTCTCGTGCCGCCAGCAGGGCAGAGGGTAGCGGTTCGGCCACAAGTCAGGACCCCTTATCACCTAGAGCAGCTGATAAAGCAATCCATGCCAACAGGTTGTGATAAAAGAAGAAGGGAAGGGCTCTTGCTTGCATCTCCCAGTAGTTTTATTCCACCCCCCGGAGAGGAGAGAGCAGATGACACAAAGTAGCACACTCAAAGGGAGGCAGAGGCAAAGAGCCAAGAGCGAAGGAGTGCAGTGACTTATAAAGGGGGGGCAGTCTCCAGGGGGGAGAGAGCCCAACAACCAATCAGGCTAACTTAAAGGAGGAGCATTAGGTGGGACTACATTAGCATGAGACCAATAGGGAGGTGGAGGGGATGAGAGCATAAGACAACCAATGGGGATGCCGGGATTACATAACTGATAGGGAAGGTTCTAGCAAAAGGGGTAGGAATTACAATGATGGATAGGGAGTAGAGGCAGGGTTACAGAGACTGACATGGAAGGGACTGGAAAAGGGGGTAGGTACATGAGTTGATGGATAGGAGAAGGAGAGGGTTAAACATGGGTGAAACCATTTTGAAAAGGAAGTAGGGGTACATAAGAATAAACTACTACAAACATTCAGAATCAGATTCTATAACAATCTAAGAAAACATATCTTCAAAACACATTTCCCTTGCTGCACAGGGAGCAGGACCTGGCTCTCTCAGCCTGCTAGACTGCAGCTCCAGTTTGGCTAACTTGGACCAGTGCTGGTCCTGGCCTGCTGAGCAATACCAAACTTGCTGCTAATCCTCCACTTCCCACCCCCAGGGCTGGTGCCACTGCCCCATCCTTTCAGCACTGAGCACCTCCTGGCGCTGTGCCCCGGCTGTGCCCTGGGGCCAGGGCTGCAGTGCCATTAACGCCTTTCCTCTCCCCTCCCCAGGTCGGAGAGCAGCCTCGCTAGGTTTGCCCACCGCTTGTCGGTGAAGCAGAAGCAGGAGAAGAGAAGGAAAGCTGAGTATGGCTCGGCCGAGCTGTCTGCCTTCCGGCCCAGGTCTCTGAGCATTGAATGGTAAGAGCTGCAGGACGGGACTGGGGGAAGAAGCTTCTGCCTCTCCAGTCGCCCTCCTGTCCCCTTTTCCCACTGCTGCCATGGTCGAAGCAGTGTCCCATGGGACAGCAACCCTCCAAACCCCTCCACCTGCTGCAGAGGCTCCCCCAAGGTATCAAAGGAGAACCATCCCCCAGCTGAAGGTCTGTCAGGGCTCATGTGGGTAATGGGAGTGTCTGCTGAGCTGGGGCACATGAGCACACAGCCTCTGGCAACCCCCACCACTGCCCCCTTCCCTTCCCTTCCCTTCCCTTCCCTTCCCTTCCCTTCCCTTCCCTTCCCTTCCCTTCCCTTCCCTTCCCTTCCCTTCCCTTCCCTTCCCTTCCCTTCCCTTCCCTTCCCTTCCCTTCCCTTCCCTTCCCTTCCCTTCCCTTCCCTTCCCTTCCCTTCCCTTCCCTTCCCCATGGCTGCCTGCATGGACCAAGGCTGAGCAGTGCTATGCATTCATATTCGCCTTCCCTCTTACAGCTCCCTGTGGGCACAAAGCCCATCTCCCAGTCTAGGCCTTCATTAAAGGATTTCAAGTTGGAAAGGTTACATATCCCATATCAAAATAATTCTGTGCAAGAAGAAAGATGTGATGTTTAAGGCACTTTCTGAACGGCTAAAGTGGTTATCAGCTGCTTGTTTTTGCTTCTTTTCCTTATCTGGCTAAAGAAGACCTGGAAGATTTTGTGACAAGGTAAAAGGCCATTTTTAGTTCATGTTTAAAAATGTTTTAACTGGAAGGCTGTAAGCAGGTAAACTCCAAGTACCAGCAAAGCATCAGTGATGCTCGCTTACCAACAAAGTTTTTCATCTGACAAAGTGTTTTATCTTTTAGCTTGTGTCGGACAGAACTAATTGAACTCAAAGCCAGTTGTAAAGATACTGAGCAAAACTGTGTTTGTTACAAAGTTGTTCCTATTCCTTCAGCTGTAGGCAAAGAAGCTTCATATCCACACCTGAAATCTTGGAAAAGTCTCTTGCCAGGTGTGGCACAGGAAGCCCAAACTTGGGAAGGTGAGACTGAGAGGAGAGAATTGAAGAGAGAGAGAGGAGAAGAGAAAAAGAGAAGAAGAAAAGAGAAGAGGAAAATAGAGGAGGAGAACACAACTCCGAGCCAAATGTATTTTGTCTCTTTTGGTTGTATTTTTCATGCTGCTGTCTGTGTGTTTAAGTTTTCTAGGATCTCTTTATGCTTGAGAAATAATGGTGATGGGCTGGCATGGCAAATATGAGGAAAGGCTTGGGTCTGACAAGACAAAAGCTCTAATTTTCACTTAAAGAACCAAAAGAAAACCCTGTTGGTGCATCAGGTTTTCATTAGAGATATGTTTATTTTCCAGTAGAAATACATTACCCTGCTCTCGTCAGTGAGTCTAAAGGAGCAGTTCTCAAAGTCTGCCACAAGTGGCTGGCACAAGCAGCCTTGACAGCAGCTCAGGGGCTGGCTGGCTCCTGCTGTCTGCTGCAAGCAGGACACATTCAGGGCCCGAGAGCAGCCGGCTGGCCCAAATCCTGGTGAAGGTGACAGGGACAGCAAAGGCCACACAGCCACCAGGGCTGACAGTCACTTGGCACCTCTGCGCAATGTGTCTTTAACTGGCCAAATTCTCCCGGGGAAAAAATGTCACTGTAAGGGTCAGATAAATGGGACATGGACACATAGACACACAGAGTGTCCCTCATGTTCATCACAGAGCTACTGAAGCTTAATTTATGTAAGTAGTTCAATAATGGTTTTAATGCAGTTACTCACCAGTTCATGTGTTTCTTTTCAGGAGAATGGGATGGGATGAGACATGGGATGGCAAGAAGGTGTCTCCAGTCACCTTCTGCTAAAATCTATGTAGGTCTTGGACCTGCCCTGTTCACCCCCACTGTCTGCTCCTCAGCCTTGGGCCACCAGCCTCAGCAACCCCCCCCCTCCACCCCCCACCAGCTGCCCAGTGCTGCCCTTCCCCAGTGGGACCAGGAAGGAGCATCTGGCAAAGGTGTCCTCTGAAAGTCAAGCCAACAGTGTCCCAGTGGAACCCTCCAGATGTGCCTGGGAGGTCAACACTCCTGCGCTGAGTTCAGATGTTCCCAAAAGCTCATGGGGAAAAAAATCACCCCTGAAGCTCCAAGGAGGAGATTACTTGGAGGTTAGGAAATTAAACCTAATGCTAACCCTCAGAAATATATTTTCTCTATCTCAAGTAGGGTGGTTTTTCTATTCTTGGCATCCTTTTTTTGCCCTTATCATGACGCATTTTTCTGTTTTTCAAGCTCCTTGTGACTTTCTCCCCCTTGATATCATGATTTTGTGCCCCATCCCTCTCTGTCTCACCCCTTTCCAGTGGTCACTATCCCTGGAAATGTTCAAAAGATGTATTAATATGGCACCTGGGGACATGGTTTAGTGGTGACCTTAGCAGTGCTGGGGTAATGGTTGGACTTGATTATCTTAGGGGGCTTTTCCAACCTAATGGAATATATGATTCTATCACCTGTGTCCAAACTTATTTTTTGCCATACACCAGGCCCAGTATCTCCCTGTTTTCTGTGGAGCTGTACCTTCCATTTCCCTTCAACTGTCTTGAGCTGGTCCTTCAGCATTTGCACTATGATTCCTGCTCCCTGCGCTGGCTGTAGCACCTGCATCTACCATACCTGACAGCACTCACTTCAATGTCCCATTTCCCTGTTGTCCCTGAGACTTCTAAAATTACTCTACCAGTTCCAGTTAACAGTCAGCCCAATTTTTGGCACACTTTTAGTAGTGCCTGATGTTATAAATGCTTTTAAAAAACCTGCCCTATTACCATTACATGGGAAGAAGTCCAAGGTGGTGGTTTCCTCCCTCCTCTCAGAGCTTGGAGTTGGTTACATCCAATTTACTATGGCCTACAGCCTGGACAACCGGGAGAGGTGATGCCCAAGGTGGTGGAGAAGGCTGCTCTGAGCTAAAGGTTGGGTTACTCTCAACCCATTCCTAGTGATTACAATGCTTATCCAGCCGCTGGGCCGTATTGACCAGGCTGGTGCCTGCACACAGCATGGCAGGCAGGGAGCAGGAGGCTGTTCCCCTGCAGCCATCAGCAGGTTTGCTGCCATTCGCACTGTGAATATTCACATGCATCAGCCGTTGTGGTCCAGTGCTTGTGGGAAAGAGATCTCACCCTCCAACAAGGGAATCTGCAAAAGCAAGGCCCCTGGTGCAGCAGTTTGATCTTCCTATCCTCCCCCAGCCCAAAGCATCCACCACATATCCTGGGGGCTTGGAAAAAGTTGGGATCTCGGGATGGATCCCTCTAAAACTTTGCAGGGTGAGCTCTCCTCTCTCAGGGGAGCTGGAGGAACACTGTGAGTGCAGAGACCAGGAATGATCCCTGGACATCAGCCAACATTAAAAAACAACATGGAGCCCTGAGGTTTCTATCTGCTTGGCATACATCTGTCACCACATGTGTTGACACAGAGCAATGCTGCCATGTCACGTTGTACGTGGCAGTTGCTGTCAACACCAGTTCAGGGCAGAGAAAACTGCTCAGGGCAGCTATTTTTTGAAAATGTCCTGAATAAAGGGCTGGACCAAGCCTTGGGGACACAGCCTGCCACTAAAGATGGCCATGCTGGGGAGCACTCTGGCTCGGGGACTCCTGAGACACGGCCCAGGGAGAATGTGTGTAAACCAAAGACAAATGACCAGCCCCGGGCCAACCTGGTGACACCAGGCTTTGAAAATTTGCGACCCCTTCCTTTTTGCTTGGATAAGCCTTTTGCCAGTCTGGAATACAGGAAGACCTGGTGACCAGTGTTGGGAACTCTTGCCAGGCAGATGAATAGAATCACAGAATCATTAAGGTTGGAAAAGACCTCTGAGATCATTGAGTTCAACCATTAACCTGGCATTTCCAGGTCAACTGACAAGCCACAGCCCTGCACAACATATCCAGCCATTGCCCAATTCAAATGGGAATCTATAAGGACTCTCCTCCAACAGCAGGTGGACCAAAGATCCAGCTACAGCCCACCCCCAGCCTACTTCCCATCCAAACAGCCATCCCCCAGCAAATGCTGCTGAAGGACACAGCACTTTTTTTGTGCTGCCTCTTCTCACCTGTCCTCAGTGCTGGCTGAAGCTCTCCCTCCTGCAGGACTCTGGCAGGTTGGTCCCAGCCTGCCCTCGATCCCTTCCCCAAACCACTGCTCCAGGCTTCCTCCTGGGTGCAGGGCATGTCCCATCACAGGGATCCCATCCCAGCCGGCTTGAGGCTGAAGGAGCACCATCAATGATGCTCCCAAGGACACCAGGCTGTGACTGTAACCAGCGTGGGATGGAGGGCAGGGCTGTGACTGACATGTATTGGAGGCACCTCAGGATGCTCCAGCTCAGCTGACAGCAAGGACAGGACGCACAGGGAACATCCAGAGGTTCAGTCACGGCACTCAACCCTACTGCCCTTGCACCACCTAGTGCACTGCTTCACGGGACACCTCGTGCTGAGGTTCCATGGCACCTGGGTGACCTGCCATGCTTCATCTGCCTCTGCAACTGCAACTGCCTCTGCTCCCCAGTCTGGCACCCCAAGTACAGCCCATCTTCCCCTGGCAATAGGGCTGTGTCTTGGGAGTTGCACTGAAAGCAAATTTTTTTTTTTTCCTCTTCAAGGTTTTTTTTTTAACCTTTAAGGAATTTTTTATCTTCTTTGATTTTTTTTTTTCTTCTTCAAATATTGCCCTGGTAGGTGGCCTCAAGAGGCAGAGAGGTGCTCCCATGACCATGCTGGGGTGCTGCCTATGGGACTGCCTTGCCAGCTGACATGGTGGGTGACTTGTGCCCCTTGCTCCAGGACACTGTGGGGTCTCAGAGCACCTTGCTCCAAGCTGATACACATGCACAAACTTTGCTGGGTCTTTCCTGTAGTGCCACTCCAACCTACTCAGTAGCTTTGGGAAGCTACATCCCAGACATTCTCCCAAGGAGAGGTGTCTCCTCCTTCCAGCACTGCTCCCCTCCATCATCAAAGCATCAGAGGAGGGAAGGGCTAGGAGGGTCTGACAGCTTAAATCACCAGGAATCAGGGAACCTCAGTGACTTTGTGGAGCTGCGCCCACTGCCCACTAAACCAAAGTCTGGAGGCCAGAGCAATCTGAGGAGAGTGTGTTCAGGGGTTAGTACTCCAAATCCTGGTGCCCCTCCTGTACAAGGGACAAAGGTCAGTTCTGGGGTACCTGAGTTTGCTTCCTCCTGTTTTGTGTAGCTGCAGTAGGGACATTTCTCACTTCAGTGACATGGGTCCCTGCTCAGGAGAAGCTAATGGAAAGCAGCAGGAGGCATGAGCTGACACAGGATGGAAAACAGGATCCTATGTCAGCATGTGGCCTCGTGCTGTCCCTGAGGTCACTTTTCATAGAATCATGGAATCTCCTGAATGGGAAGAGACCCACAGGGATCACTGAGTCCAACTCCTGTCCCTGCACAGACACCCCAACAATCCCACCCTGGGCATCCCTGGCAGTGCTGTCCAAGCACTCCTGGAGCTCTGGCAGCCTCGGGGCTGTGCCCATTCCCTGGGGAGCCTGGGCAGTGCCCAACATCCTCTGGGGGAAGAACATTTTCTCCAGTCATGTCTTCCTCTGGTCCATTCCTTCTGCTCTGCAATGCTGACAGAGCCAACTCCATGCTAGCAGCTGGAGGGAAAATTCCTTTTATGTTTAAATCCTAGGGAAGTTGGCTGTGCCCCTGAGAGTGATTAGCACTGAGCCACCTCATCCCTCAACAAAGCCCATCCCAAAGCTGGGAGGGGCAGAGCAGGGCTGCTGGTGTTCAGGAGATTCTCCTCATGGAAGAGATTTCTTTTCACCCTTTTCACAGTCTAAGGAGGGAAACTGGTACCAACTCAAGAGCATCCTCTGCAGCCCAGTGTTGGGGGTCACACCAGCTCCGAGTAGCCTCCTACCTTTTGTTTTCTCCCACAGCCTTGTTCCTAGACAAGGAACAGGAATCTTGCCTGTGGCAGATGGTTGATCTGGAATTTTTTCCTTCAGTCTGAAAATTCAATTTATTTCAGCTACAGGAGACATGGTTATACATTTGACAAAGATCATTCTAACTCAAGACACAGAGCAGCATCCCAGTTTTCCTGTGTGCAGGCTGGAAGTCCTGCTACCTGCTTCAAAATCTGTGGGAACAACAGCTTTCCATCTTTCCTTGGGCTTTGGTCAAATCCCTGGGGGAATTTATATTGTACCCATGCAGCCTCCTCTCAGCTGTGTTCTGCCACTCTATTTGTTTTCTCTTGATTCAGCTCCAGCTTTACGTGTTGTCATGGTTTAACCAGCACACTTGTCTGTGAGATGCTGTGGAGATGTAGGGAGATAAACACAGAGTCAGGTGACTCAGGGACCTGGCAGGAAGGGAGCTGGCACAGCCAGGGGGTGGGTGCCAAATCCTCCATAAATTCCTGTTTGAGAAATTCTGTCTGTGAACAATTCAATGTGATAACGTCATCTCTGACTAGTTCTAGCTGTCCCTCAGAGCCTGAGGAGTGCAACGCCCGGAGGAGAGCAGCTGTTGTGGAGCAGGGGAAGGAGCATCCCAGAGCATGGCCAGAGCAGGCAGTGAGGGCCTGCAGCACCAGCAGCCAATCCCAGTGCCCACCAAGTGCTCCTCATCCCGACTTCTCCAGACAAGCTGGTTTGGATGGGAGCTCCAGCTCCACATTCAGGACCTGCTGACATGGCAGTGGTCAGGGCTTGGGCTGTGCCTTGGGTGCTGCTGCTTGAGCAGGGCTTTGTCAGCCTCCCCTGGGACAGCTGGCATGGCTGTCAAGGCCAGAACCTGAGAAGGCATTTGCATTTTAGCCCAGATTTTCCCACTTAATCGGGACCCTTCAGTCTAGTTGCTTGCTTATTTTTTTAAAGCAATGAAAGAGATTTCCCAAATCCAGGCGGCTCTAAGATTACACACGGGCAGAGACACCATCAGTCTCTGTCAGTCATTCGTTCTGGCTGGAAAGTTGGCAGCAAAGGAGTTCAATTGCAGGAGCAGTGGAGCTGAGCCTGGCTCCAGCCCTTGGTGGGTGCCTGGAGCTGCTGCTCTGCCCTGTGACATCTCAATTCCTCTCAGCCCATGCAAATGGTTGCAAAAGATGCTGATTTGCATCCAGAAGCTTGTGGGTCCTTGACATGGTCTTTGTCCTGATGGACATTTCAGTGGGCAGCAGCAAAGAAGGAGCAGAGGATTACATGAGAAGGAACAACATCAAGCTGGGGAGAGCTGTGAAATGTCTGCTTCAACGTGAGAATATGCTCTTCAGTGCCTTCCCACTCAGGAGAGAAATCCCTTTTGTTCATACCACCCTGAATGGGCCCTCAGTGGGCTGTGGGGTCTCCCAGGAGAAGCAGTGCGTGTTTTACAGAACGCTGCATCACCTCCCTCAGAGCTTTCTGAGAGCAAGGGTCTCGCCTGGGGAAGACACTGTCAGGCAGAGAGGACAGTGGAGGGTGGCCAGAGGAGGGAAGCCCCAGCACTGGCTGGTTCCTGGTGAGCTCCTGGGCAGGTAGGGCTTCCTCTGCACCCCCTGTTTCAGCAAGCAGTGGGAGTGACTCTTGTGCAGCCCCTGCACATGGAGCCAGCCACTGCCCCAAGGGGCATCCCAGCCCCTTGGGATGCCAAGAGGGCCAGGACAGGTGCCACAGGAGAGGGGATACAAGCAAGAGGCTGGAAGTGAATGGGGGAGGGACAACTGCACCTGCAGCTTTGAAACTGGGCTTTCACTTGGCATCTGCATGGAGTCCCCAGCTCTGCTTCCCCGACTGGTCAGGAATAGAGGAAACTCTTTCCTTAATTTGATCTAAATTCAGGATGAGCCTTGATTGCCTGAATCTGCATTTAACAAAAAAAAAAAAAAAAAAAAAATATAATATTCCTGTAAAAAATTTGATTCAGCACTGTCTAGACTTTCCTGCTCCAGCAACTGGCCCCCTGCAGGGAATATGATTTGGAGAGTGGAGTTGAGAAAGGGGTATGAAAGGTGACCCCTTGCAGCATGTGGCATCCAAGGGTTTGGAAGGCAGGGTGATGCGGACAGAGAGGATATGAGTTCCTTCCTGGAGAAGAGTGAGGAAGGCAGCACTTGCTGCAGGAGCACACCCTGCCCTTCCCTCCATGCTGATACACAGCCCAGACCTGAAGCTGCTCCAGGTCACAGCAGGGGTTTGGCAGTTTTATTCCAATGAGGAGTCATTTATTGACGTTCTGCACCAAAGGACATTCCTTGTTATTCAAGCCAACTTCCATTAACCAAGTCATACTTACAGTCCTTATTCTCAGTGCTTTCAGACATCCACAGTCTTCATCCCATCCCCTCCTGGTCACCACCAGGGCTCCTGCTGTGTTCTTGCACTCTTGACTCCTGCACCAAGCCAGAAGCAATAGCAGCACAAGTAGGAGACAACATAAACCTGATGCTTGTTCCAAAGCCAGGAGCACTGACTGGACCTGGCTAGGGACCGGCTGTGCTGGAGCTGGCTGGAGCCAGGCTTTGTGGGTTGTGTTGAATGGGATAATCTACTAAAATTAAGTATCTTATTCTGTAGCTCACCACCTTGTCTGTTTTGTTTTGTAACTCTTCGGCTTAGTTGGAAAGGTTTGGATGCTGGTTATTCAAGCAGCATTATTTGATGTTGGCACGTCCCCTTGGCTCGTGAGAGACCACAGTGAGATACACCAGCAGTGATGTTTACATCTGTGCTAATCACAGAATCACTTCCAACCCAGACCAGCTTGGGTTGGAAGGAACCTTAAAACTCATCTTGTCCCATCCCCTGTCACGGACATGGACACCTTCCACTATCCCTGGTTGCTCCAAGCCTGCATCCAACCTGAGGAACACTTCCAGGGATGAGGCAGCCACAGCTTCTCTGATTCTCAGCTATCAACAGTTGATCTCCTATGAACACATACACTGTCTGGCCGTCCCAAAGCAACCACCTGGACCAGACTGTCAGCAACGGCAGAACAAGCCCTGAGGGTATACGTTGCTGCCCTCTTCCAGGCAGCCCTGCTTCAGGGAAACACGGCAGCTGGTACTCCAGGTTTTGCTGCTACACCTCTGCTCAGCTCCAGCCCAGTCACAGCTCACCTGCCTGTCTTCTTTCAGTGATCCTGAGGCCTCAAGACCTTGCTCCTGTGTCACACACCCACTGACTCCTTGCCCCAAGCTTCCCATCTCCAACTGGTAACACAAGCTGCCCCAGGAATCAAAAAGCCCACAAAACCCTTGATTTCACACTCCAAGGCCCCATACAGGTCTCCCAAGGGATTGGCATGAAGCTGTGCCAGGGGAGGTTTAGGTTGGAGATCAGGAAAGGTTCTTCCCCAGATGGTGCTGGCACTGCCCAGGCTCCCCAGGGAATGGGCACAGCCCCGAGGCTGACAGAGCTCCAGGAGAGTTTGGACAGTGCTGCCAGGGATGTCCAGGGTGGGATTGTTGGGGTGTCTGTGCAGGGCCTGGAGCTGGACTCAGTGGTCCCTGTGGGTCCCTTTGAACTCTGGAGATTCTGTGATTCTGTAACTCCCCATGTGTTCCACCAAGGTCAGCCCTGGCTGCCTGCCTCCAGAGATTCCTCCAGCTAAAAGGGTGCCAGTCACAGGAGTCCCAGCATTTTGCTGACTCATTTCCAGTGGAATCAGGAAGCTGGGGTTACAGGGAGAAGTTATGAATGAAAGGAGCTGGCGCTGGGTTCCACGCAGACCAAGGGCATTACTGTCCTACGCGATGTGTAATTAAATTGTGGAGCTTATGGCCACAGGATGCCACGTGGGCTAAAAATACACATGGCTTTGAAATGAGATTAGACAAATTCACCGAGGGCAGGCTCCTGGTGGCCGTTACACGCATACCACTCCTGGCTCAGGAAATCACTAAGGCATCAATTGCTGGAAAATGGAAGGGTATCACAAGGGCAGATCTCCTGCTCTATCTGTCTGCAATTTGCCACCGTTGCTGGCTGGACTGAGCTACCTTGGCTGATCCACCCCACACTGCTGCTCTCCCTCTGCAAAGGATGGCAGTTTTGGGGGTCCTGGCACTCTGCCTGATCCCATCTGTGTGCTCTCCGCCATTGCCTCAGAGTTGCCTCACTCAAACCTCTGAAACCAGGGCTCAAACCCCTCCTGTTGCACACAACCACCCAGAGATACTGCTGCTGCTGCTGCTGCAAGGTGAGCAGTTTGTGGCCTTCTGTGCCCTGATAAATTCATAAGCCCATGAACCCTTTGGGCTTGTCCTATCTTTACACTCTGGGGAGCTCTTGGGATGGATGAGCACCAAATGAAATCCTTGCCTGCCCCACTGAAACTGGAACTGCTGGGTGTGTGCTCTTCCCAAATTCCAGAAACAAAATGTCTTGTCTCTGTATGCATCTTACCAGAAGCCTTGGGGTGCTGCTGGTGCAGAATCGATCCTTGTGCTTTGTCAATGCCTGGCTGAGACCATATCCCCTCCTGGCAGGCTCCCAGGGCAGGTGATCCAGATGTGCCGTGGGCTGACAGCAGGGTTTTGGTCCCGGCAGTGGGAAGCCACCTCACATCACACCGTCTTCCCCAGCTCATGCCACTGCCCCTCTCTATCCCCACTGGGCTCAGTCTTTGCACACCCCAGGGATTTATCCAGGCTCTCTCATCTCTCTTCCCTGTCACTCTGTCCTCTTTCCTACACTGCCAAGGTTTTTCAGGTCCACTGGAATGCAGTTTGTCATTTTCAGGAATCTTGCTCTGCTGTCAGTTCTTTTGGCTGGAGTCTCCACACTTGATGCCACCTTCTCTGTGTCCCTACAGCATCCCTTGGCCTGGATGGACAGACACACTGGAACGTGTCCAAGGAAGGGAGCTGAGGAAGGGTCTGGAGCCCCAGGAGCAGCTGAGGGAGCTGGAAAGGGGCTCAGCCTGGAGAAAAGGAGGCTCAGGGGGGACCTTGTGGCTCTGCACAACTCCTGACAGGAGGGGACAGCCAGGGAGGTCAAGCTCTGCTCCCAGGGAACAGGGACAGGAGGAGAGGAAATGGCTTTAAGTTGTGCCAGGGTAGATTTAGATTGAATAATAGGAAAAAATTCCTACTGTAAGTGTGGCCAGGCATTGGAATAGGCTGCCTAGGAGAGTGGTGGATTCAGCATTCCCAGAAGTGTTAAAAAAATTATGTGGATATGGGACGTAGGGACAGGGTCAGTGGTGGCCTTGGCAGTGGTGGGGTTAAGGGTTGGACTCCGTGGTCTTAGAGGACTTTTCCAGCCTTAGTGATTCTGCATTTCTATGAAGGAGTCCACAACTGAGGCCCATGTTATCATGCCTTGCCAATGTATCCATCCTTCCATGATCCAGATCTGCTCTGGTGCCTCAGTCTCCTTTGCTTGTCTCGTTGTACCCTGCAACCTGAGCCCTGTGATTGTGCCTGTGGTCTGGTTTAGGATGCTGGGCAGGCCGTGGTGCCATGCATGTGGACAGGCTGGTGCAGGGATGGGGCACAGTGTGCAGCATCCTCTTCCAGGAGTTTCCTTCACCCTCCCTGGCACAGGCATGAAGGCCTGGATTCTCTATGGAAAGCAAAAGATTAAAATTCTGATAAAGGCTTTGAGTCTGGGATTTGGTTTTGGTTTTTGATAGATCATCAAGAAAAAAAAAAAGATAAAAAATTAGTTAGGCACTCTCTTGAGGAATTAGGCCCAAAGCTTGGAGCAGCTGAGGAAGAAACCACAGGGAAAATACTGTTTCTTTATATAAAACAGGAGAGGGGCCATGGTCATGCCAAATCTGAATTTTTGTGGGTTATTTTGTAGACATGAAATGTTGTCACCTGAAAGAGAGGGTGGTTAGAGAGGTGTGGCTTGAGAGTATTTGTAAAACATCCAGTACTGAAGAAACTGAGAAAAGACACAAGTGACTGGATGGCCTCATGTGCTCACAGGCTTGTGCTCCAGTGCTGCCCTGACGACTCTGCCTGAAAATAGTCAGCCTGAACATTGGGAGGACACAGCAGCTGCATGAAGGTGTTTGAAGTAGGAAGGGTGCAGGTGGTGTAAACCGAGGAGCAGCACTGGCAACTTGCAGTGAATCTGGGACTGGTCCCTGCTCCACAAACCTGGCTTGTACATGCCAGGCCAAGCCTTAGAGACTGAGCTGAATGCAGTTCAGCACATCAGCTGGCACCTGTCCTCCCTATCTCCTGCCCAGAGGCAGCACAAGCAGCCCAGACTCTGGGAAACCTTTAGCTGGAGGGATGCAGGGCAGCTGGAGCAGCCAGTGACCCGCGACACGGAGCGATGGCAGAAGATGCACAGCCATCCCTGGGTTCCCTGCTCTTCTCTTTGGAGCACGGCTCAACCACGTTGTTTTGAGGTGGGAGAGGTAAGTCTGCAGCACACAAGGGACAAGAGAGTAGTGACAAAGCTGTAGTAAGAAAGCAGGTGCTGGGATGGAAGCCAACCCTCGGATGGGAGCAGGGCCATGCAGTTACACCCACGGCTCAGGGACATCTCTGACTCTGGATGCTGCTGGGACAGGTGAGGATTATAGGGGCCTTGGTTGCACTGTCAGAGCAGATGGAGGGCAGGAAATGTGACTAACGCTTTTTGCACTTTTGCTTTTTCCCTTTCACTCTTTAGTTGCTCACTTTTTATTTTTCCCTTTTCAAAGGAGTAACTTTTAAATCACTTCTTAAAAACCTAAATTTTCTGTCTGCTCACCTCCTCTACAAAGATTTCTGTGACTCTGCTCACTCCTCTTCTGCCTCATCTCCATCCTGCCTTTCCCCATTACATGCTTCCCCCTTGTCCCCCCTCCCACCTCCCCATCCCTCCTCCTTTACACGCTCCAGGCCCGGCGAACCCGCCCCTGCCCCCTTCCCAGGCCCGGAGGTACAAATGATTAGATTTTCAGCCCAATTAAGACAGGCTGTCTCCTGGCTGGGACAGAAAAGGTTGGCTCTGGAAGGTGGGAAACAAGCTTTGACAGGTCCTGGCGTCCCCAGCGCCCTCCGATGGCTCTGCCCGCTGCGCCCCTTTGTGCTGCTCCAGGAGCGGGACCAGGGCTCAGCTGGGAGCCGGGGGTCTCCTCTGCCCCTCCTCTTCCCCAGCCCAGCAAAAAGAATGGCTAATTAAGAGGTCTAAACGCAGGCAAAGCTAATTCCCTATTCAGAGCTCTGAGGGGCAGCGGGGAGGGAGAGGAAGGCGGCAGGCGGTGAGCTGGGGAGCGTGGCAGCATCTTCTGTAAGAGTGAGGAGCCGGGGTAGGGTTAACCCTCTCCTCTCTGCCCTCTGGGGCCATCAGCCGTGCCAGACCCATCATCTGATGTCCCCATGTCCCCTGCAGCAGGGATCCCCAGCTACGAGTGTTGCTGCTGCTACCTCGACATGGGGTTGGCTCCGTCCCAGACAGGCTCTGTGAGATCTACCACAGCTTTTCCACCCCTGTTTCCCTTCCTTACACACACGGGCAGCATCAAAGGCCTTGCTGGTGTCCAGCAGCACCGAGTCCCCCTCTGCTTCCCGGCACAGCTGCTCTGTTCCTGTCCCAGTGCCGTGTCTGTGAGCCCCCTGCTACCTGTTATGGTCCAAGCCTTGAGCCATAAGCTACCTCTCAAGGCAGCTGGGGACAGGCCTGAAGAGCTCAGCCGCCTGCTTGTCACTGGCTCCTGGAATGCAGGGTTAGCCCCGTGGGATCCTGCAATATGCCGGGGAAGCTGCTCCTCACCTGCCCAGCGCAGAGAGCTCTGGGCAGGGCACGCTGCCCTTCCCTGCTTCTCACAACCTGGCCTGAGCCTGGCATGAGACCTCTTACCTGGAGGCAAAGGGTTGAAGATTCCTTGGAAGAGGAGACAGGAATTTTGGCCAGCCCAAAGGGGTGCTGCTGGGATTTAATTTGCTTTGGATAAACGGAACCATGTCCACTCAGGTGACATAAAGGTGCACGAGGTGAAATGCAGCACTCCTGAGCACCTGTGCAGGGAATTCTATGAGTGTTCCTGCAGGCAGGATGCACAAACCATCCTGTCTCTCCAAAGCCAACTTCCCACCCAGCCACAAGGCCAGACTGCTGAGCCGTGACCAAGGCACAGCACTAGGCAAAGCTGGACACTGGTCCTGGGTCCCCATGTGAAGGGATGGGGCATGGAGAGGAGCAGGATTTATCATAATGTTTAAAAAACTCTTCCAGAAGTCTGTCCCTTTGAGGTTCTCGTGGGAGCTGAGCTTCCTGGAGACTCAGGTCCTCATTGCACTAAGCACGTCCCCAAGGTGAGAGAGGAAATAGCATGGAGTGCTCTTCCTGCCTGCAGTGCCAGCCTCCTTCCCTACCTCCCTCTGGAGGATTCACATACCCTAGGTATGAGCATGTCTGGGTTCACATTTGAGTGAGGACATCCCCATTCCAGGTATCCCTGTCCTCAGCCACCTGACCTCCCACTCCAGAGGAGAGATGCTCACCAGCTATGGACCAGCAAAACCTTGCTCCATTCAGGACAGAGCAATTCATGCCAAGAAGCTGGTTAGATATTCCCAAACTCCACCCACTTTTTCCATCTCTGCCACGCATGGCACACTCAGAAGCCCCTGGCTGTCCTTGGGCATGGTGCAGCAGGGGGTGCTGCTCCTGCGGCATGACCGAGTGCTGCCCACTGAGTTGCTGCTTCTCAGGTACTGCCTGGAGCCAGGACTGTGGACAGGCTCCTCCATGTCACCACTACTGCAGGACACTGATGCCACCTGCATTGGATTGAGTTCCATGGGTGATGGCAGGTGATGAATGGGCAGCTCCAGTCCATCCCAGAGGTTTTTTGTGGAGGGATGAGGGTATCCAATGAAAACGAGCCTCCCAGAATGAATCACTGCCCTGTTGGGAGTGATGAACGGTGCCAGACAGCAATCCAAAAGCTTTTTGCTGCCAGAGAGCTGGGAACATTCAGGCCAAACCGTGGTTAGGAGGAGACTGGCATCTCCAGAGCTTCTCAGCCCTGCTTGGAAGCAGCCATGCTCCATCTCCCTGGCTGTGGGTGTCCAGAGGAGCTGGAAGCAGCCACAGGCTTGTGCAGAAGGCATGAAGATTTGTTCCTAGTGCTCTTC
The DNA here is from genome assembly GCF_024509145.1 of Vidua macroura. Classification (NCBI taxonomy): domain Eukaryota; kingdom Metazoa; phylum Chordata; class Aves; order Passeriformes; family Viduidae; genus Vidua; species Vidua macroura. Next base: position 1,003,591 of record NC_071586.1, read on the forward strand.
ACCATCCTATGACATGGTGGGAACAAGACTCTGCTCTGAGCAGCAGGCAGGGCTCCAGCAGCTCTTTCCATCACAAGCCTCCTCATGCTTCCCAACACCTTGAGCCTGCTGCAGACTTTGCTTCTGCCGAGCTTTACTCTGCTCTAGGAGGGGTTTTCCCCATGAGTTTCCAGTAAATTCCTGGGGTATTCTATTAAAAAAAGCTCAGCGTGGTCTTGCCCTGCCTTCAAGTGAAGCACGGATTGCAATTTCACTTCTGCATTCTGAAAGAAGGAAGTGTCCAAGGCCAGGTTGGAAAGGGCTTGGAGCAACCTAGGATAGTGGAAGGTGTCCCTGCCCTTGGCAGGGGGCTGGAAAGACATGGTCTCTGAGGTCCCTTCCAGCACAAACCATTCCAGGACCCTGTGATGACTCTCATTGCATGGCCTGGGCAGTGTGGAGCCATCAGGACTCACAACATCGTCCATCTCAGTTTCCTGTGCCATGGGTTGGATTCACTGGCACCACCCAAGACAATGCCCACGCTGGGTCACACACACTCATCGATGGTAAATCTCCTTCAACCAAAGGGTTGAGACAGAGAGAGGGTTGTGGGGGGAAACATAGGTCTCCTCCTCTCAATTTTTCATTAAAACTGAATTATTTTCTTTAGAAGAAGTTTGAGGGGGAAGCATAAAGAAAAATCTGGAGAATTTCCATGAGGTTTTAGAATGTCATGTCTTTCAAAGAGATTCCATGGAAAATATCAGCCAAGTGCCTCCGTACTGTGGAGGGCTGGGGGAGATGGTCCTGGGTGATGTTAAGTCTTGAAATCTTTGGGTGACTTGACCTAAAGCAGGGAGAGAAATTTAGAGAAGAAGCAGAAATGCCAACCAACATCTCCAGCCCAAATTTCCCCAGTCCAACCAGGTGGCCAAGGCGAGCTGGGTAGTCCCATCTCTGGCCAAAGGGTGCATCTGCCAAAGGGGATTGTGCAAGCTGGGGCAGTGGGAGGGGATGCTCAGGGCCCCTCAGGAGAACCAGCCCTCTTCCTGCTCAGGCTCTGTGGTGTGGCCATTTCCTTGGTCTGGGCCCCAATTAAAAGAGCCAAATGGAAATTGCCAGAGAGAAAGAGTGAAAGAAACAACATTTCCTGCCTGAGGAGATTAACTCTCCAAATTACATGTGAACAGAGGGGGAGGCGAGAGGGGAAAAGGAAACCCAGTTTCCACCCCAATAAAAGCCAGTTCATTTAATAAAGGAGGAGCAAGGAGGGGGAAGGTGGCTGAAAGAAAATGAGACTGGGGGGTGTGGAATTAGCCTTGTCAAACAAGGGGCTTTGCTGTCCCAGAACTACTTCTTTATTGTTCCAATTTTTCATGCTTACTTAGCTTTCAATGCTGCACAAGACAACAGCTCATTATTGGGGGGTGGGGGGGACAGGACGGGATGGACACGGCTGTGGTGGTACTGAGAAATGGAAGGAAAATAAATTTTTTAAAAAGGAGCCCTGTCCTTGGAGCTTCAGCCTCTCCCCCCTATGTGGAACTGCAGACATTGTGGCTGGGAGGAGTAGGGCATTGCCAAAATGGGAAAAAGGGTTTTCCACAACCTTTGGCACCAGCACTGGGACAGAAGCAGCTGACCCTGAAATGCCATCTTATGGCCTGGTGAGGGGGAAGGAGGGGTGACTGAGGGTGACACAGGGGGCTCCCCCATCTTTTTAATACTCCCAAAGCCTGTCCCAGTGGCTACTGAGGGAAGAGGGGCTGAAACAGGGCCAAGGCAGGCAGGACTGTGGGGACAAAGCCCCCTCTGCCCTGTGGTCAGGCTGCTGAGCCCTTGCAGATCAGCCAGCCAAGGCACATCTGTGGCATCACTGTCTACTAAACAACATCTGCTCTGACTCTGAAAAGCAACTTCCAGCCTCCTCCCCAGGCTCCTTGTTTGTTTTCTCCCCAGGATTTTCCTGATCAGATTGGCTTGGCTTACAAAGCCAAACTCACGCCAGAAAGGCTATCAGGATGTTTGTGGGTGAGGAGGTTATGCTCCATATTAGTGATGCTGCCTTATAAAGCCCTGTTTGCACAGGCTCATAACTCTCTGAGAAATGCTCCCTTTTAGGATCAGACACAGCTCTAAGAGGCAGGCAGCACTGTGCAGCTGATGCTTCCCACCAAGTCACCTCCCACCCCCCAGGAGATCAGCACTGGGGACAGAGCAAGCTGGAGGGCCTGCAGGGGACTGGGGGGACATAGGAGGATCAGGGCCAAGAGCAGTTGTTGTCAGGCTGGATAGTTTTCTGTGGTCCTCGGTAGAAACCCAGTAAACAAGGGTGCAGACTGACCTTCCAGGTAACAACCATTTGGAGATGCCAGCCCCCAGAGGTGACAGCCACAGGGGATTGGTTAGGGACACGACAAGTACTGATAGCTCCAGTCAGGACTTGCTTGGCACCTGCAATGGATGGAGAGAGTACATTTTGTTTTCAAATGCTTTTTGATATTTGCTATCCACAGTTTAATCCATGATGGGATGCCCAAGTACCCCTATGCTGAAGCTGTTCATGAGCACCAAGAGCCAGCTGTGCTGTTGTTCCCAGTAAAATTTGTGGAAGGCTTCCACAGATGAAGACGTTGGACTTGGAGATGACTTGTACCCACATTCACATGCTACAGGTTAAGTTACCATTTCTAAGTGGAAGATGGTCAACCCTTCCAAAGCAGAAGCCTCTGCAAATGGATGTTCTCCAAGAGTGGAGCCAAAACATTCCCCCATTCTCCCTGTCTGGTTGTTTTCTCCAGTTACTGGATGCAGCTCCCATTTGGGAAGCTGGAAGTCCAGTGGGGTCTGTTCTGGAGGCAGGAGAAGTGAGGGTTCCTCAGGACACCCTTAAGCTTCAGGGCGTTTCCCCTTCACCAGGCACAGTCTGCTCAGGTGCACAGTGCCACCGGCCAGAGAGAAGTCACAGAGGGGGCACATTGCTTTTGGTGCCCAGGGAGCCTTTGTAGCCCAAGAAACTTCTGAGGCACTGGACCCAAATCCACTCTGGGTATGGCAGAGGGTGCACCCAAGCTGCAGCCATCCCTGTGTCCCTTTGCTCTGTGGCGCTGGCTGCCTGGTCCAGAGCGAGCCCTGCTCTCACAGCACTGTGATATGAATGCTGGAAACTTCTCAACTATTCAGAAACAGCTCCTTTTCTCCAAAAAATTTGAGGCATGCCTCACTTAAGAGAGCTGCATTCCATCCCTCCCACCATGGCAGTGGCCACATGTGGCAGCTTGGGCTGCAAGCCTGGGGAAAGCCCACCTGAGGAGGAGGCTGCAGCTCATAGATTATAGCCCTGCTGTCACTGCTCTTCTGGAAGTGTCCCAGGTCTTTTCAAGCTTGGGAATACATCCCAGCACCCTCCCAAACCTCTGCAGCTGCAAAACCTTTTTTTTGAGACAAGAGATGGAGGATAAACTGGACAATGAATGCCACAGTGTCATGTGCTGGAGTACCCTGGTGGCCTTTTGCATTGATCCCTGAGCTTGTTTGGCTTGTGGCAGCAGCTGTGGGCAGGTTGACAGCCCATGGGATAGACGAAAACCAGTTAATATCGGAGCTGGAGTTTGACCTGGCAGAGACTGGTTTGGCCTCTCTCACCTGCCTGCAGCAAGGCACAGCAGTGATGGGGGCAGGCTGGGCCCTCTCAGCCCTTGCACCCACTGCAGGGCAAGGGCTTTTGTGGGCAGCAGTGTCACTGTGCTCCCCCTGCCTGCCCTGCCTGCAGCCTTCACAGTCTGTGAGGATGTCCCAGTTCCTGCAGGACACCACTGGGCTGATGCTCGGCTGCTCCCAGCAGCAGGTGCTCAGTGGGACCAAAGCCCAGCCCCTCGTCAGGTGCTTATCAAGGCAGGATGGACAGACAGACAGCAAGAACCTAAAGCCAAGCTGACACCTTGCATCACTGCTCAAGACCTTGCAGGATGGTAATCCCAGCCTCTCCATGAAAAACTGCTTCTCTGGGAATTTTCCCATCCCTGCTCAAGTGTGAGCTCCAGAGACGCACATCCACCTGGGGCACAGTTTGTGTTGGTGCCCATCTTCCCTGGGGACTGGCACCTTCTTTTCTTCCCCCCTCTCTTCTCTGCACTCTCCTCCCTCATCTCTGCCTTCAAACAGTAAGGAACAAATTCCAGGGATTTTGCCTGGGGGCCCACGGAGCAGGGATGCGAGCTGGTCTCCATCTGACTGCGACTGAGTCTCTCCCCCTCACTGGAAATTGAAAGCAGAAGCCGTGGAGTGGTGACAAAAATCTGCATTACGTTATGGCAACTGGATTTCTTTCCCCCTTTTTTTTTTTTTTTTAAAGATTTTATAATACATCGTTTTGAAACTCTGCCAGTGATCATCATCAAAGCAAGAGGAGCGCCTTGGAAAGAACAATGGTGGCGGAGGGTGGGGAGCAGGGTGCCTGAGTATTGATGTGTAATCCTTTTTAAAGCCAGTTCTAGGGACAGCATGGAAGAGGTTTTTTTTTTTTTTTTTTTTTTTGTATTTTCCTGAAGTGCAGATACAATTTAGTCTCATAAGGGCAGGCAGCAATGCCAGAGCTCTAGATTAGGGTGCTGGATTGCATTAGGGCTGCGGAGCAGTCAACCCCCCCACACTGCCTCTGGCTCCACGAGGGCAGGGAGTGGGCAGGGAGGGCAGGAAACACAGAAAGGTCCAAAACAGAAGCTCAGGAGAGACAAGGGAGGGGAGGGGAGGGGAGGGGAGGGGAGAGGAGAGGAGAGGAGAGGAGAGGAGAGGAGAGGAGAGGAGAGGAGAGGAGAGGAGAGGAGAGGAGAGGAGAGGAGAGGAGAGGAGAGGAGAGGAGAGGAGAGGAGAGGAGAGGAGAGGAGAGGAGAGGAGAGGAGAGGAGAGGAGAGGAGAGGAGAGGAGAGGAGAGGAGAGGAGAGGAGAGGAGAGGAGAGGAGAGGAGAGGAGAGGAGAGGAGAGGAGAGGAGAGGAGAGGAGAGGAGAGGAGAGGAGAGGAGAGGAGAATAGAATATGACTGCTGGAAGGGCCAGGGCTCTGGATCCTGCTGGGAATCATAACCCAGAGACATCATCACCTCATAGGGTAGCAGCTTGTGTTCTGCCAGCAGAGTCTCTTGGGCTCTGCCAGTGCCCCTGGCCACCCATCTGCCTCTCCATCAAAGCCCAGCCAAGCTGGGGGAGGACTCCCACGGCCTCCAGTGCCTTCACATCAGCTCCTTGGCCTGTGTGCCACCTTCTCTGGTCAAGCAGTCATTCCACTGCCCTCATTTCCCTTGTTACAAGGCCTCCTTCTTCAAGCCAAGCAAAACAAGGGACTTCCTTGACAGCCCACTGAACTCCTCCTGCTGCACAGAATGAGTGGAATGGCACAGCACAGCACATATCCCAGTGACAGCAAATGCTGAGAAACCCCACTGGCTCAGAGAGACAGTGTGTCAGGGGTGCTCAGGTGCTCCCCAGAGCCTGAGTCTCACTTACATTCTTCTGACTTGAAAAAAAAGAAAGGCAATCCCCAGAAATCATTCACAGTAATTTTCTCACGGAAGCCGTATCAGAAGCACCTATCACTCAGTACAAACTCATGAGGATAAAGCTCATTATTTTGGCATCTTTGCAACATCAGCTCACCAGCCATGCCAGTTGCTCAGGTGTGGGACCTCATGGGAGATTGCTGACCAGGTGGGAAGAGCCCCCAGTGCCATGGGACAATTTTGCATCACCTGCTGCTGCTCTGGTCCAGCAACCTACAAAGCCCTGGCCCCGCTCATGCTGACCCAGACGTACTCATCCAGGCTGCCAGACCTGGCTCATGCTTGACCTATTCCCAGCTGGATCTGCAGAGGCTGTTCCTTGCTGCTGCCATGGTAAATCAGGCTGGAAGTTCTCCTCTGTGCCTTTACCAGCAGGGTCCAGCCCCAAGGCATCTCACTCAGGCTCTCATGTTCTCACTGAAGCACAAGTTCCCACACCTTCATAGTTTTGTGGAAGGACAGAAAAAATGCTTCCTTCCTCCAAGGGACTCACAGAAAATCCCTGTCCCCAGTGAGCCCACTGCCCAGCTTGGTGCTCCAGCTCACAGGGGGAGCTCATCTGCGTCCCACAGATGAAGATCTGGGAGCAGACCTCATCCCATGCATGCCAGCATGGAGCAGGGCTGGGGGAGGCAGGCAAAGGGCTGCAGCAGGTCCAGGGCAATGGTTCAAAGCTTCTGGGAGTCTCAGGCCAGGCCTTCAGAAGATGACAAATCACCTAGGCTCACTGCTGCTCTGTGCCCACAGAATGCGAGTGAAGCCACCAGTGGGAAACAGTGTTCACACAGCCCACTCTTGCCAGGATGTGAGATGTTCATCTAAGCATACTCTGGCTATAAATCAGAGTCATGGCACTGTTATGACTGGAAAAGCCCTCTGGGATTGTTGAGTCCAACCATTTCCTCAGCACTGCCAAGGCCACCACAGACCCATATCCCCAGGTGCCACATCTACACAGCTTTTAAATCCCTTCAGGGATGGGACTCAACCACTGTCTGAGGCAGCTGTGCCAGTGCCTGACCATCCTTTCCGTGAAGGAATTTCCTCAATATCCAGTCTAAACCTTCCCTGGCACAGTTTGAGTCTGTTTCCTCTTGTCCAGTCCTTGTTCCCCGGGAGCAGAGCCTGACTTTCCCCGGCTGTCCCCTCCTGTCAGGGAGTTGTGCAGAGCCACAAGGTCCCCTCTGAGCCTCCTTTTCTCCAGGCTGAGCCCCTTTCCCAGCTCCCTCAGCCCCTCCTGGTGCTCCAGCCCCTTCCCCAGCTCCATTCCCTTCCCTGGACAATGCACACTAAGCCCGGATCACCTCCTCCACACTCCACGTCCAGGTGCCCTCTGCCTTTTCCTTGCTGGATCACCTAACAGCAATTGCTCAATTCCCTCACACATGGAGAATTACACTGCCCATCAGAAACCGTAAATCTTTAAACTCCAGCCCACCTCGTTAGAAGTGCCTGATGGCAGCAGCTCGGTGCTTCCCAGCTAAGGAGATAGCTTGCCAGCTAACGATGGGCTGATAATTAAGTCCAGTCCTTCCCAAGATCAACTTCCCCTACCAGTTAATCCCAACAGCAAATAATGCTGATTGACTTTGCCTTGGTCTGTAAATGCAGGACTGCTCTGTTCCAAGAGCTCCCTGCTGTCCTCTCATGAGGGGTCCCACTGCACCCCGGGGTCTGCCTGGGTGGGGAGTAGGTGCAGAATGCCTCAGTGAGATGCAAGCTCCACTGGGGTTGGGCCACCCCCTCACGAGGTGGCTGGTGGGGGAGCAGCCCCAGCTCACCATGCGGGTGCAAAGTGTGAGAGTTTTGGGGTGGTCCAGGAAGGCAGACCCTGGCTGGAAGACCAGAGAGCCCCCAGCTTGTGTCCTGCTCTCCATGGGGCAGCCTGGGTTTGTTGAGGCAGCAAGCACTGATGGGAGAGACTGGCCAGGGGAGCAATTCAGCTCCTGCCACCCTGCCCTGCTCCTTCAGCACTGGGCACCACGGAGCTGTGGAGGCAGGAGAGGCAAGCGAGGGGCATTTTGGGGGTCATTGCCAGGCCAGTGTGTTCCAGGCAGAGTGGCATGCCAGGGCTGGATTGCCAAGGACAGATCCAGAAAAAACCCATAGAATCACAGAATATCCTGATTTGGAATGGACCCTGAGAGCATTGTCCACACACTCCTCGAGCTCTGGCAGCCTCAGGGCTGTGCCCATTCCCTGGGGAGCCTGGGCAGTGCCCAGCACCCTTTGGGAGAAGGAGCTTTTCCTAATATCCAACCTAACCCTGCCCTGGCAGAGCTCCAGCTGTTCCCTCAGGTCCTGTCCCTGGTCACAGAGCAGAGATTGGAGCTGCCCATGTGCTACCCCTCAGGAGGGAGCTCTGTTTGCCCCATCCCAGAGCTGAGCTGCACACATGGTCACAGCTGGGCACCTCACTTCAGCTCTCTAGGCCTCCCATCCCTGGGGTGTGAAAGAGACTTTTTCCTTCCTCGAGCTCCCTGTGTGCCAGTTCTGGGCATCCTCTGCAGACATGAGGGCTGATCTGAGCCCTGTCCCTGAGTAATTTACCTTCCCAATATTCTTCCTCCTGCCAGGCAGGGATGCCCGGTGCCTCCCAGAGGTGGTGAATGGCACATGCTGAGCATTCACAGAACTGTGCAAGGTGCAGATGTCCTGCCTGGCAGAGAGCTGTCACTGCTCAGGGGGACATCCCACCACTGTTTCCACCCCGACATGTCAGAGTCCATGGCACCGAGACCCTCTGGCCATGGGGCTGCATGGCCAGGGAGCACAGAGGATGTGGGCACTTGGCCAGAGACTTTGCCTGTCCTTTTCCTGGACCTTCTCCTTGCATGACTGTGCAGGCAAACCGCTTCAGCAAGGGGCTAAAAACCCACTCTAGTCTGAGTCACTGCAGAATGGGTACATTTTCTGGAGCCCTCCTTGCGATGTTTGCCCACATGGCAAGCCTTGCCAGATCCCCTGTTGGGATGACATGGAAATATTTCTGGCTTCCTACTTCTGGGGTGAGCCTGAGTGGCCCTGTCATGCTTGCTTTGAGCAGTTGCCTGCCCTTGGCGTGAGTTTCTGAGAGAGATGATGGGGTGGAAATATGGAGAAGTGCCCTCAGCTCGGCCCTGGTGCCCACAGGAGATGGCCTTGGTCATTGTCATTAAGCCCATCATTATGCTGAGAGCATTATGTGTCCATGGCTTAGTATCAAGGGGAGTTTTGACCCACAGACAGCCAAAGCCTGACCCCATCTTCCTGCCTCCAGTGATGACGCCATGGGAAGGCAGGTGGGGGAAATGGGGAAAGGTACCAGCAGTGATAGCAGGTCCTTAAGGATGGTCCCAGATAACCACAGTGAGATCAGGAATCCCTTTGCATTTGTGATTTCAAACCACTGTCCTTTTCAGCTTTTCATCCATCTCTTCCTGTGCATCCATCTTAACAACAGAGCCCTGGGCTCTTGCCCACAGCAGATCCCAGCCCCGCTGTCCTGTTCCATGCTTTGGGTGGATGCGGACAGTATCCTGAGACAGTGTGTGTGCTCTGTCCCCATGATGCACAGCACAGCCCTACAGCCAGCAGGGTGGGTACAAGGGGGACATTTGGCTCTGCCGTGTTAGTGGGGGCCCTTCACCAGCCAGCATCTTCTGGAGACAGACAGCACCAGCCACTTGTCTCTGGCTCCAACCTTGGTGACAAATGTTCTGGAGACACCTTCCACATTTGTATGAGACAGGGTGAGAACAAGAGTGCCTCCCACTATGGCCAGAGACGTGCTGTGCAAAGCCCCAGCATCAAACACAGAGGAGATCCCTGGTTGTCTTGAAAGGGTGTCCCCCTCCTTGGGGTTGTGGAGCACAGAAGAGGAGTGCTGTGACACTGTAGGACCGTTCTGGCCACCAGCTGCCTGCGGCTAGCTGCTCCTGGGCGGGAGCCTGCAGAGGCACCAGGAAGCCCAGTTCCATCCCCTCCTCACTCTCTTTGCCCAAAATTAGGACTGGTTGGTATCACTGCTCTCAGGGGGATGGTCCCTGCCCCAACACCTTCCAGGGGGAATGCAGGCACTGCATGGGGTGTTGATGTCTCTCTGGGGGAGATGTTCAGCTGATGTTCAGCTGGGGGATGATGGGCCCATCCTGGCCAGCTTCTCCCTGTGAGCTGTCCGTGGGGAACAGCCAAGGTAAGGACCAGACATTAAAAGCCACTTTGCCTGTGCCTTGTAGGTGCCTTGCTGGGCCATGGCTGTCACCAAGGTGTGGGGAGGCATCGTGTCAGCACACAGTGCTTTCCTCCTGCCTGTGGGGCAGAGAGTGCTTGCTGCCATCCAGCTTTGGGATGCAGCCTTCTCTCTCCCAATCTGGGACAGTGCCAGTGTGCTGTCTGTGGGATCCAAGCAGGATGGCCACCTCCTCCCTTCCACCCTCGGATAACTCAGCAGCTCTCACGTCTCTGTCCTTGTGTGCCTGGGATGGTTCCCAGCCCCAGCTGCCTCCCGCCCTCCTTCTCTGCGGGTGCTGTGATGGAGGGTGCTGAGGAGGGGCCGAGCACACCCCCATACCCTTACACACTCGTCTCCGAAAGGATCGGGCTCTCTTCAATGAAAAGCAACAGATGGGTATAGCTGGCAAGTGCGGGCTTCCAGGGCGGGGGCGTTTGATGATGTCTTTAAACATTGTGAGCGTGTCTGTCTCTCACTCGTGTCCCTTCTGCTGTGCAGTGGGGACGCCTCTCCCCAGGCCGGTGCCTTGGGAAGAACCCTCTCGCCAGCGGGGAAGGTCAGGGAGATGAAAGCATGCCTGCGAGCCCCAGCTCCCGCCTCCTAGGAGACGGACATCGCCTCCCATCCCGGGGACAATGGCGGGGTCCGGTCCCCCCGCGTCGTATCTAGGTGATGTCACATCGATCAGAGCAGCCGTACTGAGGGGAGGGGAACAAACACGCACACACACAAAGGAGCCTGCTTTGAAGTCCCGCGGAGGAGCGTGCCTGCGCCTCCGGGCTGCCCGAACATCCCAGCGCTCGGGCCACGGCCGCGTGTGAACGGGGCCGGAGCCGCACGGACAGCGCGGGATGCCCGCGGGATGCCTCACGGACAGCGCGGGATACCCGTGGTGGCCGGGCTGGACACCGAAGCCTCCGAGCATCCGCTGTGCTCCCGGGATGCAGAAGGGCTGGAGGATTTAGTTCTGTGCACTCACCACAGCCCGGCTCACATTTGAGCTCTCCAGCTTCTTTGCCCGGGGCTGTGAAAGCCAAGCCGGCCTTTCCGTGGCCCGAGGGATGTTCAGGGACCCTCAGCATAACCGAACCACCGTACTGGGTTTTGGGAGTTGCTCTGGGCTGGCAGGCAGTGGTGCTACAGCAGTGACAGGGATTTGCTTGACCACCTAGAAACAGGGCTCCAATTTTAGACAGTCATTAAGCACCACTGGGTTTTGTGCATTTCTTTCCTGATGAGCCAGGAAAGAAATTTTATAATTTATAACATTCTCCACAACTGGTAGGCCCTGGGAATTTATCCAGTGAAAATGGAAAGGGTTGTTGCATCACAGAATTGCAGAATCACAGACTGACAGAATGGGTCAGGTTGGAAGGGCCCACAGTGGCTTATCTGGTCCCACCTCCCTGCTCAAGCACAATCATGCCGGAGCACATGACACAGGTTTGTGTCCAGATGGTTCTGGAATATCTCCAGTGAGGTAGAGTCCACCCCCTCTCTGGGCAGCCTCTTCAGTGCTTGGTCACTGCACAGGAAAGTTCTTCCTCATGTTCAGGTGAAACTTCCTGTGCATCAGTTTCTACCTTTGCCTCTTGTGCCATTGCTGGGCCCCTGGAGCAGAGCCTGGTCCCTGCTCGGAGCCCTCCCTGCAGACAGGGACAGACAGGGATGAGGGCCCCTCTCAGCCATCTCTTCTTGAGGCTGAACAGTTCCAGCTCCTCCAGCCTTTCCTTGTGAGAGCATCACATGGCACCAGGAGCTGGGGATTTGGTGGGAAAGCATCACTATGGGTGCTGCTTGTGCTGACTACTGCCATAACCAAGCCTGGTGTGTGATCAGCCTTCAGCAACTTGTGAAGAACATGGGAATATTGAAATGCTATGGACTATATGTATCAGTGACCGGCTTTGCCACCAGATTTTCTCCCTGGATGTGCAGAGCAGCAGTTCCCATCCACCAAAGGGACATCACCCATCACCCTATACCACATCTGCCTTGCGCTCACTTCAAGCCAGCATTGCTGCACTGGTGGCATTACTGGAGTCACCAGGATCCTTCCAGCTGACTATTGCAAGAGGAAAAACACTTTAAATCCCCATGGGGCAGCTTGGGCCAGATCTCTTGGTGCCCCAAAGCAGTGAGATGAGCTGTGGTGCCTCAGAAAGCTGAGCAGAAGAGCAGTGAGGAGCTGTTCATGCCTGCAAGAGGAGCACATGGAGCAGGAGCAGTGACTGCAGGCTGGATAAGCTCTCGTGCATCAAGAGCCACGTCCCTGCGTCCCTAGTGCAGTCCAGTGCTGGGGGGATGGACAGTATTTCCTATTGACTTCAAAGCTCATCTCAGAGGCTGCACTTCCTCCTCAGAGAATAACTCAGTGATTGGTATAATTTTCACTCATTTTACACACCCACTAAATGCCACATCAGTGCCAACCACCCTGGTGTTCAACCTCCACCCAGAGCATAACTTCTGGCCTTGGTCACATCATAGCTGAACAAAGCAAAACAAACTATTGGCTCCAATTTGTAAAAAGTGAGTAATTGTTTTCAGCATCTTCTTTTTAATTAAAAAATTAGGGATCGGCCCAAAAACACCCAAGAAGAATTCAATTTTTAGAGAGAGCAGCGCACTTGTCATCTGGAAAAATGAGACAGAAGGCAGCTAAAAATAGCATTCTTCTGAACTTTGAAAATCTGTGCCCACTTGTGCTGGCTTTCTTCCGCTCCAGTCACACGCGAAGTCATCAAAACCTTTTCCTCCACTCCTCTGCTTGGGCACCAGTTTAAACACAGAGCCCAGGAGCAGCATGCGCCGGCAGCTGCCGGGGCCGGCAGCTGAGCCCTGCTGACAAGCAGCCTCTCTGCAAACCCTGGCTGCACAGTTTGTTTGCAGTGTTAAACACCCATGAAAGTGGCGGCGATATTTAAAAATAAAGATGTTTCTCCATCTTCTGAAGAAAGTCCTGGTCTGGCCTGTGTTGTTGCAGAGATGCTTGCAGACCCTCAGGACCCCGGCAATGCTGCAGCAGCTCCTGCCATGGGGAGGATGATTGTGCCAGGACCTGCTCCTGGCTGTGCCCAGCCAGCACCAGACCCACGGTGACCTGGATCCCTGCTCTTCCAAACCACCCCAGACAAAGAACATACCTCGGCAACAGCTGGGCTGAGCATGCCTTGGGAACACAGGTGTGGTGATGCCCCCAGCTTGCCCATGCTGCCATCCTCGCTGATGGAGACAGGAGGGTGCAGCACTCGGGGCTGCAGCACTTTTTCTCTGCACTCACAGTGTTGGCAGGTGTGCCCACGTGGCACAAACATTTTTCATTGGTAGAGCAACTTCCAGAGCATCTCCACCTTTAAAAGGACCCCCTTTGAAACCCAACCTGGAATTCTTTGCAGCCAGTGAAATGGAGTCCAATCTTTTGTGTGTTGGGTCTGCTGCCTCACATCTGGAGGAGATGAGACACCAAGTATAGAACCAAACCATCCAAAGGAACACACCAACGCCACTATGCACACCTGTGGCCTTAGAGGATAGGAGGGAAGAGAAAAGACATGAAAGAATAATCAAAAATTCAAGCAAAAATTCTAGGACATCTGAATAGGAAGGAGATAAAAGCTTCAAGTACCCTCACATCTTTTTCCTGTCAGTTTCTCTACTCCTGGTAGAGCTCCTCCTGTGATAACAACACAGAGCACAATTGCTTCTATATACTGGCAAACACCCACTAACCCACTGGCAGGAAACCCCTGGGCTTTCATTTTCCACCCAGCGGGTACATTTCTTTGGCATCTTGGATGCCAAACATTCTTGAGGCAACACGGTGAAAACACACTTAGCTCACAAATGGGGGATGTTTTGGGGCTGCAGTGCTACTCCCTTTCGAGGACTTCTCCTCCCCTCTCTGTAACCCAGACTGCACCACAAAACAGCAGATGCTGCAATTTATTTTAATTCCGACCCCCCTATATTTTCCTTCTTCTTTTTTTTTTTTTTTTTTTTTTTTTTTTTTTTTTTTTTTTTTTGCGTGTGTCTGGGTAAATTTAGTTCCCATAAAAGTGAAGGACTGTCAACACCAGCTTTGGAGCCAACCATACTGTCGGCAGCTGTTGTGCGGGCTGTGCACACAAAGCCCCTGAGTGCACCTCGGGCTGTTCCCCCCAGGCCCCCCCAGCCCTGCAGCAGCTCCAGCTCATGACCCCTGGGCTCTGTCCTATGCTCTGAGGTCCCTCCTCAGCTCAGATCACACAGCCCCTGCCTCACTCCTCCCAGCCACCCCATCCCAAGCCTGGCTTGATCCCTCCTGATTCCCGCTCATGCCCACAGCAAGACTGCTCCTCCCAAGCTCCTTGTCCTCTCCCATTTCCCACAACCTTCCAAGGGGACAGCCAGCAAGAGATGCCATCCCTTTGGCCAAGGCAGTGCTCCAAGGGCAGCTGGGGAGGGACAGGACGTGGGACTGCTGAGGGAGCTCTCCTTGCACAGGGATCTCACCAAGGGAGCTGCGCATGGCCCAGATGGGATGGCCATGTGGGGGAGTCCTGCAGCACTCTCCATTCCCACCCCTCTGTCTGGATCATCCCCTCTGGGCACCAGAGGAAGCTCAGTGGGGGCTTCCTCCACCTGGATCTCTGCCATCATGGGGTTCCTATGTGCAGCCTCCTGCAGGCAGGGGCTGAGGAGCTCTGCAGGCAGCAGCCCTTTGACAATTGCTCTTCCACCAGCAAAGTTAAAGTATTATCCTGGAGTTTCCTGTGAAATGGTGTCTGGAGACATTTGGAAGGAACATGTCCCCTGCGCCTCGGCCAGCCCAGCCTGTCACCACCTGATACCTCAGAGCACAGAGCAGCAGCTCTTGGGCTTGGGGGGGGTCACAGAACTTCTGCTTCCCCAGCAGCACCACCTCCAGGGTCCCATGGAAGCAAATCGCTTGTTATTTGGATGCTGAGGGACCCCATCCCCACTGCGGGCAATCCAAGGGGAACCTAAGGGATGAGATCCTCTCTCCACTTCCCCACAGCTCCAGGATGACAAGGGGATGTGTTCTTCTCCCCTGAATCGTGAGCTGGTTCTTCAAAACCAGAGGCAACACTTTGTTTTCAAACTGCTCTTCAAAAGGAAGAGTTTGGAATTGACGTCGGATATGTTGTGTGTGTTGATGGACTTTTGCTGGTTCCTCCCTGCTCCTCCCTGTGCAAAAGACCCTTCATCACAGCACTGCTGACACTGCCCACACATCCTGCTGAATCCCTCTTCCCCTGAGGCTCCAGTTCCTCTGACTGCCCCTTGGCCTTGCTCACCCATGGCATCACATCATCTCATCCCTCCTATGCAGCTCCTGGCCCTGCCTGGGTGTCCTGATCTTGGCTAGGGTCACGCCACAACACCAGGGCTGCAGGCCCTGCGGAAGAGCCTGCACCAGTCTGGACACCTGGGCTTCCTCCATGCATGGAAACCAAGTTGTCCAAGACAAGGGACCCTAGTTGGGGGCTCTTCTACAGGTGGCAGGCTGAAGGTTCAGCAGAGAGTTGAAATTTCTTAGGGCCAGAGGGACTCTGAGACCCCAGTGAGCAGCACAACCCTTGCTTGTGGACTCATACCAGCAAGCACTGAGCATCCAAGCCTGCTCTGCACCCCACATCCCTTCTCAAGCTCCTAAACGCATCTGACAGGAGGCACCAAAGTCTGTCTCAGGGTCTGCTGTGTGGGTGAGGAGTGTGGCCACTCTCAGGGTCTGCTGTGTGGGTGACGAGTCCCCAGGCTGGAGCAGGTCTCTGGCACAGCAGGAGCTTTGTCCTTGCAGTGCACTGTGGTCCCATGAGGACATGGTCTGCTGGCCTCCAGTCCCTCTGAGCTGCACATGGGCTGTTCCAGCCAAGGACTCATCCTGCTCCTGATCCGCTGGGAGTCCAACTGCTCAGACAGCCAGGCTGAGCTCCATCACCCTCTCCTGCTCTGCTGCACGGCTGGAGCCTTCTCCATCCAGCACCTCCAGCCACCCACGCAGCCTCCTGAAGGCTCCCCATGACTTTGGCTGTGACACCTGCCCCCCAGTCCCTCTTCTCAGGGAACAAGGGGTGCTTCAGGAGCCAGGGGCAACCTGGGAGTATGGCCAGGTGCCATGCTTGTCAGGGACCAGCACAACTTCACCTTGCTTGGAGGAGGCGGCTGAGAAGCGGTTAACACTTTGGTACTGCTGAATTGATTTCTCCTGGAAGGAAGTGTCCTCACACAGAAAAAATGCAGAAATAACAGTGTTGGGGTGGGTGTTTTTTTTTGTTTTGCTTTGTTTTGTTTTGTTTTTGGTTTTGTTTTTTAAATAACTAGTCCTTTTTTCCAGCCATCTGTGTCATTTGCAGCTGATGGGAGGGGGGACAATGCTGGATGCAGAGAATCATTTGGGTTTGGGACCAGTACTGCATTTACAGTGTACAAAACAAGGGAGGACATCTGTCCCCAGCGGAGTATTATGCACAGATCCAGGATTTTAGCATTGTGCTCATGTCCAGTGCTATCATTACAGACGCACAAAGCAGAGATGGTCATGCACAACCCTGTGTTCCCTCCTTCTTGCCGTCTCCCTTGTCTGCATCGGCCATGCCTCCCATTGCCCATGGTCCTGCTATTCCCAAATCTCTGAGTGCTTTCCAGCCTTCTCCAACCTTCTCCCATCCCTTTTCCTACCCAAGGATGCTTTGGGGAAGCTGCAGGCAGGAGCCAAAGGGTGGTCCTTCACACGTCTCCAAAGCTAGCCATGGAGATCACCTTCCTGGGCCGAATGAGGGTCTCCAAGCCTGATTCAGGGACAGGCCTCAAAGGCTGGACTCATTCATCATCCAGAGAAAGTGTGATAACAGGCAGTGTCCCGCCAAGGGCTAGATATGTGTCGTGCTGCAACTCACCTCTTTGGTGAGCCTAGCCCCTGGCTGTGTTCCCTGATAGCAGCAAAAGGGTATTTTTGTCACAGCCCTGTGTCAAACATGCCAGGTTTGTCTGCAGGAGAGCATCTGAGTGCTCTGCTGGTGTTTCCACAGGGACAACTCGAGCTGGAGCAGAGCAGCAGAGCCACTGGCTTAGGAATGGCTGCTGGGAGCATCCCTGGGGAGCTTGTGGAAGGCAGGAGGCTGCTCCTGCCAAGAGCCAGCCCTGCCAGGAAGATGGAAACGTTGTACTGAGCCTTTGGCTAGGATGTCCTTGGGCACAGTCCTGTCACTCGGACAATGGACCCTCATTAGCCCTGTCACACGCCTGGGGGTCCCTGGGTGGGTCTGACTGTGGCCAGTGTGGCTTTGCCAAGAGCTTTACAACTAAGCCTTTAGCCTGAATCCAACTTTCACCTTCAGCATATCCCTCCCCTGCCTTTCCAGGTTATTTCCTATGGAGTAATCACCCATGCCGTATTTCCAATCCCACTAAAAGAGGTCATTTGAATTGTTAGTGAATATTCTAATGAAGAGAGATACTGCTCTGTTGGCTTCAGTGAGACAGGATGTGTTTGTGTGCAATGTGTGCAACGTGTGAGGGCTTTGATAAAAGAGCAAACCCGGGAATTTGGCTCTGTTGGAGAGGTCCCAGGTTCCCTGCTCCTGCCCTTGACTTTGGAGGTGGAGAGGAGAGGGGCAGGTAAAAGATGAACCAGAGGTGAGAAAAGAGGGAATTGGAGGAGCAGAACAGCGCATGTTAATTTTATTATCTATATATAAATGTGAAGGTTTGCATGTGCCAACTGGAGGTTTGCATGCCAAATTTGTGGCCAGGAGGAGAGGCAGTGATGACAGGGTAGAGAGGTCTACCAGTGGTCAGGAGAACCTGCTCTGAGAGCAGGGAAGTGAGCACGTGCCCCACTGCTCCGTAAGAGCTGCTCAGGCAATTAATCTCCCTTGCCTTGGGACACTGGAGCAGAGAAGCAACAGATTGGTGGCTGTGTCCTGTGATTTACAATACATCTGATAGTTCTAGCCCATTAATAAAGCATGCAGTTGGCCATGAAAGGCACATCTGCCTATTTTAAAGATTATAATAATGGATAAAGCTCTGACACATGGATTTCTGTAAGAAAACTAGCACTGTAAATAGCATTCCAAAATTATGTATTCAATCAAATTCAATGGGACAGTTATTGTATGCTAATTAAATACTACTGAACTATTTGGTGTTTGGATGGTGAATAGAGACACAATTTCAGAAATGCACAGTCTCTCAGAACACTCTCAGACTCCCAAGACTTTATTTACTGTTGTTCTCAGCCTGCAATCCATTCTGATAACGGGCTGCAGGAAGGACAGGCATTCACAGTTCAAGTGCCCTGTCTATAAGGAGCTCTGGCAACATGGGGACATGGTGCAGTGGTGGACTCAGCAGTGCTGGGTTGAGGGTTGGACTTGATCTTAGGGGGCTTTTCCCATCTTAGCACTTCTATGGTTCTTTGAACACAGATGTAATTCACTGTCCAGGTGGGTAATGATGGTGAACAAAGATTACTCATCCTGTCTCCTGGAATCAGACCAGGCCAGAGCCAAACCTGCTCCACTGCTGCTCTTTGTCCCTGGAGAGAAAGGCTCCACATACTACTCACTGATTACTCTTCCCCCTTCCTGATAAGATTTCCTCACCACACTGCTTTCTGAGATTTCCTTCCCTTTAATCCGCCTGGGTCTGTTGTTCTGTCCTGTGCCCTCCACGCAGTGCAGACCCATTTCCGTGTGGGTTACAAACCAGCAAAGGCATGTCCAGTGTTTGCAATGGAAAGAGAAGGTGGATGAAAGAAACAGGTCTTATGCCAGCTCTAAACTGACCTGCTCCAGGCTTGAGGTGTTCCCTGGCAGGGATGGAGAAGCTGGGGGGGTTTCCAGGAGTGATGTCATAATCCACGATCCCACAGGAGACCCTTGTCCAAAATCCTGGGCTGTAGCACATCACCTCTCACCCACCTCCTGCCGGTGGGGTTTCCTCCCCTTCCTCCTCCCCACCCCTTTCCAGAAACAGCCAGACCAGAAGCTGACGAAGCAGAGACAGACAGACAGAGAGAGTTACAAATCTTCACTGATGCCTCACATTATAGCCCAATACATGAGATCTGAAGAGGATCTCGTTCCACCCAGTCCCTTGGTCTGGGAGCTTTTGCATGACCCAGGACTGCCAAGCTCTCTGCACCAGAGTTGGGTATTGATAAAGCCTGTGGACACTTTCAAGTCTGCTAAAAAAATGTTCCAAGGTGACAGATCTTAAGTAACACACAGAGCTGAGCGCAGCTCTGCTCTCCACACCCTTCCCTGCTGCAAGGGAAAAGCAGCCACTATCAGTGATGGCTGGATTTAATTTATTAGGCGCTTAGAGGAGACATTCATCAGGCAGGGAGATAAATAATCTTCAGATGGAACAATTAAATTTAATTGCCTGAAGATTATTTTTCTCCTTCCCTGATGATTGTCTCTGCTGAGTGCCTTATAAATTGGATCCAGCTATCAGCAATATTAAAGGCGCTTCCCCTCAGGACTGGCCCAGCTGCCCAGACCAAAACATTGGGCTCAGAATGAACTTTCACTGTTACAGACTGTCACTGTTATCGAAACTGAGACTGCCTCAAGACTCATGGGGGCTTTTTCCTTGCAGTTAGACAGGGCTGTGCTCAAGGTGTCTGGGTTTTCTGGTCCCTGGTGGTGCATCCTGAACTCTATAGAATTGCTCCAACTCTGGTGGCCCTGTGGCAGTGATGTCCTGCTTGGCAAAGGCTTGAGGAGGGATGTGGTGAGGTCCAAGGTGGATCATGCAAGGTTTCAGTGTGTTAGATTTTGTTGCGGCTGCAGAAATGAGGAACTGAAGTTGTGGGGTCCATAGCACACCATGGAGCAGTGATGGCATTTTGTGCTGGCCATGCTTGTGTTGGCCATGAGAGAAATGGTGATGGAGCCACATCTCAGCCTGAAGAGACCTTCAGGATGTGTGGGCTCACTAATGCCTGCCCAGGCGGTCTGCCAGCTCGAGGGCCAGCACACCGCAGGAGCACGGCTTTTCTATGCAGAGACAGAGCCAGGGTAGCCACCTTATTCTTGTTACTCCAGGCCAGGACCAAAGCTGGAACCTTTTCAACAACCCAGGAGCCATCAACTCCCTCCTCTGTATATGTCTGAAGTCTGGAAAATATCTTAAATATGGGAGAGGAAAGGGAGGGGTTTGATCCTCAGCTGGTGTAAATCAACGGAGCTCCATTGACGTTGTTGGACGATTACTGAGACTTATGTCCTCTGACCCCAAAAATTTCTAGGGAGGGAGGTAATGACTGCAGAGCATTCCAGTGTTGCAAGAGATCTTCCTTCAGCCTGGCTTCAGAGGTTCCAGGGGCTGGGAAGCACAGGGATAAGTGTCTGGGTGAAAGAAAGGGTGAAGGCAAGCCCCAAGGTACCCAGCTGAGTAGTACCAGCCGGAAGGCAAGCTGGAATCAAGAGAGGCTGGGCTGTACGGACCATACACCATAGGGACATCTCATCCTTCTGCACCTTTCTGAGTGTGGGTGGCTCTGGATACGAACACCATGGTGTTCTCAGCCCCTTCTGGGCAGTGGTGGAGCCTAACGCTTCTGGTCCAGCCCCACTGGTGCCCACGCTGCACCCAGGGTACCCCAGAGCAGTCAATGGCTCACCCCACTTCATCCACCCTGCCTGCCTTGGGAAAGATTTCGGCTGCTGGCAATTGCCAAGAGCCACAGTAACACACCCTCCACTCCAACACTGCCAATCCCCTGACAGATGAGCTGTGTCCAGGCATCCCCGAGCGAGAGGCAGCATTTGGAGGTGCAGGCTGAGCGCCAGAGCTGTGCTCCTTCCTGCAAGCAGCACCGAAAGGACCCTGGAATCAACATGTTTACTGACAGGCTCCTGCACTGTTGGCCTGCTTTTCTAAGGAAATGAAACTTGTGCAATCACATTGTCTGGGGGTGTCTGTTCCTAATAACTTCTCAGTCCACCAGCCAATTCCAATCCAATTTGTCGGATGGGGAGAGGTCTCAAAATATTGCATACTGCCCAGTCTCCTCGCAGTGTGCTGTGTGGCAAAATGGGGGGCACGAAACTTGGACCATGTGAGGAATAGGAGCACCTTCAACACAAAGTCATGGAGAAAAGCAGCAGGGTCACAGTTGGTGGCCAGTAGGCAGCCCCAGCCCTGTTGGGAAGAGGACCTCTCCAGCTGTGGCCAGAGCCGGATGCGCACCCTAAGCTGAGAGAAAATGCATATTGGGAAGGACAGATGGAGCTCTGGCTCCTTTGCACTCGTCTGGGCAGAGAGAACTGAGTCTGCACAAGCCATGGCTGCCAGAACGCCTGGGGCTGAGCGCTGAACTGCCTCCAGCTCCCCAGAGAGCTGGGGCTGAGGGTCCTCAACTGGGAGGCAAGGGCTCCCAGTAGGCAGAAGTCCTTCCACTGGGGATGGACATTTCCAAGCCCGGGCCCCTGGCCAAGCAGAGCAGGACCTGCAGCTGCCGGGCGTCATGCTGTGTCTTGCTGCAGTCTGGACAGGATCTGGACAGCACTGCCCTGTTTCTCCTTTGGACACTGGTTTAATTTGGTGAAGGCATTCAATGGCCCACATGGTCTCTCCAGTTCAGCCCTGCCAGTAACATGAGCTTAACAGAGCTGGAGAGGACTATTTTTTTAAGTGCCTATACAAACACTATTTGTTTTGTAATAACTCTTCTTCTGTTCTGTTTTGAAGGGGATGATGGCTCTGGGATCTGAGGAGCTCTGAGACGGCTCAGAGAAACTCAAATTCCTCCCCACGTGCTTTCAATTAACATCTTCATTAAACACCCATTCAAAGTCACTTCCAGCCAGAGCATGACAGCGCAACAGAGCTTGGCTTCGTGAAGTCACCCAGAATCGATGACAAATCAAAAAGGGCTTGGTTTGTCCTGTACCAGCCACACATGCAAATGGGAGATAGATGCCAACGGAGAGAGTGAGTGTCCCTGCTCAGCTCCTCATCACTATCCATACCTGAAAACAGCACCCAAGCCATGGGGGGGACCTGCTGCCTGTGCACTTGCTGGGAGAGGAATTGGCTGCAGTGGCAAGTCACCTCCCCTGGCCTGGCAGTCTGCTCCCAGGCCAAACCCCTGATCCCAACAGTGCCAAGGGCAGCTCTCCAGTTGACTTCAATGAGACCTGGCCCTCAGTTAACCCAGCAAAGCAGGAAGGTTGGGAAAGCCATCTAGAAGGAAACATCACTACAAAATTGTCCAGATTGGTGTTTCTTAGAGACTCTCTGTTATATCTTCTCCCTCTAATTTACTTAAACTGTGGGCATCCAGGAATCCCAGCCCCTGGCAGTGTACCAGCTGCCGTCTGCATCATCATGAACAGCCTTGTGTCCTCAGGGGTGACCAGAAGGGACCACAGCCTTCTGCGAGCAGAATTCCATCTCTGCTT
Organism: Vidua macroura; assembly: GCF_024509145.1. Classification (NCBI taxonomy): domain Eukaryota; kingdom Metazoa; phylum Chordata; class Aves; order Passeriformes; family Viduidae; genus Vidua; species Vidua macroura. The sequence goes on from NC_071586.1 coordinate 1,025,762, forward strand.
GCATGGCAGTAATGGCACCAGCTGGCTCTGAGCCGGCCAATCCCACATCCCAGACTTGGTACAAATATTTGTATTTCAGCCTGGGCAAAAAGATATGTTTCCATTTTCAGTCAAATCAATGAAACCTGGGATTTAAATCCCTGTGAGAGCTTGGGTGCACCGATAATCCATGTTGAGTGCTCAGCCTAGACTGTTGACCCCACCACAGGCTCTTCCCCTTTGTTAGGCATCAAGAAATCTGAACCCCCTGGTGAAACCTGGCAGCACTGGGTCCCACCATGCAGGCCCATCCACCTCTCTCTTCCCATCCTCCTGCCTGGTCAGGGTGTGCTGGGCACCACCACTTCACCAAGGGTTTCTCACTTGGTGCTTGCAACAGCCAGGGTGGCAGGACCAGGCAGCTCCTGTGAGAGGATAAATTGGGAATGGCCAGGGGCTGTCTGCCAGCCTGGGAGTGGGATCCACAGTCATGTTTTACAAGGATAACTGTGGGACCTTGGAATATTCTCCCTCCCTTGGTTCTGTGCCCAAACACATATGGTATTTGGGGCTGTTCTACTAAATGTCACCCAAGGGACCTATTCTTTAAAGATACTATAAAATCATGGAACCACAGATTGGTTGGTTCCATGATTTTATGGTGTCTTGGCTGGGGTTGGAAGAGACCTTAAAACTCATTTTGTTCCACCCCCTGCCACAGGCAGGGACACCTTCCACTATCCCAGGTGGGATAGTCTTGTCCAACCCAGCCTTGGGCACTTCCAGGGATGGGGCGGCCACCACTTCTATGGGCACCCTGTGTCAGGGCCTCACCACAGATCCAGATACATGGATCTATAATCAGCAGCTCATTTCCCACATCCTTTAAGATAAATTTAGCAGACTTTGGCACCTGGTTCCAATGTCACCACTTTTCCACCTGGTTCCAATGTCACCAGATGGTGACATTGCAGGGCAAACCTTTACGTGAGTGACAATCCAGTATGGACTTCATCTCTGCCGTGCTCTTGTACAGAAACCTCCATCCGTGACCTGCTGAGCTTTGCATCAGTGGATGGCACCAGGCCAGATTTGTTCTTAATACAGATCATTTACTGAGTGTGCTGCTCATGAAGGAGCAGGAACAGCAGTGGGAGTAAGGAATATCAGAGCACTTGGGGCCATAACACCTCTCAGTACTGTCCCACCACATCGCTTGCCTGTGAACAACAGCACACACTCTAATCCTTTCCAGGACACTTCACCTTTCTCTGCCTCCTTCTCCATGCAGTGTGGCTAGGTGATCAGCGGGATGGGTTTCCATGACCTGGCACCCAGTGCATTTGTTTTCCAATGTTGAGGCATTTTTGGAAACCAGCTGTGTTAAGGGAAACCACCAGGAGTCACGTTAACTGATACCAGCATGGTGACAGGTCCTGTTCAGCTGCAAGCAGGAGCCATGACATTGGTTTGCAGAGTACTCTGTTGTGGTTTGGCTGTGGCTGGCTCCACACAGGGCTTTGGTGGAGAGAGGAATGTGGCTGGGTCCAGAGCAATGTGCACAGAATGTGGCTGGGTCCAGAGCTATTCCTGCCACAGCAAACAGCAGCTTGACAGAGGAGCTGCCGTGATCCTCAGCAGGCAGGCAGCCAGGTCCAACCTGAGATGTCCTGGGGCCTGAGACAAGTGGAAGGTGGGGAAACTGGTGAATGAGAGGCTGGACATGTGCTCACAGCCCAGAAAGTCAAGTGTGTCCTGGGCTGCATCTTCAGCTCTACAGAGCTGCCTCCAAATCTGGGCTTCTTGGCATAAGAAGGGCATGGAACTGCTGGAACAACTCCAGAGGAGGCCACAGAGATGCCCCAAGGGCTGGAGCCCCTCTGCTCTGGAGCCAGGGTGGGAGAGCTGGGGGGGATTCACATAGAGAAGGCTCTGGGGAGAACTCAGAGCCCCTTCCAGGGCTTAAAGTGGGTCCAGAAGAGCTGGAGAGGGACTGGGGACAAGGGATGGAAGGACAGGACAAGGGATAGATGGGATATTGGGAAAGAATTATTCCCTGTGAGGGTGGGGAGGCCCTGGCACAGGCCCTGGCTCTGGGTGCCCAGAGAAGCTGTGGTTTCCCCTGGATCCCTGGAAGTGTCCACGGTCAGGTTGGACATTGGGGCTTGGAGCAACTGGGAACAGTGGGAGGTGTCCCTGCCCATGGCAGGGCATGGAAGGAAGTGATCTTGCAGGTTCCTTCCAACCCAAACCATTCTGTGAGTCTGTGAAGTTGAGGACTGCAGTCTATCCATTTAAAAACTATCAAAGAAAGAAGAGCAGAACCATATTTTGTTGCTATCTTCATGTGCAGATCAAATTAAACTGCTTTAGGACAAGCACATTTGCATCTTCAAATGTTCTTTGAAGCCCATGACAGCAAAGTGCACACTCAGCTTTGAGCATGTGGTTTTTGATCTATGGCATTAAGCTGGGGCTTGAGTGAATACTGATATAAAAACATTGTCTTAACATATTATCTGTTGGGTTTTCTTTTTTCTTCCCACCAAAAAATGCGATTTTATACATAGTATAAATGTTCATAAAGGATTTTTGGTTTCAACAGAAGACATCTTCCAAAATTCTTGAGTTAAAATAAACTTGTAGATAGTCACTGGTTTGTTTCTATGTTTTAGTTTTTCAATGAAAGTGAGTTTGGTTAAAAAAACCACTCTGGTTTGCTTCTCCTTTTGAAATGGAAATAAAATAAAAGAATGCACTACTGCTTCCTCATGAATTTGTATCTTTGTATTCTCAGTTCCTGTTTTCACATTTTAGAAGAGGACTTCCCTGTGTCCCAGGAATTTTCTTGGGATGGAAAGAGCAGTTTCCTGCCTGGTCAGTACATGGGTTTGGAGAACCTCAAGCCAAAAAATCCTAGACACACCAAAGTTATACAAAGCTTTCCGATGGTGCTAGTGTTACCAGACCAAGTGTCTTTGTGGTTGAGAAATTGCAGTCTTGCTCTAAGATCCATGCTGTCCAGCCCGGTTCCACATGGGAAGTGGTTTTGCCCACAGCGTACAGAGCAGACCAGTGTGGTTTCCCAGGGAAGACTGGGATCCTGAGCAAAGGCTCCTGGACACGAGCCTCAGGCCAAAGGGGTTTTGCTCAGCAGAGCTGCATCTTCTGTGGGCATCTGGGCAGGGGATGAAAGGTCTGGGCACCCTGCAGCCTCTCGATTCACCAGCATGAATCCCATTAGACCACCTTGCAATTATACAGCAAAGCTATTCATAAGCTCCATGGGTACACAGTCCCTGGCACTGCACAGGGTGGTACAGAGTTCCTACAGATGATAGAGAACTAATTAACTTACTAATTGCATGTGCTGGGACTGCCCTGGAACTTCCATGCTGTTTTGGGTGGCTGGGATGGGTCTTGCTCATGTTCTCACCTCCTGTTTGAGGGGAGAAAGTCTTTCACTGCCTTCAATGGAGCAGGCTCAGAGCATCCCATCTCTGTGGCCATTACAGCAGCTCCTCAGCCATCCCCAACCAAAACTAAGGACAGAAGTGTCCCAGGAAAAAAAACAAACAAACAAAAAAAAAAAAAAAAAAAAAAAAAAAAAAACAAAAAAAAAAAAGAGAGAGAGATGAGGAGAAAAAAAAAAGGAAAAACTCCTCAAAACAAACTAAAAAAACCCCAAACAAACAAACAAACAAACAAAAAACCTAAACAAAATACTCCCATGTCTCAGACTCAGAGAGCAAACTTTGGGAAGCACAAACCTGAATTCATGTCTTATAAACTGAGTAACTCCCTTTGGACAGGAGAAAAGCAAATCAGATACTTCAGAATTGATGCCAACAAGCTCCTGATTTTGGGTAGAAAATTCAGTGTCACAATTTGGGTTTATTTCTCTGAATTCATACGATGTGAGCAGGCACGGCTCATTTGGCAGTGGAAATGAACACATTCCCATTAAGCTGCATGGAAGTACTCTGGTTTTCCCCACTGTTATTCTGGCCCTGGGCCTACCTCCAAGTGAAGGGAGAAGACCTGTTTGTCCACCTGGACAGGTTCATACTTTGCTTCACTGTGCCCAGGAGCAAAACGCAACACATTGATCTACATTTTTGTGCTGTTAGTGAAGAAATGACAACGACAAAGAGACAAAAAATCCTCCAAAAGTACAAATTGTTCTGCAGCATCATCTCTTGGTGCTCCCCAGCACCTGGAAGAGTAGAATGTCAACTGCCTCCAAGGGAAGCTGAGAAATGCATCCCCCTGTGGGGTCCACTGCTGCTCTCAAACCCTGCTTCTTCCCACCTCCCAGATGAGCACTACTCATACCCACCCCAGCCTGGATGGGATTTTTAAGGACACACATCTCCAGGATATGGGATTGTCCAGGGAGAGTTGGTACCAAACTCAGAGATGGTGTGTGCAGGGTGTTGGGGTGGTGTCAGTGTGTCCAGTGGGACCCAGGCAGGGACAGCGCTTCTGTGCTGGGGCACTGGTGGAACCATAACCCAGTCCTGGGATCAGTTCTGGGCCCCTCATGACAGGAAAGACATTGAGGGGCTGGAACATGTCCAGGGAAGGGAACAGAGCTGGGGAAGGGGCTGGAGCACCAGGAGCAGCTGAGGGAGCTGAGGGGGCTCAGGCTGGAGAAAAGGAGGCTCAAGGGGGTCCTTCTCACCTCCACAACTCCCTGACAGGAGGGGACAGCCAGGTGGGGGTTGGGCTCTGCTCCCAGGGAAACAAAGGACAAGAGGAGAGAAAATGGCCTCAAGTTGCAGCAAGGGAGTTTCAGATTGGATATTGGAAAAATTTCCTCATGGAAAGAGTGGTCAGGCACTGGCACAGGCTGCTCAGGAGAGTAGTGGAGTCACCCCCTTGGAGAGATTTAAAAGCCATGTGGATGTGGCACTTGGGAGCGTGGCTTAGTGGTGGCTTTGGCAGTGCTGGATTTAATGGTTGGACTCCATGATCTTAGAGCGATTTTCCAACCTGGGTGAGTCCCTGATTCTATGATACCAGTGCAGAGGGGCTAGCAAGCACCCAAGGTGCTCACCTGGGTCCAGGTGGGTGCATGGCACAAAGGTGGGGTGCACGTACAGGTACAGGGGTGTCTGTGCCTGGATACTGGCAGTGCCCCTGTCTGGCAGTGCTGGGGACATGGGGGCTGCAGGGACAGTAGTGTCTGTGCCAGGTGACATAGGTGACACAGCTCTGTGCAGGTACAGTGTCCCAGCCCTCCAGGATTCTCACCTGCTTTGCTCATTAAATACTGGAGAAAGAGACTCTACAAAGCTTCCATGGCAGGAGACAGCAGGGCTGAGCTCAGCTGTTTTGGGGATTTTCCTCCCTAGCCTGTGCCGCGGTGCACATGCCAGAGCGAGTGCCAGGTCCCTGTGGAGAAAACCCCTTCACCAACCCTCTGTACCAGTGCAAGGAGATCTACAGGGCTAACACTGAATCCTGGTGTTGCCAGGGCTTAGTGCCCTGGCTGCCCTTCACCCAATACCTCTTCACACTGCCTCAAAGAGCCACCACAGCCCCAGCACTGAGATGGCAGCCTTAAAAAATGCCACAGACAGAGCCTGCTGCCTTCTGTTCCTAGTCCTTGACTGTGGGGAAAGGCAGGAGAGTGTCTGAAGGCTCAGCAACCTGTTCAGATAGAAAACACTGGTACGTGCCCATGAAACCATCGAGGGAGAGAAGGAAAATATGAAAAGAGACAACCACCTTGCAAGTGCCATTCTTCAAGGAATGCTGTGCAGTAGGGGCCACAAAGAGGATGAAGGGTCTGGAGCACCTCTTTATGAGGAGAGACTGAGGGGGCTGGGCCTAGTTAGTCTGGAGAAGAGAAGACTGAGCGGGGATCCCATCAATCCATACAAATATCTTCAAGGCAGGTGCCAAGAAGATGGTGCCAGAGTCTTTTTAGTGGAGCTCAGCAACAGGAGAAGGAATAATGACCATAAACAAAAACACACGAAGTTCCACCTCAACATTAGGAAGAAGTTCTTTCCAAGAAGGGTGGCAGAGCACTGGAACAGCTGCCCAGGTTGGGTGTGGAGTTTCCCCTCTCTCAAGACATTCGAAACCCATCTGGACACATTCCTGTGTCACCTGCTCCAAGTGACCGTGCCAGGGCAGGGGTCAGGACTGCATGATCTCCAGAGGTCACTCCCAACCCCAAATCTTTTGTCATTCTGTGAGGAGTGTGTTGCATCAGGACATCACACATTCCCGTGTCCCTGGCTGTGGGGCTTCCCACTAAAAAGCTGTGCAACTCCCGCTCTTCCCACTTTGCATTCAACTCTGCTCCTACCCAGGCCCCGGCTCCTTCTCTCTTCCTCTCCCAGGCAAGGAGAGGAGGTCCCATAGTGTTCCCTGCAGCCAAGTGATCCAAGCTGCTGTGTGGCCAGAGCAGCTCCTGCAGAAAAGCTTCGCACAGCCAGCGAGACCCTTCCACAGGCAGAGCTCTGCACAGGGGGGTGGGCAGCAGCTCCAGCTGCAGACATTGTCCCAGGCCCACCTCAAAGAGCAGCACAGGGCTTGGGGTCATGGCTCCATCTCTCTTGATGGAACTGGGCTTCTAGGAAGGAAGAACAAATTCTTAAGGCAAGAGGAGGACTTTTTCCCTTCTGGGGTCAAATAAAAGGGCATCAGGATTGCACGGCTCCATGCTGAGGAGCATCAGGGACACAGATGTAGCTTTCTGTACATAGCCTTGATCTAACACTGAATTCACTCTGTGACTTCTAAAAAGGCACTTAGTTTTCCACCAGTTGTGCCTTCCCTCTGCCTTGCCTCAGGCTCTGAGCATCAATAGGTGACACATGCAAAGGGAAGGGCCACCCTGCAGCTCCTGCCTCTTTGGGATGTCCAATGCCTGTGGATGCCCAACAATGGCAAACACCATAGAAACCTCTACACTCACCAAACCACTTCTTCCTTGACCTGGGAGAGTGGGCTTGGTTTTAACTTGAGGCAGAAGACAAGCAAAGGAGAGAGGAGATGGGAGAAGCGCCTTTGAAAAAGTTCCTTTGTTGCTCGCCTCCACATCCCATGGCAGTGCCTGCACTGACGTCAATGTGGTGCTGGTTGATTTGCACCAGCTGAGGGGCTGGCACAGGATCCTCCCCTCCACAGTGCCTCTGACGTGGGGCAGGAAGGGTTCATGCTGGGATATATTCCTGCCCGTGCCACACTGGTGGCCACAAGGTGAGGAATGAGGAACCTCTGCAGAGTGACAGCTGACCCTTATGGCTGCCCACAGAGCCCCTCCTGCACCCTGGCACCCAGTGACAGGGGCTGCTGCCCAGCCCTGATCCCTCTGTGCCAAGGGAAGGGCAGTGAGGCAGCTGCTGCAGGGACATCGGCATCAGGAGCCTCGCCTTGCCAAGGGGTGCCAGACTGGCACCTTCTTCACAGTGTTTGTGCCAGCTGTGACACAGCTGTGAGCTCTTGCTGCCACCCCTGCTTCTCTCCAGGCGTTCTTCCCTCAGTGGAAGCTGCAGGACTTGACTTAGGCATCCAGCCCTACAGCTCTGCGGTTTCACCAGCCTATGGAGGTGATGCTTTGGCATGCCCAAGTTGATCTTTCTGCCTTACAGAGCAAAAAATCCCAGAAGAGCATTTTTGACTACTACTTTGCTCCCACACATGTGATTTGTGTGTTAATGTAACGCTGCACAGCATGGAAAGCATCCCACTAAACACTCCTGGGAAAGAGGAGCCCAGCCCTTGGAATCAGAGCTGGTCTGGGAGATGGATGGTGGAATGCTATGCACCCAGCCACAAGAAGGACAAGTGATATGCAGTCAGCAGCAGTCGTCTTTACTATGGACCACAGGAGATCAGAAAAGTAACCTTGTTAACAGGAGACCTAGTGGCTAACAAAATGTCATGCTGTAGGACGTACTAGAGAAGCACAATCACCAGAACAAAACAGCACCCAGGGGGACAGGGAAGGCCAGGGGGTTGCAGGAGATGCCCTATAGCAAATGTCTAGTGTGGTATTGACACGTCTGTGAGTGCAGGGGGCTGGCTGCATGGGTTCCTTTAGTCTTGGACACAAGTCAAAGGGTCTTCACCTTTACCCAACTCCAGTGGCTCTAGCACAATGATTATTGACTTTTTTCAGAAAAAAAATACTAATATAATTTTGTTCCAAGAACTTTGTGCAAGAATGATTTCTCCAGATGCAGTGAAAGGAGGGCAGATAGGAAAACACCCTTTTCCAGGGTTGTCCTTGAGGCTCCTGCCCTCTCTTCACTGACACCACAGCCCTCCCTAGTAGTCTTCTGTGGTTTTGCCTTCAGTGAATCCCAAACAAGGTTTTTCAGAAAAAAAAAATGGGAAAAAAAGTATTGCTGCTTCTTCTTGTAATATTTTTCCTCTCTCTCTCTCTCCCCCCTGTTTCTCCTTAAAAATGTTTACTTTCAAAAATTCCATTCCTGCAGAGATTCCTCCTGAGCTCTGAGGTCTCTGGACTCCACCCTCCTCTTCTCCAGTCAGAAAAACTGAGTCTTGATGTCTCTTTGGTTAAAAAAAAAAATTAAAAAATAGCACAAACAAATAACACACAACCCAGTATGATCCCATTCCACCCCGCGGACGCCTGATGAGAGGGTGTCTGTGGAAGAAGGAAGCATCAGAGACGAGCTGTCTGCTCACTGGAAGCCGAGGTCTCCGCTCCGTCCCGCCGGCTCTTCTCCTCTCATACGGTGGTCGCTGGCCCATACTGCAGCACCAGAGGGGATGTCTCCTTGATGCGGACGTAGAACTGCCCCTCGGGCTGGCTGGTGTGCAGGGACAGAGGCAGGAAGTCATCGGGGAGCCACCGCTCGCTCTCGTTGGCAGCGAACACCAGTCCGAAGTGCTCCAGCTGCTCCTCGCTGTAGCAGACGGCGGCCAAGCCGCCCAACACGTCCCGCGAGATGTCGTTCATCTCCAGCACCACCAGCTTCACCACCTCCCTGGCAGGCGTCTGGCTGGTGATGTGCAGCTGTGGAGAGAGAGATGGGAGAGATGGAGAGATGGGAGAGATGGGTGGTAAGGGGGAGGAATGAGGAGGAACAGGGGCCGGAGGCAGCAAAGGGCGTGGAGGAATGGTGAGGGTGGAGGAACAGCTGCCCAGTGGTGCCCATGAGCAGGTGGCAGTAGTCTGGTACAGAGCCATGGGCACACCATGCCCAGGGAACGCCCAAGGGGTGCCCTAGCATGCCACGGCCCAAACTTATGGACTACTCTCCTGCCTCCACTCCTGTCTCCAAGATCTTGCCACTCAACCCTTGCATGTGTCACCTACAGCTCTGCTGAGGCTGCCCCACTATCTCATCACCTGGGGCTGGAGAGGGACAGTCTCTGCCCTGCTCCTGGTACCATGGAGGGACCTGTGTGAAGTCCCTCTTGTGAGCAGGGTCCAGACCCTCAGATCAGCTGGACCACAACAGCTCTGCCAAACTACAACTGAAACCTCTTTGGAACAGGGCAATAAATTTAATCTGTGCACAAGCGTGGGGCTCTCCCACCAACAGCTGCCTTTGCCCTCTGCTTCCCTGGGGACAGCCCTGTGAATCCCAAATCCTGTCAGGAAAATGAGCTCATCAGGGCCCTGGCTGCTAACGCCAGGAGCCACTGCTTGGCTTCAAAGGCCCAAAGACAGGACATCCATCCTCACCCAGGCAAGGCAGCGTTTCCTTTGGCACATCTGTCAGGGCTTGCGGAGCGCCAGGAGTGCTGCCTCGTGAGGGTGGTCCCAGCCCTGGGCCCACGTGAGCACTGCCAGCCCTGAACAGCTGTGGCAGGGCTCAGCTGATTTACACCAGCCAAGGAGCCGTGCCTTTGAACTCGCCTTTCTTCGAGGAGAACATCGTAAAATGCTTTCAAGCAGGCGTGTCCAAAGCTTTGCAACTTCAAAAACCACATGGGCAGCCCGCCAAGAACCTGAGGGCTCCGCTTCAGTTCCATAGAAATCTATGGGCATTCCTCAAATGGAAAATAATCCGGCGAGGCACAGTTGTCTCTGCTAGGATGTCCCGGCTGGGTGCAGAGACACTGGCTATCAAACCTCCCCAGCAATAAACCAATCAGCCTGTTGTCGCAGTTCTTCCTCTGCCATTACTTTAGGGTTGCTTTCAACCCATAACAGTCCATGATTTAATGATTTTCTGCTCCATCATCCTCAGTCCTGGGCACCAGGAATGTCTCGGAAAGGAAATTTCAACAGGGGAAGGATCTCCATGGCTGGGACCAAAGGAAGCCACAAAGCCAGAGGGGGACCTGCCAAGATGTGCATCCAGGGGGATGGTCCTCTATGGGCGACCCCACCTGGAGCAGGTGTGAGTGATCAGAGCTGGTGGGGTCAGCTCTTGGCAGCAAAGCCCTCATGAAGAGGAGTCAGGTCACACAGCTGCTCCAGCATAGTCTGAAGGAGCTCTGCCTGCTGCACCAGCTGGAACTGGAGTGGGTTCTGACACTGGAGTTGCCACAGGCTGGAGACAAAAGGCTCCTGCTCTCCCCTCCCTAATGGGGAAGGCTGGAGCAGAGACCACACACCTGGGAAGAGGAGGCTGTCAGAGGAGCATGGCCAGGGCAGGGGTTGAAGCTGAATTTTGGCCTGGAAGGATGATATGTTTGAACACCAGGACATGGCAAGGATGTGGCAAGGACACCATCTTAAACAATGGATTCAGTTATTATATCAATAGCTCAGATATATCAAGGAAGATTTGGATTTCTGCTAATACACTCATCTACTATTTTGGTTTTTTTTTTCCCTATTAGAACAGTCAGGTTTTTCTTCTCTCTTTATTAAAAAAAAAAACCACCAAAAAAAACAAACAAAAAAAACCCACCAAAAATGAACAAAAAAGTGTCCCTTGCTTTGCCTGCCCACTCTGGGTGGCACCAACCTACTGTCACCTGTTGAACCACAGACCAAGAGCTGAACTTCAGCCCCACTGCCTTGTCCCCAGAACTCACTACGTGTGGCCTTGGCTCACTCCTGCAGCAGCAGTAGCCATCGCTCCTGCAGAGACACCCTGTCCTACCAGCAGCTTCATCTACAGCAGGGACAGAGGGAGTCAGGGCAGGAGTGCTGCGGATCTCCAGGGGACCTCACCCCTGGGATGGTGGAGGATGGGGAGGGCAGTGCCAGGTGTGGGACACATGAGTCCTGCTGTCTCTGTCCCCATCCTGCCAGCCCTATCTCTCCGGGCACAGCAGAGCCCCTGCGCCACCCATTACAGGCTCTGGTACCTTGACACTGGTCTCTTTGGAGAGTCCCGTTTCGTACTGAGGGCAGACCCTCAAGGTGACAGAGCCTGGCTTCTTCCCTTTGTCGGCCAAGCCCCCAGGCTGCTCTGGCTGCTGCTCTGTCAAGTCCTGAGTCCACTCATCTGAGTGCGTCCGGCAGACGGGCTCGGAGCCCTGTCCGCCCCGGCGGTGCTCGGGGCTGGGTGTCGAGCCAGTCCCCAGCCTGAGCTGGCTGCAGTGGCCCGTGGTCCTGCTCTCGGCCGGGGAGCTGTCCACGGAGCCGGGGCAGGACTTTCTCGGAGCGGGGCAGTGGGACTTGGGGAAGTCCAGGCTGCTGGTCCGAACGCAGTACGCCTGTCGCTTCTCGGTGATGCGCAGCAGCTCGATCTGCCGGCTGGGCAGGACAAAGTCACTGTCATAGAGCTTGGGCGGTGGCCGGGGCTCCTCTGACGGTGGCGGCACTGGGGGTGGGGTCTTGAGCTCGTGGCTCTGCAGGACGTCCGGGGCACTGTCCCGCAGGGTGCGGGCCACCCTCCGGCTGCAGCACTCGGGCCCCGAGGTGGAGTACACCAGGTCGAGCTCCTTCGGGCTCTGCGCCCGACTGGAGTCATAGTCGCTGTCAGTGGCCAAGAACACCTCCGAGGAGCCTTCCTCGTCCGACAGGCCGTGAGAGTCTGCGAGGAGTGAGAGGAGCAAAGAGCGGCTCAGCCTGAGTGTGGACAACCCCCGCTGAGGTGGAATCCAGGGAAGCCTCTGAGTTTACCCCCTTGTCACACACCTGAGCTGCGCTAGCCACAGCACAGGCAGGGCGGGTCCCGGCTGACACCGACTGCCCTGTACAGACCCGGCTCCAGCCCCCGCGACCCACCGAGCACGGGCAGCCCCTGAGCCCACCAGGCAGGAGCTCGGCACAGCCAGGTCCTTACCGGAGTTGAGCTTGCGGCTGGTCTCTGGTGAGAGCACTGGGGATGGAAGGTAGTCAATGTGGGATGAGGAGGATTGGGTTTTCTCCTTCACTGTCCCCCCGGCCTCACTGAGGAAGCCACTGAGAGAGATCCCACAGGAGGGCTGCTTGTAGCGGGCGTGCTGCAGGACATCCATGATCCAGCGCATCTCTCGCCAGATCTCCTCCATTTGCTGCCAACAGAGGAAATGGAGGAGCCCTTTCACACAGCAAACGACAGCAACAAGAAAGTGCCATGGCAAAACACGGAGTCTGTATACACACATCTCCCCAGAGCTTTGGGGAAATCCCTGGGCCGGGAAATGCAAAGAAAGTGCTCTCAGGTAGGAGGAGGACACAGCTGCTGGTTCAGCAGGGGTGCTGGGGACAGGGGTAGTGTGGGATGGTGTTTTGCAAGTCCATCCTAAAATGCACTTGCAGGCCTTTTTCTAGCAAGGAGGGCATGTGCACTCTGGGTCTCTCCTTGGGATTTTTAATGTGATCATTGCAGTAAGAAGTTGCTTGATAAAGCAACTGCAGCCTGGAGAAGAGGAGGCTCCAGGGACACTTCAGAGCCTAAAGGGGCTCCAGGGAGAGCTGGAGAGGGACTTGGGACAAGGGACGGAGGGAGGGGACAAGGGCCTGGATGGACAGGACAAGGGCCTGGAGTGACAGGACAAGGGTGAATGGCTTCCCACTGCCAGAAGGCAGGGTTAAATGGGAAATTGGAAAGGAATTCTTGGCTGTGAGGGTGCTGAGGCCCTGGCACAGCGTGCCCAGAGAAGTTGTGCCTGCCCCTGGATCCCTGGCAGTGTTCAAGGCCAGGTTGGACAGGGCTTGGAGCAACCTGGGATAGTGGAACTGGATGAGGTTTAATGTCTGTTCCAACCCAAACCATTCTATGAATCTATGAAAGACCAGGCTGCTGCTGCCCATCAGCCACATCAGAGAAATCCCCCGGGGCCACCAAGACCAGGGAACAGCCTGGATGCAGAGGCTGCTGCCTGAGTCCTGGCAGGTTAGGAGCACTGTTGAGCCTGGCTCCCACCCCATACCTGGATGTAGTCCTGAACCTGCTGGTGCCTCTGCTTGGCAGTGGAGAGCTCGGCATCAGAGAAAGCCTCCCTGAGGCTCTGCTGGGAGAGAAGTGACTCCAGCTCCAGCAGGGCGGACACCTGGCAGTACTGAGTGATGAACTCCCGGTTGTACGTGAAGAAGTGGACTGGGAGAGGAAACAAGAGGGGAAGGGATGAAAAACGTGAAAATCCATGCTGTGGATGCCCTACAGCCCCCTCCCTATCACCTGAGATGAGGAGGCAACACTGTCCATTATTCCACTTGGACAGCCCTCAGTACACTCCTCCATCCCTCCTCCCCAGGGAGTGAGGGAAGTCTAGGCACACCACTGCCCAGCCCAGCTCGCCGGAGGCCTCAGATGACAAGGTGAGTTTTGGCATTCCTTCTCCTCACCCAGCTCGAAGATCTGCAGTGGCAGTGTGAGGAAGCCAGAGCGAGGGGTATAGGGGTTGTTCTGGCCTGGAGCAGTGCAGACATCATCTGATGGAGGCAGCAGCAGCAGGAAGGAGACCTGATCCCCAAAGTCCAGCACCTCTTGGCTGTACAGACGGAAGTCTTTGGCCTGCAAGAAGACATTGCAGGTAACAGCTGCACACATCACCTGGTGGGGCCTCTGCCCAGTCCTCCTGCACAGATTAGTCCTCAGGGACCACCTGCAGCCAGGGGACACTGCAGCTTCAGCACACAACCAGAGGCCCCTTGCTTCTGGCATAATCTGCATTATCTCATCACTTCTTCTCAAATTTTTCCTAAAAGTTTTGAAACTTCTGGTCAAAGTCACCGTGGCCGGGTGTCGAAAACGTGCCACCAGCGATGGCTCAGTGATGAGCAGGGAGGTGCCCTCCCAGCTACCCAGCCAGAAGCACATACCTGGCATTGGAGCTGCTGGGTTGTTTCCCAGCAGATACTTGGCATGGTGGAGGAAGGTTTCTCCCCATGCAGTCTGGCTCCAGGGGCTGAAGCTCCAGCCCAGCACCGGCCAGGGACCAGCCTGCTTTGGAGGGGCAGAGTTGGGCTGGTCTTGTGCTGCTCAGGACCAAACCACTGGCAGCAGTAACAAACCCAGATTCGCCCTCGTTGCTTTGGGGTACAGTGTGGGAAGGACGAACAGCTCCTGTGGACACTGTCCCTGGGCAGGGCAGACTCAGCACTCACCTTCAGCTTGCACAGCACTAAAATCTAGGTGCTCCAGCCTCACAAGGAGAGCCCGCCATGCAGTTCCCCGCCTTCTGCAACCACCAGCACTGTGCTCACAGCCCCATCCCCTCCCTCTGCCTGGACCTTGGCTCCAGCCTCTACCTCTTGAAATGGGATGTTCACCAGCGTCATCAGCTCCTTGATGGCCACTTGGAGCTCCTGAAACAAGGGGTTCTGGGATCTGTCAGTCTCTGTCTCTGTGGGAACAGGCTCCTCCACGCTGGCCATCTTCTGCAGCCACTCCCACTCCTCCCTGCAGAAGGCCAGAGACAGACAGGTGAAGGAGGGAGCAGTTTGGGTGAACGTGGACACAATTTCTGTGAGAGCTGTGTTTGCTTGGCTGTTCCTCTCCCAGACAGTGCAGCATCCCCAGAGGTATGGGAGAGGTGGAGGTAGACAGGGAACTTGGTTTGCTCTAGGCTGAATCAGACTCACAGAATATAATAAGCTAGATGGGACCCACACGGATTGTTGAGTTCAGCCCTGACCCCACACAGGACACCCTAACAACCCCACCCTGTGCCTGAGAGCGCTGCATGGCAGGGATAAAAGGGAATATTATGCTGCTGCTGAAGCAGGAGGAGATGGATGCTGTTAGCTGGGGTGGGACAGAGCAGACTGGCTGCCCTGGCTGGGCAGCCCTCCAAATCCCACCTGGAGATGTTGGGGTTGGAGCGAATCTTGACGTGGCATAGGATGTTGGGGAGCTGCTCTGGCACCAGCACTCGGATCTGATCCACGGCACTGCACAGCTTCAAGTAGCCCAGGTAGAGGCCCGGGGAGAGGGCATGGCTGCTCCGCTGGTGATAAGCCAGCTTGTCCTGGGAACAAAGCACTGCTGGACTGAGCAAGTCCTCACAGCAAGGCTGATGCTGTAGCACAGCCAGTCCAGCTGGAGAAGGGGAGCAGCACAGGAAGACAACCCAGTGCTGCCAGGTCGCATCTGGCACCAACTTGATGCCTCCTCTTGAAACAACAGGATTTTTGGAGGCTGGCTGGGCTCTGCTCCCCCTCTGCTGTGACCTTTCCAGGCCGAGGGGGAGCAGGGAGCACTGGTGTTTCCAGGGGAGCCCACTGCCATCCTTGCCCCAGCACACACCTGGACAGAGATGAGCAGCGTGTCCAGAGCAGTGGGCTCCTCGGGGGAGGACACGGACTTGCGGCTGGTCTGCAGCTTGCAGATGGGGACCCAACGGACACTCTCGAAGGTCTGGTTAGTCTTCACCTCCTTCAGGGTGACGATAAGGATGTTGCCCTGTTTGTCTTTGATGGGCTCAAAGAAGACCTGCCCCAGGTCCTGGATGCCCAGCAGCCCCTGTGCAACAGGGTGGGAAGGCAGGAGAAAGCAGAGGGTCAGGAGACATCCCGGAGGCACGGTGGGTCTGGGCACCTGGGATGTGCCTGCAGCTGCCTGCTGGAAACCAGTCTGCCCAGAAAAGCACCCTGATGGTCCCAAGCCCCTCTGCAGGAGACTGCCATGACACCTGACACCTCCCTGTCCCACGGCTGGAGTCCTGCCAGGGAGGACAAGGCAGGGACACACAGTCATGGCCAGCAGATCCTGGGTTTATCCTGACTGTGGTACACCTGCATGGTGCTCCCAAGGGAGCTCAGCCCCCAGCATCCCACTTAAAGTGTTTGTTCCCCGCCCAGGCTGACCCTCACCTGCATCTGTGAGATGGCCAGCAGCATCTTGAAGCGCGTCTGCAGGATGCAGGAGCAGGAGGACTGGGACACGGTGACACACTGCCGCAGCCACAGGATCTCGTCCCACATACATGACACCTGCACACACCAAAGAGTGTCCCCGCTGCTGCAGCTGGGTCACACCAGGGTTTTGGGGAAATTGTTTGCCTCTCTGAGTTGGGTTAGGAATGTGCATGGGCATGCAGCACCTCTGAGCAGGGGTGCAATAAATCCCTGTGCCACAGGCACTGAGATGCCTCCAGAGTCTGTACCCAAGGGCAGCCCTGAGCCATGTCCACTCAGACATCCATCTTTATCAAGGACTGAAACCTTAAGTTTGAATACAAGTTGGCCAAGGTGGGGAGGGAGAAGAAAGCACTCTCCATCAGTAGATGAGGATCACCCAGCAAATTATTCTGGCCCTGAGCTGCCCACATGCCCTTTCCTTTAGTCTGCTGACATCGGAGGAGCTGCCAGCAGCTCCCTGTGCATCCTACAGCAGAGGCAGAGGTGCCATGGCAGGATGCTGAGGGGAAGCAGTTCAACAGCCACTGACATCCCTGTGGAGAGGCAGTGCCCACCCACGCTGGCACACAGCCTGCCCAGTGTGGCTCTGGTCTGTCACCCATCTTTGGACTTCTAGGGGTTGGGATGAAATACCATTCCCTGGAAGTCTCCCGGTCCGTGCTGAACCCCAGCAAGAAGCAAATCCACAGGCTGCCTGCACTGCCAAGCCCCAGTGGAGAGGACTGGAGAAGCAGAAGTGTTGCCTGATGCCTGCCTGGGTCACCTTGGTACTCCTGGCCCTTTGCCCAAGCACAGGGTCCCTTAGCCACCCACCTTGGTGAGCCAGAGGAAATCCTGCATGAGCAGGCAAGAGTAGGTGTCATCAATCTCCACCACAGGGATCTGGTCTTCGTGGGTCACCAGGATGTTGTCGTCCTTGTAGAAGATGGCTGTCAGGTAGAGGCCCCTGCATGTGAGGGAAGACAGACTTCAGTGCCACCCCCAGCTGAGTGCCACCCCCACCTCCATCTCCCAAAGGGTCTCTTTCCTGAGGGGAGATGCCCTGCCCCAGGTCCCCACTTCTCTCCAACAGCCCATGGCAGAAGAGGCTTGTGGCTGGTATGGGAGCAGGAGCAGGAACCCAACCTGTCCCAGCAGATAGCACGGCCCATGACCCTGCAGCACATGGGACAGAGATGGGCCAGACTGTGCAGGGGACACTCTGGGTCTGGACAAGTTGGAGTGCCAGGTGAGCCCCAGAGGTGATGCAGGGATCTGGGCACCAGCACAGCTTGGCCAGTCCAAATGGAGACACCAAGAGAACCTCTGATCTCTAGGCCATGGGACTCATCTCCACTGACACCACCAGCTCACTCCCAGTGCAGACCCTGCTCTGAGCAGCCCCAGCCCCCAATGTGCAGGCACAGCTCTCAGGATGGGCAGCTCTGCAGCCCTGCTGGGACAGGGGCTCTCACCAACCCCGTGCATCAGCCTCTCACCGCTTCAGTGTCTTGAGAAACTTGCTGCCAGGGTGGAAGAGGTGCTTGAGGCTCTTGGAGACTGAATGCTTTCTGCTCTGGGGCTGGTTCTTGCAGGGCTCTGTGGAGCAGAGATCAGAGGATGCTGCAGCAGGAGATGAAGAACTGATACCAACCTATTGGGAAGGCTGAGGTCTCCACTGCCTGAGCATTGGCAGTGAGGTCTCCACTGCCTGAGCTGTCTCCCTGCTCTTCTCATCCATGGCACAGACCTGTTCCTGCACCACCCCAGCTCTGTGGATCACACCATAACCCTGGGGACTCAGCTGCCCCCGCCTCAGCCTCCCTGGAGCACTGTGCTGTGGGCTCACCGTGGCAAATGCAGTGCTGGTGGACAGTCTTCACCTGGCCCAGGAGATGGTCCAGAGCTTCAGCCTGTCCCCTCCGCCGTGGTGCCCGGCCGTCATACTCCCGCCAGTCTGTGGGGACAAACCAGCATCACCCCGGCACCCCTTTGCCTGGGGCAAAAGGGGTTCCCATCCCCTCCTCCCACATCATCTGGGTGTCCCCCCCATAGCGTGGCAGGGACACACCAGGGGGAAGGAACAAGGTCTGTCTGTTGCTGCTACACTTCACTGGCCTTAAAAAATAAAATTCTTTCCAGTCTCTTCCTCCAGGTCTTCCCCAGTTACTCCAGATGAGTGCTGGAAGCTGGGCTTACCTCGACAAACACATAAATAAACTCCTGCCAGCTCCACCCGCTGTGGGCCAGCAGCAGGACCATGAGCAGGGCTGGGGACCTGCTGGCTCTTTTCCCTCAACTTTATATTAATTGCTTTAAACACCCCATGTCCTGCCCGCTGCTGTTTTCCATGGAAAGTTCAGCTCTGTTAACTTTGGCTAGAACTTGCCGCTATTTTTAGTAGCTTTAAAAACACCCAGGGAGGTGCCTGACTATATTCTGCTGGGCCAGGGAGGGAATCTCTACTGAAGGGAGAAATATTACTGGTAATAAAAATAAATAAACCCCACTCCTGTCTGATTTCCTTCAGCTACACTCAATTGATGCCACCTGGATCTCGGTCACAGGGAATGTGACCTGTGTGAGGTGGCAAATGGGCTTTAAAGTGGGTGCAAATATGACAGGGACAAGACAAAGCCACAGTAGTAGACTGCTGTGCCCTTGCTATGTGCATTCCTAGACATGCAAATGGATTTTTGGTGATGTCGGTGCTCTGTGGATCTGCAGCCAGAGCTGTGCATGGTGCTGCACATCTCTGACCCATTACTGTTCACCTCCACCTGTTCCCAGTGCCCTCACTGCTCCCGGGAGCAGCAGCCCTGCTCCCTGCGTGCCTGCAGCATGGTGGGACAGGATGGGCTTCCATGGCCTGATCCTTGGGACAAGCTCAGCCTCCCATGGGGCTGTTCCTTACTTATTTACAGCACCAGTCCCATGGGACACCACACAGGCACCTGCTTTGGGATTGGTGACAAGTGGCAGAGGCCATTCTGGAACCCCGTTAGTCCTGAACTTCACCTTTGGGTTGCTCCTTCTAGCTCAGTCCTCCTGGCCCTTCTCCACCCAGCACCCCAGGGTGCCTTGTATGACATTGGGTGGCTGTTTCCTGACACTTTTCCTGGGGCCAGCATGGGGAGGAGAGTGCTAACAGCCCAGAGCTGGTCTCTGTTGGGGCTCATGTCCCCCATCCCAGCTCCATGCTGGGGAATGCAGGTCCTTGGGTCTGGGCTGGATGGGAGAAACCATGTGGTGGCACAGAGTGGGAGGCCACTGCCACCCAGGACCACTCTGCCACCTAATCGCTTCCTCCATGGGATGAGCTGATCCAGGCCTGATATGGCTCAGCCTTTCACAGGCAGCAAGGGTAATTCAAGGCTGAAAACTCACTCTAGGAAAGCACTTGTTGGCTGGAGGCAGCACCCCAGAACCCCAGGCACAGCCTCCCTGCCTGGCCTGAGACTCTAAATTCTGCCTCTGCCTCTGGGTCCACTTGCTCCCATCCCAGCAGTGAGAGGGACCCCTGGATGGCACAGGGAGCTGTCCTGTCCCCCCCACCCTGTGCTGGCTGCCATAGGAGTGTTCCCAGGGGTACTCACTGGAAGGGATGGCGAAGGGGGGCGTGGAGGCTTGCGGGGGACCCCAGCCCTTCATGTTGTAGGCAGACACGCGGACGTGGTACGCCGTGCCCTGCAAGGAGAGCAGCACACTCAGCACGGCCCCACCTCTCCCGGCTTGGCAGGTGAGGCAAGGAGGATTCTCCCCAGCTCACTGGTCCAGTACACCATGAGGAGCACTCAGCTAGGAGCCCACAGCCCGGGTCACTGGCTCTCACTTCCCCTCCTGTACAAAGTCCTTGTTATGAGGCACTAGAGAATCCCCGTGCCCCTGCTGGGTGGGTTTGGGGCACACAGAGGAAGGACTGGACATTGCAAGAGGTGCTTGCCAGAGGTGCTCCAGCCTGAAAGACTCAGTGCTTCTGTGGATTGGGGTGCTGGCAATGCCCTGGGACATGTAAGAATCCAGCCCCTGGAGACAGGGAGCTGGCCCAGCACTGTCAAGGGCTTGTAGCACAGTGACAGTGATTAAAGTCTCTGATGAAAGCCCAGTCAAGCTGCCAGATGTTGCCAGGCCTCCAGGCACTCATGAAGGCGACAGGAGCCTATGAAGCAGATCTGAGAGTGTGATTGATGGGCTTGGAGCAGTTCTTTGCAGCGATGCTGCTCCAGGCGCCGCTCGAGCCCCTCCTGCCACACTGCAGGCAGCTCCCACCCTGACAGCGCTCCTGAGCTCAGAACTGCTGCTGGGCCTAAGCCCCTTTCACCTCACCAAGGGGGTTCTCTGCTCTTCAAATCAGTGCTCCCTGCCTGCCTACCCCTGCTAAGGGTGAGCCCATTTATCCCAGCATCTGCCTGTGCTCCCATCCTGAGCTCCATCCCACTGCAGTCCCTGTGTCCCTGGTGCTGGCCCGGGCATGACTCTTGTGGTTCTCAGGGAGATAAAACAGCAAGGAGCCACAGTCCCACCAGCCATGACCTTGCCGAGCTCCCAAAGATGAAGATGGAGCTGGTCCCTCCTCTCGGTGACATCAGGGCTGGGGCGAGGGGTTGGACTGTGCAGGTGGCAGAGGACTGAGCCACTGATTTACTGCCCAGGAAGAGCCTGGGTGGAGACAGGAGTGGGGAGGGGGACAGAGAATAAATCAGGCATTGGGTGAATGGGCCCATTCTGCCTGTCACTGCCCAGTCCCCAGGAACCCTGTCAGGGAGGTTCCTCTGTCAGTGGCTGCAGCCATGGGGGGAGAGACAGATGCTTCTCCCAGCCCCACACTTCGGCTCTGCCCAGGCTGTGCCCATGGCATGCAGCGTGACACAATCCTATAGTTCCTGCTCAGAACCATCATAGAAACAAAGAACCATTAAGGTTGGAAAAGGTGTCTAAGATCACTGAGTCCAACCATTGCCAAGGCCATCACTAAACCAAGTCCCGAAGTACCAAATACACGTCTTTTGAACATTTCCAGGGATGATGACTCCACCACTGCCCTGGGCAGCCTGATTCCCTCCTCATGGGCTGTACTATGGCCTGTGGCTTTCCCCAGCTGTGGGCTCTCCCTACCGAGCCCTGCCCGCTGTGGGCACCCCCGGCACTCACGGACACCAGCCCCTGGATGGTGAAGTGCAGGTCCTTCAGCTTGTCGATCACGGCTTCTCCCAGCAGTGGTGAGAAGGTGGGGGAGCAGCTCCACTCCACTGCAAGGAGAGAGACCCCAAGGTGCCATGAGGCCCTGGAGTGGGGGACAGGCCACCAGGGCTGGGGCAGCATGTCACAGACAGCAGCTGCAGGGGGACTGCAGACAGCACATGAGATGGACGCAGCGGAGTGCAGGCATGGGAAAGGTGATTCATAGTGGGGGGAAGGTCATGGGGAGCTGCTGACATCACCAAGCCACATAAGATGGGGTCAGCACCTTTAATTGGTGGCTCAGAAGTGGGGGATGGAAGAAATTCTTCCAGAAGCCAAAAAGATCTGGTTTAAGTGGGTGAGGCATGCATAGCAACAAAGTATTCCCAGTGTGCAGGATGAGGGGGCAGCCAACAAGTGACACCCTGAATTTTGCCTTGGTGCAGGATGATGTTTGGTCTAGCTCAGAGCATTTGGATGGTGGCCAGGCTGTCCAGCAGGCGTGGCTTCCTCTGTCCTCCAGTATAAAAGTGGCCTCACTGGGGCTTGGCAGCACTGCCCATGGCTCTATTGTGTTGACACGGGGTGCAAGGCACCTGCTGTGGCTGTGTGACCCTGCCCTGCTGCAGAGATCCTCATCCTTACCTTTGTACTTGGTGACAACAGCTGAGTTGACACTCAGGGGCTCCCAGAAGGTCACCTGCAATGAGGAGCTGCTGGCCACAGAGAGGTGGACGTTGCTGGGGGCATCTGGCACTCCTGGGGACAGAGAGTGCAGGGACTGCTACAGCAATGACGGTCACTCTGAACCTCCCTGTGTCCCTCTTGGACCTCTCCCCGGTCCCAGGGACATAGTCCCTAATGGAACATAGTCTCCCCTCCATGCACCCACAGCGCAAGTTCTGGCCACAGGGTGCAGGTGATGGATGCTGGTGCCACGCACAGCCCCACTCCTTCCCCTGGAGCAGGCACAGCCCCCCAGCCCTCCTGTGGTCACTCACGGGCATGCTCAAACCCTGCCTTCATGCGCTTGTAAAGCCGGAATCGCCACTCCCAGGCCTTGAGCTGCTTCTCCTTCTCGGAGCAGTCAGCATTGGGCGCCTCGTTCACCACCTGTGCCATCAGCTCGTTGACACGTTGCTCCGCTTCCCGCACCAGCGTGGAGAGGTGCAGCGAGCGGCTTTCCAGGCTCACAACTGTGGGAAAGTGCACATCGCCACAGGCCCAGGAGGAAAGGGAGGAGAAGGTGGTTAGGGGCAAGCTCTGCCTCTGCTGGCAATGAATCCCCACCCTGAGACCCCATCCTCCTCTCCATGTCCTGGTCCTGGGGTCCGCTTGAGTGTGTGGTTCCCCTCGAGCCCTGCTGCAGCCTGCATCTGTCTCCCAGAGCCCAGTGATGACTGCCCCACCTGCATCCAATGCCTGGGGTGCTCCACTGCACCACACTGGAGACACAGGTGATGGGCACAGCATGACTCCCCGTCCCAACTTACAGTGTGGACTCTCCTTCGCTCCCGCCTGCAGCAGGGCCCTGGCGATGGGAGCGTTGTTGGTCATGATGGCAATGTCCAGGGGCAGGAGCCCCTCGCTGTTGGGGGTGTTGAGGTCCAGCTCCTCAGGGCTGTAGTGCTTCAGCATCTCCTGCACCCTGTCAAGATCCTGCAGTTCCACAGCCTCAAAGAGTGCAGCATTGCTCTGGAACTGGGTGAAAGGAGAAATGCAGCTGGGCTGAGCATGGGGCACCCTCCTCCATCCCACCACATACCCTGGACCCTCACTAGCACCCCATGAACCCAAGCAGGGAGAGGGTGCCCTCATCCCAAGGGCTTGGGAGCATCAGCTCTTTGCAGACATATCTGGATGATGCCAAGCAAACACCTGGACCAGCTCCAACTGAACTTGCTACAGCTTCACTTTACACCATCTTGTGCTCCCACCCAGGTTCCAGCACCACCCACAGAGGGACCCTCTGTCCCCATCTGGATGGAGCCAGCAGGCACTGACCAGGTAGGACTTGCGGAGTTTCTCCTTCTCGCCCCGTCCCACCAGGCTGCCCTCGTCGAAGGAGGTGTAGTTGACGCGGAATTTCCCGGACAGGTTTCGATAGAGCCTCTTGGCCGCGTTTGGTGAGGAAGGGCCTGGTGGCTTCCTGGCCTGCGCCAGCTGCAGGTCCCGCATCTGCTGCGTCATTTTAGGGGAGGATGACCTGGGAAAAAAACAGGAGGGAAATGAGGCATGGAGGATGTGCCAGAAAGGCAGAGGCACATCTGTATTGTCAGGACCAAGACAGGAATTGGAGAGCCAGAGCACTCCCAAGCAGCACCGATGTGAGCAGCTGCAAGGTGAATGCCAGTGCCAGCAATGCTCTCACCCATCTCTTTTCAGTTGTGGCAGATCTATTCCTCCTCCTCACCACTGCTGCTGGCCCTGCAGGGTGCCAAGGGGCTCATATGATCCCTGCAGATAAGACATTTCCTTCCAGACACAAGCTGGGATGCCTAAAGCAACCTCAGGCTGCTCAGCTCTACAACTGGTCTGGATCCATCCCACCAGGGCAATATCTCCACCATCCAGCTCCTACAGAGATGGGCTGCCCCATCCGGGGATGCCCAGCCCCCTCAGGAGTGGAGGCTGCAGGGCCCGGCAGCCCCCAGACCCATGCTGGGTGATTGCTGTCCATCAGCATTGTCCTGGGATAGCCTCGTGTACCCTCTCCACACCCACCCTTCTACAGGACCCTGTGTCCTGCACTTATCACCATCCCTCAGCCCTTTTTGGTACATCACTTTTCTCGGAGTTGTTATTCCAGCAAAGGGCACTCTCTGGAAGTGGGAGCAGGGAACATTAAGGGCCATTTCTAAGGGTATCCAGACAATGCCAGGTCCTGACAGGGACCAGTGACCCTAGTCTTCTGCTCACCAAGAGATCCAGGCTTCACAGCTGCTCCTTACCTTTTCCATCCATTAATATACAAAATCTTTTCTCCTCTCTGATTATAGAATCACAGACTGGTTTGGGTTGGAAGGGACCTTGAAGACCATCTAGTTCCAGTGCCCTATCATTGGGACATGACTTTGATTCTTATCTTCAAGATCTACCAGTCACAAGGAAAGCTGGTGTCTTTTCTGGGGCTCTCCAGAGTGGGAGCTGTTCCTCTTCTTGCAGTCAGGACCCTCCTGTCTCCATCAAGACCTCATCTCACCAGCCAAAATCCCCTGCTTTGGCATGAGTGTGGCCTTGTTGCTGTGTGGGGCTTTTGCCCATGAGTCATCCCCCATGGCATGGAGGGTTTCCACTGCGTCAAACATCTGATCTCCTTCTTGCTGGAGCTCTGGCACGGCTCCCAGAGAGGAGCATCAGGTCTTAGGAGCATTTAGCAGGGATACACTTAACAGAGTTTCTCTCAGTTTTGACCCCATCCCCCAGTGTATAAGGTCAGATATTTAGGGGCAAAGTCTTCCTCCTCCTGCTTTATTGGTTAAATATCAAGTGTGATAAAAGCATGGCATTTGGCTGAAGGTCATGCCAGAACACTCCAGCGAGGCTGTGCCTGCGGTAAGGATGTTTATAAAGCCATCATCGTGAGACAGGATATTAATAACCCCTTGCTCCACACTTTTTATCGTCCTCATTTCAGATGAGGCACAGGGGGCTGCAGAAGGACTTTAATGATTTTACCTTTTATTACTGTGATATTTAAGAGTGGAAAATGCTGCGACGGTTGGCTCCTGGCAATCATTCATCTCATCAGTTTCAGCCTGTGGATTTAGAGGTCTCCAGTGTGGCCCAAGCCACAGTGTCAAGTTGCTGCCCTGGGTTGCTCCAGAAATGGACATTATCTGAACATAGGGCTTCATGGATCAGACACTGAGCACCAGCCACACCAACCAAAGGCCCATTTGCAAAAGCAGAGTAGTGTTTTGTCACTTCAGGTGGCAAAATACTCCTGAGCAGCCACGTGGGAGTGGGTGAGTTTTGAGCAGCAGAGTCCTACTGGTTCTGATGGGGAGGAAGGGATCAGCACCCAGGAGTGTGTCACCATGGTAGGAGAGATCTGCACAATGCAAGGAAGGGCTGGAAAACCAGTCCTACAGTCTGCCTGGCTGTAGACACAGCGTCCTCAGTATCCTGTGCACACCACATGTCATCATGGACAGGGAGTAGCTGCTGTCACGGCCTCTCCTGAGGGCTCACACACAGCATACACAGCCTCTGCAGAGGGCAGGGCACAGGAGTGGAGCAGCAGCACAGCTCTGCTCTCACTGGTGCACAGAGATGAGAGAAAAGCCACCTGTACCTGAGCAGGCAGAACTGTTCTGGCAAGAAGAGACAGAAAGGCAGGTTCCGACCCTCAGGAGAAGCCTGAGATGCAAAGCACTGCCTGGCATATTTAGGAAAGAGAACTGACTTGAGAGGTTCTCCAGC
Organism: Vidua macroura; assembly: GCF_024509145.1. Classification (NCBI taxonomy): domain Eukaryota; kingdom Metazoa; phylum Chordata; class Aves; order Passeriformes; family Viduidae; genus Vidua; species Vidua macroura. The sequence continues at coordinate 1,051,512 of NC_071586.1, forward strand.
AAAATCTTGCCCTTTCTCTCATGTTTAAGAGTTTGCTGCTGCCCAAGTTCTTCTCTCTCCTCTCCACTTGTAGCTGCTGCTCAGAGGTGAAGATGGCTCTTTCAGCAGGTTCATCAACAAGATGTGTAAATTCCACTCCGGCTCCCCTTCTTCAAAGGAGGCAACAATGCTGCCCCACACAGAATGCTCTTCCCTCAAAGGAACAGATCCCTGCTCCATTCGTGCCTGAAGAATCAGGGTTTAAAATGGAGTGGTGCTTTGAAGAGAAAGTCATTTGTTCTGCCAATTAAAATACACAGCAAATGACCCAGTGCAGGCAGACTGCACAGCTGGGAGGAAGCTCCCTTAGAGATGGCAGAAACAGAGACAGAGAGAAATTTCTCACTGTTTTCCCTCCTCTGATTTGCTTTTAATGAGAAGTAAAGAGATGGAAATTATTCAGTGCTCAGGAGTGAACATTTATGTATATTAAACTAGGTGCCCCCAAGATAAAAGAGTTTCCTGCCCTGTGGTTATGAGTCATCTGGACTCAGTGAAATGGTCTTGATTTATCTACAGCTAAACTTTGCCCTGGAGCAACTGATAGCTGAAAACAACACCTGCAGATGTCCTGCCCTCAGGGGCCGACCAGCCAACACCAGCTCACCCATGGCGAAGCCCCATCCTGCAGGGAGGTGTGGGAGAAGATCCCATCTTCTCTGCCTGAAGAGTCTGAGTGCAGCCAAACTAAATTTATCCCAGCCACAATTGGTTCTTGCTGCTAATTTCTGCAAGCAGACTTTGCCTGCTTTGCCTCCCCCAGCAGTTCAGCTCTCTGGCCATGGGAGATGTGTTTGTGACCATCAGGGAGGTGATGTGGACATCAGGTTTGCAGTGCCACAAACCCACACACCAGCAAACTCCATCACCCTGCCCATAGAAGAGGCTGAGGTTCTGTGGAAAGATGAGCTGGGGCTGGTCACATCCATCTGAGGTCAGTTCTGGGCCTCTCATGGCAAGAAAAACCTTGAGGGGCTGGAGCATGTCCAGAGAAGGGAATGGAGCTGGGAAGGGGCTGGAGCACCAAGAGCACCTGAGGGAGCTGGGAAGGGGCTCAGCCTGGAGAAAAGGAGGCTCAGGGGGGACCTTGTGGCTCTGCACAGCTCCTGACAGGAGGGGACAGCCGGGGGGGTTGGGCTCTGCTCCCAGGGGAAACAACCTCGAGTTGTGTCAGGAGAGGTTTGGATGGGATATCAGGAAAACTTCTTCCCTGGAAGGGTGGTCAGGCACTGGCACAGCTGCGCAGGGCAGTGGTAGAGTCACCATCCCTTGAGGGGTTTAAAAGCTGTGTAGATGTGGCATATGGGGACATTGTTTAGTGGTGGCCTTGGCAGTGCTGGGTTAATTGTTGTATTTGATGAACTTAATTTTTTTTCCAACCTTAGTGATTCTAACTACGATTCTGTCTCAGGAAACCAATGCAATAGAGGTGGTTTTCTTTTTTAAAAAAAGCACATGAGGATGGATGAGCATAAGACATCTTAATTTTCTCCCTTCCTCCAGCATCGAACACAAGCAAATCGACTAGGTAGTTTACAATGTGGTTTATAAATATTCTGAATGTTAATGTTTGCAACACTGCAGATCTTGGCCGAGTAAAAAGTGTTAATAATTGTTGCAATTCCTTGATTTTAAGTGCGTTTTGTGGAAGGGCGTAGCCCCTCCGAGTCTCCAGCTGAGCACCAGTCCCTGACAGACACGGCTGCTGTGCCCCAGGACAGAGCCCAGAGCCAGGGCAGACTGGGACAGCCCTGCCCACTCCAAGCCCAGCGGGTACCTGGCCAGGCAGGGAACGACCACCCTGCCCACAGGTCACCAGGCCAGACATAAGGAAGAAATTTTTTATCATGAGGGTGGGAAGGCCCTGGCACAGGGTGCCCAGAGCAGCTGTGGCTGCCCCTGGATCCCTGGCAGTGTCCAAGGCCAGGTTGGACATTGGGGCTTGGAGCTACCTGGGGCAGTGGAAGGTGTCCCTGCCCCTGGCAGGGGGTGGGATGAGATAATCTTTAAGGTCCCTCCCAACCCAGAGGAGTCCATGATTCTATGATGCAGCTGGTGGGGGCCATGGTGGCCATCCCACAGCCCTCTCAGCACCAGGAGCCTGCTGTGAACAGCTCATGTGCCAGCAGTGCTGCTGCTGGGGCAGTGACCTTCCAGCCACACCCCGAGCCTCCAAGTCCCTGCTGCCCCCAGGCTGGCTGTGGGAAGGAAAACTCCCGGGTGCCTGCCCAAGGTGGCAGTGAGAGGCAGGCTTCAGGCACAGCAGCTGACATGAGCTCAGCTCTACACTCCAGTGCCTGGGGTCAGTGTGGGTGGCTGTCACTCCAGGGAGCTGCTCCCACCATTCCCAGCCTGATGCAGCAAACGAGGAAACATCAGGGCTCTGTGCACAAGAAAAAGGGAGCCTGAAGGACGGGGGATGAAAGGTGCTGATGGATTTCAAAGGACAAGGGTTGGTATTGGGAGCAGAAGAGGGACTGGGCCCTTGCAGAGTTTGCTGAAGCCTCACAGCCACGTGGATGTCAGTAGTGTGTTAGCACAAGATGCCAGGGATACTCTCCTGAACCATGCTCCAATTCAGTCCAGAGGGGTATCCAAGGATGGAACAGGCAAAGGACAGGAGCAGCCTAAAAACCAGTTACCAGGGAAAGACAACCCAATGCAGCCAAGCTCACCCCAACAGGGAGCTCACAGCAAGAGGTGACCAGCACCAAGCGTGGGCAGCAGGGAAAGGGGGCAAATCTGCATCTCTGCCCCACTCAGCTGAGACCCCACCAGCAGAGCTGCCTCCAGATCTGGGACCCCAGCAAAGAAAAATGAGTCCAGAGGAGGCCACAGAGATGCTTCAAAGACTGGAGCCCCTCTGCTCTGGAACCAGGCTGGGAGAGCTGGGGGTGCTCACCTGGAGAGAAGAAGGTTCCAGGGAGAGCTCAGAGCCCCTTGAAGGGCCTAAAGGGGCTCCAGGAGAGCTGGAGAGGGACTGGGGACAAGGGATGGAGGAACAGGACAGGGAATGGTTTCCACTGCCAGAGGGCAGGGATAGATGGGATATTGGGAAGGAATTGTTCCCTGGAAGGGTGGGCAGGCCCTGGCACAGGGTGCCCAGAGCAGCTGTGGCTACCCCTGGATCCCTGGCAGTGTCAAGGCCAGGATGGACAGGGCTTGGAGCAGCCTGGAATGGTGGAAAGTGTCCCTGCCCATGGCAGGGGGTGGCACTGGATGGTCTTTAAGGTCCCTTCCAACCTGAGCTGTTCCATGTCTATATTATCCTATGAGATCAAGTGGGAAGATCAACATACAGATGTTTCCTGAGAGAAAAATCTGAGTGTGAGAGGTCTCTCCACACCTGAGCACACTTGGTCTGACCCACGTCCAGGGCTGTGCTCACCCCTGTGCATCAGGAATTCACAACTATGGCCATGGACACTTGGACACCAACACTCTACAGCAGAGACCAACACTCAGAGCAGCTCCCCCACAACCATGGGGACAGGAACAAGAGGTGCTGTGTCCAGCATGGAGAGGAGCTGCTGATGTGTTTGCATTTTCCATTCTTTTTGCCCAAGCATAAGCAATTTTTCATGACTGGCAAAATAGAAGCTGGATTAAAATTGGAACATGAGTAGAGGAGCCCTTCCAAAGAGTGGGATTTCATAACCCACCAAAAAGCACGCTCAGAACGAGGACCAAATGATCAGCATCCCTGCAAGGCAGCAGGGCTAATAGAGCAGCAGGCACAGCAGTTACCCACCCTGGCCTGTGCAGACCACCAAGGCATTTAGGTGCTGTGCAGTGACCTGGCCATGTAGACATGGAGCAAAACACTCCTGCTGCATGGAAACATCTGTGTGCCTAGAAAATGCACTTGCCTATCAAAACCTGGGTCCAGGGAAAGGCACCAAAGCAGACTTTGTTTGTTTGTTTGTTTGTGTTTCCTCCAGCTTTTCTCTTTTCTCCCCACTTGGCAAACCTGCTGGGTTTTGTTTTGAGTGGAGCTGAAGCGAGCATGCCTCTTTTGTTTAGCAATAACAACTAACTCATATAGATGCTCTCCTGCCACAACATTTTTGTTGGAGCTCCAGAAGCCCAGTGCTGTTAGACCCCAATGCCTGGAGGAATTCAGCGTGGTGTCAGGCCCCTGGGTCAGTGCAGAACTTCCTGAGCACCAATGGCAGCACATGGTCCCCGCTGTCCCCAGGCTGGGCACACTGCAGTGTGTCTGTGCTGCCCGTGGAGCTCATGGCCCATGGCAGCAGAGAACAGCCCCATGGACACACAGCCCACCCTGGCACAGTAGGGCTCTGGAGGGGAAAGCTGACTCCCAGCAGCTCAGTACCCAAATGAAAAGCACATCCTGGGTGAGAGCTGCAATACCCAGCAGTGCCCAGCACCCTGCACCTCTCCAGGAGATGAAGAGCAGCATTCCCCCTTGGAGCACTTCCCCTCCGAACATTCCCCCTGTGCCACCCAGGCTACTCACCAAATCAGAAGGTTTTTTGCATCCTTTGAGGAACACTTGCACTGGGAGCATATGGCAAGGACACCCCCCCTCACCCTCCGGGGCCAGTGCTCACTCAGCTGTGGCAGAAGGGACTCACACAGGCTGGACACATGAGATCCCACACCACAGAGCCAGTTGGGGATCAGCAGTGTCCTCCTGAGGCACAGCCATGTCCCCTGGCACAGCACGAAAGAGCTTGCCCAAATGTCTCATCCCCACTTAAATCACAGGCTGAATTTGGGAAAGTCAGAGACTTCAGGGCTCCGAGAGAGGTCTGGAGCCAACCAAGTACATCACTTGCTGACAGTGTCCCATAAAACACCCCACTGCTGCAGGCCCAGCAGTGCCTTTGGGAGGAAGGGAGTGGAGACACTTGAGCAAACTCCGCTGCAACACAATAATGCTGCTGCTTCTTGCTTTTCTTTATTTTTTAAATTAGACCTCCTGATCACTGCTTAAAAGTGAGACCAGAAGGATCTTGTGGTTCAATGGCTGTTAAAATGCAGCCCAAATCAGAATTTGTCCCTGTGAAATCTGCCATCAGGGTCAGGACTGCTGTCAGGCAGGGCTGCCACCATAAAGTGCTGCTGTCCCGGCCGTGCCGTGCAGGGCACCCTCCTGCGCACTGCCAAGGCATGGGGCCACCTATCCCTGGGGACTGTGCTGAGGGGCATGGCACAATGACTGGCTCACCAGCCAAGGCAGGTGATGCTGCCAACACCAGCAGCCCATAAGCAACACCTTGGGCTGCAGTGAATGGGGCACTAGTGGGCACAGCCTGGCTCCAGACACCCCAAACCATCCCTTGAGGGAGGAAATTCAACATTTCAGAGCCTCACACAGTCTCCATCCACAGATCTGGGTCAGGAAGGAGATGCTGGAAGCTTCTACACCTAGCCCAGTTCTGCTGATTTTACTGTTTTCACAAGGATTTACCCAGCAGAGCTGCTGCGTATCCTGCCCAGAGGTTCCTACCTAGAAAATCCACAGAAAATCAACTTTTCTGTTTCTCTGCTGCCAAACTTTTGTGGGGAAGGAGCTGAGTGGGTCTGTGCATTACAGATTAAGGCCATCTCTGACTGGAGGGGCTCGGGAGCTGCTGCTCGGGATGCAGCATCCCTGTGTGACCCGCACATGTCCCTGGGGCACCTCCCAGTGCCAAACGCCGCCGGTCCCTCCCCACCGGCACAGGCACGGGGGACGGCTCAGGCTCGGCCCGGGGCTCCTATCTCCCGGCCAGGGCAAACCTTTCTCGCTGCCTCGCCACACAGCCAGCCTTTAATTGCTGCTTGACATTAAGTATCTGAGCAAGGAAGTCTTGGGTAAATGTTCTTGCTATGGGAACACACAGTGCTGAGTCTCTTTAATTACATTGTTTTTGTTTGGCTTTTTTTATTAGTTGTGCTGCGGCTTCCCCTCCCTGACAGGCCAGCGAGGCTCACGCTAAATATGGCCGGGTTTAAAGTCCGCCGTGAAACCCGAACCGCGGCACCAGACTGGCTGGACGCGGTGCAAGCCAGGGTTACGCGGGACACGCATTCCAGCCGCCGGGTCCGGCCCCGCGCTCCCCCCGCCCTGCTCACACATCGAAGCGTCCCCGAGAACAACCACCACGCTCCAAACCACCTCTACATCTTCCTCTTCCTTGCCTGTGAACAGCCCAAGCCTGGGCCCCAGGCTGCCCCATTTCTGTCGCGATCATCACTTCTACACTGGCCCACATCTCCACGGTACCCATGGAGCCCGTCTCCATCACAGCTGTCACTTCCTGTGCTCTCCCCAAACTGTCCTGCCCCACACCTGCTCAGCCCACCTCCAAGCTGCCCCTCAGGGCCAAAGAGCCTTCTTCCCACTGGCCACACTGCTTTCATCTTCCTCTGCCCTCCTTGTTATTTTAAAGGCATTCCAGAGGATGCTGTCAGGCTTGGATGTGGTTTCGTTGGGTTGTTTGTTTTCGTACTGGAGGTTTTATGATCGCATTGGGAACAAGCCCTAATTGAGCTGCAATTCGAATTGCAGTCCGTGGGTATTTGTTTCATTTTTGGAAGGGCTCAAATGGCTCTGCAGCTTAGGCTGGAGAAGGCATTTGGTTTTAACTGGAACCTGATGGAGACAGGACAGAGCAGGACAAGCTGCCCCGAGTCATGACCAAAGTTCCTGGGGAAGTGCAGTGTGGTAAGCCCACTGCCAGGTACCCACGACACAACAGGCAGTGCTGGTTGTGATCACAGCCCTGTGACCACCCAAAAACCCTGGCACTGTCAGGGAGGAGGCAGACAGAGCCAGAACTCTGGTGCCAAGAGCCAAGCGCACAGCCCTGGGGCCTGGCTCGGTGGGAGCTTGCAGCCACCCTGCAATTCCCTGTCCCCTGCAAACTTCTTCTCCCTGTGAAGTCCTGCCCCTGCAAATCCCTGCAAATCCTTGTCCCCTGCAAACCTCTGTCCCCTGAAAACTCCTGTCCCCTGAAAAATGCTGTCCCCTGACAGCCCATGTTCTACAAATATCTGTGCCCAGTGAATCCCTGCACTCTGTAAACCTCTGTTCCCTGCAAACCTCTGCAGGTGTTTGTGGCTTGTGCTCGCCTGGCCCCTTAAGCAAGAGAACTCAGCACCCCAGAGGGAGTTTAGCACTGCTGCTGGCTGGTCCTTGCTGAGTCAAGAGCTGCTCCAGACCAGAGCTGCTCACGGGGAACAGGCAGCAAGAAGAGTCAGCACCTAAATGTCAGTGCCCAGGCTGCCCTTCATGGGAACTGTGTAGTGTCACCTTCCAGTGACTGTGTCCCACACCCACTGCCAGAACCAGTATTCAGCCCCACACCCAAATGTGCCTGATGCTTCCAGCACCAGCAACCAGCCAGACCTTTGCAGGTAGGGACTGAGCACACAGAGGGACCAGAGAGCACCTGCTCTGCTCCACTCCCACCCTGCCAGGATCTCAGAAGCCCAGATGCTGGAGCAGGTCAGCAGAGCTCTAGGAGACACCTCTAAGCCACTAACACCATCCTGGTTAAATCAGACTTCTACATGGGGAAGCAGATGAGCCGTGGGGACTCGCTGCCCCTCTGTCAGGAGGAAACCCTATCCCAGCCTGGCCTGCCAGGAACAAGCAACACTCCTGCCACAGCTGCATGTGTGCAAACCCTGCTCCAGGGGATCAAATGCAGGAGCTGAGTCATACTATGACTGAAACCAAAGACCACTGAAGGCAAAAGAAGGGAGAAAAAGTATCCCTGTGGGTTCTCAGGAGCCCACTTTGGATCCAACAAGAGCAGGAGGTAGATACTCAGCATGGAGATGCCCAGGGCACAGCTGGCATGCTGGGAAGAGTGAGAAAGGATGTAAGGTCACACTCATCCAAGCCTGGTCCTGTCCCCTTCCTTGGGTCCTGACACACACTGCTGGGGAGGGAGCAGGGCAGGGGGCTGGCAGAGCCCATGGAGCCAGAGGCTGTTCTAATGGGAGAAGGAAGGGGGCTGGGAGGGCAGTGTCCCAGCTGCTCTGAGAGCTGCTGCCATGTACCTGCACCCTACTAAAGAGCCCAGGACCCTCCAGGAGCCAGGAAGAAGCACTCACCTATCTATTCCCAAGATAGCTTGAGCTTATGCCAGAGGATGTCATGCATTTTGTCATGGCCTCACCCCAGGGTGATGTTCCAGTGTCTCCCCACTCCCCTGACACCACCAGGGCTCTCCCCCGGGTGTGGTCCATCTGCATCACCGTGCCTTTCCTGGCATGGTGGGTCCACACACAGACTCCCCTTCAAAGGTTGGGTCAGCTCCTGGTTCTGCTGGAACAGGGCTCCAGGGAGCCCCTTCCCCACTGCCTCGACCTGGGGCTGAGGCTGGCCTGGCACGGGGGCACAGCTCCACGTGCTGGAGGCTGAGACCTGCAGACTCATCACAGCAGTGGGAGGCAATCCATTTGCACCCAGACCTGCAGAGAACCAAATCCTTTAACCTCCTGCGCCACCTGGTGCCACCGGGAAGGACGTGCCACCGGGATGCGCCTCCCGGCAGAAACCACATCCTCTCCAGAACCATCAAATGGTAGAAAAATGGCCCAAGGAAGTCTTCTGGAGGTCCCCTGAGCTCTCTTCCCCATGCCTATGGCTGGGCTTCATCCTCAGCCACCTACATCCCACGTGTACTTCCCAGTCCTCCAGTCCATCACTGGGATGTTCCTTCTGGTGGAAACCCACCTCCATTCCATTGTCCCACCCAAGACATCCAGCCAGATGGGACCAGCATTCTGACCGAAACTAGGCTGAAGACTTCCAGAGCTGCACCCAAAGGGGTTACAAAAGGGAGCCCACAGCCACTGATCTCAGTGGGGAGGAGGAGACATCGGCCAAGTCACAATGGAAGAGCAGACAAACGCACACACCCAGCTCCAGAGCTGTCCCAGCTGGTAAATGTTACTGGAGTCAGAAACCCGCTTCCCGCTGGAAGGCACACAGCAGGAGCCAGCCAGCAGCACTGGGCACATTGGCCACTGCCCACAGACTGTCCCTGGCACGACTACCAACAACAGCCACCTCCACTGGGCTCTCCCTGGACCAGCATGTCCCAGCCTGGTAAACCCCTTGCCTGGCACAGCTTGACCCAGATCAGCTCCCTGCCCAGCACCCACTGGGACTTTCTCTGACCACCCCACCACCTTGCCCTGGGGCTGGTCTCATGCCACCACCACCCAACTCATGAGCAACACCAGAGGGGCTGGGTCACTGCCACCCAACTACAACAGCATTTCCACGGAGTCAGGGATCAAAGCCTGCAGTCCAAGAGGAGAAGCCAATTTTTTCCACCATTTTGCTAGAAAACATCCTGCAAGTGCCCAAGCACTCCTGTAACTGCAATAACTGGGGACAGTAACCACTAGCAGGGCCTCCTTCCAGCTGGGGCTTGCCTGCTCCTTTATCAGACCAGAGCTTTCCCAGCTCATGTGTCATTCCTCCCTCTGCAGAAAGCTCTGAGATACCATCAAGTAGAGAAACCCCAGCTGAAGATAACGGAGTCTGTGGAGGAATTTACAAAGCCCCCAGGACAGCAATTAGAAAAAGTTTCCACTCAAATATAAAAGAACAACTTTGAAAACCATAAGAGATCACCAGATCAAACCTCCAGCTACCAGGACCTGCTCAGCCTGGACTTGATGGCCTTGAAGGTCTTTCCCAGCCATAATGGTTCTGGGATTCTGTCCTTCCATGCATGGATATGATGCTGCTGAGCTCACACATGGGGCAGGCAGGTCTACAAACACCTCTTCCCAGGTCTGGTATGACAGGAGCATTTCCTCAGCTTCTCCTCCCCTCGCCTGGCACAGCCCAAGCTGGCCTGAGCTCTGCTCTTTCTCTCTGCCGAGGGTGAGAGGCAGGTGATACCCACAGCCACTGCCACGCATGGGAAATGGGGACAAAGACAACGTTGTCTTGGGTAAACTGCTTTTGAGACTTGTTAATTGGAAATGGCTCCTTCAGCCACTGCTCCTGACCTGGACTTGTCTGGGCAAGGAGGTGTTCCTAGAGAAACGGACAGGAGGACACCGAGTGGCCAGAGTCCCTTTGCAAATGGGGGACAGCAGCTGGCCCCTGAAGAGCTCCTCAGGCATGCCCAGCCATTCTTTCCAGTGGCTAACCATTTGACCAAATCCATGCTGACTTCCAGCAGGAATGCATCATCCCTGCCAAATTTCAAGTCTCTTTTTCAAAGAGTGGAGACACCAGAAGCACTCAAACAAAGAGAAGCAGGAAAAAAGAGAAATTGGCAAAGCTACAATTTTCCCCCAAGCTTCTGCTGAAAACTGGGAAAAATAGAGGAAAAAAAAAGGAGAAAGTTCAGCCTGAGGCAGAAAAACATGGAATAATCCAGCCCAAACAGTTAAAGCCTGGCAAAGGTAAGAGCAAACAAACTTCCACTGGGAAGTGCTGTATCCTTGGCCCTTCCAAGCTGTGGTGCCCTCCTCGTCCCTCCATGCAGCTCACAGAGATGACTTCCCTGCAACTCAAAAGAGCAAGGGTGGCAGGGGCCAATGGCTGCAGGTGGCCCTGGAGATGGGAGGTGGCGGAGGGGGCAAGAGGAGACAGCACTTCCAAGATCTCGCAAAGCCCTTGGGACATCCCTGCTCACACACTTACACCAAGCAGGACCTTTGAGCCACACACAGCCAGCTTGGGCCCCTCCATCACCAAGAGGCTGGGAAATATCTCCAGAGCTGGTGACCCCAACACATGGTAGGTGCTGCTGCCTCCTTCCTCCCCCTTTTCATCCCCTGAGCAGTGAGGTGAGGGGATACCCTCATGTTCCTCAGACACCCAGCTCTCCCCACCATGCTCCTCACCCTGCTTTTCACATGTGCTGCAAGAGCTTTTTCAGGACCAGGATGCTCACTGATCTGGAAAACCCCACTGTGTCCTGCCACATGCTGGCCTAGGATGCCACAGCTTGTCCCCGTGCTCACACGGGTGGCTCACGCTGCAATCACACCTTCCCATCATTGATCCAACAAGTTCTAAGCCCTGAGGCCCCCCCTGGCTCCACTACCCCAATTTTTCTGTGGTCTGAATGCAGACGAGGGAGGTAGCAAGAGTGATCTCCAGGTAAAGTGTGGGAGCATCACAAGGAGGGGGATTTAACTCTCTCACAGACCATCTGGGTGACCCTGAGCATGCCACTAAAGCCCTGGTGCTGCAGTGGGGTGCCCACCATCCCCTGGGACCAACGAGAGCAAAAGTTACAGCAACACAGTCCCACTGTAACACGGGAAGAGCTCCATCTGTCTCCACAAAGGTCACAAGTCCAGCCTCTGGCCCTGCCCAGACACCCCAACAATCTCACCCTGGGCATCCCTGGCAGCGCTGTTCAAACAGTCCTGGAGCTCTGGCAGCCTTGGGGCTGTGCCCATTCCCTGGGGAGCCTGGGCAGTGCCCAGCACCCTCCGGGGGAAGAAGCTTTTTGAGAGATCCAGCCTGACCCTACCCTGGTACTGCTCCAGCCGTTCTGTGGGCCTGTCCCCTGTCACAGAGAGCAAAGATTGAAGCTGTCCCTGTGCTTCAGAAGGATGAGGTGATTGTGCTGGTGCACGAGGAAGGCAGCCTTGGGTCCCTGTGCAGTGCAGGATCCTGATCCTGACCTGCCGGCGTCATCAGAAAAGAAAATGGCCAAAGAAACTTTGAGTTCATGTGAAGTTCATCCGAGTTGAGCTGTGCTCCATAAGCAAAACTTTCCTGCCTGACACGAGCCTTCCAGAGCTCATGACCGGGGCAGAGCAAGGCCAGGACTGCACTGGGAGGATGGGATTGCTTGGCAGAATCCTTCTTCCACTTGCAAAGAAATCAGGCAGGATTCCACTGGGAATTCCACCTCCTGGCTCATGGAGCTCCAGGACTGTGCTCACCACTGAGGTTCCTCAGACCCCAGCTGGACAGCAGCAGTATGCCAGGCACAGACAGGGAGAGCAGGAGCACTGACTAAACAACACAGCAGCTTATCTGTGTCCAGAAGCAGCCTTCTTGCTTCCCAGAATTTGGCCTAGTGCTTTGCAGGATTTCAGGCCACAGGAAACCCAGTCCAAGTCCCCTGCCCGTACAGACCCATGGGCACAGCAGGACTTGGCTCTGGAGCCCGGCTTGGGCAGGGAGGATGGAGCAGGAGGATGGGGCACAGGCAGGGACAAGGCACGTGTCAGGACCTGCACAGCAAACCCAGGCCTTTGCCCAGTCCCATTTCCCAAGGAGATCCAGAGGCAGAGTGGCCCCTCCTGGGACCACAACCCAGCCCAGCCTCACGAAGTGCCTCTGCCCTTGGGGCTGGTCCCCGGCATGGGACAGCAGGGACTGATCCCCCAGGAGCCTCTGATCCCCCAGGAGCCTCTGATGGGTCACTCCTTCAGGACTTGTGTTCTCTGACGCAGGCCAGGCTTACAGAGGGTGATGCCTCCAGCACACAGGGGGAGTGAGCACCCTACGACTCCAGGCCTGGCGCATAGTGACATCTTTAAACCCAAAAGAATTTGGGCTAAGATTACACCTGCCTAGATTACCTCTCCCTAGATTACCTCTGCTCCTGTCACTGCCTCTGACCACAGTCACTGCCTCCTCCTCCCCAGTGAAGATGCTCAGGAATGAGAACACTGGAGATGAAAAAGGACACTTTTTTAGAACGTGCTCCCTGGGCAGAAATTTCAACTTCTCTGGACACCACTTCCAGTACAGAAACCTTGACCTTGGTGCTCTTAGCTACAACGCCAGCACAAGCTGATATAGAAAGCCTACCGGGAAAACTTGACCTGCCAGCCTGGAGCTCAGAGCAAGCCCTTAAGTCAACCATGGGTCTGGGGCATGGCCAGCATGAGACCCAGATGCCAGGAGTCCTAGAGCAGCTCCTTCACCAGCAGCTCTCATAGAATCAGAGGATCCTGGAATGGTTTGGGTTGGAAAGGAGCTGAAAGATCATCTTGTTCCAGTGCCTCTTTATGGGCAGGAATGCGAAAGTGCCTGAAAAAGGAGGTCAATATTGTCATGCACCTTTTAAAGAGTGAGAAGCTGAGGGACAAGGAGGGCCAGCTCTTGTCCTCTGCTGCTCAGTGGGCCAGGAGAAGCCACAGGTACCACAGGTACCCCAGTCCTCTCTGCAGTGGGTGAAGCTCAGAAGCTCTGGTAAGTCAGTTTAGGTTCTGACTTTAAATGTGGAGTCTGGGGGTGGAGAGGAGAAGCAAGACCAGAGGAAGAGGTGAGTAACCATGGTGCCAGGTCATCCTACAGTCCCTGCCCTCTCAGGGGCCTTAACAACCCCACACTCGGAAACCTGCAGGATTTGTATGGGGACCTCAGTTCAACAAGCAACCACCCAAGGTGATGGTGGCTCCTTTTGGGGCAGCGGGCCAGAGCGCATCCTGATAAGACCAAGAAGAGATGTTCCTCATAGCTCTGCTCATCTCAGCAGCTGTTCTGTGGCCATGCTTAACAAACCCTATGTAATGCCATATGTTCATTTTTCAAAGCTCATAAAATCCAGTTTTTTACTGCAAATTAAGAACGCAACACAAGAAAAATGTAGATTTGTTGGAGAGATTCCAGAGGAGCCCATGAAGATGCTCCAAGGGGTGAAGCCCCTCTGCCCTAGAGACAGACTGAGAAAGCTGGAGAAGACTCCTGGGAGACCTCAGAGCCCCTTCCAGTGCCTAAAGGGAGCCTGCAGGAAGGCTGCAGAGGCAGTTTTGGGAAGGGCAGGCAGTAATAGGACAAGGGGGAATTGCTTTAGGCTGAAGGAGGGCAAATTTAGACTGGGTATTGGAAAGAATTTCTTTCCTGCAAGGGAAGTGAGGCCCTGGCACAGGGTGCCCAGAGAAGCTGTGGCTGTCCCTGGATCCCTGGAAGTGTCCATGGTCAGGTTGGATGGGGCTTGGAGCAGCCTGGTTTAGTGGAAGGTGTCCCTGCCCATGGCATGGGGTTGGAATGAGGTGATCATGACGGTCCCTTCCAACTGAATCATTCCATGATTCTATGATTGAAAGCTAAGGAGAGCTCAGACCTCTCCAGTACACGGGTAGGCAAAACAAAGCCCACTCCATGATTCTGTGACTGTATGAAACCATTAGTAAAAACCCTGCCCTGACCACAGGCAGGAGATTTGTCTTCCAGTTACTGCCTGATGAGCCCTGACAGGCCCTGTTGGGACACTTCTTGGATGGAAACCAGACTCTGAACAGACCTGGAGGGGGCTCAGGTGAACCTCTGCACCATGGGCAGGGTGAAGACCACATGCAAGTTCTCAGGGTGACATTGGCAGCTGCTGCCAAGTGTCCAGTTCCACCTTGGACAGAGCCAGGCATGATCCTTGCCTTTTCCTGGCCTGAAATCTATCAGACCTGCACTATCTGGCACTGCCCGCATGGAAAATTCTCCTCCACATTGCCCAACAGTTCCTTGTGGCAGAACATCTTCATCCCTGTCTGACTTTCCCTGTTCTCAGAAAAATAAAGGCAACAAAGGCAAAGTGAGACAGGGAAAGGAATGTCCCTGGGGTGGAAACTGCTGGGGTAGATCGATGAATAATTTTGAGGAGAAAGGGAGGAAATGTGGAAATCAGGAGTGGAAGGGAACATAACGTCCCTCTCTGACCTCCACCAGGCATAAGGCTTAGCAGATGTGGAGGCCACTTGGGCTCACAACTTCCCTGAAAAGCATCCAGCACACACAGGAAGGGTGAGTACGAGGGATGGGGAAGACTTAGTGTGCAGTAAGACTCCATCAAAGGTGGAAAGAGGGCCCAGCACATCCAAGGACATGGTCCTCCTTGTCCCAATGTCCTGGGCTGGGGCTGACTCCTCCCTCCCATTTGGCCTCCCCACAGAGCGCTGCCCATCCTGCTAGCATCCAAGCCAGTAGATCCAATATCAACTTGGCACTGTGAGATACTCTCCAGGAAGATAAACAGGAGGTGTCTGAAGCCCTGGCAGGCAGAATTGTCTCTGCCAGAGGAAACTATCTAAGAGCAGAGGAAACCTGCCCAACAGTGACCACCACTGCTCAAGAGACAAGGAAGGATTAAAAGTACTGGAATACCTTGGAAGTGCCAGTTGTCAGGACTATCTGGGTATGTCCATGTGTTTCCTGACCCAATGTCTCCAGAAGCATCAGCAGCAAGACCAGTGATCCCTTCTGCTCCCAGGGATGGAGGGAGCCTGGCATTCCAGAACTGGAGTGTCCTGCTGCCCTTGCTGGAGCTGCTCTAGACATGCAACTCCTCCAATGCTGCCCTTCCCCAAGTCCAAACTGGCTCATGGAGAAGGAGGTTCATGGCTGGAGATCTGAAGACCTGACCAGTAGTAGGAAACAAGGACTGTTATGGATACTCCCATTAAAAGAAACATACTGAGATACTTTTGTGTGCTGGTTAAGGGGACTGGGAGAGCAAAGACCTTCCAAATCCAGTGCACTGGCACATGTAACGATGAATAAGGGGGAATGGCTTCAGACCAAAAGGTTTACGCTGGATATTGGGAAGGAATTTTTCCCTGGGAGGGTGGTGAGGCCCTGGCACAGGGTGCCCAGAGCAGCTGTGGCTGCCCCTGGATCCCTGGAAGTGCCCAAGGTCAGGTTGGATGGGGCTTGGAGCAGCCTGAGATGGTGGAAGGTGTCCCTGCCCGTGGCAGGGGTGGAACGAGATGGGCCTTAAGGTCTCTTCCAACCCAAATCATTCTGGGATTCCACAGGAATAGCAGGTGGTGTGGAAAGGCTTGCACTAAGATTTAGATACCCAGGAGGCTTGCCTTTCTCACCAAGGATTGTGACATCTCTGCAATTTCCCCAGTATATCCATGGGGCTTGGGCTGCCTGCTGTGGAAATCCACTGGCACCTTCCAGGCAGAGGCACATTCATGGAGAAGAACCAGTGGAGATTCTGCAGGATAAAGAGCATCCTCCGCACTCTTCAGCAGGGACCAAGGCATACATCCTGTTTTGCAGATCCTGGCCACAGGAAATGGCAGAGGGATGATGACAATAAAAGAAAACAAATCAGGCAATTGGGCTATTTGAGAGAAATTAAAGTGTGCTGAGGGTAATGGACTGAGAAATAATCTTATTGGAGGTATCAGCTACCAGCAGAGGGAAGCGGCCAGAGCACCAAATCAGCACAATATTTTATATTTGTCTTTTAAATGTTATTTGTTGCCTGTGCTCTCAGAGAGAAAGGGATCTGACTGAGGGCTCTGGTCCCAGACAAGGGAGAACCTGGACATCAGTCTTCCCTGAACATTTTCCTTCTGTTGCTTCCCCAGAGGATGCAATTTCTCCCACTGCAGTGACATGAGAAACAAATAGAGAAGAGAGTGCTGGACCTGCTGGAGCCTGTGGCAGCACAGAGAGTCTCCAGGCCTCGCTCTGCTCCCAACTTCTCCAGCCTCATTGTAATCACAAGCTGAGCTGCCTCTCCTGAAAAGAGGAGGAAAACTGGGCTCCCAGAGGCTTGTGGCGCCAGGAGGGGAGGCACAAGATCTCTCCTTTCCCATCTGCACCCATCTGTAGGTCAGGATACTCCCGGCTCCCTGCTGGCAGCATGAGGCAGCGGGAGCGGAGCTGCATGGACTGTGGCTCCTCTGCCAAAGCTGCCTCTGGGTAAGGACTGCCTGCAGCACCATGCCAGTCCCACCAGGACCAGCAGTTGCCCTCCAGCCTCTGCCTATCTCCAGGAAACTCAGAAAATGAGGATAAAAAGTGATCGTTCTCAAGTAAATTATTCCTTTGCAAATGCTTTCCTGAGGTTAATCTGACTTCTAGGGATGTTCAGAGGGCTCGCTCCTCCCCACCTCCATCAGGATGTCCCTCACAGTCACTGTTAAATCACTGTGCCTCCCGCTCTGGGGAGGGACATGTGAACCCCTGCTCCCCCAGTACATCCAGAGGCACTGGCCATGGCCATTCTCAGGATGCTAGGGACACAACCAAGCTCTTGAACCACATTGTCCCATGTGCAGTTCAACAGCAGGAACTCTGGGGCTCCCTAACCGGCATCCACCTCACTCCCAGAGAGGTGAGGTGGGGAATGGCACACCAGGACAGCCAGCAAAGCCCCTGGCACTTGAGTGTCTCTGTGCACAGAGTCCTCCTTGTTCGCTGGGGCTGCAGCTTCTCTTGACCATATTTATTGCCTCTAAACCAACTTTGCAGCGTCCTGCTGATGGCAACGTCCATCTGCCACACGGGGGAAGCTCTGGCTGCACAGAGCCCCGGGCGAGGGGCCCTGCCTCCCTGGGAGCCCGGACACCCCGGCAGAGCCCGGTGCAGTGTGGAAGTCCAGCTCCCACCCGCCTAATTCAATAAGTCACAGATACCATGACTTCATAAGGCACAGAGGCTCCACAGCTATTAGGGGAATTGGGAGCAGGGGGAGGAGGAGTTGAAATGGAGAAGGGATGGAGACGGGGAGGGTGGAGAGGGGGAAGCTAAGACAAGCAGCAGAACAAAACATCCCATAAATCATGAGGAGCTGCCGAAATACCAGAACAAATGACCCCATAGCTTGGCCATTGTTCCCGAGCGAGGGCTTAAAGCGCTCCCAGTTGAGACAAAGCGCCTCGCGTTTCTTTCACCACCGCGCCGGCCGGGTCGGACCTGTGCCGAGCTGGGGGCTGTGTGTCACCTTGGGCCTGTGCTGACCTGAGGGCTATGTGTCACCTCTGACCTGTGCCGAGCTGGGGGCTGTGTGTCACCTTGGGCCTGTGCTGACCTGAGGGCTATGTGTCACCTCGGACCTGTGCTGAGCTGGGGGCTGTGTGTCACCTCCGATCTGTGCCGAGCTGGGGGCTGTGTGTCACCTCAGACCTGTGCCGAGCTGGGGGCTGTGTATCACCTTGGGCCTGTGCTGACCTGGGGGCTGTGTGTCACCTCAGACCTGTGCCGAGCTGGCGGCTGTGTGTCACCTTGGGCCTGTGCTGACCTGGGGGCTGTGTGTCACCTCAGACCTGTGCCAAGCTGGGGGCTGTGTGTCACCTTGGGCCTGTGCTGACCTGGGGGCTGTGTGTCACCTCAGACCTGTGCCAAGCTGGGGGCTGTGTGTCACCTTGGGCCTGTGCTGACCTGGGGGCTGTGTGTCACCTCAGACCTGTGCCAAGCTGGGGGCTGTGTGTCACCTTGGACCTGTGCTGACCTGGGGGCTGTGTGTCACCTTGGGCCTGTGCTCGGCACAGCCGGGCTGGGGGCTGTGTGTCACCTCGGACCCAGCTAGCACCGCGGAATGGGGGTGGTGACACTGTCCAAGGTTGGCTCCCCCACAGAAAGCGCTGCCAACGCGGTGCCCGCAGCTCAGCCTACCCAAAGCATCTCCTTGCTCCCACATGCCCCCACAGCTCCCAGGCTCTCACATTCCTTCCCTTCCACTGCAAGGCTCAGGGCTTCATTTCCCTTGTTTTTCCTCACTCAGGCTAAGAGCTTCCTGGTCTGGGAAGAGAAAGAGCTCCAAGACTTTTCTGGAGTGAGACAGTTCGAGTAGGGCTGTGAAACCTGGAAGAGCTCTGAGCCCACCATTTTCATGGTGCTGCTACTCTTTGCCTCCCAGAAAGTTGATGACAACTCACTTTGTGTTGGCTGACTTGGCAAAGGGACAAATGTCACACAGAGAGTCCTGGGGACAGCCCCAGACGACTGTGGACAGCTGTGGGAACAGCACCAAGCTCTCAGGGAGCTGTGCAATAGCAGCACTCCCATGCACTGGATCAGGAATAGTGGGATAGATCAGTCTGCAGCTCAGCACTTCCTCCAAGCCCTGCAGCTCCACCAGGACGTGGCACTTGGTGCCAGGAGGAGAGGACCTCTTGGATGGGAACAGGTCACCTGGCTGCTTGCCCACAGCAGCAACAGCACCAATGCTGGAGGCACTTCCACAGCAGGGATTCCATACCCAGCCATACAGGGAGAACCAACATACCACTCGAGACCACTCAGAGGGAAATATTACACTTTAAATAACTTCCATGATAACAGTTCCCTTAAAAAACTTCTCTACAACCAAACCTGAAGCAGAAGGCAGAGTGCGGCAGCAGTCATGTGCCACCTCCACCAACCAGATGGTGCCAGCGGGGTTCCCACGTCTGGTGGCTCCTGCTCACTTGGCACCTTCCACCCAGGCCTGTGTGGTGTGCACGGTGGCCACTGGGCAGGCAGCTCCCTGAGCATCCCAGCTTTTGGCAGCGAGGAGCTGGGATCCAGCGCCGAGCCAAGGGTCAGGCAGGAACACGAGCTGCAGGCAGGGCTGAGCCCAAGGCAGGCGCCTGTCACCAGGAACTGACACGCTGCTGCCAGCACGGCTCAGCCTCGTGGTGGGCAGCCAAGGAGCACAACCCAGATAACGGCATGGGGGGAGGCAGGAATGTGCTGCATTTTTCCTGGCACCATGGGAATAGGCTATTCCAACCATGGATCACAGGGAGGCTGTCTGACAGGGAAAATGCGAGGAGCCCAGAGAGAAAAAGCAGTGAATAAGCAATGAAGAAGAAAACAGAGGGAAATCAGTGTGAACAAGCGGTGAGTATAGGAAAAGGAGTGTGGGGGGAAAGCAGACCCAGGAACAAACAGAAGAAGGAAAACAGAGCTAGAGCTAGAACTGAAAAGGAAGGGACAAAAGGATTTCAGAAGGACAAACCTGCAGGGCTGAAACTCCCAATGAGCAATGGAGCTGAGAGGATGCGAGAGGGAACAGAAGCTCCCAGCTCTTCTCACACAAGAGTAAACCAGGGATCGCAGCCTTTCCACTGGATTAAGCCTCACTTAAGAGGGAAGATAAATGTGGAGCATATCTCAGGTAACAGGAGATATGGCGGAGAGAAGGCCTCTGCTCACTCTAAGTGGGGAGAACAGGATTGTTGGAATTTTGGCATTGCTGTAGGACAGTGTGAGGCCTCCATGGGAATCACCAGCTTTCACCTTCTTCGCCCCAACAGCAGAATGTGGTGGACTTTAAGTCAAGAGGGCTTTAGTAGCCTTGTGCTGTTTAGGCTTGGGAGCTAGATTAGGACCACAGACCACAGAAAGCAGAGCTTTAATAAACAAAATCCCAAATCCTTTCCTGCCTAAATTACTTTTGCCTCATTTGGAGCATAAGCTGCCTTAGTGACCCAGAACACACCATCTAGCAAAGAGAAGAAGGGAATCAGCAAACCTGGGCAAAACCAGACATGTGCAGCCCCCAGCTTTCTCCGGAAGACTGGGAAAGCTCCTCTCCAGCACCTCTGAGCAGCAGGACACTGGCTCAGGGAGCCACGGGCTGAGGTGATCCAGCACATTCACAGGCCCGAACACTGGGGACTTTGTGGTACTGGCTTTAAAAAAAATACCCTAAAAAAGGTCTAATAATGAAGTATTTATTTCAGCAAACAACGTATGAATGAAAGGAGTGTTTTCTCAATACTTCACTTTTTCTCTGCCTTCTCTCCCTTCCCCCCAGCAATTTTGTTTTTAATAAGTGGAACTAACAGGGCTTCGCTTGCTGCTGGCCGGGCTGGAGAGCAGAGCCGTGCTCTGCTGGCCTGGTGCAGCACAGGAACGTGTGCCATGGGAATACAGCTGCCTTGTGCCTGGGGGAGCACGGCCCATCAGTGTGTCCACTGAGCCAGGGAGATGTGCTCTGATAGACACACACACTGTGAGACCTGACTCGGGAGCATCCCTGGGCTCGGCAGCAGCACAGGACATCCAGCCCCTCACTCATTGTGGCAGCAAGGAACTGCACCTCCCGGCACAGGGCTCCCTGGAGAAGGGCCAAGTGGAGGTGAAGGCATCTGTATCCTGTCCTACCTGGCTGTGCTCAGTGCAGGAACACAGTGTTAGGCTCCATGCAGCTCCTCCTCTTCTACCTCAGCTCCATCCACCCCCACCTGAGCATCTGAGTAATTTGGAACACTGGAAAACTGGCTCAGCTTGCCCTGTGTGGGGATGGGTTGTACTGACAATGCTTTAGTAGGAATTTCAAGCAGGAAACTCTAATCCCTGCCCTAGACTGACACCCAGCTTTTCAAAGCAAAGAGCACAGATGATGTCATGCTTTTCTACCTCCTCCTTGGCAACAGGCAACAGCAGGTTGAGAAGCTGTCCTCTGCCTTCAAGCCTTGGGGTCAAGACGGGTGGGACTCTCAGAAGCTGCTAATTTGGGAAAACATGGTCCATTGCTTTTCCATGCCACTCCTACCCATGTGGGATGAGCTGAACCCATCACACTCAGTGTGGGTGCTCACCTCTGTGCAGAGGCAGGTGAAAAGATGCAGTGGTAACCCTGGGTTATAAACACAGACAGATTTGATGCGGGCAGTTATTTGCTCTGAAAGACAAATTAGGCATCTGTAGATTTGCCAGTATATGAGCCAAGTTTCCCATCAGCCAGAGTACTGAGGAGCAGCCCCACCTGCAGCCCAGGATGGTTTGGAGTGACTAACTGAGGGTGCTGATCCTGCTGTGATGAGCAGAGATTCCTGGTGATGTACAGGAAACATGGAGAAAAGCTGTTTCACACCAAGGAAAAGGCCACGAGATCCCTTAGCAGGTCATGGCTGCAGAGAAGGCTGGAAAAATCTCTGAATGCCTCTCTGAGAACCTGTGCAATGTGAGATGGATGGGAGCAGGCAGCGGGCAGGGTCCCCAGCCCACTGCCACACTTCATCATTTTGACCCTCTGGGGTGACCCCTCCTCTGTGTCCTGACAGCCCCTGAGCTCCAGAAGCCTGACCCACCTGATCCTGGCCGCTAGGATGATGTCTGATCCAACCCAAGATGTCTCCAAGCTATGGATAAAACCCTAGTACAGGGTGAGAGTCCTGCCTGGCTGTGCCTGTGTCCCTGCAGAATGGGGACATCAGGGCTGTCTCCCTCAGCCTTGCAGCCCTGAGCTGCAGCATGACAGCACGTGGCAAACCAAAGGCAAAGGCAGCCCCTCCTCACCCAGAGCTCCTTTCCAGGCTGCTCCACAGAATCCCTCTAAAAGAGCATCGTCTACCACTGCTGTGAGTCCTCCCTGCACAAGGTGGTTTGCCAAATGCAAGACAGATGGTTTCCCCCAGGAAAACGCTATGGAGTGGGGGAAAATGTACCACAAATATCCCCCGACAGGGCTAAACTGGGACCCGGGGGCTTCAAAGACACATTGAAAGAGGAAAGAGATTTGCTGGCTTCTCGTGCTTCTTTGTTCTGAATAAAGACAAACTCTGATTGTTTTTAATGAGCTCTTTGTTGTTTCCCTATTTGCTACATTACAAATTCACATATTTGTCTCTTTGGGAGATTGAGAGTAATTGCAGACCAGGTTTTCTCATGACATCCTCTTAGCAAAGTGAAGAAAGTTGTGTAAGTGGAGAAGAAAGCAGTCTGTCCCCAAATATCCTGAATTCTTTAGTTCATTAATACCTGGTGAGCTTTGATGCTCAAGGAACCTCACAGATAAAGGAAGCCTTTGAGGAGGGTTCTACACTGAAGTGTTAGAACACACAATAAATGCCAGAAAGATCTCCAAAAAAAGCAGGAAAATTGAAAGCCAAATTCAACATTCTTGCAATTTCTAAGCATTTTTCTTTTTTCTTTTTTTTTTTTTTTTTTAAGTTTTACCCTCCTTTATCCATCTAAGGAAGCAGAAAGCAATACAATTTCTAGCTCTTTTAAATATCCTTAGCAGGTCACCTCTAACGCTGGGATGGCTGGCTTGTGATCTGCTTCCAAGACTGTTGCATCAGAGCTCAGAAACCCAGGATGAATGACTCCCTGCCCGAGTGGGGACAGCTCTCTGAGACCTGTGCTCACACGAGGGGCCCCAGGCAGCGCAGCAGCGGGAAGGAGGGAGCACTGCACCCTCTGGGACAGCCCAGGACCCTCCCACTGCTCCGGGCATGGTGACAGAGGGCAGCCCCTGGAGGTGTCCCTGCAGATCCCAGAGCTCCCACAGCGGCTGAGGCCACCCCGCTGTGGCTGTTATCTCCAGCCGATCCAACAGAGGAGCACTGGGCAGTGACGGACCACGGCAGCTCCATTCCCTGTGTGTCCTTACTGCTCTTCCTGGGGGAAAAGGGAGGGGAGGGGAGGGGAGGGGAGGGGAGGGGAGGGAAGGGAAGGGAAGGGAAGGGAAGGGAAGGGAAGGGAAGGGAAGGGAAGGGAAGGGAAGGGAAGGGAAGGGAAGGGAAGGGAAGGGAAGGGAAGGGAAGGGAAGGGAAGGGAAGGGAAGGGAAGGGAAGGGAAGGGAAGGGAAGGGAAGGGAAGGGAAGGGAAGGGAAGGGAAGGGAAGGGAAGGGAAGGGAAGGGAAGGGAAGGGAAGGGAAGGGAAGGGAAGGGAAGGGAAGGGAAGGGAAGGGAAGGGAAGGGAAGGGAAGGGAAGGGAAGGGAAGGGAAGGGAAGGGAAGGGGGCAGTGGTGGGGGTTGCCAGAGGCTGTGTGCTCATGTGCCCCAGCTCAGCAGACACTCCCATTACCCACATGAGCCCTGACAGACCTTCAGCTGGGGGATGGTTCTCCTTTGATACCTTGGGGGAGCCTCTGCAGCAGGTGGAGGGGTTTGGAGGGTTGCTGTCCCATGGGACACTGCTTCGACCATGGCAGCAGTGGGAAAAGGGGACAGGAGGGCGACTGGAGAGGCAGAAGCTTCTTCCCCCAGTCCCGTCCTGCAGCTCTTACCATTCAATGCTCAGAGACCTGGGCCGGAAGGCAGACAGCTCGGCCGAGCCATACTCAGCTTTCCTTCTCTTCTCCTGCTTCTGCTTCACCGACAAGCGGTGGGCAAACCTAGCGAGGCTGCTCTCCGACCTGGGGAGGGGAGAGGAAAGGCGTTAATGGCACTGCAGCCCTGGCCCCAGGGCACAGCCGGGGCACAGCGCCAGGAGGTGCTCAGTGCTGAAAGGATGGGGCAGTGGCACCAGCCCTGGGGGTGGGAAGTGGAGGATTAGCAGCAAGTTTGGTATTGCTCAGCAGGCCAGGACCAGCACTGGTCCACGTTAGCCAAACTGGAGCTGCAGTCTGGCAGGCTGAGAGAGCCAGGTCCTGCTCCCTGTGCAGCAAAATCACCTCCCCAGGCTGTGCATTCCTCCCCAAACTCCAACGGGTGACAGCCAGCACAGGAGAAACAGCCAGGGACATGTAAGTGAAGAGAACCAATGCAGACTGAATCAAAGACCACACACTCCTTCAGAGAGACCCTGGAGCCCCTGTGGCCTCCCAAGCAGCAGAACAGCTTCCCTGAGGAGGGCTGACATGGAAATCAGCCCACATTGGAGAGGTTTTGGAGACAGAAACAGAAATGTGTGGGAGCAAATGGATTCCACTGGAGGACCCATCTGTGCTGACAAAGCCCCTTCTCACCAGGTGGGGTGCTCCAGCGTCACTCCCAGCCCCTGGGACCTGGGAAAAGCACATCAGCAGGTTCCAGCGTGCTGCACATTCCAATCTATGCCAGCCCTGTTCAGGGAGAGCTGCTGGCACAGGGCATACCTGCCCTGTCTCCAAGCCCAGCGGCTCACAGGCTCACAGGCTGAGATTGACTAAGGAGGCACCTGCCCTGCAGAGACCCTCGGCCCTCTGCCTCCCTCTGGCACACGGAGCCCCCAGAGCCCCCCCCCCCCCCCGTGCCAAGGGTGGCATCCCCAGCCCGGGGCTGGACACGGCAGCACAGCCTATCCCTGCTGCCAGCGTGGGAGCAAGGCAGGACAAGCCTGTGGAGCTGAGACACCCAGACTTGGGCACACGACCAGGCACTGGGGCTGTGTGCCAGCCCTGCCACACACACTGCCACAGACACTGCCTCCTGTCCTCCTTTAATGTGCCAACACAACCTGCTCCCACCACTCAGCCAGCCCCGGGCTGGGCAGGGAAGGGGACAGGAGTGATTCGACAGAGGTCCCGGGGTGAAGGACAGAGTTGGGGGAAACTTTGAGCCTACACACATTGCTAAAGCCAATCCTCTCCTCTCCTCTCCTCTCCTCTCCTCTCCTCTCCTCTCCTCTCCTCTCCTCTCCTCTCCTCTCCTCTCCTCTCCTCTCCTCTCCTCTCCTCTCCTCTCCTCTCCTCTCCTCTCCTCTCTCAACCAAACAAAATACCTCCGAAGAAAGAGAAAAAGAGAAGCTGTTTCTCAGAACTGAGAGCTCCCTGCCTTTCCTCACAGTAATTAGGCCAGCCCCGACCAACTAACAGTTTTTTTCCCTGATACATTTTAAACACAGACATCTTCAATTCATTAACTGGTTATTGATTTATTTTTCAGCTTATGAATTGCTGTTGCCGGGGATCGGGTGGAGACAGCTTTCTGGAGAGGGCTCTTGTCTCTCCAGTCCCCGCCGGCAAAGAGCTGTTCAAACCTCCCAGGGCAATTCTTTACATTCTTGAGAAAAAATCCTACTTTGATGTAAAGGATGAGGTTTGCCTTAAAAGAAACCCAACACAAAACCCAAACCCTAGCTTTCCCCTGCTCATAGCCAGAGAAAGAGGCAATGAAGAGGAGTGATCCTGGTGCTCATAGAGAGAGCCCGGCACCAACACTGTCCCCACCACCTCACTCTCCTTTGATCTGGTGTCAAAGCTCAGCTGGAATGAAGAAGATCCCATTTAGGGAGGAGTGAGAGGTGGGCATTGACAGCCAACGCTCTGCAGCAGCCCCAGGCACGGTGTCGACACCAGGATGAGCAGGGCTGACCCAGGAATGGGGCTGGGCAGTGGGAACAGGTGCTGCTGGTTCCCTATAGCCCCTCCTCAGTGGCATTTGGCTGTTCCTGCCCCTTCCCACCTGCCCAGGAGGAGCTCCTGTCACGCTGCAGGGATGAGGGCTCCAGCCCCAGCTGAAAGGATGCTGGGAGTGTTTATCTCCTGAGACCTGGGGACTGCCTGCAGAATCCTGCCCTGTCTGCTGTGCTGACCCCACCTCCACCACATTCCCTGCACCATTACAGCCACCCCTCCAAACTGGTCATCAGCAGGGATGAGGGGCTGGGAAATCCCAGATATCTGGGAACTCCCAGATACCCTGCACAGATACAGGAAGGCAGCAGCCCCTGTCACAAGTGCCTCTGTGGTGCCAGTACATGGCCTTTGCAACGACTACCACGGGAACAACTCCACACCCAGGATCTTTACCTGGATGAATCCACCTGCCCAAGCACAGCAGGAGCAGCCACTGCATCCTTCAGATTGGATGAAACCAACTGCATCTGTCAAGAAGAGCTAGTGGGTGAAAACAGGGCAATGTGCCACATATCATCAGGGTTAGGCATGAAGAACAGTTAGTCCTGGGGGCAGGGTGGGCTGGTGGGGCTGGAGAAGCCACTTGGGTGCTGAGGAACATGTGGCCTTGCTGTGAGTCCCCAGTCATGGCATCAAGGGGAAGGCACAGGGAGACAGGGAATGGATGCTCTCCAGCCCAGGGCAGGTGCTGCCCAGATCTGCCTGATGCAGGACAGACAAGCCAGTCCATGTATGAGTCAGAAGTTGACCAAGAACCTTGGGGTGCTGATTTCACCCCCCAGATCTGCTGGCCACCACCTCCAGCTGCTACAGCCCAGGTAAAGGAATGGCTGTGACAGCTCTGACAGCCCAACACCTCCCCACTGGGAGTTGTCAGCAACTCATCCAGCCATGAACCAGCCTCCCTCCCCTCTGCCAGACCCCAAAGCTTCAGCAGAAGCATCACTAATTAGAAGCCAGGAGCACATTACAGATCATCTGGCAATTTATACAGAGCTGCTTTACATAAACCATGCTGCAGAAGGGGAATGAATCATACCTGCTCTGCCAGGGCCCTGCTGGTGGGTCAGCTCCTCCCAGCTCCTGTGCTGAGCTGCCCTGGTCCCCTGGGGTCAGAGTGCTCCCAGGGCCAGGATGGTGTGCCCAGGGCTGGAATATTCCCACAGCACTGGGTACTGTGCCGGGTTTGGGCTCTCTGGGTGGCAGGCGGGGTGAGACTCCAGCACGGGGAGGGGGATGCTGTGGAGACCACAGTGTTACTTCTCAAGTGCTTTCCAAACATTAATAGATGTCCCTGTCCCTTAATAAGGATCAGTGTTAGGGATCTTATGGTAGAAGCAGGGAAACTGAGGCAGGGAGAGGGCATGCAGGTAAGGCAGATTCCCTGTGGCTGTCAGCATCGTTTCCCTTGTGCGTTTATCTGATGGGCGAGATTTCGGTGCCTTCCCCCATCAGGACCACACACTCAGGCCCACAAGTGCTGGTCTGGGGAACAGGCAGCCCCAGGTGCCACTGTCATCCTGAGCCAGCTTCATCTCAGCCATGGGATGGGGACAAGGCCAGCACCGCTCCCCCAGCCCTGCCACTGCACAGCACTGCCCCAGATCCATCCGGGCAAGATCTGGGCTCACCTGCCCAGCCCTCCCTCAGAGGCAGCATCTCTGCAGCAGCTCAGCACTGGAGCAGCAGGACTGACACGGCAGACACAGCTGGCACCTGCCGAAGAGTCCCCTCACACCAAGGGGACACACGGGAAAAGCCATCAATTGGAGCATCAACCGCAGCACCGGGAAGAATTGTCTCCTAACAACCAGAGAAGGTTGTTCAGCTACTGTGCTGTATCATAAATCACACCTCTGTGACTTTGCCATCTGTCAGCCAGATTACACGTGTTCAGAGTCCCATGTCAGCATTTAAGTCAGAACACGGCATCTTTTTCCAGAAATAATTATCAGTGCTGAAGGCTCTTGCAGCAATATCCATCCTCAGCCCTTCCCTCCAAAGCTCTGGACAGAAGAGAGCTGGCGTTCCCAGAGGGCAGGACCACTGTGGCACAGCGATGCACAGCCTCCATGTGATATGTCCCCCCTAAGCCCACTGCTTCAGGCACAGGGTGGGGCAGGGTCTGGCATGGCAAACTCCCCACTGGCATCAGCCATGGCACCCAGCACCCTGAACCTGCAGGGACAGGCAGAGGCTGCTGCTAAAGGGAGACAGGGACAGTGCTGACCCCAGCCTGGTGAGTGCTGAGAGCCCAGGAGTGTCCAACCAGCATGAACAGAGTGCCCAGAGCAGCACCTGGACACCAGCCTGGCCAAGGGGGAAGAGTCCAGCTAAGCACAGGGCACAGCTCCCAGTGCCCCAGTGCGCTGTGTGACACAAGCCTGTACCCATCCCTTCAACCCCACAGATTTTCTGGGAGCCCAACCCCACAGGGGTGACTGCCAAAGCCCTCAGCCTGCTGAGGCAGTGGGAAGGCAGGCAGAACACGGACATGGAGGGCTGGCAGCCTGTCCCCATCCTGCCTGTGCCTCCAGCAGCTTGCTGAGCCGGCACTGGACACGGCACCCCAGTGCACAAAGCCCTCAGCCGCCCTGGGATGAGGACAAGGGGCTGAAGCGCCGTCCTCCGCCCCCTCGCTGGCCAGGCAGGCGGATGAGCAGTGACATTTCCCAAAGCTCAGTACAGAAACACTCGGGCACTGGATCCATCCTCCGGCCTCACCCGCCACACACAGGCGTGGATCCGGCCGGGGGTTCGCAATCACCACCACATTCCTCACACCACAACTGGGAAGTGATGACAAGCAAAGTCCTGATCCCTCAGCTCCGCATCCCTCCCTCCCTCCCCTGTGGTGATCCGCTAAAAGCCTTTTGGCAGCTTGCAGCCGCCGGGGTGAGCGTGTGCCCGCAGGAGCCCGGGTGCCTCAGCGCCTGCTGGCACAGCAGCACTCTGCCATGGCCGGAGCTGCAGGGACACCAGGGACCATGCAGGCACAGCTGCACTGAGTGAGGGATGCCCGAGGTCACGAGAGAGCCAGCCACTGGCACAAAATGACCAGCACCAGCAACACCTCTGCTCCACCATGCACCCAGCCAAAGCCCCCACCACCACATGCATACCAGCCATCCATCCCACAAGACAGCACATCCAGGCAGGAAAAGCTCCCACTTGTTGCACAGTCCTTAGCCTGAGACTCAGGAGCCAGCACGTGCCTGTGGCTCTGAACTAACCCAGATGTGGGCAGGCAGCTCCCAGCCTCTTCCATCAGCACAGGCAACAGTCCCGGGATGAGCCATGGGCTGCCAGCAGCCCAGGCAAACCAGCAGCATTTCAGCTGGTCCTCCCTCCTTGAGGAGCAGCCCCTGCACAAACAGCTTTGAGCCGGGCTTATCCCCACCAGCACCCTGGCTGCAGCAGGTCTGGGGAAGGTGGCTGTGGCCGGGGTGAGCAGTGCTGCGAGCACACAGCCCTGCACTCCCTGGGCTGTGGGGCTTGGCTGCTGTCAGTACTTTATTTGCACAGGTACAGTCAGGATAAAATAGAAGGAAAATAACCAAAGCTGGAAAGGTTCTTCCCAAGCAGGGAGCAGTCTTTTGGGAGAGAGAGGGTTTGGAAACCCTCATGGCCACGAACACACAGTCAGCCTCCAGGCAAGTGCTGGCTGCGCACACCGCTCTGGCAAGCCCCGCTCACCGGTGGCATGCTTCCCACTGACCACGGCACCAGTCACGAAAGTGTTTCCAAAGCAGCACCCAGGGCCAGGACCCCAGTGAGCCATGCCCAGCTGTGCCCTGCAGGGATGGGGACAGGGACAGATGCCCACAAGCCGCACAAGCGATGCTCACTCACCTGCACAGCCTCTGCTCCCTTTGCTCCTGGTGCTTGGCTCACCCACTGCCAGAGCAGCAGCTCATCTCAGGGCGTCTCTTCGGGAGAGTCCCTGTCCCCTCTATGCACACTCCCATCCTGAGCGGGGTCCCTGCTCCCATCCACGCTGCCCGACCTCCTCAGCTGCCACCTCCGCTTCCCTCACCCATCACTTCAGGTTTCTCATTTGCTCTGTGCTTGGCTCCTTTTTTCTTTGATTTTTTTTTTCCTCCCAATCTTGTTTCTATAGAAACGAGATTAGCAGAGGGGGAAATAAAACAGCCCCATGTGACTCAGATTCCGACACTGAAGAATCTCCTGGTTGCGTTTGCCGTGGCTTTACATAACCAGGAGCCTGTGCGGGCTCAGATGGGGGTACCGGGCTGGGACGAGGGACACCAGGAGAACCAGGCTCAAGTGAGCGGCATCAGGCTCAGGTGAGGAGTACCAGGCTCAGCTGTGGAGGGACTACCAGGCAGAAGGCAGCGATGCCTCACCTCCACTTGCTTTGGGTTTGCTGTGACACCCCTGATGCAATTACATGCCACCAAACCCTGCTGGTGCCCCCATGAACCCCTCTCACCCTGCATGGCCCTGCCTCACTACCTGTTTCCATTGAGAAGGGGAGAAAACAGAGGCAGGGATGCTGAAAACTACTCTGAGTCTCACCAAAACCTCTGGGGTCCCCAGGTGAGCTTTGGAGGAGGAAGCCCCAAGACTCCCTCATGCTGCCAGGCTGTTCTGCCCCTGCCCTCTGCACTCAGGAAAGTGCTTTGGGCCACTGGTCTCTAACCTTCATGGACTCATGGGTGACCATGCAGACAGTCTGGTGAGCTGCAGACAGGCACATATTCCACTCTGCTGACATTCCTCTGCCTCAATCTCCCAAATCTGCGAGCAGTGCCCATGACTGGGGCACGCAAACCATGAACTGAGCTCTTCCATCACTGTTTTGGGGACTGACACAGAACACTGCCCACAGGGACTTCCCAAGCCCAAACCTTAGCTCCCAGTGAGCTGGGAAGTGCTGAGGATCCTGCCTGAGGACCCCCATGTGTTTCCTTAGCTTGGGGACAGATGCTGATTGCACATGACCAGTGCTGCCTGCCAGGGTCACCCACCCAGGGCTTCTGCTGATGAACTCTCTCGTCTGTATGACACACTGCTCTTCTGCTGCACCTCTGGAAGCTCAACCCCCTCTCACCCCCCACTCCCCAGGTACTGCCCAGGACTGAAAAAGAGGCAGCATGCCCTTTTACTTGGGTACTTTTTATAGTGATAGGACACGGAGAAACAATTTTAAAGAAGGGAGATTTAGATTAGATGTTTGGAAGAAATTCTTTGCTTATAGTGTGGTGAGACCCTACACAGGGTGCCCAGAGAAGCTGTGGCTGTCCCTGGATCCCTGGAAGTGTCCAAGACCAGGCTGGACAGGGCTTGGAGCAATCTGGGATAGTGGGAGGTGTCCCTGCCCACAGAAGAGGGGTGGAACAAGATTATCATGAAGGCCCCTTCCAAGCCAAACCATTCCATGATTTCTAGGATTCTGTGAAAGGGCAGTCTAGGATGATGTCCTTCCAGAACACAGCAGTGAGGTGCCTTCCCCATGGAAGAGCACAGGAGCTTAGCTGGGCTAGCAAGGCAGCAGAACATCTCAGGAGGTTTGGCTCCAACCCAGAGGATGGGACATTGGCTTATCCAGTTCCTCCAAGTCCCTGGTTTTCCTTTGGTATTTCAGTGTCCCACTTCTCAGGCTGACTCAGCCATGATTAGCTGGTGAGCTCTGCTGCTGTGACAGCCTCAGGCCTGCCTGCAGGATATGACATTAGGAAAACTCTCCCCCCCTAGGGGCACACTGGTGTTCAAGGGGGTCTCAGTTCCCTCCCTGACAAGCTCAGGACAGATCAGGCAGAATGTCAGATCAACTGTGGGCAGCCCTACTGAGAGCAAGTGATGAATTCAGGCATATCCACTTAACCAAACTTTTCCATGAGTTATCCCAGAGGGCTGGGGATCTGATGTACAGGTTGGGTGGTGCTGCAGAGAAGGAGCTAAAGGCTCATGCAGTGCTGAGGGGATGAGCTCTGTGAGGGCCCTGGCTCACCCACCTGCTGAGGGCACAGCTGCACACCCAAACCATCCTGTCTAGTGGGACAGAGCTGGGGATGCCTGTTCTGACCCAGCGAGGAGGGTGCTCAAGGGCAGGACAGCTGGGCAGCAGCCTGAGGCTTCCCAAGGCCAGGGAGAGGGGCCCCGGGGATGCTGCAGATGGGGAAGGAGTGACAGAACTTGCATGGGAGGGTAAAGAATGAATATAGAGGGCTCATCAAAAGGGAACAAGAAGAGATGTCTGACAGCCCTGGGATATGAGGCTGCAGCTCTAGACAAGTTGATCCTGAGACCCTGAACCATTCCTCCCCCTGCCACAGCTCACCTCAATATGAGCAGTTGTTTTGATTACCCTAAAACAGTAAAGAAAAGATGGGTCAAAGTACAACCCCGTGAAAACCACAGCGCAGGGCAGCCCCTTTCACTGGCCCAACACAGCTGTGGTCACTGGGTAGCTGAGGAAGGGGTTTTTATAACAACAAGAGTCTCAGTGGTCACTGACATTTGCAGATATTAGGAGCCATAATCAGTGCTTAAAGCCTGTCAGTGAGTGCTGCTGTGCCAAGCCTGACTCTTCACAAGCTGAGCAGATGCAGACACCAGGACTGATGCTAGGCTGGATTCCCTAGAAAGGACCAAGCTGGACTCTGCAGGTCCTGGCTCTGCAGCCAGAAGCCAGGCAGAGCAGATGGGATTCTCTATTTAAAGTATGCTAACAAGGTCACAGAAACGTCTGCCAGCAAAAGGACTTGGATACCTTGATCTAATTATAGCTGGCATTATCAGGCTGCATTGCAATTAGCAAGTCAGTGGCCAGTCTCTATTTCTGGTCTGCAACACGAGGCAGGTTGGTATTCCAAGGAAGAAGGAGAAGGGAAGCAGGGGGAGCAGGACGGAGATACCTCACAGTGTGTTTAAATAAGCGGCACAGCTGCTTCCGGGTGCTGTGGACAGGCGAGTTTTATTTGGAGGGTGTTTATAAGGAAAGCCAAGGAGAGAAACACAACCCTTCCCTTCTGCACAGCCTCCGTCAGTCACCTGCAAGCAGCTCCTGACCCCGCACCCGCTCCTCCCCCCCGATGGTAAGGGCTGTCCGCACCCTCCAGGAGAGCTCGGGGTCCCACCAGACCTGTGGGGTCCTGTGCCTCAGAGCTGAACCCGAGCCCAGCTTTTCATGGAATTGTGAAGGTTGGAAAAGTCCTCTCAGATCATCCAAATCGACCATTCCCCCAGCACTGCCAAGGCAACCACTGAGCCATGTCCCCAGGTAACACAGCCACACAATTTTTAAATCCTTCCGGGGGATGGTGATTCCACCCCTGCCCTGGGGCAGCCTCTTCCAATGCCTGAGCACCCTTCCAATGCCTGAGCACCCTTCTGTTTCTTCCAGAGAGGAAATTTTCTTTAACATCCGAACTTTTCTAAGCTATTTAGAAGCCAAATTGAAGCAGCATCCAGGAAGGAACCCAAATACATGTCCTACTTGAACCCCACAAAGCCTATTCCCACCGGCCCGTCCAGTGTTCAGCACCAAACCAGTCACTTAAGGACAGCTGACAGCAGCCAGAATCCCTGGCATTTTTAGAACATCTTTTTGTTTTCTTTGAAAACCAGAGTTTTTTCAAACTTAGAGCATTTGATGCAAAGTATATGATGCTAATCCAAGCAGAAGGAACCATCTGATGAGTCCCAAATTAAAATGTTCCTTTGTTTTGGCTTTCAAACATTGCATTTTAATACTAATGCACAATCAGAATGGAAGGTAAATTTGCATGTCCTTCCCCTAAAAATTCTCTCTCAAAACAATAATTTTACTCATTTGCATTTTGACAATAACAACTGTCCCCTCTCTGACCAACATCTGTGCTGTGACAGAGATGCTGGGAACATGTGCCACAGCCTGCTGAGTCATCCTGCACCCCAGCATGACTGTGCCACTGGGGAGACTGGACCTGCATCAGTATCATTCCCCACCCCGAGCAGACATCTTCCAGCTGGAAACCCACCCCCACAGGAAACATCCCAAGGGTGGACACAGCAAGGAGGCAGCAGGATGTGCTGCTGAGAGCCCAGGAGTATGAATGTGGTCTGAAAAGGGGCTACAGGACCTTGCAAGAGGTGGGATCCTGGAGACAATGTAAGATGATCAGGAAGTTTCCTCTCTCCAGATTCTAAGCAATATTTAAGCTGGGATCTGCACACCTGTGCCATTGTCACATTAAGATCCTGTTGTTGCCATTTGGTGCTCTAAAACAGCTGAAAAGGAGGGTCTGGGGGTGCTGCTGGCTGAGAGCTGGACCTGCCCCAGCCATGTGCACCCAAAACCCCCCTGGGCTGGGCTGAGCCCCAGTGTGGGCAGCAGGGGAGGGGGGGATTCTGCCCCCTCAGGTGAGACCCCACCAGCAGAGCTGCCTCCAGCCCTGGAGTCCCAGGCCAGGAATGACATGGAGCTGCTGCAGTGAATCCAGAGGAGGTCATGGAGATACTCTGGGGGCTGGAGCCCCTCTGCTCTGGAGCCAGGCTGGGAGAGCTGGGGGTGCTCACCTGCAGAAGAGAAGGCACCAGGGACACCTCAGAGCTCCTTGCAGGGCCTAAAGGGGCTCCAGGAGAGCTGGAGAGGGACTGGGGACAAGGGATGGAGGGACAGGACACAGGGAATGGCTTCCCACTGCCAGAGGGCAGGGATGGATGGGATATTGGGAAGGAATTGTTCCCTGGCAGGGTGGGCAGGCCCTGGCACAGGGTGCCCAGAGCAGCTGTGGCTGCCCCTGGATCCCTGGAGGTGTCCAAGGCCAGACTGGACAGAGCTTGGAGCAACCTGGGCTAGTGGAAGGTGTCCCTGGACATGGCAGGGGGTGGAACTGAATAGTCTTTAAGGTCCTTTTCAGTGCAATCCATTCCACGATCCTACGATTGTACGTAAGCAAAGATCTTTTTCTGACTCCCAACCATGAACCAGATCATTAACAAGGACCATTTCATGACTGGCACATACCAGTGTGCTTCACTCTCAAAATTAACACTCTACTTTAAACCCAAAAATCCATCCATGTACAGACAACAAATAAATAAAACCTACAAAATAACACGGTCAAAAATTCCTTTCCTTGGGCAAAATTCCCATCACTTTGCTTGTTTTTAAGAATCCTGTCATTTCCCTCTGTGATTGTTTTTAATGAAGATATCTATCACTCCTTCCTGAGCAGCAGGACGGAGCACTTAGGCTCTTCTAAGCAGGCTGTGTGAGCATGATGGATTGTCCATGTGCCAAGTCAGAGGAACGTGCAGACTTGCTCCTGTCTTGCCAGGAGCCAGGTTTTCAGAATTCCCCTACTACCAATTACAGCTTTTGTCCTAATTAAAAAGACAGCAGGGAAAATAAAGAAAAGGACGAAATCCAACCAATGTTTTTCTTCATGTTCCCTCAGCAACAATGGGTGAGGAGGTTCCTGAGGGGATCAGTCCTCTGGGACCTTCACCTCCCTCCACTCCTGCCAACTGAGCCCACACATGGAGAGGCAGCACCATGGAGCGCTGGCAGTCCCGCCGTGCCGTGCCGTGCCGTGCCGTGCCCAGCCACCACAGCCTGTGCCTGCAGCCTGCCCTCCCCGTGCGGGGACAGACGCCCCGGGGGATGTGCCATTGTTTAGTCTGTGCGCAGCCCTGGCGCTGGAGCCGCCTCTTGTTTTCCATGGCCCCGCGTCCCACGCTGCGCACAGGAATGGAAAAGCTTGTTATTCTGGGCTGCTGGGCGGCCGGGCCCTTCCAGGAGCGGGGAGCAGGGATGTGGTTAGGGCGAGCCGGCCACAGCCTCCATGGATCAGCTCCTGGCTGGCACCCATCTCCTCCAGACCACAACGCCTGCCACCAGCGCCCGCCGCCGGGACAGGCAGGTGACAGGAGCTGGCTGTGCCGGGCACATGGATGCGCTCGTGTGTCCAAGTGTGCTTGCACGGGCCTGGAGGGAGGGTGAAGGATGGGAGAAGGGTGGCAGAGAACAAGCCCAGACCCCAGAGGCACCAGACAGCTGCCCATAAATGAACCCCTCAGCATCCCACTGGCCTCAGTGCTCAGGAACGCTACCAAGCAGGGCCAGGACATGTCCCTTTGTGTGATGGAACACTGTAACAGGCTGCCCAGAGGGGCTGGGGAGTCTCCTTCCCCAGATACGTTAAAAACACACCTGGGCACGACCCTGTGTAACCTGCTGTAGGTGACACTGTGCTTTAGCA
Organism: Vidua macroura; assembly: GCF_024509145.1. Taxonomy (NCBI): domain Eukaryota; kingdom Metazoa; phylum Chordata; class Aves; order Passeriformes; family Viduidae; genus Vidua; species Vidua macroura. Next base: position 1,087,454 of record NC_071586.1, read on the forward strand.
GGAGTTGGACAAGATGATCTCCAGAGATGCCTTCCAACCCCAACCATTCCCTGATCCCATGGTACACACAGCCTGACCCATGGTTCTGCTGCCTCTGCACCGTCTGGGTAGCTGGGGGTTCTGATGACCCCCAAGGGCACACAGTACCTCTCTGTTTCACTCACAAAGTTCCTCAAACTGGTAAAGAACTATCAAAGAAGTTAAGACCTATAAAATCCCAACCTATGGAGGGTCCTGGGCAACCAAAGGGAAAAAGGAGAATGGCAAAATACCACAAGTCTGATTATGAGATGTAGCACTGATGATCACCAGCACCAAAGAGGAAAAACTCACTGAAGGACTTTAATGATCAGAAGAACACAACCATAAAATGCCACCGTGTTACCATAGCCCTATTCTGCCCTCTGCGGTTCCCCTCCTGCAGAGAGTAAGCGATTATTAGGGACAGCTGGGCCCACACCGCAGAGCCCACTTCACTGCCAGCACCTCCTGGTCCCAGGATGGGCTGCAGGAAGATGCAGGGCTGCAGGGGCACCTGTGGAACTTATGCCCTGGCCCCTGGGTGGATCTGGCTGGGGGCTGGGGCTGGAGACCCTCCAGGCTGCAGCTCCAACCACATCTGTCCATGCTAAACAAAAATGTCCCTCTCTGGCTCTCCCTTAGGATTTGTGTCAGAATTAAACCCCAGTCTTCTGGGCTCATTGCACCAGTGCAGGAATCTGCATCTTTTTCTCTTCCCTGTGTCCCAGTTCTTCCCAGCTCAGTGAAAATCCCTCCCCACCTTGCCCAAGGCACTTCAATACCCACAGGGACGCAGGACACAATTTAGCAGCCTTTGAAATAATGGGGACCAGGAGAATGGGAAACACATCCCTACAGGCAAACCATGGCTTCTTCAAACTTCCTCCTAGTCCAAATTTTCCCTTGAAAAGTCATGACAGGGAGTTACAAAGGTCCCTCTTGCAAGAAGGGGAAAAATGCAGGAGAGAAAAGCCCTTGGCGTGCCTCCCACGCAGCCGGCTCCGGCCCCCGCGGCTGCCATGGAGGTTTGAGGGACTTGAAGGGATTTGCGATGCAATAAAAACATTCCTGCTTGCAAAGCATGAAACCCCAAAAGTTTATGGGAAACCACTGTCTTCAGAATGTCTGCATATCTTCAGGCATCCTGGGAGCTGTAGTTCAAAGAAACTAAGAAAAAGCAAGCAGCCGATAATGATGGTTTCTGGATGGAGGTTGTGTGACTATTGGCTCCTGCACGAAAGCCTGAATTTCTGGGATGCTGAGCCCATTTCTGCAGCCAAGTGAGAGGAGAGCTCCTTGGCGCCTGGGGCAGGAGGGACTCCAGCTCCACAGCGAGGGAGAGTGAGAGGCACCCAGAGAAGGCAACCCAAAAACCAGGTGTTGATGACTGGGAAGAGAGATGCACTGCAGCAGAGGCCAAGAGAGACAGGCCAAAGCCATTTCCGGGGCTGGGAACCTGGCTGGAGCATGGCCTTGCCTGTGAGCTAAAACCTCTGTGCCTCAGTTTCCCCATAAACTCATTATCCCCCTATTCCCAAGGGCTGCAAGGATTGGCCTTTGCTGTTTGAACACCCATGGGGAGCTAACTCCTCAGAAGGCAGCTGTTCACACTGCACCAGCAGCGTTAAATCACCTCCAGGCCCATTTCCTCTGAGCCCATGAAGGACAGCTGTGCCAGGCAGGCTGCTGAAAGGCATTTCATTCTGACACAAGACGCCCTGCATGCAAGAGTCACCTCCCAGCAGGAAAACCAGTGGCATGTGATGTGACACCCTCCAGATGAGGCACTGCCCAGCAGCAGAACTGCCACACCTGAAATGCCCTGGGGTGCAAGGGTGGTGATGAGGGGACAGAGATGTGAGAGGCTGTGCATCATCCTGGATTGAACGTGGAATGATGCAGGAGATACTTTCGTTTCCAACCAAGGAATTCTGCAGCAAAGACCACAATCTGGGTGAAGTCAGCACTGGAAACATGAGCCATGCAGGTGGCCTCCTCACTACCTGCTTTGTATTGTGGGCTTGGGCTTCACAGGCCAGAGCACGAGACTGCCCTGTGGCTGTGCAAGGCCCTGTGTGACACAGGACAACAGCTGCCCACCAACACACCATGACACAGAACCACAGGGACAAAGCCACAGCGTCAGACCTGGCATCAGCCGACACAGCCAATCCCAGCACAGTGTTCTCTGCTGGCTGCTGTCAGCCTGAAGGCCTCAGAAGGGGTTTCTGACACTTGGAAAGCAAAGATAAACCACGGAAGAATTTGTCCTTGCGGAAGACCTGTGGCCCTGAAGAACAAAGAAGAGGTGGAGCATTCACACTGGCAATAGCAGCATGGATGCTATTCCATGGATGGTCTCCAGCTGTGGCATCGTCCCGCTCCAGAGCAGAGTATCTTGCACGTTGTTGCCAAAGCCACACATTGGTGCTCGCCAAACACTGCCCATGGGGTGGGAACACCACGTGAGGCAGGTCCCCAGGACACAGCACTCTTCACACCTCACTGCCACTGGCCTTTCAACTCCTCAGCACCACTGTGGTGTGATGAGGCAGCAGGTCAACATGACACTGCAGCCAAGAGCTGAGTTGCTGGAGGTTCTGCAGACAGACACCTTGGTTTTGCAGAGCTGAGCCCTCTGCTCTGGAGAAGAGTGGCTAGAATGTCTCTGGGCCAAGTTGTGCCTTCACAGGTAGCAGAAAGAGCACCCTGAAATGGTAAAGGCCAGGGCACATAAGCTGAAGACCTACCAAGATTTAGGACATCATGCTGGTGCCTCTTGCTTCCTTTTCCTTGACTACCAAACTCACACAGCAATCCTGATTTCTCCTGGAACTAAATCAAGATTGACTGAAACCATGCAGTGGACACAGCCAGCACCCTGTTCTGAGGCTCCCAAACTCCAGGAAACACCCACAGGCCATGGGCCAAGCATCTGGGGTGAATGCCAGCACCTGCTCCACCTCTCCCAAGGCAGGAGGTCTGCACTGTGGTCTTGCAAAGGTTGCCCCTGCTCACTTCAAACCTCAGTTTGGAGCCCTTGTTCTGTACCTCAGAGATGATAAAACCCAGCTGAGGAAGATGGTGGAGGCTTCAGCAGCAGAGCAGATGCTCAGAAACCAGGACTACCCCCCAGCCAAGCCCAGCCAAAGCACAGCATGTGCCTCTTGTACTGCAGGTCTTCTCCTGCACTGCCCAACCCTGACAGAGTATTTTCATGGCACCACAAGCCTCAGGAATGGACATCTTCAAAGCAGAACCTCAGGGAGAGAAGGGAGGAGCAGGAAGCTGCTGTTACAGGCCATTTCTGAAAGGCAAAGCAACCATCTGGGTTCAGAGCACCTCTCAGCAGCTGGAGGAACACACAGGCACTGCTGTGGTTTGAGACAGGTTGGCTCAATGTCCCCCAACAGGTACCCTGGGCCTTCTGCAGTCATTTCCCTTTGAATTAACGCTGGTCTTCAGATCTGACTGACAATGCTGACGTCTGGTTATTATACCAGGAGTCGTTCCCAAAGCTCCTGTACCTTTTTCCAAAAGAGCCAAAGCAGTAATGGGTTATTAACCAGGGAGACAGCGAGCACAGGGAAGGAACGTGCTGTTCTTTGACAGGAACTGTGCTAATGAACATTATAAAATTAAAGATCAGGAAAACCTCAATGACAACTTCTGCTGTAGAAAAGCTCTCATTCAACCTCAAGGTAAACAGCCAAGAATGAAGAAAGTTCACTGTGGATTCTGGGTCCACATTCCACAACTCTCACCTCCAGCACCAGGTTACTCCATTAAAGCAGAGTCTGGCTGTAGCCTCATCACAGAGGTATTAGCAGGCCCCTCTGCTAATTCTGGGTATGATTTCAGCCAGCCACCACCGGTCCTGATGGAAAGCAGTTAGGTGATAGCTGAACCAGGACTTTGCAAGCAACTAAGAGCACCATGCAGACACAGATTCCTGTCTTGGGGATGAGTGGCCCTGGTGTCCTCTCTCCTCACACCTCCTTGGAGCTAGTTAATCAACAGAGAAGAAGAGGAGCTGCCACACCATGATGTTTGTGGCCTTACAAGTGTCTTTCAGGTTTGCTTGAATGGTTTGCTTGAAAACTTGAGTGGTTTTCAGGCTTCATCTCCTTGGCCACTGCAGGGACTGCTTTAACAGGAGCAAGTCCAATGAAACACTTCAGCATGTGCTCATCTCCCAAGTAAGAGTAGCCTGTGGAGATCAGTGCTCCAGAAAACCACTTTCCTGGATGTGATGGAGATGCCACCACCAAAGCCCTACCTGAGTAAGACCTCCCAAGGCTGCTTCTCCCCAGGAAAAACAGCAAACCTATACTGAGTATCAACCTATACGTTAGGCATTTAAAAACAAGCACAACTCACTCCACTCTACAAAATAACAAAAATCCTGGAAAAAACAGAGCACAAACTGTACCTTCACACGTGCCCCACCAAGCATCAACCCAGGGTGAGAAGAAGCAGCTGAGTCCAAAGAGAGTCACATTTTCTAGGGAACATTAATGCAGCCCTGGAGCTGGTGGTGACAGGTGAGCTCCGGGCCCCTGGCCGTGCTGGGCTCAGTGGGAGCCGGGGCTGGAGCCCCATGGGACGGACGCTCTAAATTAGGAATGAAAACATTGCCCCCCTGCTCAGCAGAAGGCTACACTCAAAGTGAGCCCTTGTCTGGGACAGCCAGCGGGTGAAGTGAGGCGATAACAACAGCTCTGCCAGAGTCCAAAATATACCCACAACTTGTTTTGAATTACTTTGTGCTGGGCTTTAAAATATGCTGAAAAATTTCCATCCAGCCTGGCTGTGGAGCTGCAGGAGGAGCCTGGGTTTGTTTCCACGTACGGTGATGCTGATCTGAATTTCTCCCCACGGGCAATGAAAAGAGAGAACTCTCGGGGAGGGCAGCACTGAGAGGAGCAAGGGGACAAGGAGCCACCCAGTATGCTCTGGCAGTGATTTTGGGTGGGGACTGCACAGGACCCACACCAGTGGTTCTAGAGGGGAGGGATGCTCCTTCCCAACACAGGGAAGCACCCCATGGACACATCAAGCCAAGTTAAACCACAGAGGGAGATCTGCTCCCTGAACGAGCAGCCCAGCCCCCGCTGGCGCTGGAACCTCTCACTTGTGGCTCAAATCAAGGCAGCTCCATTACAAACAAACCTGTGGGAGGGAGAGGCAAAGAAAGAATCCCTCGAGGAATCTGCAAGGCACTGGGAGGAGCTAAAAATAACCACCACCACCAAATCAATCTAGAAACAGAAAGCTAAAATCCCTAATAATAGAGGGTTGCCAGGTGGAGGAGGGAGGTGCCTGGCATCCTGCACCCTGGCTCTGCCCACCAAGGATCCTGCAGAGAGCGGGGGCACAGGAATGTGGGACTGAGGGGGCATCGCTGCCTCTGCCTCTAACACACACCAGCTCCCATACAGGGAAGTGTGGCATTGTTTCCCTGTTGTCTCTTACCTTTATGGTTTCAGATTGTCTCTCAAGATGGGCCAGCTGACTCCAAGGAACCAAGGTGTTTCAGCCAAACTGCCCAATCCGTCCTCCACTCCATTCCAAGCTCTAGAAATGGAGCCAAATCTTGTGTCCTTTCCAGTTCTGGCCACCATCTTTCCCACATCCCTTTGGTAAGATCAGTCTGATCTTAGGACTCATCTCTGTATCTATCAGTGCTCGGGTCTGATATTTCCCCCCACCCCAGACCCCTCCAAGCATGCATATCCCAATCCAGGCCTTCCGCCCCTGAACATGTGCTATCACAGACAGAAACCCCAGAGTGCAGGTCACCATGACCTCACAACTGTAAAGTAACAGAAACACTCTTGGAAAGTGGATAAAAGGCTCTGGATGGCAACTCAATTGCAATGTGAAATTCATATGTGAATGTTAGGACTTCACAGGACCTGTATGTGGTAAGTCAGCAGGGTGGAGGAGCCCTGGGTTTCTTCACCAGGCAGACAAGAGAATTCCCAGCCCGCCAGAAGGTCCCAGCACAGGGTCAGAGAGCTGCTCCTGTCCCCCACATCCCCAAGGCCAGCAGGGAAGAATGCATCCCAGGGCGACTGGGATGCTCATGCCATGCCCACCCCTCAGGCTGCCATCTACGCACGATGGCACGTCCACAGCCAAGCAGAGATGTGCCATGGGGGGCTGCACCCATCCCTGTCTGTCCCCACCCTAGCCGCGGCACAGCCCCATTGGATCCGAAGGGCAGAACCGCAGGGACATGAGGCAAGGACAGGCCACCCAGGAGCAGGGACAAGAGCCGGGCAGGAGGCGGTAATTCGATGTGTTGCCCTTGCCTCCGCCAGCACAGCTCAGCTCGGGTAACGAGTGCTGCAGGAAAGGGACGCTGCTCTCCTGACACCATACACGCTGCTAATCCCAGGGCTTTATCTGTCACTTTATCTGTCACTTCCGCGCCGGCTGCGGGACCCAGCCCCGTCCTGCCTGGCTCCCGGGGTGCTGCACGACCCCCGGCTCGCCGGGCTCTGCTCCCTGCCTGCCTTCCCCACCCCCGCTCCTCCCTCCCTCCCTTGCCATAAAAACTCCAGGAGAGGAAAAAGGGTGTTGACAGGGTGTTTGTTAAATCAAATGAGCTGGGAATGAGTGGGAGCCTCATCAGGCAGTGCTCCCAACTCTCCTGCCACACAGTACTTCCCTGGGCTGGGAGGGGATAACAGGGCCGGCGTGGGGCTGGGGACCCGCCCGTGGGGTCGGTGCTGACACAGGGCACCCCTGCGAGGGTGTAGTAGGTTTAGCGCTGGGCAAGGAACTGTGGGAGCACAGGAGCAAAGTTTCCGGTGGCCACCAGCCCCTCCTGGGTGCTTCACTGCCCCGCCGCTCCCTGCAGGGACCCCCACATCCCTCACATCCCCAACCTCCAGGGTCCAGCAGCTGACCCTGACATTCCCATCCAGCACCTCCTCTCTGGCTGTGAAGTAAGAGCCCTGGACATGCCTGGAGGGATCTACCCAGGGACACAAACCCCAGCCCGGGGTTCCCCATGGCAGTGCCCACCCGGGGCAGTGCCAGCTCTCTGCCCAGGAGCCCCAGAGCAGATAACCTGCACTGTGCAAGTGCTGGGGCACGCAGCTCGGCAATAGCCCAGCTCTTCAGCTCAGGAATGTCCAAATAAATACAGTAATACATAAAAAGGCCATAAATAAGGTTGCCTGAGATGGCTGTTTGTCTCCCGCCTGGCCAGGACCCCCGCTCCCCCGCTGCTGTTTGCCTTGGCAGATGACAGCTGGGTAATTTGTTTCCATTGCAATGAAGTCCCAATTAACTGGAATAAACTTTTTACACTAAGTGTGTTTGTTTAACAAACTGGCTCTTTCAGAGCCTCACCCAGACCTGATTGATGCATTTGAGGGGAGTGGAAACACGCTGGGTGCTTGGACATTAAAGCAGCAGTGTCTGAGCAGGCTGGGGCTGAAAGGGCTCTCTCTGTGTTTGGGAAATCAAAACTGACACCTCAGATGTCTGGACTGGGATAGGGATTTCAGCGTGGCCTTTGTGTACAAATATTGACAGTTTCTCATTGGCTGTGGCTGACACCCCTCCGGTGTCCCTGCGGGCCGGAGATCGCCCAGGGCCACGCTCTGCTCTGCTGGGAGAATCCATCACTGCTAGGATGCATGCGGTCCCTCCTGGGGACAGCACTGGGGGCTCCAGCCAGCCATCTAAATCCCAAAGAAAGGTGGGATTGACTCCCAGCGCACTCTCAATGAAGCAGAGCCAATGTCTGCAGAAGCAGCCACGCTCCTCCTCCCAGCCTTCTGAGATCAGCTTCATTGATTTACAGCAGCAAGGCAAGATGGTGAGAGATCAGTCTGAGATGGCTTGAGACGGTTTGGGAGTCTGAGTCTGGTTTCTGGTTCACACCAGAGTTTTCAGCAACACACTCCAGCTGAGGGGAGGTGAGAGAACAGAGAGATGTGATAAAAGCCCAGAAGGAGAGTCCTCAGAACCATCCAGTTGGGATGGAAATGGCAAAGCCAAGTGGACAGACTGCACAGTAGGGGTCTGGCACAGCTGGGAGCAAGGCAGGCAGTGAAGATGCTATGCAGGCAGAGGAACTGTCTGGACACATCTGGAGATAGCAGATCTTGTGCTGTGCCTCCTTTGGGAACATCACTGCTGGGAGCACCCTGGGGACAAGCAAAACAAAGCCCCACAGCTGCCAGATGATGGCCTAGGATGCAGAGGGACAAAAGAGGAACACCATGGGGAAAAGATGACCCAACCACCCCTGGCAGTGGTGCCAAAGGCTCTGCTGGGATGTCCCATGAGGAGGGAAAAGCCATGGCACAGCTCCATGGCAGAGCCCATGCCAGGACCAACCCCACCCTGGAGCTGTGTTCCAGCTGCCTGGTGACACACTGCATGGGTAATAAGCACTTCTGGAAAACAAAGCACTTCTGACATCTGAGGGGACAATAACTGCAGCTGAGCTTTCTCTCCCTGGGTGCTTTTTCCTTCCTACCTCAAACTGCAAAGGAAAACCTTCAACAGACCCTACTTGAGAGCTGTCAGCTCCAGAGGTGTTCTTGAAGCATTCACTGGGAAGGCTTTTCTATTTCAAATCTAAAAATGTGAATTGGCAGGTCCCAGAGTGCCTTTCTTCTGCTTCTCCAGCCCATTTCCTCAAAGCAACACACACATTTCCATTTACTGTGGGGCAAGGTGATGTTTTCCTGTGGCTGGAGGTTGAGCTGATCTCCCACAATCCATCAGTAAAATGCTCCAAAGTCTGCCTGAAGTCAGCCTGCCAGGGCTGTCCACAGCTTGATTCAGTCAAGTCTTTAATTTAGGTGTAAATACCATTATTCATTGTTCCAGGCCCTGGCACAGGGTGCCCAGAGAAGCTATGGCTGTCCCTGGATCCCTGGCAATGTCCAAGGCCAGGTTGGATGGGGCTTGGAGCAAGCTGGGATAGTGGAAGGTGTCCCTGCCCATGGCAGGGGCTGGAATGAGATGTGCTTTAAGGTCCCTTCCAACCCAAACCATTCTGGGATTCCATGATTCTTCAGTGATTATTATCAGCTCATCCTACATTCAGGATGTGTTGAAGCCACCAGAGGCAGCACTGATGGAAGAGCTCTGCACTGTCTGCCCAAAGCCTCCCTGTGCAGTCCATGGGGAGGTAAGAATTCATTTCCCCATAAATTAGATTGAATGCTGGTCATGATGCCCTTTCACATGATGTCCTAAGCCTAAAGAGGCAAATGAACACCCTCATCCCTTCCCACTGCACAGCCACCACACTACCCTAAATGCTGTGTCTGCCAATGCCAGGAACCTGCAGAAAGCTGAAATCCTTAGATCACCCTCCATGCACACAGCTCTGCCAGGATGCAGGAAAGACAGTGCGTTTCCTCCTTTAACACCCTTAGTCACAACTTTTCCCTGAGTAAATGAGCACTATTTCCATGTCTCCCTGCAGCCTGCCAAGCACAGCCCAGTCCCGCCTGATTATCCCTCCCAGAGGAAGAGCTCTGGGATCCAGCTGATTGCTCACACAACCTGTGACATCCCTGGAAGTGTTCCAAGAATGGGGTTTGGAGATACCTGGGACAGTGGAAGGTGTCCCTGCCCACGACAGAGATGATCCTTAAGGTTCCCTCTAACCCAAACCTTTGTGTGACTGTCCAGTGCCGCAGCCCAGCTGTCAATCTGGCACTGCAGGTGGGAGCATGGAGACAAAATACCACAATGGTATTTGAATAAACACCCAGATTAATCTGTGTCTGTTCCAAGAAACCGTATCAGAGCCCTGCTCATGCTGTGCTGAGGGCAAAGCTCTTGAGATGATGTGAGGCAGCAAGGTGGAGAACGCAGAATTAGGAAAGGGAAATTTTCTCTCACGAGCAGAAATTGAAAGCACTCGACACACCTGGAGCTGCTACGCTGCTGAACGTGATCACAGTGCCTGCGTGGGAGGGTGGCAGGGAGTGAAGAGGAGGGCACTGCACACTTACAGTACACACCATTATACGTTTTTCTTTGCAATTACAGACCTTTTAGCAGTTGGTGCTTGAATAAACACTTGCCTTCTCACCCAAGGACTGGGGCGAGGCACAGCGCATCATACCTAAGCCAGCTGCAGGAGCTCAGCCCTAAATGCATCTTTCCAATGGATAAGAAATAATGTGTTAGCACACAGGGAGACTCGCAGAGCCAGCAGTAAAAACATGGAATCATGGGAGGGTTTGGGTTCCATCTAGCCCCAACCTCCTGCCATGGAGTGGAGAATACAGTGGTCAATACAAATGAAATATTACAATATATAGGAAAATTATTAGGGAAACTAAAGGGAAAATGTGTGGCTGGACATGGAAAATCTGATATTGGGAGCCAAACAAAGGCTAGCAATATGTTTCTGGTTTTGAGGGTCACTGGGGCTACTTTAAGCAGAGTTTGTAGGAGTGGTCAAATGATGCAGAAAAGGAAAACATAGTCCATATTTATTCTGTGTTTGGGGAAAAAAAGTGAGTAAATGAATTCCTAGGAGAGATGAAGCTCTCCTGAATCATTAGCATCCATGTGTATCAAATGTGGCCAAACAGCACCAAACAGCCAGCACAGCCAACACATAGCCAAAAGCTGGGGAGAGGTTTTTGGGCTCTGCTGCTTGTTTTGAGCCAAGTTCAGGCTACCACATCCAGATGGAAATGGCTCCTTCCCCCCAGCATTCCCAACCGGCAGTAAGGGTGACCTAGTTACCAACCAAATGGTCAGCCTGATATAGGACCCAGAAGGCAGGGCTCATCTGGAATTAAATTAAGAAATAATTAAAGGATGTAAGTTCTAATTAAAGTCAGTCGGTGTGTCTTGGTGGAAGGGATCTTGTCAAATGAGCCTGATGTCACTCTGTAATGAACACTCGCTTGCAGGAAAGGCCGTGTGCACATCCCGGCTGCGCAGGGAGAGCTCTCAGTGCTCCTTGATATTCTCATTTCAGAATATGGGGCTGTGTAGCCCAAATCAAGCACTTTAAATAGGTTTAGAGCCGGCTGACAGGTCTCACACAGGAGGTGTCAATGGGGAATCGTTAGCGAGGCTCCACAGGGAACACATGGGTCGATATTTCCATTGATGATCACGATGGAAATACAAAATCCTCACTCAAAAAATTAGCGGATGACAGGAAGATTGATGGGATGGTAAATATTGATGAGGAGAGAGGGAAATGTCTGGTAATGCTGAGCCCATTCAAACACTGTACATGATAATGCAGCCCAGCCTGGGATAACAGAGCTTCGGAGAGGGATTTCAGGCCATATTTTTCAACAGGGACTGGATCCCAGACAAGAGGGAGCCTCCAGAAAGGGTCAGGGGTCACCACGGGTGAGCAGCCCAGCACAAGGCTCTAATGTGATGCTGTGATGAAAAAAGCTGATGCAGTTCTTGGGGGAGAGCAGGAGAGCTGCACATACTGCGCTGCTGGGACTGTCACTGCCACTCCTGCAATTAAGGTGTCCGTGTTTAAAGGGGACACTAAAACAGCACAGCCTGGAGGGATGAGTCACAAAATTGATCTGACGGCTGGAGAAAATACCATGCTGCAAAAGATTTGAGCTATATTGAGTTTATTGATAAAAATCTGCCACCCACCAAAAACCAGAGTGGTGCCAACTGCTTTTATCAGCAAGACGTGCCAGAAGGCAGGGACTGGGAAGTGGAGCCCAGCAAATTCTAGCAAGTTTTGGGTCAGGATTAGATACATCTCAGGGACACTCAGAGAATTAGATAACTCTCAGAAGGCAACCAAAACCTCTACAGGAGCTTGTGGGCAATTCATATCCCTGCAACACATGGGAGGCCAAAGGAGTGATGTAATCGACCTAAATCCCACCCAAATGAATCCCAGCAGACAACTGGAGCTTCAGGGCTGACTCCTGCTGTGCACAGGAGGAAGGCTCAGGAGGGCTGTTTAATGGCTTTAAACTGACAGAGAGCAGGCTTGGAGTAAATGCTATGAAGAAATTGTTCCCTGGCAGGGTGGGGAGGCCCTGGCACAGGGTGCCCAGAGAAGCTGTGACTGTCCCTGGATCCCTGGAAATGTCCAAGGCCAGATTGGATGGGGCTTGGAGAAACTGGGAGAGTGGAAGGTGTCCCTGGCATGGCAGGGAGTGGGACTTGGTGAGTTTTCAAGTTCCTTCCAACACAAAGCATTCTGGGATCCTATGAGATAGTCCTGGCCTTGGAGCCATGAGGAGCTGGGGTGGCACTGAGCTCCTCAAAGCAGAAGTTCTGAGCTAAAAGTCCAACTACCTCTGAGGAGTCCCCATCAAGTCTTGTGCCAGAAGCAAAGCATGAGGGAAAGGATCCCTCTGTCTTGGAGAAAGCAGGGATTGCTGGCTGAGCAGCTCAGGAAACTCCTCTCCCCACTTGTCCCTCTTGTACCCGGCTGTCTTTAGGACCGATGGCTGCTGTGGGTGGCAGCGGTACCTCCCATGGCTAAAGCATCTCTGTGTTGACTCACTGCAGCAAACATTTTGCTCTCTTGCTTAGGGGAGAAAGCAGGCTTGGTTATTTGTTAAAAATGCCCATCTTCCTACGCTCAATTCCCTTTCCATGATTAATGCCAGGCACTGCAATCGTGGCAGGGCTGCAGCTGGTGCTTAGGTGACTCCTGTGCCAGCCTGAGTGCTGAGCTGGCAGCATTGTCCTCCCAGCACCAGAGGGGAAGGCAGCCCCAGGCCCAGAGTAGCAGGACAGCAGATGCCATCCTCATGTCCCCATCAGTGGCCCGGGGAGCCCCAGTGCCCAGGCACGGAGGGGCCATGCCCACTCTGCTCCCTCCTTCTGGAAAAAACAGCGAGGAGAGGGACTCCCATGGTGAGCAAGGAATCTTGTGCTGCCCAGAGGCTCTGCAGGGGGACAAGGGCTGAGCCCCAATCCCTGCTGGCATTTCATAGGGACAGAATCCCCCCAGGGAAGTGCAGGGGAAAACACGCCCTTCAGCTGGGACAACAGAAAGCGCGACAGAAAGACTTTGAGTCCTTGCGTGGCAGTGCTGGAGACAGGGAATCAGGCCCAGGCAGGTTTTTAATTGGAATGGGATTGAAATTACAGGGGGGACAAAATCCAACCCTGCTTCGGTGTAAAGAAAGGGGCTGGGGATCAGGCAAAAAGCCCTGCACGTTTCTATGACAACTGCCACTTTGAGAGCCTACGTTGCAACCTCACTTAACACGTTAAAAGCTGCAGAGAAACAATGAAACCCTAAAGTTTATTTTATACCAGGTGCACGAGGGCCATTCCCAGGGGAGAGCAGGCACAGGGCCTGGGGTTGGTGCAGTGCTCCCATGGCCTGTGCAGCCAGTGCAGGCTGAAATGAGTTCAGCCAGCCCTAGCAACTCCTCCTGCTGTCCCCTGGGCTCCAGGGACCACTAAAACTAAATCCTTGTTCAAACCTTTCTTGGGCCAACATATTTAATTCTGGTTATCAAGGGTCCTGATGTCATCCTGAAAAACCATGGATCCAGAATAGTTTGGGTTGGAAGGAACCTTAAAGCCTGTCTTATTCCAACCCCCTGACATGGGCAGGGACACCTTCCACTATCCCAGATTGCTCTAAGCCCTGTCCAACCTGGCCTTGGGCACTGCCAGAGATCCAGGGGCAGCCACAGCTTCTCTGGGCACCCTGTGCCAGGGCCTCCCCACCCTCCCAGGAAAGAATTTCTCCCCAATACCGAATTTAAATCTCTTCTCTTTTACTTTAAAACCATTCCCCTTTGTCCTATCACTCTCATGTAAACAAGACACTCTCCCTCTCTTTAATAAGCTCCTTTAAGTACTGGAAAACTGAAATGAAGTGCCACTGAAGCCTTTTCTTCTCCAGGCTGAACACCCTCAGCTCTCCCAGCCTGGCTCCAGAGCACAGGGCCCAGCCCTGGAAGCATCTTTGTGGCCTCCTCTGCAACCATTCTGTGTGCAGAGCATCCCACCATGATCCGCCAGGCCCAGTGGGCACAGGAGCCCAGGGTGGGCATTCTCTCCCGAGGAGCAATAAAAAAGAAAATGAGTAAGAGCAGTGTTCATCCAGACTTCACCAGAGCCACGGTCCTCAGCAGGACCTCCCAGGCACATCATGCAGTGCTGCCCTCCCAGGCTGCAGTGGGGAGGGGACCAGAGCAGGACAGCCAGGCCTTTCGCAGGGGGCCCTACCCTCATCCCCAGGTACAAACTGGTACCAGTTTCCAGCTTCCCAAGCAAACAGCAATGTTAGCCTGGGCAGGGAGCCCAGAGGCCACAGTGCAAAGCAGCAGGGTGATGGCTCCTCCATGCCTGAGCTCCTGTCGGATCCCTGCCAGCACCACTCCTCCTCGGGGCCCAGTCCCAACTTCTTCCACAGCCCAGAGGAACAGCCTGGATCTGGCTGTTCTGAACTGGCAGGAGATCAGCTGAACTCCCGCACCCACTGCAAAGGTCCAGGGCAACCCTCTGCCATGCCATAAGATACCCCTCAGGTCATTCTCACTCCTGCTAATCCCCAGCTCCCTGCTGCTCCCCACTGCTCATTCCTGCTTCTCCTAACTCCCTGCTCCCAGGCTGCTCAGGGTCAGCTCTGCTCTCCATTCCCAGACTGGCATTTGTTGAATGACTACATTTCTACAAAGTGCCTTTCCAGGATTCCCTTCCTTTCTCTGCACTCCAAAGTATTTAAGCTCCTCCACCTGCCTGGAGCTCAGACTGAATCCACTGGCCAAACTCCAGGGGGAATATTTTATAAGTTTGCTATACAGTTTCAATGGGTCAGCCCCACTGCCAGGATACCCCAAACCAGCACCAGAACCTTCCTTAAATATGTTGTGTGTAAAGGAGATCATGCCTCGACTCTCCAGAGATCTGCCTTGGCTAGGATTTGGGGTTGGAAGTGAAGACACTGTGCTCATGATCCCTTCTGGAGGGCTACACTCCCCTTCAGCTTCCAACCTGCACCTGCCCGAAGAGCCCCCACCCCACAGACCCCAATGTTTCTCTTTCACCCTCCACAGCTCTGCCGTCCCACTGCCACCAGAGATGTTGGTGATGGTGCTTCATCCTTTCCTACAGCCAAAGCTGGGAGCATTCTCCAAACCTGTGCAGGTGGTTTTGGGACAGTTTCTTCCATCACTGAGTATCCTAATGAGTATCCTTTATGCAGAGGTGGTCTTGGCATTGCTTCTCCTACCCCACAGCTCCCTGGTGTCACTGGCACCATCTCTTTCTCCCCACTTCCCATGTGTGTCCTCCTCCCTCTACTCAGCACTTGGAACCTGAGCTCCCAGCTGAACAATTCTCAGCCACCACAGAAGAAGTCAAACACTGCCTATATGTGTGTGATTATCATCATTACTATAACAATAATGTCTGAGGGAAGGAAGCACTGAAATGAAAACCTGGCTTAGGAACAAATCACGCTTATTATGATTGTCCTTAATGCTTCCAAAATGTAAATACTGATTTCTAGAGCCTTAAAACCACCAATGTTTTATGAGATAATGATTCAGCAAGGAAACACTTTCATCTAAGTGCTGGCATGGCAAGATTGGAGTCTGGGAGATGAAATGTTCTGCTGTAAGGGCCAGGTGACAAAGAATTAGCTGTGGAGACAGCTCCATTTAATGACTTCGAGGCAAAACAAACTGGAGCTGCTGCTTTCTGGGAGGTGGTTTCAAAGGTTCCTAGCGTGTTTGCACATCTGAGGCTGGAGGACAGAGGGCAGGGGCAGCCTTTAATCCGAGATGGAGACAGAGCCACGAGGTGCCTGCCCGAAAGGGCTGTGGGATCCTGCTGCTGCAGGGCGGGCTCCGAGACAGCCGCTCTCTTCTGCACGGCCACCGTCCCAGGGGACGGGAGGAGTGGATCAATGGAGAACACTTTGTC
This sequence comes from Vidua macroura, assembly GCF_024509145.1. Lineage (NCBI taxonomy): Eukaryota > Metazoa > Chordata > Aves > Passeriformes > Viduidae > Vidua > Vidua macroura. The sequence goes on from NC_071586.1 coordinate 1,103,369, forward strand.
ACTACAGCTGTGTCCCTCCTGACACCTCAGAGTGCCTAGCAGATATTCCCTGCTCCCGAGTGACAGCTTCCTGACAGTTGAGCAGCACGAGGGGGATGAGGGCAGCTCCCACTGCAAAGCAGTGACACTTTATTAAGCCCAGGTGTTTCAGTCTGCATTTGCTAGGGGCTTTATGAGTGCCATTACTACCAACATTTCTTTCTGCTTTAAAGAATATGAGTTCCTTACCCTGAAGAGGAAATAGAGACTTCCACCCAGCCCTGCCAGGAGAGTTATTACCTCCTGTCCCAGGAAAGCCTATTCCTTTCTTACAGCATGGTGTCCTTGCCCCTGGCTCCTCATCCAGTGGCTCCTTGCTGCCTTGACAGAGAAGCCAGGGCCCTGTGTTAGAAATTTGGCAGGACCTCTGGAAGCCTGGATATTCTGACAGCATTACAGCTGCCAGTATCAGCACCTTCCAAAAGTGGGGTGGCAAAGGAGTGAGCAGCTCAGGGGCTGGACTGATACCACCCCATGTTTCTTCCCCAATCCCTACGAACTCTGGTCAGAGCAGAATTGCAGCCAGGGCTGCACCAGGGGAGGCATGGGCCCAGACTGCATCAGATGAGAGTTGTTAGGTCAGGATAAACCATTCTGACGTCTGAACACACTGTTTTGGAAACACAGGAAGGCACCTGTGCCTGTTCATGTGGGACGGCTGCAGCAGTCAGTGCAGGTGAGGATACCTGTGCAGATGTTGACTAACAACTGGACTTGTGGCCAGTCCGAACATGCCAGGTTCCTCTCTCAGGTATTTCAGCTACAGGAGCTCTTTATGTGCCAGTACTGGTCCTTCCTTGGTGGTCTCTACCCCTTTCAGTTCTCAGTTGATGCAACTTTACCTAAGGTTAATGCTTCAGCGTTCTGGACTCAGGCTGCATCCCTCCATTTACCATGGAAGAGGGAACATTACCTCCCAGACTAAAAATCAGGAGACCCAGCTCCTGACATGGGCCAGCTCTTACAGGAATATCCATAAGCACCATCACTGAAGCCCTTGCAAGCAGAAGGGCGTCTCCCAGAGCAGGCAGCAGCTCCAACAGCTCCATTCTGGGCACCTCTGACTTTCTATAGCCAAGATCCACCTGCACTACACCTCCCTGTGTGCTTTCCACTGCATCTTGAAGCAATCCAGTGGGAGATCTGTACCTCATGGATGTACTGGGAGGAGGGGAAGGGCCCTCAGAGGCTGATGGGCGAGGGTGGACATGTCTCCATGCCATTGATCAGCATTGGCATGTTCCAGGAGCTCAGGATACACCCGCCTGTTGGCTAAGACAGACTGATGGGAACTGTGAGGTGAGGACACATTTCCATTTCTGAAGGGAAGAGGCAACAAAGGAAGGAAAGGAATCACTCCAGGAGACACAAGAAAATTCAACAGATGGAATATCTGATGTCCATAAAGGAAGATTAGAGAAAGCTGAACACGGCAGGAACGGAGCAGGAGTCACTCCCAGGACAAGCAGTGACAAAACTCACTGCTGAGATTTCTGGCATGTGTGTCTCCTTTTTCTGCTTTCAGGACCAACATCTGCTGTGGGAGAGCCCCAAAGCCTGACACAAGAGCAGGGTGGCTCCAACCCTGCTCCCACAGCTCAGGGCTTTGGTGGCAGGTGAGCCAATGCCTCAGAAGCCAGAAAAGGAAAAGCAGAAGCACAGTCAAGTTTGCTCTGGCACATGGGAGCTGCAGGACCAGCTACACACTGCCAGATTTCTCTCAGCTCACCACCCTCATTGCACAGATGTGTCCAGGAACCACCACAGCTGAGCTCAGCTCTTCCCATGCTCTGGCTGCTCGCCACCGCCTTGCCCAGGGCTCGGGGAACTGTGAATCTGGGCTGTGGAGCTGCTGCAGACAAGCTGAGCTGTCTCAAGTCCTCAGCAGGTCCACTCAACCTCTGGCATTTTCCATCAACCTTTCTCTGCTGAGGAAGACGAGCTCCAGCCCTGCCAGAAACTGAAGGGCTCCACAGAGAGCACCTGGTCCAGCCTTGCAGATGGGTTCCAACAGACACAGTGTGGCATCAGCTAGTGGATCAAAAAGCCAGATGGGATGGGGGCAGTGGCACCAGGCCACATCAGGCCACAAACTTACCCATCACAACCCCAAAACAGGCACTGAGGAGTGTAAATGGGCTGGGCATTAACCTAAGTCACAGTGTTATGACCAGGCACACCACAGCTGCTCGGCCAAACCATGGAGGTCCCGTGGCCTCATGGCAGAGAGAAACAAACTCCCATGAAACATCCTGTATCTACAAGAGCACCAGCACCCCCCACTCTGACCCAGAAGCTCCACATCTTCAGCGAGATGGGAAGCCCATGTTCTCCTATTCAAGGTAGAGAAACATTCCTCATTTCTCAGAGGAGATTAGTTATAAATGCAGCACTACAAATTATTGCTACCAACCTCCAAGACCATAGGAAATCTGAACAGTAAGAGCTCTTTAAAGATTTCCTCCAAATCTCCTACTTCAAGCCTCCCCAAAGCTTCAGCTGGAACTGAGACATGGGAGATGCTTCTATCTGTTTTAAACCTGATTGTCAGACTCCTCACAAACACAGCACTACATTCAGGAGCACCAAAATCTTGGACAGCTGTTGGGAGAGGTCACAAAAACACAATCGCAAGCTCTTTGCCAAATGTGTATTCATGTTGTTGTGGCATCCACAATGACTCCATAACCTCCTGTGATATTCCTCTGATCTCCCAGAAAGCCATGCAGGATTAAGCAGATATTCTGTATTTCCAGAAGTCTTTATCTGCCTGAGGTCTTGGAAAGCTGATGAGCCACACTGCCTTGGGGTGAACAGGCAAAGGAGTTCCCTCAAATCAGACTTTCAGTACAGACCTAGAAACCAGCACCGAGTTTTAATAACTCTTGGTGGCATAAAGAGGAATCAGCAGACAACTGAAGAGCATACACACACCCCACACTTGCTCTCCCAGGACAGACAGTGAGCAGGCAGATCTGTACAACATTCCCTGACACAGCCTGTCACTCCTGGACCTGCTCCCTCTGAGGCCAGCCTGACTCGGACCGAGAATTCTGCCACGCTGCTTGCACTGCTGGGATGTAGCACTGCAGGAATGCTTGGGAAAGCAGCAAAAAGTGAGCAAGATCAGAGGTACAGTGAGCTTTGGAGGAGAAATACTCAACCCAATTCCTTCTGAATTGTCCAAAGCCATGCTCCCCTGACAATCCTGCCCATCAGAGCACTGTCCCACAACTTCAAATCCATCTATGTTTTTTGGTTTGTTTGTTTTTTCAGAAGGAAGGTGATAACCTGAAGACCTTCATTTTCCCAAGCAAAGCAGGAGCAACACAAGGTCCCACAGGCGATGTGCTCAGCAGCACAACACATAATGCAGTGCCAGGGCAGAACCCAACCTCCCAGCAGGGCTTTTAACAGTTTGCCATTATCCAAATGATGATGGGAACAAACCTGTCCATCCATCAAGCACAACCTTCTTACCTGGAAGGTGCCATGCTGTGGCGAGGTTCTGTAACCTATTCACACACCAAGCAGCCAACTGCTTTCTCATGTCCATAGCTCTAAAAGCCCCTTGCCGCCCTCTCCCCCTGCAGCTCAGAGCTGCACCAAGCACAGCGGGTGAAGACAATGGGCACCAGTGTGGATACACAGCTGTGGGAGATGCACTGCGAGATCCGCCCGCTGTGACACGCAGCGAAGTCCTTCAATTCTCCAAGGCAGCTCAGCTGTGCAAACCAGGAGCAGAGGGAGCCAGAGGTGGGAAAGGTCACCAGTGCGCCCCCCTCTCCCAGCTCTGTCCCCCAGGCTCAGTCGAGCTGTCATGGTTCCTTCTGACCTGATGGAAGGATTTGCATATGCCCTGAAGCCAGCATGACTGACAGCCTTTCCACTGTTATCCTCACTTTTGTAATTGCAGCAGCTATTCTTGCACACTGAAATGTCTAATCTTAGCAAGCCATGGAGCTGCTGGGTAATATGGACTAGCCGGGAATTTCCATGCAATTACTCACCACTGCTACTGGCACTTACTTTGGCTGGTAAAAGTCCTTCTTGTCTGCTGACCCCAGGCTCTGCAAGACACAAAAGACAGATGTATTTAATTTTTTAACCCTTTGCCAAGCAAGTATCGCTGATGAGGATGTGTGGGGAAGCACTGAAAGGCAGTGTCTGTCATTTTCCTGCCCGATGGGTCTTAGTGGACTGGCTGGACAGGACAGCTTGGCCCTCCAGCCATAGGCAGTGCCCACAGCACCAAAGATGCAAAAATAGGGAGTTAAACTAGAGGTGAGAGGATGCATTAGATCTGAATTCAATGTACTCAGGCGTGTCTGTATCTTCTGCAGAAATGTGGCACCTTGTGTCAGGAAGGGACTCAAGTCCTGTCAAGTCCAGCCAGCTGGAAAGAGGACAAAGTGCCGGGTTTGGTGAAGGGGCTGAGCCACCACCACTGCAAAGACCCTCTGGCAGGTCAGGGTCTGAGCCCAAGGCCCACAGTTCCTGCCAGGAGCAGTGCCAAGAAAACCACATCAGGCCTCAAGCACATGCAAAACTGGGAAGCAGAGACAGCCCGGATGCTCGCTCAGATTCCTGTCCCTCCAACTCCACCCCCAGCATGACGGAGTATAAGTCTGAGAGCACCACAGATGGGCTGTGCCATGGTCCCCTGTGAGACCCCAGTGAGGCCAAGCCTCCCCATGGGGGCCCTGGGCACTGCACGGACACCACCTGGGGTGCAGGGCCAGGTGTGTGCATGGCACACACAGAGAGTGCGTGTGCAGCTCCTCACACCGTGAGGATGGGGCCGTGTACCTCACACACATCCCAGTCTCTCCCCCAACACACCTTGTCCCAGAGGCACCCACAGCAGGGACTGGCCCCCAGCCCTGCTCTGAGGCCCCAGTGCATGACACGAGCTCCCTGAGCACAGAATAATACCTGCACCGAGGGATGTGCAGGGCAGGCTGTGCCCAACGCAGTGGGATGCTCATGGCAGGTGGCACTGGGACAGATAGACACAGACCCACCAGACTTGGGAGTCACCAAAGCTGTTGTACTGCCACAGCCCTCTCCTCCTGCTCCTCCTCCTCGTCCTGGGGATGATCCTTGTCTGTGCACCTTGTGGGGTGGAGGGCAGGGAGCAGCAGTGCAGGGTGGCCCCACTACCGTCCCTGTCTCCGTGTGTCGTTGCGTGCAGGCTTGCGGGAGCCGCTTGGACTCCAGGGCGGCTGTTGTAGTTTTGCTCTGTGGTTGCCAGGCAATGGTGAGCTCCAGCTCGAAACAGCAGGAGCAGTGGGGCCGAATGCTAATCAGGCCCGCAAGAGCAATCCCAAAGTTTCTCCTTGCCAGCCAAAGCCAAAGAGAGCTCCCACCAAAGCCAGCAGGGAGAGGAGGACCCCAGCTTTTAAGCAGGCAGGGATCCACTGTCACCAAAACATAACCTAAAGGGAGCTCTGGAACCAGCAAGATGGGGATGTGGTTCTGTGGTGGCTGACCCTTTCCATGGCACGGAGATGTTGGTTGGTCACTGGCATGGTGGGGAGGCTGCAGCCACCCCACAGCACAGGGTATGACAGTCTGCGTGTGTGACATCCTGCTGCTCAGCCCAGGGCACACAGAGGTCTGCGGATACAGCTGGGAGCACACAGGAACAGCTTCCATTTGGGGCAAGAAGCTCATTGGGAATGGCTGGAGCTGTGCCAGGGCACGTTTAGGTTGGATATCAGGAAAGGTTCTTCCCCCAGAGGGTGCTGGCACTGCCCAGGCTCCCCAGGGAATGGGCACAGCCCTGAGGCTGCCAGAACTCCAGGAGTGCTTGGACACTGTTCTCAGGCACAGGGTGGGATTGTTGGGGTGTCCTGGGCAGGGCCAGGGGTTGGACTGGATGATCCTTGTGCATCCCTTCCAACTCAGGAGATTTTGTGGTTCTGCGGTTCTAAGATGTCACCTGCCCTGGTGCTGATTGTCAACATGCAAGATCTCTGAGCAGCCCTGCCAGGTGGAGATGGGGACAGGCCCTGCCTGTCCCTGCTGTTCCTCTGACCCCACAGCAGCAAGGAGCTGCACCAAAGCCCCACGAATAAATGGCCAGACACCAAATTGGGCTGATCTAACACTGGCACTACCTGCCCAGATAGGTGGTGGATTCTCCATCCTTGGAGACATCCAAGACCCACTGGGCATGGACCTGGATGTCCAGGATAATCCAGACTAGGTGATCCTGCACTGAGCAGGGGGTTGGGCTGAGAGATCTCCAGGATATCCCCAGGTCTCCAAAACCACTCCATGCATTCCTGAGGCAGCAGAAAAATGAGCACAGCAGTAACTGCTCAGAGTGAGTGATGGGACCTGAGCAATGGGAGCTGCCCTGCAAGCCCAGAGCACACCCAGGAACAGCTCCACTCCTTCCAGCACAGCATTCCCATATGATATTTCCTTACTTCCTTAAACTTACACCCAAAACCCAAAGTGGTACTTCCCAAACTATGGATCAGTTTCAACAAAATTCATGAGCCACGACAAATTCAGTTCTTTCTGCTCTCTGTGCAAGTGGGGATCATGGAGAACTGCTGATATTTAAGGACAAATCACCCACAAACAGTGTTCTCAATGCCATTGAAACAACATCTGGATAACCTGCACCTCACATAGCCAGACCCTCCACTCAGCCACAGCAGAGGTCCACGGGAAAAGCTCCCATCAATGCCATAGCCAGTGGAAAACTAAGATTTTAGATATCTGGGATAAAACAATGAGGAACTAACTTTGCAGAGAGAATAAAAAAAAAAAAAACACCAATAAACTGGGCAGTGATTACAGCAATGATGAGCCAAAATTACTAATTTTAACACTCATGAAGAAAATAGCAAATAAGAAGAAAAGCAGAATTTCAGCAATATGTCCAAGGAATTGGGTCTGGAGAACGACCAGGAGCTTTGAATCAGCTGGTGGTGGTACCACCATCCCAAAGTCTGCCCTTGAGCTATTTCTTTCCACTTTGTGTCTCAGTGTCCCCATATTGCTCAGGCACAGCCCTTTGCCTCCTTACACTCTTTCCAAAAGAGAACAGGACCATGCCCAATAGGCAGATGGAGTTGCACAGGTCAATCCCACCATGCTGCATTTCTCTTTCCTAAGCAAGCACAAAACCAAGGTGGCCATGGATCCAGAGGGCTCTGGGAGAGTGTCCAGGAAAGCACAATAACCACCAGTGAATGGAGCAGAGCTTGCTGGAGGCCTTTCCAAGGGCAGGGACATCACAACATCCTGGTAGGAGCTGAAGCACTGAGAGAGCTCAGAGCCCTGCCTGGGAAGATTCTCCTCATTGGGGGATTGGTGATGGCCTGAAGAGGTTAATGAGGGATCACACAGGGAATGGGGGAGGCTGTGGGCAGGACTGGCCATGGACACTGCCCACTGTAGTGTCACACACAAAGGGACAGTGCCACCAGTGCCACCTCGGTCCCACTGGGTATCGCAGCCTCAGCCACATCCACAGGAGGGGAAGATAAGGGAAGAGTGGCCGAGGGAAGGGTGGGACTAGGCAAGCAGGGTCAGGCAAAGAGAACACACATCTTGGATCTTAGGAAAAATGTCCTGGCACTGGGCTTGAGCAGAGTTTCAACACCTCCAAGCGAGAGGGATAGAGCAAGTTTTACAGCACTCACTAAACAAACCAGTGTAGATGGGACAGGTCCTGACCTTACTGGGAACTGGGACTGAGAGGGGATTTACAGGCTTCTATCAATGCAAATAGACAATGAAAGCTCAAATACCGGCCTGTGGGCATGCTCTGCTCCTGGATGGTCTCCAGGCTTCTGGAGGAGTGACTGCTCATGGCTCCTGCGCATCAAAGCAGAGCTGCGGACAGCAGAGAGGTGCAACTACAGTGTGGCTCAGCTCCCAAAACAATCTGGGAGTCTCACAGACTCCCAGACACCTCCTGCTGCTGTTCAGGGTGCCCCAGCCATCCTGACAGAGGGAGAGAAGTATCACCCAGCTCTGAGTCCCTGTGAGCTCCACGCTGCAACGTGAGTCACCCTCCGGCGGGACCCACTGCTGCTCCTCACTTGCTCACTTCACTGATGACTCAGGGCTGACGAAGCACAGTTTAAGTCCCTTAATTAAATAATTTTTATCAGCTTGTCTTTCTAAAACAAATACCTCAAGCAAGGCTTGCACCCATCTCCACCCTTTCATCCTGAGACACCAAGGCATGGGCAGCACAGAGGCACCTGTGGGGGCAGGAGCAGCCCCTGCTGCCCTGGCACATGGCACTGGGAAGGGTAGCCACCAAAACTTCCCAGAACATGTGCTCCATCCCTCCAGTGCCCCAGTAGGGCCAGGAGAGGAAGGTGGGATACAAGGGTGCTATCCCAGATGATGAGTGCCCCATCCCTGGAAGTCTCCAAGGCCAGGTTGGATGGGACTTGGAGAAACCAGGGATAGTGGAAGGTGCCCATGGCAAGGGGTGGGACAGGATGAGCTTTAAAGTCCTTTCCAACCCAAACTACTCCTTGATTCTATGAATCTGGGCCAACAGGAATGCTTGAATTTGCTCGTTCGATTTCACGTTTCAGGCACTAACTAAATAATTTTGTGAGTTACACAGCGTAGGTAAGACAGCAGCCCAGATTCCCTAGGCCAGCTCATCTCCAAAGCCAGCCCTGCTGGTCCCTAGTCAGAATTAGCACAACATGCTGCAGACAGACATGATGAGTGACTTAAAGGAGTGTGCTGAATTTCAAAATTCAGCCATGCTACGAAGATTACAGACCTGGGGTTGGAAACAAGGATGTTCATGGAGGGGCTAAGACAGAGGTATTGTTTTATTTATTTCTTCCTGCCAGCAGACATCAATCCTGTTGTACTTTTTCCTCCCATAAATGTTGCCAAGCATAATCTTGGCTCATCTTTTTTTCTAGGCAGTGTCCCTGCAAGAACAGAGTTATTAGCAAGGCTGAAGAAGCCTCATGCAATTATTTAGCAACTATACCAAAATAATCCCCAAAGACCAGTGGCTGCTCACAGGTGGCAGCTTTCTAAGTCGCTCCAATAAAATCTGGCTCAGTAACTCCCAGCGTAATCAATGCCCACACAAACAAACCAGAAGAAAACTGAGGGATGACTGAATTTTCCATGCTAGAAGAGGATTCTGCAAAACAAACTCACAAGCCATTGCTGGCTGCAGGCTGTGCTGCCCACGGCCATTGTCACCTGCTCACCTGCCGGGACCTCAGCATCCCTGAGTTGCACTTGGAGCAGGGCTGGACAGATTCCAGGGGGATTTGGGCACAGGCAGGAGGTGCTTGGCCCCCAGGGCAGGGCAGGGCAGGGTTTGGGGACCATGGCTGCACAGCCTGTCCCCCCAGTCCCTCCTGGCTGTCACCCTGGATCCTGGTGGTTCTGCTCCCAGGCACAGCCATTCCCCAGGCTCTGTGTATCTGCAACATGCTGCAGTTATGAGTAATCAGGAGGTGATGCCTGACTGTCGGAAGGGGAATAAAATTCAGAGCCTGGGATATGAGTGGTTGTTCGGGAGGAGGAGGAAGAAGGAGATGGCAGCCCCCACCCCAGCTCATAGCATCCCCTCAAGCAAGGGCTGGAGCAGGGCCAGGCTGGGTACTCCATGGACCCCATCTCCCTCCAACCCTCTGGCAAGGGCTGGCTGAGGAGCCAAAGGGCTCTGGGAATGCTGCCTCCCTTCTGTGGACTCCAGCACCCATCCCACCTGCCACCTGCTCCCAACACTGCACTCCTCAAACAGCCCCAGCACTGCCAGGGCCCCGAGCTAATATAGCCCCAAGCAGCCCCAAAACATCAGCTGAGGCCAGATGAACCCTCAAATCCGAAAACTTGAATTTCAGGCTGGATGAACCAGATTGCTGAGCTGAAAATCACAGAGGTAACTCCTGCCTCCAGTGTGGGTGCCAGCCTGGAGGGAGCTCCAGGCCACCAAGCTGGGGGCAGCCAAGACTCCCAAAGGCCATCCTGGCTGGAGAGCAGATCCTACCTGTGTGCTGAAGTATGGAGCACAAGGAATGGAGACCTGGGGTGTCTTAGTAAAGCGTGGATGACCCAGCAAAATGAATCTGGTGGCAGCGGAAGGGTCAGTGGGGGGCAGGCAGAGCTGCCCAGACGAGAATGGCTGGCTCAAGGGAAGGAGGGAAGAGGACACAACCCCTGGCAATTACAGAAGGGTCTTTGTCAGAGGATGGTATTTTGGCAAGGCCAAAGCACCCATGGGACCACAGGGAGGGGTGTGAGCCCTCAGCCCCAGCCTTTTCCTGCCTTGACTGCAAAGGATCTGAGGAGAGGGTGGCCATGCCCCCCAGACCCGACCCAGCCAGGGAGGATGCCAGTGGCTCTAGCACGTTCATTCTTCCACAGCTACCTCATCCCAGCCAGCTCAGAGCAGGAGCCTGACCTGGCTCTCACACTCACCTGCAGACAGCCCTGACCCCACGCGTGTGCCTAGGGCAGTGATGCACATCCAAGTTGGGCTTTGAGTCCAATAGAAGGTGAAAAACAAGCTGGAAACCAGAGAAAAGGGGGTTTGGACCACTGAGGGAGGAAGGAGAAGAGAAACATGGCTGTGCACACATGGTACACTGAAGCAATCCAGAGAACAGAACCAAGGCCCTGCAACCACCCCCCAGCAGAGCAGCAAAGCCTGCACTCGGGAGCTGGGGAGCTCGTGGTGTCCTCCAGGCACCTGCCCAAGACACAGAGCCAGCAGGGAACAGGGGCTGTGTTTCAGTGTCCCCCTGGTGCCACAGCCTCGCTCAGACACCAACCTGACCCCAGCCCTTCACAATGCCCGGACGTGTGAGCAGGTGAGCACCACCCTGCTCCAGCTCAGCTCAGCAGAGGGTCAGTGGCCATTCTGATTGCTCACCCACCCTCATAGCTGGACCCAGGAGGGGAGGCCTTGGTGTTTTTCTAGGGCCTGAAATACAAACATAAGCCTGGTTCTTTGGAAAATGGGGTGACCAGCAGAAGGTGGTGGGGCACTGCCCAGGCTCCCCAGGGAATGGGCACGGCCCCAAGGCTGCCAGAGCTCCAGGAGGGTTTGGACAATGATCTCAGGGATGTGGATTGTTGAGGGATCTGTGCAGGGACAGGAACTGGACTTAGGTCCAGCTCTTAGGTTCAACTTGGGTCCAATCCCTGTGGGGCCATTCCAGGGTATTCCATGATTCTATGATCTCCACCCAGCCTCTCCCTGAGCCCCAGGGCAGTGATGGCATGGGCTCTCTGGGACAGCAGCCACATCACCAGCCCCTCACTCCAAAGCATGTCTCTGCAGCTCAGCCTGCCCTGCCAGCAGGTTGTACACTCTTCAGGGCCAGGCCAACCAGAACAGTGTCAAATTTCCTAACATCATTAATGCTGTTTCCTCTGCCTTCTCCTCCAGCTCAAAGCTCACCTACAGGTGCACTGCATAGTGGAGCAGGGATCTGTGTTGAAGCAGGAGAAAGGAGCCAGGCCCCGGTTCCACACGCCATGCCAGCATGGCTCCAGGGACCCCCCACCCCTCACCATCTCTGTCCCTCAGCAATTACACCCACAAAACTGGGCTGGCTGAAGCACAGACCCTCACAGTCACTTGGGGTTCCTTGTCAGCTGTGAAGGGAGGGCCAACTCCATCCCAGCCTGCCTTCCTGCGGGAGGAAAAGTGAGTCTGCTCATGAGCATCTGCCAGCACCCTCATTAAACAGGTCCATTTGCACTCCCTCCTTGCCCTCCCACCCCTTGTAGCATCTCTCCAGCCCTGCTTTCCCCAGCTGAGCCTCTTCCCAGCCACATTCCCCGTGCCAAGGGGAGCTCACCCGCAAACAAACCCCTCACAGCTCACACCACGCTTAGGCTGACCCAAGCTTCAAAGCATTTCTTTACTGCGAGCTCATCCAGGAAACTTTGTTTTCTCCACTCCTATTGTACTGCTGCATGCCTGTAGGAATTCATTCATGCACAGACAGCCACGCAGGCACGCACAGGCTCTGTGCTGGAGTCTCCCTGTGGAAGGAGCTCCCGGAGCCCTGCCGGGGCCACCACAGCCAGACCCTGCACTTGCTGCTTCTCCGGATGGAAGAACTTGTCAAATTGCTGGCAAAACCACGGGAGCTTGTAAACCTGCCAGCTCCACAGCACCCAGAGTGACATGCACGCACAGGCTTGGGCACCTTGGCTCCATGCTGTCCTTCAGCCGGCCCTCCGGAGTGGCAGGGAGGGAGCAGGCCGTGCCAGGGGAGCTGCAGTCACGGGGCTGCAGTCACCCATGGCCAGTACCGCCGGTGGGCTGCACACCTCCCTTCTCCACCTTATTTTTCCTTCTTTTTCATGATTAGAGCCTGCAAACTATTACAGCAGCTTGGAGTACATTGGGAAGGAGCTGTGCTTGGGCTTAAGTGTTTGCAGGATCAGGGCTGAGCTGTGGAGCTGAACTCACTGCTATTTATAGCGGGAAGCCCTGAGCACAGCACGTGCTGGAGGGGAGCGTGGCCGGGCCTGTGTTCCTGCTAAAACCTGGTGGGTTTTTTATTTTGCCTCATTTTGGGGATGTCAGCTGTCTGATCTCATAATTGCATTCATGTGCTGCCTGGTATTTACAAATGGTTTTGTTGTTTTTTAATCTTTGGGCACACCAGGTCATAAAATCCCAGATTGGTTTGGGTTGGAAGAGACCTTAAAGCTCATCCTATTCCACCCCCTGCCATGGGCAGGGACACCTTCCAGTAGACCAGATTGCTCCAAGCCCCATCTACCCAGGCCTTGAACACTTCCATCCTCCTACATGTTTATACTGGTTTATAGGTGAAGTTCTATCCTTCATCACTGGTTAAAAAAAATAAAAAAGCAGGAAAAGAAGCTAGATCTGAGTAGTAAGCTCGCAGCTCCCAGAACCTGCAGCTAATTAATCACACCCTGTCCTATCACACCCTGTCCTGCAGCGTGCACTTCACACGCGGCCCTGCGTGCCCGCAGCCTGGCTGGATGTCAGCAGCCTGACAGCATCTCTGCCCGCCAGCCCAGCTAATTATAGCGTGGGGAGCAAACGAGGGTGCCCTCCCTGCCCTCCTCTTCCCTCCCTTCCCCTCCTGTCCCCTCCCTTCCCCTCCCCTCCCCTCCCTGCTGGCTGCTCCCCTGTCGCTGCAGCCTCTGAGGAAGAGGACACAGGGCTGAAGCTCGGGCTGGGGACACCCCTTCCCTGAGGCTCCTAGGGGGACCAGTGAGCAGCACAAGGATGAGAGTCCCCAGGAGACTGTGTCAGGGGATGTCCAAGGGCCCTGACCACCCCCCGCCAGGGGTACCTGGGCAGGGAACAGGCCTGCCACCATACCCCCACCATGACCTGACACCAGTGCAGAGCCAGGCTGCTGGTCCCATGCCATCCCTGCTGTCCTTCCAGCCACCCCACCTCTCCTTGGACAGAGCTCTGCTTCTCCCTTGTCTGTCCCACTGCCTTCATACACCCCCAGCACTGGGTCTGGGGGAACCCCTCCAGTCTGCCTGGAAAACCAAATTCATGGGAATGTCCCTCTCCCCCGGCAGCCTCAGCCCCTTGAGAGGGACAATGCACAGATGTAAGAGGACCACAGTGGGGTGTCCCACCTCCACTGCCTGGGGTTTGCTGCCCCACAGGGGAGCCTTGGCAGCACAGACCCCTCAGCAGGCAGCAATGCTGTCATCTCAGTGAGCAAGACCAGGACCAACAAAGCACAGCACCCTCAGGAAGTGTCCTCTGTCATCAAACAACTCCTGGGGTAACACACGTGGAAAATGGGGAGGATCTGAGCAGAGCAGGGATCCAGGGGACCTGACTGGTCACCCACCACAAGTTATAAACAAGCACAGCACACATGAGACCTGCAGGAACATGAACAGAACCCAGCCCTCACACGAGACACAGAATTCTACAGGGCTGGAATGGGTTGGAAGCGACCTTAAATCTCATCTCATCTCATTCCACCCCCTGCCATGGGGACACCTCTCACTATCCCAGCTTGCTCCAAATCCTGTCCTACCTGGCCTAGAACACTTCCAGGGATCCAGAGGCAACCACGGCTTCTCTGGACAACAACGTCCACCCAGAGTTCAAAACACCATTGGAGAGCAGTTCTCTCATGCTTTTGGCCCTGAAGGTGGCTCCCCAAAGTTACACAACATCTGACTCAATCAGTGTATATGTGAATCCCCACTCCCAGGAATGTGGCTGCCACCACAAAATGACCGTAACCGCTCCTAGCCCTGGAGGAAGAGCAGGGCTGTTTGCAGAATGAGAAGCCTACCACAAAACAAGGATGCTCCTCACAGCTGACTTCTTCATCATGCTCCTCTTCCTCCTCAGCACCCAGCTCTGAGCCCAGTGCACGGGAAGCCTGCTCCTCCTGCACTGCTCATCCCCGGGAAGCTGATGGGGCTGGGCAAGCTGGGTCTTACAGAAGGCTACAATACGCTCCTGGGGTGCTGCCCCAGCTTTATCTCAAGGCAACAGGAGCTAAAATAATTTGGTCAGGACAGGGACAGATGTGACTCAGAGGGAGCACCTGAGCTCCACAATACAGAGCAAATCCACTGCTCAGACACAGCAGGAACCATTTCCCTACCTGGGTAACACTGAAAGGTCTGTTCTGAGCACCCTTTGCCACCATCACTGGCCCAAGTAACTCCTCTAGGCCTAAATATTCACTTTTACTCTCAAGTAAAAAGTGTTTGTTTGTTTTTTAAATAGGGCTTGTAACATATCAACCGACCCATTTCAGAGCAGCAAGCTCTCTGACATTCATATGAAGCTGTGGCTGCCTCATCCCTGGAAGTGCCACGTTGGATGGGGCTTGGAGCAACCTCGGACCATGGAAGGTGTCCCTGCCCATGGCAGGGGGTGGAATGAGATGAGCTTTAAGGTCCCTTCGAGACCGGTCCCTTCCATTCCAAACCACTCCATGATTCTAGGATAATATGCCACAGGTTTTTGGGAGCATCACCAATGTAAGCAGAGAAAAATGTACAATAACTTAATTTTGGTTACAGGTGAAGCTTTAAGAAGAAAGAGCCCCTAGAGCTTTGCACATTTCTCTTGGAACAGCCTTTCCTGAGGGATGGAGGCAATGGTTCAGTCCTGGCCATCTATTTCTCATCCAGACAGGAGGGAAGAAGGAGCCAGGGGATGAGGATACCCCTCCATCCCCACAGAGCACACGGCTTCCCACAGAGCCACCCCATCTGGTAGTAAGACTGAGGTCAGCAGTATGGTGGGGACAATGATGACCTTACTATGTCCCCAAGTCCACCTGCTTAAGTGGAAAGGGACCAGGACAGCCAGTCCCTCACTGCTCCCACAACTGAGCATTTACACAGGCTCCAGCCAGCCAACCACCACCAAATATTTAGGAATCAAGCTCCATAAAGGACGCACAAGACACACTACAGAATAAATTGAGTACATTAGAAAAAGCTCAGAGAGGAAAAATAGATTTTTGGAACGTGTTCTCAATCTCATTAATTGGGAAGACAGCCTTGGAGGGGGAAAAAAATGATTATATCCTCCCCAAACCATTATCCGCTCTTCAGAGTGTATCATATGAAAACAGTTATATAAAAGAATAAATTATATTTGGAATGGCAAGAACCCCAGAATAAAGCTAGGAACTCTGATGTTCCCATATAAAGATAGGAGACAGTTATCTGTTCCAAATTTTCCAGTTTTCTGCTGCGCCAATTCAAATTCACTACATACCAGCATGGCCATATAAAGGGGACTCCACCCATGTGAGCTTGGAAAGAGCAGTAATCCCCCAAACTATCAATTTAATGTATGGGGATAGAAAATGAGGGAAGAATGTACTCCCAGAAGGAGCGCTCTGTTAACGACATGGCACAGGGCTCCAGAACGTGCACACAGGAATATCATTTACAGGGACTTCTGCCTCGTGAGATCCGAGCTGAAATCGAGATTTCTGCACGCAGAGACCATCGATGCTGCAAATTAAATGTCCGTTTCCAGATCCAATGTGAACTTTATTTTTGTTTTATTTTCTACTATTTGCTCAGTGTCACGTTTCTTGGCCAGCACTAGGAAATCATCTCTTCCTTAGGGTTTTTTTAATTAGTCTTCAGCCCGGAGTCTCCTGAACAGCAGAGGAGTGAGGATGCCTCAGGCCAGGGCTAGCACCAGGCAGAGTGCTCTCAGCCTGACCCCTGTCGAGGTGCTCCATCCCCAGCCTGGGATGTGGGTGCTGACCACAGCACCCAAACATGCAGGAACCCCTACATGGGCAGCCTCAAGCTTCCCCTTATCCTGCACTGGCTCTGAGGTATATAAAAATCCCCCTTTTTCCTGGATTTCTGCAGATGCAACACTGGGAATGCTGTTAGCATGGGCACATGGCACTGGTGTGGGCTGGGGCACAGCAGCAAGGGGCCAGTGACACAAACATGGGAGGCAGGATATGACCCTGAATCTGGCTACACACTCCCGAGCCCCCAGGAATGTGTTGTCATGTTTGAAACCGCAAAACAAGCTGGTTCCTCACCTGAACTACACAAACAATACACAAAGTGCAGGTGGTATCTTTCCAAGTTTTCTTTCCTGTTTGGAATTCCTGTGCAGAAGACCCAGCTCCATATTCCTCCCACCAGACCTGTGGAGCCACTGCTCACAGCAGGAGGTGAGCAGATAGGAAGGATGGCTAGGAGATGGAAATGTGGGCCACGAGATGAAAATGAGGGCTACAGCCCATCTTTCATGAGTTTTTAAACCAGTCAAGGGCCAGGCACAGAGACCCTTTGTCACTGGTCTGAAGCTCCCAGGTCCCCCTCCCTGGAAGTGTTCACGGCCAGGTTGTTCAGGGCTTGGGAAAGTGTCCCTGCCCATGGCAGGGGGTTGGTACAACATAAGCTTTAAGTTTCCTTCCAACCCAAACCATTCCATGATCATATGAAGAAGCAGCCTGAAGAAGAAATTATTTTCTCCAGCTGTACCAATCTAATAAAAATCCTTATAAAATAAAACAAAAAAATAAAACCTAAAAAATAAGAACCTTCTAGAAAGCACCTCTTCTCATGCCCTGAGACCCTGATGAGGACCAGCATCTCCACGTCTGAGCTCCCCCTGCACCATCGGCACTGCGCGGTGCTGGCGCCAGAGCCGGCAGCGCCCTGGGAAGGAGCCGGCAGCCAACAGTGAGCCCTGTCCAAGTCATCAGGATGGATATGCAGATAAACCAGGTCAGAGAAGTGTTTCCATCCTGGCCAGACAGTGACTAAGAGACGGCATTAATTTGTTACTCAGCCCAAGTTTAACTTTTCAAACCAAGAAGAGCCAAATGGTCGTTCCAAGTGAAAAAATACTGCAGGATGCATTCCTTTGCCCTGTCCCAGGAATACCCAGGGATTCATGATTTCAAGATGGAGTTGACAGCTCTTTCATATATCACTAAGAATAACAAACCAACCTTTCTGTTTTTCTTTTCATTCCCCAAATGCTATTTACTGGTCACAAGAAGCCACACGTCATGTTCACATAGCGCTCTGGGAAGGTGGGGCTGGACGAGCTCCACATGCTCTTAGTGCAGCACATCAAACCACCACAGACAACACAAAGCTGTTTTATTGGCACTCCTGCTGTCAGCACAGAGAATAAAGTGTGTATGAGGGAGCATCCACCTTCCACCCCTTTCTGGACTCAATGTGAAAGCTCCTGGGAGCTTTACCAAGGATGTGAGACTGAGAACACAACTGACAAACCCTTTGGAACTTGAAAGCCCTTCTAAATTTATTCAGAATTTGATAACCTGCTACAGCACTTGTGTCTGTTGCATTGCCTGGTTCAGACAGTCCCCACATCACAGCAGGTACAGGGCAGCACCTCCGTGCCAGGGTGCAGGGAGAGACCCGCGTGCCCAAGTGAAGGGACAGCGACCAGGTGCCTCACTGCAGGGCCCAGTGACCCCAACACCACACAGAGGGATGGCTATCACCAGAACCGATCACATAACAACTTTTTTTTTTTTTAATTTTTGCCTTTTAGGGCCTCCAGAAAATGGTGTTTTCAATGACTGGGCTCAGAGACTCATCCAACATCATGCCAAGATGACGGTAATTGTGCCCAGGGAGAGGCATCCCAGCCCCACTGGTGCCCTCCTGTTCCTGGGCTGAAGCTGCAGGGCGTGAGGCACCACAGGGTCCCTGGGATGCCTCACACCACTACAAAGTATTTGTTCCTGCAGGCAGAGGAGATTTGATGCTATCAGCCTGGCCAAGTGCAGCACAGCAGACCTCTAAACAAACACTGCCACAGCACTTACTTCCAACTGCGTCCGCAGATGGAGCAGAAGGGATGCCCCTGACATGATACAACCTCAGTAAATCCTGCCAGAGAGCTCAGACCATGTCATATCCACATCTTATTTTATAAAACCACGTACTGTCTCACAGTAGGTAAGGTCAGAGCTGTGCAGAGCTTTCAGCCGCAGCAACCCTCTCCTGAAAAATTCCCAACCAGCTCTGCCAAGGGGCCATGACACACAGATCCAAATCCACCTCCTTGGGGCCACCCAGCACAAGAGCTGGTACCACATACTGCTGCCCGGCCCCTTTGGAACCCAAACAGTCCCTTCTCCTCCACCACTCAGGACCTGAGAACCATTTTTAGTCCATAGCCAAACAAGCCTAAGGAATGCCTGTGGGACAGTGGCATGCTGGGAGAGTCCACAGAGGCCCAGCCCCACAAAGCACCTCGGTGGCAGCATGCTGTCACTTGAGGGACAGCACAGTGACAGTTCTCACTCCCCCTGGACACAGAAACCAGGAGACAGGACCCACCTGGTCTCCAGTAAAACCCCAGGCAGCTCCAGCTGAGTTGGAGGGCAGCCCAGCCCAGCATCCCCGGGCAAGGCAACGCGCACGGACGGAGCACTCTTACACTGAGGCAGGGCATCCTCCTGCGGCAGCAGAGGCGAGCTGGAAGGGCTGTGCTGAAATGCAGCAGCCACTCGGGAGGCAGGTGACACATCCTGCGTGCGAAAGGCACATCTCCAACCGGCTGGGGCGTTCAGGGCTGGGCAGGGCTCCTGTTCTTCCCTGTGCCACCCACAGCCCTTCCTTGTGGCACCTACTCTTGGTCCCACCCTGCAGCTCCTGCCGTGTCCTCATGCTCACCCCATCCCACCGGCTCCTGCCCAGCTCCAGCTCAGAGGGCATGGGAACCCTCCAAAACTGGGGTAAGGATTGGGTCAAACCCACACCCCACTGAGCCATGGCTCAGAGCCACGGCAGCTCAGGGCTGGCTGCTGCAATGCCACTGGAGAGGTCCCTCCTCTGATGTGTCCCTCATCAGGCACAGCCCCTCCTCTGGCACATCCTCCCACACACAGGGGTCTGGGCAGAGCTCACCTCTGCACTCCACAGGGCAGCAGTCCTCCAGGATGCTTGCTGAGCCCATCTGGCCTTCCCCGCAGACAGAAACACAAAATTCTCTATGAACCTCATGAAAAGAACAACTGCCTTGAATGCATTTTAGCTTTTTCCCAGTAAATCTCTTTGGTACCCCCTAGTCTGATGTGAAATCACTCACCATCTCTATAGTACTCAGAGCTGCACAGAGGTCCCTGCTTCTTCCCTATCTCGTTTTCTTGTCTCTCTATCTCTGTTTCTTCGTTCTCGTCTTCTTCTTCTGTCTTCTCTCCTTGTCTTCCTCCTCTCCCTCCTGGGTGGCCAGGTTCTCCCTGCTGGGAGGGCAGCAGCCTATTCCAAGATTCCTATCCGGCCGCCCACAGCCTCTCCCAACAATTACAGGCCTCTGCAGCTGTCCCAGGTAAGCAGCAATGACAGACCTCGAGGCAACTTCATGGAAATGTCTGTTCAGAGGCAGGGTTCCCTGTCCCTGCCAACTCCTGCCTGGAAAGGAGCATCCTGCACACCCTGGTAGCGTGACGATCCCAAACAACTGGATGGAGGGAAACGAAATGACACCAATCTGTCCCTAGAAAACAAGGGTATAAGATTTCCTAGGGTCCCTGCATCCTTCCAGTAGCCCCATCCCCAGTCCCATGGCTTCTTCCCAGCACAGACAGGTCTGTGGGGTTGGAGTGCCCACCCCAAAAGCTTGCACAAGCCCAGCATTTGCAAAGACAAAGTGATCCTTTAATGCCACATCCACATCCAAAGGTTACTGGTGAAAACCCACAGGACAAGCTTTGGTGGCCACACTCGAAATGTGGGTGCTGGGGCACTGGGCAGTGCAGGGCAGGGCCCTGGGCAGTGGCTGCAGAAGCCTCAACCCCCGAGCTCAGGGTGCAGCTGCTCCCTAAAAAGGCACAGCCAGGCAGTGGGGCACAGATGTGACGGGCTGTGGCTCTCACCAAACATTCACTTCATCTCTGACTTCCTGGGTGTGATCATAATGAAAGCTCAGAACCCCCATCCAAAGGGCAAAGCTGGGAATTCCCAGCTGCAGCAGACACCAAGCCCACGCTGCTGACACTAGGTACAGCAAACTTACAGCTCCTCTCACCACAAACCCCTCCATACCCTACAAGCAACAAATGACATTGTTCCTCCTGTTCCATCCCTCAGGAGCCACTGAAGGCATCATTTCCCTTGCCTTATCCCCATGTGACTCCCAGCCCTGCCCAGCAGCACCGGCCCTGCCACATTTAACACTCAGCACATACTCACCCCAGCTTCCCTGTGCTTTGGAAACAGCAGCCTCTGACACCAGGAGGGGTTTGTTCCCTCAACAGGGTCCCATGTTTCCCACTCCCACAGTCTGTCCATAAAAGCCCTCACACTTCCCTGCTAAGCAGCACAACCAGGACCGTCAGTCCTGTCCATCCACTGCCCAGAGGCAGCAGCACTGCAAGGAGCTCCCCGGTCACTTCCTGCTGGTCTGCTTGTGTATTTTAGGGGCATGTGGCAGATGGGCACAGCAGGGAGGATGCAGGAGCCCCTGGTCCAGCACGAGCTTGTGACAAGTGAGCAGCACCCAAATCTTGCTGACCACAGGTGTAGAAAGCGACTTAGAAATAAATATGAGCATAGATCTTTGGGAAGGGTGAGGAGGAAAAAGGCTGAGGAAGAACTGGCTGAACTGGGATAAAGAAACTCTTGCATCCAGATCCCATTTCTCCCCAGAAAGAGTCAAAACTTTAACAGGAGTTTGTGTTAAAGCCTCTGATCTTCACTGGGGTTTCACCCCTGGGTTCCACATGTTCACACAGCCAGAGACAGCCAATGCCCAAATTCAACTTTAATCCAAATAACATTAAAAAGATACTCCAGGGATTAAGTGACTTGACAAGCTCCAGGCACACCCAGGGACAGAAAAGTAAGGGTGTGTGTCACAATAGGGCTGTGATCATATGGCCCTCCTGGCACTCACCCCATGTGCCTCAGTTTACCCAGTCATTATGGGCAGGTGTGGCACTGCCCAGCTCCTGCAGGGCAGGAGGTGGTCAGGTGCATATCACAGAATCATGGAATCATGGAATGGTTTGGGTTGGAAGGAACATTAAAACCCATCTCATCCCACCCCTCCTATCCTCCCATCCATCCCACACCTTCCACCATCCCAGGCTGCTCCAAGCCCTGTCCAACCTGGCCTTGGGCACTTCCAGGAATCCAGGGGCAGCCACAGGCTCTGTGGGTACCCCATGCCAGGGCCTCAGCACCCTCCCAGGGAACAATTCCTTCCCAATATCCCATCTAATCCTACTCTCTCTCAGTTCAAAGCCATTCCCCTGTGTCCTATCACTACATGCCCTTGCAAATACAAATACATATAAATATATAAATACATAAATATGTAATTATATATATATATATATATATATATATATATATACACTCCTGCCCACACATATTATATACATCTTTGTATTTTAAGTTTAATAGTGCTGTTCCCAGGACTGCTCCCATGGGAAGCACAGCCCCATACTGCTTTGGCTGGGGGTCGGGATGAATAAGCAAGAGGAGAGAGGAAAGCCACGGCCCTGGGGGGTCTGCCTGCAATCAGGCAGCATTTCAGCAGTGGTGAGGGAAGAAATTAAAGAAATAAATCGTATTTTGTTCGTGCTTAGTGAACACTCACTAGAGAGTCATGATGAAACCACACATATGCTTTTCCAGGCAGGAGACAGCAGTGCTTGGAATCAGGGCTGGTCCCAGGGTGGCACAGAGATGTGGGTTCTCACAGCAGGAACAGGATGGATGCTGGCAGGGAAGGAGGTGTCGGAGCACAGGGAGCTCTGGCTGGGGATGTGGGGTGAAGAATGGATTTGCTATGCCTGAAAAGCTGGGCTGAGGTGGGATGCTGGGAGAGGAGCTGAGGCAGGAGAGGGGAGGTGCAGCCTGAGTCCTGCAGCTGGCACAAAAGGGGCAGCAGAAAACCCCCTCCACAGGACAGACCCTGCCCAATGCCACCATGGCACTGCTGGGGCTGGGGATCACCTGCTCCCCTACCTGCCCCCAGACCTTGGGAATGAGCTGGCCAGAAGCACGCCAACACCTTGGGATTCCCAGCAGCAGCAGAGAGGGCATGGTGCCTGCTACAACTGGGAGAGCCAGTTTCGGGGCAAAACAGCCATTTTTGAAGAGGAGGGGAGAAAAGAAAATAATTTTAAAAAGAAAAAAAAAAAAAAGAAAAGGGAAAGACAAAACCACTGTGTAAGAGATTAAGGGAATGGGGGAAGAAAAGTTTAAAAGAAATCTCTGGGGAATTGTGGAGAAGAAGAAAGAGCATAGACACGCCAGGCGAGCTGGAGTGAGAGCCAGGGAGCAGGAAGCGCCTAACTAGGATGGAGACAGAGATACTACAGAACCCTGGTGACGTCATGCCGGAGTCGCAGCGGTTTCCAAAACAACTCAAACTCCAGCGCCCAGAGAGGGAGTGAGGAGTGCAGAAGAAATGGAAACGAGATGGGGCTCGGCGCTCAGGGGGAGCTGGAACAGGAGCTGGAGGCGTCTGCGGAGCTGAGCCTGCTCCCAGCTCCCCGTCGGTTTGCTCTGGCGGGACGGGCTCTGGGGAGCCGGCAACCACGGAGACAGAGGTTATTGTAGAGCCAGGCAACATCAGAAAGGAAATTCCTGAGGGTGTTTTCCTAATTGACACGTACAATGAAGTTACAGTCCCCCAAAGCCCCTTGCTGTAAGAAGGTAAATGCTGGATGCTCCCAGAAGCAGAGCCAAGGAGTGAGCAACAGCAGAGCCGGCGACCCAGAGGAAATAAATCTGCACTAAATGGGAACCACACACAGAGAGTTGTCCTGATGGCAGCAGGCGGCTCTGCCCCAGCCTGTTCGGATTAGACGGTTTTATGGTTGTGCTGGCCTTGGGGAGCCTGGCCAAGGCGGCTGGGTCGGCTCAGGGCTCTGTGAGGAGGGGTGGAGAACAAAGTGAGACGGCAGAGTGAACCCCCAGGGTCAGGCTGCACTACCCTTTGTCCAGGGCTTGCAATGTGGGGTTGCCCCCGATGTCCCCAGCCCACCCCACAGCTGCTAGGTGAGTCTGGCAGCCCCAGAACCCATCCTATGGATGAGGAAGGGTGGCACAACAACCATGGTGACTTTTCCTGTCTCCCAGCCTCAGGTGTGTTTCTGCCAGAGGGTACAGGAATTCCCGCAGGTTCTCCACTGCCAACCTAGCCAGAGCCAAGCCCAAGGCAGCACCTGGGTGCTCCCACACCTTTGCTCTCACAGCTTCACCTCCTGCCAGGCTGGAGTTCTCATAGGCTGTGCTGCTTGATAATTGGCACAGCCGTAACTGAGCTGTCCTGGGGCCGGCGCTGATGCTGGAGGTCTGGTATCCTGCAGCAATCCAGGCCTGGATCCTGCTGGGACACAAGAATCCCATTCTGTAACACTGCTGCACATGTGATGAACCTGCTTGGTCTCAGAACTGTCCTATTGTCCTTGGCTTCTGCCAAGGGATGCAGCACGCAGGGAACACTGCCAAACACACTGGTCAGGAGCATGGGCGCCAGGGCACACTGGCAGGCTGGTGGAGAGGTCCAGGGTGGGAAAAGGACCCAAGAGGGGTGAGCAGGGCACAGTCACCTCTCTGCCTCCAAACCTGTGACAAGCAGCAGGAAGGCACAGGCTGCACAAAGCAGGTTTGGCCATGAGCCCACCTTGCAAACCACCCAGGGAAATCCATGGGAAGGCAGCGAGACCCCCGAGCTGGCGAGACAGGCAATTGTTAGGATGGAACTGCCAAGAGATGTCCTCGGTGGCGGCACATCCACGTCCCCTCTGCACACACTGGATGGCTCAGAGCCGGCAGCACAGGGAGCAGGCTGGCCACAGCAACAGCCCCTGCCTGTCACCCTCCCCTAGGCCCCTTCCCGGCTCCCTGGTTAAATCCCACCACGGCTGCTTTCCTGCCCGGGGGCGAGGAGAGCCTGACTCACACACTAGCAGAGATTAATAAGCGAGCAGAGGAGCCGGGCTCATCCTCTGAGGCGGCAGCTGAATCACCAGGCTCCGGCTGCCTCGCGCATTGTTCCAGCGCTGAGTCAGTGCTGCTGCGCAGGGAACAACGGCAGCCAGCAAAACTTGTGGCCTGTGAAATGCAGTAGCACAGAGAAATCAAAAAAGAAGTGTTGCTGTAAGCAAGCTAATAGGGCTACCCACGGAGTCCCAGAAAAGCAGTGCTCTGGGCTCCAGCCTCCCCTCCACAAATCCAAACCCCCAGCCTCTCACAGGGGCACTGCGCTTGGCATCAGCAGCTTTCTTTCTGCTTAAAAGCTACCACCTCTGAATTTATCACTTTTATGTTCAACCTTACCTGGATGCTGTGGTCTGGTCGTTCCTCCCACCCCAGCTGGGCTGCACGTGCGCTGCACACAGATAGCCCGAGCCCTTCCCATCCCTGGAAGTGTCCAGGGCCAGGATGGATGGGACTTGGAGCATCCTGGGATGCTCCAAGGAAGTGGAAGGTGTCCCTGCCCATGGCAGGGGGGTGGAATGAGATGAGCTTTAAGGTCTTCCCAACCCAAACCTATGCTATTCCCACAGCTCCAAAATTCACAGTCCTGGTCTATCACTTCCTCCAAAAGTACAAGATGGGATTTTGAAGGATGAGGGAAACATTAACTCCTGGAGAAAGTGCAGTCTCAGAGCAAGTGACAACCACCCTTCTCAAACTCTCCTGATCATCCCTAGCTGCCAGGGTTCTCCATCTCTCCCAGGTATGGCAAAAGTCCCACTCCAGTCAGGTGTGCCAGTCCCCTTTTGCAACCCCAGAACAGCTCCTGACATGCAGCAGTGTGAACAGCCACCACTTCCTGGGCCTTGTAAAATAAATCATATTTCACCTCAAAATGAAGCAAAATTCTCCTGCATTCAACATCCTGCTTCCTGAGGTTGGGAGGGAGTGTCTCAAATCCTTTTAGGGTCCTTGTCTACCCACAAGCCACACACTTGGCAATCTGGAAAGTACTTTGCTGATACACAGGATGCAAAAACTTGGAGAACCAAGGGACTAGAACCTGGATTCATGGAGCAGAGAGACAGGAATCAGCTTGAGAAACAGGGTCAGCTGCTGGTCTGCCCTTAAACACAGCCCTGAATTACAAACATCACTGTGCCCTAAGTGCCTCCTTCTGATCATATCACCCCCAGACAAGCCTCAACCTCCCCTGACACCAGCTAATGACTGGGCTTTGAAGGTGCTGCATGGCAGCAAGTTCTGCAGGTTAATGGGAACACGTGGCAGCACTGCATCTCCTTCCTTCCTTCCTTCCAGCCTAGTGTAATGTCCTGCCCTAGAGAAAGACCAAGTGCCCAAAGGACACACCAGGAGTCACAGTGTCATCCCACAGCCACCAACCCCCCAGTACAGCTCTGGGAGCCTCTGCATCCCGGATGGATGGTCCCAGCCCTGAGTGCTGCCAGCAGCCCCTCCACCCCCCATGCCCCACTCTGGGCTGACTGCAGTGGTACTGGTGCTGGGCAGGTCCCACAGGAACACAATGTGAAACCTCCTTGTCCATGATCCAGCCTAGGGTCATCCAATCTCCAACCAACCCAATCTCAATGAACCATCAACCTGAAATAAAACAAAATCCACTCAAAATCCCAGGGAGCACCAGGTTGCCTCTGTTTGCTCTTACAAGGATCTAATTCAGGTCTAATAGGGCAATTATTATGATATATTAAATGAGTGGCAATTGATTATTAAGAGCTTATTCATTGGACCTGGGCAGATGGGTAATCAGATACCTGCCTATTACATAGCTGTGAAACCACTCTAAATATGCTTCTAATGATCAAGTGATATTTACTTAACATTCAATATCCATCACTAGGAAAGGTCTCTCTAGATTTAATAAGCCTCTGTTATTTTATGTTTAATTAAATACCATCCACTATTAAAAACATATTTAACTGAGGTCAAAACCAGTAAAAACTGTATCTTATAACATAGCTGTTAAACCTCAAATATCTTCTTAATGATTAATTGGGATTTAGCACACGATCGTTGTCCTACTGAGAGCGGATGGAAAGCGGAAGCTCAACAATTCAGGGACCAAAGTGCTTTGCTTCTGCAAACAATTCTGCTGGTTAGATGGTTTGGCTAATAAAAATAAAACAGAGCAGTGGGAGCCTCAGTTCCTACGTCACCCAACTTTGGAAAATTCAGAATACAGCACAGTCACTTGCACAGTGCCCAGCAACTCACACAGCCACGCAGGGAGCCGGGACCATCATCCTCCTCCCAGAGATCTGTGCACCACAGGTGCTTTCCTGCGGGTCAGGACATGAGCAGGACCTTTCCAGAGCTGCTCTGCCCCAGCTTCAAGACAGAAGCTCTGGAGCAGCACGCTGGGGACTCCTGATGGGACATTTCCAGTAGGGATTGTGAATGGCATCCTTTCTGCTTTGTCTGGCCAGCCGGGGCAGTTCAGTGGTCCATCACACCGACCAGTTTCCCCAATGGAAACAACAGTACCTGGAAGAAGCTGGAGACAGATTTCATAGAATCATGTAATGATTTGGATTGGAAGAACCTTAAATAGGTCCTTAATAGGACTCATCCTACTCCAACCCCTTCCTACAGGCCAGGACCCCTTCCTTAGACCAGGTTCCTCCAAGCCTCATCCAACCTGACCTTCCAGGAATGGGGCAGCCACATCTTCTCTGGGCAACCTGTTTGCCGCAATGGTCCAAAACCTCAATGTTAGAAACAGATGTTTTCAGGCCAAGGGACCAGTGAGCTCCCAGAACCAAGGGCCCTGGAAGCACAAGTTCTGCAGCAGCAGCACACTAAGGACAGATGTTTCTGTCACTGCCCTGCACAAGTGTCCTCCATATCCTCCACTACAGGCAGCTGTGAAGACACAGAGCACCACACATCACATGCTTCTTTCACCTCAGCACAGGGACAGCTGATGGGGGAAAAGAGCCTTTAGGCAAGGGGGAATAAGTTTGGACAGGGAGCAGGGAAAAGTCCAAAGCATGTCAGCACTTGGGAAAAAGCCACTCCACCTCAGTGACCTCCTGCAAGAAGATTTCTTTTTATTGGTTTTGTTTTGAAAGATCTTGAAAGCAAAATCCGATACTAGCAAAGTATTAAATATAGCAATACAGACCCACATGGATTGCACAATAAAACAATTTTAGAATAGAAACAGTAAGAATGTCTACAATCACTGAGAAAAATACCAAGAGACTCAAGCCAAGAGGGTCCTTTCTTTCTGTTGTTCCCCTCATAGCCTCAGGCACACTGGGGAAATCAGGATTAGACCATGGGCTGCGTGCTTCAGTCCTGGGAAATGAGTCAAGAGCCTGGAATGTGTGCTCAGCACCAGGCATAGCCAGGGTAGCCCTAGGCTATGAGCTCATGAGCTTCCTTGGAGGGACCCTGGTGGGTCAGACCAGGGCTTGTGGCTCTCCAGGGAGAGGCACAGAGGGGGCATCCCAAGGGAACTGCTGGATGGGCTTGGAGATAACCAAAGCTCTTCCCCAAAGTCGTGTCCCAAGAGTGAATCATCATCCTGCCATGAATGACATACCAAAGGGATAAGAAAACATTCCCAGTGTCTGACAAGACACTGTGTTATGCGTGAGGGGGGTTCTAAATATCCACATGGAAAAGATGTTTTTGGAGGAAAATCTCAATGCTATTCAGTGTTTCCAAAACCAGGAGTCTCCGGGAGTCACAGGATGGTTTGTGTTGCAAGGGACCTTAAAGCTCATTTCATTCCACCTCCTGCCATGGGCAGAGATGCCTTCCACAATCTGTTTTTGCTCCAGGCCCCAGTGTCCAACTTGGGCTCAGACACTTCCAGGGATGGGGCAGTCACAGCTGCTCTGGGGAAGAAGAACAAGTCTTTGTTTCCTATTTCTTCACCAGAGAAGTCCGAGAGTGTCCAAGCACCAGAGATCCAAGAACCTCAACCAGAGGGAAGCAGTTCAGAGCAGACTTGGACAGTTGGCCCTGCAGGCCAGGTAGAAGCTGCCTCCACAGAGGCTCCGTGGAGAGGACACTCATGGAGTAACCTTGTCATCAAAAATACTCTACCACCCCCCAAATTTGAGGACCAGAAGGAAAGTCCAGCTGGATTTCATTTCCTTCCCCAAGCACTGCTGTGTCTGTATTTGTATATATACAAATACACAAACTACCTCCTCACCCTCAGCACCTCCCTCCCATGCAGGAGCCCCAGCACCAGGGCAGGCAGGCCCAGGAGATATCATCTGGGCTGCTTCAAAGCCACGCAGCTGATTAAGGAAATAGCAGAGGTGCCTGTCTGGGGGATATGGTGATTAAGGATGTCTCCATCTCCAATCAGCCCTGGAGACTTTGCTGGAATATTGACTAGTGCCCCACAATGTCATGGGAGCAGCTCCACACCTGATGTGTCCTATCTCATTCTGGAGAAGTCAGAGGATGTGAAGAGTGAGGAGGAAGCCTCTGGAGATGGCTCCCTCGTCCAGTGGAAGAGAGCAAGACATCTGCTCCCAACACATCTGTCTCCACTGGACAGGGCTGAACTTTTCTCTTTCATTCAGACAGAAACCACTTCTCACTCAGAGTGAGCTAATCTCACTTTTGATCAATTCTTCACAAGAGCCTTACAGCCTACAACTGAATTTTGGTATCTACAAATGACTCCTACGAGCAGGGGAGGCCTCAGGAGCTGCTCCAGCATGAACACAAGGGTTGCCTGCTTCAAATATTCTCTTTGTATCCTTGCAACCCCAAGGTTCCCAAGAAGGAAAGAAGCACCTTTTCCACCAATCCAGTCCTCCAGCTGAGGCTCCAGACCACTCAACTCCTGTTGAGTTTGAGTGTTTCCAGGACAAACTTCAGAGCTGTACAGAGGAGGGCCCAGGTGGGCATCATGGATGCATGAGACAAGGACACAGAGGTGGGCTGTAAGAGCCTCCACAGAGGTCCTGTTTCCTTCCATAATAACTAGGACACTCCTTGTTCAAAGCTGATGCAGGGCTGACCAAGCTCTCCATGGAGTCAGACAACTAAACACACACAGGGCTCACGACAGAGCCAAATCTCACTTCTGCTTCTGCTGGATCTTTCATCACCAGGCCCATCTTCCTTTCCATGCCTGCAGCAGAGGTATCTTCTCCAGTCCATGGCAACATGGGGGTATCCAAATGTGTTCCTCTCCTGCATCACACCCCCACCCACACAAGCCATGGCGCTCTGGTGATGCCCATTTCCCTCCATCATCTGTGAAGACACTCCAGACACCCAGCCCAGACACCACTACATCTCTATTTGGACAGGCAAATCCCATCCCTCAGTTTCCCCCGTGGCAGAGCAAACTAGCCTGTGGGTGCCATCCCACCCCAACACCAGCAACACAGCAAGGCTTAATTCATCCCTGCAAAGTCCCCGAGATCGCCCCTCCACCACCACATAAACCCCAAGCTGGTGCTTGTTTAACCCCAGTGTGCAGATGGAGGCAGGCACCCAAACCCACAGCCCCAGTGCCTTCCCACAGCCCCAGTGCCTTCCCACACAGCCCCATTGCCTTCCCACAGAGCCCCATTGCCTTCCCACAGAGCCCCAGTGCCTTCCCACAGAGCCCCAGTGCCTTCCCACACAGCCCCAGTGCCTTCCCACAGCCCCAGTGCCTTCCCACAGCCCCAGTGCCTTCCCACAGAGCCCCATTGCCTTCCCACAGCCCCACTGCCTTCCCACAAAGCCCCAGTGCCTTCCCACAGCCCCAGTGCCTTCCCACACAGCCCCAGTGCCTTCCCACAGCCCCACTGCCTTCCCACAGAGCCCCATTGCCTTCCCACAGAGCCCCATTGCCTTCCCACACAGCCCCAGTGCCTTCCCACAGCCCCACTGCCTTCCCACAGCCCCACCAGCCCCCCAAGGGGCAGCACATGGATCGGCTGCTGTGAAACAACAACTTTCTTTTTTCTTTTTGCTGGAGTTAACGGGGTTTAGACTGGGATTTCAGTTACATTTGTGGGCAGCCTTTCTGGAGACATCCACCCGCCTGATGCCGGAGAGAGCTCTCTGAAACCACGGACACTTCATGTGTGTTTGGATTCCAATCCTGCCATAGTTCAAAATCCTGGGAAAATGGATCTATGTTGCTGAGGTAAAGTTTTTGGTTTGGAAGTGTTGGACTGGAAGTAACTGGCTGTCCAGCCTAGCTGCTGGGAGTTTGGGCTCCCTCCTTTTGCTCTCCCACACTTCCCTGAGCTGGAGTTTGCAAGGACCAAAGCATGGCCTCCGGGACATTTGGGGGCTTGCAGGCCAGGGAAGCACAGGCACACACGGAGCCTGCCCTCTGCCAAAACCCGACACCACTCTGGAATGTAGAAACTGCAAACGATACTTTAATTCCACAGTCACTCAACAGTAGCTCCGGCTTTGGGAAATACTGGGAAAGCACATGCTCAGGAGCACTGAAACAGAGCACATCCAGCCCCAGCCTAATCCATGGGCTGGAAATCATGCTATCTTTATCAGAACTTCCCACCCTGGCCAGTCCCCCCACGTGCCTGCCCTTGAATCAGCAAGAAACGCTGTGAGGCGTGGGCCAGGCCCAGAGCCACAGCTCAGGTCACCTCAGCTCCCTGCCGGTGCCACAGGAAGGGACAATGGCAGTGGGGACACTGCCCACAGTGCCATCCTGCCACCCACACCTCCACGGCCACAGAGCTGTCCTGCCACACCATACCTCAGTGGCCAAAAGGGCCTCTCATCCAGCCTGGGCACTGCCAATGTCATCACTGTCCTCCCCACCAGTGAGGAGGGGAGCACTGATGTGCTGAGTTGTTTTGTCCAGATGCCCCTCTCCCCACAGGGACCATCCCAGAGCACACCCCAAGCCCCCAGGCACAGGGTCCCTGCACTAAGTCCTGCTGCCTCGCTGGCTCCCACCCTGTGTCTGCTGCTGATGGGTCAGCACTGCAGGACCTGTGTCCCCTGTCCCACAGCAGGGATGTGCTCAGACACAGCACCTAAGGAGCCAAGACAACCTGCAGGACTCGGCTCCAAGCGCTCTGCTCCCCCCAGGACCCCACAGCTTCTGTGCTCTCACCCTGCTCTGCACCTTCAGCCTCCCCTGCAGGGGGACATGCATCCCCAGCAGATCCGTGGGGACCACATGGTGGTGAAGGGTCAGAACAGACCCAGAGAAACAAAGGTCAGAGGATATGGTAAACTCAGAAGAGCCACATAAGGAACTCAGCAATGGTCACAGTTGGATTTATTACAGGGAGGGAGGATGTGAACTTGAGGAGAGTTTGCAGTCAAGATTTAGCACCTCTCAGTCCTCAGGCGATGACGCTGGAGAAGAGAGCTCAGCACATCGGGATGAAGGCTGTTCTCGCCTTTCAGGAACTTCCTGCTCTGGTTTCAGCTCTTTCTTTCTTCCTTCCTTCCTCTCAAGCTGTCCCCTCTGAAGTGGATGGTTTTGGAGACCAAAGGATAAAAGAATTTGCTTTTCTGTTCCTGAAAAGGGGCTTTCAGCTCCCAGTTGTCATACTCCAAAAGCTCTCAGTGGCAGAAGGGGTGGAATTGGGCATTCCCAGGGCAGGTGCCACATCCCACTGCTCTGGAGACTTTCCTGGGCCCCTGCTGGTGCTTCCACCTCCCCCGTTCCTGCTCACCCACCATGGGCAGCAGCAGATGGGGTCCTGTTCCTGTCTGCAAACTCCTCTTGCCCTCCAGCAATGCACTGTACAGTGAGAGCTGTCCCACGGGTTACTGCAGTCACCTGACATGTCACACCATGTACTGTGTGTGACACAGCCCACACCTGCAACACGAGGTCCCTCTCCACATCACAGCCTACCTGGATGGAGACACACTGTACCTGCATGTCAGCACAACAATTTGGTGCTTCTCCTGCCCTGGGTCACACAGCTACTGTGACCTTAAAACCTCACCTGCCCCAGAGGTGTGCCATAGGTGACCTGCATTGGATTAAGGTTATCACGATGGAAAAAACCTACAGTATTTAGTGTAAAACCTTCCTCTAACCTCTGGCACTGAACCAGCTCAAGGCTCTGCATGGTGGACACGCATGGCTCTGGACCAGGGACAACTATTGCTCCCCCCACCCTGCTCCCCAGTGTCTCTGTGTTCAGACCAAAAAGAAAAACAGGTTTCTTGGTATGTCCTTTGTCAAATATTGGTTCTTCAACAGAAAAGACTAACTGGGATATCTAAGGCTCTGTATGAGCTCTCGTTGATCCTGCATGTAGCTGTCTCTGAGAAATCCATAAAATCACAGAATGACAGAATGCTATGAGTGGGAAAAGACTTACAAGAATCATCCAGTCCAACTCCTGGCCCTGCACAGACACCCCAACAATCCCACCCTCTGCATCCCTGGCAGTGCTGTCCAAACACTCCTGGAGCTCGGGGCAGCCTCGGGGCTGTGCCCATTCCCTGGGGAGCCTGGGCAGTGCCCAGCACCCCCTGGGGGAAGAACCTTTCCTTGATATTCAACCTAAACCTCCCCTGACACAGCTCCAGCCATTCCTGGCTCCTGTCCCTGTGACAGAGAGCAGAGATTGGAGCTGCCCCTCGGGATGAAGCTGTAGCCACTGATGAGGTCTGACTTCAGTTCCCTCCAGCTGAACAGACCAAGTGCCCTCAGACCTTTGTTTGTCCAGGTGAGGTCCCTGCACCATGGGGACAACACCCAAAGGTGAAGGTTCCCATGCCCTGTGGTAGCAGTGTCCACCAATACCATCTCCAAGGGTTCTGACTAGTACAAGCTCTGGCTTGGTCAGGGAGCTTGGCATAGGGTATCCAGGAGCACAACCATCACTGCAGGAACCACTGACCCCAAGGTGGTTCTTTGGGAGGCTCAGATCCCATACACATCTGTCGCTGTTGAGGCAGGATGGGAACAGAAGAACTGTAGCTTAGAAGGTGAGAAGAAAAACTTCTTTATTTTAAATGTACTGCTTTATTTATAGAGAATATTGTGTTGACCAATTTCATTGGTTTTAAAGTAAAAACATCTTATACTATTGGTGCGCTCTGAATGACGCACGGTAGTAGAACAGAGCTATAAACAATGTGAACAACAAGAGAGATAATTATTTATATTCTTTTCTAACTCTTTCTTAGGCTCAGCTTGGTTAGAAACTTCTCTTTCTCTCTCTGACTGAACTGAGAAAACCCATAAACGTCCATTGGAGAACATCTCTGCCTGAGTGCTCCTCCGTGTAGCTCTCGTTTCCATGGGAGGCTCGACCCAAGACGAAACCCCTCACAACCACGAGCTAAAAGAGAGCTCTGGCTATTTTGGGGTGTGTGTCGCATCAGGCAGTGGGGAGAGCACTGCTCTCCCAGTGCCACCTGCACTGGTTTCTCCTCCCAAAGAGCCTCATTTGCCATCTAAAGTGAGCAACCCCCACCCTGCCTGTACACTGCCACTTCCCAGCAGCGATCCCTCTTCCCACAGAGCTCCTGCAGGCCAGGACTGGGCTTTGTGCTCTGTCTTAGTGAGGCAGGGAGGGAGAAGCCCCTCGTGCTGCCTCACCAGAGCACCATGCCGTGCCTGGAACAGGGTAACCCGAGCTGTGGCTTCCCGACATTCCTTGTGGCTCTAGCTCCCCAGCCAAAACAAAACCAATATTTTCCTTTTTTTTTTTTTTTTTTTTAATTCCCTCCTCTCCTTGAGGCCAATCAGGAGAAGGGGTCCCGCACAGCACTTAGACGAAGTTGCTTTGGCTGGAAAGCAGCAATTCCTATTTCCAGCCGTGTTCCTGCAGTCCATGCCCACAGCAGCCCTTGGGAAGCAGGGCATGTGGGGTGACACTGTGGGATGACACCTTGGAGTGATGCTGTGGCACCAGGCACACAGCGATCACACAGGGACACTGTCTGCTCCCAGCTCATGGAAATCACTCCTGCTCCTGGAGGAGCTGGGGAAGCACTGCCGGGTTCCACAGACAGAGAGCCAGGGTGTCCCTCTTCAGAAACCTCCCTGAGGACAGCAAGCGAGAGGAAGGACAATGCAGCTCCAGGGATAACACCAGTCATGTTTGTGTGACTCCACAGCCACATCAGGAGCTGCAGGGCTTCCCAAGGAACATGAAAAAAGATCTGGAGGCTGTCCCCTACACAGTGTGAACACAGCAAGCACGGCCCAGTTAGAAAGGAGGGAATCACACCTCGAGGCTGCAGAGTGGACACAGATTCATCCAATATTCTGAGTTGGAAGGGACCCACAGGGATTATTGAGTCCAGTTCTTAAGTAAATGGCCCACATGGGTATTGAAGTGAGCCCTGTTTGTGCCACTCTGATGAGCTAGTGGCAACCTCATCTGTCACCGTCACAGAGGCTCCTGCTATCCACACCACCCACAGCAGGGCTGGTAGCCATGGGACAGTGTGAGGAGGGCACAGCTTCTCTGCTGTCACCAAGCATCCAAATCCACCATACCATGCCATCCCACTCTGCTACAGAGCACAGTGAAATGCAACTGGAAGGCAGGCTCACTCTCCAAAACACTGGAGCAGAGGGACATGCTGAGCCCTGTCCCCAAGCAGGAAAAGTAGGAGGGATCAGTGAGGAGCCCCAGCTGCCAGGGATGGCTGAGGCTTACCTTGGCTGGCTGCCCAAAACCCCCCAAACTGGTCTCTCACTTCCCCTCCTCAACAGCAGCCCCAGAGCTGCAAATCCCAAACAGCTTTGAGCTGGCTTGGAAAGCTGCATGGTTTGCTAAAACAAAGCTCAAAGCTCATAGGTCCATGGTGTTAAGGCACCATGCAAAGTGCCAGCCCAGACCAGGCAAAGGGACAGTGCTGGGCTGTCCCATGCAGAGCAAGTGCTGCACAATGTGGGCACATCAGTCCATTGTGCTAAGGGACTCTGGGGACGGCAGGAGAGGAGTGTACGCACAGTGCCCTCACCATAACAGGTCTTTTTCAGACTCACACACAGTGGGCAGAGCTGTGAAATTTAACTTTGATCGCCCCAGGGCAAGCCTGGCACTGCTGCTCTGCAGCTGAGTGTGAGCAGAGTAAGAATGGGGTGAGAGTGCGATGAGCAGGGGAGGGTCTGCCAGCCTGGGTATCCTCCTGCCCGGCTGTCTGCTGCAAACACCGAAGCTGAAATTCTTTACTTGCATTAGAGATGCACAGATTCAACAATTATAACAGCTGGAGAAGTGGGTCAAGCCCCATCATATGAAGTTTAACAAGGCTCAATGCCAGGTCCTGCACTAGTGTCACCACAACCCCCTGCAGCTCCAGGCTTGGGGCAGGGTGGCTGGAAAGTGCCCAGCAGGAAAGGCCCTGGGGGTGCTGGTGACAGCAGCTGAACGGGAGCCCAGGTGTGCCCAGGTGGGCAAGAAGGTCAATGGCACCTGGCCAGGATCAACCATAGTGGCCACAGGCCCAGGGCAGTGACGTGTGCTGGGCACTGCTGAGGGACCTCCAGTCCTGAGGTCAGTTCTGGCTCCCTGTGACAGAAAACACACTGAGGGGCTGGAGCAGGGTCAGAGAAGGGAACAGAGCTGGGAAGGGGCTGGAGCACCAGGAGGGGCTGAGGGAGCTGGGAAAGGGGCTCAGACTGGAGAAAAGGAGGCTCAGGGGGCACCTTGTGGTTCTGCACAACTCTCTGAGAGGAGGGGACAGCAAGGGGGAACAGGGCTGCTCCCAGGGAACAGGGGCAGAACAAGTGGAAACAGCCTCAACTTACACCAGGAGAGGTTCAGATTGGATACTGGGAGAATTTCTTTACAATAAGGGTGGTCAGGCACCGGCTCAGGCTGCCCAGGGCAGTGGTGGAGTCCCTGCCCCTTGAGGGACTTAAAGGCCGTGTGGACATGACACTTGAAGCTTGGCAGTGCTGGGTTAATGGTTGGACTTGATTACCTTAAAGGTCTTTTCCGAACTTAGTAATTCTGTGACTCTATGATTCTGTGCTGAATGGCTTACAAAGCAACTGCTGCCTGCTGGCCATAGCAGGGGAGCCTCCACGATGGGAAAAAATTACGTTCATCGAGGAATGGGAAAAAGGAAATGCTGTCCTCGTGAGCAGGAAATGTCACCAAGGACAGGGCAGGACCGCTATGAGGTGGGAAGTGGTCCCAGCTGGGCTGGTACAGCCAAGAGGCAGAGGCACTTCCCATGTGGGGAACATCCTCTCTGGAATTGCTAAAAGCTGCTCCTCAGTCACCAGGACAGGGAAAAAATCAGAGATGTGCCAAATTTAACAGCAAGCAATGCCTTGTCAGTTAACGTGACTTAATTGGTAAATTCCTAACTAATTCAAAAGTTCTGTGCTAAAATGTGCCACATTCTGCCACCCTCAGCCAGACTACCATCAGATGGGGAAGGACCAGGCTCCCATCATTCTTGTCCCTGTGCCTGGGGCATAGGGAAAAACCTTGGGATGAGAGATCCCCCAGGGCTGGGTTTGAAGATCCACAGCGCTGCCCATGGGACCGCAGCTCCTCTGCAGAGCGAGCTGCAGCCCAGGGAAAGAGTTAACGCTTCCCCTGTTTCTGACAGTGTTATTCAATACATTATTGACGTTGAAAAGTCGTCACATTACAAGCCAGCAGTCCACGAGTATTAGGGGTAAAATAGAGGCACGCAGAGACACACAGAGCGTGGAGCCATGGGCCCCTCTGAGCTACGGTTACGTTACCGCACACAAACTCCTTTCCCAGACTCATTTTCTTCCCCCATTTGGGGCGAAACCGACTCGTCTGTTATTTGCATTTAATGCCACAGTGAATCCCTAAATCCAGCTCAGGGAATGGATTACTGAGGGGGGAGGGATGGCTGGACTGGGTTTTTTCTCAGGCTTCAGCAGTTCTGATGCTCTATGAAATGAGGAGTGGGACAGTGGTGTCAGGAACTGGAGTCCCCTCACAGCTGCTTGGCCAGACCCGTATCCCCAGACTGGCCGGACCTCCCCAGCTGTGCTGGCCTCAGAGCCTCTCCCAGCAGAGCCCACGAGCTCTGCCCAGTACACCCTGGCCCTGCTGCCCAGCACATCCCTGCTGGCTCTGAGTGCTGAGGTTCCCATGGAGCCAGGGCTGGCAGCTGTCTGTGCCAATTTCACAGGATGCCAGGATGGAAGGGACCTTGAAGCCCATCTTGTTCCAGCCCCTGCCATGGGCAGGGACACATCCCACTACCCCAGATTGCTCCATGACCTGTCCAAACCAGTCTGGAACACTTCCAGGGATGGGGTAGGCACAGCTTCTCTGAGCACCCTGTGCCAGGGCCTCCCCACCCTCCCAGGGACCAATTCCTTCCCAATATCCCATCCATCCCTGCCCTCTGGCAGTGGGAAGCCATTCCCCCTTGGTCTTTCCCTCCAGCTCCTTGTCCCAAGTCCCTCTGCAGCTCTCCTGGAGCCCCTTTGGGCACTGGAAAGAGCTCTAAGGTGTCCCCAGAGCCTTCTCCAGGTGAACACCCTCAGATCTCCTAGCCTGACTCCAGAGCAGAGGGGCTCCCTCCAGCTCATGGAGGATGGTTGTGGCCCTTGGAACCATTAATTGCAGAACACCAACATCATGATGGTTCACAGGAACAGCTGTATTTCATTCCCTGTCTCTCCCTCCAGCCCACACCTCATATTCCACTCCAGACCCCATGATGGTGATGGTGCTTCTCTGGGGAGGTCAAGTCCAGCAGCAGGAAAAGAGTATTTTAAAATAATTTAAGGAGTGTCACTGATCCAGCCAGTACTGAGGAAAGGAATCCCACCATGGCACAGACCTCGGTCTGCCACAAGGCCAGAGCATCCCGAGGGCTTCAGGTTCCACCAGCTGCTCCAGCCTTGGCCATCTCCACCCTATCAAGCCTACAGGAGCCCAGAATTATACCCTGTCCCTCTGCCCACCCCACGTACACTGGGAAGGTCATGAGGCCCCACGTGATGGCAGGTAGGGGCCAGCAGATGCTGCTGCGAGGGCAGGCAGTGGTCCAGCAGCACCTGCACACCACGGAGTTGGCCATGCGCGGGGCAGAGGAGGCTGGACGGGCACAGGGAGCTCGCCAGGCACGTTCCCTCCCTGCTCATATTTTATTTCATCTCCTGATGGGTGAAATGTGTCCTTAATTTGTTCAGAAAGAAAAAGAGAGTGAGCTGCATTCTCACACCCCTAACGAAGACAACACGCAAAGCGCTTTCAAAGCCGGCGCCACACATGCGACGCGCTGCCTTGTTCTAATTAGCGGTGTCTTTTCTCATTAGCCACAGCCGTGCGTGCTCCGGGCCACGCTGCCTCTCGGGCGAGGGCCCCACGATGGCCACTGCTGCCCAGCAGCACCAGCTGAGCACTCCTGGTCCAGGGCTGAGTGGTGCCTCTGGGCTCCAAGGCCAAGCAGGGGCAAAGCAGCACATCCAAGCCCGTCCCAGACTATCTGTCCCCAGAGGGCTGTTTCTGGCTTTGTTGGCGTTTGAGAGAGAGGGGTGCATCTGGTTTTAATCTCACCCCTCGCGGTAGCTGTCACCATGGGTTTGCTGTCAGGGTAAAAGATGCCTTCAAACAGCCCTGTGCCAAAGCAGCAGACATTGAAACCCCAGGCCACAGCAAAGCCCCAATGTCCTGGGCTACCCTGGGCTCTTCCCTTGGCCCAGTGGGCAAGGCAGGGGCTATCATCCCATGCCATTGCTCACAGGGTGGGCACAGTGAGCACAGGAGCCCAGGGACGTGGCCCTGGGGAGCGCACATCTCCCTTTCAGCCGGCTGCAGTCCCTGGGGACCCACAGCAGCGCCCTGGGCTGGGAGCACCATGCCAGGCCAGGCACTGCAACCCCCCAGGGCCGCTCGCCTGACCTGGAGCGTGCTCCAGCTGAGAGTCTGTGCTCCAGTTGCCTCTTCCCTTCTCACAAAAAACACAGGGAACCGCAAGAACCACAAAAATGCCTCTTGTCCACAGCACAGAGCCTGTCTCTCTGAAGGGCAGGGCATGCTGCCGGGGGACTGGCCACACCACTTACTCTGCCTGGGCTCCTGGAGAGCCGCCAGCCTTTGGAAGCAGCTGTCACATAAAAGCAAACACTGAGAGCTATCACACTGACAGCGGAGAAGCTCTGATATTGCTCCATCCTGGTTCAGTTCAATGGTTCCCCCCGCAGCCCCTCCTGCGTGTTCACGCCTGCCAGGAGCCTCCTCCTCCTTAGGATCACGGTGCCGTGACATCACCCTGCCATGCCACCATGACAGCAGTGACATCACAGCTCACAGAGGCAGGCAAACCTACCCCCTTCCCAAGCATGGGGAGAAGGGGAGAAAGCAGGGGAAAAGGCACAGGATGGTGTGGACATCATGGAATCATGGAATCATTATGGTTGGAAAAGCCCTCTAAGATCATTGAGTCCTACCACTAACCAAGGACTGCCAGGTGTGCCACTGGACTTTGTCCCCAAATGCCATATCCACACGTTTTTTGAACACTTCCAGGGATGCTGACTCCACCAGTGATTTCAGCAGAGGCTGGAGCAGAGCAGCACCTAGGTTGTCCAAGCAGAAACTGACCTCACTCCATCCCCAGGCCATGTGATCATCCCACTGAAGGAACCTGCAAGGAAAGGGCTTGGAAGCAATTTTGGAAGTCAGCTGAGCATTCCTCAGCTGCACCTGGGAATGCCAGGCAACACCAGTGTAGGAAAATCTGCTCCCCTTGCCCTGTCTTGGGATGTCCTGGCAGGCATAACTCCTCCTGCACTATGGCCACCTGGAAGAGAGGCCAGCTCCAAAACATCTCCAGCCTCATGGGCCATGTCCTGTTCCACACCAAGGGGTTCCAAGGGCGTCCCCATTGCCACCACTGAGACTGGCCAGGGTTTCATCCTCCAAATGGGGCAACAACCCAAGAAAGCCCAACAGCATTGCTGGAATTTCTCAGATGGGATGAATCAGAAGCAGGATAAACAAGGCCAGTAAATGCCAATTGGCAAATACATGGCCTGGGTCTCATGAAATGCTCTTATGGATATGCATCCCAGTAATCAGGATAAAAAGTACAACAGGACAGGATTCATTGCATTTCATGGCCTGGTGCCTCCTCTCCCTCTCACAGTCACATTCCCAAGCCTGGGAATGGCTGATGGGCTGGGAAGCAGCTCCCGGCTAGTTGCAGTGTCCCGGCAGAGTTGGTAGCAAAGGGCTCCAAAGCGCAAAACCCCTGACCCAGCTGGTTCCTCTGCCTGGGCTGAGCAGCTGGAGTGGGACAGGGGGAATGGACACCCGAAGCACCTGACGCTGCTACATGGACACTCCTGCAGCGGGGGATGGAGCAGCACTGCAGGTGCTGGCACACCACGCTCCCTTAGCAGCTGGAGTCACACAGGGTAAGGAGAGGTCACACTGCCAGGTCCCCCATCCAACTCCCAGGATGAGCCCCAGATCCCAGTGGGCACAGGATCTGGGAATGCTGCTGGCAATCCTGATAGAACACCTGAGCTGAGGCAGCACCTGCCCTGAGCTGCCATGGCAGAGGTGGCCAG
This sequence comes from Vidua macroura, assembly GCF_024509145.1. Classification (NCBI taxonomy): domain Eukaryota; kingdom Metazoa; phylum Chordata; class Aves; order Passeriformes; family Viduidae; genus Vidua; species Vidua macroura. Next base: position 1,144,332 of record NC_071586.1, read on the forward strand.
AGGGAGGGTGTGAGTGCCGCCACTCTGGAGCTGAACTGGCTCCTCTGACTCCCACAGACTTCCATTTTGCCCTTGGGTTTGCCGAGGGTTTGCTGCCTCGTCCATAAGCCAGAAGAGTTTTATGGATCTCAGAAACGACTGGCACAGCCCCAATGGTCGGGAGCAAGTCCCTCCGAGCCGTGTCCCTGCCGAGCCTGCAGACACAGAGGCTTGGAGGTGCCAACTGCCCCCAGACCCGCTTAATAAGGTGTTAACTCCCGGCCTCATTGCCACCACTTAATATGTCAACACCCTTCACCTCACTGCTGCTGAACAAGAAGGTTTGAACCAGCAAAGCTCAGTGCACACTCACATGTTTGATCCTCGGCTGTGTTTTCTTTCCACCTCGCTCCCCTCCATCGCTCCAGGGTGGGAGCACAGAGTACCCCCATCTCATCAAGTCCCTCTCCCCAAGCAGGGGAGCATCTTCCCTCCAACCATTCATGTTCAGCCCTCCCTCTTTCTTCATGCACCGACAAAGGGAACTTCACTTCCAGCATCCTAACTTTGCACAGGGAAATAAAAAAGGCAGGAAATTAAAAAGGTTCTTATAACAACAGTAACAGAGCTGCAATGCAGAGCTAGGATGTATATAAAATAAAATATCTTCTAAAATAACGTGCCAGTCCAGCCCCCCCCCAGAAGGGCAGGACACGCCAGTGCCGGTATCCACAGAGGGCAGGATCAGCACAGAAGGCAGCACACACATTTGCCGTGATCACAGCCATGTCCTTCCAGTTTTTTTCTAAGATTTTTCCAAATTTGGCCATTACCGTGTTTTATGTCTATTCACGTCACTCCATCTTTTGCTTTTTAAGGCATAGAAGATGGAAAAACAATAAAATGAGCCTCTGAGTTTAACCCTCTGCCCCATTCACAGACAGTTTCAGCAATTTATTTCAGGCTGATGTCATAAATGCCTCTTGCTCACATCCTAACAAACTGGCAGCACAGAACTCTCCAGAAAAGGGCAATTCATGCATTATTTTTCTTTTAAAAGGCTACTTCCTAAGGCATGCAAAGCAGCTCTTCCCTGCTGTAGTGGGATACAGTTCCCATCCTTGCAGAGGTGAGTAGGAGGGAGGGAATGGGCTCGGGATTGTGGAGAGCCAGCACCAACACTTACACTTGCAGAGTATCTGCCCAACCTCCCGAGGCTCAGCCAATACCTTCAGCTTTCAGCAGAGCAGAAAATTCACCTGGTCTCCAGCTGATCCAGCCTCCCCACAGTTCTCTTTCCAAGCATTCCTCTGTGGAGTCCCCAAGGGATGAGACGATTCCACCCTGGCATTGTGGGCCCTTGGATTCAGCATGGAAACCCATTTTGGGTGATCAGGCTCTTTCCTCACCCACCTCACTCCCTGACTTGGAACCAGGGAAATCTAAGCAGTGGTATCTCCACATCATGACCTCCATGGTCTCCCTGCCTGACCCTGGCTTAGAAGGTTACTCCAAGGCTTGCAGAGTTGTCTGTGCTATGGACTGGCAGCAAATTCACACCCTGACATTACAGGGCAGATGCCAGCATAGCCATGAGCTTCCATGCAGATATTCCCTCTCAAAGCTGGGGTGACCTTGGGAAGCAGAGGAACAGGCTCCAGCCACGTCTGCAATGATGCTAATGAGATGGACGTTGAGCTACATGCATTGCCTTCACCCTTTGGAGACACACCTGGGCTCTCCCAGGACTCTCCCTTGGATGGGTGGAGGTGAGGGGCCACAACCCTGACTGTCACAGCGAGCTGTGGCCTGGGACATAGCCCAGCCTGGTGTCAGCCCTGAGCCTCTCACTGCACATGGACACCCACCAAACCTAGAAGAGGTCATTTTCTGCAAGCTATGGCTGTCCTGGTTCCCCCACCCCTTCCTCACCAGGGAAAGAGCCAAGAGATGAGCAAGTCAAAGAGTGTCCTTTGCCACAGGTACCCAACAGCCACATGCAGACACCCCAGAGCCTGGCAGACCCTCTCATGACCTGGGTGGAGTGGTTGAGATGACCTGAACCTCCACTGTAGTCACAAACACCCTTCCAGGGCCGGTCCCATCACTGACCCACCAGAGACTGGAGGATAAACAGAGAGCCAAGTCTCTTGGTCAAACACAGCCTGGTCTCCCTCTTCAGCTGTCCACCTTCCCTGAGGTCTTCCCATGAATGAGGAAACAGAGACGAAGGGACAGGGGGGAAATACCCTGCTCAAGACTCTGGTTTTCTGCCAGGACACCCCACTGGAGCAGAGCAAGGGCTCTGATGGATGTGATGGTTCATCTCCAGCCTGGTTCACACACCAGCAAGGGGACAAGAGCTCTCCAAGAATCCCACACAGCAATGGCCCCAACCAAGTTATAGCAGCATCACAAATTAAAGCTCAACTTGAAATGAGGAAGGGGATGGAGAAGCTGCAATATGGTCAATGCCATGGGGGAGAGGAGGGAGGGCTTGGAAAAGATCAAAGAAGAGGAATGGGGAAGGCCAGGTTTGGGAAAGCAAAAGCCAGACAGCCAAGGGATTTCGCTCCATCACCAGCGTTGGAGCCACGGCCCTGAGCGCTCAGTGGGGATGTGAACAGCGAAACCTGATCGGCTGTTAACCCAGGAATGCGTGGAAATGGCAACTGCATATAATTCCAGGGAATCCGCCAGCGGTGCCCCAGCACCCGGAATCACACGGATAACCCGCGCGCTTCGCGCATGAGCTCATCCTGGGGATAATGCTCTCACATGAGCCCAGCCAGCAGGAATTCACTGCACACTCAGGGGATGGGGGGGGCTCAGGGGGATCCCCTTCTCCCATTGCTCCTTTCCCCTTGCCCTCCTGCCACCATCCCACATTTCCCACGGATCGCATGCTGCACCCTGGGAGTGTGCGGGTGCCAAAGCCCCGCGAGCTGTGCCTGGTGCTGCAGCCTCCCTGTGCAGAGCTGCAGAGGGGCTGGGGAGGAACCCCAAAGAATACTATGGAGTCAGGGGAAAAGAAAAGAAGGGGAGAGGCATCTGTGCTCCCACACTTCTAGCACTGAACCTGCTTCTTTCTGTTCCTCCAGCCTGCTGGGATAGGGAATGAGAATGTCTTCCCTGTTTCACCAATATCCTGGCTGCCACTGGTGCTTCATGTACCCAGCAGAGCCCAGCAGCCCTGGGAGGAATCATGCTCCAGCCCTGGGAGCATGCTGGTCACCATTAGGTGTTGTACCATTCCTCATGGCACTGCATCCATGCAACTCCTCTCCTTGCCTCTGCCTTCCCCTTTCACCATACTCAGCCTTGTGGAAAGAAGCTGGAATCCATGGAGGTCCCCTCCCCCTGGGAACCAGCAACCCAACACAGCTTCCTTCTCGCAAGCAGCAAATGACCCACAGAAGAACCCTAAATAATATTTGGTTATTCTGTTCCTCCCTCTCCCAAATGCATCAACCCAGAACTTGCTGTCTGCTGAGAGGGATGGTCAAAGTCCCAGAGAGCAGGAGCAGGACTTGACCTTTGGTGGAGGATTAGCTGTGCTCCACAGGGCAGACATCCGGGTGGACCGGGAAGCCAGCTTGCTCACAGAGGACACGTTTGTCACCGCTCAGGCACTGACACCTCCTGCCCATGGTGGCTTTTCTGGAAACCACCTACAAGTGAAGTCAAATGCCTGCCCCTTCCACACCTCCAGAAGGCAGCTTCCCTGTATCCATCTCCTGGTGGGAACCAAGGAGAGATAAAGCTACCACAGGTGGAGGAAGAGCTCAGACCTGCAAGGCAGGAGTTCAAGCTGCATTGAACGTGGCACAGGGACTGCTGCAAACCAGGGAGCTCCAAGGGCCATCGGGTTAGAGGACCTGATTCAGCTCCTCAAACAGCACCCCAGCATGTCCTGAGGGCTGGGCTGCATCCTGCTGGGATGACATCCCTTCCAGAGCCTGACAGGGGCGCCTTGCAGGGGGCACAGCATTCATGCCCAAGGTCAGGTAATTGGAATTTTGGAAGTAATTCCAGGCTTTTTTGAACTACCTCCAGAGAAGCAGGATTTTCTGCCTTTGAACTGAATGATCCAATCTTTCCACAACCAAATCCCTCCTTCTCCAGTGGCTAAGCTCTGGAGCCTCTGATGTCACTCACCCTGGAAATGTCAGGGCAGGGACAAAATGAGCCAGCCCAAAAACAGCCTAGCCAAGACAAAATGCAGGCAGGGTACAAGAGTTTGGGTGCATAACCTGTCCTCCTCTGGTTGGACAGGACCCCAAAGAAGACTGGAAATGCAATTTAATGTGCCAGCAGAAGGATACTTTACACCTGGGTAGCTCTGTTCAAAGAGGTGCCACACTGGGCTGTGGGTCTCTTGGAGACTCCCCCTCCCCATATTCCCCTGGAGCTTCCATCTCCTCCTCCAGGCAGCGCTCTCCCCTTCCATGGGGCAGCATCACCCAGGAGCTGGCTCAGGACCCAGGGGTGGGAAGAGAGCTAGCAATGGGAGGAGAAGGGACCAAGGCTCAGACTGCAAAAGGAACAAGAAAATGCAACATTAGGCCAAGAAAATGGAAAGCTAAGAGGCAGCACAACAGTGGGGCAAAAGTCCCAGTGGGAGAGAGACACGGCAGAGGTCACAGCCAGCCTGCCCTGGGGGAGGGGGGTAGGAGCAGATGCAGAGTGGGGGTAGCTTCTCGTTTTGACCCCTTCCAATCCCGCATCCCACCCCAGAGCTGGATGTCTGCTTGATCACCAGTGCACGGGACATGGAGCAACAGGAGATGAGTGTTCCTGTCCCAGGAGTTCCCAACGTTCCCCAAAACACTGCCCACACCGTGTCACCGCCAGCCAACTGAGATTTTCCCCAAAGCCGGCCAAGAGCCCTGAGCAAAGTGTCGGCATGTGAGACAGCACCGGCCCCGCGAGGAGGATGCCTCGGAGCCCAGGGTAACCGGACACCGGCGGCTCCGGCAGGGACAGTGATTTATCCCTTTCCCGGGAGAGCGGGGAGCAGCGGGAGCCCCCCACGGGCGGGGGACACGGCACCAGGCAGCACCCTGGGAGATCCCCTGAGATCCCAAAGATCCCAACAGATCTCCAAGCAATTTCCAAGTCAAAGTCTAGAGCCGTGCCAGCCCTTTCCGTATGTGCCAGGCGATGTGGTCGTCACGGCTCCGCGTGACTCGTCCGGAGCCAGACGCCGGCAGAGTTACCGGAGCCTCCCGCGGCCGGGCTGGAGGCGAGCAGGAGCGGGAGGAGAAGGAGGAGGAGGAGGAGGAGGAGGAGGCCGAGGGCTCGCGGAGGACTCGCTGTTCCAGCGCGACATCTAAAGGGCTCCACAGGCGGCTGCACGGGAAGGATTTCCCCGCTGCATCCCCGCTCCCAGCGCATCCCGGCGGCTGCAGGCGCCGCTGCTGGACGCGGCTGGAGCACCGCGCTCGGAGCGGGCTCGGAGGAGAGAGATGCGGTGCTGGGATTAAAATCCCGCAGTGACTGCACAGAACTCGCCGATAACAGCACGGATTTTCAGCGCCAGAGGGGACGAGGCTGCGGGGGCTGCGGGGATGCAACAACATCTCCTTACCAGCTCTTTACCTTCTCCAGGGGCTGCAGAAACAGCAGCTCCGCCCCTTGCAGACACATCCAAACCTGGCCCAAATGTCCCAGAGCTTAGGGATAGAGCTGCAGGGCACTTTGGAAGGTGAGGAGCAGGGCTCAGGCTGCAGGAGCAGAGCGGGGGCTGCCTTTTATCCTCTACAGAGCCGTGGGTTGGTGCCACACTCAGTTCAGGCAAGGAACAAAACTACTACTGAAAAGGAAAATAGGCAAGATGGAAAGGTGCAGAGCACAGCAGGTGTGAGCACAGAGCCATGAGCAGCCCCCACATCCAAAACTTCTCATTCTGCCTGCCCTGCCCTCCCCTGCTTCCCATCACTCTCTGACACCTGATAAATGCCTTGTGGCAAAGTCCTGCAAGGAACTTCACAGGTATCAAACCATTAGGCAGCTCAAGACATTCCTTTGAAACCTACAGAGTTTATTATTCTCAAGAGTTTTTGCTGTGCTTTTTCTATACCAGCCCAAAATACTCCTCAGCAGGTGCAAAATTCTTTCCTGAATTCCAAACAAAGGTGTATTCCTAACAAATTACAGTCATTGCTGTGAAGCAGCTGAGAGATTGCAGTGCAAGGGCCTCACCCAGCTAAATCACTGGGGTAATCACAAATGGAGATCCCCATTTGCCCCACTCAGAGCAGAACATCTGTTCTATTAATGGGAACAGGATTTTTGGAGCAGCCACAAATGTAGGGAGCAGAGTAGTGGTACCATTTGGCTTGGTACCACTCCCAAATCCCTGCAGGTGATGAGTTGGCTGCACACAGAGCTCTGACCCCAGACCTCAGCCAGAAAACACCCATGGGTGCTGCCAGGGCTCAGCACATCCTGAAACAGCTGAGGGATGGAACACCTCTCCTCTGGAGGAAGGTTGATGGGACTTAGAGCAACCTGTTGTGGTGGAAGGTGTCCCTGCCCATGGCAGGGGGGTGGCATGATATGATCTTGAAGATCCCTTTCAATCCAGAGCATTCTGGGAGTCTGTGAATACCCTTCCCTTGGCTTCCCATCCAGCCCCTCTCTGAGCCACCTCGGTACAAATCTGCTCTTGGAGGGGGGAATCAAGATGTCCTGAGTGCTTCAGAAACTTATCTTGTCACCCTCAGTACCTTTTCCTCGGCCAAAGCTCCTCACCAGTTCTCCTGCAGCCCCTTTAGGAACTGGAAGAGGCTCTAAGGTCTCACCAGAGATTTCTCTTCTCCAGGCTCAATAACTTATTAGAGGGGGAGAGAGACCCAGGAGCCAATGGGGCCCCCTGGCTAATTCCCTCAGGGAAGCCCCAGGTCGGTCCAGGTGGTGGGAGTGGGAAGGGAGGGGCAGGGACCCCTCACTCCTCAGCAGCTTTCCCAGGCAGTGAGGGGGAGTAGGGCAGCTCTGCCTCCCCTACCAGCAGTCTCCTGTTTCCAAACACCTCACTCTCATCTGCCAGGGTTGCATCAGCTCCCGCACTCGTATTTATAACCAGGCTTTAAAACCTGATATTCCATTTCCAGTAGCTCACTGGGGGTGAGCTGAATCCTCAGGGCCCCCAGCCAAGCAGCTGCTGCCAGCGTGATCCCTCTTCCCTTCACATCCTGCTCAGAAAAGCTCCCCACCGTCAACCTGGTGCCACGGCTTACTGGCATGGGCTCTTTAATTAGCTGAGCGAGGCAAGAGGCAGGCTCTCATTAAAGGGAGAGCTAATTGGTCCTGGGCAGGAGGACGGGGAGCTCGGTGGTGTTTGACACAGCACTGGTTAATTGAACTGAGTGCACACTCAGGCACATCGCTCCCTCCCCCTTCCCAGCAAGTCTCATCACCAGCCTGAGGTTGCTGGGATTAAAACGACCCCCACCAGCTATTTTTAAACTGATGGATGGGTGGGAAGGGGTTGAGTGAGAGAGGGAGGGGAGTCCCTCTCCATCCCGAGCACTGTCTCTCCCAGCACAGCCTCTCCTTGCCAGAGAGCCTGTGGGCTGAGAGGAGCCGCAGGTCCTTCTCCAGAGCTGCTTCTCTGCTCCTTCCCCATGCCAGAGGGAGGGAGATCGCAGCTCCAGCCACCACGGCTCCAGGACTCACCCTGAGGCCAACTCACAGCAGGCTAGTGACAGCAGAAGGACTGACCCTGCCATGTCCCTGCCAGTGCAGCTCCAGGACCTGTGCTCCCTCCAGCAGGAAACTTCCAGCTGCTTTAGGTTAAAAATAAAGAATAACCTGATGAGAACGGCCAATCTCCTGGCACCAGGATCAGTCACACACCTATTAAGTGTACAAAGCTACCTCTCACATTAACAGCAATCCATAAACCCTGGCATCAGGAGCAGATTTGGAGCTTGGCTAGGACCCATCACCCAGTCTGCTTCCATGTACCATCTAATTCCGCATCTATTTGGCCTTGGCTACCTTTTGTGGAGAACTGTAGACCCAAATCTGGCAGAAACAGCATAAAAAGGAGAACTCAAGCCTGGGACTCTTAAATGAATCCTCTCTCAGCCCCAGCTGCACTGTATGTGTCTGCAGAGGCCAAGCATCTTCCGTGAGCCCAAAACTGCTTCCATGGAAAAGGAAAATAGCATTTAGTAGTCTGAAAGGGGCAGTAAAAAGAAAAATTGCCTATTATTTGAAATGTGCTTTGGGAACCTCTGCTGAAAATTATTTGGGAGACACAAAATAAGCCTGAAATTATCCAGGCTCCTGGCTGGGTGCTGCAGCACTGCTCCAACCCCACCTTGATCACTGAGGACCAGCTCATTTTAGAGGGTATTTGGGATAGGAGGGGTGGGTGCCCAGCAGGCAGCAGCATATTTCCCTGCCTTTACTTCCAGAGCAGCTGCCCAACCCTGTCCCATTCCTGGGCAGCTGGTGCCACCTCACTAGCCCCAAGCCCTGTTCCTGGCCAGCCCTTGCAGCACAGCACAGGGCACTGGCTGGGAAGAGCCTCCACACAGGGAAAACACGGCACAGCTCCAGCCCCAGTGCTGTGGGGACATTCCAGCCCCCAGGACTCACGGCTGCTGTAGGGACAACCCCGACCCTGCTGGCTGCAGGTGTTCCCTGTGGAGCAAAACCATCACCTGCTTTCGTGAAGGCCCGGACAGAGGGAGGGGAGGAATTTCCTGGTGTCCAGCATGGGTTTCAAAGCACTTATTTACAGGAGGAGAGTTCCCCTCCATAATCAGCCCTCTGTCATCCTGTCCCCCTTCATTTTGGGACTCCCAGCAGCTGCTGTTCGGGGTGGAACAGGCTGGAACCACCAGACATTCCATGACATTCAAGGCAGGGATGTGATCCCATTTTGGAGAAGGTAACAGTTACTGTCTGATAACCCCAGAGAAGAATCTGAGCAGATGCTCAGTGAAGATGAAAAATAAATGCAAAACTCAGTCCTGCTGCAGACTGGTGCTTGAGGCCATGCTGAAACCCATCCTTCCCTGATGGGAAGCTGTGTTAGACAAAGCTTTTTCTGGCACCCACAGAGCAAGAGAAAGTATGGGGGTGTCCCAGCAGTCACGACAAACTGTTTGGAGCTGAAAATCCATTTGCCTGCAACAGGGAGGCCAGGCAGGGCTTAACTTTGATCCACCTCCACCTCATTACCCCCACACAGCATCCCCAGCAGGGAGGCAGCCTGTGTAAGAAGGGACAAAGGAGTGCCTGCAGACCCCCCCGGGCAGTGACAGCCCCTGAGCCTCAGCCCTGTCACTGGGGAGAGAGCAGAGCATCCTCAGGAGCCTTTTCCTGACAACCTTCACCTCTGGGAAGCAAGGATAAACCTACACCCAGAGCATAACAGCTATCATAGGGTGGGGTGAGTTGAAAGGGACCTTCAAGATCATCTGGTTCCAACCCCATTGCAGGGACACCTTCCACTAGACCAGGTTGTTCATGGCCTTGGACACTTCCAGGGATCCAGGGACAGCCACAGCTGCTCTGGGCACCCTGTGCCAGGGCCTCCCCACCCTCCGAGGGAACAACTCCTTCCCAATATCCCATCCATCCCTGCCCTCTGGCAGTGGGAAGCCATTCCTTGTGTCCTGTGACTCCAGGCTCTTGCCCAAAGTCCTTCTCCAGCTCTGTTGGAGCCCCTTTAGGTACCTGACGCTGCACTCATAATTTCTACTTCAGTCTGGAATTATTTCATCTGCTCTATCCAATGACTCCGCTCCTGCTGTGCCACAAGTGGGGAACACTTGTGCCATATATATCAAGAGGGGAGGGATCCCATCCCCAGACCTGTGTGGGTTTGCTGAGCACATCCCAACCCTGCTTCAGAGCTGCCTCTTCTGCCAAGGAGCACAAGGACTCTCTGCCTCCCCTCTTGCTGCCAGCTTGGAGCTGGCTCAGCTGAAAGGCACTACAGAACCACAAACCATGAGTGTGATCGAAGTTGGAAGGATTTAAGAAGCACTCATTGTTATCAGTTTTAATATTGTGAGATAAGCCTTGCACCTCACAAGCTGAGCTGGAGAGATCCCAGTGCCAGAGGCGGGGAGGTGCTGTCTTAGATCCTTATTTACAACAGCAAGATGCTTCCACGTGATACCACCACCAAATTTTGGTCATTATCCTGCAGCTACCCAGCAGTCAAGTTTTGTGTGTGCAGAACTGGTAAGGAGTCATTATTTCCATTCCCATTTCCCCCCTGTCAGAGGCATCATCAGAGGACAGCAAGGCAGGCTGATACCCAGGGCAGCAAGCAGAGCACAGCTAAGTACACATTGCTTTCACACACCAGACTTGAGTTGTCTGGATAGATTTGGTTCTCTACCTTCACAGCAAGCTGGTTTTGGGTATCCCCACACATTGTGGTTAGCACTGGGCAATCCAGCAGCTGAGATTTGAATGGGAATTCCAGGCTGAATTAAACCCATTAATCACTCTAACCCCAAATCTTGGGAAGCTGCAGGACACAGCAGCAGGATGTGCAGCATCTGCTCTCAGACATCTGCATGCTCCTTTTCACAGGGAAATGGGATTTTCTTCTCATCCAGCTGTTGTGTGAAGGGAATATGTGGGAGCATCCTAAGAAAGGTGTGTGCCTGGTTTCCAGCTGGTCCCAACAACCCAGATCCAGGAGAGCCTGAAGGACAAGGGATCTTCCTGCACTTTCCACTGAGCAGCAAACGAAAGTGGAAACAGTCACAGAATCACAGACTGGTTTGGGGTTGGAAGGGACCTTAAAGCTCATCTCATTCTACCCCCTACCATGAGCAGGGACACTTTCCACGTTGCCCCAAACCCTGTCCAGCCTAGCCTTGAACACTTCCAGAGATGGGACATAGAAGCTGCCTTGCTGCCATTGCTGCTTGTCACAGGCAAGAGCAGCAACAAGGCTTGTGACACTTTCAGTTTGATTGCAGGTTCCCTGTAATTAAGAGCAAGAGCTACTGCAACAAAACAAATTGCAGAGCAAATCACCTGCATGAGCAAGGAGGGCCCAGGCAGAGTCATCACCACATGTGGGGAGGGGTGTGGTGGCAGCCCTGCAGGGTTCAGCAGGTTGAGGATGTGCCTAAATTAAAATCTGGTTCTCACCAGGTGGAATGCTAAAGAAATGCAGGAACTGGCAATCCCAGCTTGCCTGAGCTGCTGTATCTCAGCCATAGGAGCCAAGGAATCTTCACGGTGGCCACTCATTCTTGCCCACAAACTACTCCTGCCCAAATGCAGATAATAGTTAACGGCCAGGGAGCCCCAAGGGCATTGACAAGTCCAAAACCACACCAAAAATCCCAGGGATGCAGAAAGGATGCTATGAAACAGGTACATCCAGAGCAGACCTTGTGGCCCACCAGGAAAGAAGTGACTCAAGCACAGAGCCTGCAGCTCATGCTGGCATTCCCAAAAAACTGCTCTCTGCTTGTCCCACAGGTGAGTCAGCTGGGTAACGCAGAGCCTGTTTTGCAGAAGACAGGCACCTGAGAAAGAAAGGAATGAGGGCATGAAAACCCCCAGGGGCTGAGAGGAAGACATTTGCTGTTGATGAAGGTGTCTGGTAATGCCCAGCTCTTGGCTGGGGGAAGGAAGCAGAAAGTGCTTGGGCTGTGTTGAGAAGAGCCCACAGGAGCTCCCTCCAGCACAGCAGCCAACAGCAGTGAAACCCAGCATGAAAATGTCAGAAAAGCCCATAAAGACAGACGTGACCCCTGCAGCCAGGACTGGACAGAGCACAGACGGGAGCCATGGTCTGTGCCAGCCAGTGGCTCTCTGTCCCTCACAGACAAGGAGCACCACGAGACATCAGAGAGCACATCCCAGGAGGAATGGAGAAGCCCTCAGGTGGATTCTGGCAGTTGGCCCAACAGCCAGGTGAGAGACATCTCTCCTGCTCTGACCAAGGAGGGATACCCCCCCACCTGCTGCTCCCAGAAACCTCTGGATGAGCACAGATGGTTTAAAATTCCACCTCTCCTCAGGTAAAGCTTCCTGATCTGGAGAACACCCAACAAACCCAGAGTCAGTGTACGCCTTGCTCAGCTGGATGAGGACAGCACTGACCCCAGGGGTCCAGCCCCATGCCAGGCTGGAGCACACCAGGAGTGCTGGGACCACAGGGTCACTGTGTCCTGCAGCAAGGGAGCAGCTGAAGGGAGAAACCTTTTTCCTGTCCCTTTGGAAGCAAGAATCCACCATTTTCCAGGACTTTGGTGAAAGTCTTGGACCAGGAAACACATAGGAGTGTGAGTACCTGCCTGGCTGAAGGACAACTCACCTGCTGAGCTTTCCCACAGGTGAGATGTCTTTTAACTGCTTCCATCTCACTCCTGGCTTAATCCTGGGCAATGGAGCACCTAAAACCCACAAGGATTCCTAAGAACCAACATATGCAACATCCCAATTGGAATGAGACACTGAGTAAGAGGGAAAATCTGATCCTTTGGATCTTTCTTAAAGACATAAAGAACCTAATTTTAGGAACAAAGAGACTTTTAACAATTATGACTGTTCAGTCTTTAAACAAAGAAATTTCTAGAAACAAAACAAAACACTCTTCTGGGTCTTTCTCAGTTATTGAAGAGAAAAAAAAAAAGCAAAGGAAAAAAACAGAGGCAAAAATCCCTGTTTCTAGTGTAAAAGCAAGTGTGTGCAAACACACATGAACCAACACACAGATAATGACAGTCTCTGACCACATTAGTGATCTGCACATATGTGCAAGTGCAGCCCCCATCGCCGTGTGTGTGGCAGAGCACAAGGTTTGGGGATTCTGTTGTCATGCCAGAGGCACAAATTCATTGATCTCTTCCTATGCAGGCAGAACTCCAGTAATTGATTTCTTCCCTGCTCCCTGATCAGCACTTGTGCCATTGGAAGATCTGCTCCCGAGGGAACCAACCTTCCTTGTCACTGCAACATTCCCAGAAATGATGGGGAGTAAAAAACCACTCAGCTCATTTCACAGGCACATTAGTAACAAATTCCTGACCCAAGGAGACTGTGGGAACAGAGCTCCACAAGGGTTATTTTTAAAGCACAGCAGACAGCAGCCTGCCCTGGGTGTGCCTGCTCAGGACTGCTGTTCCAAGGGCACTGGAGTAGCCATGGAGGACAGACCAGTTCCCTCCACCCCAGGCAGGTGGGAAGGGAGTGGGATGGTCTGGTCTTTCATCACAGTGGGGAACAAAGCCTTCCTCTCCACACACCCCAGACCCCCGAGAGAGAGCTCTGTAGTGCAACAGCAGCACCTTCTGCAGGGTGACAATGCCGGGCCCTGGGCCCCTGCCAGCCCCTGTGCTCCCCAACAAGGACAGACTCCTTCCCATAAAGTCACAATGAGCTCGGCAGTGTTTGCTCTCCTTTGGACCTCCAGCTCTTTGCTCCATGCTCCCAAGCTCCTGGCCAAAGGGGAGGAGCCCTGAGAGCTCAGGTGGGATCTGCAGATCCCAACTCCTGTCCATTGCCTTTGCTCCCTGGGATGTTCTGTCAGCTGGAAATCCTTGAGCAGCCAGAACACTCCAGATCTGCTCCAGCAGGAGCAGTCCATGCCTCTCCAGCAGCATTCCTGCTCCCTTCCAAGGCAAGAGGCAACAGCAGGTCCTGTCTGAGGAGGCCAGCAGGATGCAGTAGGTATCATGGAGCCATCCATGTAGTTCCATGCAGCCTTTAGACGCTTGTGTGTTTCCACTGGTGGCCTGGGTCTCTCTTGCACCTCATGTCTGAAGTGGAGAAGTCCTGGCTCCAGCTGCCCCTCAGCACTGCTCTCTGCTCAGCTGTGTCCAGCACAGCTGTGTGTGGGGATGAGACCAGAGCCAGCCTGTGACATCTTTTCCAGCTGGCCAGACCTAGCATGAGAACCTTCTCTCCCATGACATTGGAGATTCTGGAAGTGTTTTGAAGGTGATCCCTGCAAAGCTCTGTGGTTCAGAACTTTCTGTTGAAGCAGATGCTGGTAAGGCTGCTGCCAGCCCCAGGCAGCTCTTCCAACTTGCTCCCAAAGCCTCAGTGGGAAGCGTTGGGTGCAGCAAGGGTCAGGAATTGGGAGGATGTCATGGCAGGACCATCACTCCCCTGTGGGAAGCAGGGGACACTTGCAGGTCATGGCCAAGTTCAAGCAGGAGTCTGGATAACGAGTGAGTTGGTGGGATGAGGCATCTCTGAGGTCATGCTGGGACACCAAGCCACAGCCTGGGGTAGGATCAGGCCTGGAGCTACTGTGCAGGTCCACAGAGATGAAGGCAGGGTCAGTCTGAGAATCAGCCCATGATTTACAGATGGAGCCAGAGGCTGAGCAGGGCACATCTAAAGGCCAGACCTCCTACAATGGCAGGGCCCATTCAGCACAATCCATGCAGCATCCCTGCCCCCAGCCAAGCAAACAGTGTGTGGGTTGGCTCCAGGGACACCTCAGAGACTGCTGGATCTTGGGATAATGCTCTCTGCCACAGCAGGGGCTGCTTTTCCTACCAGATGAAGATCTTTTGCCTGATGCTGCCCCTTGTGCACAGCCACATTTCTCCAGCACAACACTCCTCTGTGGCTGGGGCTGCCCAGCCTCCTGCTCCTTGGCATTAGCTCTGCCCACTCCAGAGCTGAAGGACCCACTCAGTGCAGCATTCAGTGACTCTAAGCAGCTGCACTGCCAGATCCCAGGGCACAGACTGCTTCCAAAGCCAACCAGCCTCGCTGCTGGCAGGCTGGGACTGTGCCGATTCAATGATATCTGACTGCACTGCTAGGAGCAGCCCTGCAGCAAACAGGACATACAGATGTTCTGCTCCACAGCATTCCCAGTCCAAGGCAGACAGACTCAGGCTCGGAAGAGCCTGAAGTTTACAGGGCTGAGCAGCAGTTACAGTTCTTATCTGAAACGTACTGATGCCAAGAGAAACGTTGACATTGGCTTCCGGGGCTACTGGGGAAAGCCTCTGCCCACCCTGCCAGGGCCCTGGAGCAAAGAGGGATGATCCATGTAAGCAGCAGGGTAAGGCCAGCCCAGGGCACGATCCAGGCTCAGCTGCCTAGAGGAGGAGATGCTTGAAAACACATCACTGATGTGGACAGCCAGGCCCAAGGGAGGCAAGGACCAGCCGCTTTCAAAGGTGACTGCTGGGGCTCCTGGGGGCTTTGGAGGCCATGGCCACCTCCTCATCCACTGGGCTCCTGAGGCAACCTGTGCCTTGACCTCAGAGCAGGATGATCCTCCTTAGGCTGCGGTTGCTGTCCTTGAACTGCTCCCTCACCATGATGCTCCCACCCGGGGGGAGCTGGCCTGTCTGCCCTGCTCTGCCCAGGGGAATGGGCCCTGACAATTGCCACGCTCTGCTCTGATGACCCCCAGGAAATCACAGAATCCCGGGATGCTTTGGGCTGGAAGGAACCTTAAAGCTCAGCTCTTTCCACACCCTGCCATGGGCAGGGAAACCTTCCACTATCCCAGGCTGCACCAAGGTCCCATTGGGGATCAAGGAAGGCAGGTGACAATCTCCACTATGAAGACAGTTAGCAGTGGGACAAAGATTTTGACTCAGAAGATCAGCTGGTGGTGTGGTAGGTAAAACATCCTCTAAAGTTTTGCATTAAGCCTGGTCCTAACACTGTACTGAGCTTAAAATTATGCAAACCACTCCTGCATTCCGTCATGAGGGGTGTTCTAGTGGAAAAAAGACTTTGCAGACGGCAGAGCAAGATCAGACTAGAGACTCCCTGCAGAAAAGCCAAGTCCTGGTTTGGTTTGGATCACACTCCTGCTCCAGCATTGCTCCACCCGAGCAAAGTGTGCAGCAGCTCCAGGCTGGACATGAGGACAGCCAAGCAGCTGCCACAGGCTTGGCATGGGAGTGTGGAGACAACTCTGCAGCCCTCAGCAGCCAAGTGGCTGCCCAGGGCCACCAGCAGAGCTGGCCTGAGCTGGCCATGTCTCCTGCAGGCATCACCCTGCTGCCTCCTCCCTGCACACCCCAGGGCTCTGGGCATCAATCTCCCCACATCCCAGGAGCGTTCGCTCCCAGGCTGTTTCCAGCTCTCATTGCTCTCCCAGGCTTGGGTGGGCAGTCATGAGATGTTTGGGGGCCGTGGTGGGGTGAAGCAGAGCCTGGCTGAGCCCTGGGCTGCCCTGCAAGCACCAGGGATGTATCCAACTCCACCAGTGCCCACCTGGGGACCAGGAGGCAGAAAGGAGCCAGAGCCCAGAAGCCAAGGTTCATTTTGCCCACCCTCTGTTGCAGCTGCCCAGCTGGGAGCTGGTGGAAATTCCCTCTGGATACCCAGGGGCTCATCCATACCCAGCTGGAAACCAAAAAAGGGACATGTCCTGTCTTCAGGCAGCGCTGGGCATGAGCACAGGCACCAACAACAGCTTGAGAGCATTGTCAGGGCTAGGGCTGCCCCTTCCTCAGGCCCAGGGGGGGGAAGACAGGAGGGGGATGGAGAGCAAAAAGGCCTTTGCAGCCTCCTCCAGGATCCCAGCAGCTCAGAGGAGTGGGAGCAGCAGAGCTCAAGCCCTGAGCAACACCCTGGTCTCGGGGCAGCCAGGACAAGTGAGGCAGTGTGTTGGTGAGCCTGGAGATCCCATCCAGGTGTGCCATGGGGATCACAGCCAGGTGTGGCAGGACACACAGCCACCTGGAGATTACTTCATCACAAACCCATTACTTGACACGACACCACGAGCTAAACGATCGGGTATTGGAAGTGCCAGACCAACAGCTGGTAATAAGGGCTTTAGCCAAGAAGAAACAGGGTAGGGAATAGGTGTGAGCATTTGGACTCATCTCATGCACAGGAGAGATGAGAACCATTTTGTCTGTATCCTGCTGGAAGAAAAAACACAACAGATCTTAATAATAGAGAAACCCCTGTCACCATTTGGAAAGGTTCAATCCCTGCAGCTCAAGCACTACCACAGACAAGCTGTCCCCTAGGAGAGGCCAGAGCCTTTCCCAATGGAGGTGCTGCCCACAGAAATGGCCGTGTCTTACCTCTTCTCCCAGACTTCCCCACCTACGTATCCCAAAGCAACAGAAGATTTAGGGCACAGAGGTTCCAGCATTTCAAGGGTGTTCTACCACCTCCCACCATGCCCAGTTCTACTGGAGAAAAAAAAGATACCACCAGATCCTTTAAAAAAGTGCCAGGTTGGCACACTGGAAACAGGGATTTTGCTCAGGTGAATGTCAGAGGAGTGAAGGTACCTCTTCCCTTGCCCATTTACACAGCATCTGCCTAGCTGCCCGACGATGTGCAAACCTTGAGCAGGAGATGGGCCCGGGAACCCCCTGTGGCATGGGCAGCTAGCTCAGTGACAAGGACACTGAGGTTTTTAAGCTGAGCAGCAGGTACTGCCATGAACTGCCATGGACCACAGGCTAGACACAGTGCAGGGAAGGGCAGCAGGAAGAACGACCCCTCAGCTCACACACTTCTGTTTCTTCAGAAAACTTTGGAGCTGGAAGGTGGTCGCTGAGGTTGAAGCGTTTAAAATTCCATCTGGGAGGAGGCTGAGGAGGCAGCTTGGGAGAAGGGACATTGCTCCCGAGTGTAAATGAGAGCCAGTGTTTGAGCTTGGAGGGGGAGCACCACACGGGAGGCATCCCTGGGCCTCCCCCCTTCCCCTCCTCAAAACCTTCTGGGTGGGCTCTGCTCATTGCCTGCGTTCCAAGGAAAGTTCAAGTCCACGCTGGGCGAGGGCACGGAGAGCTCCACGATTTACGGAGCTGCTGACAGGCAGCCCGAGGGTGACCTGGGCTGTGCAACCCGGCATGACCGAGCCTCGGCGGTGCAGCAGCACCAGCATGGGGCAGCCCTGGGAGGGGCAGGGCTGGCCCCAATAAACACATCGGGTTCTCCTGGGGGCTCATGCACAGTAACCACTAAATATACACCCAATGGAAAGTGTGGAGTGATTTATTTTTGTTATTGTTGGTCTGACATCCTGCCGGCGCTGCTGAGTCCTAGGGACTGCCTGAGCACGCACCAAGCACTATCAGAGGAGCGTCATAAAGCAAATATTAGCAGGGCCTGCACTGGAGGTGATGTGGGGCCACCGCAGCTGAGCGCAGCCACCACACAGCGGGAGCCACCACAGAGGGTGACATAATCCTGCAGGTCCTCCAGTGGCCCGGCCACCATCCATCAGGGTGGAGGAGGAGGAAGGCCAGGCATGATCCTGCCTTGGGAAGATGCCAGGGTGCAACAGGCATCAGACTCCTGGCCACCATGCATGAGGCAGGAGAAAAATCCCCCCTGGAGAAGGGGTCTGAGCTGCCTGGCTTTTCCCTGGAGCCCATCGCTGGCAGCAAAATGGAATTCCCTCGAGAGCTCCCACCCAGGAGTTATTAGCCTTTCATCATCCAGCATGCAGAGGAATGTTATAAAAATCCCAAAGCCACCATGGACTCTAGACACCCAAACCACCCAAACGCAGGGGTGCGTTTCTCTGGGACATGCTTCCAGAATAATTTAGTGCTGGAGGGGAGGGCACTGACACCAGCAGGATCCTCCCCATTTTCTCACGAGGGTGTTTCCTTGCCGTCTTTCCCTGTGGTGACCATGACATTGTCCTGTCTGTGTCCCCATCACCCTGCACGTGCCTGACACTGACTGCAAAGTGCAGTGACGCTTTGCCACTGGGGTGGGCTTTGAAGGGCAGCAGTGACCGAGAGCCTTCTCTGCTCCTCCCTCTCTCTGCTCCTCGCCCAGTAGAAATGCCCATCCATGGAGAGATTGAGAAAGAGGACAGGAAAGTCCCACCAGGACAGGACAGATTCACAGCAGAGCTTGGGCCAAGCTGAAGAGTTGCACTGGCTGCACGGGTGAGCAGTGGTGCAGGGCCATGGGTGCCTGAGTGGACCCTGGAGGGTCAGACTCCCACGTCCCCTGGCAGTGGAGCAGAACCTGCATTGCCCCACTGTCACTATAGGACACGAGAAAGCACGACACAAGCCGCTGCTATTGTCAAGGTTAAAAGGTAAGTTTATTTTTCTGACTCCAGCATTTATACTTTTTTAAAGGTGACAATGGATTGGAGGGTGAAAGTGCCACTTCTCTAACGACACTGGACAAACTACCAGTACATCAAATTTCTCAGCCTCTATGAAGGGATGCAAAAACAGTAAGTTATTTACAGAAAGTGTGTGAGAAAGTTTGCTACAAGAATGTAAACTCAGAAGGCTTTAGAAAATCTTTAAAAATCAGGGTGACACCCCACAGTTCCCCTGGCCCTGTACAGGGAGCACAGGGCAGCAGGTTCCTCACCAGAACAGTGGGACAAGGTACCAAGCCAGTACCACACTTTGGGAAGCTTTGCCCTCTGAAACAATAATTTTCCCTGTACAGGCTGCTTCAGATATGGAGCAGGATACAGTGGGATCCAAGCTCAAACTCAATGAAGTTTTGGTAGACCATGGGCCAGGCTGGGTTTTAGGCAGCACCATGCTGTGCAAGCTTGAGCCCTGCAGACACACAGGTCACAGCTCCTGAAATGTGCTGATCCCTGCAGCCCGAATCCCTGGCACTGTGTAGATCCAGCACCTGTGGCGAGGGTCGGGCCAATCCCAAGCACAAGAACAGGCTGGGCAGAGAATGGATCAAGAGAAGCCCTGAGCAGGAGGACTTGGGGTACTGATGGGTAAGGAAATGGCCATGCCCCAGCTGTGTGCACCCAGAAATCCCCCTGGGCTGGGCTGATGCCACAGCACGGGCAGCAGGAGGGGGGGATTCTGTCCCACTCAGGGGAGATCCCACCTGCAGAGCTGCCTCCAGCTCTGGGCCCCCAGCACAGGCAAGTAAGTCCAGGGGAGCCCATGGAGATGCTCCAAGGATGGAGCCCCTCTGCTCTGGAGCCAGGCTAAGAGAGCTGGAGAGGTTCACCTGGAGAAGAGAAGGGTCTGGGGGGACCTTAGAGCCCCTTCCAGGGCCTAAAGGGGCTCCAGGAGAGGTGGAGAGGGACTGGGGGTGAGGGATGGAGGGACAGGACACAGGGAATGGCCTCCCACTGCCAGAGGGCAGGGATAGATGGGATATTGGGAAGGAATCCTTCTCTGTGAGGGTGGGCAGGCCCTGGCACAGAGTGCCCAGAGCAGCTGTAGCAGGGGAGTGGAACAAGATGAGCTTTAAGGTCCCTTCCCAGCCAAACCATCCCAGGACTCTGTGATGATTCTATGATATGGTGGCATTGGGGGACATGGTTAAGTGGTGGCCTTGCAGTCCTGTATTTATGGCTAGACTTGATCTTAAAGGGCTTTTCCAACCCAAATGATTACAGAATCCTACAACCATCACTTCAAATGCCATCACAAAGCTCACCCACCTGATGGTCTCCCTGCCCTATCCCAACCCAGCTCAAGAGCCAGTTGCCTGCAGACAGAACATTACAAACTGTTTACTCAGTGCTGCTGACTGCTGTCATTTCCTCTCTCCTGGGGGCAGAGGGGTGCAGAGCTCAACGCTTCCCCCTCCCATGGCCCCATCTCACCCCCAGCCATTCCAAAGCACATCCTGTCCCATTAAACTTGCCATGCTGCCCTCCTGGTTCTCCCTCCCTCAGCAGCTCCTGCACACCCGCACTCACTCCATGCAAGAGTCAGGAGAGCTGAACAAGCTTCATCCACAGAAGGGAAAATTAAGACAATCAACTCTCCCTACAGATCATCTTTAAAGTTGGTTGTTTTTTTTTTTCAAGTTGTCCTTCTTTATTAGTCCCAGACAGAAATCCGAAACCCCTTTTAAAAAAAAAAAGCAGAGATACATAATGATTTTCAAAGCTGTGTCACATAATTAATGTCACATTTATCTCTTCAGTTGTAGAGATAAAAAGAAACCATCTATCCATGTCCTCATTATTTTTTATTCTCCTTTTAAAGCCAGAGTTTAAATCCACGGGATGGGGTACTCTAAAGGAGGGGGAAGGTCTGGCTTCCCCTTTACCCCCCACAACAATGGTGACAGAAAAGATTTTCCCTCCCCTCTCCCTGCTCCCTTTTCTCCATCGTTGCTGATCCAAGGGTAGAGTATCAATTAAGCAAATCCTGGGTAACTGTTTCTCTCCCTCCATCCTCTGTCCCACCACCCTAAGTTCAACAGAGACATTCCATGCAGCCAGGAGCTTTTCTCCCATTTTCTTGGGCCAAGCCAAGGGCCAACCTTTCAGGGTGTCCTGTGACATGCAGCCCGAGTCCCACAGCAATATTAGTTTTTAAAAGCCACGGACATTTTCCATCATTAACACAGCTTTGATTCATCTCATGTTGCATTTTGCTCCATTTAGGGGCTGCTCTCCCATTAAAATGACATTTAACACCTCAGAGCGGGACCACCGGCGCTTTTCCCCACGGCTCCCATTCCCACCCCTCGCTCCCCTCTGCTCAGAGTTCCCTCCTCCTGGACCAGCCAAGGATGTGGTGGTCACAGCCTCACAACAAAGGCCCAAGAAGTGAGAAGGACCCTTTAAGATCTCTAATGGATGCAGATAATCTGGTTTTGATCAGCTTGTGACAGCTCTGAAGATCACAGCTGGAGCTCTCGGAGCTTGCAGCGTGTTTTGTGTCCCACACATTCACACTCAGCTTTCACTGAGCCCCATGGAATCCCTCTGCCCCCCCAGCCCCTGTCAAGGACCCCTGTCACTGGGTGTGCCCCAAAAAGCAGGGGCTGAATAACAGGGAGGTTCAAATGCAGCAATCAGGGAATGAGCTTGGAAGGGAAAGGGCTGCCGGACCTTGGGAAGCACAGGAGAGCCAAGGCTTTGCCAAGGACACCTCTCCCAAGAAAACCCCTCCTTTCCCACCCCCTCTGCAAGCACCCAAGCAGACTCTGCTGATACTGGGGAAGTTTCTCCTCTCCCAAAATAGCCCAGAAAGCTGAATGGTATTTGGAAAACTCCAGGAACAGAGAGCATCACAACCTCCAGGTCCTGTATCCTGCTCAGGGCAGCATAAACACACACTGCTGGCACCAGCAGCTCGGCACAGGATGTGGCACTTCTGCCACCAATAGCACTGGCCAAGGGAAAAACACCCCACCCCCTTCTCCCCACTGTCCAGGACTCTGCCATGTGCCCAGGACTCTGTCCATGGCCCTGCCATGTGCTTAAAAGAAACCCATCAAAAAGAGCAACCTGCCCCACTCCTGGTGCTCCAAGGAAACATTTCTGGTGGCAGATACCACAGCCTCAGGTGGCAGCTCTGGCATGCCAGGCTGCAGCTGCTGCTTTCATCCCAGCTCACTCCCAGCAGGTCCGAGCCCTTTCATCCTGTGCCTTTATCTGAACCAGGGTCAAGCAGCTGCCACACCCTCACACAGGCACAGAGGAGGACACTGTCCCCTGGACCAAAGCAGTGCCCAGCTCAAGACACACTCCTCTGCTGAGACAAACCAATCAGCACAACCCATGGATAGCTGTCACTCAGCATTTCTGTGGCAGAAAAGTAGAGCCATGAAAGGAAAACAAACCTGGAGCATCCTCTGGGCTGGGACCAGCCTGGGGAATGCAGCCCAGCACCCACCTTTTGCCAGGGGGGGGCATTGCCTGCCAAAATCCAGCTCATATTCCCACTTGCTGTGGGATGAAGATGCTCACCTCTGAAACAGGGTCCTGGGGCAGCTCAGGAAGGGGCAGTGTGAAAACCAGGGAGAGCTGTGCTGTGTCAAGGCACCTGAGCACTGCCAGGCCCTGCAGCTCCAGAAACAAAATGAATCTGTGCCCCCTCTTCCAAAGGGGTGCTTTTGCTCCATAACCACTTGAGTGGTCATCTAACCCCCTTTTCCTTCCAATCTCTCTTGAGAAAGGGGAAAGAAAAAGCAGGGCAGTCAAAGTGCCTCTTCACTTGTTCCCTCTGAGCACGTGAAGTCTTGAAATCAAGCAGTTGCTCTGGGCAAGGGATCTTCAACACAGCTCCCAGCACACCTGAGCATCAGCTCTTCCCTCTGCCCTGAAACATACACAGTTAGCCAGGGAAAAGCATTTTATGGAGGAATTCCAGCCCACAGAGCCACTGACAAGCAAATTACAAACTGAAGTTGTGGCTTGTCCACAAAATTGCTTCTAACCAAGCTGGTGAAGGGCAGGAGAAAAGCAGCACCACTGAGAGGAAAGTGTCCCCATGCCTCGGAGTGAGCTGCACATGCTCTGAGCATCCTGTGTGGGACATGCAGGGAGAGGTAAGAGTGCTCCCCAGCGTACAGACACACAAGTGGCACACGGGCATAAAAGACTCTGCAGGGAGCTTGGAGCTGAGAGAGGGCCCAGTTGTGTCCTTGTGCCAGCAGAGGGGCTGGGCTGCTGTGACAGCCCTGCTCACAGAGCAGGGACTGAACCAGCTGGGAGGGGATGGGGCACTTCTGAGTTGCCAGCTCCCAACACCTGAGATAGAATCATGGAATGGTTTGGGTTGGAAAAGACCCTAAAACCTCATCTCACTCCACCCCCCTGCCATGGACAGAGACAACTTCCAGTCTCCCAGGTTGCTCCAAGCCCCATCCAGCCTGGCCTGGAACACTTCCAGAGGTCCAGGGGCAGCCACAGCTTCTCTGGGCACCCTGTGCCAGGGCCTCACCACCCTCAGAGGGAAGGATTTCTTCCCTGTATCAAATCTATCCCTGCCCTCTGGCAGTTTAAAACCATTCTCCTTTGTCCTCTTGCTATCTGCCCACACAAAATTTCCTCTCCCTCATGTTTCTGAGCCCCCTTATGGTTCTGAAAGATGCAGTGACAAAGAGAAGTGATGGGAGCCCCTCCCTGGGGGTTCCAAGTGTGGGGTGCTCCTCCCACTCATCTCAAGCCCCTCTGCCCCTATCCTCCTCCTGCTCCAGGGACTCCTGCTGTCTCAACCCCCCTTCTCCTTTCAATGTTCTCTTCCCACCTTTCCCCCAAACCCTCTCCAGCTCCACCAGCAGAGGCCAGAGCCCTGTACGGCAGGCGCAGCCCTTCGCAGCCTGCTTTAGCCAAACAGCTGCTTGGCTTCACTCAGCAATTCTGGGAGGATTTCATTCCCTTTTGGGAGGAATCACAGGACATCCTGGCTCTCTGGGCTCTAGGCTGGGAAAGGCTCTCCTGCCCCAGTGCCCAGGCGCTGCCCTCAGGTACCAGGGAAAGCCACCCCTTTAATTTGGCAGTGGCACAAACACCTGCATGGGGCAGGGGAAGCACAGGAGCAGACTGGCTCCAGATCTAGGAACCTGCATTTCACCTTCTGGAAGCAACCCCACACTGCATCCCCCCACTGTGGGCAGCAGGCCCAGACGGGGATTCTGTCCCTCTGCTCCATCTGGAAGGACCTCACCTGCAGAGCTGCCTCCAGCTCTGGGGATCCCAGCACTGAAGGGATGTGGAGCTGCTGGAGCGAGTCCAGAGGAGGTCATGAAGATCCTGCTAGGGCTGGAGCCCCTCTACTCTGGAGCCAGGCTGGGAGAGCTGGGGGCGCTCACCTGGAGAAGGCTCCAGGGACACCTCAGAGCCCCTTCCAGGGCCTAAAGGGGCTCCAGGAGAGCTGAAGAGGGACTGGGGACAAGGGATGGAGGGACAGGACACAGGGAATGGCTCCCACTGCCAGAGGGCAGGGATGGATGAGATATTGGGAAGGAATTGTTCCCTGGCAGGGTGGGGAGGCCCTGGCACAGGGTGCCCAGAGCAGCTGTGGCTGCCCTTGGATCGCTGGCTGTGTCCAAGGCCAGACTGGATGGGGCTTGGAGCAGCCTGGGGTAGGGGAAGGTGTCCCTGCCCATGGCAGGGGTGGAACGAGATGGTCTTTAAGGTCCTTTCGTAACCAAATCACTCCATGATTCCATGATCTCTTCAAGTCCAGCTGTGCTTCCCTTTGGGCACTGTGAACTTTGTCTCTCGTGATCCCATGATCACAGTCAGGAGCAGAGCTGCCCCTGTGCCCTGGTGGCCTCGGGCTCACCCTGACCTGAATCTGCTCAGAGTCACGGCCACATCCCTTGCGAGGGGCAATGGGAGCAGGAGCAGCTCCCAAACAACCAGCTCCTTACCAGCAAAGCAGGACACCAGAAATCTCTTCTCCCTTTTTGGCTCTGTCTGAGCCATGGTGTCACCAGAGGCAGGGCCACCACTGGAGCCCACCCCCATCATGGATAAACTCCATCCACCTCAGGGAGAGGAAGGAAGGCTCAGTACCTGCTGTGGGCTCTGGAGGAATCTACATGCTCCACCATCACATCCTCCCTTCACAGACCCCTCCCCAGACAGGCCACTTTGCCCTGTTTTTGTCTGAGGTTATTTACACACAAGGGTTTGCAGACACACCAGAGCCTCTGTGCAGGGACATCCCGCAGCAGCAACCCCTTTCTCTGTTTATTTATTTATAGGAAACTATTTCTGCAGGTAACACACCCCTGGAGACACAGCCACCCCGCTCAGACACTCCTGCTCACAGGAGCAGCCACATACACAGCTCCTACAGGAGGATGTTTAACTAAACCCACTCTGGGCTCACACAGGGAACACCCCCAGTCAGCACGGGCTGCTGAGTAAACTTGGATCTGGAGCATCTGGAGACTTTGAGTCTGGACTCTCTGTGCATGTGGTCTTGGGCAAGATACTGAGCTCATGGTCCCCTACAAGGAATGACAACATCTGGGCAGCTCAGAGTGGGGACAGAGGCTCCAGGCTGGTATTTGCCACAGCTATCCCTTGAAAAAAAACCTGAAGAAATCCCTTCTTTATCCTGCCCTAGCTTGTGCAACTGTAACAGGGCACTCACTACCCATCATGCAGGATTACTCGCTTTGGGAAAACCCCAAAAAACAGGTCAGACCACAGCAACTCTACCTTTCCTTGTTGTGGTTGCACCTACAGGTCCATTTTCTCCACACAGAGCAAGGAGAAGCAGATGATGGCAGGAGATGCAGCCAGGTTAAAACACAAAAAGCAGCAGCGCTGGGGAAGTGAGACCCAGGAAGAGATGTCCCAGACACGACCTTGTGCAGGGACAGATTTTGTGGTTCTGCCCATGGAAAAACTACATCCCTTCTACTTTTATAAGAGGAAACACAGGGTCCTGATCCCAACAGGATATTTGGGAAGGCTCTAGAGTTGGGCACTTCGTTTCTTAGAGAAAAAACCTAAAGTTTGGTGAGAGAGCAGCCTGTTTGCTTCTCCAAGAAACATGTACTGAAGCCATCAAGATCTGTGCTTCCAAAAATCCCTTGCAAGTCCCTGACATGCTTACATGGACAGGGGCAGGATGGCAACCCATGAGCCCAGGAGGCACACAAGCCCCACAGCTGTGCTGCTGAGCCCTCTGGGTCACACAGAGCAGGGTCTTTTGCCCTCAGCAAGCCCAACCCTTTGCAGTGATGCTCTTCCAGCTGGGGAAGCTTTGTCAGTGTAAGGTTTTGGAGCAATCTCTCTAGTGGAAGGTGTCCCTGCCCATGGCAGGGTGTGGAACAGGGCGGGCTTTAAGGTCCCTTCCAACCCGAAGCATCCTGGGTTTGTGTCCCAAATACCGGCGTCTTCCTCCCAGCACAGTGATCAGCCCAGCTCTGGAAGGGGCTGGCAAGAGGGGAGGTGCTCCTTGGAGGTCTGAAGGATGTGAAAAGAGAGAACAAGAAGAAAGAAGGACCACCTGTTGCACAGACTGGGTTGGGGATTAAACTCTTCCCTTTCTACCAGTGTAGGAAAGGGTAAAAGGCCACAGGAAAACTGGACATTGGGAACATGATCAGGGGGCTCTGCCAGTGTGGAGAAGGTTGGTCTCAGCACGAGTGGAGTGAAGACAGCACGGGAAGAAACAGGCATAGAACAACTCCAAAGCCAAGGCAAGGGCTTCCATCAGCCACCCGGGGCTTCCAGAACCTCTCCCCCCTGCAGCACAAGCCACTGGGAAACACTTCCCCACCAAGGCTGGTCCCAGAGCTGAGGCTGCAGCCCCAGCACCGACAGCTGCTGCTGGGGACCCCACTGAGCCCCACAGGCCCTCACATTGTTCTCCTTCCCCAGTACCACTAGAAAGCTCCTCTGTTCCACTTCAGTGAAGGCAAAGCACATCCTCCATCCCTGGGCTCTGCTCTCCATCTACATTAACTCAGGGAAGTTAACCCAGTCTCCATTCTTCCTCCCACTTCCACCCAATGCACTTTGGCACAGCTAATCCACAGACAGGAAAAAAATAACCACAAATTCTGCTCCTTAACATTCCTGCACTAGAAATCCTAAAATTCTAAAAGCAGAAGGAAGAGCACAGCACCTCCTGCTGCCACCAGCAAAGCCCCTGGGGCAGCTCAGGGACAGCATGACCCACCACTAGAAGCACGTAGGGCTATCCAAGCTCAACAGCTGGGTCAGCCCTGACATCTGCACCAGGTCACACATTGGTGCACTGGGAAGTGAGCAGGGTTTAGACTGATGTATATACTGAAAGGTGAATTGTGAATCAAATTAATTAATTTGTAATAAAGAAACCTGCTAAGGTGTGCAGATCACCACCTTATGGCACACTGCAGGCGAATACTGAAAAGCAGTTTGTCAGGAATTCTGCATCCTGAATTAAATTAGTTCACTTTAACAAATGCAGTCAGTGCTGAATCAGGGACCCTTTGCAGCCCAGCAAAAAATCAGTGTCCCACTGCTCAGCCACCACAGCAACCCCACAGCAGGCAGCTCCTGAGCAGCAGAGGGGCCATCCAGAGCCAATGAAACACATCCTGCTCACACAGCTGAACACACAGCACTGAAGATTCCTGCACAGCTCCCAGTACTTGGGTTGGACCATTCACAGCAGCCATGCAGGACTGCAAGATGACATCCAGAGGGTGGTCTTCTCCCACAGCCCATCCCAGGGATGCTGGCACAGATCCCGGCCCATCCTGCTCCAGCTGCTCATCCCCAGGGGCTCAGAGCTCTGACAGGCCAATCTCTCTCTCCAGAGATTCATCCTCTGTGAAGGAAGACAAAGGCCTGAGCTGAGTCTCACCACAGGGACAGGCTGTTCTGCCTTGGTGCTGCTCAGCGTCTCCTTTACCCCCAAAGCAAAGGGCAAAGCCAAAAATCACAAACCCCAGACTGGTTTGGACTGAAAGCGATCTTAAAACTGATCTTATTCCAAACCCCTGCCATGGGTAAGGACACCTTCCATAGACCATGCTGCTCCAAGCCCCATCCAACCTGATTCCCATTGGCACAGGATGGGAAGGGACTGGGATACTCAGCTCTTTGCACCTCTCCATGACATTTGCAAACCTGGGGGGTGATTTTTGCTTTGCCTCTCCTGAAGCCATCCCTACGTGCTCTCCCATTGCTGCTCTTTTCTGCAAGTTTTCCCGAATTGTGACCAAATTCCACCTTTCCCAGTACCACCAAAATGAAGAACTGATGGTAGAGCTCTCAAGTGTGGCCACTACCATTCTTTATATTACTTGGAATGGAGGAATTTTCTTTAATTTGATCAACTATGCGTTCCCCACCTATTTTTCCATCTGAAAAGTGAGGCAGAGTTCACATGTCTCTGTTAAACTGTCCCAAAGCAGCCAGAGAAAATGCCCTGAGCTGCTGCTGCTGCCCAAAGGCCCGCTGTGACTCACCTCCTCACATGCAATAACACTCCCTGCGTGGAGCCACCAGCCAGCCCCGCTCCATGAGACCGTTCTGGTGGAACTGGTGACACGGCTCACTGTGTTTTTCTTGGAGGGAGAGCAGTGGGATATGTGGACATTACTGAATAAAAAACCATTGCTCCACATGAACAACGAGCTAGTCATCCAAAGGCAAAATATTTCCCCAAAAAAAGCAGATAACTCTTTAGACACTTTTTGCTGTGTGCCTCTTCGAAGTCCATGGAAATGGGCTGGGCCTCGGCCTCCCCTGCACATCAGGCCAACACAGGATCCTTGTGCAGCACAGCTCAGATGACAAAATCCTTCCAAGCACCAGGAGATATCATCAACACTGCACAGTAATGAACGCCTTCAAAATCCCACTGGAAAAGGCAGGCGCTTTTGCTGCCAAGCCCACCAAGAAGGGATGAAAGGGGAGCCCTGATGGCTGTAATTTGCACCAGGCTGGACAAATGGAGGGCTGGGTGTTACCAGTTCTCATCCCAGATACTCTGCATGGATGGGGCTAACCTTGGAGCCACACCTGCTGATCACATGTGAATCCTAGAATGGTTTGGGTTGGGAAAGACCCCAAAACTCATCTCACCCCAACCCTCTGCCATGTCCAGAGACACCTTCCACTGTTCCAGGCTGCTCCAAGCCCCATCTAACCTGGCCTGGAAAACTTCCAGGGATCCAGGGGTGCCACAGCTTCTCTGAGCACCCTGTGTCAGGGCCTCCCCACCCTCACAACCAAGAATTTCTTCTGAGTATCTCATCTAAATCTCTCCTCTCTTAGTTTAAAACTGTTCCCTCCCATTTACAGAGGTGAAAACAGAATTCTTGGTAGTGGATGAGCCAGACTCGGGCAGAGCCAAGCTCCGTGGTCCCCAGCCATGCAGGTCCCTGCTGTGCCAAGTACCCCAGCCAGAGCAGGAACACCCTGTCCCCCTTCCCCCAGGATGCCAGTCCAGCAAAGCTCTGCTCCCACCGCAGGACCCTGACGGGACTCTGAGCCACATGGAGGGACAACACCTCCATGAGAGACCAAGGAACTCTCCCACCCAGGCACCTGGAGCCAAGCACTGACACCATTAAGAAGAAAAAATAAATAAAAATAAAACACAGTGTGTTCTCTGACCGCCCACTGGTTCACTCCTGCCATTCCTGGGCCTGGGCTGTGCAATCTGTCTCCCAGCTTGGCGCCCGAGCTTCCCTCAGAAATGCAAGTCTTTACCCAGGAATTCATGGCAGGAGAAAGCAAGAAGAGAAAGGGGAGGGTGAAAAAATGAAAAACACTTTTTGTATTTTATCCAAAGTGTTTTGCAGGTCTACTTCCCCTTGGCTCACTCACTCTGCTAGGTCTACCAGCATATTTTGGGTAATGAAACACACATTTGCTGGTCAGCCCTAATAGACCCAGAGGGACTGGGTTTCACGTGTGTTTGTTTTAAACTTAAGGGTGTTGTAAAGTTTTTCCAAGAGCTTAGGCTGGGATGATAAGCCATGGCAGGCAGTGCCTAGTTAGTGGGTGGTTATGGTGTTAATGTTTATCCCATAACTGAAGGAAGACGTGACAACATGAGCGAAGCAAACCACCACCACCACCACCACGCTTCCTCACGGGGCACGCACGGAACCTCTGCAGGGACCACCACACAGGAGGCATTTCATACAATCCTTGTGTACTGTGAGAGAAAGGGCAAGTTCATTAAAAAAAGAAAAGAAAGCAGAGTTCAGAGTGAGAATCAGGCTTTCTAGTCCCAGAGCCTTTCCAGCCAGATCCTTCAAGCATCCATGTGTGGGACCTGTTAGAGTGGATCCAGAGGAGCCCACAGAGCTGCCCTAAGGGCTGGAGCCCCTCTGCTCTGGAGACAGGCTGGGAGAGCTGGGGGTGCTCACCTGGAGAGGAGAAGGCTCCAGGGAGAGCTCAGAGCCCCTTGCAGGGCATAAAGGGGGGCTATAAAAAGGAATGAGAGAGACTTTCCATGCCAGTAGACAGTGACAGGATCAGGGGGGAATGGCTTCCCACTGCCAGAGGGCAGGGCTGGATGGGATATTGGGAAAGAATTGTTCCCTGAGAGGGTGGGCAGGCCCTGGCACAGGGTGCCCAGAGAAGCTGTGGCTGCCCCTGGATCCCTGGAAGTGTCCAAGGCCAGGTTGGACGGGGCTTGGAGTGACCTGGGCTAGTGGAAGGTGTCCCTAGACATGGCAGGGGTTGGGATGAGACAGGCTTTAAGGTCCCTTCCAACCCAAACCATTCTATAATTCTGTCTCCCTTGGCCAGTGCTCAGGTCCCAGC
This sequence comes from Vidua macroura, assembly GCF_024509145.1. Classification (NCBI taxonomy): domain Eukaryota; kingdom Metazoa; phylum Chordata; class Aves; order Passeriformes; family Viduidae; genus Vidua; species Vidua macroura. The sequence goes on from NC_071586.1 coordinate 1,175,200, forward strand.
TGCACAGTGGACCATTTCTGTGGAGCTCATCCTGCCTCAGCCCTGCCAGGCTCAGAGGATGTGGCTCCATCCCTGCACTGTCAAACCCCCACAGGCAAAGTCTGCTTCCACCTCCAGGCAGTCTGCAGATCACGAGTGGAGCTTACCTCCCAAAGCTACAGGGGAAATCTTCCCATGTAAATCGATTTTGTGCTTGGAAAACTAAAGACACCTTATTCTCCTTGAACAGCAGGAATAGGCATCCTGCCTGGAGCAGGCACCACAAATTCTGCAGAGCTGCAGATCAGCACCACCAGGAGCGCAGAGCGAGGGCAGGGAAGCTCCAGCTGATAGGAAGGCAGCACTGACCAGGCTGTGGAGGCCTGTGCCCCGGGGGAGCAGTGGGTGCAAGAGGGACAGGCCCATCTGTGCAACACCCCCCTGCAGAAATGACAGTGTGATCTAAAATCACTGCCCCAGTTTGGGGACATCAGGGCCAGCTTTCCCTTGCTTGAAAAATACAAAAGAGGAAGAAAAAGGTTTCCTAAGGCACCAAGCATAAGGAAAAGTGAGGTGAAACACTGTAGGGAGATCTGAAGGCCACATGCCTGCATTTGGGAACACAACTGGAGACTGACTCCGTCCCCCTGACTTACCCACCCCTCTGCACTGGGGTAACTGCTCAGGTGCTCAGCTCAATGACAGGGGAAGCCCTGTCACCCCCATGGCAGCCTCTTCCCTTCCCAATCCCCTTCTGCTCCACACAGACTGACAGCAAGAGATGGAAAGGAACACAATTCTCCATAAAATCTCCCAGCTGTGGGCAAGAATCAAAGCAATTAATGACACTTAATGCTTGCTGGATATGGAACATGGATGAGGAAGGCACGAGCTAATGTGGCCAGGCTGCTGCAGAGCCAGGGGGTCCCACTGGGACCTTGCTGGTGGGCAGCAAGGAGTGAGCTGGTACAACCTCAGGACACAGACCCATACCAAAGCCATCTCTCACCTTCTCTAGTCACTTAACTGTAAAGCAGCTTCTTCTACCCACAACCTGCTAAAACCCAACAGAGGTTGCATTTACTTCAGGATTTCAGAGACCATTTAGTAGACCAAGTCTGTGCAAAGCTGTAGTATCTAGGTGGTACTCTGCTCAAAGTAAAAGGGGAGTTGGGATTTCTCCCACAGCCATGCACATTTGTCATCTCAGATTTGCCAGTCAGTGGTTTCACTCTAAGATCTCTTGTGCAACACAGGTCCAGGTTCCTACATGGAGAATCCCAGATTGTTCTCACATCTGAGCTCCTTTGGCATAGCAGGAGATGCTCAGTTCAGCATCCTCCCACAGCAGTGCTGTCCTGCACTCCAACAGTCTCCATGTTTCCCACTCCTGTAGTTTTTTTTCCTTTTTTTGTGGTATTATTTGGTTACTTGCAGAAGGACACATACTCATCTAGGCAATCAGAAATCCTGAATGAATGGCTTAGGGACAGAAATTCAGTTTATCCCAGTTTTAAGCACTAGAAGCTGACACAACCTTGTACTGCACAAGGTGCTTGGTGATGCAGCTGATCTCTCTCAGCTTCATCTCTTGTTTGGATGAAAATTTAGAGGTGACTGACCACCAGTCCTCCCCCTGCACAGAGTTTCTGCCAGGCTCATTTATGGAGAGGCTCTGGGAAGAGGCAAATACATTATTTAAATCAAAATATTTTACACCAACAGCACAATTCCAACTATTCCAACACCACACAAGGCTTGTCCGTGGCAGACAACATCCCTGCCCAATAAACCCTTTAAAGGTTCACTGATCACAGCTAGATGTGTCATAAACTTCCCTACATAGTTTATTATCCCCATAAATCTCTATAAAACTATTTTATCTCATCTGGGTTGGCAACAAAGCAAACTTTCCTCTGTTTATGGCTTCCCAAGCCAGCCTCTAATAACAACATATGTGCTGCCTAAAAAGGGGGATGAAGATCTCAGCCCTGCCCAGCCCTCCCCACCACAGATCCTTCCAACTCTATACCACAGGCACAGCAAACACCCCACGTGCTCCATGTGCTTCCCTCCAGGAACAGACCTATTATCAAATAACAGTTCTCCTACTTCCTTATCTTCCAAATGTGCTATTTAAAGGGGGAAAAAAACAGCTTGGAGGCTTACTCAACTCACTCTTCCCAAATGTGCACCCAGCATTTCATTCAAAGAGAATTTCTGTTTCTGGGAGCTTGGCAGCAACTTTGTCAAAAGCTTTTTATTGGGAAATTGTGATGCTTTATGGTTTCATTTAAATCAGATGGATGACTGTAAAACTATAATATGTTTGGCTTTCAATTAGAAAACACAGAAATAAAAGTACTTTCCATGTTGTCTTACCTACTACACAACTTCCAGCTTTTCCATGCAGCCATATCCATTTTTGCTTTAGAATCCTAGGATGGTTTGGGTTGGAAGGGACCTTAAAGTTCTTCCTTTCCAACCCTACCATGGGCAGGGGCACCTCCCACTATCCCAGGGTGCTCCAAGCCCTGTCCAACTAGCCTTGGACACCACTAACACCATGACCCAGTGGATCTCCTTCCACCCAGCCCTGGTGCCTAAAACAACACTGTACCACGTATCTGTCACCCACCAGTGCCACAACAGCCTGTGCCAGCTATGGTAGAGCTGCCCTTGCCCAGGCCTTCAGGCACAACCACCAACCTCCCGCAGATATGCCCACGAGCCCCCTGCCACCACCGTGCAGCAGAAGAGAGTCAGAGATCACCCCGAGAGCTACCAGACACTGCCATCCCTACAGAGAGACCCACAGAAACCTCAAGTCCCCCACTGAGCCCTCCTCTCATGCTGGAATTCTTGGGGCTTCAACAGTCCTCAGCGGAGCTTGGGAAAAACGTTCAATACCAAAACTGTTGATTCACATCTGCACTCCTCTGCTTCCCCAGCCAGGCAGGTCCCACAGCCCTGGGAATATGGTTCCTGCATCACCCTCATGGCCTTGGGCCAGGGCTCACCCCGAGCTCTGCCTGTCCTCTGCCACCACTCCCACACAAACCCTTCACGTCGCTGTTGAGGCAGGACGGGAACAGAAAAACTCCAAGATCAAAAGGTGAGAAGAAAACTCTTACCACTGATTTATTTCAAATACATTGCTGTATTTATAGAGAACATTGTGCAGACCAATTTCATTGGTCTTAAAGTAAAAACATCTCACACCGTTGGTGTGCAGTGAATGACGCACAGTGGCAGAACATATCTATAACAATGTGAACAAGAGAGATAGTGAATTTTTTACATTCTTTTCCAACTCTCTCCCAGGCTCTAGCCTGATAGAAACTTTTCCTTTCTCTCTGACTGAACTGAGACTACCCATACCCTTCATGCCATGCCAGGAAAATGGAGCAACTGCCTCTAGCACCACCCTGGGAAGGAACCAGGAACCTGTCTGGCACCCAGTGGAGAGGTCCCAGGCATCTCTGGGGTGTTTTTATGAGCAAATAGCTCACATTCTCAGACTCCAGGAGGGTGAGGACCAGAAGCTGCAGTCATTTCAGGAACCTTTAGCATGAGCTGTGGGTGATTACTGGAAGAACCTCGCCCTAAGGCACTGGCAGCATGGATGTAGGGTACAACTCCTGGGAATAGAAGGATGCAGAACCACTTGGTCATGGGAAAACAGGGGCCAGGGAGTGACCGACCACCCATGCTGCCACCAGCAGCATGGGCCACTACTTCTCCTGACTGTTAAACTTCGGACACCAACAAAAAGTCAAAGCCATAACAACATGTCAGATAGGAACACTGCTGATGCCACCTGCTTCCCAGTCCCCTGGTGCTGCAGGGCACGTGCTGACCTCCAGGCACCACAGTCCCACCCCGAGGTCCAGCAGGAACCGTGCCACCTCCCCACCGGGTCACCCCTGGCTCCTGCTCTCCAGCAGGCAGAGGTGAAGCGCCCGACCCGGCAGATGGCCATTTCCATGGCAACACAGGGATGCCATGGCAGAGGATTAAGCTCCAGTGGGAGGGGAAGCAGGACCATGGGGAGGGAGCTTCACAAACGAGCACCCGACAGGGACGCTGAGCAGGAACGGAGGCCCACAGCAGCGATTTTCACGCCCATCTTCCCCTTTCAGTTCTTCTCTAGCATGAAAGTTCCAATTTAAATGGCAGAATTTGACACCATTAGAAACTATCAGACCATTTAACACACTGCCCCTTCCTCCCACGTCACTGCACCCACGGCTGCCACGGGAATAAAGAGCACTGCAAGATCCAGACATCTCCCAGCAGTCCCAGCATCAAAGTGCAGCAAATCTGCGTCACACAGAGACCCTTTGAAAGAGGATGAATGTGAAGAGCAGGGAGAAATGATTACTTTATTTGTAAAGACCATGTCTCTTGTCATTCTAATTCATCCCAAATCCTCCCAGCACTGGACAGCTGCAGGTTTAATCATGAATATACAAATCAGCAACACATGAACAACAAAGAGTATCCAAATGCAACAGACAAGGCCCAGAATTCGGTCTGGTTCAGCTGCTGCTCTCCCTCCTTTGCACTGAAAGAAGGAGGGGATGGGTAAAGCCAGGACCTGCCACCTCCTCCTGCCACCACAGTGCCCCTCCCATTGAATCCCAGACACGGGAATGCTGCCTGCACCTCTCCCTACTGACAAAGCTGGTCCAGCACTGCGCAGGAAGCGGCAGCTGCAAGAGGGGAGCAAAGGGAAGAGGAGAGGGAGAAGCGAGGATGGGGGGCAAGGGCTGGAGGGAAGGAGAGGCTGGGGACAGAGAGGGGCTGGAGCTGCACAGGCACTCGAGCTGACAAGGAAAAAACAGGGTTTAATCCCTGCAGGAGATGGGAACTGCTCACTTTGTGCAGCCTTGGCCGGGCAGAGCGCAGGGGTGGCACCACAGGGCGGGGGTTCCCAGAGGGGCGTGCAGCCCAGGGAGGGGGTGCAAGTCCCCAGGCAGGCACTGCTGCTGCTACACTCAACATCAAACACCAGCCCTGCTAAAGAGGGGTTCTGCAGGGGCTGCTGCTGCCAAGCAGGCTAAGGAGCCTTCCCAAGCATCCAACACCCGCTTCTGCTGCCTCTCAGGTGTTTTATGCATGCTCACATGCTCCAAAGCTGGTGAGCAACTGGACACGGGGCAGGCAGTGATACCCATCAGTGCAAAGCACTGTGTGCCACATGGGAAAGAGAGCTGGGAAGCAGGAGCTATCCCGAGCTTCCAGAGGGTTGCTTCACAGAAAGAATCTCATCAGGTCTACAGCTTCCTCAGGAGGGGCAGCAAAAGGGCAACTTCAATCTCTGCTCTCTCTGACCAGGGGCAGGACCAGGGGACGGCTGGAGCTCTGCCAGGGCAGGTTTAGGCTGGAGATCAGGAAAGGTTCTTCCCCCAGAGGGTGCTGGGCACTGCCCAGGCTCCCCAGGGAATGGGCACAGCCCCAAGGCTGCCAGAGCTCCAGGAGCATTTGGACAATGATCTCAGGGATGCCCAGGGAGGGATTGTTGGGGTGTCTGGGCAGGGCCAGGAGTTGGATTCAATGATTCTTGTGGATCTTTTCCAACTCAGGATATTCTATGATTCTTTGAAAAGGGCAGGGACTGAGTACAAGACAGGGCTGAGCATCAGCCCAGCACAAACGTCGTCTCTCCTGCTGCTGGGAGCTGTGCAGTGCTCACCAGCTCCCAGGCCCACTTGCCAAAACTCAGCACACACCACAAGGAATTTGCTTTCCAAGGGCCTGAGATCCTGCAGGACATTGTGTCAGAGATCTGGACTGAGCTCTCAGTTTCCAACCCAGTGCTATTTCTGCAGAATTACCTGCTTTAACTTCAACCACTCTGTGGAATTATTCATTTGGTCTGTCTAGAAGTGATGGGGTGAGGGTGATGTGCTTCCAAAGTGCAAGCTTTAGAAATAAAAATAACCAAACCAGTCAGGGAAATAAGTGGTTTTTGAGCCTCCCAGAGCACACCCAGCCTCTCCTTTGGTCTGCCAGGCCGTGCTGGGGCTGTGGGTGGGACGGCAGGGTGGACAGACTCATGGACAGTCCTGGCAGCCTGGGAGACCAAAATCTGTGCCACGGCATGGCTCCAGCAGTCAGTCCCAGCAACACCTTCCTGTGTTACAACAAACTGCTCCACATCAAGCTTCAAAGTTACATGGTGCTCATATTCTCATGCAGTGGGAGAAACAAATCCATTTTGCTGCCCACTGCAATGTAGCATTTGGATCCCAACAGGGCATCTACATCTATCAGGCTCCAGAAGGGAGGGTCCCAGCTGCCCCACGTTGGGAAGGGCCCCATCCTCTTCTCTTGCACAGGGACCTTCTGGCTTTTCACTGACAGGAGGGTGCAACCAGGTGAGGGTCAGACACTGCTCCCAGGGAACAAGGATGAGAGGAAATGGCCTCAAATTGTGCCAGGGGAAGTTTAGATTGGCTACTGGGGATAATTTCTTCATGGAAAGAGTGGTCAGGCACTGACTCAGGCTGTCCAGGGCAGTGGAGGAGTCACCATCCCTGGGGGAATTTAAAAAATCTGTGGATGTGACACATGGGGACATGGTTTAGTGGTGAACACAGTGGCACTGGATTAACAGTTAGACTCAATGATCTTGGAGTTTTTTCCCAATCTGTATCATTCCATGATCGCCAAACAGGTTTGCACACGGAGGGAGAGAGGTGATCCAGGGGGTTCACCTGAGCTCTCATACTTGCAAACTCTCTGTATCCCCTTTTGCAGACTCCCCCACAATATTTGATACCTCTCTGGGGAATTTGAGCTTTCCAAGACCCCCAGAGCACTGTTCCTGGTGCTCTCCCTCTCTCCAGCCCAGCTCCAGGGCCAGCCCACTCCTGACACCCCCTTGCCTCCCCTCCACGTCCACCACAGGACCACGAGACAAAGCTCCCTCCAAACTTTACATCAGGTTCCCAAATCGATCCTGGGGCCACCAAACAACACCAAATGCAGGATGCTGACACAATAAAAATCACTGTACCTAAGAAAACAGGCCAGTTCCCTATAATGGAAAGAATCAGACAGGAATAACGTCTCCCCTCCACTACCACCACTCTGGAGCCTCCAGGATTCTGCAGCTCATCAGCCTTGGTCCTCGGGGCAGAAGCACGTCATGGCAATGCCAGGACCCCACTCTGTGCCATAACCCTCCCAGCAAGCGCCTCACCTGCAGGGTACCACAGGAGCCTGCTGTGGGACTGGAATTACCTGTGCAAACATCCTGCATGACAAAGTCAGTATCAAAATAAACAGCACCAGAGATGCCCCACCAGCCAATCCCATTCGTAACTAAAATTTCACACTTTCATCTAAGCAAAGCACTTGCTCCACATGTGGTAAGTCCTGAGCCCAAGCCCAGCTGGGCTGTGACATCTGGGACAATTGTGACGTAAGCAGCACGAGCTGGGGATCCAAGGACAGGACATCCACGTCCCTACAGTCACCACCAAAAGGAGACCTCAGAGCCCCTTCCGAGGGATCTACAGTAAGGCTGGAGAAGGGCTTTGGGTGAGGGCTGGAAGGACAGCACAAGGGGAACAGCTTTGCACTGCCAGAGGGCAGGATTAGATGGGATATTGGGAAGGAATTGCACCCTGGGAGGGTGGGCAGGCCCTGGCACAGGGTGCCCAGAGCAGCTGTGGCTGCTCCTGGACCCCTGGAAGTGTCCAAGGCCAGATTGGACAGGACTTGGAGCCGCCTGGGATGGTGGAAGGTGTCTGTGCCCATGGCAGGGGTGGAACGAGCTGAGATTTAACATCCTTTTCAACCCAAACCATTCTGTGATCTAAAACCCCTCCAGTGGTTCACCTGGGGAATCCAAAGCCCAGGAAAACAAAAATATTGATGCTTTCATGGATAAACACACCTCAAAGCCTGCAGGCAAACTTGTCCTCCAGCCTTTACACCATGGGTGTCTGGGCTCTGGCGAGGGGCCCCCAGCCCAGCCCACAGCTGGGGCTCCCCAGGCAGCTGTGCACACCTGTGGGAACTGTCACCTCTGCCACAAACCACAGCCTGGGGCTGTCAGGGCTGTACCCAATGGAGCATTCACCACTGAGAAACACGGACACGAACCCACAGCCCCCCAGGATGGGTTTGTGACTTTTCAGGGCTGGCCTCAAACTGCATTCTCGCTGGGAAAACCTCTCCCCACAGGCACAGGCTCAGTCCCAGCCCTGCAGTGCCACACTGAATGGGCTGGCAGGAGGTGGGATGGGGACCCAGGCCCCACAGTTGGCAGGAAGCAACACCCTGAGCACCAACACATGATCCATTTGCTTCCCACTACAGATACGGCTGGATTTCACATTCCCTGCCTCCTCCACGGCCTCAACAAGGAAAGATAGGGAAACATTCACATTCCCTCCCAGGCACAAAGCCTGAGTGACCCTGGGAACAGCACCAATGACAAACCCATTCCTGTGCCCACCTCTGCCCACTGTAACTCATCTGTGCCTGCAGCAAGAGAAAGGGCTGTTGTACCCCCCCACCCTCCTTAAAAACTGCCTTTCTTTGAAGAAACATTCCTTGAACAAATGGCAGCAAATCCCAAGGCAGAGCTGCACAATGGACACTTCAGCCTGGCAGGGGAGGAGAGACAGGACCTTCAATGCCTAAATAAATGTAATTTGCTCGTTAAGAGGGGGCTGGGGAAGGTTAGGCAGAGGGGAGCCCTGGTTATTCACTTCCCCCAATTAACATTCCAGCAGAGCTAGGAACAATAACTTTTTGGGAAGGGGGAGTGATGCCTGTGGGGCATGGGATAGTCCTGGAGAAAGGTTCAAGGGTGTGAGGGTGCGAGTCTGTGTGTGATGGGAACTGTGAAACAAAACCAAGACTAAATAAAGGTCTACCCTATGCAAAAAGAACCTGCAAAGTAAAACTTTCACATCCCTGGGCCAAGATTTGCCTTTGCTGCTGATCTAAATGCCTTTCTGTGGCCAAGGAGACCTGCACAGAACAAAGGTGGCTTGTCACTGTTTGAAAGAGGTCTCCAAACGCAGGATATTTTCCACCACCACTCTCTGAAAGTAACTTTGTCATCTATTTCCTTGTCAGGATGAAAAAGCTGCCTTTCCTCAGCACAGGCATTGACTTCTTCAGTAAAGATTTTGCAGCACACTTGGTGGCTCTCATGGCTTCCCCAGTGCTCTCCTAAGGGAAGTAACTGGGCTTTTGTTAGACCCACACACAGAAAACAAGGAGAGTGAACCAAACCCAACTGTGGCTGGGCTGGAAAAGCAGCAGAAGGACTCTGCATGCCAAGCACTGCCCATCCTGCCAGCAGAGCCCCAGAATGCTCCCATGACAGCTCCCACAACGCAGGACAAAGCCTGACCCCAGAGGAAGCCATGCCTGCTGCTGCCTCAAGCACTGCAGGCCTGATGGGAGCAGGCTCACCCTGGCAAAGCTGAAAGGAGCTCCCCAGGAGTGACCAGGTCCATCCATACCCTGGGCACGTGTGCTGGGGCAGATCCACTTCACCACAGTACAATTCCTCAGGGTTCCCATGAAAATCCAGCTCCAACAGACAGGTGGTGCAGCTCAGCACTCCCAGCCAGCACTGTGAGCAAGAACAGGGCACTCAGGAGCATGACCCTGGCTGGACAAACAGCCACCCCAGAGGGAGGACAGACAACCCCCAGCAGGAGCTCAGGCACCACAACCACAGAGCTCAGTGACACCATCTGTGGATGCCAGGGTAGGTAAGGAAAACACTCTGATTTCTGAATGTGCCAGGAATTTAGCCCAGTTTGGTTGGTTGGTTTGACACCTCGAGGAGAATGTGCCCAGCTGACAGAGCTCTGGTCATGCCGTGTTCAGCTGCTCCATCTCCAGGTGTCCTGCAGGACTCAGAGCAGGCCATGTCCAGGGGTGCTCCTGTTATTAATTCACCCACGGCAACACTCAAGCTGAAGATCTGCAGCTTGTCCACTTGACTTCCCAGATGCCAAAGCAGCTTTGCTGATACACCAGGCAATGCTTGATTACATCCAAAGGCTCTCTGGTGGCAATGCAATCTCAGGAAGAAGATGAAGGATGGCAGAAGGACTGTGAGAAGGTGCCTACTCACAGGCACAATGCAGAAAAGTTAGGAAAGGTGGATCAGACCACCAATATTGTCACAGAATTCCAGAATAGTTCAGGTTGGAAGGACCACTGGAGGGGTCATCTGGTCCCACCTTCCTGCTCAAGCAGGGTCATCCCAGAGCACATGGCACAGGATTCTGTCCAGGTGGGTTTGGAATAACCCTGTGAGGGAGACTCCACAAATTCTCTGGGCAGCCTCTTCAGCACTCTCTAGAAGTGAGATGAACAAAACATCACCCTGAGGCTCTTGGCTAAAAGCACACAGAACCACAGACCAGCCAGAGCTGTGAGGGAAAGGCTGGATTCACCTGAAGCCCACTGGAACTCTCCAGGCACACCTCCTGCTTCCTGCCCAAATCCTTCCCATGGGATCAACAACAGAAGGGCTCCCAGGAAACTGTTGTCTGTGTTCCTTTTGGAGCATCACAAAGCTCAGTCTCAGGGCAAAAAACCTGGTGCCTTTTCACAGCAAGCAAAGGGCTGCAGTCAGAACAAATCTCCTCCCAGGCCAGCACCAGGCACTAGGACTCTGCTTTCCTTACTTTTGAGGCATCCAGTGCTCCCCCCTACCACCCATTGTACAACATATTGCTGCAGAGCCAATGCTGCAGATGGCACCAGAGGTACCTGGTGGCCACATGGAACAGTGAACGGTCATCTGGACAAAACCTGGATGATCAGCAGAGCCATGGGCTGGGTTCACTGCTGACTTTCAAGCCTGAAAGAGGAACCCATCCACAAAGATGCAGAGGCCAATTATTGAAAGAGAATGACACCCCCCCTCAAGAGGGGAAGCAGCACAAACCCCAAGCAGAGTGGGCACGAGCTCCCTCCCAGCCCAGGTACCACAGCCCAGCGTGTGGCTCCTCCTCCCTGTGCACCAGTTACTGCCAGAGGCAGTAGGGGCTGGACCAGGGCCCAGCCAGAGGTCCAGCAGGGACCTATCAGTGTCCCTTGGAGCTTCCTGACACGAAGCTCCATCCCCGATCTGCTCCAGCAATCAGTTTCCTCCCTCTCTCCCCAGGGGGGAACAGGGGCCTGGACAAGAGTGTCAAGACCCCAACACCCCAAGCTGAAACTGGGGTCTTTCCAAGACCCCATCACCCCACAGGGGCACTGGGAGCATGTAGGGTCATTCCAGGACAGCTGTTTCATCCTGCTTTCCTCAAAGTGTCCAGAAGTGCTGAAACTTATCACAAGGCTGGACATTTCTTCTGTCAGGAAACAGGGACATCCGGAAGTTGAATGTTGTCATGCTGATAGCTGGACATCTCAGAAAAGCTCCTCTCTACCCTGGAAAGCCACCTCTGTAACAGCCAAAGAAATGGGGAAATTCTCTCCTACAAAAACACCATTCAGCCTTCCTGCTCCCCTCCCAGTTGCTCCTGGTGCCAGCCAGGTCCCCTCCTCCTGGGCTGCCTGGAGGCTTCAGCAAGGAGAGGTTCAGCAGGCCAGCAACAAACACACCCCTTGCCTTTAAATGAGCATCTAGAGCTCCACAGGCAAAGCATCCATCCCATCCCTCCTCATCCCAGCCCTCCCTCCCCTAGGGTGAGGGCCTGAGGGTCTCACAGAAACCCCTCTAGGACCCCACTGTGGCTGTTCTCAGTCTTCTGGGGGGGCTGGGCTCAGACTGGAGATATGACTGCAGCAGCAGGAAGGAGGAAAACCAGCTTTACATGTGGCATGTAAATAGTCAATGCAGAGAGAGATTGATCTCCTCTTCTTTCCAGGAGATCAAGAGCCAATTATACAAGTGGGGCACCTCCAAAGGCACCTTCCTCTGTGCAGCAGCCTGGGCACCCTATGCCTCTGCAAGTGCTCCCTTACAGAGATAGGGCTCAGCTGCTGAACCTCACCAACTCACCATTAAAAAATAAGACACAAGTGAGATTAACAAAATGCTAATAGGAGCCCCCAGGTCAAACCGCCTCCCTGTCACCGGGGCCCTCCTCCTGCCAGCACATTCCTGTCACTAGTGAGGTCCCATCGCTTCCTCCTCCCTCCTCAAATTGCTCGTGGTGATGCAAATCCATCATCTTTGTTTCTATTCTTGGAGTAAAACCAGAACCAAAGTAAATAGCAAAACAGCTCTTGGGTTTCAGAAGCCTTTCTTTTTCCATCCTCTCCAACTGCAACAAGGCTGTTGCTGCAGTCAAAGGGAGGTGACACCCGACCCCAGACCCCAGCCTGTTCCCACAGGAAATGCTCCACTTAATCTCCAACCTCAACGTCCCTTTTGAGATCGATGCCAGCTCCTTCCCCAGCCCCACCTGCTCCAGGGGAAGTGTCAGGCTCCTCTTGGAGAGGGAGAAAAGCTGTGGGGGCTGCCAGGGACCCTGGGATGGCAGAGCTCTCTCCATCCCCAGTCTCCACCAAACCTGCCACTGTCAACCTTCCCCAAGAAGCTGAACCAGCTCCAGTCTGTGCCCCACTGGAATTCCAGTGCAGCGTGCAGTGGAGTGAAATCCAACTCTAGTCTGTGCCCCAACTCTCGGTGTCCATGGGTTCCCATGTGCCACGGTGGGCACTGTGCAACAAAGGAGGAAAGGAGACACATGGCAACCCCAGTGGGACCGTCAGGTCTGCCCTGTACGTGCCAGTGTCCCATGGAGCAGGGTGGCACTGTCCTGCCACATCCCACTGCCAGGGAACTACTAAACATCAGCTCTGTCACTGTGAGCCCCACGGGAGCTGCAGGGCAGGAGGGACAGGTCTGTGTCTGTGTGCCACAAAAAGCTATGTTCACATCGAGTTCTGGTCTGTAACAACATCCCCCCTCAATCCCTCCTGTCCCAGCTGAGATCAGCAATAACCAGCAAGCAGCAAACCCTGCATGAGGTGCTGGGACCTGCAGCAGGACAAGCATGCCCCGGGAGCACCAGTGTCGTGTCCCACCACTCACAGGTCACCCTGGAGAGTGGGCAGCAGCAAAGAGCTGAGCCTTGGCTCCATGTGCAGGGACAGCACAGAGCCCTGGCAGTGCTCACTAATGATGGGCAGTGCTCACTAATGATGGGCAGTCAGAGGTGACCACTGGGTGCTGACACGGTGACCCCCCAGTGCTGTGAGGAGCTTTGGGAGTTTCCCACAGAGTGCCAGGCATAAGGAATGGGGAAATTGTGAGGTACAAGAGGGCAGGAGAAGGGCTTTAGGCAGGGACTTGGAGTGACAGGACACAGGGAATGGCTTCCCACTGCTGGAGGGCAGGGACAGATGGGATATTGGGAAGGAATTGTTCCCTGGGAGGGTGAGGAGGCCCTGGCACAGGGTGCTCAGAGAAGCTGTGCTGACCCTAGATCCCTGGAAGGATCCAAGGCCGGGATGGACAGGCCTTGGAGCAGCCTGGGCTATGGAAGGCATCCCTATCATGGCAGGCAGTGGGATTGGGATGAGCTTTAAGGTCCATCCCAACTCAAACCAGCCTGGAATCCCCTGATGCAGAAGCTGAGAACTCAGAGCTCTGTAGCGAGAGCAGGGGCAGGTACGATACAGCCCTGCAGGCAGGGGACGAGAGCAAGGCTGGAGCGGCCGAGGAGCAGCAGCAGCGGGCGGCTGCTTCGCGGTGCTGCAGAGACCTCTTGCAGCGCTCAGCTGCTACTGCAGCCATGCTGCAGCACTGCCCGGCAGCTCGGAGCTCCGGCTCCTCATGGGAGAACTGCCTTACAGCCCGCCGGTGATTTACCCAGCACATCCCAGGCAGGCTGCACCTGGAGAGGCTCTGCAGCCGCAGCTGAGGGCACCCGGCACACACACAGTGCCACCTCCACGCAGCCACTGCACTCAGGAGCTCCCAGTCCTGTAGTTGAATCCACCCGAGTCTGTGTGAAGCCACAGCTGTGTCCCAAAGGGCTTATTCAAGCACAAGCACCTTCCTGCAGGGATGTGCTTGTAGGGAAAGTGCTCAGAACGATTTAAACCTCAGGCTATCAAAGCACTTTCTTCACTGGCATGCTCCAATTGTGCAGGAAAGGCACATGGGGATGGCACCATTTGCTCACAAACCTGGGGCACCTGCCTCCCTCACAGCAAGAGACCCAAAGAGCTGCAGACTGTGGGTCTGAGGACACATTGCAACAGCCAGATTTCCTTTCTGAGATCTGGGAAACAACTGCAAAGGGCTCGAGAGGGAGAGCAGAGGAACATATCTCCCAGGGAAACGAAAGGAAGGACTGCAGGTGGACTAAGAGGCCCATGGGCAGCAGAGGATGGGATTTAATACACCTAGTCTAAGCAGTGACCCAGCTGGATCCAGGGACCTGCCATCACAAAGCCATTCTTACTGGCAAACCCCAGAAAAAAGGCAAATCAGGACGACAAAACCCACCAGAGTGTGCACTTTGGGATTAACAGGAACAGCCCCAGCAGCCAGGACCTCTCTTGCTGGATGTCAAGGCCAGGAAGGGCCTGGGCAGCAGACATGTCACCTGACATGGCAGGAAGGCCACTGTCACCATCACAGCTGTTGGGAGGGGACAACCAGCCAAAGGCAGGTGGAGAAGCTGAAGCTTCCCCTCACACCAACCAGACACTGGTCTGGGTCGTGCCAGCACAAGCCCTCATGCTCAGCAGGTTGGAGCCAAAAGCATTTAATTTTCCACACAGCTGGAGCATTGCTGGCTGCAGCCCAAAGCATCCCCAGCCCACCCTGCACTGCCAAAAGGCCTGGAGCTCCAACCCTAAAAATCTTTTGAGTTTCACGTAAGGCTCCAGTCCTGCCACGGAGGAGGAATACTCCAGCTCACAAAATAGTGTCTCACTTATTTTAAAGCACTGTGGTTATATTTTTTTTTTCCACACAAACTTCACAAACCAAAGGACACAGTGCACATTTTTGGTAAGTCTCACTGGTAGAAGCAAAGTAAAATTGGAAGTTGGCAAACGACTGCTCTCCTCCACCTCCCCTGCAGCTTGCTGAGCATTTGATGTTCCTTGTGCAGAAATATAAATGGTAACACAGCAGAAACTGGAAATTTCACAGAGTCATAGAATGGATTGGATTGAAAGGCCCATTAAAACTCATCCCAACCCCCTGCCATGTCCAGGGACACCTTCCACTATCCCAGGTTGCTCCAAGTCCTGTCCAACCTGGCCTTGGACACCCAACCTGCCAGGGATCCAGGGGCAGCCACAGCTTCTCTGGAACCCTGTGCCAGGGCCTCCCCACCCTCCCAGGGAACAATTCCTTCCCAATATCCCATCTAACCCTGCCCTCTGGCAATGGGAAGCCATTCCCTGTGTCCTGTTCCTCCATCCCTCACCCCCAGTCCCTCTCCAGCTCTCCTGGAGCCCCTTTAGGTCCTGGAAGGGGCTCTGAGCTCTCCCTGGAGCCTTCTCCTCTCCAGGTGAGCACCCCCAGCTCTCCCAGCCTGGCTTCAGAGCAGAGGGGCTCCAGCCCTTGGAGCATCTCCATGGGCTCCCCTGGGCTCTCTCCAGCAGCTCCAGGTCCTGCTGCTGTTGGGCCCCAGGGCTGGGGGTGGGGTCTGCAGGTGGGGTCTCACCTGAGGGGGCAGAGGGGCAGAATCCCCCCTCCTGCTGCCCATACCAGGGCTCAGCCCAGCCCTGGGGGCTTCTGAGTGCATATGACCTGGGCAGGTCCAACCCTCATCCACCAACATCTCTAAGCCCTACTCAGGCCTCCTCTTGATCCATTCCCAGTCCTGTCTGTGCTTGTGTTTGGGATTGCCCCGACCTGGGTGCAGGACGTTGCACTGGGGGCTTGTTGAAGCTGCTGCTTGTCTCTCTGCCAGTCTGTGGGACACCCCATGCTCCACAGCACTGGCAGCCCTTGGCAGGTGGATTCAGGCTTTCCTCCCCAGAGCGAAGCCAGCAGAGGGAGCAAACACTGCAGGTTTGCAGGGAGAGTGTGATGGTTTCTCACTGTGGTTGTTATATTTTGAATCTAGAGGTTATGTCGTGGGAGTTTCCACAAGTTATTTGGAAAGGTGGTGGAACCCTGGCTGCTGAGAATTTGAGACTTTCTGTGCTGACAGGCACTGACCCCCAAGAGAACACTGCATTTGACCTGAGGCCATGGAGAAGCTTCCAAAATGGAATGACAGCACTGGGATTGTGGGTGTGGAGTTTGAATAGAAGAGCGTAATATTACATGGTGGGAAACTCAGAGTTTAGGCTATAGAATATAGCAAGCAAGATGGAGGCTTTAGGGCAGAGGCTAGTCCTTCTTCTCCATGGGTGTGGGTGGGTTTGTGTAATTGGATAAAAAGTCCACATTGTGGGCATGAGTGGTTGGTTATTGGGTTAAAAGGAAAAATAATTTAGGTGTCATTTCTTAACTGGACAGTTTATCCTTAAAAGGTCTTGTAGAGAGAGAGATGGGGCTCTCTCTCTGAGAGATGAGAGATTTTAGTTTGTTACAGTGAAGTGCTATAGAACTCAGGGTTTATGAGACTGTAACACAGATAAGAACTAATAAACATCTGAGTCCCAACAAGAAATACCATCTCGCAATTTAATCCTGACCCTGGCAAAAAGAAGATAAAAACTCCACAGAAAGGCCCAGGTTAGGACCAAAGCCAGCCTGCATATTTTCTTGGAAAATGACATGTCAGTCTCACTAGTATCCACCCTGCAACGACAGCATTGAAATCAAACCCAAAGTCTGGTCCTCAGCAACAAAGCCCTCCCAGTTTCAAGCTCAGGATCCCACATTTTCTGTGTGTCAATTTTAGATTCCTGTGCCTTAAACCTTCCCAGCACTGGGCCCACCTCTCTCACAGCAAACAGAAGAGGCCTCACCCACCCCAGCTCATTCTGATTGTCACAGCCGCCTGGTCCCAGTCTGGCTTTGACAAAGTGGGATGTCTAACACTGTCCCCAACCCCACCAGAACCTCCTCTCTACCAGCATGGCCTGCTGCATTCCCCTACAAACTGCTCCTCTGCTTCCTAATTCCTCCCACAGGAGACATCTTCCTTTGTGTGGGATGCTGAGAGCAGTCCCAGAGCATGCTGTGCTCTTCCCAAGCCATCCCTGCTTTCCTACTGGCACCACAAAGCACCAGCTGGGACATCACAAGCTGCTGTTGTAAATAAAACCACGTTCACCAGAGAAATGAGCCGGGTACGTTTGGGTTTCGAGCTTTGCTGTGCCTGTTCACTCCCACACTAATTTGCAAAGTGGGGTGATTCACAGGGAGCCTCTTCCCGGCTCCCAGGGACTGCTCTCCAGGGAATGAGTCGCTCTCTGGCTCCAGCAACACGTTATTTATCAGGTTTGGGTTTTTCTGCTGAGCACTCAGTGAGCAACAGTCAGCAAGTGAGCAATGTGTAGAGGAGGGGCTGGGCACAGGAGTGATGCACAGAGCTCAAACATCACCTGCCTTTGCAATTACCCCCCTCAGGCAGTCACTGCCACTCTGCTCTGGGAGCTGAGGCAGTCTGTGTGGAGCTCCAGGATGGCTCTCATCACTCTGCTCCTCCTCCTCACCAAGCACAGCTGACCTGCCTCTCACATGGTCATTTTTTCAACCCAGAGCAGCTGTGGCTGCCCCACCCCTGGTAGTATCCAAGTCCAGATTGGACAGGGCTTGGAGCAACCTGGGGTAGTGGAAGGTGTCCCTGCTCTTGGCAGGGGTTGGGATGAGATAGTTTTTAGGGCTCCTTCCAAACCAAACTACCTTAGCATTCTATGATTCTATTTTTATATACGTATTTCTTTTTTTATCACACTGAACTACAGACACAGCCAGGAATCTTCTGTCTGCTTGCTGATCCATTCTGAAATTAAGTATGGGAGTGCACGGTTCATAGCAGTCAGAACAGAACCCAGTAAAATACAGCAAGGAGAGAGGTACCACCAGCACAGAGAGAGTGGGATTTCACTGGACCAGAGGGATCATGGCAGGGTGACATGACCTTCCTGTCACCATAAACATCACCCCAGAGCCTCTAGCACTGGCTGCACACAGGACACAACAGGCTGCACCCAGCAGGCTTGGGGAGGTCCCTACACACTTAGGAATGAGACCAAACCATTAGGATAATGCACAGTTGGGTTCCACCAAGGTCCTACCTTGTCTCCAGCTCACCTGGCACCCAAAACCCAGACCAGGATAATCACAGCCCATGGACTGGTGCTGCTCTGGGGTGAGGCAGTTTCTGCACTCCTCAACATCACGGAAGTGACAACCAGGGACAGGAGGCATTTCTGGGTTGATCATTATTCATTGGAATAGGAAAACCTGGACAGGTACCTGTCAGCTAGTGCCAGCCCAGGTGTTGTCAGTGACTCCAGTGAGCACCAGGTGTGACCAGGTCTCTGCCACACAGTGAGTTCCTCCCCTCACTGCCTCCCTTCCCAGGCTCTGCTATCCCAATCCACCCCTCTCTGTCATCATCGCTTTGTCATGCAGGGATTTCCTCTGCTCAACTCATCTGTAGAACTCCCAAGACAAACAGAGTCTAAGTGTTTCCTGCAGGGCACAGACATTTCATATCAAAATCACTGCCTGGAAAAATACCATACACAAATAATAATAATTAAAAAATAAATTAGTGCATGAGAGTACAGAGTAAAATTAATTAGTGCAGAGGCAGGAAAGCAATAAAACCTTGAGTCACCTACTTGAAACCTGCAGGAACTACAGCGAGCAGAAGTGCCAGGGCAGCTGGGGCAGCATCAGGGATGCCATGGCAATGCCAAGGGCTGCTCTCCTCCACCTCCACTGCACAAACTGGGCAACTCCTCCGTGATGCTCAGAGAGCAGCACATCATTTCAGAGCAGCAGAGGGGTCAGGGTAGAGACCTCAAACCAAGCTGGGTCAGCATGTGAGACCCCAGGCACTGCTGGCTCTTCCTCTTCAGAGGCAGCAGGGTCTGTGCCATAACACCACAAAACGAGTGGGCAATGCCAGAACGACTGGCCTAGATACAGAGAACTTGAAATTCCCATAGGGAAAAGGGAAGAGGACAATTCCCTCAGAGCCCTGCTGCACTCTGCACTGACTGTCCCAGTCACACCCAATCCCACCACAAAGAGTGACTCAGCCCTGGTGACCTCTTTTAATACTCCATAAGGTTAATGCTGAGTTTAACAGGGTTAATTCTGCCTTTAATGACCAGTTTTCCAGTGAAGGCAAGGAGATCAGCACAGTCTGTAACTCAGCCATGTCTCGCTTCTCCTCCCCCGACAAGGGACACTGCAGAAGGTCCCATCCCTACTCCTACAGCCCATCTCAGGAGCCAGCTGGGCCCAAAACCAAAACAGTCCCTTGGCCATCACCGAGTGACCCCAAACAACATGCCCAAGGCCTCAGAGCACAGTCCCAGCCTGGCCACGGTCGTTGTCTCTGTCACAGCTGGAGTGACTGGCACAAGGCAGGGGATCCGAGTGAGAGACAGATGTCAAAAGCAATCAGCTGCTCCCCTGTCTCCAAGGCAGGAATGCTGACAGCACTACAGGCCTTGGAGGAGTTAAAAAGAAAGGCTTATTAGAAAGAAAACTTGTTCTGACAATCACAAAAATTAGAATTAATTTAAAATTCAAATTATGCAAATTCCAGTAATCTGTACGTGCAGATCCATCACACAGCAGAGTGGGACCACAGACACATGTCACTAGCGACATGGCTGGAGAAATGCCACCCTCCCCAGTGCTCTGGGAGGAGGGCAGGTGTGCTGGCCTCTGGCAGGCACGGGAGGAGCGGCTGCTCTGGGACAGTGGAGCCAGGCAGGATTTGCAGGTGCCCCCTTTGCAGTGAAAAATGCTTTGGCAGCCCTGGCAGCATCTAGCATGTCACAGCCTGGGGAGCAGGGAAGCCAGATTCTAGTGTTTTCACATAAATTATAGCAAATTCTCCCTTGGACAAGCTCGGGTGCCCATGACCAGCACAAAACCCTTGTCAGGCAGCACCTAATCATGTGGATGTGAGGTGGCCTCACAGCACTGGATGCATGTGGGCAGCAGGTCTGCCCAGTCACCATCCACCTGTCATAGGAGAGTCCCACCCAAAGACTCAAGAGCCTCTCCCCTCTCTCAGCAATTCCCAAAATTCCATTTTTGGGGAAATTTAAAACCAAGCCAGCAGCTGCATCACACAGCAAAGGTGGTTCAGACTGTCAGCATGGAAAGAGCAAAGTCAGAAATCAACATTACAGGCTGGGGAAGTGCAACAGCCCAGAAAAATGAATCCAGCTTCTTCCTAAAAGATGAGGCACTGACATGGCAAATCGTGCTCTCTCCTGTACTGCTGTGCCATGCATGAGGAGAGCAGATCCCACCTGACAGCAATTCCTCCCCCAGCGAGGGCTGGCAGAGCCGGTGTCATGCAGGGCCAGGGCACAACACCAGCCCAGAGGAAGCTGCAACACCTCCAGCACAGAGATGGAAACTAACTGACCCAGCCCTGGGAGGATACAGAGCCCAGAACTGTTCTTGGAAATAATTTCCTCAGCTTGGCAGGATCTGTTCTTTGAACTTACAAACCCAGCTCTGGGGCTGTGTCAGGAATGCTGGTCCTGTACTGGCCCAAGCCTCAGCCAAGCGCTGCCAGTTCACCTTCCTCCACACTTTCTGCTTCTGCTGAAGGGCCCTCTGGAAGCCCTTTCCAAGTAGGACGAGTCTGCTTTTCTCAGCAGGTCTCACAAGGTCAGAGCCCATGGCTAAGTCTACAGCAACAACTTTTACATTGGAATGAGCCAGAAATTATTTAGCAACGAAAAAAAATCCATATTCCCACATTCTACAAAAAATCTGCTCTGTTCCTTGACAGACAGCCAGCTCTGTGGGTACACCAAGGAAAGCTAAAGGTCCCCAAAACCTGAGTAAGTCAAAGGCCAAATCAAACTGACCACAGACAGCACAGAGAGGTGCTGGCATGGCACCAAGCAGGGAGGGACAGGGGGCTGCCCCACAGGAAGCACAGAACCCAGTTCTCTGCAGGTACCAGGACACGGTGCTTAAAACCCAAGTGCTTCCACACCTTTTGTGCCCATCTCTACTGCAGCACAGAGGCTGTGGGGAACAGGTCTCACAGAGATTCTGGAAAAACATCCCCAAAAGACAATGGTCCCCAACATCTCACTGCCCTCCTGTCCCTCCTGGGTACAGCTTGGAGCCACAGATCCAGGCAGACAGAAAAAGCAGACAATTCCTTACCCCACAGCAGGGCCGCCTCATCTTAAACATCTCCAACATCTTTCAGCCGCTCATCAGGTGCCCCATCCTGCTTGTGCTCATCTCCATCCCTGATGTTCTGCAGCAGTTCCCACAGAAAAGGCTCACTGGCAGTGCTGGGACCATGAGCAGCTCCCACAGACGCACCCACTGCTGCCCCCAACTCGCTGTGAGACCAGAGCTGCTCTGCTGGGGCAGAAGTGGTGGCTTACATCCAGCAATGCAGGCACAAGCAGCGAGGGTGAGCCCCCAGACCCACAACACCCAGCTGTGACACTGCCCAGGTGCACCAGGAGAAACCCCCAGAGGTGTGGCCCCAGAGGGACCAGTCTTTCTTCTGGGGCAGAGGAAGTCTGTGCTCCCAGGGTCCCAGCAGAAGTGTTTGTGCACAGTTTGGGGCAGGTGAGCTGTACTGCCTCAACTTGTTCCCTGCTCCATTCCCATTGTACCGGCTCGCTCAGCCATTGCCAATCAACACCGAGTGCTTCTCATCCCCCCGGCACCCGAGCCCTCATTACAACCCTGAGCCGCTAACGAGACGGGGGAAGGACATCCGAACCCCGGAGTTCGGTGTCTCTGGGAAAGAGAAGAGGCAGAGCCCATGAAATATTGATCAGAGGCTCCCACAGCTGCGGTGCAGCCCCGGCACATCCCTGCTGTCCTACCACCAGGAGCTCCCGAGGGCCAGGAAGGTCTGAGCTGCCCCAGGGACTCGGTGCTGGCTCCTTGTTGCCCCAGCCCCTCACTGCTGGCCCCTGGCAAACATTTGGGAAGGTGCACTTCCTCACAGACAAAAATCTGAGGACAGGAAAACTCATTTCCTCCTTTCAGCCTTGTTCCATGCTTTGGACAACAGTGCTCAGAGTCCAGGCCCTCATGCCACTCATCACCTGGCTGAGCAGCAGCCGCCCTGAGCCCCTCGGGAGCTGGGGGGACAGGACCCCCAGGAGAGGGGCTCTGTCACAGGCTGGGCAAAGCCGAGCTGCCGCCACCATCTGCTCCACCACTCTGGAGCAGCCTCTCTGTTGTTTTACTAATGTTGGGCACAAAAATAGCTCTCCAAGATGTCAGTGTTTTTGGGAAGCCGCGTGCGTGTGAGCGTGGGCGGCCAGAGGCCGATACTCACGAACTGCCGCCGCAGCTTGGTCCTGACGCGCTCGGCCTTGCTCTCGGCCGGGTGCACGGTGTAACCCAGCGAGCCCAGGTGGTTGTCCACAGACAGGCTCTTCCTCATGTAGAAGGAGCGGGTGCGGAAGTAGCTGAACGGGGCGTCCTCCACGGCCGTGCCGAGCTGGGGGGCCCTGGGGGGCTCCGAGCAGTCATCCTCCAGCCGCCAGGCCTCCCCTGCAGAGGAAAAGATGTGTCCCCATCAGAGCATGACCCAGACATGTCCTACCCCCAGAGCCAGCTCTGGGGATGCTCAGAGGGCATCCCTGGACCCCCCTCTGGCCATCCCACAGCTGCAGGGTACAGATGCTGTACAGAAAGCAGGTCCTGCCGACAAATCCCCACGTACCCCTGCCCCAGGCAACAGCCCCTGCACTCAACCTGCCCAGGAACCCACAGTCCCCACCATCTCCTGGCAGGAATCAGTCAAATACAGTTCAAATCATGGAATGCTTTTTGTTGGAAGGTAGCTTAAAGCTCATCTCGTTCCAACCTCCTGCCATGGGCAGGGACACTTTCCACTTCATCAGGTTGCTCCAAGCCCTGTCCAGTCTGGCCTTGAAGTCTTGCTTTGTGAATGGGAAAAATGAGGCATCACAGGTGTTACAAACGACAAAATTATTTACTGCCATCTCCTCCTGCAGAAAAAAACCTAAAACCCATTATGGCACAGCCAGGAGCAAATCAACAGCCCCATGAAGGACAGAAGCCAGACCTCCTTTCCCCACCTGCCCGTCGCCAGCAGCAACAGGATGCAGCAGTGCAGGGCTGAGAGCCCCAGGGACAGACCTCACTAACACTGCCACAGTGGTGACAGTGGGAGAGCACAGTTGGCACCATGCAGGGCTGGTGATCCCAGGGTAGGACTGGCCACATTTCATTGCAACAAAAGGGAAAAACAGCAAAACAACAGGAGATGTTTCCAGAATATCACTGCTGCACTCTTTTCCCTTCAGCTCAGATTGTCGCCGGCTTTTTGTTGCCAATCTCCTCTTTACATCTGGAGCTTGCCCTGCCTCCTCCCCTCAGCCAAAATAACTGCTCTAGCCATGACAAACAATCAATAAAAGCCTCACTCTTGAAAACCTTCTCAATTACTAGCCCAAAAGGGCATCTCACTGCCTCCAGGGGCTCTCCCCCTCCTGCAGCCGCTTACCAAGGCAACATCCTTTGCCTCTCATTTCTGAAAAAGCCAGCACCTTCGAGCATGAACAACCAGGATCCCAGTACACCAGGGCTGAGGAGCAAAACACTTCTGGGGTTTAAAGCAGATAATGGCCCTAAGCCCCAGTTCAGCAGTGCAGTCCAGTTTACCCGGCAAGGCTGTGGGGTTTACATGGAATATGGTGAGACACAGGCTGGACTACAAGCCACCAGAAGAGGAACCACCTACACACACTGCCAGAGGACAGGATTAGATTGGACATTAGGAAGGAATTCTTCCTTGTGAGGGTGGGCAGGCCCTGGCACAGGGTGCCCAGAGAAGCTGTGGCTGCCCCTGGATCCCTGGAAGGGTCCAAAGCCAGGATGGACAGGGCTTGGAGTGACCTGGGATAGTGGGAGATGCCTCTGCTCATGACAGAGGGTGGAACAAGATTATCTTGAAGGTCCCTTCCAACCCAAACCCAAACCATTCCATGAAAGAGGCAACCCAGAGCACAGCACTCTGAGCATCATGTAGATTTTTCCTCCCCTACTTTCAATTTACTAAGCTGCTGCTGCTCCTCTCCAAATGTCACCTCACACAACACAGGAACTGCTGTTTGAAAGCTGTGATTATTCCATGCACAAACACGTCAATCGGAGGCAGATTCAGACTGCCATTGTGAGATAGCATCGCTCTGGGAGCGCAGCAGGGAACACTGGCACAGAGAGCAGGGGACATGCAGGGAAATGGCACATGAAAGGAGGAGCATGCCCCCGATGCTCACCTGAGATGGCCCAACCACTGCCTGTGCCATCCTGTGCCCTCGAGATTGTCCCCTCCCAGCCCCACAGGTCACCCAGACTGTTCTGCTGCCCTAAGCAAGGAGGGCCAAGGCCATGTGCTGAATGAGGGAAAGGACTCACCTGCTGTACCCATGCCTCTGTGCAGGGCACCTCACCCAAGGATGAGGAGTTGGGTTTCAAATCCTACAGAGCAGCTGGGCCTCATCTGCTCTCACTAATCCCAGTTCCCCAAGGATTTTGCAGCTTTTGGTCTTGTCTCTCACCTATAGGAGCTGCATTCTCCAGCAGGAGCTGGCCTGCCCAAGGGGTGATCCTCACCAAACTGGGTCCTTCTTCCCTGCACACAGGGAGCCACCACAGGACCTTGTCTACCCCAAAATGCTTTTCTACCTGCTGAAGGAGCTTGTCCTGATTGCTACCAAAGAATAAATCAA